>NC_133536.1:163544074-164780324 GCF_048544455.1 Silene latifolia | reverse complement strand
TATGGAAGAAAGGACCCTAGTAAACTCAATTCCTCAGAAGTACTACTTCTAAGCTCCTACCTCAATCCATACTATGAGAGGCGTTTTTACTTTAGCCCCGTGTCTATGGTATGCTTAGCATTTGATAGGATGACCGTACCAAGTCCGACAAGTGATCCTTTGATTGTGGCGCCCTAGTGACTAGATAGCCAAGGCCTTTTGGGCTATGAACTGGGGGCTATTGATAGACCCACGAGTACGGAGGTGTCATACTTCGACATTGCCTACGTTAAGGGCATCTTGTAACACCCCCATCTACCAAAGAGCCTTAACAAGACCTTCCGTAGTAGATAAGGGCGTTACCATCTCGGTTGCCCAAGGACAGTAATAATCAAATGTCGAAAAAAAAAATGTTTAAGTTATATTACAAGTGATATACAAACAACGGACGATATGAAAGATACAACTCAAAACCACTATCTACTATGTGAACTACTTCTCTCGTGACTCGTGATAGACTCGTCCCTCCAAGAACCTAGCTATGATCCAAACAACCACCTGCCATGACTTACTGCTCACCATAGTGGATCACGACAGACACAACAGAAACAAACAACAAAACAAAACCACACAAGGTCAGCAACAGAGGTAACAAACATACAAAAGCAGACACAACACAAGAGCAACAACACACACACCACATCTCCAACCATCCACCATCTCTGACTGCCCGAAGGTCAATTTCTGCCAGTGGGGGACCGCAGCCATTCCCACCTAAGCCCCGCTCATCTATTCGAGCGATAAACCCATGTTCCTTAATATGCACATCCCCTCCCGTGGCGGGTTCCACGGAGGGCGAACTAAGGGCCTGAAGCCACTCCCGCAAGTGACTCCTGTGGACACGGGGCCACGGGGGCGCTTGGGAAACAAGCGTTTGCATTTGTGGAGTCGCCACCAATTTATTGTGGAAAATTGGAAACCGTACGAATACTTCGCGTCATGTCAAGAAAAAAAGTAGTGACATGAACACCAAGAACTCGTTACCCTTAGCATTCTATGTCTAGAATGACTCTCGTGGATGCCAATGAACACGGATGTTCACAGAGATCTGGAGTAAGGGGCGAGGGTACGTATTAGGAAGCTCTTTTGATCGAACACCTAATCCCGCCCGCCTCGATAGCGGCCTCTACTAATGATTAGGGAAAATCGTCTATACTCGATATATCGTCGATTATATGCATGCAATGCAACATCCAAGTTTTAATCCTAACATGTGAGAATTAACTAAGTCGGTTAACACGTAATTTAGCATACAATTGAGTCGAAGTGAATGTTAGATTAATTACATGTGAAGGCATACAAGTGAAATAAAAAATACAATAAAATACAATAATGAAAATTACAATAATTACAATGGATTCAATTGTATGTCGAAAATACTTCCAAAACGGATAATTTTAGAAAAGAAAGAATAAAGGAATTAACGAACAGGAATTAGGCGATAATACGATTAATAGTTAATTAAATACGTAAGCTAATTAAACTAGGTCAAGGCAGAACGGAAGTTCAGAGACAGAAATCAACCTGGAACAGGCGCAGTAGAGTTGCGCTCTCTGGAAGAGGCGCAACAGTTACTGCGTCTGTTCCAAGGGTGAGTTCTGGCTGTGAAGCCGGAACTTCAAATCGTTAATGTTAATTGGTGAATTTAAGGATTAATTATGATATTAGACTCGGATGGAAGTGATTTAATGTGTTAATTACATGCGAATGCGTCATAAAAGCAATAAAACATGGATGAGACGAACGCAAACGAATTAATTACATGAACGAAAGATTGATTAGTGACATAGTGAACTAAATAGGCTAAATATGACAAATTAATGACGAATAGACAGATGGAAATATATCAAAAGGTCGAATTCCAGAAACCCAATATGAAAGAATCGAATCTCTACAACCCGGATTGATTTTAATGACGAAAACCCGCAAATATTGATTATTTGGGATTTAAGTCAGGATTAACGATAAATTATACGTATTGATGATGATAAACAATAAAAATGTGGAATTATTATGCTACTACGTCAAAGAATTGAAGAACAAACGAAAACAAATAACGAACGACGAATTGACAGAGGACGAAGGAAGAAGAAAGGAAGCAGGAACTGCGGCAGCCTCACGAAGAGGCGCAGCAGGTGCTGCGTCCCTTCGAAGAGGCGCAACAGTTGCTGCGTCCTTTCTCAACGGTCATCTTCTGGTAATCCGTAAAAAGGGTTTTAAAGCATGGTTTTATAAATCGGTTTTAAGAAGTATTTTCGACATAAACCTTACATTAATGATACAAAAAGTAAATAACAATAATAAAGAAGGATTTACACCCTCAGACTTACATGTTTGAGGAAACGAGATGAATTAAGTTTACGATTATTGATGCTCGACTCGAATATAACAAAAGTGCCCTCGTAAGAGGAAAACGATTAAGATTAGTTAAGTTGATTGATGTGGAGTTGGTCAAATTGGTCGGTCATGCAAACGAGGCTGGTACTCAGAAAGATCCGAGCTTACGTGGTCGAATGTTCAAGCACGTAGACGCCAAAAAGTAAGAACGTGGTCTAGAATGCAAAGGGAAAAGAGAAGGGCGGACACTCGCGTGAGAAATCTCGAAAAGATATGAAAAGATACGAAAAATACGCAGAAAAGGACATGGGAAGAGGCGCAGCAGTCACTGCGTCTCTTGGACGAGGCGCAGCATCTGCTGCGTCTGTTCCCAGGTGGTTTCCTCCTGCGGAAGAAAGATTTCCGTGTTTGGTTTATGGAATGACGGGATAACCTTATTTTCCTTAATATTTTGTATGAATATTACGGGAAATACTTTACCAAAGAATAAAATATTGCGAAAGATTTATAAAATATGGAATTGAAATATCCGGAACATTCCAGAACATTCTGACTCGGGATTTAGCGGTTATCAGAAAATGAAGACGGTTTTAGGCCCGGACTCCAAATGTACTCTAATTACTGTCAAAACGACCGTATCGGCGCGTAGATGACAATTAAGAGGTAGACATTAGTGTTTGAGCGATCACTTAACGATAAACTTACGAACTGTCACAAATCGTTGCGCGTACCAAACATGCGGCCCAATCATCACCGGGTGGTTTGCGGGAGGTGCAGAAATGAGGTATCTACAGAGCCCCCACTTTGACTGAGGCTTGGACAAGGAAAAAGTCAAAGTATAGCCATCAGATCAATCGAAGATTACAATCTGACGACCATGGCGACGCGAGGCGGCTCAAGGGGTCTGAACCAAGGACCTGTCGTCGGGAACATTTTACAGTCTGTCGACTTCCGGGGAGGGTCGTTTAAAGTCCATTAGACTACGTAAGGAGGCTCGCCAGCCATAAGAAGAGACCATACCTGAAACTTCTTGAGAGACGTTTCCGGAAGTGCATAGGAGCTAAGGGTAAGTGTAGGAGCTAAAGGATAAGCGTAGGAGCTAAAAGATAAGCGTAGGAGCTAAGGGTAAGACCTAAAAGATAAGTAGGGGTTGTGCTAGGGTGTGGGACCCTAAAGGAAAGCATCAACGGGAAGGAGGCCCAAAATTTAATTTCAAACTGAGGGGTAACTAAGGCTCGAGTGTAAGAACCCTGCCGGTCTGGGAACCTCTGGAGAGCGGCACCTTTATCGCACTCCGCGGGGAAACAAGAAATATTGTGGGTAGCAGGACACAGGCGGGAACTGCTGGGAGAAATCTGCTTGGGTAGTCTTCAAAAAAACTTCAAAAGAACTCGAGAAGGACGATTGTATGTCGTGAACTCTCGTTGGGGAAAACCTTATCAGGAATTTATCTCCATATCTCGAGAGGGATTGTCTATCCGCTTACTCTCGCTGGGGGAATATAATGAAGGCGTGTCGAAACACTTGTCAAAGAATACTTGCTCGTTGTGTCAAGCAAGGTCTTGGAAGCAATAAATAATGCATAACAGTCTGCAGTTGGCTTAGAAATGCGGGTCTGAACGAAGAATCATCGTCGGACAGGCCAAAACGATAAAATGGCATCGGGGAAGAGGCGCACCAAAGATGGGCCCACAAATAACGAACTCGTAACGAATTTTTGAAAAATTCGTATGAAGGGAGGCTAAGGAAGAGGCGCAGCAAGAGCATGGTCTCTTGGAAGAGGCGCAGCACCTGCTGCGTCTGTTTGTGGAGGTGTCTTTTCTGCGTAAAAACGCGATGAAACAGGGGGTTTATTCATTTGTTTCGAAACACAAATTCATCCATTTCTCTCTCAAACTTCAACCATTTCCGCCAAAATTTGATCCAAAAGCTTGCATTCGCCATGACTAATCAAGGAATGTATATCATTCTTGCATTAATCTTCTATAACGGACGAATTGGATCGACAAAATTTAGGGTTTTCAACCCTAAAATGTCGAAAATTTGGGGCTTTTCCCCCAAATTATCTTGCCTTGTAAAATTGACCATGTAAATGGCTAATTGGTAGTATAAGGATCATAACCATGTATTTGTTTCGAATTTTCGTTGAGGTTTGGGCATTTGAGTGAAATTGAGACGGTTTCGCAGCTAGACCGTAAATTGCTTCGAAAATGGCCTTAGGATTGCCCATTTGCGATGAAACTTGACATTTGGAATCCTTGAATGATGGGTAAACTTCCTACCATCTCAGAATTTTGGTTTGTGACGGCTTTTTCAGGACACTTTTCTAGGGCATAATCGTCGTTATAACGAAATGCTGCCGAAATTTTGACTCGAACCCATGACTAGGCTTCAACTTAGGCTTGACTTAACCCAAATTATCACATGAATGATCAGGTTTGTGGGAATACAGCCAAAGATGGCGAGAAAAGAGCGACTTCGGGGCCTCTAAAGTTCGAAAATCCCCTAACCAAGGCTTGTCGTCACTTGACGCGGCCTAAAATTACTTCAATTTTGCAGGTGACGAGCCTTCTAACTCTGGGATAGGTCCCATGGACGTAGACACAGCCGTTGACGCTTCTCGTGCTCTCGAGGAGGCTTTTGCTGCGGCTAGGGCAGCTGGTGAGGTTGCTGAGGACGAGATCCTCGAGGAGGAGGAGGAGGAGGAGGCCCCGAGGCGGGCCAACGTGGGGCGAAGAGGTCGTCAGCTGAGGGGAGCACCTACGTGGGCTGAGACCTGGGACATCAGGCACTTGCTTTGGGCGGCGGAGGGTCACCTGTCCTATAGAACGGTGAAGAGCTTGGTAACCTTGAATTCATTACTCATCACTCATATTCTTTCATTTCATTCGTTCCAATTTCTTTTCCAATTCCATTCAAACTAAATATAGCTTTTGTTTCAAATCACAATAGAAGGCCGGGAACATCAGATCGTTCTCGGGCTACACGACGGCTATGGAGTGCTACGAGAGGATGTCGGCGGAGGAGCGGGCCATGATCGAGCAGGGAGCGTTCGGCGCCCTGGTGCAGGCTTGGAGGGATATCGCGAAGAGGAAGTTGCGAGCTAACCTCAGCCTGGTCCGCGCTTTCTTGGACCGATTCCGGGATACGACTTCCACTTTTCACATGCCTTTTGGTGAGGTGGGAGTCACGTTGGAGGACTACGGCATGATTTCTGGGCTGCCGTGTGGGACCGAGGAGGTGGAGTGGCCGGAGAATCCCATGTGGGTGGACTCGGCAGAGGCTAGGAGGTTGATCGGCTGGAACTTGGCGCCGAAGGCTGTTAAAGTGCCTGGTTTGGTGCCTAGTTCTTATGTCCGAGACTACTTTACGGGGAAAACCCCGGCGCTGGTGGTGATCGACGGGAGAGAGACGGCTCCTCCTCCCTGTACAGCTGAGCAGAGAGTCCGCTTGTGGCTCTGGTGGTTCTTGTCTTCGATCTACCTCGGAGACAAGGGAGAGAGGCTATCGACGAAGCTTCTTCCCTTTCTTTCTGACTTGAGCTCCCTAGGGCGTTGGGACTGGGTCACTGCTAGTTTTGCGGTCCTCGTCCACTTCATGAGGGCCATGGTTCGTCCGGAGTTGATGGAGAAGGGGACTTCTCCTGGTGCTGTCGGCCCTAGACTACTGTTGGAGGTATGAACCTTCATTTGGACTAATAATCACTTCTTTTCCTTATTGAATCACGAAAGATCGTCATTGACTATCTTGCTTCGCAGGCGTGGGTGTACTCCTACTTTCCGAGCCTCTCGCCCAAGAGGACGGAGCCGCTGGAGAAGGCATATCCCGTTGTGAGGGATTGGGTGATGTGTCGCACGAGGAGAAAGTGCTCCTCTCACGGTGTCTACCGGCGGGACGTGAACGCTCTGCAGCTGGACAGCGTGAGCTTCTCACTTATATTCGTTTTGCTTCTTTATTACTTTTTAACCGATCATAAGAATGATTTCTTGCTTGTCTTTTCCCAGTGGGTGCCCAGGCCTTGGGCGGAATACGCTAGCGCTCCTCCTTTCGTGGCTGAGGTCCTTCGACCTAGGAGCTCGAGCCGGCTACTGATGAGGACATCGATGGGTCCTGTGTGGTACTTGGGCGAGCGCTTGGCTTGTCAGTGCTCTCGGGATGTCTTGACGGTTCCCATCGATCCTCCTAGGACGATGTTTAGGGAGCCTTCTGAGGCTGAGAGGGAGGCTGACTTGGCTGGCGTTGGTGGTGACGCCCTCCTACTTCCTGGTGAGGACTACTCGGCATTCCTCTATGGGAGGTTGGCGTACTGGCCGGTTGTGCTAAGTATTTACTCTCCTTTTGATTGATTTTTTTTTTTTTTGAGAATACGATGAAGGATCATCGATTAATGAGAGTCATTTGACTTTTCAGAAGGTCGAGGCGGCGGGCATCGAGCCCCCAGAGTACCCCGAGACCCTCGAGTACACTGATGCGACCGGGAGGACGACGATCTCCGAGCTGCGTGACTTTGACGTGGCTGTGACGGATGCTGGCTTGGACGATTGGCAGCATCTGATTCGGAGGGTGAGCCTCTAATTTGTATGATTTTTTGTGTAAGAACACGTTTGATTGAACTTATCCAATTATTGAGAACTCCTTTTTGAAAATGCAGGTTGTGTCGTCCCGCTTTGTGGCGTTATGGAGGGTGACCAACCGGCTGATAGTTACTGCCGTCGAGGCACTTGTCGGCAGTCGAGGTCGTCAGGTATGAACCTTTTGCCTATTTCTTTTTCGAATTTTCTAATCCTCCTTATGTTTGAAATGATTTGACATGAGCCAATTGTGTTGTTTGCAGAGGGAGCGTGAGCTGAAGCGAGAGCTTGTCCAGTCCCGGGAGGAGACGGCTCGCCTGCTGAGGGAGCTCGAGGTCCGTGACGCCGAGGTTGTCGCTCTCGAGGCGAGAGTTGAGGAGTTAGGCGGCGACCAGTAGTAGCTTTGTTGTTTGTTGTTTTTGTTGGCTGTATTTTGCACATTTGTACATTTAGGACCTACATTTTGGACATTTGGATTTTGTTTGGGGCTCGAGCCCCCAGTTTGTTGCACATATCCCTTTTTGGTTGTATATACGATGGCCTGCGTGCCTTTGCTGCTGGGTTGCTTTGTTTGTACCTGCAGGTTAGTTTTGAACAGGTTTGGTAGATGACGGTTTACGCCATAATGCTGCCGAAATTTACATAGAAGTTCACATAGAGCATGTATTTGTACATGTGGCCTAAATTAGCGCAAAACAATGACTTGAAAATGCATAAATGCAAAAAATTGGTCGGAAATGACCGGACGGTAGGAAGGGTTACCCCCTAAAAAAAGAAAACAATAAAAACGTATAAGTTTGAAATGGAAAGTGAAATGATTTCCTGAAAAGAAAATTAAAAGAAATGTAAAAGTGTGCTAAAATGACGCGAGTGTCGATATTGTCTCGAAATGCGCATCCGTGAAATTAGGAAACACAAAATATGGTAATTTTGACGTATTTACCAAAATAATAACCCGTATGAATAGGAAATTATTCGCTAAGGAATTTAGGAAAGATCCAACGCGGAAAATCACATAAACGTTGCTGAGGAAAAGGCGCAGCAGGAGCTGCGTCCCTTTGAAGAGGCGCAGCAGGTGCTGCGCCTGTTCCTAGGTGTATCCGTCCTGGCGGATTTTAGGAAACATATTTTAGTATAAATAGAGACGTCGATAGAGGTTTTATTCACACAATTCTTCCGTCTCTTCCTCGTCTTATTACGTAAAGTCCTCAAAACAAACATTCATCATGAATACTTTAGAGATTCGCCTAAAAGAGTGGACCAACGAGTTTTCCAACATGGAAAAACACGACATGGGTGCTTACAATCTTGGATCATTGTTGAGTTTGAAGCTTATCAAGGTGGTCAAACCATTCCTAGATGCTTGTCTTGATTACTGGGACCCGAATTATCACGTTTTTGCTTTCCCCAGAGGTGACATTTGCCCATTTCCTGAAGAAATTGCCGCGATCGGTTGGTGGGACCCAGAACACTTGCCTGCTATTCTTTCTACTTCCCAAGGGTATAAGAACAAATTTAGGGACTTGCTCGGATTGACAAGAATTGAGGTGGATCGTTTAGTGACCTCGAAAGGAGTGCGAATGTTGGACTTTATTGACCGATTCATTAAAAAAGGCCGACCCCACCGTCTCTTATGTTGCCAGGCGAAGGGCATTTGGATTTTGCTTGTTGCATGTGTATGTCCTTCAAGGGCATGTTTCTGAAGATTTGAGAGGTGATCCCCGTCTCCTGGGCCTAGTTGAGCAAATGGAACTGCGCAGGAGCCCAGCTTGTTTATGCTTAGGAGAGATCCTATTGGGTTTGGATAACAGGAAAGCCAATCGCGACCTACCTTATTTGGGGAGTCCCATTATTCTGCAGGTAAAAGAACACTTTTCTTTTTCTTTTTTTTCTTTTTTTTTCGTCTATTACCCGCTTTTGGTAGGTCTGGCTTATGGAGCGCCTTCGATTGATCGAGCCCCCAGTTCATGTTCCTTCTTATCATGCTCGCTCGATTGCAATGAGGACCAGGCTTTACATGGTGGACTTCACTCGGGTCTGCAATTACTGGGAAAACAAACTGAAGAGTAACGATGGCCCTTTGATTAGATGGTTGTACCATGGTGGCATCTCAAATCTTTCACTGGAGTATCTTCCTTGGATCCTACCCGATCTGTGCGCATTCCTGGCTTGGAATTCATGGTATGCATCTTCCCGGAGAGGCTGATGAAACAGGTTGGACTGAAGCAGATGATCCCGAAGCTTGACACTGTCCCGCAGACTGCCGTGGCGCTTAATACTGAGAGTCGAAGGGAGTGGGCCATTAAATGGGCTCAAAGAAACGTATGTGATGTGTGTCCTAAATATGATGTTTTACACCCTATTTTACACGCATTTCAGAGCTCATATGTGTAGTTTATGCTACTATTCTCCCTATTTCCGTTTACTTTCGTGTTTTTGTATAATTTTGCAGAAATGTGATGAATCCAGCGTAAATCAAGCTGAATCCGTCCCTAAGCACCTTCCATTGCATTTGACGTGAAGTATTCACTCAAGAAACGAACTTGGTGCGCATTTCGAGGCCTGAAAGATGATTTTACTAGGCTTTTTGGAGCGGACTACCAGCTATAGTGGTCGATCGACTGACCTGTATGGTCGATCGACCAGAGCACGGCTTATAGAAGCTACTGTTCAACGCAGTTCTGTCGATCGACCGGTCTCAGTGGTCGGTCGACCAAACCGTTAATTCTGACGTGAATTAATAGAACGAGATTCCCGAAGCCCATTGTAATTAGGTTTAGGAATAAGAGTTGCGTAATATTCCTATATAACGAAACCTTAGTTTTCAGAATAATCATCCAGTTTTATCATCAAGTCTTTCATTATCAGTTTAGGGAGATAATTAGGGTTTAATAATAGAGATTAGCATTAGCACTCACAATCATTCAATACAATTCATTTTCGTTCGTACTTTCGATTCTTCCTCCTGTTTTCATACGGTATTCTTCTGTTCTATTATTCAGTTTACTGCTTTAATTTGTTCATAGCTAGAATTGCCAGGTTAGAATTCCCAAAGCCAAATTATCGTTCTAATAAATTTATCTTTGGTACTCTACGACGGTATCAAATTTTGGCGCCGTTGCCGGGGAGGCAATTGTTTAATTTTTTGGTTGTTTTTATTTTGGTCTTTATCTTAGTTTAAGGGAGATCTGTTCCTTAAACTCTTCTTATATTCTACTCGTAGTTTCTTCTTATGCGTAGGTCACAGGGTGGTGAATTACTACCGTTCAGTCCTGAGATTGAGAAACTTTGCGTGAGTTGAGACGATCATCTAGAGTATTGCCGACAGAGGAAGAGCTGAGTACTCTGTCCAGTTACTACGAGAACGAGCTATTTGAGGAGGATCCACCTTCATCTCCAGTTTCCACTTCTTCAGCTGAGACCGTCACATTTCCAGATATGGCTGAAGAAGCAAGTATAGCTAATCACTCTAAGCCGAAAGCTGAGAATCTCTATAAGGGATTCGCATTAACAGGAACGGATAGAAAATTCGAGCCGAAACCGTCTTATATTAACTTGGTTGAGAGAAACCAATTCGGGGAAGCTACAAATGAAGATGCAGCCAAACATATGGAGACATTCATTGATTACTGTTGTTCTATACCCCCACCAGCAGGTGTGACCCAGGACCAGGTGAAGGAGACTATGTTCATATTCTCGCTTCGTGATGCTGCAAGGGAATGGTACCGAGATTTGGATCGAGCTGCTAATGGGATAACGGACTGGAATTCTCTGGCCCTAGCATTTTACAAGAAATATTTCTCTGCCTCGAAGACCAATGCAATTAGAGCTCAGATCACGAGCTTTAAACAGGGTCCTGATGAAGATTTTCATGAGGCATGGGTCCGTTTCAAGAGACTAGTGCGAACCATTCCGCACCATGGGTTTGAGAAATTGTTTTTGTGCAACCAATTCTACAATGGTCTTTATGATGATCAAAGAGCCATCCTAGATGCTGCAGCTAATGGGAGATTTCAAGAAAATAGTGGTGAGACGAAGGGGTGGAAAATCATTGATGACATTGCCACCCATAAAGCTGAGCATGAGAATTCTAGAGGAAATCAGAGGAGGTCAGCTGAATCACCTGATGTAGCTGCAATAGAGGCCCTTACTGCGAGGTTTGACAAGATAGATTTTGGGGGATCTCAAAAAGGAGGGATTTATAAAGTTAATCTTTGTTTGATTTGTCCTTTTTATGCAAAAGATGTGGAGCTGAGGGACATGTTTCGGATTTTTGTCCTAGTTCGACTGAAGTATGTGCTGCCTTTAAACAATATAGGCAGACTGGTACATACCCCGATTCCTCTAATGTCCACCCCAATTTGAGGTGGACTAACCGGAATGTCCTTAATCCGGGTCCACAGTAGCAGCAGCAGCAAAGCTATGTGCCCCCTTATAAGCAGCAGCAGCCATACCAAAAGCCTCCATATGTTCCGCAGCAGCAGCAGCATTCCCATGGCTCTGATTTTGCCGAGTTAAAAAATTTGTTGCTAAAGGAGTCTTAAGCTAGAGAGGCCGGGATGAAGATGTTAGAGAGCCAAATTACCCAACTGGCGAGCAAAAGTGCAACTCGAGCTGCGGGGCAATTACCGTCGCAGCCGTATCAAAAGGAGACCCTAAATGCTATCACTTTGAGGAGTGGGTCTACCCTTCATGGGCCCGCTATGGTCGAGGAAGCTACTGAAAAAGATGAGGCGGAACCAGGTAAGAAGAAGGCAGTAACGAACAGTGGCAAGAAAAAGACGTTTACCAGGTATATCAGTCGATCGACTGACATACCCGGTCGATCGATCGATCAAACACGCAACAAGATGTGCTTCAGTTCAGAGAAGTCGATCGATCGACTGACCAACATGGTCGATCGACTGACAGCGCTGCTGATATTGAACCTTTTCGTCCTCCAATTCCTAATAACTTGAGGGACCACTTATTTCGGGGTACGACGACTCCGAAAATATTGAGGCAAGACCCAAATGCTGATGGGTCAGTCCCGGTTCCAAAGTATGACCCGATGACGATTACTGGCTCATTCTTGAGACGGTCTGAAGAAGGCTCGAGCTTCAACAAGGAGAAGGTAGTGGATTTTCAGCCTAAGTCCACTGATGCCGGTATGAGAGATCTAGAGGAGAGGGCTAAGTTACTTCTTACAGCCCCCTATCCCGAGAGATTAGTGCCGACAAAGGAACAGGTATCATTTAACAAATTTGAAAATGTTATTCGTAGCTTAAATGTGCAAATTCCTTTCTTAGAATTGGTTAACCAAGTGCCTGCTTACATGAAATTTATGAAGCAACTTTTGTCTAAAAAGAAGCCACTTGATACTGTGCAATCTGTCGCACTAACTGAGGAGTCATGTTCTTATTTAACTCATACTACACCCCATAAGCTAGAAGACCCAGGTAGTTTTTCAGTCCCATGTAATATTGGCACCTTTTCTATTGAGAAGGCATTATGTGACCTAGGAGCCAGTATTAGTGTCATGCCATTGAGTTTGGCTAGGAAGTTGGGTTTGACCAAATTTGCAGTTACTAACATGACTGTACAGATGACTGATCACTCCGTGGTCCAGCCTGTAGGAGTCTTAGAGGACATTCCCGTACAAATAGGAAAGTTCTTTTTCCCAGTTGACTTCGTTGTGTTAGATATGCCTGAGGATGCTCACATTACTATCATTCTGGGTAGACCATTTCTGCACACTGCTGGTGCAGTTATAGATGTTGGCTCAGGAACCTTGACCTTCAAAGTAAGGAAACATTCCATCGTTTTTGCCCAGACCGCTAAGAAGAAAGACCCCATTTGGCCAGTCACTTGTAATGTGATTTCTGAAAAGAAATCTTATTTTGTGCTTTCTAACATGCCTACCTCTATGCCTATTTCTGCTGTAACACCTCCGCCCCAGATTGGGAGCAAATTGGAGGAAGATTCTTCTGTTTTGGATATTGCAGGAAATGGTTTGGGGAAGGAAGAGTCGCATGTTGCTCCAGCTATGAAGGAGCCAATTGTTCAAAGAGGCAGTCTAGGATGTCTTAGCTATGGCACTGATGAGGAGCCTAATGAGTAGCCAGTCAAGGTGACGAAGTTTGATTTGGATTTTGATGAGCCAGATGAGGTCATTGACTGGGAAGGTGTTGGAGATGCTGATCCGTTGAGTTCTGCGGATGTTGAAGTTGATAGGAGTGCAGCTGAGGAGATGAGCACTGTAGAGGCTACTTCTTGTAGCCAGGAGCCGAGCAAGTGGGCCATTCTGTGGCCATTCTTGATCAACTATTAGTTGATTAAGACTTTACAAAACATTTTATTGCTTTCGTTAGACTCTTTTTATTGTTTTTGTGTGCGCGAGACTTCGCATTTTAATAAGTTTGCTTGGGATTTTAAATACTTTAGACTGTTACTTTGGGTTTTGCGCAATTTTGGGCGCGTTATTATGTGTATTTGCAAGTTTATAGACCATGTTGGCTCAATTTATTGAGCTAATTCGAAGAAAATCAGAACTTACAGCAGGTTTTCCAGTCGATCGACTGCCTCTTATGGTCGATCGACTGAGCTGCGAATTTCAGGAGCTTCTGTTCCTGTTCACTCTGGTCGATCGACTGGGTGATGTGGTCGATCGACCGCCCAAAGCTGATGTACCTGCTTAAAGTCTTGTGAGTTTCCGAGTCCTTTTCATGTCATATTTATTTAATTTATCGCAAATTCCCATTTCCCTTTTATTTCATTACATGATTTTGCACAATGGGGACATTGTGTGATTTGGTTTGGGGAAGGGTTTTGCGTAGCATTCATATGTTTTTGCATTCACGTTTAATTATCTGTTTGCATTGTTATTTAATTTCTCCATATATACAGAAAATTCAAAAAAAATTGAAAAAATTTCAAAAATCCAAAAGAAATTTCACGTTTATTTTAGCATATAGGTCAAGTCGGAACAGTAGTATTTCAATGATGACATTGCATTTTCAGCTGTTTATGCCTAAGCCTTGCTAATTGACATGTTATTAGTAGAATCATATGCATAATCTACGAGTTTTTGTTAAATTTCTTGCTGAACTTGAGACTTGACTTTGATTTTTGGCAAACTACATCATTTTCTGAGGTTTAGAGCTTACAATTGGTGACATCTATGACCAGTTTATCTAGGATTGTGAGTAGTACTCCTTATAAGACATGTTACATAAATTTGCATAAATATGAACTTAATACCTGTATGCATTCGGGTTCGTGGTTAGTTGACACATGTGGAAGAGGTCACCCCTTTGTTCATTTTGCCCATAAGCCCCACACTGCCAAAAATAGCCTTTTTGTCCCGTTAACTACATCCTACACTTAGCATGTCCTTGTCAAGCTAGTAGTTTATGTTCTTGGGATTTTTACTTTGTTTTTGGTAGCTAATGCTCATTTTGAGATGATTTTGGGAAGATGAAAAAGGAAAGAAAAAAAAAGAGAATTGAAAAAAAAAAAAGAGAAAAGAAAAAGAAAAAAAGGGAAAAAAACAAGTTCGATTTTTGGTCGGTCGACTGGGCTCATTGGTCGATCAACTGAAGCCCGAGAAGAGGAAGAAATCAAATCGCATAAATCAAAGTCTTTATTAAATGGCGATTTTTGCTCCCATGTTTCATTTGTATCTTATGGGGAGTTGATTAATTATGGAGATTGTGAGTTTTGTGCTTACTATTAGCACCGTTTCGATTTAATCTTGAGCAAGAAGTTGGGATGTTGTTATTAATTTGATTCCCTTAGTTACTAGAATGGCTTTTAACTCTGTTTTTATCCAAATTCATCTTAGCCCCTTCTTACCCATTGCCTCACATATCCATATTTACCTCGGCATGTGTCATGGTCATTTGTTTGGTTGGAATGCATATGTACGGTTGTAGAGATCATTTTCATCTTAGGTTGCAGGCATGTTCTTATAGGTCGTAGTTAGGTGAGAGTCTTTACAATATTACTTCTTTTTATCTTTACATATACTCACATGTGCTTATGTGTGATATGAGCGACCCGTGAGAGTCCATAATGATAAGTCTCTATAGTTGACGGTTCAGCAGTTTCTGACGACTTCATAACTCGTTTGCATGATTCATATTGCTAGTTGATTGTTAGTTGTTGCATTAAACTAGTTTAGGCTTTACAGGTTGCATTTCGCTCTGAGGATGAAATCATTCCAATTAGGTTTTAGGATCGAGTCTAGTTCTTGCTTGGGGACAAGCAAGGGTTTGGTTTGGGGAAGTTTGATGCGTGTCCTAAATATGATGTTTTACACCCTATTTTACACGCATTTCAGAGCTCATATGTGTAGTTTATGCTACTATTCTCCCTATTTCCGTCTACTTTCGTGTTTTTGTATACTTTTGCAGAAATGTGAAGAATCCAGCGGAAATCAAGCCGAATCCGTCCCTAGGCACCTTGCATTGCATTTGACGT
This sequence comes from Silene latifolia, assembly GCF_048544455.1. Lineage (NCBI taxonomy): Eukaryota > Viridiplantae > Streptophyta > Magnoliopsida > Caryophyllales > Caryophyllaceae > Silene > Silene latifolia. The sequence goes on along the minus strand of NC_133536.1, from coordinate 164,764,917 downwards.
GAAGTATTCACTCAAGAAACGAACTTGGTGCGCATTTCGAGGCCTGAAAGATGACTTTACGTGGCTTTTTGGAGCTGACTACCAGCTATAGTGGTCGATCGACTGACCTGTATGGTCGATCGACCAGAGCACGACTTACAGAAGCTACTGTTCAGCGCAGTTCAGTCGATCGACCAGTCTCAGTGGTCGGTCGACCAAACCGTTAATTCTGACGTGAATTAATAGAACGAGATTCCCGAAGCCCATTGTAATTAGGTTTAGGAATAAGAGTTGCGTAATATTCCTATATAACGTAACCTTAGTTTTTAGAATAATCATCCAGTTTTATCATCAAGTCTTTCATTATCAGTTTAGGGAGATAATTAGGGTTTAATAATAGAGATTAGCATTAGCACTCACAATCATTCAATACAATTCATTTTCGTTCGTACTTTCGATTCTTCCTCCTGTTTTCATACGGTATTCTTCTGTTCTATTATTCAGTTTACTGCTTTAATTTGTTCATAGCTAGAATTGTTAGGTTAGAATTCCCAAAGCCAAATTATCGTTCTATGTTAGCTATTTATTCAGTTAATTTAGTCATGGATTCGATTGCTTATTTTGTTAATCTTATTGCTGTTATTATCAATATCATGAGTAGCTAAATCTTTCGTGCTAAGATGTAGGGAATCTGTAGAAGTAGGCGGCGTAAAATAGTACACCTGAAATCGCGACATGGTCGATCGACTGGCCTACTTGGTCGATCGACCGGCCACGTGAGATTACCTTCGTTTTAATTAATTTAATTTCTATATTTGACGAATCGAGTGCACGCGACTAGTTGAATGTTTAGGAATTGACCGACCCGATAAGATCAAAAGATAGGGGAGGGAAATAGACTGCCTAATTAAGACGACTAAATTAATAAGATCGAGAGATAAATTAATTTAGACTTTTAAGTCACTTTTCAGGACGAAAGTTAGCATTAGTGACATTAGAGACTTGTAGCGAGATCGAAAGATCCTACCTGTTAAGAATGGACCGAGAGGACTTCTTATTTTCCCATCTCATGTGTTTATTTCAGACTTACCTAGGATACTGCCGCCGAAACTATAGTGAACCGACCATCTTAGCACCGTCTTAATATTTGATTTCATCTTTTAGCGTAGTTTACTTTTCATTTACTGCCTTTAGTTATAGAACAACTCAAATCGAATCCCCCTCACAATTGTTACTTTAGATTGAAATTAGACAACTATAAATTACATTCGCCTCTCTGTGGTTCGACCCTAACTGCCGCTATCTATAATAGTAGTTTGGAAATATAAATTTATCTTTGGTACTCTACGACGGTATCAGTATGGTTCTTGAACTCTTCTGTTAGTGCTTTATGGGTGTCGGACTCCTATCTGCGGTGGAGGAAGGCTACTACTCCAGAGGAGCGTGAGAGATTGAGGAAGCGCGAGCCCGTTTACTACAAGGTGTGCGAAGTGGAAAAGGAGAAAGAGAAGCATCAGACTGAGGGAGAGGAGGAAGCCGGGTTTCAAGTTGTTCATCCTTCGAAGAAACCAAAGACCTCTCCTGTCGTGGACAAAGCAATTGGCAGGAATGGGAAGGCTAGGCCTCGAGAAAGACCGTTGGTGATTAGGTCCGAAGTGGCGCAGGAGCGTCCGGCTCGAGGTCGTGACAAGAAGTATGACAAAAATGACAAGGGCAAAGGGAAGATGGAGGAATAGCCCAAGTCTTTATTATTATTTATTATTAAGATTATTGTAATAAGAAGGTGGGGTTTTTAGAATCCTAGCCTATTTTTATTTTTATTATTATGTAACGTATTATTATTATTATTAGGAATGAATGAAATAAAAGAGGTTAATTGGTTATGAAACCGTTGTGACTTTCTATTTATTATTCTTGTCGAATTCCAAATGCAACTGCAAATGTCCTTCTATTTACATTTTGAAATTAATGGGTTGTATCCGGTGAAGGATTGCCTACGTATTCATTAAAAAAAATGAAATCAAACCCTTGCGCGTAGTTCGAGTAAATGTAAAAGAATACTTGTTCTAAGCAAGAGCTTATAATGAACTTAGAAGATAAGCATGAGCTTTTACTTACTCTTAAGGTGCAATTTAGTTTATTTGATGATATGAGGATGACAAATTGTCAAAATGCAAGAACAGAGTGACATTAGCTTATTTCAGCTTGGCCAGGGGCCGTTTATTTAGTGCCACAAGAGCAACACGTGAGGTTACGTGAGGCGCGTTTTTTGTTCCTATTTTAGGCATAATACCGCTTTAGTTGGTCAAGGTTTGTCGGGTTGGCGAATTCATTCCCATCTAGGTCTGTGATTCTAACCGCACCCCTGGAAGTATGGACTTGACTAGAAATGGCCCGGCCCAATTAGGTTTGAATTTTCCCCGTGGATCGACAGGTAAAAGAGCTCTAACTGACTTGAGTACTAAGTCTCCTTCCTTGATGTTCCTTGGCTTGACCCTTTTGTTGAAGGCTCGTTTGATACGTGCTTGATATGTTTGGACATTATGTAATGCGCGTAGCCTACGTTCATCTAGGAGGATGAGTTCTTCATATCTATCCCTCTTCCAATCGGCTTCCGGGATTTGACTTTCGAGTAAGATACACAATGATGGTATTTCTAACTCGACTGGATGTACAGCTTCCATGCCGTAGGTCAACTAGAAAGGGGTGGCCCCAGTGGGCGTCCTAATTGATGTGCGATATCCCCACAAAGCAAAGGGTATTTTGCTTGGCCAATCTCGATAGTTGTCAATCATTTTCTTGAGAATTGTGACAACGTTCTTGTTTGCCGCCTCTACCGCGCCATTAGTCTGTGGTCTATATGGCGAAGAGTGGTGATTCCTAATTTTGTACTTGGCTAGCAATTGCTCAGTCTCAACTTGGAAATGTGATCCATTATCACTAATGATCTCATGTGGGCAACCGTATCGACAGATGATGTTATTTTGTATGAACTTTGCCACTTTTTTAGCTGTGAGACTAGTGTAGGAAGCTGGCTTCTACCCATTTGGTGAAATAGTCGATTGCCACCAATATGAAACAGTGACCTTCTGTTCCGGCCGGAGTTATCTTCCCGATTATATCAATTCCCCAGATAGAAAATGGCCAAGGATATGTCATCGTATAGAGCAATGAAGGAGGGACATGATGTACATTCCCGAAGATTTGGCAGTTGTGGCAATGTCTTACGTATTTGATGCAATCGGATTCCATTGTGGTCCAATAGTACCCCAAACGTGTGATTTTCTTTGCCATCATGGGCCCACTCATGTGAGGACCGCATTCTTCGTCATGGACTTCTTCCATTACTTTCCGCGCCTGTGAATGATCAAGACAACGTAGGATTACACCAAGAGGTGTTCTTTTGTATAACTCTCCTTGCATGAGAACGTATTGGGAAGCTAGTAGGCGTATAGCACGTTTTCCCTTTTTGTCCATATCCAGTGGATAGGTACCGTTGAGTTTAAAATTTAGGATTGCTTGGAACCAAGGCTCCTCTGTGACTTCCTCTTCGTCGGTGATTTGGTGGACATAAGCTGGCTCTGATCGTCGTTCGATGCACAAAGGCATTTCCACCATGTCATCTGGCATATTAATCAAAGATGCGAGTTTTGCAAGAGCATCCGCAAATTGATTTCTTCCCGAGGTAGGTGTAGATAGGTCACGTGATCAAAGAATTTGGCGACTTGGTCTATTCTGGCTTGATAAGGTGCTAAGCTTTCGCTTCGGATTTTCCAAGATCCCGTAACTTGATTGATGATCAGGAACGAATCCCCATGCACTCGGAGGTTTTTAATGCCTAAGCTTACTGCCGCTTGTAGTCCAATGAGACAAGCTTCGTATTCTGCAGCATTGTTTGTCACCTCGAAGTCGAGTTTGACAGAGATCGGTGTATGCTCGCCTTCAGGAGAAATGAGCAACACTCCTATTCTAAATCCTCTTAAGTTTGATGCTCCATCGAAGTAAAGGTCCCAGGAGTCTACATCGGTTTGGAGTATATCCTCGTCTGGAAATGACCATGTATCTATTGTTTGGGCATCATTGATGGAATTTTCTGCAAAGAATTCGGCAACGGCGCGTCCTTTTATAACTTTCAGAGTTACGTATTTGAGATCGAACTCTGAGAGCATCAAAGTCCATCTTGCTAGTCGTCCGTTGAGGACGGGTTTCTCGAAGAGGTATTTGACAGGATCCATTTTGGAGTATATTTTGACGGAGTATCTAAGCATGTAATGACGTAGCTTCTTCGTTGCCTACACAAGAGCGAGGCATGTCTTTTCGAGTTGTGAATATTTGCACTCGTACTCCAATAAATTCTTACTAAGGTAGTAGATAGCCCTTTCCTCCTTTCCTACGGTTTGAGCTAGCATGGCGTCCATGGCTATTTCGGTCACTGTGAGATATAAACCAAGAGGTTGATCTCGTTAAGGTGGCATGAGCACGGGTGGTTTAGCTAATATCTCCTTGATTCGGTCGAATGCCTTCTGACAGTCATCATCCCACATGGTGTGGTCTGTTTTCTTGAGCTTTTTGAAGATAGGTTCACAGATCATGGTGAGCTTCGATATGAATCGACTTATATATTGCACTTTTCCAAGGAATCCTCTGACTTCTTTTTCCGTTTGAGGTTGCGGCATTTCGATCAAGGCTTTGATCTTGGAAGGGTCTATTTCTATACCTCGTTGGCTAACGACGTATCCCAGAAGTTTGCCAGATGTTACTCCGAATGCGCATTTCTGAGGATTGAGCCTCATGTTGTACTTTCGTAGCCTTGGGAAGAATTTTCGAAGGTTCGCAATATGCCCCTCTATATCCTTAGACTTAACGATCATGTCGTCTATGTATACCTCAACTTCTTTGTGCATCATGTCATGTAGGAGTGTAGTTGCGGTGCGTTGATATGTAGCTCCGGCGTTGATTAACCCAAACGGCATAACCGTATAGCAATAGGTTCCTCATTGAGTGAAAAAGGTGGTCTTATGCATGTCTTCTATGGCCATATTGATTTGGTTATAACCTGCGTACCCATCCATGAAGGATAGTAACGCATGATCTGCGGTATTGTTCACCAATATGTCGATATGTGGTAGAAGAAAGTCATCTTTTGGACTTGCTTTGTTTAAGTCTCTAAAATAAACACAAACATGGATTCTCCCATCCTTTTTGGGTACGGGTACTATGTTTGCTATCCAGTCAGAGTACTCGGAAACTTTGATGAACCCGGCTTTGAATTGCTTATCGACTTCTTCTTTGATTTTGAGAGCCCATTCTGTCCTCATTCGACGAAGCTTATGTTTCACGGGCTTGAAACCTGGCTTAATTGGGATTCTATGTTCGGCGATATCTCTGTCAATCCCTGGCATGTCTTTGTAGGACCAAGCGAAAACGTCTTTGAACTCATGTAGGAGGTCTATGAAACTGGCTCTTTCGGTGGGGTTCAGGGTTGTCCCTATCCTAAGTTCTTGGGGTTCTAGTTCGGTTCCTACGTTGATGGGTTCAGTGTTCTCTATTACTGGTCCCCCTTCCCCCTCTTGTAGTATTTCCTTGGCTATGTAGGGAGGTATCTCAATTGAGTCTGGGTCTGGATCATCATCTGTATCATCGTAAACAGAATTGCATTCAAGATAACACACAGAGTAAGAAGAACCTGATTTATTCATATTAAAGTTTGAGAAAAGTTCAAACAAAGAAGCCATCTGATCTGTGGTCAGCGGCGGTAAAGGGACGGTTGTTGGGACATTTCCCGAACTACTGTTACTATTTGAGACTAAGCTAGGAGAAACAAAGGGAATGGGGATGACGACAGGAGGAGACTCTTTAGTGACTTCTCTAGACTCCGACTCTGACTCCGACTCTGACTCTAACTCGAATTCATCGTCTTCTGGTTCTCCTTTGAACATCTCTCCTTCTCCAGTGGTGAGCTTGAAGAGTCTTCCTTGATTGTTGGTCCACTTGATTGATTTTCTCCATCCTTTCTGTTGATTCACGTTTGTTCCTGTGAATAACGCGGTAGGGTTGAAGTGGTTGTCTTAAAGTATCATAGTAATGATCTCATCCTGCGCGGCTCCAACAAATCGATCTTCTCCAAATAGTAGACTAACAGCTTATTCGTCTAAGCAAGGTGCTTGACGTGCTTTGACGGTAGGAACCATTTCTGGAGGAATGAAGTAGCAATCGTGAAAGATCTCGATCCCGGCTAGCTTTCTTTCGAGATAATGCCAAGGTTCGGAAAATCCATGAAAGATTTCTTGACTTCCTTCCTTAACAAAGTATCCATTTAGGGTAGGGAGATAGGGTCGCATTTGGACTCCTACGTACTTACGGTTTTGAACTTGAGCAAGCATCTCGAGAACTTCCTATTTAGTGGGTTTGTATCCTAGTCCAAGTGGTATCCTTTTTGAGTTGCATTCCTTGTAGGGTGTGAAGGTGTTTCTTCGGACATGGTTCAAAGGCATTCGAGGGAAGTATCCCTGGGATTTGAGTATGTAGTTCACCACCAATTTGGAGTAGGGATCGTAGTATAGGGGTGCCAATTCGCTTTCTATGACACTTATGCTTTGAAAGCCCCCAAGTTCATGTACTGGATCCGCAAGAACTTGATTATTTGACTTCTTTTCGATTATAGCCTTGATGGGCGACGAAGTGATCGTCACCAGTTTGCCGTTTAGTGGAATTTTGATCTTTTGGTGAAGGGTGGATGTTACCGCTTTGGAAGCGTGAATCCAAGGTCTTCCCAGAAGTATGTTGAAGGAAGCTTCAATGTCCACTATTTGGAAGTTAACCTTTCGCTCAATTGGCCCTGTGGCTATGGTTAGGTTAACGAGTCCTACTACCTTTCGTCTTGTACCATCATATGCGCGAACACCTTGATTGGTAGGGGTCCAATCCGACTCTTTCATGCCTAGTTTGTATGCTGTTTTCAAGGGTATGACGTTGACCGTGGAGCCATCGTCTACCAAGGTCATTGGCACGTTCTTCTTTAAGCAAATGACAGTGATGTAAAGAGCCAAGTTGTGACTAGCGCCAAAGGGTGGCAAATCTTCGTCTGAGAAAGTAATAGGATTACTTAGCTTCGGTGATTCTTGGAAGACCAAGTTGACTACATCGTTGGGTGTGGAGTTATGTGCTACATTTAACTTGGCCAAAGCTTGCAGTAAAGCTTGGCGATGTGGGAATGAGCTTGCTACTAATTGCCAGACAGAAAGATCAGCCTTTATCTTCTGTAATTGCTTGAGCAAATGATCAGTAGACTCATCTTCATTATCATTTGGTGTGATAACATTGGTTGGATCATTTTGAGTAGTGCTTTGATATGGACGCCCCGAACGAGTTAGGTGGTCCATATCTTGGTCTTCACCATTTTGGACTATTTCCTTGACTAGGGAGTGTTCAATGAGATACTCGTCTTCATCGTCATCGGCCCATACTCCATTGACTGTAGCTAGTCCCCTCATTCTCATGATCTCGTCCTCTAATTGTGTGACTTGGTCGACTAGTTTATCAACCACGGCGACTATTTATTGCATAGTGGCATTTTGAGAAAAGATTAATGGCGCGTGTTCTTTGGGTGTCGCATTGGGGTCATGTAAAGTTGTCACCACATTTTCCAATTCCCAAACATGCCTATCCACACTTCTTGCCCATGCGATGAAGTCGGCAATGGTAGAGTAGAACCCTTCATTCTCGATCGCGTGGATCTCATCTTCGATTGGAGAAATGAGGTGTGAACAATCTAAGGTAGATTCTTCACTTGTGATCACTAGAATTCGAAGAGGATTCTGAGTGTTGTTGGGCTTACCTCTCGGCGGTATTGGTAGTCGACCATCCTCAATCATATCTTGAAGCACATTTTTCAATTTGTAGCATTTTTCTGTGTCATGTCCCTTACCCCTATGATATTCGCAGTATGAGTTCTCGTCCCCGAACTTGGACTTCTTTTCAGGTTCGGGCGTAGGTCCTATGAGTTGGAGTTTGCCTTGTTTCATTAGCCTTTTTAGAGCGTCGGAGTAAGTGTCCCCAAGATTTGTAAATTTCCTTGGTGGGGCACTCTTCTTGGATGGCTCGAGGAGGTTAACTTCATCAGTCTTGCTAGTGGAGCCGTAAGAACGACTTGTTGAGCCTTGATATCCTCGACCTACCGTTTTGGACAGGAGCCCTTTACGGATGTCATCTTCGATCCTTGTTCCTAGTACGGTTAAGTCCTTGAAAGTTTTAATGTTTGGTACCTCAAATGATTGGCATAGATGGGCTTTAAGTTGTCCACGAATTTCTCCACAAGGGTAGCCTCATCCGGGCGTTCAACTAGTTGGGTACTAGTCTTCCTCCACCTACTTAGAAAGTCGGTGAAACCTTCTTTGTCTTTTTGGGTAAGAACCTCTAAAGTGCGCATGTTAACTTGGATCTCAGCATTATCCTCATATTGCTTGGCAAATTCAACCGCGGCATCCTCCCAAGTAGCGATCTTCTTGTGTTCTAGAGAGTAGAACCATTGCTTTAGAATGGTGTCAAGAGATGAAGGAAAGATCCTTAAGAACATCTCGGGTTTGATGCCTTTGATAGACATATAGTCCTTGAAAGCACGGATGTGGTTCAAAGGGTTTTCATGCCCCTTGAATTTAGGGATATCCGTCATGTTGAAGTTGGTTGGCAACTTGGAACTCACGGCCTCATACTTGCGATTATTCTCCCTATAAATGTCATCCCCTTTAAGATACATCAATTGCTCCTCTAAGTATTGGAGTCGTTTCTCAGCTGCAGTCATACCCATGGGAGGGTTTTCGTCCCTGAAGTCATTCACGAAGTCATCAATGACTTCACTTTCCCGAGGAGACAACCTCGTTTCTACGGTATAGATCCGGCCCTCGATGGTGTCAAGGCGATCATACACTTGGTCCTGAGTAACTTGGAGTTGAGCTAGCGCGGTTAGGATTCGATCATTACTATCTTGGAGTTGATTGAAGTCGCTTGTTTCAGGCATCTTGGAAACTGAATAAGAGATCGACGACGAATCAAAACACGATCGACCATTCTAACACACTTGCTAAGAAAAAAATGTTTTGACTCGTGAAGTGGGTGTGTGCCACTTGTGTCAGTGAGCTTTTGAAGAAATGACAAGGTTTGAAAAATGTTGGTCCTAGTCAACTTTGGTGTAGTTGTAGGAGTGGACTCGAAGTGAGGTTTTGAAATGGGCTTGGGCCCGAAATTTGACTCGACAAATGGACAGAGTTTTGACTCGGTTTTGCGCTAATCATTGGCCTTTTTCGAAATTTACATTTTAAAAGGGATTTGATTTTTACAAAAATCGTTATGGTTTCGTTTAGAAATGGTGATCACGTAAGGTACAGACATTTATACAAGCATTATAACGGGATGCTGAGTGCATTTAAAAGGGTTTTGGTTTAAAGGGTGGGTTGCCATACCGAACGATCAAACCCGAAGTCTATGGAGAGGCTCGTACTAAACAAGAGTAAGGCCGATTCCTAGTCCATTTCCTCAAGCAGTGAAAGTCCTTGATACAAACAAGAGTAAGTACCATGGTATGGATGACGTCAATCGCTATCCATCCTTAGGCCCAAATAAGAATTATGATCGTTTAGACAGGACGATTGGTCGAATGGGTTGGTTTGGGCCTAGGAAGGCCGAATAAAACGGTATAGGAAGACCGAGTTATGAAAACCGACAATTGTCTTGTATAAACTATTTCCTAACCTTGTTCAAGTTTCACCCTTTTGGCTACACGTAAGTGTATTATCTCCAGCGGAGTCGCCAAACTGTGGACACGGGGCCACGGGGGCGCTTGGGAAACAAGCGTTTGCAGTTGTGGAGTCGCCACCAACTTATTGTGGAAAATTGGAAACCGTACGAATACTTCGCGTCATGTCAAAACACAAAGTAGTGACATGAACACCAAGAACTCGTTACCCTTAGCATTCTATGTCTAGAATGACTCTCGTGGATGCCAATGAACACGGATGTTCACAGAGATCTGGAGTAAGGGGTGAGGGTACGTATTAGGAAGCTCTTTTGATCGAACACCTAATCCCGCCCGCCTCGATAGCGGCCTCTACTAATGATTAGGGAAAATCATATATACTCGATATATCGTCGATTATATACATGCAATGCAACATCCAAGTTTTAATCCTAACATGTGAGAATTAACTAAGTCGGTTAACACGTAATTTAGCATACAATTGAGTCGAAGTGAATGTTAGATTAATTACATGTGAAGGCATAGAAGTGAAATAAGAAATACAATAAAATACAATAATGAAAATTAGAATAATTACAATGGATTCAATTTATTTATGTCGAAAATACTTCCAAAACGGATAATTTTTGAAAAGAAAGAATAAAGTAATTAACGAACAGGAATTAGGCGATAATACGATTAATAGTTAATTAAATACGTAAGCTAATTAAACTAGGTCAAGGCATAATGGAAGTTCGAGAGGTAAATCAACTGAGCGGGCGCATATAGCCGCGCCCTCTGGAAGAGCGCGGCGATTCTTTGCGTCTGTTCCAAGGGTGAGTTCTGGCTGTGAAGCCGGAACTGCAAATCGTTATTGTTAATTGGTGAATTTAAGGATTAATTATGATATTAGACTCGGATGGAAGTGATTTAGTGTGTTAATTACATGCGAATGGGTCATAAAAGCAATAAAACATGGATGAGACGAACGCAAACGAATTAATTACATGAACGAAAGATTGATTAGTGACATAGTGAACTAAATAGGCTAAATATGACAAATTAATGACGAATAGACATATGGAAATATATCAAAAGGTCGAATTCCAGAAACCCAATATGAAAGAATCGAATCTCTACAACCCGGATTGATTTTAATGACGAAAACCCGCAAATATTGATTATTTGGGATTTAAGTCGGGATTAACGATAAATTATACGTATTGATGATGATAAACAATATACATGTGGAATTATTATGCTATTACGTCAAAGAATTGAAGAACAAACGAAAACAAATAACGAACGACGAATTGACAGAGGACGAAGGAAGAAGAAAGGAAGTAGGAACTGCGGCAGCCTCACGAAGAGGCGCAGCAGGTGCTGCATCCCTTCGAAGAGGCGCAGCAGTTGCTGCGTCCTTTCTCGACGGTCATCTTCTGGTAATCCGTAAAAAGGGTTTTAAAGCATGGTTTTATAAATCGGTTTTAAGAAATATTTTCAACATAAACCTTACATTAATGATACAAAAAGTAAATAACAATAATAAAGAAGGATTTACACCCTCAGACTTACATGTTTGACGAAACGAGATGAACTAAGTTTACAATTAGTGATGCTCGACTCGAATGTAACGAAAGTGCCCTCCTAAGAGGAAAACGATTAAGATTAGTTAAGTTTATTGATGTGGAGTTGGTCAAATTGGTCGGTCATGCAAACGAGGCTGGTACTCAGAAATATCCGAGCTTACGTGGTCAAATGTTCAAACACGTAGACGCCAAAAAGTAAGAACGTGGTCTAGAATGCAAAGGGAGAAGAGAAGGGCGGACACTCGCGTGAGAAATATGAGGAGCGAAGGCTCCTATTTATACTAATCACGTGAAGGAATAGAGTTTTCGGAGAAACTTTGGAAGTGAATCTCGAAAAGATATGAAAAGATATGAAAAGATACGAAAAATACGCAGAAAAGGACCTGGGAAGAGGCGCAGCAGTCACTGCGTCTCTTGGAAGAGGCGCAGCACCTGCTGCGTCTGTTCCCAGGTGGTTTCCTCCTGCGGAAGAAAGATTTCCGTGTTTGGTTTATGGAATGACGGGATAATCTTATTTTCCTTAATATTTTGTATGAATATTACGGGAAATACTTTACCAAAGAATAAAAGATTGCGAAAGATTTATAAAATATGGAATAGAAATATCCGGAACATTCCAGAACATTCTAACTCGTGATTTAGCGGTTATCAGAAAATGAAGACGGTTTTAGGCCCGGACTCCAAATGTACTCTAATTACTGTCAAAACGACCGTATCGGCGCGTAGATGACAATTAAGAGGTATACATTAGTGTTTGAGCGATCACTTAACGATAAACTTACGAACTATCACAAATCGTTCCGCGTACCAAACATGCGGCCCAATCATCACCGGGTGGTTTGCGGGAGGTGCAGAAATGAGGTATCTACAACTCCACTCAGCCGAGGACGCACCTCGAGAACCACAGACGAACAATCACAATCAGCTGTACAAGAACAATCACCAACTTCTACACCGAGACAACATTAACAACCACTACAAACAATCAACAATACTGACTAATAACCAACCAAACAACACCTATGGACTCTCTAGACAATCAACAGTACTGAGTAGGCGAACCTACCTTTAGCAGATCGCAGCAATCCCGCGTCCGACCACAATATACCAATCAACCAAGCAAACCACCTATACAATCATTACAACCATCTATTACTATCACTACAAACCAAACTGAAAACAATGATGACGATAACATACCTATACAAAGTAATCCAGCATCAAGACCGCTACGCGACTCAACCATCCCATCTCCATGGTGTAAGCATCCTCAAAGGCCTCAAGGAAAGGGATTATGGTGGAGAAGAAAGAAGGTGACGGCATCTAGGTTTAGGGAGAAGGTGCGGAAATAATTTGGGATTTCACGATACACGATTTATAATTCCCCGTTGCAAACCCGTTACTCGATCGAGTAATCAACTTACTCGGTCGAGTGACCTCTACTCGATCGAGCTCCCAAGCTACTCGATCGAGTAGCCTCAGCTAGATTGATTAACACACAAAATAAAGCTCACATTGTCACAAGTCATCACTCGTAAGGTTTCCTAAGGTCAAGATAGGTGTCTAAGGTCTGTCAACATCGGTCGACGTGTCCCTAAAAGGACGGGTATTACAGTCTTCCCCCCTTAAAAAGAACTTCGTCCCCGAAGTTCGACTCATCCTCCTCCATAACGCAAGGTCAAAGAATCGAGATAGCCACCAATGTTTATCCGACACAGGTCAACGCGATCGTTTAGAAATACCATCCCGTTATGCATGATCATCAGCCATCATCATTATCTACCCTAGCACATATTGCACAACACGACTCTCCTTTAAATCACCAACTTCCTAATGCATCACCAATTACACATTGTACACAAAGACGACTCACTCGATTATTACTTGCACTCATCTCATGTTATTACTCAAACGTAAGCCAACACAACTATCAAACTTTTCTTTCATCCATTACTTGCCAACAATTATCAGTCACAAAACACTCAAAACGACAGACATATTACTGATTCACAATAACACATCATTCATTCCACTCTATTACTTCAACCACACAACACAATTCTACCCATAGCAACTCTACTACTGCTACTAACATCCAATTCTCATGACAACATAATGAACAATTAATTGAAAATAAGATATAACAACATGCTATTCTATTCAACAATTATAAACTGCTACTCAATTACATAATAACCATTACAAAATTATCCAAGCAACCATTTAAAATACTACCAAATGTCATATAAATACTACTCCCTCCATTCAACTCCGCAAGGCCCTTTTCTATTTTACACAATACTCATAAGTGAGCATTCACTATCAATTTTCTCTCAATACGTAAGTGAAAATATCTCTAGTTCTTCTCATCCAAGAATCAGAATCAATAAAGGCAACCTCATGGAGCCTTCGTCAAAGAAACCTAACAATTCTTTAAGGTCATTCACAAAGGCTTTCGACAAGAAGGATACACCCCCTAGGAAATTTACCAACATTGGTATTACATACACCGATGCCCTTCAGAGACTCATGGAACAATGAATGTTGAAGCCTATAGGACCTACGCCTAACCCAGAGAAGAAATCCATGTTCTGGGATGAGAATGCCTACTGCAAATACCATAGAGGCAAAGGGCATGACACAGAAAAATGTTACAAATTAAAACATGTCAATCAAGACATGATCGAAAGCGGGAAGTTGTCCCTCTCAACCTTTAACTCACACGACAAGTTAGGCAATCCTCATGGATATACCACTTATCAAGAAACTCTTCTTGCTGTTATCCTTCCAATGTTCCCAATGATGAGGATGAGGTGCTCAAATGGGTGAATGCTCAAAGTCAGATGCCGAATCCAGTTGCTGGAAGAGTAAACGTTCAAGCATGGGCCGATGATTACGAGTCTAGATCGTAAATCGAGTCAAAGTCCGAGTCCAAGTCCGAGTCTTAGGCTTTCTATCCCATAATTTTGTCATAGTGTCTTTCTTCGTGTCTATTTCCGTTTCTAGTGACCACCTGGGGGCTGTCCCACGAGTCACATGTCTTTTCGAGTCTATGTTAAGTACATTCATTACTCATTTCAATAAAAACTAGTTTTGTACCCGCGAAAATCGCGGACTTGTTCTATTTGTCCCATTTATTTGCTTTTGTTGACGTCCATCTTTAACTAAAATATAAAAAAAAAAATTATATCGCGAATAAGCTATAAACCAAACATTTGTAAATATTTACTTCTTTTACATTATTTTTCATGATCATAGTAATATAGATAGAAGTTTTAATTTGAATTTTAATTTCATATATTTTAATACATGTTAATATTATTCATGAATATTTTTTAGTCAACAATTTAATGTAGCTAATTTTATAACTATAAATGTTTGTTTAATTTTTTTTACAAATTTGTTAGTTTTATGTATTTATGATGTACGTCATAAATAATTAAGATAAAAACAGATGCGTCGTTAGGTCGATAAACAAAGCACTCCAAGTTCGCGGTTACATATCTGATAGGTTTTTTTAAGAAAGTTAAATAGATACTATTAATTTAACTTTTCCTCAAAATCTATACTTTTTATCAAAAATATACATGTAAAATAGAGAATCTCGCTGGTGATGAATGGTGATGCTTTGTAAGCCAACTAAAACAGTAAAAAATATGTTTTCGTTTTTCACATTTAGATCCAAACATGTAATCTCCACTTTTTAATAGCCTCCTCACAATCAATAATCTGTAAATTTAGATAGTTCAAATTAAAATTAAATAAGCATCATCTTAATTACAAAACTAACTATACAACTTATTAAACGTTTAAAATTTTAAAATCTTAAAAGATAGAAATATGGAGTACTTTTAAGAAGACTATGAACGTTTGAATCACATGCACATATACACCTTATTTTTCACTTTTTCGCAAGTGTGCTAATTACAATATTTAAGATGGTTTTGAAATAAATCAAAAGTAACAATATGAGAAATTGTGAAGCTTTATAATCCAAGTTATTGGATTTTTCATTTACCACATATAAGACCTTTTAGGTACTATATTTATTACTAATGAGGAATTATATGGATAAATTTTACGATTTAAATTTTAAATAATGAGAGTAAATTCTTAATTTATTTTTGTAATTTAGTACATGATCTTATGGTTTCCACTAAAAAATATTATTAGTAGCTTTATAATACAAATTATTAGACTTTTTATTTACTACATATAAGACCTTTTAACTACTATCTCTATGGTTAATGAAGAGTTAGATGGACAAATTGTACGATTTAAATGATGAGAGTAAATTGTTAATTAATTTTTATAATTTAAATCATGATCGGTATTATGATTTCCATCAAAAAATATTAGTAAATCTTATGAAGAATTTTAATAAATAGATCTGATGTAGCCTTAATATTAACCAATATAAAAATGACATGTGAATTAAAATTAGATGTTTTAAGTAGCCTTTTAACTATATTGTATTTATTTTTTTTTACAAAAGCAGAGTTATAAAAAAAATAATTTACTAAGATCCTCTAAATTCGAATTAAAAACTAAAAATATTTTGTTTTTATATCAAGTGAGACAATTACGTATCAAATAAGTTTTAATATCATTAGAACATGGTTCAAGGACGGATATCAAGTTTTTGTTCAACTAAATCCTTCTGTTGCCTACACATTTCCCATGTAGTTTTTTTTTTAACACACTATGTTAATATTATGAGAAGACAAAGGAAGCATCATCTACAAAAATAGAATAAGAAACAAACATACATTTAACGATAATTTAATTAATCTTGTAAGAGGGTTTGCATAAAGATAGTATAAAATAAATCTACCACACAGCGATATTAGTGGATAAATTACAAAAAACTGTGCATTTTACAATAAGCTTATATAAATTACACAAACAAAACTCGTAGAACATACCTTATGTATAACGTAATTAACTGCACAATCCAACTTTACAATAATAAGAAAATTGTACCATTTCATCTGCAAAAATAAATCAAGGTGAAAAATACAAATTGACATCAATAAAATTTATTTAAACAATACCAAATAAAACACAAATCTTATTTATGATATAGCTTTATTTTTTCCACAAATGAAAATAATTAATAAAAATTATATGCAATAGAAAGTTTCAATAACATATGAATATGCCAAAAGGTTAGAAAAAGAGGGTAAAAAATAAAAGTGTTTATTTTAAAGACTTTACTTATATTAACTTAGCATCAAATAAGGAGTTAAATTTTAAGGGGAGAAAGGAATCATCAAAACGGAAAAGGAAAAGTTAAAGAGAAAATGAAGAGTTAGAGATGAATAAGGGGTCATAAACGTGATAATAAGTATTCTCTCTTAATTCTATTAATGAATATTATTAATTAGTCAAATATTATCAAATGAAAGTTTCTTAGTGATTCTACGTTGTCGCATGTCTTATACAAATGCTCAAGATAGCCTTTTTATATTATTGTATAGATATGACATGTGGATTATGATAAGTAATTTAGCATGCCTTTAAGTTAGATATATAGATTTTGTATTTAGATTATAGAGTTATTGATTTTACATACATAAATATGGAGCAAGGAGAAATGTAATGTAAAAGGTTTGCATGAGAGTGGTTTATAAATTATCTTATGAACTTAAAATAAGACATATAGTTGATGGTTGATAATTTGGCTTACTTTTTAATTATATTTATAGATTATTATTATTATTTAATCCACTTTGCATGAAAGTGATTTAAAAATTATCCTATATAATTAAAATTATCTAAATTGAGTTTTTTTACCATTAATTATGAGAATTACTTTTAAATGTGGAATTGATAATTTTTTTTTCATGTGTACTACTATGCTAGTAATTCCACGTGGACTATATTTTGCCACGTCACAATTAATTGTTGTCATGTCACATTTGTCTACGTGGCGTTTAATGTCTAGCCTTTTAATAATATTTATAGATACACTTTTCATCCATATATTCTATCCTATATTATCTTTTCCTGTGACAACAAGAATTGATTTGAGACTTTTTTGTTAAAAAATAATAACGACAACGCATGGCAGGTCAATGTGAGTGCGCTTAAACGATGTTCCATTCCAAGTTGTAGAGGACCCGAAACTCCGTGTTCTTTTCTTACATATTCCATGTCTGGCAATAGAAACCACAATATAACCCTAGTCTAGGACGAGCATATCTCAGGAGATTCTAGGACGAATCCAGACCGTCTCCCTTGTTAACAATCCATGACGGAAGGCAAGCCCATTCCCCACAATAAACAACCCGTGTTACTAAAAGACCAACCCGTTTCACACCAAAGGTGCTAGTCTGACCCAAGTCCATCCAAGACGATACGAGCCATCATCAAAGACAAAGGCTCAATAATCCAAGACAAAAGAGTCAAAAGAAAAAGGCTCGATCAAGCAAGTCAATGTCAATATCCGAAGTCAAAGTTATCTTCAAAAAACTGAATCAAGAATCTGAGCAAAATGCCGAGATATATTCCAGACCAAGAATCTGAGTCTGAATCCAGAGCAAGCCTCAAATATTGAACGAAATACTGTTGAAGTCTATATAGAATCAAGACATCAATAAAGATGGTTAGCTAGCAACCCACTTAGCCTTTCACATTTCGCACACCCTAAGTCCTTCTCGAGACCGTTACAGGGAGATAGTTAGGAATTTTGAGAATCCTCTCAAGCTCGTCAAATATACCCATCCTTTAGGGCCAAGACATGGAAACTTGAACCCATGTCATTTCAACCTACCTTTATGTGCTCAGGTACATCAAGCCAAGAGACTCCATTTCCAAGCCACACTACAAGCCTTAATCCCATCAAGCCTTAACTCCACAAAACCAAGCTCCAGAGATTTATTCATCAAAGCCTCTTATTTTCGAGCCCCATATTCCAAATATCCAATCCAGTTTCACCTTGACCCCAGACACGGAGTCTTCATATACTTTGCTACCTAGGACGGGACATACCCATATCATCCTTAGGGTCCACTAAGTGTGCTCATATGACAAGGAATTTTTTTACAAAATTAGTTACACCTCTTTGGTCTATGATCAGAGGGAGTTATCTCAAATCGATTCTTCGAGACACCAAAGGAATATTACCCTTGTGACCCATGCACTTTAAGGTCCTGACAGCATAAGCTTAGGCACATACTTGAACTACGAGCATGGTTTGATTTCACCTACTCAGGTGGATACGTAGGCAGTCTTTTCTTACACAAGAAGGATACAACCACAACATCCAAACAAAATTAACCAAACCTCAGAACAACGATGTGGTTTGATTTCACTTCACGTGAATACGTAGGCAGTCCTCAAGGACACAACCATCCTCACTTCCAACCTTCAATCTCAATTTTCAACCACCTCAACCATCAACTTTCAACCTCTATTTCAACCTTTCAACCTCAATTAACATCCCTTCCACAACCAACACCTCTATACTGGAGGCTCCTTATT
This sequence comes from Silene latifolia, assembly GCF_048544455.1. Lineage (NCBI taxonomy): Eukaryota > Viridiplantae > Streptophyta > Magnoliopsida > Caryophyllales > Caryophyllaceae > Silene > Silene latifolia. Next base: position 164,746,134 of record NC_133536.1, on the reverse strand, counting down.
GTCGCCCAGCCTTTTTTTTACCAAAGTCCAGAGTCATCTTCTCATCCTGGGGGCTTCTCTTCCAAGATGTCACCCTTCCTTTATTCCTCTAAGTCTAGCTAGTAATCGGTCCGGACAATGGCAAGATCTTAGATCAATTCTCCAAGTCATCGTGCCTCAAGAGGGGTCTCTTTTACAGCAAACGGTGGTGAAAGAAGTCCTAGTAGACAGATGATCCATGGCTCATGCCTTGCATTTATATGCCTTCATCATTCTTGCGATTCTTCTACCTTTGAACTGATACGCGTTATCACCCACACTTGGCTAGGGGTTGACATACTTAAACAAAGTTTGTCAAAATCATCCCTGTGTCGCGTCAAATCTAAGTTAGTGTCGCGTCAGTCCAACCTAAGTCTATATTTTGCGTCCGTATAAAGTCTACGTCGCGTCAGTCCTATGTCTAAAGCCCATTGAATATGCATAACGCATTACAAATGACAAATTTCCTTTAGGCAAGTTTTAAACGACTTTTATAAAGAAACAACTTTTGCAAAACCTATGTGTTTCCTCATTCGAGGTCCATGTAATAATCGCTTACGTGCATATATTAGATTGCATTCTTGTGTGGCTACTAACCATGCAGGTAAGTATCAGAAGCAGTACTTTATCAAGATCTCTCTTGCCATAACGAGCGAGTATTCTTTGACAGGTGTTTCGACACACCTCTATTTTGTTCCACCAGCGAGAGTACACAGACAGCCAATCGCCCCTCTCGAGAGATGGAGATTCAACCACAATAATCCCCCAGCGAGAGCCGATTGTTCTTCTCGAGACATGGAGATTCAACCACAATAATCCACCAGCGAGAGTTCACTGTTCTTCTCGAGACATGGAGATTCAACCTCAGTAATCCCCCAGCGAGAGTTCATGATCGCCGATTGTTCTTCTCGAGATATGGAGATTCAACCTCAAGGTTTTGCCAGAGTTCGCTTGAGACCGACCCAAGCAGATTTCCCCCAGCAGTTCCCGCCTACGTCCTGCTACCCTTGACATTTTTGTTTCCTCACAGAGTTCGGCAAAGGTGTCGTTCTCCAGAAGTTCCCAAACTAGAGCCTCCTTCTTTAGGTTCGTAAACCCAAAGTTAGGATTCTTACCCCTAGATTCTTAGATCCCAAAATGGCTTTCTTTAGGTTCATAAGCCTTTAAGCTCCCACACCAACATCCTTAGGTTCATAAACCCATAAATCCTTTTGGATTTCTCATACCTCAGAAAGCTTAAACGCACGTGTTTAAAACAAGAATTAGTAACCCAGTAGTTCCTAAACTTAACCCTAGGATCCCAATTCCTCTTAGGTTCATAATCCTTTAAGTTCTCATACCAGCTGTCCTTTAGGTTCATATACCCAGGTTCACACACCTAGCTTCTTTTAAGTTCCCAAAGTCCCTGGAGTTCATACACTTATACCCTTTAGGATCATATTCCTTTAGGATCACCTTTTCGCATTAGGATCACACCTCCTTAGAGTTCCTACACTCAAACCTTGATTACCCCTTTAAGTTGAACTTATATTTGGCCTCCTTCCCGTCGATGCTTTCCTTTAGGGTCCCACACCCCAGCACAATCCTTATATATATTTTAGGTCTTACCCTTAGCTCCTACGCTTACCCTTAGCTCATACGCTTACCCTTAGCTCCTACGCTTAACCTTAGCTCCTACGCAACTCCGGAAACGTCTCGAGGAAGAAGTCTCAGTTATGGTCTCTTCTTATGGCTGGCGAGCTTCCTTACGTAGTCTAATGGACTTAAAACGACCCTCCCCGATAGTCGACAGACTCTAAAATGTTCCCGACGATAGGTCCTTGGCTCAGACCCCTTGAGCCGCCTCTCGTCGCCATAGTCGTTTTGTTGTAATCTTCGATTGACCTGAGGGCTATACTTTGACTTTCGCCTTGTCCAAGCCTCAGTCAAAGTGGGGGCTCTGTAGACACCTCGTTTCTGCACCTCCCGCCAAACACCCAGTGATGATTGGGCCCATGTCCATAGTTTACTTGGACAAAAAGAAAGCCTAGAGAAAAGGCGCAGCAGGTGCTGTGTCCCTTGGAAGAGGCGCAGCACTTGCTGCGTCCTTTCCTCAGCGGGTTCCTCCTGCGCAAGAAAGCGCGTTTGACAGCCTGTCGTATTTTAGGCATAACTTTCTCTACAAGACTCGGATTAAAGTTATTTTGGTGGCGTTGTAAATTTAAGAGAAAGATCTAGAACTTTCTCTGAAATAGGCCTGACCCAAAAAAGTCGTTATCACCTCGTAAAACGGGCCTAAAGGTCGGGTTATCATTTTAACTAAATGAAATGCACATTTTGTAATTTAAACTTTTAGTTTAGCCTAATGAAGTGACATAGGACTCAAAATGAGATATAATCATGAAATTTTATGACATCCTAACCTAAGATAGACAAGCACATTGCTTTGACTCGGGATTTGACGGTTTTAGAAAATGAAGACGGTTTTTGACCCAGACTACAAATGTACTCTTATTACGGCCAAAACGACCGTAATGACACCTAGATGACGACCATGAGGTAGACACAAGTGTTTGAGTTACCTTTTATTAACCGATTTACGAAACGTCATAAAATCGCGACATATGCTAGACATGCGGCCCAATCATCACCGGGTGGCTTGCGGGAGCTGCAGAAATGAGTTATATACAGGTTCTTAGACGGTCTACTGATAAAACTATCAAAGCTATAAAACATCGTCTGACACAGCGAAAGACTTCTAAATGACACGTGATGACTCATCCCAGCTATCCCATACGCGTCATATCATACCTGCTAAATACCTGCTCACCATCCCCGAATGGATCACCACAGTTTTTACAACATTTAAACGGGGTCAGTACTAATTACACAATCAAAGCCACATTGAAACAATCATACAAACAGCTCACACACAATAACAGTCTCCATCTCCAATCACCTCATAACTGACTACACACTAAAGTGTGTAGCCCTGCCAGAGTACCCATCGCAACAGATACTCATCGCCGTCAGTGGGGGACCGCAACCCTTCCCACCTAAGCCCTGCTCATCTCCGTTGAGCGATAAACCCATGTTCATTAATGTGCACATCCTTTCTGTGGCGGGTTCCACAGAAGGTGAATCAAGGGCGTAAAGCCACTCCCGCAAGTGACTCCACTCAGCCAGGGACGCACCCCGAAGAACACAGACAGATAAACAATATTCACAACACAACCTCAACAACCGTCTGAAACGTTCAACAATAAAATATCACAACCGTCTGAAACAATCAACAATTACTATCTACAGCACAATCACCACAATCATGTAATTAATACTGAGTAGAGAAACCCTACCTGGAATGCAACCACCACAGACGGTCTAGCAGCTAATCAACATCGTTCTTCAATACAATCACCTCCTATCAAACATACAATCATACAATCAACATCTAATAAACACAATACTCCCAAAACCCCCAAATTACCCAATTAGGGTTTCAACTAAAATCAATGAAACAACATAAAAATTGTACTAGGACCTTACCCACAATACGACGGTCTCAACGGCGTAAAGAACACAACGATCCGATGACTCTAGCCCTTAGGATTTGCCAACAACGCGACGAGAGAGAACTACGTAACTTCTTTTTCTTTTGAAAGGTTTAGAAAGATGAAAAGTGATTAAAGAAAATGACGGAAGCCTTTTATATTAATCTCGCGTTATTAGCAAAACCCGTCAAAACAAACCCGTAAAACACACTTACTCGATCGAGTACGTGACTTACTCGATCGAGTGCCCCCTAGTCGATCGAGTACCCAACTTACTCGATCGAGTACCCTACAGGCAGACTACTGATTTGCGTCAAAAACTACTTACTCGACAGAGTAAGCCCTACTCGATAGAGTACCCAAAAACTCATAAAACCATAGTATTACCGTCTTCCCTCCTTAAAAAGAACTTCGTCCCCGAAGTTCAACCCATACATAAAAACAAACCTACCAACTTGACTAAGACACAACAACGCAACTAAGAACTCAAAACAAAACCTCACCCTAAAACACATGAACTCTTAACACCAACTCCACCAACTATACTTACCTCCCCAACATGTCTCACGATATCGTATCAACTACATTATATCTCTCTCGACACTAACTCCAACACTACTGCTAGCTCTGTAACATATCATCCACTAGAAAATCCAATATCAAAATACTCATAACATCAAACGGAATGTTACATTCTACCACCCTTAAAAGGAACTTCGTCCTCGAAGTTTACTCACACTCATAACATCATCATCCAACTGTCAACACTGTTGAAATATTCTCTCATTTACAAGCACGGTCATGACCTTTAATAAAATCAAAACAAATATTCGTCCTTTATGCTACACCAACACTCTACTTCCAATTATACTACCATATGCACAACCATCAAAATCTCTTTTATCGCATCCTACTCCTCTTAAGATAAATGTTACGTCCTCGTAACTCACTAATACTAAATCCTAGCTATATCTTCTCATTATCCCCATCACCACCGCATGTCAAAGATAACCACCTATAATCTGAACACTCGCCATGCATAAATCTAAGGCTCTCTTACTTAAACAATTCTCATACTTCAATTCACTCGTCACACCACCTAACCTATACCTCAAAATCTTTAGCTTAACCAAAACTTCAATTGTTCCCTATTACTGCCAAAACGACATAATCCTCTATACATGCACCTATCTCCATACTCATAACTCACGATCCATAATTATTACATACACTCACACTAGATCCTTAAGTTCTTTTCTTTCTTTACCGCAAAACTCATACATAACTTAACATGACACTAATTCCCAACACCCTACACTCACTGTCTCAACGAAAGATTATGAACCACCTGCAGCTTTTAGATCATTACCATACATGTTCTACGAATCACTTGCCATGACTATGTGCACCGATGCCTCATCTACAACAAGATCAAATGTACTATAACAACTTCTGACAACTGTGTCCCATCAACAGAATATCATTATACCATGACAACAACGAAAACATATACAACTCTCTTTCATATCATACTCTACCCTCATTCCCAAACTTAACTGGTAAGAAACATCAATAAACAAAACAACTGTCTATCTATACAAACTGAAACTCACAGGAAGCAACATCAAAAAAAATAACAGTTTATGTATAACTGGTATGTACTTTCGAAACTCGAATCATAATCATCTCGCCTACTCCACCACAACCGGTGACGGCATCGCAACACCGTCACCAACAGCCACACCGCAGTGCGAAAATACCCGCATCACAACACTAAGTACCGTGCCTGGATCACCACCCGAGGCACAACAACCACATCGATAGGCATCACAACTACATACAATTCCCATAAACACTGACTCAGAATAACTTTCCGGATAATAAAACTTACTCATGACTGCTTTGCTAGATCACAACACACTATATTATACGGAATAAATAGACAAGAATCTCATGAATACCATCCCTACCTTTTTACGGAATAAACATATATCATGAATATACATACAAGTATAACCAGTCATACCAAATCACACAAACTATCACTTTTGAACATCATTCCACTAAGTTACCGTATCCAACATATATTACAGAGCATTCAGATAGCAACTTTATAACTATCACACAATACCGCTTCTCGTGAGGTCAGAACCTCACACCAACATTTATATACATCTTATACCCATAATGACATCCAACTAGTCAATCCTGATCACGTAAGTTACCACTCGATAAAGGTTACCTGTCACCCGAGCTTAACTCATATGCCCCTCATAACATATTCCCCCTTTCGCATAACCATCACCTCATGCCAAGTATAACCATACCCTTAATATTCATCTACAAGCACCCGCCTCATATAACCACATCTTATACTCCCTCCCAAACGTACATATTAATCCGGCCTCTACAAAATCAACCTCTTTAGAGTTGTCATCTTTCTTATCTATCATCGCTCTTAATCACTAGCAACAACACCTCAACACTACCACCGTTCGGACATCAAACCCCATACACCCATCTCTAAACATTATGATTTCTTTCCTATCTTTGGCTAACATCCTAAATCACGACATCAAACCCCTCAACAAAATTACCTCAACATCATTCCCAATATTATTCGTAATTGTATCGTCATCTAACTCTCCGCCAAAACCTCGTATCATGCAAATAATTACCCAACCTTTACTTTCCTTAATTCCTCGAAACGCATGACTATCATGTTGTCCTGAAACTCCTATATAATCATTAACTAGCATCCTTGTGATAGTATCACACATCTCGATGATTCCTTACTTTTATATCACATAACCTCAGTGGACATTTTCCTAGTTTTACTCCCCTCATTCTTTTCTTTTACACTCGACAAAATCAATTAACCATTCAACTCCTTATTACTTCTTCCTACACTTTAGTACTCCGGTTACCTTCTCATTGCTCCAAACTCAAATCCCATTATTTCTTATCGATATCTTCTCACTCCTTCTGACCCTGGATCCTCTCTTATCATGCTATCACTCACAGTTATCACCAATCAGTCCAGACCATCTCATGTTATCACTCACACTGATCACCCATCACCATTTCATACTGTTACTTGTCCAACGAAATCACACATTAGTTTTACCTCTTGATAATACAAATTCCCAAACTCACTCGTTATCTGCAAACCCACATCGCTGCATAACTCAATCTAAGCTCTTTATACACCATATCTTTCCATTTACATATAATGACCTTCCCGTTATATATATTCTTAACCAACCGAGTTATAACTACCTCCCTTCATAATCCTGAAACATCCAAAGTTACCACGTACAATTTGCATCTCTCATTTCAACCTTTTCATTCTCACGTTCCATAAACTTACATCACCCCTTGCCCACCTTCGCTTACTTTTACATTACTCAACACACAATCATATCACTCATCTCATCTCACAAAACATGCTCTATGCCTTAATAAGCCATACCGATCTTCCTTTTCTTTTTCCTCTATCTATCACAACCACATATAACTCATGTCCTCTCCACCGAACTCATACTCACCATAGGTGCCACTCATTACACCATAAGATTGGGTAACTTACTCATTAGGATCAACATACATGTAAAACAATGCATAAACCAGCAAAATAATACCTTTGAATCAAACATAATATGCAACGAAGTCAAAAGATAGGCATATGACCCAAAACAGGGGTCACTAGATCGAGTACAGGCCATTCGATCGAGTAAAAGACTTACTCGATCGAGTAGGTGAATGTCAGAGACACGTAAAAACGTAAAACAAATTACCAGGGCTACTCGATCGAGTAACAAGAGGTGCACTCGATCCAGTGAGGGCCACTCGATCGAGTACCCTACGCATTTCTCAACAGTGTCCAATTTTCGTAAAATGGTCATAACTCACTCGTTTCTTGGTCTTTTTGGGCGTGTGACCTATCGTTAGAATCGTAAAAGAACAAGCTATTACCTCCAACTAGAATCACATTAAAATAATTTATACATCTCAAGTTATAACAGTTTAAAGACAACCTCTCTATAATCGAAAAACATAACTACTTGATTTTTACTTCCAAACAACTTAAACGACAACAAGGTAAACAAAACAACTCAATACTCATAAAACCAGCATCCTTAACCACATGTTACTATCTTCAAAAGCCAAGCAATGACATCCATTATGCATATACATCATTCAACTTACCAAGCATGTATTACCTACATGTTTTTATTCTATAACCTTACGTAAACAAAATCACAAATATATAACATCAAGTCTCCTATTCACATTTTACAAGCATAACAACATTATAAAATCTCTTCCATCATACAACATGCTTTATCAGAAATCATATTATCATGCAACAATTATTCATCTTTTTCCACCAATTATTCATGCTCTTACTCAAACTTTCAGCTATATAAACTCGTACAACACTACCAACAACATATATATATATATATATATATATATATATATATATATATATATATATATATATATATAACTCTATGTATAATTCAAACCAAACAAATTTTCTTTCCGTATTTCTATATTGTCATATCGTAAAACAACTTCTATACAACTATCATGCTTTCAATCAATAATGTATAACATCACCTCATTATCATATTTCTCTACACATTCCCCATTCTCCACATACATACATCTACCAATTTATACCACACTTTGCTACAAGGATACACAATTCACAAGATAAACACATAGCGATCCCGACTCATATCCCATGGTGACCGGTTCAAAATTGTAGGGCGAGTTCGCGACTTTAGGACGTCTCCAGAGTCTTTGCATTAGCTCCTACAACTTCTACCCCGGGTTCATTTTAATTAGACTCCCTAGGTTCATTAGATTCATTGGTTACAGGTTTCAGGATCGTCGCTCTGATACAACTTTGTGACACCCCCATACTCCAAGTGCCTTACCAGGACCACTTAAGGTATAAGAACGTCACCATCTCGGTTACCCGAGGCAATGATAATCAAATGACAATGAAGAAACATAATTTAAATAACAATATAGTATAAAGTGATTACATGATCAAAACCAAAACTGTTAAACTGAAATACAAGGTTCTCAGACGGTCTACTGATAAAACTATCAAAGCTATAAAACATCGTCTGACACAGCGAAAGACTTCTAAATGCCACGTGATGACTCATCCCACCTATCTCATACGCGTCATATCATACCTGCTCAATACCTGCTCACCATCCCCGAATGGATCACCACAGTTTTTAAAACATTTAAACGGGGTCAGTACTAATTACACAATCAAAGCCACATTGAAAGAATCATACAAACAGCTCACACACAATAACAGTCTCCATCTCCAATCACCTCATAACTGACTACACACTAAAGTGTGTAGCCCTGCCAGAGTACCCATCGCAACAGATACTCCTCGCCGCCAGTGGGGGACCGCAGCCGTTCCCACCTAAGCCCCGCTCATCTCCATTGAGCGATAAACCCATGTTCATTAATGTGCACATTCCTTCTGTGGCGGGTTCCATAGAAGGCGAATCAAGGGCGTGAAGCCACTCCCGCAAGTGACTCTACTCAGCTAGGGACGCACCCCGAAGAACACAGACAGATAAACAATATTCACAACACAACCTCAACAACCGTCTGAAACTTTCAACAATACAATATCACAACCGTCTGAAACAATCAACAATTACTATCTACAGCACAATCACCACAATCATGTAATTAATACTGAGTAGAGAAACCCTACCTGGAATGCAACCACCACAGACGGTCTAGCAGCTAATCAACATCGTTCTTCAATACAATCACCTCCTATTAAACATACAATCATACAATCAACATCTAATAAACACAATACTCTCAAAACCCCCAAATCACCCAATTAGGGTTTCAACTAAAATCAATGAAACAACATAAAAATTGTATTGGGACCTTACCCACAATACGACGGTCTCAACAGCGTAAAGAACACAAGGATCCGATGACTCTAGCCCTTAGGATTTGCCAACAACGCGGCGAGAGAGAACTACGTACCTTCTTTTTCTTTTGAAAGGTTTAGAAAGGTGAAAAGTGATTAAAGAAAATGACGGAAGCCTTTTATATTAATCTCGCGTTATTAGCAAAACCCGTCAAAACAAACCCGTAAAACACACTTACTCGATCGAGTAAGTGACTTACTCGATCGAGTGCCCCCTACTCGATCGAGTACCCAACTTACTCGATCGAGTACCCTACAGGCAGACTACTGATTTGCGTTAAAAACTACTTACTCGACAGAGTAAGCCCTACTCGATAGAGTACCCAAAGACTCATAAAATCATAGTATTACAGTATAGGCCGAGGAGGCCTCAAAAGTGGTCAGCCTCTCCGCCAACCGAGTGGCAATGGCACCACAACTTAGGAAACGGGTGTCAGAAGAGGCCATCAAGGCTAAGCTAGCACACACAATGTCCGGGGCACTAAAGGTGACTCTCAGAGCTCGGGTGGGGTTAAGGTACGCCGCAAGCAACATCACCTCGTGTGAGTTAAGCTTACTCACATCTCTCCGCTCATAAAGTAAACAGGTCAAAGCACGAAGAAAGATCTTCAAGGTGACATGTTGAACATCATTTATCAACATGTTGCTAGAGGTAGGGGCGGATTTGCCGGTAAAGCAAGGCATAAGGCTACTAGCTCCACACTCAGTCGGGATGTTCCTAAGAGCTCTCTTCATAGGTCTAGCAAGGCCAAGGTAGGTGGTAAACATGTCCATGGTCAGATAGAAACTGGTGTTCATGAGGCGGAACTCGACGGTCTGTTCCACCACATCATACTTGAAAAAACTCATGAACTCCAAGGTCAGAAAATCATAGGAGTATTTCCTAAGACAGTACAACCCGGTCATGCCCAAGGTCTCAAATATGTGTCTCACATCAGTCTCAACTCCTAGGTCGGTCAAGAGAGTGGTATCAATGCAACGGGTAGGTCTCATGCGACGTCTCTGTAAAGCAACGAAAGCATCTCTTTGCGTAAAGTCCGCAAAGACAACAGAAGGGTACTCAGGCACTGTTGGGACCGTAGGTCCCCCACTCCCTTCACCTACCTCAGGCACAGAAGGCCTCCCCCTCTTATTCTGTCTGGTACAAACAGTTGGTCTCGGCATATGTTTTCAATACATATCTTAGATACGCAAACAACACTTACTTGAAAACATATAAACTTTCATATATAGACATGGAAAAAGAACTTCTATGTACACACTTTCAACAAACAATCCAAAATTTCAAGTATACAACTTCCAAATTCTCATCAGACGGTCTCACAGCTACAAACTTTTGAAGGATTTAACCTCAATTAACACATCAACTTGACACTTTAAGGCATTAAACTTCCAAAATAGGTTTCCTAATAAGCAAGTTTCACAAAGAATGTGGGACGAATTTCAGTTTGGGGCACTTTTAAGACGGAGTTTTAAGGCAAAATTTTGGGCAAAATTCATCAAAATCAACACTAAACATGATACCCATAACATACATTACTCAATTTTCCCCCTTTCATATGCAAAAGACAATCAAAGATCAATTTAAACCCCCAAACCCTAGAAAATTCGGTACTTAAAAACCCCCAATTGATTCGATTTTTGTACTTCTAGCATCAATAATCAACAAATTAAGGCAAATAAATCATGTTACAACAATTACAAGCAAGATTTTATGCATATAAACCGAGTTTTTCAGAAAACTTCCAACAACCTACATGTTTTAATCAATTAAAAGCATAGAAAAAGGATGAACATTCTTACCTTAAATGATTAGTAAGCAAAAGGGTGAATTAAACAAGATGAACACAAAGAGATCAATCACCAAAACACAAGATTCGAGAGTAAGTAGAGACATATAGAGGAATTAGGGTTTATGAATGAAGTAGAAATAAGAAGAAAGAAGATAGAAAAGGGTATAAGAATCCCGTAAAATCTCGTGTACTGTTCACTTACTCGATCGAGTAAGTAGGTTACTCGATCGAGTGGCCTCTACTCGATCGAGTTGGAGCTACTCAATCGAGTTTCCGCTGGCAGATCCAACTTTTTTGATGTTATAGCTTCCTAACTAGATCGAATAAGGTCTACTCGATGGAGTAAGCACTCCTACTCGGTCTAGCGAGATTAAGAACAAGGTCAAAAGTTACGAGTTTGGTTAATAATTCCTGCAAAACAACAACTCGTGTCGATTCCAAAATATATTCGGAAATCGTCACAGATTATTATATTCATACACAACACACTATTACTACTCAAATATAACGCAACGGTTTCATCCCCATCTACCAAAGAAATATATTACTCTATTCTATAACAATTACTATGCAAAACGGTTTACCACACTATTAACTTATTCATGCATACATTCAACACATTATTTCACTTCTAATCACTCATTTGCAAACTTCAACAATCCGACTTATACCCACATTACTCTAAGCATTTATCTAGCCATAAACCGTCATTTATCATCCGAGTTTGTTAACGATTCAATCATGTCACAACAAATTATCAACTAAATTATTCAACTTAACTATGTCATATTATAAAAGTACTCAACAACTCATCCATCATAATTTCCAATCACTACTCGACAAACATTACAACTAGTTCAAAACTTACTACTTATTATCATCACCACATGAAATACTCAAAATTCCTTTATAACTAATACGCATAGAAAGATTTAGAACGCATCATAACCACCACATCACTCAACATTGTCAGGTACTATTAACACTTCACCACTTCTACAGAATCCACCCACACTTCTACTCAACCATAACCCTACGCAGTTCATCATCACAATTATACATGTTAAACATTACCAGAGACTCCATCACAGATACTTCTAACTTAACCATCATACACTCTAAGCACATAATTCCCGACTCAATATTCCCATAACCGGTGACTGGCTTAAGCATAATGGGGCCATGATTTTGAAATGAGGGCGCTTACTCACCCAAAATCAAGCATTAGCTGAGGCTCCCAACACACATACACCAGGTTCATTTTATTAGACTCACTACGTTCATTAGGCTCATTTGTTACAGGTTCCAAAATCGTCGCTCTGATACCACTTTGTAACACCCCCATCTACCAAATAGCCTTAACAAGACCTTCCCTAGTAGATAAGGGTGTTACCATCTCGGTTGCCCGAAGACAGTAATAATCAAATGTCGATAAAAGAACGTTTAAGTTATATTACAAGTGATTTACAAACAACAGACGATATGAAAGATACAACTCAAAACCACTATCTACTATGTGAACTACTTCTCTCATGACTCGTGATAGACTCGTCCCTCCAAGCACCCAGTTATGATCCAAACAACCACCTGCCAAGACTGACTGCTCACCATAGTGGATCACGGCAGACACAACAGAAACAAACAACAAAACAAAACCACACAAGGTCAACAACTGAGGTAACAAACATACAAAAGCAGACACAACACAAGAGCAACAACACACACCACATCTCCAACCATCCACCATCTCTGACTGCCCGAAGGTCCAGTCCTACCAGTGGGGGACCGCAGCCTTTCCCACCTAAGCCCCGCTCATCTATCTGAGGGATAAACCCATGTTCCTTAATGTGCACATCCCCTCCCGTGGCGGGTTCCACGGAGGACGAACTAAGGGCGTGAATCCACTCCAGCGAGTGACTCCACTCAGCCGGGGACGCACCTCGAGAACCACAGACGAACAATCACAATCAGCTGTACAAGAACAATCACCAACTTCTACACCGACACAACATTAACAACCACTACAAACAATCAACAATACTGACTAATAACCAACCAAACAACACCAACGGACTCTCTATACAATCAACAGTACTGAGTAGGCGAACCTACCTTTAGCAGATCGCAGCAATCTCGCGTCCGACCACAATATACCAATCAACCAAGCAAACCACCTATACAATCATTACAACCATCTATTACTATCATTACAAACCTAACTGAAAACAATGATGACGATGATGATGATGATAACATACCTATACAAATCAATCCGGCATTAAGACCGCTACCCAACTCAAGCATCCTATCCCCATGGTGTAAGCATCCTCAAAGGCCTCAAGGAAAGGGATTATGGTGGAGGAGAAAGAAGGTGACGGCATTTAGGTTTAGGGAGAAGGTGCGGAAATGATTTGGAATTTCACGATACACGATTTATAATTCCCCACTGCAAACCCGTTACTCGATCGAGTAACCAACTTACTCGATCGAGTAGCCCCAGCTAGATCGAGTAACACACAAACTAAAGCTCACATTGTCACATGTCATCACTCGTAAGGTTTCCGAAGGTCAAGATAGGTGTCTAAGATTAGTCAACATCGGTCAACATGTCCCTAAAAGGACGGGTATTACACATGTTTTGGGTTGTGGATAGGAAAGACAAAAGGGGTACTCGTGGAGGATGAACACGGACTTATACATAAAGCTTCCCGCAAGTGGGAGATTTCCCGAAACCTCCCTCCTACTCGAGCTAGCACCTCCTCGTCCTCCTGCCCGATCCTACCTCATTCCCGAAAATCTTACTTACACTCTTGATGGTGAAGCGGTACAAGGGGAACCAACCCCACAACTCCTTTCTGATCCTCCTAGGACTTCTCCACATGCCCTATCGTCCTCCTATGTGCCTATGCCCTGGCTGCCCTTTGATCGCCCTAGACACTCCACTTACGCCCCGTCCTCTTCTTTTATGCACGAACCTTCACCACACCATGACCCTCCCCGACACTCCATGCACATGTCGTCTTTCACCGGAGGATATAACCAACCACCGTCGGCTTATGGTCACCAATATTCCATGGCGGACCAAATTGAGAGAGTGAACAACTCCTTGGTCCTACGGGACATGCACGAGTTCACATATAACCAAGGGGTAAGGTCGACCGAACGCCCTAGCTTTTAGTCCGAGGATGGGAACACTTCTGGGGTATTCAAGGCTTATGGCATTCAACTCTCAGATTAAGGTAATAGAATTTCTCATGGTGACGGACACTTGCTTGGTCCTTGGGGGGCCGCACTATACCATCGGGAGTTTATTTAATGATGTGTGTAAAGGTGGAGGCTACCGTGAGAATGTGGGTGGTGATTACCAAGGTAATGTGGATAGTTCGTACCAAGAGAAGGTGGTAGGTGTCTCTCATGAGGGTGGGGGCAATGTTTTCTATGGAAGAGGGAGTGGAGGTGGAGGTGGAGCATCTAGTTGAGCATCGGGACTTATGAGTATCATGGCCGCTATGTCAACGCAATTGTAGAAGGCGCAACGATGGACACCTCGAGGGATACAAGAAGTGAAGAGCTTAGCACACGGAGGGAGGAGTCACCGGTAAACAACCAAGGAGCCTTGGTTCGGTGGTTGAAGAGACTTGGCAAGAGGAGGAAGTCATCATCTTATTTGTGCTTACTCGTATGGAAACTTGTGTGACCTTGTGTCGGTTGGATCTCGAACAATTTGTTCTTCTGTGTTGTAAACTCGGGCATAAGGCCAAAACCTAGTATATGTTGTGTGGTAGGATAGTGTTATGATCACCATTGAGACCCTTTTTGCAAGTATGATCGACCATAGGTAAGTTTAAAGACTATAAAGACCGGATTTTGGACTATCAGGTAACACTCGGCCGAGCCCCGTTTTCACTCGACCGAGTGGCTGTTCACTCGACCGAGTGCCCCATTTCACTCGATCGAGTGAGCCGAAAACAGGCCCTAGGAACTTTCTGTAAGAGCCTGCACTCGACCGAGTGACACCCTCACTCGACCAATTGCTATCCCTACTTGACCGAGTGAGTCTCTACGTACTTGACCAAGTGGACTTTTTTGACCTTGTTTGTATGGTTTTGAGCCAACATGGATTGATTACTTCCGTTTTATAACCCTACCGGCCCCTAGTAGTTGTGTAAGCTTAGAAATCGTTAATGAATGAATTGAAATGAGTTGTTTACGATAACTTGTGTCGTTTTGTATGTGGTGGTACAAACATGTTTAGTCGATGGATGAGATTTAACTTGTTCAGTAAGATTAATAATAAAGCGGTAATTGGTAGGATAAGTGAGAATTCTATGAGTCTTATACATGATCGAGTCTTGTGGTAACTAGAGTGAGATGATATGATACGAGGATGTATAAGAGTACATGCGTGATCACGTGGTTTATGCACAATATGAATTAATCGGGAATACGGACTACGGAAGAAAGTGAATCACAATAGACGATTCTTATATATGGTGTCATGAGTTATACATGCATATCTAGAGTCACAAACTATGCACGGTAACACTAGACCTTAGCCATGATAGTGGGAATGAATGTTGAGCTTGACTTGTACTCGAACCCATGATCCTAGATCGAGTGAATGAGAGGATCCTTCTCGCGAGAGATCGAGTGGCGAACTTCGGGATGAAGTTCTCTTTTAGGGTGGTGAATGTAACATTTAGGAATAAGAAAGGGCATGAGAGCATAACAGAGCACGTACGGTAAAGAACTATGCGCGAGCACTAGCGATAGAGACGAGTGAATGTTTGAGGAAGAGATAGGGAGTGAGGCATGACTCGAATGAGACGTAAGGAAGTGTGATGGACATGTGAGGGTGAGGCGAACTTCAAGGACGAAGTTCATTTTTAAGGAGGGAAGATTCTAATACCCGGTCTTTGTGGGACCCATACTTAGACCTTGGGATGTGTGAGAGGACTGTTAGACCGATAAGAGATCACTCGGGAGGGAAGGATAACCTTACACTAGACCTGAGCTTAAACCAAGTGGTGTTGTGACGGATCGAGTGGGTCCACTCGGTCGACTGAAAGATACACTCGACCGAGTGAGTCCAATCAACCGAGTGAAGTTCTACTCGGCCGAGTGAGTCCACTCGACTGAGTGGACTCGGCACTCGGTCGAGTGACGCTGTTTTCAGAATACGGGATTAAACCCCCTCTCTTCCCTAACCCTAGAATCATTTCCACCTTCCTCCTTATCTCTCCAAACTCTCTCCCTTCTCTCTAAACCCTCACAAACACCTTCATCTTGGGATTCAAGCTAGGGTTGGAAGATCTACCGTCTTCCTCTTTATCTCCTTCATCTAGTAGTAAAGATCCACCATTTTCTAGTCTTTTAAACCCTAAATTTTGGGGAAATTTGTCATGGGTAATTAATTAGTGATTAGTATGTGTATTTGGGGTAATTAAGGGGTAATAATAAGGGGATTTGTAGTGTATATTAGTATACGATGTATTGTGATAGTTATTATGTGATTTGTGGATGAGACGGTTTTGGTCCGGATTCGAGTAGCTTGAAGAGATTGCTAAAAGGTAGGTTAATCCTACTCGGTTTCAATAATGTGATGTTGTTTATGTTGATATTGTAGTTAGTTTTGCATAATTAGGGCATTTTTATTATAACATGTTTAGTCGTAATCATATCACTAAGAGGATAATTATGATATGTTGGTTGTGGTTCATATATTGGTCATTATCATATGTTAGGGTTGTTGTTGTTGTTGTTGTTGTTGTTGTTGTTGTTGTCGTTGTGTTGTTGTTGTTGTTTTGGAGACGTAAGACGGTTGGGAGACTGTCTTACGCTTAAGTCGCCTCTTGGAGCTTCCCACTCCAAGAGGGATGTGCACATTAATGGCTTGAGCTACGGAGGGACTCGTGTGGTTGAGACACGACGTCTGGCAGGGGATCCGGTTGGCTTTCGGACCCGGTACGTCTGGGCGTGTCTCGGTACCTGTTTGAGGTTGTTGGTATGTCTGGGCGTGTCCCGGTACCAGTGTGGTGGTCGATATGTTTGGGCGTGTCCCGATACCATGGTGGTGGTTGTTTGGTAGCGTCTTATTCACATTAGTAGTCATGTTGCATATTCACACTCTTGAGTCATGTCGTACTTTATTTGCTTATTGAAACTGACGCTTTTGTTTTTGTGTAATTGTCACTTTTCTCTTTTGGGGTGGCCTGTGTTGATCCATATGATGTCCTTTGGTCATATGGAGAGCAGGTTAGGTGCGGATTTGTTTGGATAGTACGCGGGAGACGGGATGAGCATGATGAGTCACAAGACGAGTGAAGCTAGTTAGATGAGTATAGTAGCCATGAGTTATATTTTATTCATTAGTTAATGGGTTATAATCACTAAACTTATCATTTTATAATAAATATTTCTTTATTGTAACTTCGATTCACCTCCTCGGGAAACCGAGAAGGTAACATCTCCCAATTACCTTGGTCGGGTAAGAAGGGGGTGTTACAAAAACAGTCAATCCACCAAAAGCTAAATGAGAAACTCGATCTTATGATCAAAGAAGATGACAAAATCAGGCCCGATTGTGACTAATCGATTCAAAACCTAATAAAAAGATGATCGGCAGCAGATGGTGATCGAAATCAACTAGGGATTTGCCAAACAATAAACAGATTAAGTCAAAAGGCCAAATCAGCGACATGCAAAACAGAATAAACCTGATTTGCTTAAAAAAAACTGATCAAAAGCGGAAGAAACCACAGGAACGATGGACTGTACGAAAAGAAAGAAAAGTGCGAATAGAATGGAAGAGAGACCTCGCCGGCGACCAGAAGGAGCCTACCGGAGAAGTCGTCGGCGAGTAGACGGGTTTAGGATGTTTTTTGGATTTTCTCTCTCCTGATTTTTCCTTAAAAATAGAACATATATAATATCGCAAAGACTTTGGATGTCAGCCAATCGACGGTGTCAAGGTGGATGGCAAATAAGACAATGTAAACAGTAAACTAAATATTTGAGTGTTGTCGAGGGCGGCAACAAATTAAGTAGGGGAGAATGTAAGAACTCGCAAAATCAGCATGCACAGAACACTCACTTTGGCCCCAAGCATTTTCTTTACGTACTAATGTATTTTTATTTCCATTTTTAGTTTCTATTAGTACTCCAAGATTACTTCCTACGTGTCGAATCGTGGAGCTAGATTTTTAATTTAAGATGCGTTTTTAGGCTTTTATAAAACGTATCGTTATTCTTTACTTTCAATGTTACCTGCTACTAGTCATTAACTATCAAGTAAGCCTCCCTCAAAAAAAAAAAAAAAAAAAAAAAAAAAAAAAACTATACGCAAATAAGCCTCTTCAGGGGATGCCCGTCAATGAAAACCGCTTCTTACCTAAAAGTTTGATATTGTCTCTCTTACTTTCAATAATCGTATTGATACTTTTATCACATTCGTGTGTTGGCCGTTGATAATCGTGATTAGAATTTCCGGCACACACCCCAAAGCGTGCTAGTTGTCGATCCCTCACTTGCACAAGGCTCGTGTTGCTTTCATTCTTGCCATGGTGTTGGGCAAAGGTTATGCACCACGATCCGGCAACAGACCGTGACACTCTGCATTGCAAGAATGAGAATGCGGTGCAAGTGATTTTTCAGCCAATATAATGGCAAACATTGATGGAGGACAATTTTTGTTGTTAAGAAAGTGCATGGAGAGAAAAGGTTACGGTTGTTGGTGAAAAAATAGGGAGAAGATGGAAATGGTGTTTCCATCACCATTACTTTTGGCTCTTCTGGTTCCGTCAGAGAGCAATGGACAAGGCAAAAGCAATAAATTACCCAACGGTTCTATCTACAATCTACATCTTATGGGAGTTACTGTCCATGAATCTCAAATGCGACAATGCGTACAATGATGCTGCACTATGTCCAAGAATATCAAACTTAACGGTTGAATTAATATCCTCCCGATGTCTTAATCATTTATTTATCTTTATTTATTTAGTATGACTGTCAAAGTAAACAAAGAACTTGATGCCCTGAAGCAAAGCGGCTAATACCTTATGCAACCTGAATTTCCTTTTTCAAAGTAAACAAAAAACTTGATGCCCTGAAGCAAAGCGACTAATACCTTATGCAACCTGAATTTCGTTTTTCCTTCACCCTTGGAT
Source organism: Silene latifolia (assembly GCF_048544455.1). Classification (NCBI taxonomy): domain Eukaryota; kingdom Viridiplantae; phylum Streptophyta; class Magnoliopsida; order Caryophyllales; family Caryophyllaceae; genus Silene; species Silene latifolia. Next base: position 164,726,633 of record NC_133536.1, on the reverse strand, counting down.
AGTTGGATACAATCAAGGGCTGGAGTTGCAAAACATGTGAAGTAAAACAAATTCTTATTTCAAAACGCAAAATCCATCTGAAATAAAAAGACAGATACCGTTTCCTCTCACAAAAAACCCATTTAGGGAGTGAGTGGGAAAGCACATGGGGGTGTCCCACCACCCATGTGTTTCACACTTATGAAAGGTCTTATTATTTCAAACGGAACTTGCGGTCTGAAGCAAGACGGACTAAATAAGTAAATTTCATAACTGAAAGACAAATTTGATGTTTGACAAAAATAGCTCAATATCATTCCTTGCAGAACCAAGTATATAAAAAATCTCTTTCCAAAACAGCCCTACAGGCAAGAAACAAGACAAACGCAAACAAACACACAAGGACACCATTAACAAACCACCTAATGCATTCTCCTGATAAGTTCATTGATGAAGTTCTCCCTGTTTCCAGCATCACCACCTTCGACAAAGTGGTTTCTCTTCTTTTTCAGACCGCCCAATGGAGCTGAAAGCTGGAATGGCCAGAGGAAGTTGTTAGCTTCCTTGAAGTGTGGTCCAACTGTGATGATCTCGTGGATCAAATCCTCCATGCAGATTATGCCGTGCTTTCCGAGAACCTAGATAACACCGATTGATAGACAGTTAGTAAAAAGCAGAACCATATTTACAAGCTGCAGTATAGTAAACATGGAGTTGACCTCTAGCAGAAAAAGAAGAGGTCAGTAAATTACATAGCGTTAATTAATCAAATCTCTGATATACAAAAAGGCACGCTAAGTCGATTTCAAAGGTACTAGATGGATTTTGTCAAGACAACGTACTTTTAAACACAAGCAAGTTGTGCGTAAAGATCAACTTATAAGAGTGATCCAAAATAGATCTAGGAATAGGTCACACAAACCAGGCAAGGGTCAATCATATTGGGTTTGGATATGTTTCAAATGGTAGTAAATTTGGGTTTTGGATCATCTATGGGGTGAGATATTAGTATTTGTGGTTTACTTAGAAGAAAAGAGAAGGAAAGGCCATTTTTGGTAGTTCATCAAAATTGTCGACGACGAATAGCAATTGGGTACTGTATTTGGGTATGGGTTGGGTTAAGTCATTCTGACTGGATCGGTTCAGGCAGGTCTAATCTTAACATTGTACTCCATAATGATGATGAAGGTACAACATACAAACAACTGAAGTGTTGATTTGGAATTCTGGACTCTTGATAAACTACTGTTTACATTATTCCTTGAGAACAATACAATTAACTTGAAAAACTAAGTTTGGAATTGTTGTCAGAAAAATGAAACAGATTTAAATAAAAAAAGGTATTCTCTAATCTCGATTTTACTAGCCAACGAGCCTCAAGTGCTAGCATAAAGTTGTTTTTCCATCTTGTTAGTGGATGCTAGAACATAGCATAAATGAAAAAATGAAAAAGAAAAAAAAAAAACAGGATTTACAGACATTCAAGCTTAAGCTGGCAAGAAAGAAAATCACTAACAAATCTACAAGTCAAAACTGTAGGACAGTAATAAGAGCGATTAGAACTTTTGTTTGAAATATATCAAATTGTTACTTCGTATATTATTGCATGAAAAGTATCAGGTAGCAACAGATTATGTATGTAAAAACAGTAAACTGGATCATGCAAGAACAGTAACCCAGAATCACAAAGATACATGCACGAAATACAGCTTCGCCTAGATACATGAAAGAAATGTAAAATGGATAGATAAATCAGCTATCAATACACAGCGCAAAACCAACATCGCTAATGCGCATGTTTTTCATAAAAATGGAACAAATGATTAAATGAAGTAAATAATTCAGGACAGTATGAAGGAAGAATTCAAGACAGTAAACAGTTACCTTCTCAACTATGGAATTATCTGTCAAAGGAATTCTCTGCTTGTCAACCTTCCCAAATCCTCTCTTGTAGATCAGCTCCTTGACACTCTTCAGATTAGGATACCTTCATATAAGATAGTGGCAATGTAAAATGAATGAAAAATCAGAAACAACCTCCCCCAAAGTACACAAACAGCCAAAGTGAAAAATTACCCGTAGGTAACATAGGGTTCAACCCTGTGCAACATGTTCAAAGTGGCTTTGTTGACCTTGAGAAAAACGCCATTGAAGATCTGCATTAAGAGGGAAAAATAACAGCTCAACTTAGTAGCAGAAATGAAGGGTGAAGAATCTTTAGCTTATAAACAATGATGGCATGCAATATAGCGAAGGATGTTTCGAGTCCTTGGATTTGAAAACATCACAAACTATCCAATGGGGACGGTCACATGGCATCATGAGACTGATTGACATATTAAACCATAATTATTTATTGATTTCAACTATGACCAGTCTCTCAGGAAACTTTTTCTGTTGAAGTAATACCTGTCTCAAACGAAGGAGTTGCAAGATCGACCTTGTCTTGGGGTGCATCGCATTGATACTGAATGTAAAACAAAATATTGTCAGAGTTGACACATAACAATGCAAATCAACAAAAAATGGCAGCTTGATGTAACAAAACACCAATACCTACCCTCTAATACGAACGATGAAAAGGAGCTTAGCCTCTGGCTCAACATAGAAACCACCCTTTAACTTGGCTTCCCTCCTCAAACTGATTGACAGCTTTTCCTGAGGATAACAAATCCAATTAGAAACCAAACAGTGCACACAACCATAAAAGAGGGATAGCAAACCGCAAAAAACACAAACCTGCTCATCATATTCCTTGGCATATTGCTGAGCTCTCTTGTAGTAAAGCTTCCTGTTTTCACGAGACTTGGTCTTCTGCAATTCAACTGCCTTCTTGTTCTCTAAAGCCCATTCCTCTTCCCTTTTCTGCTTCTTAAGTACAGACTCGGGAACGATGACTGCCTTGTTTGTCTCTTCAACCATTTCTAGCCACCATTAACATGTCATTAGTACAGCAACCAATACACTACCCCAGAAACTCCAAAAGTTCTTTAATCCACACCCGAAGTTTCATTTTAACACCAAAAAAACATGATCTAATCATAAAGATTAATAGATAAAATCGACAAAAACAACTAATATCCAATGAAATTTTCGATTTCTTTTTCTAGTTTACTCTATTACTACATTAGTAGGTCTCCCCTGCTAGAATTTATCGCCTCATATCGTCAAATCTCGACTCCGCCACTACTAGTATCTCGTTAATTATTAGTTGATAAACCAATACACTATAGACTAAACAGTTTTATCACATTCTAACGAGTACCCTTCTACAAAAAGGAGACAAATCAAGTATAACAAGATCAAAACAGCAGAAAAACATGACACCACTCAACAAAATCTAAAAAAAAAAAAAAAAAGATGCATTCAACCCACAAATTTATAGTATCTCGCTAATTTCTCAACATTTCATTTTGTATTTATCAATGGAAACAGACGAAATCAACTATAACAAATTCAGAAACAACACCTAAATACTAAAAAAAAAAAAAAGATGCATTCAACCCACAAATTTATAGTCTATTAAGCAAATTGAAAAAGAATAGACAAACATTAATCATTCAATCCGAAAAACAGGATAAAATGAAAGAAAGGAAGTAAAAAATGTAGAGGATAAAGAGACGAACTTTGGTATTAGGTGCGATGGATCTGAGAGAGAGTGGAATAATGATGGTGACAAACAGAGAGGGGAGGCAGAAATGAAGAACCAACAATTAGGGTTTTGAGAGTTAACTCAACTTAGGGTTTATATACTTTCTACGCTCCTGATTCTTTCGTTTCATCTAACGCCTCACACACCCCTTCTTTCATTAAGGGTATAACCGTCTTTCCCTTCCAACCAAGAACGATTTTTTTTTTTTCAAAAAAAAAAAATAGTTTTGCACGGGTAATCGGGTATAATATTTATATGGAAAAATACAAATAACCACCGTGCATTTACGTATTTTTACAAATAATCACCATGTATTTGTTTTTTCGAAAAATGCTCGCGGTGCCCAAGAACTTTGATGTTTTGCCCGAAATACCCAATTTTTTTATCCGGAATACTTTAAGAAATTATAACTCGTGTTTACGAGCTCAGAAAGTAACGATTTTTTTTTTTTAAATTGATTATCTTTTCGAGAACTCTGACTTGAAAGAAGAATTTGTCGAGTTTGAAATTCATGAACGAAAGATATGGTCACTCAAAGTTTGTTCGATAAAAAACTTTTGACATACAAAAACTCCTAGGCACGGAATCCAAATACGATGACACGGCTGTCGCAACCTATCAAAAATAAACCTAACCGGCCTAAACTTATGCAGTAGAGGTAAGCAGGGTATCGTATCCACAGGGAGTCGGTCATTATCTACTTGTTTATCTAGTCTGTCTACGGTCACAATTTGGGGGTGTTGAATGGTTTGCTTTAATTAACTAATGAACATAATTTAAAAAAAAAAAAAAAAAAGAAACAGCAATCAAAATAGCAAGGATGAGAGAAAGTGTGATCAAATAGAGAAAAAAATGCTAGGATGTCGGTTCACCATGATATTACGCAAGTCAGCTAAAGGTAAGGTCAGTCGATCTGATGTGAGAAGGGTAGTGAAAAAGTCTTTCCGGTCCGCTATCCGCCTTAGATTCTTCCTAAATAGCTTCTGCTCTGATTAGGGTAGTATATTGTTCATAACAGGTCTATTCATTCCAATCTTCCGATCTAGGTCTGAATTTAACCAGATTAATTGAATTAGTTGCGTGCACTCAACCAAGCAATCACTGTTATATTGCTATAAAACAATTCTCACATTAAAAACCTCCCAAACTAATTAAAGCATCATTGTTTTACTATCATGACTCCCCTAATCCTAGCAATAAAGAACTTAGCTACTCATAAAGATAAATAAAACAATAACGATTGATAAAACAATAACAAACATGGTATTAAGATGAACAAAGGGAAATTGCATAAACTAAATATAAATTCTAATAACTAACTTCAATTAAAAGACAAGAAATTAAGTGTTGCAAAAGAGAATTAAATTGAATAAGGGAGAGTAAAGAAATTACATAATTCGAATATCCGGAAAATGAAAGCAAAGCAACGTCGAACTGAAAGGTTACTGAATAATGAATGATTAAAAGATTCCAGCTCCCTAAACCTAATTAGGTCTCTCCTATTTATAGGAGAGATATTTATTAACCTAAAAACGTAACTTAAGATATTAAGTAAACAAGTTCACGCAATAAAATCTTGCGTCAGATAACAAAGTGGTCGATTGAGCACTTCCAAACTCCTCGACCGACCAACTCCCAGCCAGAACCTCTCGATCGAGGATAAAAACTACTCGATCGAGGAACACCAAAAAGCCACCTCTCGATCGAACATAGCAGGAGTTCGATCGAGGACTGTTCACCATCTATAAGGTCTCGATTGAGCAACTAGGCCAGCAAAAGCTCTCGATCGAAGGATCTTCTACTAAATCGGCCATAGGACGTTTGATTTAGCTTCCACGACGACTTCATGCATCCCAAGGCAAAAGTATTCTCGCTCCAATTCCATCCATCTCCTAAATGCAAGCTAAAGGGACAGTTCCAAGCTCAATTCCGTCTTCTTTGGTACATTCCTGCCAATAAGACAAAGCAAACCAAAGTATACGATTCGGGGGACATTTGTAGCATAACACTACATAAAATACATAGAAATGCGTGCAAATAACGCTTAAAAAGACTATATGAAATGCACGCATCATACGACAATTTTTTTTTCCACTTCGTAGTTCGTGGGAAGATAATCGATTTGAAAAAAAAAAAATTATCACTTTCTGAACTCGTAGACACGAGTTATAGCCTCTTAAAGTTTTCCGGAACAAAAAATTTGGTATTTCGGGCAAAATTTGAAACTTCAGGGGCACCGCGTGCATTTTCCCTTGTTTTTTTACAAATAACACCCAAACTTTCACGTATACTCTCCAATCACCACCGTATATCTGCCCGGAGACACGTTTTTCTTAGTTTTCGACTCGTTAGTTAGCGATTTTTGTCTAATACCCAAACTACCATTTCTCTACATTACCCCTTACTTTCAAAATCATTCAATCATTTGTAAAAATCGTCAAATTATTCCCAAATCACATGAATCCCTAAATCCCCAAATTCCTAACTAAATCCCCAAATATATCGATCAATTGTTCACAATCAACTAAGACCCAAAACCATCGATAATCGCTCACAATCTTTCAATCTCGATCCGCAAAAGGGGAAGAAGTTGAAAGTTATTGGTTGCAAAAAAAGTGGGACGAGACATCAGTAGTAAGTCGGGTTATATACAGCTTCTCGGACGAAAATCAATTCAACGCACAGACAATACTACATTCTATTCTGGGACGAAAATCGTTACAAAAAGGGACGAAATTCAAAAACACAAACTGGGACTAATACATTTACAAGCACTTCAAAAACACAAACTGGGACTAATACATCTCGGTTTCGGTTCCAAGCTCGACCTTGGTGTTGATCTATTGATGGTTCAAGCTACGACGGCTCAAGTGGTAGTCAGAATGGCTTGTGCGGGTTAGTGGAGTAGAGTGGTGGCGCCTGGTAGAAGTCGGGTTCGGTTCCGATTATGCGTGTGATGTAGGGGAGACTCATGGCGGCGTGAACAAGGATTAGCGGTGGTCAATTGGCATCGGGGTTGTGGCAGAGGTGAGGAGCTCGATGAATGGTGGTGCTGACCATCGTTTCTGGGCTGCCGCCATGGTGATGGTAATACCGAATCGAAATCAAAAAAAGTAATGGCAACCATTGATGGTTGTACATATTTGTAACACCCCCATACTCCGAGTGCCTTACCAGGACCACTCAGGTATGGAGACATCACCATCTCGGTTGCCCGAGGTATGATAATCAAACAACAGCGATAAAGAAACAACATTATTATTAATCGTTTAATGAATGAATACAATCCTTGAAACCCAAACTGATAGTAAGATACATTATCCAAACTGTCTACTCAAACTGAAATGTAAATAAAAGCTAAACTACAGCGGAAGACTCTATCGTCACGTCGTGGCCATCCCAGCTATCCCGTATCATCTCTATACCTGCTCAATATCTGCTCACCATCCCCGAATGGATCACCGCAGGTTTTCAAAACAACACCGGGTCAAGACTAATCACACAATCAAAACAGATAACAACAATAAGACAAACAGACACCGAACCGCCACACACACACACATCCACCCAACCGTCTCAATCATCGATCGTCCACCTGGACCAGCCCCGCCAGATGGGGGACCGCAGCTGTTCCCACCTAAGCCCCGCTCATCGTACGAGCGATAACCCTGTCCATTAATGTGCACATCCCCTTTCGTGGCGGGTTCCACTAAGGGCGAAACTAGGGCGTGAGATCACTCCCGCAAGTGACCCCACTCAGCCGAGAACGCATCTCGAGAGCCATAGAAACCAATCACAATCACAATCACAATCATAATCACAATCATCATATCAAACAACTAACTACAGCACATCACCAATATCCCATTATGGGACTAATACTGAGTAGGAAATCCTACCTGGAAAGCACACAAGGCACGGTATCTACAAACTGTCTCAAAACGCCTCTTCTATGAACTCTCCTCCTAACATATACACATGAATACTACTATTCAATCACTTATTCATAAAAACCCCTAATTACTAAATTAGGGTTTCACTAATCTCAACAAAACGTTATAAAAATTATGCTAGAAGCTTACCCTTGACGCAAGGAATCCAACGACACAAACTACGATGCAAACCGACCGTCCGATCTCCGGAATTGTCAAGAACGCGATTAGGAAGAAGGACCAATCGCTTTCTCTCTTAAACAGGTTTTAGGTTTTGGCAAAAGTGTTTTAGAATAAAGACGAATATGTTTATATACCTTAATCGCGTAATTAACAAAACCCGAGAAAACCCCGATAAAATGGGACACTCGATCGAGTACCCAAGGTACTCGATCGAGTACTTTCCCTACTCGATCGAGTGCCCCAGCTACTCGATCGAGTGCCCAACAGTCGAAACTATTTTATTCTCGCGACACACCCCTACTGACAGAGTAAGGGCTACTCGATAGAGTACCCCAAGACCTATAAATACGGAGTATTACGGTCTTCCCTCCTTAAAAGGAACTTCGTCCCCGAAGTTCAAACCACTACCAAAACAAAGGTACTCCCATAAGCTTCCCGACTCGAAGGTCAAAATAAACACAACGTAAAACATGCTACCTAACCCAACTTATCCCGACAACATACCGACACAACATATACAAGGGGTGTAAAAACCCTTAAAAACTCTCGCGATCATCTCCTACCCCCCTAAAAAAAACAAGGTTACGTCCCCGTAACCATACATACCTGATCAAAAGGAAAGGGTAACGCTCTTTCATGATATCCTCCGCCTCCCATGTAGCTTCCTCGGTCTCGTGGTTAGACCAAAGGATCTTAAGCAACACTGTCTCACCACTCCCGGTCTTTCTAACTTTTCGGTCTAGGATCCGCTTAGGCACCTCAAGGTATGATAAAGACTCATCCACTCTAAGCTCTGCTTCCAACACATGTGACGGGTCACTCACATACTTCCGCAATTTGCGATACATGAAACACATTATGTACTCTCTCCAAAGCGGCCGGTAACGCCAAACGATAAGCCACTTCCCCAACTCGCTCTAAGATCTCATAAGGCCCTATAAACTTCTGGCTTAGCTTGCCTTTCTTCCCAAATCTCATAACTCCGCGCATAGGAGACACTTTCAGAAGAACCTTGTCCCCAACTTGAAACTCTATGTCCCGACGATGTAGATCCGCATAACTCTTCCGTCGATCCCGAGCCGCTCTCATCCGTTCCCCGATCATCTTAATCTGTTCCACCATCTCATGCACCATCTCTGGTCCTAAAACCATCGCCTCAAAGACTGTCGTCCCACAGATTGGACTTCTACATCTCCTCCCATACAAAGCCTCAAACGGTGCCATACCAATACTAGTGTGATAGTTGTTATTGTAAGAAAACTCTATCAAGTCTAACCTCGCTCCCAGCCTACCACCGAAATCCATCACACACGCTCTCAACATATCCTCCAAGGTCTTGATTGTTCTCTCGGTCTGCCCATCTGTCGCAGGATGAAATGTTGTACTCATCTTCAAAGTCGTTCCCAACGATTCCCGCAACTCCTTCCAAAACCTCGATATAAACCTCGCATCTCTGTCGGACACTATGTCCTTAGGGACTCCATGTAACTTAAGCACGTTCTTTCGATAGGCCATAGCCAATTGTGCCTTAGTCCATGTATCTTTCATTGGAACAAAGTGAGTCGACTTGGTCGACGATCTACTATCACCCAAATCATATTGTTACCTTGTTGACTCTTAGGTAAACCCACAATGAAATCCATGGAAATGGATTCCCACTTCCACTCAGGCACCTCCAAGGATTGAACCTTACCTTGTGGTCTTCTCTGTTCCCCTTTTACTCTCTGGCATGTCAAACAACGGGACACAAACTCAGCTGTCTCTTTCTTCATCCGTGCCACCAAAACGTTTTCTTCAAATCTTTGTAAAGCTTGTCTCCACCGGGATGAACTGAATATGGTGTGCAATGCGCTTCTGTCATGATTGTCCTTTTCAACTCCTCGTCATTAGGAACACACCACCTACCATCAAACCTCAAACTACCATCTCAGTATGGATGGAAAAGGACACTTGTCCCTTTTCTACTCGACTTTCCACTCCACTAACTTAGGATCCAAAGCCTGTTTACCTCGAATATCATCATAAAACTCCATGTGTACTGACATATCACCCATAGCCTCTCCTTTTTGCAACATATGAATCCCAAAGCTCGCTACCTCATCCCTCAGTCTCATCAAAGATGAGAGTGTACACAAGGAATGTACACTCTTCCTACTCAAGGCATCAACTACAACGTTGGCCTTTCCTTCATGGTAGATGATTTCCATGTCGTAATCACCAATCAACTCCATCCACCTCCTCTGTCTCATGTTCAACTCCTTCTGCGTGAAGATGTACTTGAGACTCTTGTGATCGGAAAATACCTTAAAGATTGCTCCATAAAGGTAGTGCCTCCAAATCTTGAGAGCAAACACCACCGCACCCAACTCCAGGTCATGAGTAGGGTAATTCTCCTCATAAGGCTTCAACTGCCTAGAAGCATAGGCGATCACTTTACCATTCTGCATCAACACACACCCCAACCCATTCTTCGAGGCATCCGTATAAACCTCAAAATTCTCGCTTCCTTCAGTAATGCTAGGGACGGGAGCGTGGTCAAACGCTCCTTTAATGTTTGGAACGCCTTCTCACAACTCTCATCCCAACGAAACTTGTTCTCTTTCCTCATCAACGCCGTCATCGGTCTAGCTATCTTGGAGAAATCTTTCACGAACCGCTTTGTAGTATCCGGCTAAACCCAAGAAACTCCTTACCTCAAGAACATTCTTCGGTGCTTCCCACCTTGTCACCGCCTCAATCTTCGCCGGATCCACAGCCTACCCCATCTTTAGAGATTACATGCCCTAAAAGCAACTTTCTCCAACCAAAACTCACACTTGGACAACTTAGCATACAACTCATGATCTCTCAACGTCTGCAACACGATCCTCGGATGCTCCTCATGCTCCTCCTTAGTCTTTGAGTAGACTAAGATATCATCGATAAACACCACCACGAACCGGTCCAAGAAACTGTCTAAAGATCCTATTCATCAAATCCATAAACACTGCCGGCGCATTGGACAACCCAAACGGCATCACCACATACTCATAATGGCCATACCTCGATGTGAAGGCTGTCTTCGGTATGTCCACATCTCTAATCTTCACCTGATGGTACCCTGACCTCAAATCGATCTTAGAAAAGACCGTTGCACCACTCAACCGATCAAACAGGTCATCTATCCTTGGCAAAGGATACTTGTTCTTTATCGTTACTGTTCCTCCGGTAATCTATGCACAACCTCAAACTCCCATCCTTCTTCTTCACGAAAAAAGAATCGGTGCTCCCCAAGGCGATACACTTGGTCTAATGTATCCCTTCTCTATCAAATCATCCAACCGCTTCCTAAGTTCCTCCATCTCCTTAGGACCCATACGATACGGTGCCTTTGAGATTGGCCCCGTCCCCGGCTTCAACTCAACGGTGAAATCTATCTCCCTCTTCGGTGGCAACCCCGGAATCTCCTCTGGAAAGACATCCGCATACTCTCCCACCACTGGTATCTCCTCAATTGCCGGGCTCTCTATCCGGTCATCTCTCACATGGCACAAAATAAGAGGACATCCCTTCCTCAGATACGACTTCAAAGCGGCAATATGCAATCAACTTAACTTTGGGTTTGACTAGAAACCCACGGTAAGACACACTAACACCCTTAGGACCTCTTAGGGACACTTTCTTTTGATGACAGTCTATCTTAGCTTTATACTTTCCTAACCAATCCATCCCAACTATCATCTCAAAACCATTAAAAGGAAACTCTAGCAAGTCTACAGGGAAATCAACTTGCCCAACTATCAAGGACACATCCCTAAACAACCTCCCACACGATACAGACTCACCTGAAGGTATGAAAACTTGCTCCCTAACAGACTCATATACCCTCAAACCCAACTGCTTTACATGACTCGAAGACACAAACGACTGAGAAGCCCCGAATCAAACAAAACAAACGTAGGAACGCCATTAACAAGAAATGTACCGGTGATAACGTGCTCATCCTCCTCAGCTGCTTTCTTGTCCATCATGAATAGCTTGCCACTTGACTTCTGCCCACCTCCCCGGACAAGATCTTGGCCGATGCGGTCGGCTTAGCACCGACCCTTGATTGTTGTTGTTGTTCATCGGTGTCTTCTGATAAGAATTACCGCCGTTGCGGTTGCCTCCACTCTGGTAGCTCGACCTCCACGGTTTGGCCATGATCCCGCCGGTCCGTTGCTCGCGAAGCTCGCGCAGTCTCTCGGAAAGATCCGGTGCACTTGTGCACTCATGTCTCTTGTGGCCTACGCCACCACAACCGAAGCAGTCACTCCCCATTTGTTGCTCACACTTCCACGACCTCTCCCAAAGGATGCTCCAAAGACTAAACCGGACCCGAAGAAAACCCCTTAGATTGATTGTGGTTGCCTTTCTTGAAATTAGATTGGCCACCACCCTCGCTCTCCGACTTCCTCTTCTCTCCACCTAACCTCTCCTTAGCCATCTCCACTAGCCTCTCGCCTCTCCCGGCCCCTCTCTTATGCTTCCTTCACATCGTAAGGACTCCCACGGGTAACTTATCCATAATTGTCGTGGTTAGCCCTCTCTCAAACCTCAAAGCAAGATTCTCCTCACTCAAACCCATGTCCTCAAAGATATCCGGATTTCTCATTGAACCGCTGTAGTACTCGCCCACGGACATCTCAAACCGTCATCTTAAACTTATCGAACTCCTCCCTCAACTTACTCCTCACATGTTTCGTACGAACTCCTTCCTCTGACCCCCTACGAAACTCCTCCCAAGGTATAGCGGGTAACCCCTGGTTGGTATATATCTCCTTGGCACTCACTTTCACTGAGTCCCACCACTTGCCATTTTGCCTCCCTCGGATAGAATGCAGCTTGATCTACTCTCATCTCATCGGGACAGACGAACTAAATCTAGTATGTTCTCTATCTCCCTCACCCAACTATCAAGGTGGTTAGGCTCCTCAACCCCCTTGTACTCCTTCGGGTTAAACCTCGCGATATAGAGGCCGACTTTAGCATGGTCAACCTCCTTCTCCTTGCTCTTATCCTTGTCTTCATTCACTCTCTTCAGGGTCTCCGTAAGAGCGTCTTGGTGTTCCAACATCTTAACGATGTCATCCGTAGTCATAAGCTCGGCTCTCGCGTACAAGGCATTTCTCTTGGGCGGCATCTCGAAGCTATAGAAGAAAGGGATAAACATAAACACGCGTACTAAACCCCAAAACACGAACACGCGTTGCCCAAAGACCTACTCGATCGAGTATCCGGACCCACTCGATCGAGTAACGGGCTACTCGATCGAGTGCCCCTAGGTACTCGATCGAGTACCCAACCCCTTAACTAAACAGCCTTCGATCTCTAACCCACTCGATCGAGTATCTAGGCTACTCGATCGAGTGGTTTCTACTCGATCGAGTACCCCTAGTTACTCGATCGAGTGCCCCAAAACTCGCCTCGGACTCAAAATCACCAAAAACCTACCCGATCGAGTCGGTCTCACTCGATCAAGTACCCCAATACGTAAGAGCTACCCGCATGTTATTCGTATACTAACATGCCAACTTTATAAATTCACATGATAACAGAGTAAATATGCTACGCATCTACGCTACTATCGATAAGATCAATTCATCATGCTATTAAAGCCACATTATAAACATCCAACATGTTATCATCTCATTAACATGTTCCACATATCATCTTCTTTCACATGCTCAACTTCCTATTTCAACACCAAACAATCAACACATTTCATCACTTTGTTGCACAAGTTATTAAGCACACACATGACTCAAACACATTTTCCCCACGTGACCGGTTCAAAATTGTAGGGCGACCCCTTGCGACTTTAGGACGTCTCCCAAGCCTTTGCACTAGCTCCTACAATTTTTACCCCGGGTTCATTTTAATTGACTCCCTATGTTCATTAGGTTCATTGGTTACAGGTTTCGGGATCGTCGCTCTGATACCATTTGTAACACCCCCATACTCCGAGTGCCTTACCAGGACCACTCAGGTATGGAGACATCACCATCTCGGTTGCCCGAGGTATGATAATCAAACAACAGCGATAAAGAAACAACATTATTATTAATCGTTTAATGAATGAATACAATCCTTGAAACCCAAATCGATAGTAAGATACATTATCCAAACTGTCTACTCAAACCGAAATGTAAATAAAAGCTAAACTACAAAGCGGAAGACTCTATCGTCACGTCGTGGCCATCCCGCCTATCCCGTATCATCTCTATACCGCTCAATATCGCTCACCATCCCCGAATGGATCACCGCAGGTTTTCAAAACAACACCGGGTCGTACTAATCACACAATCAAAACAGAGATAACAACAATAAGACAAACAGACATACCGAACCGCACACACACACACACATCCACCCAACCGTCTCAATCATCGATCGTCCCTTTGGACCGCCCCGCGATGGGGGACCGCACTGCCGTTCCCACCTAAGCCCCGCTCATCGTACGAGCGATAACCCCGTCCATTAATGTGCACATCCCCTTTCGTGGCGGGTTCCACTAAGGGCGAAACTAGGGCGTGAGATCACTCCCGCAAGTGACCCCACTCAGCCGAGAACGCATCTCGAGAGCCATAGAAACCAATCACAATCACAATCACAATCATAATCACAATCATCATATCAAACAACTAACTACAAAGACATCACCAATATCCCATTATGGGACTAATACCGAGTAGGAAATCCCCCGGAAAGCACACAAGGCACGGTATCTACAATTTGTCTCAAAACGCCTCTTCTATGAACTCTCCTCCTAACATATACACATGAATACTACTATTCAATCACTTATTCATAAAAACCCCTAATTACTAAATTAGGGTTTCACTAATCTCAACAAAACGTTATAAAAATTATGCTAGAAGCTTACCCTTGACGCAAGGAATCCAACGACACAAACTACGATGCAAACCGACCGTCGATCTCGGAATTGTCAAGAACGCGATTAGGAAGAAGGACCAATCGCTTTCTCTCTTAAACGGGTTTTAGGTTTTGGCAAAAGTGTTTTAGAATAAAGACGAATATGTTTATATACCTTAATCGCGTAATTAACAAAACCCGAGAAAAACCCCGATAAACCTGGGACACTCGATCGAGTACCCAAGGTACTCGATCGAGTACCCTACTCGATCGAGTGCCCTGACTACTCGATCGAGTGCCCAACAGGTCAGAAACTATTTTATTCTGCGACACACCCCTACTCGACAGAGTAAGGGCTACTCGATAGAGTACCCCCAAGACCATAAATACGGAGTATTACAATATTTGTGAAGTGAGGGTAGCTTTGATGGTGATTGTCGATCTAATTATGGAGTATTATGATGGATTGGTGATAAAGATGGAGATTGATTTATGATGGCATAATAATGGCAGGAGCTTGGCTGTAGATAGTCATTTAATGGTGTGAACTTTGAAGATGCTGACTAGTGATCAAGTGATCGGCAAATTTGGGAGTTAAGTAAGGGATTTAGGGATTCTTGGGATTTTGGAGTAATTTGACAGTTTTTACAAATGATTTGAATGATTTTGGGAGTAATAAGGAGTAGCATGATTTGAATGATTTTGGGAGTAAGGAGTAATGTAGGAAAAGGTTAATTTGGGTACTATACATAAATCGCTAACTAACTAGTCGGAAAATAAGAAACACGTAACACCCCTGCCCAAACCTAGGGCCGGGAGCGGTCACTCGCGGTAGCTCGTCAGGCTGTGTATATGGCCCATAGATCAACAAAGGTCCTTTTCAGCGCATTTTGTCCTCACTCATGCGCATCCCGGAAACATTCTGAGGAGGTCACCCATCCTAAGTCTACTCCTAGCCAAGCACGTTTAACTGGTGGAGTTCTTTTGCATGGATAACCAGAAAAGAAAGTGCACTTTGTTGATATTGTAGACACCTCATTTCTACACCTCCCGCCAAACACCCAATGATGATTGGGCCGCATGTTTAGCATATGTCGCGATTTTATTACGTTTCATAAATCGGTTAATAAAAGGTAACTCGAACACTTGTGTTTACCCCTTGGTTGTCATCTAGGTGTCATTACTGTCGTTTTGGCAGTAATTAGAGTACAATTGGAGCGCGGGCCAAAAACCGTTTCCATTTTCTAAAATCGTCAATCCCGAGACAAAAAAGCAATGTGCTTATCTACCTAAGGTTAGGATGTCATCAAATGTTAGGAGGATATCTCATTTTGAGTCCCGTGTCACTTCTTTAAGCTAAACTTAAGTTTACATTCAAAATATGCATTTCATTTAGCTAAAATGACCCGACCTTAAGGCCCATTTTACGAGGTGATAACGACTTTTTGGGGTCTGGCCTACTTCACAAAGAGTTCTATATCTTTCTCTTAGCTTTCCAACGCCACCGAAATCACCTTAATCCGAGTCTTGTAGAGAAAGTTATGCCTAAAATACGACAGGCTATAAAACGCGTTTTCTTGTGCAGAAGAACACTACCTGAGAAAGGACGCACCAAATTATGTGCCCCTTCTGGGGAGCGAAGCTCGTACTGTGCCTTTTCTCAAGGCTTTCTTTTTGTCCAAGTTTTCAAGTTTCGACCTAAGTCGGTTATTTTCGGATCTTTCCTTCCATATCCTTTTCCTAAACCTTACCCCTCGTGATTAGTATAAATAGAGGCCTTCGCCTCACATATTTTCACGCGAGTGTCCGACCTTCTCTTCTCCCTTTGCATTCTAAGACCGCACTCTTACTTTTAGACGCCTACGTGCTTGATCTACTCAACCACGTAAGCTCAGATCATTATGAGTATCAGTCACGTTTGCATGACCGACCAATTTGACCACTACACTTTAATCAACTCAATCAATTTGTTCTAAATCCTCTTTAGAGGGCAGTTTCATATTACATCGAGTCGAGCAATCACTAATACAACAACTTAGTTAATCTCACTTTGTCAAACATGTAAATCTGAGGGTGTAAATCCCAATTTTATTTATTGTATTTTATTTTGTATTAATTAATGTACGAGTTTACATCACAAGTACGCTTCAAACCATTTTCAAAAGCCTTATTTCAAATCTGTTTTTCAAAACAACAGCGAAAGACGTCCTAGAAGGAACGCATCGGCAGACGCGCCTTCTGAAAGGATCGCAGCATTTGCTACTCCTCTTCCAGAGGCTGCTTTTCTGCTGCTGCCTTTCTTCTTCTTCCTTGAATATCTGTTCTTTATTTATTTCTTTCGTTTTCTTTTCTCCTTTCTTTCAAATTTCATATTTTCAGTTTATAAATTAATGCTTTTCGATTATTTCCGACCTAAATCTCTTATAACCAATATTTGCAGGTTTTCATCATTAAATTCGAACCCGAATTTAAGAGGCTCGATTTGTTCATATCAAGTCCCTTGAATTCGTCTTGATATATGATTATGTTTCTTCATCGATCTTTATTTTCCAATTTCCGTCTCTTACTTAAGTTTTGTATACAAATCAATCCCGACATCGCATGATAACTAACTTGTTTTATTTCATTTTAATTCATCTTTTTATCGCTTTCTGACGGTTTCATATGCATGTAATACAATTAAACCACCTTCACTCGAGTTATATATCAATCACAAATTCTCATTGAAGACGCACTATATCCGTCACAAGGGGGAGACGATTCAAATAATAGCATATTCTAATGATTTGGGCGGGTGGGTTGGTAGTGGGTTCATTAGAATATTATTAGGTTATCTCGATTTTTGTGCTAGCCCAAATATTATATTAGCAGCCCAACCCCACTCTAACTCCAACCCATCAAACTTTTTGGGACACTAGTCACTCCCTTGTCAGTCACCCCTTTTCTTTCAAAAAAAAAATCCTATGCTAATTCATCTTCATTTTCAAGCTCATCTTCATCACTAATTCTTCACAAAAAACATCATGTAAATCTTCAACGAAAATACCCACATTATTTTTACAATTATTAATCACAAAGAAAAAATGTCAGAGGCAGATGTTTGCTTGGCTTTAGAGACGGTTTTAGAAGATCATATGGGTGTTGTTGATAACGATGATAGTGTAGTGTCTGTCGTTACTGACGACAAATTTGTGACGATGATGATAAATAAAGGTCCGTTTTTTTCCTATTTATGATGGTAATTATTGTTATGTTCTGTTTTTTGATGATATTTAGGGCATTATACCTCAAGCTAGGGCAATATTTGTGTCGTTGATAACTTTTGTTGTGGCTGTTAAATCGTTAACAACGATGAATTTGTGACAATGATGATAATACTCTAACATGTAAAGATGTTACTTTGTTGTCTTCTACATAAATCTTGTAGCTTACTAAAACATATTTTTATGAGTTTGTCAGTTACTGAATATTAGTTTGTTAATTATATTTTCAAGAACAACATAGATTCAGATGTAACCATGTTAATGCATATCGGCTACCATTTTAGGTTTTCTGTGTATGAAGTTTACAGTTTATTACACAGTGTTATTATCCTAACACGATGTGTCTAAATCGGTTGCATTTGTCACAGGTACTGACCTATCTGGTTCTCTTCTTGGAATCAAAGCAGCGAAATGGGAGCATATTTACGCTCTCTATATCAAACATTCGCAACACATTGGATTTAGCGTCAAGAAATCTACATCTCGTAGGGCTAACAAGAAAGATAGACCGTTCATTGAGCGATACTTTAGATGCTCTTGCGAAGGAAATCACGGGAACAAGAGTAAAGGCGGTTTAAATGGTGACGTTAAAGTTTTCAACGGCAATTTGAGGAATGTTTCAATTACTCATTGCGAGTGCAAAGCCTGCGTCAAGACGCAAGTAAATGCGGAAGGTGTATGGGAGGTGCTTCAGCATGAGATTGAACATAATCACTCGTTAACCCCCCCCCCCGAGTGGCAGCATCACCATAGGTCTGAGCGTAAAATTTCAGAAGCGGAGGGCGAGTTAATAAAGGCAATGACCGAAGCGCATGTGCCCCCTTCTGTGCAATTCAGAGTTGATGCGACAGCTGCTGGCGGTGATGAGTTCGTTGGGCACACAAAACGAGATTATATTAATTACGTAAACAGACTGCGGATGAAAAAAATTGAAGGAGGGGATGCAGCAACATTGATCAACCTTCTGACTAGTAGGCAAGCGGAGGAGCCGGGTTTCTTCTTCCGTGTTCAATTTAATGAAGAAGGAAGATTAAGTAACATATTTTGGCGGGATCCGATGATGATAGAGGACTATTTGTTGTACCGAGACGTAATCATATTTGATACTACCTATCGTACGAATAGATACAATCTTATTTGTAGAGCCTTTGTTGGTATCAACAATCATTGGTCGAACGTTATGCTTGGGTGTGCTTTCCTGTCGAACGAGAATCAAGAATCATTTGAGTGGTTATTCAAAGTCTTCAATGAATCTATGGGAGATGAAATCCGACCAGTCTCTATCTTCACTGACCAAGACCAAGCAATAGCAAATGCCATCAAAAAGGTTTGACATTATCTCATTAGAGCTATCCACATTATGCATAAACAGACCATGTCTCCATTTTTGCATATATATGTTATCAAGTTAACCTTACATTACTGAGTTACATTATTATGTAAGCTATCAACATTTCTAATTGTAATAACCATGTCACCATCTGAGCTGATATATGTCCCTCCTTTTGCCAGATTTCACCATTTTCATTTATCAATGTTACCAGTTTAAGATTTTGACACTTTGTATAAATAATCTTTGTACTGCTTACATTATTCTCTAAGCTATCAACATTTCTATTTCTAATTAACATGTTGCTATCTGATCTGATATATGTCCCTCCTTCTAGCAATCTGAAAAATGGTTACATCTAAACCACTGTGACAGTCACATTGTAACACATTTATCAAATGACACCATTTTCATTTATAAATGTTATCGCTATAAGATTTTGGCACTTCATATAAATAATTTTTTATAGTGCTTACATTACTGTCTAATCTTCCGACATTTCTAATTCTAATTAACATGTCGCCATCTGAGCTGATATATGTCCCTCCTCCTATTACTCTGAAAAGTGGTTATATTTAAATCACTATGACACTAACATTGAACCACATATATCAGATGACACCATTTTCATTTATAAATGTAATCAGTATAACATTTTGGAACTTCATATAATTTTCTTTTTTATACTGCTTACATTACTTTCTAAGCAACCAACATTTATAATTCTAATTAACATGTCGTCATTTGAGCTGATATATGTCCCTCCTTCTATCAATCTGAATTGTGGTTACATTTATAACATTTGATACTAACATTGTATCACATTTATCAGATGACACCATGCTCACGATAAATGTTGTTTGTATAAGATCTTGACACATCATATCAATAATTTTGTATACTCCTTACATTATTCTCTAAGCTATTAATATTTATAATTATAATTAACATGTAACCATTTTTACAATTATATTATAGACACTCCAAAGTCTCTACATTATTGACTATTAAAGATGGTTACACTTATGCATGAATCCATTAACAAACCAGATGTAACCATCTTAATGTATATTTTGGTGATAACATTTTACACTAATAATGGTGACATGTCCACAGGTCTATCCCATATCAAGACATAGGTTATGTCAGTGGCACATTCAACAAAACGCAATATCTCACTTTGGGAAATTAAAGGGTGACTGACCGTTTCAAAACTTATTCAACAAATGTCTCAACGGTTGTTACAATGAGCCTGAATTTGAAGAAACTTGGCTCAAAATGTTGAAAGACTATGGGTTAGAGGGCCATTCATGTTTTAAGAGACTATATATACATAGAGTGAAATGGAGCACTGCATTGAACAATGAATACTTTTCTGCCGGGATATTATCGTCTCAGAGGAGCGAGAGCACAAACCCTGCTATGGGTTTCCAAGCTTAGAAGACCACGTCATTGACCGCTTTCTTTGGGATATTTGAAACCATGGTGAGAAGATGGAGAAGTGAGGAGGAGTGGAAAGAATTCAACTGTATAAGATCTACGCCAACCTCCGTGTACCCTCTTGCTGATTTGTTGCTGCATGCATCTCAAGTTTATACTGTGGAGCTCTTTCGCATCTTTGAGAGAGAATTCGCTCTTGCCATGGGAACTCGTGCCACATTCTTGCCAGTTGATGATCCTCTGTTGGTGTACCGCGTCCAACCCGCTGCTTCTGAGGAAGGGGCACATCATGTCACGTATGATTGCTCTAATCAGTTAATTGAATGCACTTGCCGAAAGTTCCAGGTTATGGGTATGTTTTGCAGTCACATCATCCGTGTCCTCCACATGCATTCTGTTGGGGAGATACCGAACAGGTACATATTACGCAGATGGACAAAATTTTCCAAAAACGCTGTGTGGGAGAGGCTCCTCCCAAGCGACATTCGCAGAAGCTCTGCTAATGACGCCATCAACTGGCGTCGTTCAATGTTGATAGCTACAAACCATCTTATCACTAAATGCCACAATGTTGTTGAGGCAAGACTTGTTTTTGAGAAGCTGTGTATGAAGGCTAATGAGGAAGTGCAGTCGTTACTGTCCAAACTTAGTATGGACGAAGAACAACGTAACGAAGATCTACCCAACGTAGACCCGACTGGTCCCCCAATTCTAGATCCAGTACGTTGTACGACAAAGGGTCATAGTGCACGTAAAAAAAGGAATCTGGGGCCAAAGAAGAAGGCTAAGAAAGCGACTGAACAAGGCAGTACCATGTACACCCCTGTTCCGCGTCTGATTTGATCTACACGGCCCCACATGACATAACTCAAACATTTTCGGGAATTTTTTTGGGTACTATGAACTGTTTGTTAGACCAGTTTATTTTGTGTTAAGACTGTACTCATATAAGCTGTAACATATATGAAATCAGATTGATATATCTGCGTTCATACATGTTACCATATTATGATGCTACGAACTGGTCACATTTGTGAACAAGGTGGTGACATTATTAGTTATCTACCAATGTCACTATTTTTAATCATAAACTAAGTATTTTGACTTTAAGTTTCAGTGTATGGTTGTTTATTTTTTTATACTTTGCGACCTTCAAAATGTGTCTCTCTGTTGAAAATATGGTTTATTCCTCTTAGCTGTTCATACATGTTTCCATATTAAGATGCTACTATCTGATCACATTTGTAAAAGAAGGAGGTGACATTATTAGTTATACTCAAATGTCACCATTTTTTTTGTCATAAACTAATATTATTTTGTTTCTTCTCCCACCTATCAAAAGTGCTTTTCTGTTGATCAATATGATGACGATTTAGCTTTGGATGTTACCATTATTTTTCAAAGTTTTATTTACATCTGCTTACATACTAAAGTTAACATGGTGACTTAACTGTTAACAAGGGAACATCATTGACTAATCATGGTGACATATATGTCATTGTTGCAAATGTGACCATCATATCGAGACATGTACCTATGTTTAAGCGTTCTGAGTTGAACTTAATAAGATAACAATCGTGGTTTATAACTTGCTGACTTTTATAGTCAGCATCAAAATGTTACTAGTTTACTACAACATTGTGACCATGTTTGTTCACATATCTCACAATACAAAGAGTGTCAAACATCTTCAAAATGTAACTAGAGTACTGGTAATACTGATACCACAATAGTCTACACAATGGTAGATCATAAGTGTTTAACAAAACAAGGACTATTTAACATTCCCTTCACAGCAGGGAAGGACCAAAAGTGGTGTCCCAAAATACTACAACAATATCAATAAACGACAGTTCTGTTAACGACTTATGCAACTACTTCACTTCTTCTTACTACCAGGCTTTTGAGGAGGACGGTTCGGGGCACGGTGACATCCTTAGCGTAATTTAAAACGGGGCCTTCTGGTTGATGATCTCTGGCACGAGTGTATCCGAGCTCGTAAGAGCGGGCTGGTTCTCGTCCAATGTCATCTATCCCCAACTCAAACGAGGGTGGGAGAACCACGTTCTCCAAAGCTGGGTCCACCTGATCAAGCATGGCAATGAAGTCGGCATAGAAAACGGAGTCGCTATCCAATTTCTGCGTCAAGGTCTCTTCTAGTTCACCCGCTTCTCCAACCACTGCGTCTTGCTCTTGCCGCACCTGCTAAGACATGGGAGGATCCGCCCTCATTTCTGTTGCCATTTGAGAGATGTAAGCGTGATACCAACTGCTGGTTCCTCTTTGACTGGTACCATTTTAGTACACGCGCCTACACATAGACAAATATGGATTACAAGGATATTTAACTAACCTGAAAACACTAATATAATGCCCATTAAACATACATATAATTTCATATTTTAACAGACCTACATATCACAACTATGATGGTCACATTTAAAAATGTAACTACCTTTAGGCAGAATGTCACCATTTTAAGTTGTCAACATACACCTACATATCATATCTGACATGGTGTGGACATGGGCAACTGGGGGCGCTTAGGACAAGCGTTGCATTTGTGGAGTCGTCACCAATTTTTATGGGAAATTGGAACCGTTCGAATACCTCGTGTCATGTCAAGACACAAAGTAGTGACATGAACACTAAGAACTCGTTACCCTTAGCATTCTATGTCTAGAATGACTCTCGTGGATGCCAATGAACACGGATGTTCACAGAGATCTTGAGTAAGGGGTGAGCGTACGTATTAGGAAGCTCTTTAATTGAACACCTAATCCCGCCCGCCTCGATAGCGGCCTCTACTAATGATTAGGTAAATCACTCATATTTGATATGTTGTCGATTATATGCATGCAATGCAACATCCAACGTTTTTATCCTAACATGTGAATTAAACTAAGTCGGTGAACAAGTAATTAGCACTTATTGATATCGAATTGTGAATTAGAATTAATTACATGTGAGAAACAAATAAATAAACCATACATAATAAATATGATGAATAAACATCGATAATTAAAATTACAATAAATTACAATGGATTAATTGATTTACGTCAAAATACGCTCAAGACGGAAATTTGGAGAAAAGAAAGGAAAATAAAAGAGTTAAAAATTAAAATAACAAAAATAGACAGATTAAGAGTGATTGTACAGTTAATAGTCAATTAATTACGTGATTAGAGGCTAGGTCAAAGCAAGAACGGAAGTTCAGGGACAGAACTCACCTCAGAAAAGGCGCAGCACTGCTGCGTTCCTTCGAAGAGGCGCAGCTATTACTGCGTCTGTTCCTGAGTTGAGTTCTGGCCGTGAAGTCAGAACCACGGGTTTGTTAATGTTTGTTGATATGTTTTATGATTGATTATCGATATTTGACTCAAGTGAAAGTGATTTAACATATTAATTGCATCTGAGATCGTCATAAAAGCGATAAACACGAATTAAAACGGAT
Organism: Silene latifolia; assembly: GCF_048544455.1. Classification (NCBI taxonomy): domain Eukaryota; kingdom Viridiplantae; phylum Streptophyta; class Magnoliopsida; order Caryophyllales; family Caryophyllaceae; genus Silene; species Silene latifolia. The sequence goes on along the minus strand of NC_133536.1, from coordinate 164,702,504 downwards.
CAAAACGGGTTAAGAACGAATTATAAACGGGTTAAGATGAATTAGGTTTATTTACGAAGACGGAGACGAACTTGAAAGGATGTAATAAACTGGAAATAAGCAATGGAAACATGTACAAAGAACGAATTCCAGAAACTTGATATGAACAAATCGAGTTTCTAAAATCCGGGTTTGATTTAATGACGAAAATCCGCAAATATTGATTATAAGGGATCTAAGTCGTAAATAAAATGTAACAATTTGAAATAAATATATTAAAATTTATTTTATATACAAAGAAAAGAAAGAAAATAAGAAAAATCGATACTTGTGACTTCTTTCTCGAGATGTTTCCGGAGCTGCGTAGGAGCTATGGTTAAGCGTAGGAGCTAAGGTTAAGCGTAGGAGCTAAAGTTAAGCATAGGAGCTAAGGTTAAGACCTAGGAGATATGTAAGGATTGTGCTAGAGTGTGAGGCCCTAAGGGAAAACATCGATGAGAAGGCGGCCTAAGGGTAAACAAGGTTTGGGTGTATGAACCCTGAAAAAAGGCGATCCTAAAGAAGTATGATCCTATAAGTAGAGGTTAAGTGTATGAACCTGGGGAGTTTGGGAACCTAAAAGACGGTTGGTATGAGAACATCTGGAGAACGACACCTCTGTCGAACTTCCATGAGAAAACAAAATAATTGAGGGTAGCAGGACGTTGATAGAAACTGCTGGGGGAATCTGCTTGCGTCGGTCTCAAGCGAACTCTCACTGGGGAATATGTTGATGATTCTGTCTTGATTGAATCATTTCTGGGAATCTGCTTGTGTCTGCTTCCAAACAAACTCCATCTCTCGAGAAGTGCAATCGGCTGTCATGAACTCTCGATGGGAAAATAAAATATCGATAAAGGTGTATCTTAGAACACCGTCAAAGAAAATGAAGGGCTTGACTGATAATTGCGCGTCCTAAGCACCGCTGGAAATCCGCTCGTTGTTGCAAGCGAAATCCTGATAAAAGATCCTTGCTAGGAAATAAAACACTGCGACGGTTTCGTAGTCTGTTTTGGCAAAATAAACGGGCCCGGACGAAAAATAAATGCCCAAAATAACCAAATATATGATATAAGGCGTTGGAGAAGAGGCGCACCAAAGATGGGCCCACAAATAACAAACTTATAACAAACTTTCAAAAATCGAGCTGGAAGGGTGTGGGGGAACAGACGCAGCAAGAGCTGCGGCTCTTGGAAAGGGCGCAGTAGGTGCTGCGTCTTTTCCCGGGCTTGTCCCTGTCTGAGTAGAAACACGATAAACCGTGTTTATCATTTCATAATTTCAAAACATAAATCCTTCAAAACTCTCTCAAATTCCGACCAATTTTCGTCAAAATTTGATTAATCCGTTCCATTAATCATGACTAATCGAGGTATGCATCACATTCTTGCTTTTAATTCTCGTTTTGGGATATTCTCTCGTGTACCCCTGAACTTTTTCGTTTTCTATGGAGTACCCCTCGTTTTTCGCAAAAAAACTTTGACCGACAATAATTCTCTTTTACGAGTTTAGAAAACGGTAATTTTTTTTCCAAACCAATTATCTCGTCAAGACCTTCAATTTGAAAAAAAAATTCACCGCTTTTTGAATTCTTAGCCGGTAGTTATGGTTCATCAAACATTTTTTAAAGAATAAACTTTGACCGACCATAATTCCCGACTACGAGTTGAGACATCGGTGAATTTTTTTTCAAACGGAAGACCTCTTAAAGACGCTCAATTTGGAAAAAAAGTTTATCGTATTCTGAACTTGTAGCCAAGAGTTATTGACGGTCAAAGTTTTTTTGCATGAAAAGAGGGGTATATCATAGAAAATGAAAAAGTTGAAGGGTACACGAGAGAATATCCCTCTCGTTTTTTATCACTTAGAGCCGAAAAATTAGGGTTTCCCCCGCCCCCCCTTTATGTCAAAAAATTGGGGGTTTTGCCCTTAATGAATTTGTTTGATAAAATTGACACTAGAAATGGATAATTGGCAATGTTAGGAACATAACCATGTGTTGTTTTTGAATTTTCGTCGAGTATTGAGCATTTGAGTGAAATTGAGACGGTTTCTCAGCTGTTTCGAAAATTGCTTCGAAAATGCCTTTAGGATTGTCCATTTTTTATGAAACTTGGTGTTCTGGAACCCTTGTGTAATGGGTGAACTTCCTATCATGTTGGATTTTTGATTTGTGACGACTTTTTCAGGACACTTTTCGAGGGCATAATTGCCATTATAACAAAATGCTGCCGAAATTTCGACTCAAACCCATGACTTGGCTTGAACTTAGACTTGACTTGATCCAATATTCCACATAAGTGGTCGAGTTTCGAAAGAAATGGCCAAAGATGGCGAAAAAAGAGCACTTTTAGGGCTTGAAAATACTTGAAACGACCTCATTAAGGCTTGTCGTGGCTTGACGCGGCCTAATTTACTTTAATTTTGCAGGTGACGTTCCTTCTAAGTTGGGGAGGGCTCCCATGGACGTAGACTTCGATCCTTCTCTTGCTCTTGTAGGGGGTGAGAGAGAGGAGGTGGTCGAGGAGGTCCGAGGCGGGTCAACATGGGACGTGGTGGTCGCCAGCTAGTAGGTGCACCCGAGTGGGCCGAGAAATGGGATGGTAGACATCTCATTTGGGTAGCAGAGATCCACCTGTTGACGTGAGCATGTCGTTGTACACCCAATCAAAACACATTTACAATACTCAACAAACAACTAGTTAGTGGTTAAGTCGAGGTCGATCCATGGGACGGTGTGCTTTGGGTTCTAAGTCTATCTATCTCAATTTATGCTAGTGTCACAATTTGTTTGGGTTTGTAGTTGTGTTCTAAACTAATGAAAGTAATAAAGTAAAGCAAACAATAAACTAAGAGATGTAAACAAGTGACTAAAAGCACTAGGATGTCATGGGGTCATAGGGGATTCATGGTGTTGATCATACAAACATGTTTACAAAGTTGCAAGCAATTAATGTTGTGGAGGAACCGAGTTGGTTTATGTCTTACGGTTCTTAGGACGGGTTGGGTCCCGGAGCCGAATCGATTAGATTGTACAACACCTACAAGTCGACTTACTTCCCTCCTAATCACTTCTATGCGTGGTCTAACAAGACTCGAGTTGGTTTATATCTTACAAGTCAAGTTGAATAGATAAGAGATGGTTATAAATGCAAGGATTCATAGGCTTAGCATTTCATCAAAAATAACATGTGCATAGGTTGACATTCACAACAAGCAAACAATTTAATTATGAAAACATATTAGATTAAGCATGACTAATCCCATATTGGTTTCCCCTAATTACCCACTAATCCTAGTTAAGAGACTACTCACTCATTATCATAGGAAACATGTCAACAAGGTTGTCAATCATATTAACAAGTATAACTATGATGAGAGCTTAAGGAAATAAACAATAAAGAGTAAAGAGTAAAGGAATTATACCAAACTTGAGATGATGCAAATAATAAAGGAAAGAATAAAAGAAGAGAACTTGATTGATTGATGAAGGGTTGTAAATCCTCCAATAATAACCCAATAATCTTCAATTACCCAAAAGTAACAAACTTGAACAATAATTAAGGAGAGAATAATGTGAAATTTGTGGAAGGATTAAAGAGTAATCTATCCTAATCTACTCCTAATCTAATCTAAGAGGAATTTCTCATGTGGAAGCCCCCTTATCATCAAAATGGGGTATTTATAGTAGTGCCTCATTAGGTTAACTAAGGCTAAACTAGTAATTAACAATTCTCAGTTCTAAACAGGGAATCGCAAGTATTTCGGAGAGATGGGCATCTTTGCTGAAGACGCCACGATCCGCTCGTCCAAGAGGTAAGACGCTCAGATTATTGCATGGAGGGATGAGCGGCTGATGAGTCGGGACGCTCGGATTGCGGGATCCTTGGACGAGCGTCTTAGCTCTTTGGACGCTCAGATTCCTCTTCAGAATCCTTCCCTTCGCAAACTTCTTATTCTTGTGATGCGTGTCCTAAATATGTTGTTTTACGCCCTATTTTACACGCATTTAAGAGCTCATTTATGTAGTTTATGCTACTATTTGCCCCATTTTGTCTACTTTCGTATTTTTATCTAATATTGCAGATTTATGCGGAAATGAGCAGAAATCGAGCCAAATCCGTCCCTAAGTACTTAGCATTGCATTTGACATGGAGTAGTGACTCGAGGAATGAGCTTGGTGCGCGTTTCAAGGCCTAAAGATAGCAAAAGCATGGGTGCGTACGAGTTTAACAAGCGAAGAAGTGCTTCTCGACATTGCAGGCTGTTTAAAATGGCTATATCTCGAGTTCTAGAGCTGATAATCGAGTTTTTCCAATTGGAGGTGAAAGCTTATCCTCTTAGCTCTCCAACGCCGCGTAGAACGCCTGATTTGACCAAGTAACGAAGAAATGGCAGCTATTTTAAGATCGGTGCGCGCTGCAGGAATCGACAGAATGCAATTCTGTACAGCACCTTTGGTCGATCGACTGGCCTCAGTGGTCGATCGACCACCACGCGAGCTGATGCGCAAATTAAAAGATCGAGAATTAGAAAGGCCAATGTATTCTTAGGTTTAGGAATAAGAGTGCGTGATATTCCTATAAAACTAACCTATGTTTTCAGAATAATGATCAGTTTTGAGGAGAGACATTAGGTCTCGAGTTTAGCATAGTTTACATTCAAATACTTTAGTTTCTCAATAAAGTTACTTTTGCATCCGGTTTTGATCTTCATTCTTGCTTCCTGTCGGTATCTTTCTGTTCTTTATTTCAGTTTTACTTTAATTCGTAGTGTAGAATTGCTAGTGAGGATTCCCAAAGCCGTATTATTGATTCATGTTAGTTACTTGTTTAGTTATTTCAATTATGAATTCTTATGCTTTAATTCCGAATCATATTGTTGTTATCGCTGTTAGTATGTGTAGCTAATTTCACCCTTGCTAGGATGTAGGCGAATTTAGCGTAGATGGCATACGAATGGGTGACCCTCGGATTAGGGCTTGGTCGATCGACTGGCTTAACTAGTCGATCGACTGAGCCGGTTGGTCGATCGACTGGGGTAGCTGGTCGATCGACTGACTTCGTGTTTGATTTTCTTCGTTTGAATCATTAAGTGCAATATCTATCAATAAGACCTAGCGGAGACTTGTTAGATGCTTAGTTTTGACCAACCCGTAGATCGAAAGATAGGGAAGGACTTAGATTAACGATTTAAGACGACTAAATTGCTAGATCGAAAGATAATGTAATTTAGGCATTAAGATCACTAGTCAAGGACGAAAGTTAATATTAGTGACACCTAGGGATTAGTAGCATAGGCCGAGAGGTAGCTACTATTTAACATGGACCGAGAGGACTTGTTTTACCCATCACCCACGACTGTATTTCGAGACTTACCTAGACTTATGTGCCATCGAAGCTATAGTGACCCGATCATCCTAGCTCATTTTCATTATTTGTTCACATCTTTATTTTTATTGTTTATTTTTATTGTCTTATTTATTTTTACTTGCATTTAGTTTAGCCATTAATCAATCCAAACCCCCACAATTGTTATCCTTAGACTGAAATTAGATACAACTATTATCTCCCTACCTCCCTGTGGTTCGACCCTGACTGCCGCTATCTATAGTAGTAGTTTGGAAAATTATAAATTTATCTTTGGTACTCTACGACGGTATCAAATTTTGGCGCCGTTGCCGGGGAGGCAGCGCTAGTTTTAGTTGTTTTTAATTTTAGTCTTTCTTTCTTTAGTCTCAGGGAACTTTGGTTCCTTGAGTCCGTTCTCATGTTTCATGTTCTAAGTTTTTCACAGGAAGAGGATGAAATCTTTGGTGCTTATTTAGCCAGACTTTGGGAGTTTATTGAGCCCAGACGAGATGCCTTTTCCGATCTCAAATATCTTCGCACTATTTTCCGGCATATGAATGACCTTACGCGAGCATACCTCGAGTCTATAGGTAAGTGGGATTTCGAAGGAATCCCCGTAATTGAGGTATTAGAATTCTTTAATTGGTTTGCTACTGAATCTCTTAAACCTACTTTTTCTCTTCATGTTGACTCAGATGAGGGGGTGGGTGAGACCTTAGAAACCGATCTAGGAAATGCTGACGAAGACATAGAGGAGACCATTAGCGTGGTTGACAATCCTTTTTATGAGGATAGTTTAGAACCTCTTTATGATTCTTGCACTGATAGTGAGGTCGATTTGGAGGATCTCTTTGAGAATCTCCAACTTGACGAGTCTAGCGATAAGGAGAGTGAGGAGGAAAATTTTGACAGTCTTGAGGTTAATTGGGATGTGTATGACGATATTATAGATGAACCTATTATAGAGGACCCCATTGACCCATTTGACTTTACTATCCCATGCATTTGGGACGATCATCCACCTTCTCCCTTAGTTGACCAGACTTCTCCACCTCACAGTTCATACCCGTCTGAGCATCTTAATTCTACTCGCGTTATTTTTGAGTTAATTGCTCCTGAGCTCTCTAATTCTCCACCTGTGGTGAACTTGAGCTTTTATATTTCGCCCTTAGCTGGAGGGCAGAATTGTTTTGTGGATGATTTTAGGAGCTGCTATAGGAAATTTGTTAGGCTTAAACGATTTTACATTTTAATTTCCTATGTTATTTCTATCTTATGGTGCTACTTACAGTTTTGTGTAGCACATTCGCAGATGTATGATAGGTTGCTGAGAGCCTTGAGTTGTTTTGATTGGGCTCCATTAAAGTGAGCTGCTGAAGAAAAAGAGGTCGAGCGGGACCGGTCTGAAACCAGCGCTAGCCGGGAGGCAACCCGGATGTGATTTGTTTAGTTTTGCGAATAAAATTCGTAGTTGTTTAAGAAAAATAAATAAGAACTCTTAGTGTGTGCTTAGTTGAATTTCCGTCTTAAGACTGTTACTTTGGGTTTTGCGCAATTTTGGGCGCGTTATTATGTGTATTTGCAGGTTTATAGACCACGTTGGCTCAATTTATTGAGCTAATTCGAAGAAAATCAGAACTTACAAGAGTTTTTGATCGATCGATCGCCTCCTATGGTCGATCGACTGAGCTGCGACTTCCAGGAGCTTCTGTTCCTGTTCACTCTGGTCGATCGACTGGGTAATGTGGTCGATCGACCATGTTCGCTGTTGTACCTGTTTTCGATCATTCCCCTACTGTGTTTGATCGATTTACGGAGTTGAGGGAGTCTTTTCTCCACTTTATTCTCCGCTTCATTTCTGTTTTCTTCTGTTTTTCTCATTTTACACATCATTTTGCGTTTCGGAAATTGCTTTCACGGAATTATGCGTGGTTTTGTTTTTCTTTTAGGTACTTATTGGTAGCATCACTGCGCTCATCGAAACCTCCTAGCTCACTTATTTGGTTTGGGAGGTTTCTTTTTGCTGCGCTTAAAGTCTTGTGAGTTCCCAAGTTCCACTTCATGTCAAATTTAGTTAATTTATCGCAAAATCCCATTTCCTTTTGCTTTTTCATTACATGATTTTGCACAATGGGGACATTGTGTGATTTGGTTTGGGGAAGGGTTTTGCGTCGCATTTGCATAATTTTTATTGCATTTCTGTTTCACGTTTAATTTTGTTTTGCATTGTTTATTTCATTTCATACATATATACAAAAATTCAAAAAAATTGAAAAATTTCAAAAATTTCAAAAAATGCATGTTTATTTTAGCATTTAGGTCGAGTCAGAACGGTAGTATTTCAATGATGACATTGCATTTGCATCTGTTTATGCCTAAGCCGTGCTAAATTGACATGTTATTAGTAGAATCGTATATGCATATCTACGAGTTTTCGTTAAATTTCTTGCTGAACTTGAGACTTGACTTAGATTTTTGGCAAACTATATCATATCTCTAAGATTTAGAGCCTATAACTGGTGACATTTATGACCAGTTTATCTAGGATGTGAGTAGTTACTCCTTATGAGACATGTTATATTAATATGCATAAATATGAACTTATTCTGCTTAATACCTGTATGCATTCGGTTTGTGGTTAGTTGACACATGTGGTAGAGGTTTTCCTTTATTCATTTTGCCCATAAGCTCCACACTGCCAAAAATAGCCTTTTTGTCCCATTACTACATCCTACATATAGCCTGCCCTTGTCAAGCTAGTAGTTTAGTTTTCGGGATTGTTACTACATTTTTGGTGGCATATGCTCATGTTTGAGATGTTGTTGGGAAGATGAAAAGAAGGAAAGAAAGAAAGAAATAGAAAAGAAAAAAAAAGATGAAAAATGATTCGAAAAAAAAAAAAAAGTTCTGTACCGTTTGAGGCAGTCGATCGACTGCCCATATTGGTCGATCGACTGCAGCCCGAGAAGAAAAAGAAAGAAATCAATTCGCATAAGTCAAAGTTCTTATTATTTGGCGATTTTTGCTCCCATGTATTATTTATATCGTATGGGGAGTTGATTGATTTATTATTATGGAGAATGCGAGATTTTTGCTTGATAATTAGCACCGGGTTTATTGTTGAATTTTGAGCAAGAAGTGGATGTTGTCATATGGCTTTGTTAGGTACTAGCTTGATCACCTGTACCTCCACACTCCCATAATTATCTTTGCCTCTAATTACCCATTACCTCACATATCCATATATACACCTCGGCAGGTGTCATGGTCATTTGTTTGGTTGGAATGCATATGTACGGTTGTAGAGATTATTTTCATATTAGACTGCAGGCATGTTCTTATAGGTCGTAGTTAGGTGAGAGTCTTTACAAAATGAATTCTTTCTATCTTTACATTATTCACCTGTGCTTATTTGAGTGATTTGAGCGACCCGTGAGAGTCCAATTTGAAAAGTCTCTACAATTGACGGTTCAGCATGTTTTTAACGACTCCATAACTCGTTTGCATGATTCATTTGCTAATTGATTGTTGGTTATTGCATTAAATTGGTTTAGGCTATTCAATTGCATTTCGCTCTGAGTTTGAACTCGTTCTTTTAGATCGAGTCTAGTTCTTGCTTGGGGACAAGCAAGGGTTTGGTTTGGGGAAGTTTGATGCGTGTCCTAAATATGTTGTTTTACGCCCTATTTTACACGCATTTCAGAGCTCATTTATGTAGTTTATGCTACTATTTGCCCATTTTGTCTACTTTCGTATTTTTATGTAATATTGCAGATTTATGCGGAAATGAGCAGAAATCGAGCCAAATCCGTCCCTAAGTACTTAGCATTGCATTTGACATGGAGTAGTGACTCGAGGAATGAGCTTGGTGCGCGTTTCAAGGCCTAAAGATAGCAAAAGCATGGGTGCGTACGAGTTTAACAAGCGAAGAAGTGCTTCTCGACATTGCAGGCTGTTTAAAATGGCTATATCTCGAGTTATAGAGCTGATAATCGAGTGATTCTAATTGGAGGTGAAATCTTATCCTCTTAGCTTTCCAACGCCGCGTAGAACGCCCAATTTGACCAAGTAACGAAGAAATGGCAGCTGTTTTAAGATCGGTGCGCGCTGCAGGAATCGACAGAATGCAATTCTGTACAACACCTTTGGTCGATCGACTGGCCTCAGTGGTCGATCGACCACCACGCGAGCTGATGCGCAAATTAAAAGATCGAGAATTAGAAAGCCCAATGTATTCTTAGGTTTAGGAATAAGAGTGCGTGATATTCCTATAAAACTAACCTATGTTTTCAGAATAATGATCAGTTTTGAGGAGAGACATTAGGTCTCGAGTTTAGCATAGTTTACATTCAAATACTTTAGTTTCTCAATAAAGTTACTTTTGCATCCGGTTTTGATCTTCATTCTTGCTTCCTGTCGGTATCTTTCTGTTCTTTATTTCAGTTTATTACTTTAATTCGTAGTGTAGAATTGCTAGTGAGGATTCCCAAAGCCGTATTATTGATTCATGTTAGTTACTTGTTTAGTTATTTCAATTATGAATTCTTATGCTTTAATTCCGAATCATATTGTTGTTATCGCTGTTAGTATGTGTAGCTAATTTCACCCTTGCTAGGATGTAGGCGAACTTAGCGTAGATGGCATACGAATGGGTGACCCTCGGATTAGGGCTTGGTCGATCGACTGGCTTAACTAGTCGATCGACTGAGCCGGTTGGTCGATCGACTGGGGTAGCTGGTCGATCGACTGACTTCGTGTTTGATTTTCTTCGTTTGAATCATTAAGTGCAATATCTATCAATAAGACCTAGCGGAGACTTGTTAGATGCTTAGTTTTGACCAACCCATAGATCGAAAGATAGGGAAGGACTTAGATTAACGATTTAAGACGGCTAAATTGCTAGATCGAAAGATAATGTAATTTAGGCATTAAGATCACTAGTCAAGGACGAAAGTTAATATTAGTGACACCTAGGGATTAGTAGCATAGGCCGAGAGGTAGATACTATTTAACATGGACCGAGAGGACTTGTTTTACCCATCACCCACGACTGTATTTCGAGACTTACCTAGACTTATGTGCCATCGAAGCTATAGTGACCCGATCATCCTAGCTCATTTTCATTATTTGTTCACATCTTTATTTTTATTGTCTTATTTATTTTTACTTGCATTTAGTTTAGCCATTAATCAATCCAAACCCCCACAATTGTTATCCTTAGACTGAAATTAGAAACAACTATTATCTCCCTACCTCCATGTGGTTCGACCCTGACTGCCGCTATCTATAGTAGTAGTTTGGAAAATTATAAATTTATCTTTGGTACTCTACGACGGTATCATCTTGCAATGTTGGTCTTTAGTTCTTGCCCTTCCTTCAATATCCGTTTAACCAAGATCGTAAATGTCCTTCCGAATAGGCTCAAGAGACGGGAATTTTCCGCCTAATTGTCTCCTTTCCTACAAATCAAACACAAAGCAATGGGAAAACAAAATAGGAAGCATTTGACGGGTAAAATAGCTATGAGACGCTATAATGATATGCAAAATAGGTTCAAGTAGGGGACTAAATGTGCGCAAATATGAGTCACGTCAAATATCCCCAAACCGAACCTTTACTCGTCCCGAGTAAAGAAGTGACAAAAACTAGACCTTTATTTAAACTATCCTAATAGCATAGCCGATGTGAGACAATTAGCGGGTCTCACTCTGCCCCTTCAACTCACAACAAGACAACCATGAGGTAGGATGCCTTCTTGCAAGGCAAGATGGGGCTTGCCAAAGTGGCGATACATCCAATCATTAAAGCACACAAAATCAAGTAATGGATGCATCTACAAAAGAATAGCCACTTTCCTCATCTAAGTGGCGGAAATTATCTAAAGGGGAAGCAATTTAAGGGTACACACTCCTTCATAGATGCAATTTCTTCAAACTACTAAGCCTAGGAGGATACCAATAAATCACCTTCAAGTTGTGTCAAGCTAGGGTACCTTTGTCCTCAATCGTTAAATGCTTTCGTCAAGAGTAGACTCCCTATGGTGTTAGAAATACTGGAGGATCGCGGAATTCCCCCTCTTGCTAGACAAGAAGAAGGGTCGTCCCCTCTCTACCATGCACAAAAGTGGATACGATGGATAAAGGGATCAAAAGAATTTGAGTTTCATTTGGGAGTTTGCTTTTGTTGTTCGGTTTTTTTTTTCCAATTTCGTGTGCATATAACATTTGAAAACAATTTCTTGCCATTTTTTTGATGTTTGGCATTTCAATACTTGACAACTTTCAACTTTTGCATTTTCTTTTGAACATTTTCAAAGTCACCCCAATTAGTAAAGAGGGTGCCTTATATTTGATGCATAGGAGTTTTCATTTTTGTTACTCCTCTTTTCTTTTGATGCATTTTGCAAACTTTTTCTTTTCTTTTCTTTTCTTAAACTCAAATTTTTGAACAATTTCTTTTTGTTGTGCCCATTCCCTTTGATGACAAAATGTATGGTAGAACATGGATGAATGATGGTTGCATGGTTTCAAGGGTCACCTTGGAATAAACGGTAGCCAAAGAGTTATCACAGCACAAGGTACTCTTGACTAGGCCTTAATCCATGGGTCAAAGGATACTAGCATGATACATCCTAGGGTGTTTTACAAGTATTCTAACAAACAAAGTCTTAAGAAGAAAAAGCATCTACTAGGGCCTATATACACTTGTCAAGCTTCCCAAGTAGACGGTTTCATAAAACTTTTCTAACATGCAAACTACATGCCATGATGCAACTAACATTTATACATCCTAATGCATATGATTCTACTAACTAGTATGCCAAATAATCTAAATGCAATCCTAAATTCACATTGTTTTTACCGCATCAATCAAAATAAAGCCACGTAGTCATTAACATAAAGAGGAAAAAGGAAGGACGAAAAAACCCTAATGCGAAAAAACCCTACTGAACGAAAAAACCCTAATGAGATGTTAATGCACATTAATTTCGATCTGTAATCTGGTTTTCCAGCTAATGGCTAGGAAATCAGTGCATCAGAAGCAGCGTGAGATGACGCTAAGAGGACGTAGTATTCATGTAGCTGCAGAATCATCATCGCCTGTTGATGAAATAGAGGAAACAGATGTTTTAACAAACCCTAATAAACAACCAGCAGGCCCGGATGGTGAGAATGCAGTGAAGACTAAGAATATTAATGAAATAACAGGAATACCTGAATTGGAAGTAGAAACTGAGGATGAAGAAGAGGATGTAGAAGAAACAGAGGAGGAAGAGGAGGATATAGTGCAGGAAACGATAGAACAGAGCAATGATGTTCTAGAAGAGGATCCTAAAACAGAGCATGAGATCTTACTGCAGATTGAGCAAGAAGATGTTGAGGAGGAGATTGAATATTGGCAGCAGGCTGTTGTGTGCTATATTCTTGGTGCAAATCCTCCATGGGAGGTAATTGAAGGATTTATTAGAAGGATATGGACAAAATTCAACATTGATAAAATATCTTTTATGCCTAATGGTGTGTTCCTGGTTAGGTTTAAATCAGTAGAAATGAAGGACAAGGTGTTAAATTCAGGATATTATATGTTTGACAATAAGCCTATGATCGTGAAGGCCTGGACAAGGGATTTAGAGATGAAAAAGGAGGAGGTAAGTTCGGTTCCTGCTTGGATTCGAATGCATAATCTTCCTTTGAAATTTTGGGGTAAAGGACTGGCTAAAATTACTTCCTTGGTAGGCAAATACATCAAGAGTGATGTGGCTACTGAGGAAAAAACGAGACTCGGATATGCTAGGGTTATGGCAGTCCTTATGGTGGATCAGGATTTGCCTGAAAAGATCAGATTTAAAGATGAGAATGGTAATGTAGTTCAAATTGAGGTAGAATATGAATGGAGACCAGTGAAGTGTAAAAAATGTAATGGAATGGGCCATATGGAGGCAGATTGCAGGAAAGTTGATCAAAAGAAGGGGCCGAAAGCTCAACTGGTTTGGAGACCGATGGTGAAGAAGGCTTCAGTGCCTACACCTGTCATTCCAACTGAGAAAGTGCAGTCCCCTATTCAGAATAAAGAAGCTAGACACAGTACACCAACTAAAAAACTGGTTCAGATGCAGAGAAGGGATTACAATGGTGCTGGATATAGCTCTGACTCATTTGGTACACACTCATATAAGGAGGTAGCCTCATCTCCCCCTAGAAGAAGTGGTGCTGAAATTGGTCATAGTCCCCAACCAAAAATTTCCAATGGATAAGATAGGTTTCTGGAATGTGAGAGGTATGAATAGAGTAGGAAAACAAAAAGCTATTAAATTTTTCTTACAGAATAAAGACATTAGATTGTTTGGTCTCTTAGAAACAAAAATAAAAAGTAGGGCTTTGCTGAAAGTTGTAAATAATTTCAATAATTGGTGTATTTCAACTAATAATGGACATCACAATGGAGGGAGGATATGGATTTTGTGGCAACCTCAAGCTGTGAAGGTACAATTCTTAGAGTATAATGCACAGTTCATTCATATGAGAGTTGAGTCTATTGAGAATAGAAGCATTTTCTATATGACTATGGTCTATGCCTTCAATTCTATCTCTGATAGGGTTCCTTTATGGGATCATTTGAGGAGAATTGCTAACCAGGTCAGAGGTCCTTGGGCTATTGCTGGTGATTTTAACTGTGTTCTATCTGCTGGAGAAAGGGTGGGGGGTAACACTCCCTCTAGTGAGATGGAGCCTTTCAGGCAGTGTGTTGCAGACTGTGGAGTTATTGACATTGATGCTACAGGGTCACTTTTCACTTGGAATAACAAACAAAAGCCTGAAGAGAGGATTTATAGTAGGATTGATAGAGTCCTGGTTAACAAGGACTGGTGTGATCATCACCCTGATCTGTATGCTCATTTCTTGCCAGAGGGTCTTATGGATCATACTCCTTGCATTATCAGTAGTACGAAAATTTCCCAAAGAAATAGGTGCTTTAAATATTTCAACATGTGGGGAGAAGCAAAGGAGTTCTTGCCTACTGTCAGCAGCAATTGGGACAAGGGGATGATGGGTACTAGCATGTTCAGGCTAGTTAAAAATCTCAAAAGCTTGAAACCTGCTTTGAAAAGATTGAACCAAGAAAGGTATACTGATATTGAGCATTCAACTAGCAGACTTCAGAAGAAGGTTCATGATCTACAGGAGCAAATTGGAAAAAATCCTACTGATGTTCAGTTGCTGGCTGTTGAATTTGAGGCATCTCAAGAGCTCAAAAAACTGAGTAGTGCCAGGGATAGTTTTCTAGCTCAAAAGGCTAAGCAATTCTGGCTGCAAGAGGGAGACTCAAACAGTGCATACTTCCATGGCATCCTCAAAAAAAGAAGGAATGGGAATAGGGTGATCTTCATTGAGGACATGAAGGGAAATATGTGTGACAGTCCTGAGTTAGTTCAGTCTGCCTTCCTGGAGTATTATCAGCATCTTCTTGGGACTAGCCAGGCTACTACGAAAATTCACAGGAAAATTATTGACCAAGGACAAAGATGTGGGGATGAACACAAGCTGCTCCTATTGAGACCTGTAACTGGGGAGGAAATTAGAGCTGCTGTCTTCAGTATCCCTGATAATAAATCACCAGGACCAGATGGATATACAAGCAGGTTCTTCAAGGATGCTTGGACAGAAATTGGAGGGGAGGTGATTAAGGCAGTCCAGGATTTTTTCAGGACCAGAAAGTTGTTGAAGCAGGTGAATGCCACTAATGTGACTTTGATCCCCAAGTGTGATAGGCCCCAAACTGTGACTCAGTTTCGACCTATAGCCTGTTGCAATGTAGTATACAAGGTTATATCCAAGCTGCTATGTGCTAGATTGGCTGAGGTCCTGCCCCTCATCATTGATCCTAATCAGGGAGCCTTTATACAAAACAGGAGCATTCAGGAGAACATCCTCATTTGCCAGGATCTAATTAGATGCTATGAGAAACCGAATGCCTCTCCTAGATGCTTGTTTAAAATTGATCTCCAAAAAGCATATGACACTGTGGAGTGGTCCTTTGTTGCAACTTTACTTGAAGAGCTTAGATTTCCAGAGGAGTTCCAGGAAATGATGATGCAATGTATTACAACAGCATCATTTTCTTTATCTCTCAATGGGGAAATGTTTGGATATTTCCATGGCAAGAGAGGTTTAAGGCAGGGAGACCCCCTTTCTCCTCTTGTCTTCACTCTTTGCATGGAATATCTTACAAGAACAATCAAGTATGCTGCTACTAAATTTGATTTCAGATTCCATCCTATGTGCAAGCAAGTACAGTTGGCCAACTTGATGTTTGCTGATGATGTGCTTCTCTTTTGTCATGGGGATGCCAAGTCCATTATGTTGCTGCTACAGTCTTACTCTACCTTTTCTAAAGCAACTGGACTAAAGATAAGTGCTGCTAAATCCAATGCATACTTCAGAGGGGTGCCTGAGCAGCTAAAGCAAGATATCCTGAGTATTTCTGGTTTTGTAGAGGGTAAGCTTCCTTTCAAATACCTTGGTATGCCAATTCAAACTACCAGATTACAAAAACATGACTGTGAATGTCTAGTGGAGAAAATATGTAGTAGAATTCATGGGTATGGGGCCAAAAAGTTCTCCTATGCTGGGAGACTGGTGTTAGTGAAAGCTGTGTTAACCACTCTACATTCCTACTGGGCTTCATTGTTTGTCTTGCCAAAAGGTATACTTGCAAAGGTGGAGGCTGTCTGCAGAAATTTCCTGTGGGATAACAGTACTGAATACCATAGGGTTCCACTGGTGGCATGGGAAACTGTATGCAGGCCAAAAGCAGAGGGGGGCTTAGGGATCAAAAATTTGGAACTAATGAATAAGGCCTTGATAGGCAAGCTGGTTAACTGGATAGCTGAGGATAGAGACACCATTTGGGTCAAATGGGTGAAGCACAATCACTTGAAAGGGGGGGACTGGTGGCAATATCAACCTAGTGCTAATACTAGCTGGGTTTGGAGGAGAATATGCAGGGTTAAGCAGGAGCTGATAGCTGCCTACACCAATGGAGTATGGCATCTACAGACTGGGTTCACTACAGCTAGTTGTTATCAATGGCTTATGGGGATACGTCCTAAGGTAAGTTGGGAAAGGGTGATATGGAATGAGTGGGTGATCCCTAAACATCAGATCATGGGCTGGCTTCTAGCTCATGGAGCTCTCAGAACCAAAGTTAAGCTGATCAGGTATGGGGTGGATATTGATGATAGTTGTTGGCTATGTGGACAGGCACCAGAAGATTTGGAGCATCTGTTTTTTGGGTGTGATTACAGTATCAGGATAGTACATCAGCTGCAACAGAAAACTGGGTTGATATTACCAGTTTGCAATCCACTAGACTGGTGTATGCAGGATATGGGTAGTAAGATGCAGAGGGGGGTGAGAGCAGGTCTGATTGTGGGAGCTGTTTATCACATATGGCATCAAAGAAACAACTGCCGGAATGAGGGTGTTCTTCTGAGGCCACACAAGGTTGCTGCAAACATAGTTAAAGACATGAAGATGAAAGTCCATAGTAAAGGCAGACATAAGTTTACTATCCTAGAGCTTGATTGGCTTAAGGATATTGGTCTCATGTAATGAGTTTTGGTCGTTTTGTAATTCTTAAACTCCTTTTTTGATATATATATATATATACCTCTCACATTTCACCAAAAAAAAAAAAAAAAAAAAAAAAAAAAAATAAAGAGGAAAAAGGAGATTGGAAAGATCATACCATGCGGTCTTCTATATCCTCATGCCTCAGATGTGGCATAGTCAATCAATGTGAACAAGGATGAACAAACACAATATATACAAAACAATATATACAAGATTACACTACAAAGGAAATGAACATGTTTTTGATTTTTTTCAATTTTTCAAATTTTTTATGGGTTTTGTTTTTATGAAATTAAAAGACATATTTTTGTGATTTTTTGAAATTTTTCAATTTTTATGCGTTTTTGGAATATAAATTCCCATCCCCCACTTTATTTTGGACATTGTCCTCAATGTACATATAGGAGTAGGAATGAAAAAGAAATACATTTTCTTTTGGATTTTTGATTTTTTGAAATAAAGTAGAATGCAATGATATGATATGAATGAATGCATGCTCTAACTAAATGCAATTCTATATGACATATATAACAAATGAATGCAATCTAAACTACACTACATGATGCATGTTTTCTGTTAAACTATGGTCACTTATGATCAAACCTCCCCAAACCGATTTAAACATTATTTCTAGTGTAGAAAAGAATAGGATTGGTCATTAGTGGCTATGAATTCTAATCTATATGCAACTATCTACATGAATCATGTGAGATATAATACAATGCACATTATACTATATGAACTAACTAATGCAAATTGTGACACCCCGCGATAAAGCGGAAAATATAACTAATAAATTAAAGCGGAAATTTGTGATATTAAAAACTTTTAAATTACTAGTTAAAGATTAACACGCGGGCGCCAAAAACGGAATGAAAACAAAAACAATAATAGACAAATTTAGGTTATTACAACCTAAGTCTAGAAAGCGGGGAAAAGATATCCCACGAATAAACATATAAAGAGTTTCTAAACTAGCAACTAAGGCCCAAGGGTTTAGTTCTCGCTAGCCCACACGTCTTCCCCACGTAAGCATCTTCACCACCTGTCATTCATGTAAACATGAACGCCACAGTCAGTGGGGAGTAACTCAAGGTTCTCCCAGCCACAATATGTCGAAATGAACATAACAAAGAACACAAACAAACAATCATATTAGATAAGATATGAGTGAATCGAATAATAACTAAACATGGGATCATACGTGTTTAAACCAACAAGGATGAAAGAAATGATGGAATAAACAAGTAAGGCATAAGCAACAATAAATAAATGGATAAGAAAGACAAGGAAACAGACACGACCACTTAGCCACGAGCACGTATTTCAAGGAGATATGACCAAAGTAACCATCCAAATAATGCAAGACATTTCTCACTCTTAGACTATAATTTCCTCGGGTAGGACTACGATAATAATACGGTCCTAGTCTAAATCTGTAGATTCTCGGGTGTACATCCCGATTCGACGTGCGCCAGCACAGCACGCACCCAAGACTCGACTACTAAGGAGACCGAGTACCCCAATCGCCAGAACAACACGAAAGTGGCGGAAAGACTAAGATAAGACTCACTTGCCAGAACAGCACAAGTGGTCAAAAGCCATACTTGCCAAAACAGCACAAGTAGGCCAAAACCTTACTTGCCAGAACAGCACAAGTAGGTCAAACCTGTGCTTGCCAGAACACCACAAGCAGGGCAAAAAATGTACGTCAAGCACATACGATGGTAGTATGGCATTTCTACAAGAATACGACTCTTACAAGTAATTATTTATAACACCCTTTTCGTACTTGTAACATATAAATAAACATTTCATTTCATAATTATACATGCCGATTAAATAGAATAAACAAGTACAACAAACAAGTACATGGGACGGGATTATTAATGTCACACTCATACTTATGGCTTGCATCTCACCATAAGTACGGATGAGAACATCGGTCCCGACGATCATATCGCAACTAGAGGGCCTATGGCTCACCCCTAGTGTCCGATATGACCACGACTCTCACAACCGAACCATACAAGACATTATCAAGGATATGACTCTTCACAAATAACTATTTAATAATAGATATCTCATACTTGTCTTATATTAATAAATATTCCATTTTATAATTTAACATGCCGGTTAAACAAAATAAATAAAATATAACAAGTGGTAATGGATAATTTACGTCATGTGGAAACTTACGGAAAGCAAACAAAATCGATACATGTAACAAAATGAGCCCAAAAAGAATTAATGGTGATGAGACCACAGGCATCAAGAAATTGAGTCCAAATAAAATAAAGAAGTGAGTCCAAAAGTTATCATATTATGAGCCCAAGAATTAAATGTTGGTGAGCCCAACAACAATATTCACACAAGGAAAGTGGAACAACCAGCAGGGGACTAAAATTGGGTGAGCAAAATGAAGAACAGCTCGCCATTCCCCTACCCAAGTACCTGTACAATCAGTCTTAAAGGAAATTTGTTTAAGGAAATCGTACAGGGAAGCAAGGAATGCACGACTCCTGTATTCAGGCCATTGTTTGACAGTCCAAAACCGAGTTTTCCAAGCGGCAAAAATCAAGTATACATGTGACGGCATTAGCATGAAGACACAAGCAAGATAACGACTCGAGGGACTGTTTTACCCGTTCCAAAACAAGGAGCACAACAGTACCAGTCACGGTACTGAAACGGAATTTCAGCAGCCTTTTTAGTCCAAACTCAAGGCGGAATTTAAAGACAAAGATGAGACGGAAACGCAACATGCTTAAAGTAAAATTAACCACCACACGTCTCATTCAAGGGGCCCATGAAGGGACGGAAAAGAAACAGAATTTCAGCAGCTTAAAAACCATGGAAGAACAGTGAACTCGACCCTTTCCCCCTACTCGAAATCAACATGAAAACGGACCAAAAGGGTATCCAAACAACCATGTAAAATGAGCACAAACACCACAAAATCAATTCCATCTATGGAAAAACACATAAAGACTTAAACTTTATGATAAGTAAGGGTAAAAACGAGTATGAAAGGGCGAAAATATCGACTCATTGTCGAGTAACCTATCACCGTTACCTTTAACTCCTTTAATGGGCACGATTCTGACTCAAAATTGCTCCGGGTAGTCAAATCTTGCATCTACACACGCCAAAAGAGGGAACTTAACGAAACCCGAACCTTAAGAAGAAACGGCAGTCGCGAAAATGGAGGAAAGCAGGGACCTTTCCTACCTCAAAAGATGAAGAACGAGCACGGGAAGCTAATGGTGTAAGAATTAGGGGATTTGGTTGAAAAATAAGGGAGAGATCTTGGGTTGAAGGTCGTATAAAAATGGGTATACGGTCTCTGTGTTTGTTGTTGTTGTTGCCTGTTGTTTTCGAAAAGCAGAGGAAGGAGAAGGAGTATGTGGGTGTGGGGACGTAGCATCATAGGAGTATAATAATAGTAATATATAATAATAATAATAGAATTATAATAATATATAAATGTGGGGTGTGAGTGAGTAGGTGTATGAGTGTTGTTGAATTTTGATTGGTCGAGATTAAGGATAGTCTTACATATGAAAATGTGACGGTCTATTGCTAGACGGAAACTAATATTATTACTGTCACTATTATTATCTGACCAAAAATATGTATACATCTATTCTTATATAAATTACGTCTCAAAAATATAATTTAATAATACGTATTTTATAAAAATGAGCTTTTATATAATACGTTTATAAAAATTGTGTTTGACATAAAATTAATTAAATAGAATAATTCAAAATTATAAAATAAAGTAACCAAATGGTTTAATAAATTTTAAATGTCAAAATGGAAAATTCGCGGATGTTACAATCACCCCACCTTTTAAAAAGTTTCGTCCTCGAAACTTGAAAGTAGAAATGAAAGGTTATATAAAATAAAACTGGAACTTTGGAATCGGTAACCAAAACATTTAAAAGGTTACTTATCGTAAGAATTAAAATTCTTTCAAAAGTTTCAAATAAAATTTTCCGATAGAACT
This sequence comes from Silene latifolia, assembly GCF_048544455.1. NCBI lineage: Eukaryota > Viridiplantae > Streptophyta > Magnoliopsida > Caryophyllales > Caryophyllaceae > Silene > Silene latifolia. Next base: position 164,681,490 of record NC_133536.1, on the reverse strand, counting down.
CGATCGAAAGGTAATTCATTTGTATAACTCAAAATCAAAACACTTTCAAAAACATTAACGGAGAGTTTTCAAAAGTGTAAGTCTCATTCATGGAACGAAATTGCTCTTGTCGTGCACACAAGAACGCTAACTTTCCAAGTCAAAGACAGATTTAAAACAAAAATCAATCGCCGACAAGCGTAGAACAAGTTATCAAACGTCTCCAATAACGAGTTCTATCATCCGATCAACGTCAAAATCAAAAGAAAAAGGCAATCCACTCAAATTTTCTCTTGTAAAAGCCAAAATAGAAATGAAGATTTCTCATTTAAACTCAAAAGGGAAACAAATTCCTGAAAATATAACATTATACTTTGACAAGGAAATCATAAATAGATCAAAGTTAACAGAAATTGGATAAAATTTAAAGAGACCACAGGTTTAGCAATTAAAATCATGATAAAGAAGTCTATACTCAAGGAACAAATATGGAATTAAACCAAATTTTTATTTTCAAATCTTTAAAATAGGTAAGGTTTTTCAAAAGTAACATCAACTTTTAACAACGAATCAAAACTGGTAACTTGAAGTATTTAGGGATTGTATGAAATGAAAAGCAATTTTAGACAACATAAATACCAGGTACGCTAAGAGAGCCCAAACTTAACCAACAAAAGAGCTATGATGAACTTCATAGGGTAAGAATTAAAGTCAAAACAATAAGAATGTCAAGGGTAGAGTTTTTATAGGTCACTAGCATCAAACTTAAGAGAGGAGCAAGATGAAGCGAGGAAGAGAGGTATGAACGGTAACGCTTATGGTCAAAGAAGAAGATGAATTAGATAACAAGGAAACGCAAGGTACTCAAACCTCGAACAACAACATCATCCTAAATGGTTTCGAAAACTTCCTAACAACAAAACTCATAATCACAACACTTTCAAGGATTTCCTCAAAACACTCATGTTACTTCATCCTATGCAATTCCATGAAACAAGGTACTCCACTATAAGCGTGATTTCACCACTCCAAATCCTCAAACATCCACAAACAACTTCCTCAAGATCAAGGTCAAAGTTCCAACAAAGCTTTACTCATATCCAACTAGTGTCAACCACGTGTTTCTCAAAATGGTAAAATCCTCAATCAAAGATCCTAATACCAAGTTCTAAGTCAGCAGAAAGGTTCCTCAAACATTCCACACGATTCTCATTTCAAAACAAGGTAGTAACATGCCAACCCAAGGTCTAAAAAATCAATAGGATCTCAAGCCCTTCCATTATCCTTTTACTTATTACGGATTTCCAAAAACAGAATTAGACTCATCTACATCATCATCCCATCATCTCAAGTGCTCAATACAACTTCACGGTTTAGGAAACTATAGGGTTAACAAATACTTCTCAATACTAAGTCTCCCTCTCGCTGAAGAACTCTCAAGGATCAACTAACATCAAATCATATCACCAATCCATTATGGTCATAAACATCCCAAGGAATATTCTTTCGAATCCGATATCCTAGAACTTACTTACCATCGAGTTCCCAAGAGACAAGGTCTTAGTTGTAACAACGCTTCACCATCTCAAAGTTCCTAAAACCATATATTGAAACTATGTTCTTTAACTTAACAATTGGTGTCAACCAAACCATTATCCTTTCTAGTTACTAAAACAAGTGCTAAGACTTCCCAACAATGTAGTTTACTCTCACTCTCATACCATACCTCAAGTAGTAATCAATATCACTCATTTAAACCAACTAATAATCCCACCATTAGCTTTTCTCATATGGTTATACACATTATCAAACTCTCATGTCCAAAGTGATTATGGAAGCCAATCAAAAACTCTACTTACTTAGTCAATCCTATATCCTAAAATCCACCATTCAACTTCATCCATTTTAAGTCAAGTATTAAGCACTAGTATCCCAAACATAAACAACAAGCCCAAGTTCTATAACCTTAGTAACCAATGCAACTTACACTTGACACACAAAATCCACCAATCAAATATACTCACTTTATCATGGAGCTAAGTCTAAGAATCTCTAAGTATGTCTCATTACACTACCTAAGTTTTTCTAATATCACAACCTCTCAAAACCAGGGTTAAGGGTCAAACACAACAATCTCCTCAAAAGTCAAATTTTCCAACCAAGGTCAACATTCCTCAAAAGGAAAAGTACTACCAAAAAGGCGTTAAGGAAGGATAAGCAAGGAATAAAGGACAAGTTAGGAGTACAAGAGTAGCTTTCAAAGTAAAATAGAAGAGAGTTTAGACGGAGGATAGCACCAAGAGATAAAGAATAAGGCAAGATACACAAAGAACGAGAAACATCTTCAAGGAGGTAGAAACATTCTTCAAAGTTGAACAAATCTTCAATCCTCAGCAATAGGCAGCAAATCTTGATCTCCACATTGGTAAGTTTACAGTCATTGATCCACGAGCATAACAATCATAGGTTCCATGGTGGGTGCGAAAAGGTCTTTATGGTCAATAGGAAAGAGGAATTCATCTTCTTCATGGAAGCATAGCTCAAACTTATCAAGGATGGGCTCCTCAAGTGAGGCAATCTCACAACTCCATTCCTCTTTTTCAATGCAAGACACATATTCCGCACAAGCTTCTTCCATAGGCTTGTCATCGTCGCTATCTCCATAAGAATCATAAATGGGGGCTTCACTCCTCTTCATTAACTCTTTCTCCAACACCTCAACATTCACATCAAAAGTCACACCCTCATACTCACAAAGGCTAAGAGTACTTGGTTTACTCAACCTTATGTCTTGTTAATCAAACACCACACTTTCATACTCACAAGAGCTCAAGGATATTGGCTCTTCCCACTTGTTATCTTCTATGTCAAAGGTTACTACTTCAAATTCACATTCATGATCAATGTTTAAGGATTGGTGGGGAGTGGTTTCTTGGGTGGTCTTTAATTTGGCGATTTGAATCTCCAACTCCTCACTTTGGGTAACAATGCCTTGAAGAACATTGTCCCTCCTTTGGCTCTCTTCTAGCATTTATTTGAAGAAGTTTTGTTGATCTCCCATTATTTGGAGAATCACATTTCGAATGGGTTCATCTTCTTGTTGTGGGTAGGTGTGAAAGTGGTTGTATTGTGGCATTTGGAATTCATTGTGAAGTGGGTATTGGGTGGGTGGTTGTTGTGGATATTGGATGTGGTGATTTTGGTGGGAAAAATTGGGGTAGTGGTTAGGATTTTCATTTTATAAATAGTAAGGTAGGTTTGTGTTTTCTTGCTTCTCAAACTCCCCATACCCATAGTGATACTCAAAAGATCCACCACATAACCCATATGTCAAGGCTTGAATCATCATGGTCAAGATAAAGGTACAACTACAAACAAGGAAACTACAAGAAAATGGTAAAAACGAACCTTGAGGAACAAGTTTCTCAAGGCTAAAGTACAAATAAAAATAGACAAACAAGTAAGAACTTAATCACATAACACCGTCCCCGGCAACCCGACCATTTTTGACGTGAGCGTGTCGTTGTACACCCAATAAAAACACATTTATAATACTCAACAAACAACTAGTTAGTGGTTAAGTCGAGGTCGATCTATGGGACGATGTGCTTTGGGTTCTAAGTCTATCTATCTCAATTTATGCTAGTGTCACAATTTGTTTGGGTTTGTAGTTGTGTTCTAAACTAATGAAAGTAATAAAGTAAAGCAAACAATAAACTAAGAGATGTAAACAAGTGACTAAAAGCACTAGGATGTCATGGGGTCATAGGGGATTCATGGTGTTGATCATACAAACATGTTTACAAAGTTGCAAGCAATTAATGTTGTGGAGAAACCGAGTTGGTTTATGTCTTACGGTTCTTAGGAAGGGTTGGGTCCCGGAGCCGAATCGATTAGATTATACAACACCTACAAGTCGACTTACTTTCCCCCGAATCACTTCTATGCATGGTCTAACAAGACTCGAGTTGGTTTATATCTTACAAGTCAAGTTGAATAGATAAGAGATGGTTATAAATGCAAGGATTCATAGGCTTAGCATTTCATCAAACATAACATGTGCATAGGTTGACATTCACAACAAGCAAGCAATTTAATTATGAAAATATATTAGATTAACCATGACTAATCCCATATTAGTTTCCCCTAATTACCCACTAATCCTAGTTAAGAGACTACTCACTCATTATCATAGGAAACTGGTAGCGCACACCTTGTGTCGGACAAGTAGGAGATTGTTGGAGTTAGTGTCCTCCACAATAGTGCGTTAACATAATAAATCTCATTAATGGAATATCATAAGATATTTAATTATTTGATCCTCGTCAGTTGATTAACGTACATCGATAACGGTTGGCTGACTAGAGTTTGACGTTATTGTCGTGAGACGGCAGTGATCAACTGACCCCTTTCGGTCACACCTAAAGGAACGAACCCCAATAGACAACTAATTAATTGTATGAGATACAATTTATTTAGTCCCTTGATTTGTAGACTAATAAGTTAGTCGATTATTTTTAGAGAGATTTCGAGTTGCGAACTCGAGGAGCGGCAGTTATTTAATTATGCGATAATTGAATAAAGTTTTGGGAAACGGGTTTTAGTTAATTAACTGTTAATTTACTAAAATTGTACTAATTAATTAATGTGATTAATATTAGTACGTAAATAATATGTGTAGTGGTACACATATATTTACGGAGTGAATTGGACGAATTAATTATGGAAGTATTTAAACATGATACGATGTTTAAGCTCAAGAACAAGCTAGTAAGGTAAACTACTCCGTGTAATTATTATTTTAAACATCGTATCATGTTTAAATACTTCAAAAATTAATTTGTCTAATTCACTCCGTAAATATACGTGTACCACTACACATATTATTTACGTACTAATATTAATCACATTAATCAATTAGTACAATTTTAGTATATTAACAGTAAATTAACTAAAACCCGTCTCCCAAAACTAATTATTCAATTATCGCATAATTAAATAATAACTGCCGCTCCTCGAGTTCGCAACTCGAAATCTCTCTAAAAATAATCGACTAACTTATTAGTCTACAAATCAAGGGACTAAATAAATTGTATCTCATACAATTAATTAGTTGTCTATTGGGGTTCGTTCCTTTAGATGTGACCGAAAGGGGTCAGTTGATCACCGCCGTCTCACGACAATAACGTCAAACTCTAGTCAGCCAACCGTTATCGATTTACGTTAATCAACTGACGAGGATCAAATAATTAAATATCTTATGATATTCCATTAATGAGATTTATTATGTTAACGCACTATTGTGGAGGACACTAACTCCAATAGAAACATGTCAACAAGTTTGTCAATCATATTAACAAGTATAACTATGATGAGAGCTTAAGGAAATAAACAATAAAGAGTAAAGAATAAAGGAATTATACCAAACTTGAGATGATGCAAATAATAAAGCAAAGAATAAAAGAAGAGAACTTGATTGATTGATGAAGGGTTGTCAATCCTCCAATAATAACCCAATAATCTTCAATTACTCAAAAGTAACAAACTTGAACAATAATTAAGGAGAAAATAATGTGAAATTTGTGGAAGGATTAAAGAGTAATCTATCCTAATCTACTCCTAATCTAATCTAAGAGGAATTTCTCATGTGGAAGCCCCCTTTGATTATCATCAAAATGGGTTATTTATAGTAGTGCCTCATTAAGTTAACTAAGGCTAAACTAGTAATTAACAATTCTCAGTTCTAAACAGGGAATCGCAAGTATTTCGGAGAGATGGGCATCTTTGCTGAAGACGCCACGATCCGCTCGTCCAAGAGGTAAGACGCTCAGATTGTTGCATGGAGGGACGAGCGGCTGATAAGTCGGGGCGCTCGGATTGCGGGCTCCTTGGACGAGCGTCTTAGCTCCTTGGACGCTCAAATTCCTCTTCAGAATCCTTCCCTTCGCAAACTTCTTAGTTCTTTAGTTCTTGCCCTTCCTTCAATACCCGTTTTGTAATACCCCCATACTCCAAGTGCCTTACCAGGACCACTCAAGTATGAAGATATTACCATCTCGGTTACCCGAGGCATGATATTCATAAGACAATAACGAAACAACTTAAATGATATAACTTTAGTGAAAAGTACAACTGAAACCAAATCCCAAAATACGGGTACAAGTTCTTAAAACCAATTGTCTACTGAAATACTGAAATGTCATAAAACTAAAAGACTACAGCAGAAGACTTCTATCGTCAGACGGTGGCACCTCCCAGCTATCCCAGTATTCAACTCAAACCTGCTCAATTACTGCTCACCATCCCCGAATGGATCACCGCAGGTTTACAAAACAACAACCGGGGTCAGTACTAATCACACAACTCAATATATAAACAATAAGATAAACAGACAACTTAACCGTCACACACACACAATCACACCAATCCCAACAATCTCAATCACTGACTGTCCACTGGACCAGCCCTGCCAGTTGGGGACCGCAGCCGTTCCCACCTAAGCCCCGCTCATCATACCGAGCGATAACCCTGTCCATTAATGTGCACATCCCCTTCCGTGGCGGGTTCCACGAAGGGCGAAACTAGGGCGTGAAGCCACTCCCGCAAGTGACTCCACTCAGCCGAGAACGCATCTCGAGAACCAGAGACAAACAATCACAATCACAGCCGTCACAATACAATTACGATATTAAATAATCAATCTCAACACATCAACAATCATCCCATTATGGGACTAATACTGAGTAGGAAATCCTACCTGGAAAGCACAACTATCAGACGGTCTTTACAGCTGCATCAAAAAGCTTCTTCTACGAAACCCCCTCCTATCATACAACATACAAATGCTACCAAATCACAAACTACTCAAAAACCCCCAAATCCCTCGATTAGGGTTTAATCAACTTAAAGGAAAGACAATAAAAAGGGTACATAGATCTTACCCTCGACGCAAGGATCTCAACGGTATAACCAACGATGAAAACCGACCTTCCAAACTCCGGGATTTGCTAACAATGCGATTAAGATGATTAACGTACTTGCTTTCTCTCTTTGACAGTAAATTAGGTTTTGCAAAAGTGTTTAGAATGATGACGGAAAAGGTTATATATCTTAATCGCATAATTAACAAAACCAGAGAAAAACTCCCCGTAAACCGGCTACTCGATCGAGTACCTAAGGTACTCGATCGAGTACCCCCTTACTCGATCGAGTATCCTAGTTACTCGATCGAGTACCCAACAGGTCAGAAACTATTTTAAGACGCAACTTACCCTTACTCGACAGAGTAAGGCCTACTCGATAGAGTGCCCAAAGACTCATAAATACGGAGTATTACAGTCTTCCCTCCTTAAAAAGAACTTCGTCTCCGAAGTTCAAACCACAACTAAACAAAGGTACTCCCACCACACTTCCGACTCAACAACCAAGAAAAAACTCAACATGAAACATGTTACTAACCTAACACATCCCGACAAACATACCGACACGACATACAAAAAGGGGTATAAGACTCCTAAAAACTCTTCGCGATCATCTCCTACTCCCCTAAAAGAAACAAGGTTACGTCCCCGTAACCATACATACCTGATCAAAAAGAAAAGGGTAACGCTCTTTCATAGCTTCCTCTGGCTCCCATGTAGCTTCCTTAGTCTCGTGGTTATACCAAAGGATCTTAAGCAAAACTGTCTCACCACTCCTAGTCTTCCTAACCTTTCGGTTAAGAATCTGCTTAGGCACCTCAAGATATGATAAGGACTCATCTAGCTCTAAGTTCTCTGCCTCTAACACATGTGACGGATCACTCACATACTTCCGCAGCTGCGATACATGGAACACATTATGCACTCTCTCTAGCGCAGCTGGTAAAGCCAGACGATATGCAACTTCCCCGACTCGCTCGCTCTAAGATCTCATAAGGCCCGATAAACTTCTGACTTAGCTTGCCTTTATTCCCAAATCTCATAACCCCATGCATAGGAGACACTTTCAAAAGAACCTTGTCCCCAACCTGAAACTCTATATCTCGGCGATGTAGATCTGCATAACTCTTTTGCCTATCCTGAGATGCTCTCATCCGTTCCCTGATCATCTTAATCTGTTCCACCATCTCATGCACCATCTCTGGTCCTAAAACCACTGCCTCAGCACTATCGTCCCAACAAATCGGACTCCTACATCTCCTCCCATACAAAGCCTCAAACGGTGCCATACCAATACTAGTGTGATAGCTGTTATTGTACGAAAATTCTATCAAGTCCAACCTCTGTTCCCAGCTACCACCAAAATCCATCACACAAGCTCGCAACATATCCTCAAGAGTCTTGATTGTTCTCTCAGTCTGTCCGTCTATCGCAGGATGAAATGCTGTACTCATCTTCAAAGTTGTTCCCAACGATTCCTGCAACTCTTTCCAAAACCTTGATATAAATCTCGCATCTCTGTCAGACACTATGTCCTTAGGGACTCCATGTAACTTAAGCACGTTCTTTCGATAGGCCATAGCCAATTGTGCTTTAGTCCATGTATCTTTCATTGGAACAAAGTGAGCTGACTTGGTCAGTCGATCCACTATTACCCAAATCATGTTGTTACCTTGTTGACTCTTTGGCAAACCCACGATAAAATCCATGGAAATGGATTCCCACTTCCACTCAGGTACCGTTAAAGACTGAATCTTACCTTGTGGTCGTCATTTGTTCCCCTTTAACTCTCTCGGCAAGTCAAACAACGGGCCACAAACTCAGCTGTCTCTTTCTTCATCCCAGGCCACCAAAATGTATTCTTTAAATCCTTGTACAACTTATCTCCACCTGGATGAACTGAATATGGTGTGCAATGTGCCTATGTCATGATAGTCTTTTTCAACTCCTCATCATTAGGAACACACCACCTACCATCAAACCTCAAACTACCGTCTGTATGAATAGAAAATCGGGATACTGTCCCTTTCTCTACTCCAGCTCTCCACTCCACTATCTTAGGATCCAACGCCTGCTTACCTCGAATGTCAATGTGTCATCATAAAACTCAAGCTACACTGTCAGATCACCCATGGCATCTCCTTTCTGCATCATATGTATCCCAAACCTCGCTACCTCATCTCTCAGCCTCATCAAAGATAGAGCTGTACATAAAGAATGTACACTCTTCTTACTCAAGGCATCAACAACTACATTGGCCTTCCCTTCATGGTAGATAATTTCCTTGTCATAATCGCCAATCAACTCCATCCACCTCCTCTGTCTCATGTTCAACTCCTTTTGAGTGAAGATGTACTTGAGACTCTTGTGATCATAAAATACCTTAAAGATTGCTCCATAAAGGTAATGTCTCCAAATCTTGAGAGCAAACACCACTGCACCCAACTCCAGATCATGAGTAGGGTAGTTCTCCTCATAAGGCTTCAATTGCCTAGAAGCATAGGCAATCACCTTACCGTTCTGCATCAACACACATCCCAACCCATTCTTTGAGGCATCTGTATAAACCTTAAAGTTCTCAATCCCCTCAGGTAATGCTAAGATAAGAGCTGTGGTCAAACGCTCCTTTAATGTTTGGAACGCCGTCTCACAACTCTCATCCCAACGAAACCTGTTCTATTTCCTCATCACCGCTGTCATAGGTCTAGGTATCTTGGAGAAATCTTTCACGAACCGTCTGTAGTATCCAGCTAAACCCAAGAAACTTCTGATCTCAGCAACATTCTTTGGTGCTTCCCACTTTGTCACTGCTTCAATCTTTTTAGGATCCTGACTACTCCATCTTTAAAGATCACATGCCCCTTAAAAGCAACCTTCTCTAACAGAACTCACACTTGGATAGCTTAGCATATAGCTCATGCTCCCTCAAAGTCTGCAACACAACCCTCAGATGCTCCTCATGCTCCTCCTTAGTCTTGGAGTAGACTAAGATATCATCGATAAACACCACTACAAACTTGTCCAAAAACTGTCTAAAGATCTTATTCATCAAATCCATAAACACTGCCGGTGCATTAGACAACCCAAACGGCATCACCACATACTCATAATGGCCATACCTCGACGTGAAAGCTGTCTTTGGTATGTCCACCTCTCTAATCTTCACTTGATGGTACCCCGATCTCAAATCAATCTTAGAAAAGACTGATGCACCACTCAACTGATCAAACAAGTCATCTATCCTTGGCAAAGGATACTTGTTCTTCACTGTCACTCGGTTCAACTCTCTATAGTCTATGCACAACCTCAAACTGCCATTCTTCTTCTTCACAAAAAGAACTGGTGCTCCTCACGGCGATACACTAGGTCTAATGTATCCCTTCTCTATCAGATCATCCAACTGCTTCCTAAGCTCCTCCATCTCCTTAGGACTCATACGGTACGGTGCTTTAGAGATTGGCCCCGTCCCTGGTTTCAACTCTACTGTGAAATCTATCTCTCTTCTCGGCGGCAACCCCGAAATCTCCTCTGGAAACACATCCTCAAACTCTCCCACCACTGGTATCTGATCAACCGTCGGACCCTCGATCTGATCATCTCTCACATGACACAATATCAAAGGACATCCCTTCCTCAGATATGACTTTAAAGTAACAGCTGCAATCAACTTAACTTTGGGTTTGACTAGAAACCCACGATAAGACACACTAACGCCCTTAGGACCTCTTAAAGACACTTTCTTTTGATGACAGTCTATCTTAGCTTTATACTTTCCCAGCCAATCCATCTCAACTATCATCTCAAAACCGTCAAAAGGAAACTCTAGCAAGTCTACACGGAAAACAACTTGCCCAACTATCATAGGTACATCCCTATATAACCTCCCACAAGATACAGACTCACCCGAAGGTATAAAAACTTGCTCACTAACAGACTTATACACCCTCAAACCCAACCGTTTAACATGACTCGAAGATACATACGACTGAGACGAATCAATCAAAACAAAGGTATGAATACCATTAACAAGAAAAGTACCAGTGATAACGTGTGCATCATCCTCAGCTGCTTTCTTCTCCATCATGAACAGCTTTCCACTGATCTTCTGTCCACCTCCCTGGACAGTACTGGCTGACGTGGTTGGCTTAGCACCCGACCCTTGATTGTTGTTGTTGTTCGTTGGTGGTTTCTGATAAGAATTACCGCCGTTGCAGTTGCCTCCACTCTGGTAGCTCTGACTTCCCCGGTTTGACCACGACCCAACCGGTCTATTGCTCGCGTAGCTCTGCGCAGGTCTCTGGAAAGTTCCCGGTGCACTTGTGCACTCATGTCTCTTGTGGCCTACACCACCACAACTGAAGCAGGTCGTTCCCCAACTACTACTACCACCTCCACGGCCACGCCCAAAGGAAGCCCCAGCACTGAACCCTGACCCAGAAGAAAACCCTCTAGACTGATTGTGGTTGCCTTTCTTGTGACTAGATTGGCCACCACCCTCGCTCTCAGACTTCCTTTTCTCGCCACCTAACCTCTCCTGAGCCATCTCCACCAACCTCTCAGCTCTCCCAGCCCTCTCATAAGCTTCCTTAACATCAGTAAGGACTCCCACGGGTAACTTATCCATAATCTTAGAGGTCAACCCCCTCTCAAACCTCAGTGCCAGATTCTCCTCACTCAAACCCATATCCTCAACATACCTAGACTTGTCATTCAACTGCCTATAGTACTCGGCCACAGACATCTCAGCGGTCATCTTAAAACTGTCAAACTCTTCTCTCAACTTACTCCTCACATGCTCCGGTACTAACTATTTTCTCATAGCCCTACGGAACTCTTCCCAAGGTATAGCAGGTAAACCTTGGTTCGCATATAACTCCTTAGCACTCACTTTCACCGTATCCCACCACTTACCAGCTGCCTCCCTTAGATAGAACGCAGCCTGTTCCACTCTCATCTCATCAGGATAGTGAACCAAATCTAATATGTTCTCCATCTCTCTAAGCCAGCTATCAAGAAGGTTAGGCTCCCCAACCCCCTTGTACTCTTTCGGGTTAAACCTCGCTATATAGAGGCTGATTTTAGAGTGATCAACCTCTTTCTCCTTATCCTTATCCTTATCTTTCCCCACAGTCTTTAAAGCCTCAGTAAGAGCATCCTGATGCTCCAACATCTTAACGATGTCATCTATGTTCATAAGCTCAGCTCTCGCATACAACGCATTATTCTTGGGCGGCATCTTGAAACTATATCAGAAAAAGGGGTGGATATAAACATACGCGCCAAAACCTCAAAACACGAGAACAAACTGCCCAGACCCTACTCGATCGAGTTCCCAAACATACTCGATCGAGTAACAGGCTACTCGATCGAGTGCCCACCATACTCGATCGAGTGCCCCAACATCAGACCCCAAACAGACCTTCTGATCTCTAACATACTCGACCGAGTAGCTAGGCTACTCGATCGAGTGACCCCCTACTCGATCGAGTGCCCGAAGTACTCGATCGAGTGCCCAAAAACACGATTATGGACTCAAAATCGTCAAAAACCCACCCGATCAAGTCAGTCTCACTCGATCGAGTCATGCTAACTCAAAAACGCTACCCGCATGCTATATCATATTCTAACATGCTCAAAACTTTATAAAACCAACGTTATATCACAACTAAGCATATAATGCTACGCATCTTTTCATACGATCTACGAGATCATTATATCATGTTATTAAACGCCACATTGTAAACATCCATCATGTTTCTCATTCCAACAACAATTCTACATATATCATCAACCTTTCTTTCACATTCTCAACTTTCTACTGCAAACACCCAACAATTACACATACTTCATCACATTCACACACAAGCTAACCAAACAACGCATACGACCTTGACATACACCCCCCTGTGACCGGTTCAAAATTGTAGGGCGAGTTCGCGACTTCAGGACGTCTCCCAAGCCTTTGCATTAGCTCCTACAACCTTTACCCCGGGTTCATTTTAATTGACTCCCTATTTTCATTAGGTTCATTGGTTACAGGTTTCAGGATCGTCTCTCTGATACCATTTGTAACACCCCCATACTCCAAGTGCCTTACCAGGACAACTCAGGTATGAAGATATTACCATCTCGGTTACCCGAGGCATGATATTCATAAGACAATAACAAAACAACTTAAATGATATAACTTTAGTGAAAAGTACAACTGAAACCAAATCCCAAAATACGGGTACAAGTTCTTAAAACCAACTGTCTACTGAAATACTGAAATGTCATAAAACTAAAAGACTACAGCGGAAGACTTCTATCATCAGACGGTGGCACCTCCCGCCTATCCTGAAGACTCAACTCAAACCCGCTCATTCTCGCTCACCATCCCCGAATGGATCACCGCAGGTTTACAAACAACAACCGGGGTCAGTACTAATCACACAACTCAATATATCAACAATAAGATAAACAGACAGCTTAACCGTCACACACACACAATCACACCAATCCCAACAATCTCAATCACTGATTGTCCACTGGACCAGCCCTGCCAGTGGGGGACCGTAACCGTTCTCACCTAAACCCCGCTCATCATACCGAGCGATAACCCTGTCCATTAATGTGCACACCCCCTTCCGTGGCGGGTTCCACGAAGGGCGAAACTAGGGCGTGAAGCCACTCCCGCAAGTGACTCCACTCAGCCGAGAACGCATCTCGAGAACCAGAGACAAACAATCACAATCACAGCCGTCACAATACAATTACGATATTAAACAATCAATCTCAACACATCAACAATCATCCCATTATGGGACTAATACTGAGTAGGAAATCCTACCTGGAAAGCACAACTATCAGACGGTCTCTACAGCTGTATCAAAAAGCTTCTTCTACGAAACCTCCTCCTATCATACAACATACAAATGCTACCAAATCACAAACTACTCAAAAACCCCCAAATTCCTCAATTAGGGTTTAACCAACTTAAAGGAAAGACAATAAAAAGGGTATATAGATCTTACCCTCGATGCAAGGATCTCAACGGTATAACCAACGATGAAAACCGACCTTCCAAACTCCGGGATTGGCTAACAATGCGATTAAGATGATGAACGTACTTGCTTTCTCTGTTTGACAGTAAATTAGGTTTTGCAAAAGTGTTTAGAATGATGACGGAAAAGGTTATATATCTTAATCGCATAATTAACAAAACCCGAGAAAAACTCCCCGTAAACCGGCTACTCGATCGAGTATCCTAGTTACTCGATCGAGTACCCAACAGGTCAAAAACTATTTTAAGACGCAACTCACCCTTACTCGACAGAGTAAGGCCTACTCGATATAGTACCCAAAGAATCATAAATACGGAGTATTACACGTTTAACCAAGATCGTCAATGTCCTTCCGAATAGGCTCAAGAGACGGGAATTTTCCGCCTAATTGTCTCCTTTCCTACAAATCAAACACAAAGCAATAGGAAAGCAAAATAGGAAGCATTTGACGGGTAAAATAGCTATGAGACGCTATAATGATATGCAAAATAGGTTCAATTAGGGGACTAAATATGCGCAAATATGAGTCACATCACCTGTCTTACAGGACGACGAGGAGTTTGGTAAGTTTCAAACTTGTCATTTCTTATTACATTTCATATTTGTTCGCCGTTTCATTTCTCATTTGTCTTGTGCTAAAGATAGCATTGTTTTGAATTGATACAGGAGGCTAAGAACATGAGGTCCTTTTCTGGCTACACGACGATGATGGACGCCTTCGAGAGATGTCGGAGGAGGAGAAGGCCATCGTCGGGTTGGGAGCCTTCGGAGCTCTGGTGGGAGCTTCTAGGACGTTCAGGGAGAGGAAGACTCAAGCTAACCTTTGCCTGATTCAAGCTTTCCTTGATCGTTACTGGGACACGACCTCGACTTTCTATATGCCTTTTGGAGAGGTCTGGGTCACTTTGGAGGACTACGACATGATCTCGGGGTCTGCCGTGTGGAGAGGAGGCTTTGGTGTGGCCGTCGACGACCATGAGAGTGGAATTAGCCGAGGCGAGGAGGCTGATCGGTTGGAACTTGGCGGAGGGTGCTGCCAGTGTTGCAGGGTTGGTGCCGAGTTCTTACGTCAGGGACTACTTTGCGGGTAGGACCTCGACGACGGTGATGATGGATGGGAGGAAGGTGGCTCCTCCTGCTTATACTGCGGAGCAGAGGGCTCACTTGTGACTGTGGTAGTTCTTGTCTTTGATTTACCTCGGAGACAAGGGGGAGAGGCTGTCGACGAAGCTTCTTCCTTTTCTGTCTGACTTGAGTAGCCTAGGTCGGTGAGACTGGGTTACTCCTGGCTTTGCGGTCCTCACTCGCTACATGAGGGCCATGGTACGTCCTGAGCTGATGGAGAAGGGGACTTCTCCTACTACTGTCGGTCCTCAACTCTTGTTGGAGGTATGAACCTTTACTCTGTATTTATGAAAGATCATTACTTCTTCATTTATTTCTATTTCTACCGAATTATGAAAGATCATTATCGTAGAAACACAAATGATTATTTTGCTTTGCAGGCGTGGGTGTACTCTTACTTTCCCGGCTTCGCGCCCAAGAAGACGGAGCCTGAGTCTAGGGCGTACCCCATCGTGAGAGACTGGGTGGTGTGTCATAGGAAGAGCCAACGCTCTTCTTACGATGTCTGTCGGAGGGGCGTGAATGCCCTGAAGTTGGAGAACGTAAGTACCTTTGATCCTTATTTGATTACCTTTCTTTTATGGGATAATTGATAAACCCTACTAACATTAAACCCAACTTTCACAATCACTACCATGATAAAAAAAGTTCTATAATCAATACCAGCATGTCATCTCCGACTTACTTTCACTACCAAGTCCCCTAAAAATGTTACTTTTCAGGCCAATTTGAAGTTTTCCGGTAAATTTTTGTATTTTATACCCATTCTACCCTCCATCTTATTTTATACTCCCACCATTACCTTTACTCCACCACTAGCCAATCAACCACCCTAACTCACCACTGAACACCCGCACTTCACCACCAGTCACCGGTCACCATAACCCACCACTCACCACCAAACACCCTCAATCCACCACTCTAACTTCACCTAACCGATTATCCCTATCCGCTGATGGCAAAACCCCACTACCGCCACAATCCAATCCCACAAGGCCACAACTATTTTCTCTCCAAAACAATCATCTCCTTTTTTGCCAAACTATAATCACGACTTTTTCCTCATCAAATCAATTTTCCCATTTTCCCAGACAACCAAATCTCCATTCAACAAAGTAACAAACAAACACTCCTTCATCACAATTCCTCCATAAAAATGGAGTTTTGGAACAAAGCCAATAGTCGATATCGTTACAATTCCTCCACAAAAGAAGCCGCTAAAAAATCTCAAGAACTCACCTCTTCCTTCCTCACCACCTCTCGTATTGCCGATATCGTCTCCGAAACGGCTAAAAGATCCAAAGATTTGCCTGCTGAAGTTTCAATTCAGATTAAAGCTGAAGCCTTGAAGCGTGCTAATCAGAACAAATCTCTCTCTTTTTGATAATTCTGTTGTTCTTTAGATAAGACGGCTGCTAGGTGTCGTTTGAGGAGCTTAATAACTTTGGTGTTACGGAAGAGTTGTGTTCCTGATCATGAGAGGGTGGTGACTGGTGATGGGTGGTGAAGGTGGTGGGTAAGATATGGTAAGTGATAGAATGATGGGTGTAGTGAGTTATGTGAGGGTAGTGAGTTAGTGTTTATGAGAAGGGTATTTTGGTCAGTTTATCTTATTTGTTGACGGAAAATGAGCTTTGGTAGTGAAAGTAAGTCGGAGATGACATGTTGGTATTGATTATAGAACTTTTTTTATCATGGTAGTGATTGTGAAAGTTGGGTTTAATATTGGTAGTGTTTATCAATTATCCCTTCTTTTATTTATGACTTTTATTTAGAAGTGATCGTAGGAATGACCCCCCTCTTCCCGCTTAGAGCCGATCATAGGAATGACCCCTCGTTTGCTTGTTTTAGTGGGCGTGTAGACCTTGGGAGGACTACCCTGACGCTCCCGCTTTTGTGGCTGAGGTCCTTCGTCCTAGGAGCTCGAGCCGGTTGTTGCTGAGGACGCCCATGGGACCTGTGTGGTACCTGGGCAAGCGTTTGACTCGGCAGTGCTCTCGTGACACCTTCACGGTTCCCATCGATCCTCCACGGACGATGTTTAGGGAGCCTTCTGACGCTGAGAGAGAGGCTGACTTGGCGGACACGAGCGGTGATGCCCTCCTCCTTCCTGGCGAGGAGTACTCCGAGTTTGTTCACCGGAGGTTGGCGTTCTGGCCGATCGTGGTAAGTATTTTACCTTTTCCTGTTTTTTGAATCGTTTTGACAAATGAGGAATGATCGTCAAATGAAGAGCTTATTTGAACCTCGTAGAAGATCGAGGTGGCAGGCGTCGAGCCCCCAGCTTACCCAGAGACACTCGAGTACACCAACGCGGCGGGGATGACGACGATCTCGGAGATCCGCGACTTCGGCGAGGAGATGACGGACGCTGGTTTGGAGGAGTGGCAGCACAAAGTGAGGAGGGTAAGCCCCCAACTTTGGCTGTCTTTATTGTTTTTTATTGCATAAGAATGCGTTTGTTCCTTTTGAACCTTCTTTGTATTTGAATGGAGGTGGCGCCGTCTCAGTACATGGCGTTGTGGAGGATGGCCAACCGGCTATGGGCCACGGCCATCGAGGCACTTGTTGGTGGCCGAGGACGAGAGGTATGAACCTCTCATTCTCTTTATTTCATTCTTGAATTTTATTGATATTTCTTGCATTTTTGTTTGGAAATGAGGCATTTCTTTTTCATTTGTATGCAGAGAGAGCGTGACCTGGAGCGCGAGCTGGCGCAGTCCCGAGAGGAGACAGCTCGTCTGTTGAAGGAGTTGAAGGTCAGGGACGTTGAGATCGCTGCTCTCGAGGCGACCGTAGCTGAGCTGAGTGGCGACCAAGAGTAGCTACCCTTCCTTTTTTTTTGTCTTGTATACATTTTGTACATTTTGGACCTTATTTAGGATTTTTGGACCTGTTTTGGGCGAGAGCCCCCAGTTTGATGTATATATCGTCTTTTGGTTGTGTATATATTGGCCTGAGTGCCTTTGCTGCTGGGTGTTTGTTGTTCCTGCATGTTAGCTTAAAATAACAAGTTTGGTAGGTGACGGTTTGTGCCGTCATGCTGCCGTAATTTACATAGAATTTACACGTAAAACAAATAACATATGAGTGGCTTAAGTTGGTGCAAAATGAGAAAAGTGAAAAAAAGGTGCCCGAAAATGAGCAAAAATGTTAAGAAAATGGACAGAAAAATGCGCAAAAATGCCCAAAAATGAGCAAAAATGACCGGATGGTAGGGAGGGCTACCCCCTAAAAAAACCTTAAAAAGAAATGTATAAGTGCGAGAAGTATTGAAAATGAGAAGTGAAATGATTCCCCCAAAAACAAGAAATAATAAAAAAACGAATAAGTGTGCTCGTTTGGCGAAAATGTCGAGTTCATCTCGAAAAGCGATCCCGAAGAATTAGGAAACATAAAACATGGTAATTTGGCGGAATTACCAAAGTAATATTATATAGGTATATGAAATTATAGCAAAAGCAAATTAGGAAAGATCCAAATCTGAAAAATCACGGAAAAAAGCCTGGGGAAGAGGCGCAACAAGAGCTGCGACTCTTCGAAGAGGCGCAGCAGATGCTGCGCCATTTCCCCAGCTAGTCAGACCTCGACATAAATTAAGAAATAGCGATTAGTATAAATAGAGACTTCGGGGAAGCTTTTATTCACACAATTCCTTCATCTTTATTCCGTCTCTCACATAAAAGCTCTCATATCTTCTAAAAAAATTTCAAAACCATGGATGCTTTTGAAAACCGTCTCAAGGAGTGGAAGAATGAGTTCACAAATGTTGAGAAACATGACATGGGTGCATTTAATTTGGGATCGATCTTGAGTCTTTAATTAGTGAAAATTGTGAAGCCTTTCTTGGATGCCTATCTTGAGTATTGGGACCCAAATTTTCATGTGTTTGCCTTTCCTGGAGGCGATATTTGTCCTTTCCCTGAAGAAATAGCTGCTATTGGAGGATGGGACCCAGAAAATGCACCCGCTATACCCCTTAACTCTCAAGGATATAAAAGTAAATTTAGAGACTTGCTCGGATTGTCCAAGGCTGACGTGGACCGTCTTGTGACCTCAAAAGAAGTTCGTATGTTTGACTTTATCGACCGATTTATAAATAGGGAGCACCATACTATTTATTATGTTGCGAGGCGCAGAGCCTTCGGGTTTTGTCTACTTCATTGCTATGTCCTTCAAGGGCATGTTGACAAGGAGATGAGAGTGGATCCTCGTTTTTTGAGCCTAGTGGAACAAATAAAGCTGCGCAAGAGCCCAACATGCCTAGTTTTAGGAGAGACCATTCTTGGTTTGGATAATAGAAAGGCCAACCGCGAGCTTCCTTATTTGGGAAGTACCGTTATTCTACAGGTAAGAACCCATTAGTTTATATTCCAACCGTTTTTTTTTTTTCGTTTTTGTCTTTTTTTTTTCGGTTGATTAAAGGGTGTTAATTCCCGTCTTCTTTTGCAAGTTTGGCTGATGGAGCGGCTGCGATTGATCGAGCCCCCAGTTAATGTGCCAGGATATCATGCTTGATCCATTGCAATGAGAACTAGGCTCTACATGGTGGACTTCACTCGAGTTTGTAATTATTGGGAAAATAAATTGAAGAGTGAAGGAGGTCCCCTGATCCGGTAGATTGTGCCGTGGTGGCATCTTAGGTCAGTCACTGGAGTCTCATCTTTGGACCTGACACAGTCAGTTCGTATCCCTGGCTTAGAATTCATGATTTGCATTTATCCGGAGAGGATGATGAGGCAAGTGGGCCTTAAGCAGAAGATTCCGAAGCTTGATACCGTTCCGCAAACTGCATTGGCACACACCAGAGAGATTTGTCGGGAATGGGCAATTAGGTGGGCTCAGAGGAACATGTGGTTCATACCGGTCCCGATTGGCTTCTTATGGGTATCTGACTCATACTTGCAATGGAGGAAGGCTGGTATCTGAAGAGCGTGAGAAGTTGAGGAAACACGAGCCTGTGGATTACGAGATCCACGAAGTAGCAAAAGAGAACCAGAAATACTTGACTGAGGAGGAAGAAGAGGCCGGATTCCGGGTCGTTCATCCGTCGAAGAAACCGAGGACCGCTTCTGCCGTTAGGATGGTGATGGATCAAAATGGCAAGACTAGACCGCGATAGAGACCTTTGGTGATTAGGTCGGAGATAGCACAAAAGCGCCCGACTCATGGTCGAGACAAGAAGTATGATAAGGGTGAAAAAGGCAAAGGGAAAATGGAAGAATAATCTTAGTCGTAGTATTATTTATTATTATTTAAGTTGTAATAAACGGCGGGGTTTTTAGAATCCTAGCCTAGCATTTATTTTCAGCATTTTATTTTATATGTATTTGGCGTATTATTATTATTTATGGAACAAATGAATAAAAGATTAATTAGTTAAGAAACCGTTGTGATTTTCTTTTATTATTCTTGTCGAATTTCAAATGCAAATACAAATGTCCTTCTATTTAATTGTAAAATAATGGGTTATAACCTGTGAAGGATTGCCTACGTATTCATTAAAAATGAAATCAAACCCTGTACGTAGTTCGAATAAATATAAAAGAATAATTGTTCGAAGTAAGAGTTTGTAACGAACTTTAAAAAATAAGCACGAGCTTTACTTACTCCTAAAATACAATTCAATTTATTTGATGATATGAGGATGTCGAAGTATCAAAATGCAAGAGCATAGTGACATAAGCCTTATTTCAGCGGACCGAGGGCCATTTTTATTTCGTGTCGCACGAGCGGCACGTGGGTGTTACGCGAGGGGCGTTTTCTGTCCTATACTAAGGGTAATATCGTTTCAGTTGGTCGAGGTTGGTTGGGTTAGTGAATTCATTCCCATCTAGGTCTGTAATCTTAACCGCGCCCCCGAGAGTATGGACTTGGCTAGGAAGGCCAGCCCAATTAGGCTTAAACTTTCCGCGTAGATCGACAAGTAGGAGAGCTCTGACTGATTTGAGCACCAAGTCTCCTTCTTTGATGTTCCTGGGCTTAACCCGTTTATTAGAGGCTCGTTTGATACGTGCCTGATATTTTTGCACATTATGTAATGCCTGCAACCTTCGTTCATCCAAGAGGATGAGTTTCTTATATTTATATCTATTCCATTCAGCTTCTGGGATTTGACTTTCAAGCAAAATTTGTAGGGATGGAATCTCTAGTTCAACTGGTTGTACAACTTCTATGCCATAAGTTAGAAAGAAAGGAGTGGCCCCAGTGGGCGTCCTAACTGATGTGCAATAACCCCATAACGCAAAAGGTATTTTTCTAGGCCAATCTCGATAATTGTCGATCATTTTCTTAAGGATCATGACGACATTTTTGTTAGCTGCCTCAACCGCGCCATTAGTCTGAGGTCTATAAGGCGAGGAATGGTGGTGTTTGATTTTGTATTTGGCTAGCAATTATGCAGCTTCAGCTTGTAAATATGACCCATTGTCACTGATGATCTCATGTGGGCAACCATATCGACATATGATATTGGTTTGAATAAACTTGCCACATGTTTAGGTGTAAGAGTAGTGTAGGATGCTGCTTCGACCCATTTGGTAAAATAGTCGATAGCTACCAAAATGAAACAGTGACTTCCTGTTCAGGTGGAGTGATCTTCCCGATGATGTCGATTCCCCAAGCAGAAAACGACCAAGAAGATGTCATGGTGTAAAGCAGTGAGGAAGGGACGTGTTGCACATTCCCGAAGATTTGGCAATTATGGCAATGTCTAACGTATTTGATAGAATCTGACTCCATTGTGGTCCAGTAATATCCTAGACGCGTGATTTTTTTTGCCATCATAGGTCCACTCATGTGAGGACCGCATTCTCCATCGTGAACTTCTTCCACCACTTTTTGTGCTTGTGAATGATCAAGGCAACACAAAACTACACCAAGAGGTGGTCTTTTGTACAATTCTCCTTGCATGAGGAGGTATTGAGAGGCTAGTAGGTGAATGGCGCGTTGTCCCCTCTTATCCATATCTGGTGGGTATGTACCATTGAGTTTGAAGTTTAGAATGGCTTGAAACCAAGGTTCCCCTGAGCTTTCTTCTTCGTCTGAGAGGAGGTTTACATAGGTTGGTTCTGACCGTTGTTCGATGCATAAAGGCATTTCTACCATGTTGTCTGGCATATTAATCAAAGATGCAAGTTTCGCAAGAGCGTCTGCAAATTGATTCTCTTCACGAGGCAGGTGTAGGTAAGTGACCTGATCGAAGAATTGGGCAACTTGATCTATCTTAGCCTGTAGGGTGCTAGACTTTCACTTCGAATTTTCCAAGATCCCGTAATAATTTGGTTAATGATCAAGGATGAGTCTCCGTGAACTCGAAGATTCTTGATGCCTAAACTTACCGCTGCTTGTAGACCAATGAGGCAAGCTTCATATTCTGCTGCGTTATTTGTCACCTCGAAGTCGAGTTTGACAGAAAGCGGTGTATGCTCGCCTTCAGGAGAAATGAGCAACACTCCTATTCCCAATCTTCTTAGATTCGATGCTCCATCGAAATAAAGATCCCAAGAGTCTACAGTGGTTTGTAGTATATCCTCGTCTGGAAATGACCACATGTCTATTGCTTGGGTGTCGTTGATAGGATTGTCTGCGAAGAATTCGGCAACGATGCGTCCCTTTATGACCTTCAGAGGTACGTATTTGAGATCGAACTCTGAGAGAATTAAGGTCCACCTTGCCAAAAAACCATTGAGAACGGGCTTCTCGAAGAGGTATTTGACGGGATCCATTTTAGAATACACCTTGACAGAGTAGCTAAGCATGTAGTGGCGTAGCTTCTTTGTTGCCCACACAAGAGCGAGGCATTTCTTTTCGAGAGATGTGTACTTACACTCGTATTCTAAGAACTTCTTACTAAGGTAGTAGATAGCTCTTTCTTCTTTTCCAACAGTTTGTATGAGCATAGCCCCCATGACTGTTTTGGTTACTGTGAGATATAAACCAAGAGGTTGATCTCGTTGAGGAGGCATTAGCGCTGGTGGCTTAGCCAGTATCTCCTTAATCCTGTCAAACACCTTTTGACAGTCGTCATCCCATATGGTGTGATCTGTTTTCTTGAGCTTTTTGAAAATAGGTTCGCAGATCATAGTAAGCTTCGATATGAATCGGCTTATACACTGTACTTTACCTAGGAAACCTCTAACCTCCTTCTCTGTTTGGGGTTATGGCATTTCGATTAGAGCTTTGATCTTGGATGGATCCATTTCTATTCCTCTCTGACTGACAACATATCCCAGAAGCTTGCCTGATGTTACTCCGAATGCACATTTCTGAGGTCTGAGACTTATGCTGTATTATCTACCAATATATCAATGTGTGGCCGAGGGAAGTCATCCTTGGGACTTGCTTTGTTCAAGTCTTTGAAATCAACACAAACCCGGATTTGTCCATCCTTTTTGGGTACAGGGACTATGTTAGCCACTCAGTCTGAATACTCGAAAACTTTGATGAACCCGGCTTTGAATTGTTTATCGACTTCTTCTTTGATCTTAAAAGCCCACTCGGTCCTCATCCGATGAAGCTTCTGTTTCACAGGTTTGAAACCTGGCTTGATTGGAATTCGATGTTCTGCAATATCCCTGTCGATTCCTGACATGTCTTTTTAGGACCAAGCGAAAACGTCCTTGAACTCGTGTAGGAGATCTATGAAATTTTCCCTTTCAGTTGGGTTTAAGGTTGTCCCTATCTTAAGTTCTTGGGGTTCTAGTTCGGTTCCTACGTTGATGGATCCGGCGTTTTCTATAACTGGTGCCCCTTCCCCCTCTTGTAGTATCTCTTTAACTATGTAGGGAGGTAATTCGACTGAGTCTGGGTCAGGATCATCATCATTATCATCGTAAATAGAATTGCATTCAGAATAACACAAAGAGTAAGCAGAATCTAATTTATTCATATTAAATTTTGAAAATAGCTGAAACAAAGAAGTCATCTGTTCAGGAGTCAGTTGTAACGCCCCCGAAAAGCAGAGAAACAGCACAAAATGGCTCTTTTTATTAATAATAAATAGCAGCGGAATTACAAGGCGTTACCGCCGTATTTCCCATCCGGAAAATACAAGGCTTATAACAAGAATAAAGTTAAATACACTTTTTAAAGCTAAAAACTAATCACTCTATTACATATTCATCCTATTGGGTCATTGATCCTATTTGAAATTCCTCACACTTGTCATTCCCCGACACTTGTACCTGAAAAAGAATGAAAGTAACGGAATCAGCCAACCACAGGCTGAGTATAACTCCGTTCACCTCCACCGGCCCTACTTACCTGATTTTAGTAATTTACTCAAATCACATCTCACAAGTATAAAAAATAGGTTATATGAACACATTCGGATAATTATATACAGTCAAAGTAAGCTATCAGGTTCTTATTTCATCATGCAACACTCATTCCACTCTTATACCAGTCTACCATTACTGAAGTGAGACACATTACATACGGAGTATAAACTCCCCTAGGCTAAGCCCTCGTCCATGTACACAGGATCCCAGGTCTAAGACCCTTGTAAACCCCCTGGCACTTTCACCAGTAATAATCAGAACCGTAGTTCACATGGGGACGTGCCCTCTTCCATGTACACATGATAAATTTGTAATGTCTTCCCTCTCCCGTAATCATATCCCGAATGATACCATTGGCCAATAGTACATTATAACAAAAGTATTAACATGACAGTCATATGTTCATACAAAAACAGTTACTATAACATGTGAGCAGTATAACAATAATATAATAGTCTGACGTCGATAATATTATACAATAATCACTACGTTATTACTTATTTCTACGATAAAGGATCCCGAAATCATACCTTATTATTATATATAGGTAAAAGAGGTAGTATGTATGTACTATATGTCCCCGGCCTTGCTCTCATTTATCTCGTTATTATTCTTTCTCATTTATGCGTGTTAATTTTATGAAATGGGCTGTTGCTATTTATAGCCTTGTTAAGGCGGTTTAGAAGCTTACTTTGCATGTGGTAAAAGCTGAGTGTCCTCTAATTACTGGGCAAATCTCCCAATGTTTATCATGTTATATTTTATGCTTATCACCCACTTGCATTTATATTATTATTATTATTCCTATTCTTAAGAGCTAAGTCTATTCATAATTATCCTAACTCATAAGTACACAAATACCAAATGGCTTAGTATAGTATTGTTTAATAGTATTTTTTTTTAGCATTCGGGATATTACATCAGTGGCGGTAGAGGAACAGCTGCTGGGACATTTTCCAAGCTACTCTTACTATTTGATGCTATGCTAGGAGAATTAAGGGGATGTGGAGTGACGACAGAAGAAGACTCTCTAGCGACTTCTCTAGACTCAGACACTGATTCCGACTCCGACTCTGACTCTGACTCGAATTCGTTGTCTTCTGGTTCTTCTTTGAACATCTCTCCATCTCCAGTGGTGACTTTGAAGAGTTTTCCTTGGTTATTAGTCCATTTGATCGATTTTATCCATCCTTTCTGTTGACTCGAACTGGTGTCAGCGATCAATGTTGTGGGGTTAAAATGGTCATCTTGAAGTATCATGGTAATGATCTCATCGTGTGCTGCTCTGACAAATCGGTCTTCTCCAAACAGGAGGCTAACAGCCTGTTCGTCTAAACAAGGTGTTTGACGAGTTTTGACGGTAGGAACCGTTTCTGGAGGGATGAAGTAGCAATCGTGGAAGACCTCGATTCCAGCTAGATGCATTCCTTTATAGTGCCAAGGTTCGGGAAACCCGTGAAAGTACTCCTGACTCCCTTCTCTAACGAGATATCCGTTTAGGGTAGGGAGATAGGGTCGTATCTGGATTCCTCTATCTTTACGGTTTTGGAATTGGGTGAGCATTTCTAAGGCTTCTTCTTTTGTGGGCTTGTATCCCAAACCTAGTGGTATCCTTTGAGAATTTCCTACCTTATATGGTGCGAAGGTATTTTTCTTGGCAGGGTTTAATGGCATTCCTGGGAAGTATCCCTTGGACTTGAGTATGTGGTTGACCACTAAATTGGAGTATGGGTTGAAGTATAGAGGCTCCAGTTCGCTCTCTACAAAGTATATGCTCTGAAAGCCCCCAAGCTCATATACTGGGTCTGTGATTACTTGGTTGCTTGACATTTTCTCTATTACAGCCTTGATAGGTGACGAAGTGATCATCACTACTTTGCCATCTAGAGGAATCTTAATCTTCTGGTGCAAGGTGGATGTTACCGCTTTGGAAGCATGAATTGATGCGTGCATTTTATATAGGCATTTTGTACTTCATTTCCACGCATTCCTATGCTTATTTAGTAGTGTGTAGCTACATTTGTCCCCCGAATTGTCTACTTTGGTTTGTCTTGTATTATTTGCAGGTATGAACTGGAGAGGAGCATAATCAAGCCTAAAACATGTCCCTATGCATGCATTTAGAAGATGAGTTGAGTCGGACCTAGGAAACTACTATTTTGAGGTGCGCAAAGAAGTAAGGTAGCTAGGCGAGCAAAGGAAGAACTTCAAGTTACTAGTGCCTAATTTGGAGAGCCATATCTCGAGTTATACAACAGATTTTCAGGTGCTTCCAATTGGAGATGAAAGCCTGTCCTCTTAGCTTTCCAACGCCACTGGAAACGCCCTGTTTGCCCAAGTAACGAAGAAATGGCAGCTGTTTTAAATTCAGTGCGCGAAGTAGGAATTATGCGCTGGAAACTACTCGATCGAGTAGTTTAAAGTCCTCGATCGAATAGCTTATTTCAGATAGTGTTCGATCGAGTAGGTTTTCTACTTGATCGAGAGGCTTTTCTATATTTTACTCGATGAGAGGTTTTAAACCACTCGATCGAGTACTTTTCTATCTGCCACAAGGTTTTAATATCGTTTAGGTTAATAATTGTCTTTCCTATAAATAGGAAAGACGTCATTAGGTCTAAACTCTCTTCTATTCTCTTTTTTCTCCCTTTTCTCTGTTGAAGGTTGATTTGCTCTTCTTTGACGGATCTTAAACTTTTGTAATTCCTCCTTCTCTCTTATTCTAGTATTAATTTCTCTTCTTTTCATCTCTCTATTATGCTTGTTATTACTCTATCTTTCACTACTGTTTTACTCTTCGTTATGTTTAGGTAATTCTCCCGCTAGGATTTAGGGGATTCAATGAATTATTGTTAGTTGCTAATTAGGTTTACAGATCTTTCGTTGTTATCAGAGCTTTGTTGTTAATCACTGCAATTAACTGTAACTAGCTACTTGAATCGATGCATTTAGCTTAATTAATCTTGGTAAGCCTTAACCTAGACCGGAAGGTTGGAAGGGGTGAGACCCGCAGTGAACAATAGGATGCTTTAGTGAGGGCGGAAGCTAAGCTAATAGTATTTTAGGGCGAATTGAGACCGGAAGGAGATATTCGTTGCCCCTTAGACCGATACAATTGACTGATCTGTGACCCTAGATGCAATTAACCGATATACATTGATGACCCGACAATCCTAGTTCTCTTCCTTTATTGTTAATCTCTCTTATTCCTTTCTCTTACTTTAAGCTCTTTAGTTTAGAACAATCATTTAAAAACCCCCCATCTTGTGACCTCAGACGGACTAAATTGACAAGTAGATAGTGACCGCCTCCCTGTGGAGATCGATCCTACTTACCACTGACTTCTATTAGTAGTACTTAGGTATTTATTTTTGGTACTGAAACGGCGATATCAAATTTTGGCGCCGTTGCCGGGGAGGCAACTATTTTATTTACTTGCTTATTTTTGTCTGTCTTTAGACTCAAGGGATTTATTCCTTGAGGCCGTTCTCATCTTTTTCTTTAGTGCTGTTTTGATAGGTCCTACAGGTCCTACCTAGACAGTTCTAGGTAAAAGATCGTCAAAGGGAAGGCTTGAGTACCTTTGATCTTCCACCTATGTTCCATCCTATGGCGCAACAGGTGGCTTACTGTGAGAGATGTGGTGCTGCTGAGCATAATGCCGTTAGCTGCTTGGCGGGGAACGACGAGGTCTATGCGTTCAAGCAGGGTAGACAAGCTAGTCATTCCACTGCAATTGTGCCGCCACATCCACCTTATCAATGAGGTTACCAAAAGCCTCTATTCGTCTGGCCACCGCAACAACATGCTCCTCCTCCTGATAAACAGAAAGAAGAGATTGCTGAACTGAAATCTTTGGTGAAGACACTTGCACTTCAATTGCAAGAACGTGATAGATTTAATGACGCTCAAATCTATGAGCTTGAGTCTCAAATAGCTCAGTTAGCTGCTAAGACGAACTTTAGGCACGCAGAGAGTGGTCTTTCCCATGAAGGACCCGAGTTGCCTATCGATACTGATGATTTATATGACTCGGAGTACGAAGATCTATCTGAAAACAAAGAATCATACGAGGATATCTGCGCTGCACAACAACAAATACTCGATCGAATTAGTCAAAGTGTTCGATCGAGGGGATTATCTGAGGAAGTGTTCGATCGAACAGAAACTACATCTCGATCGAACAGCTATTATAAGGAAGACCTCGATCGAGCAGTTTCATGTGTTCTATCGAGTGATATTCAAGAGGAAAGCTTTCGATCGAGTTTTATCTTTACTCGATCGAACGTATTGGCCACGGAGGGCATTGCTGAGTACTTTGGTCCAGTTTGAATGAAGAATTTGAAGAAGACAATGGTTATGGTGAATCTCCCATTTTAAAAGCCGAGCTGGATGCCTTGGAGGCTGCGATTTACGGGATAGGACCCGAAAAGGAGGGGCATGAGGAGGTAGCTGAGTCAGTGACTGTTCCTAGCGCGGTAGAGGTAACATATTCTTTTGCCAATGGTTCCGACGTTGGGGGAGACCGACCTGAGGTAGTTAATGATAATTTTATTATTATTGTTATGTCTGGTAGTAAAATACTTCATTTGACTTATGCTTTATGTTTTCATGCTCTACCCTCTCCCGTGTGGACAAATAAATTAGTAATGTTTCACCATATTTGTCATCGGAAATTGGTTAGGCTGAGACGGCATTACAGATTGCTTTTATATGCTCCTCTTATATTATGGTGCTACTTATGCTCTTGTGTAGCATATGCGCAGATTTATGATCTAATGCTAAGGACTTTGAATTGCTTTGATTCTGACTAACTGGAGCGATTGGTTGAAGAAAAGAAGGTCGAGCTGGGACCTGTCTGAAACTATGCTGTCCGGGAGGTAACCCGGATTATAATTTTTAGTTGATTTACATTTCAGTTTTTGTGTGTGTAATAATTATTTTTTAAACCATAGACTATGTGGAACAATTTAGGCTTGGTCTTTTGTTGTATTTGTAGTTGCTATTCGCGTCTTTTGCAGGTATTTCACTGAGGCCTAGGAGTTTGCGCATTAGCGAGCTCTCGTTCGAGCACAATTCTACTCGATCAAGTACTCAACTCCCTCGATCAAATGATTCTTCTTCTCGATCGAGCATCCACAAATAATGACCATTCGATTGAGACCTTTTGCAGCACATTCCACTCGATCGAGTCCTTTTCCCCTCTCGATCGAGTAGATTTGTTCTGATTAGCTTCTTGTGACGCTGTTCTGCAGCTGTTTGCGACCTCCCATGTTGCTGGCTGGTTTGGGGAGGTCCCTAATTCGCGCATTTTTGTGAGTTTTCCGTATCTCCACTCTTTCTCCTTTTTAGTTTGCATTTCCTTTCCCTGCTTTTGGGTACAATGAAGGTGTTGGACCATATAGCTTATATGTTTATGTTTTGATGATGTCAAGGTGTTTTACATTTTATATACTTGTTGCGTGTAATCGTTTGTTAAGTGTTTTAGCATTAACTTATTACGAACAACAAAGAGGATTCTGACGATTACATGAGAAGTTCAAGCCTTCGTTCAAGATCAAACAATTCAAAGATTCATTCAAGTATTATGTGAAGACGAAGTTTGTCTAAAGAATAATCAAGCTTGGATGATGATGTAGCCTATACTCGAAGATCTCCTTGAAGATTAGAATAGTATAGGTGATTATCTAGTAATGGTAATCAAAGAATGAGTTTTTTAATTATTAAAGTTATAGCTTTGCAGCTATAACATTACTAGTAAAAGAGCTCAATGTTATAGTTCTTCTACTATAACATTGAAATGCTGAGTTTTTATACACGACTTCTAAAGGTTTCGAAAATTGTTTTGTAATTGTTTAAAGTTTATTTTAAATGTTCTAATGAAAGTATTTATTTTATAAAGCCTGGTTTAGTGAGGAGTCTGGTTTTATGGTTAACGTTATTTGATGGTTATTGGATCAACTTATGAGTTGGATTTTACTATCAATTAGGGTTTCCATATAGTCTCTCCTAAAACCTAAATTCTAATTATATATTAAGATTATGGTTTGCATGGTTCACGAGCTTATGAGCCGTGTTATGCGTGTTGCCTAAGAGATATTAGGTAAAGATTTTATTCTATAATAATATCTTTACATATCTTATATCTTACTTAATATATTTGTTTATGGTAAAAGATATTCTTGTTTTAGGAAATCTTATCATAATCTTAGAATTTATAGTTAAGATAATATTTGGAAAGATTATATTCTATCTTTTAGAATATTCTTTATTATCTTTCATGGCTTTTAGGAAAGAAATAATAAGAAGATATAATTTGTAATTATATCTTATTATTTCGGCTATTAGGGTTCTTGTAGAAACCGTGTAGCCTACCTCTTCCTTGCCTATAAATACTTTGCTATTTACAACATCTAAAATAGAGACCTTAAGCATAAAAATTATTTTCATATTTTAAAGAGCAAACCGTGTGTTTTTAACGAAAACCGTTTTGCAATTTTGAAAGGTCGTGTGTTACAAACTCGCATACTTGTTCTTCATTTATCGTTATAAGATAATAGTGCTTAGTTGATTTCTTAACTTGTTCATTAACGTGAACCTTTGTTAGAATCATTAGTGCTTTCTTATTAGCGTAAGTTAGTCACTCGAGTATTTAACGGTACTCATTGAGTTACAGCTAGAGTTAGTTGTACGAGTTGGGTTAGTAAATTTGTAATCCGTAGAAAGGTACTAAATTTATTAATCGAGAATAGTGGACGTAGGTTTCGACTTGTGAAACTGAACCACTTCAAAAATCCGTGTGTCTCTTCTTGTTTCGTTCTTTTGTTTATTTCGCTCATCATCGTTAGTTGATTAGTTAAAGTTTAATCAATAAACTTTAAATAATCAATTACATACGCACAATCGAAAAAGATTTCAAAAGTTTTAAATCCTCAATTCACCCCCCCTCTTGAGTATTTTGGATCTATAGACTCTTCAATTGGTATCAGAGCCTCGTGCTCTTGATTGCCTAACCGCAAAGAGGCTGATCTATCTTGTTTTTCATTTATCTTATCGTTTTATATTCCGCTGCCTATCACGTGATAAATGGATTCCAAATATCTCAAGTGTCCCGTCTTTGATGGGAAGAATTACGGATTGTGGAAAAACATGATGACTCACTATATGAAAGGACACGATTAGGAGTGCTGGAGGATTATTCAAAACGGTCCACACAAAATTCTTGTGGCATCCGAGGAAGGCACTACCTATGAAAAGAAAGAAGAGGACTATGTCGAGGCCGACTACAAGAAGGCCGAGAAAAACTCCAAAGCAATAAGTCTTCTGCAAAACGGAATGACTTCAACTGAGTTTGATCGGTTCTCTTCATGTTCCACGGCCAAGGAGATATGGGATGGGCTCGAATTAGCTTATGAAGGTACTTCCATTGTTAGGAAGCACCGAATTGATTTGCTTATGCAAAAATATGAGCTATTCATCATGGAGCCTAATGAGTCTCTAGATAGTATGTCCGCAAGGTTTTCAAGTATAATAAATGAATTAAAAAACCTAGGTAGGAAATTTTGTACCGAGGACATTGCTAGAAAGGTTCTTAGGAGCCTGACTAAGAAGTGGCGTGCTAAGGTCACTGCAATGGAGGAATCACGAGATCTTGAAACCCTATCCTATCAATAACTCATTGGTGCTCTCATGGCCCATGAAATTACTCTTAACAAAGACGACGCTGAACCAAGTCGCAATAAGAGTATGGCCTTAAAGAGCGAAGAAGTGGACTCTGACCTAGAGGATGAAACTGTCTTGTTTGCACGACGTTTTAAAAATAAGATTTTTCGAAATAAACAGACAAAATCATCCTATAACAACAATAACAACAAGTCATTCAACAAAAAGGTTAATGACTCAAAGTCGTCCTTCGCAAATAGAGGTTGCTTCAAGTGTGGAGAATCTGGTCACATGATCAAGGATTGTCCAACATAGGAGAAGATAAAGGACAAGACAAAACGTGAGAAGACAAAGAGAGAATTCAAGCAAGTTATGATGGCTTCGTGTTGGGGAGACCTTGATTCAGAAGATGACAAGGAATCTGAAGACGACGAAGTTGCAAATCTTTGTCTCAGTAGTATGACTCTTGACCTAATCTCCGACAGTGACGATGAAAGCACAAATTCTCATTCAAACTATTGCCTTCTTGGAGAATCAGATGAAGATGATGATGAAGAGGTAAGTTATCTTGATCTTAAGAAACGTGTTAGAAAACTGTCTAAAAGTGCTTTAATTGAATTCTTTGAACAATCTCTTGATAAGTGTCACGAACAGGATTTGGAATTGAAAGATCTAAAGGAACAAATTCTCGAAATCGCAGAAGAGAATCATACTCTCAAGACTAAAGCTAAGAAGTTGAAATCTAAAGTTATAGCTGAGAAAGCTACAACATCAGATTCTACTATGGCTGAAAAGAAGGAATTAGAATCCAAAGTTATAGCTAATGAAGCTATAACTTCCGACCTAAAGCTTAACATCAAGCACCTTCAAGCCAAAGTTATAGCTAATGAAGCTATAACTTTAGAACTTAGAAAAGTCAAAGAACTCTTCGAAACTAAGGTCACTTCTAATGAAGAAGTGATCTTGGATCAAAAGAAAGAGATAGATTCTCTCTCAAAGCAATTGAAAGAATCTAAGACCGATATGATCAATGTTAAGAAACACCACACCGATGTTGTGTTCATTCTTAACAAACGATTCCAAGACTTTCGTGACAACTTTAAAAAGGAAAATGATGTAGATCACACGAAATGTTAAGAGGAATTAAAACCCTAAAAGACCTACTTCTACACGCTAGAAAGGTCCATGACAAGTGGGAAGGTAGCACAAAAGTCCTAAACTTCCTAACCGAACAATCTGACAATAATATGAAGATGGGGTTAGGACATGAGTGCTACAGCCGTAGAGATCACTCTAAATGCAAATCAACACCTTCAGATTCTGATTTTAGAAAAAGGAAGTATGCTGATCTTCCTGAATATTTGATTTGCAATTACTGTGGTCATATGGGTCATATCCAAATCAATTGTGTCAAAAAGGCTCTTGATTTACGAAAAAATGCCGAACATGCCAAAACTGTTGACACAGTTGTCGAGGATAAGGAAACCCCCACTAACGAACCTAACGAAGAAAGGAACAATAAATTCCGTTGGTTCTATGACATGGCCTTTGACTACTCTAAGAAACCTAGCACTTCACAAAGCCCTTGTAGATCTCAACCCAGTAAACCTATTAACAAGGCAGATAGCCAAAAGAGACCTAGAGAAATTCCGAGACCTAGAGAAAACCCTAACCCTAGAACTCCTCCCAAGTCAAATAAACCAAGGGTTAGAAAAACGGTCATTAGACAAGTCCGGATTCGAAAGGACTTAGTTTATAGAGTAACTAATCATAAGGGACCCAACTTAGCTTGGGTACCTAAAAACTGTATCTAATCCTTTCTGCAGGAAGAAGTGAAAGAAAACAATCAATGGTATCTTGACAGTGGATGTTCAAGACACATGACTGGAGATAAGAATCTATTTCTTTCACTCAAGCCCTTCAACGGAGGAAAAGTGACGTTCGGGGATAACAAAAAGGGAAAAGTTATTGGCCTTGGCAAAATCGGAATCTCCAAATCTCACGCAATCAGTGACGTTTACCTCGTGGATGGTCTAAAACACAATTTGCTGAGCATATCTCAACTATGCGACAAAGGTAACAAAGTATTTTTTCATACTGATAGTTGTCGCATTATTATTGAAGGAACTAGCAACGTTATTCTTGAAGGCCACCGAAAAAGGAATGTTTATATGGTGGATTTAAATGCTGTGCCTACTAACTCCTTTTCGTGTATGAAAGTTACACTTGATGATCCCTGTTTATGGCATAAACGTTTCGGTCACATTAGCTCACTAACCTTGAATAAACTCAAGAAGTGGGACTTGGTTGAGGGATTGCCGAAGATCAAGTTCGACCAAGAAAAGATGTGTGACACGTGTGCAAGGTGTAAACAAGTAAGATCATCGTTCAAACCTAAAAGAGTAGTGAGCACAAATCAAGCCTTGGAACTGGTACACATGGATTTATATGGACCTATGAAGGTAAGAAGTAGAGGAGGATCCAGGTACGTCTTTGTTCTTGTAGATGACTACTCAAGGTATGTATGGCCTATCTTTCTTCATTCAAAAGACGAAACTTTTGATGAATTTGATTGTCTTATGAAACGTGTTCAAAATAAATATAAGACTAATCTAGTATCTATTCGTACGGATCATGGTACCGAATTTGATAATCAAACCTTTATAGAATATTGTAGAGTTAATGGTGTAGGGCATAACTTTTCTGCACCAAGAACTCCGCAACAAAACGGTGTCGTTGAACGTATGAATAGAACCTTAGAAGATATGGCACGTACAATGCTCTTGTGTAGCGGTTTACCTCGTAACTTTTGGGCTGAAGCCATTAGTACTTCTTGCTACATCCATAATCGTGCTATGATCCGACCTATCCTTAAGAAAACCCCCTATGAACTCCTTAGAGGTCGAAAACCTAATATCTCCCATCTTCGCTGTTTTGGGAGTAAATGTTTTGTGCATAATAACGGTAAAAACCGTTTAAGTAATTCGACCCTAGAAGTGATGAGGCGATTTTCATAGGATACTCAGATCATAGCAAAGCTTACAAAGTATTCAATAAGAGAACTCTCTGTATTGAAGAAAGTGTCCACGTTATCTTTGATGAAGATAACGTGTTCGATAAGCCCCTACAGGATGAGGAGGAAGACTTGGATGAACCCGACTTTCGTCTCTCAAGAGATGATCCCCCAGATTTGGAATTAGAGGACAATGAGATTGAGGGAATAAACGATGAACTTGATCGTTCCTCAAAAGACAAAAAGGAGAAAGACAAAGTTATAGTTGATGATACTATAACATTGACTCAAGATAAGAACTCCCAAACCAATGTTATAGATGATATTACTGTAACATTGAATCCAAATCAAGGTGTAGAGTCCGAGGTTATAATCGGATCAAACGCAACACCCGAATTGGATTCAGGGGGAACTTCCTCTAATTCCGAACCAAATGAAGTCGGGACAAGCTCAAATAACGATGGAGAACCAAGCACTTCGACGAAGTGGAAATACAAGAACTCACACCCCATGGACAATATTCTTGGAAATATTAAAAAGGGTGTTCAAACAAGACGTTCCTTAAACAACTTCTGTTCCTTCTACTCTTTTCTATCCATGATTGAACCAAAGAACATCAATGAAGCTCTCGCTGAATCAGATTGGATTATAGCTATACAAGAAGAGCTTCAACAGTTCGAAACAAACAAGGTTTGGCATTTAGTTCCTAGACCAAAAGATCGTACAGTCATTGGAACTCGGTGGGTCTTCAGGAACAAATTAGATGATGCCGGAGTCATTGTCAGAAACAAAGCAAAATTGGTGGTCCAAGGATATAATCAACAAGAAGGAATAGATTATGACGAGACTTTCGCACCTGTTGCTCGTCTTGAAGCTATTAGACTTCTGATAGCATTTGCCACACAGAAAGGAATGAAGCTCTTCCAAATGGACGTCAAGACGGCATTTTTGAATGGATATTTGCAAGAGGAAGTCTTCGTTGAACAACCCCCCGGTTTTAAGAATATCAAATTTGAGGATCACGTTTTCAAATTAGATAAAGCCCTATACGGATTGAAGCAAGCACCTAGGGCTTGGTACGACAGATTATCCAAGTTTCTACTTGACAATAGATTTAGTAGAGGATCCGTTGACAAAACCCTATTTCTAAAAACTGAGGATTCTGACCTTTTGGTTGTTCAAATATATGTCGATGATATCTTCATTGGATCGACCAACCGAAGCCTATGCAAATATTTTTCTGAATTGATGACTTCCGAGTTCGAGATGAGTATGATGGGAGAATTAAAATTCTTCTTAGGGCTGCAAATACAACAAACAGATGAAGGCATTAATATCCATCAACAGAAATATATCAAGGAGTTGATTCGGAAATTTGGGATGGAAAGTTCACATGCTATGCCTACTCCAATGGTCGAGAACAAGAAATTGACATTGGATGAAAACGGTAAATCAGTTGATGAAACTACTTACCGTGGGATGATTGGGTCACTGTTATATTTGACCGCAAGTAGACCCGATATTATGTTTAGTGTATGCGTTTGTGCGAGATATCAATCATCTCCCAAAGAATCGCATATGACGGCCGTAAAGCGAATTTTACGTTACTTAATTGGAACGGCCAACTTATACCTATGGTATCCTATGGAATGCAATTTTGACCTAGTCGGTTATTCAGATGTCGACTACGCAGGATGCTCTCTAGACAGGAAAAGCACGTCAGGTGTCGCCACGTTTGTCGGACCATGTATCATCACGTGGGGTTCGAAGAAACAAAATTCGGTTGCTCTCTCAACTAGAGATGTCAATTTCACCCGCATCCATCAAAACCCGATCCACCCGATCCTAAAAGATGGATGAAAATCCGATTTAAATGGATGGTGGATGGATGACGGATGAAACGGATGTGGATGACGGATGGGTTGGATGAAGAAATTCCACCCGCCATCCACCCGCCATCCATCCATCACCCGATTTTATTATTTTTTATTTAATTTTTTTTACATATAACACATTATTAAGATATAAAATATTTAAATTTTCATATTTTTCTACTCTCAATATAAATATTTTGTAAGCCTACCCACTCAAAAGTTAAACTAAATTAATTACCTAACTTTATTTTTGTAGAGAAAAAAAAATCATCATTTTTTTAAACTTGAAATTATAAATGCACAACACCCGTTTATCACCCGATCCACCCGTTTCATCCATGGATGATGGATGGATGGATGACGGATGATATGTTTCACGGATGACGGACGGGTTGTATGAGATTTTAAAAAGACGGATGGATGACGGGTGAGGCTTCACCCGACCCGAACCCGATCCATTGACATCCCTACTCTCAACTGCTGAAGCCGAATATATTGCTGCAGGACTGGTATGTACTCAACTTTTATGGCTTAAGCAACAATTACATGATTACGGTGTTGATGTAGGATGTATTCCTATTTTGTGTGATAATACTAGTGCGATAATTATTTCTAAAAATCCCGCACAACATTCTCGTACCAAACATATTGAAATAAGACACCATTTTATTAGAGACCATGTTGAGAAGGGGAATATAAAACTTGAATTTTGTAGTACTGAAAAACAATGGGCAGACATTTTGACAAAATCATTAGCTAGAGAACGATTTGAGACTTTACGGTTGGAAATTGGTTTAATCAGTGGTACCTAAGCTTCTATATTTGTTCAATCCTTTTATGACTGACTAGTTAAGTTAAGATTGTATGATTGTGTCCGTATATTGCGTTGCATGAATAATTCCGTTTATAGAAATATTTTTATCATAAGATTCTATTTGTTATTTAGAATTTAATTGATGTACAAACTTATTCTTATCACAATAAACAAACACACCATATCTTTTATCTTTCCAAAAACAAAAACCAAAAAAAAAAAAAAATTCTCACAAATAAGCTCACAAGTACACGGCTCATATCTTTCCTATATCAAACCAACTTCCTAATTCATGTCTTATCACCATAAATTTCCATACTTATAACTTTTCTATTCCTAATTAATAACACTTACCATATGTTACCTCCACTTGTTAACCCTAAAACCTACACCTATATCTACCCTTGCGTGACCCGTCCACCCATCCCCACTTGCTCACCTTTTTTTATTCTTCCAATTTTTACTATCATTACATATCTTTTCTTTTACTCAAACAATCACCATCATCCCCTTTTTCAAACAATCACCATCATCATGAACATATCTCATGCAAAAAATACCCGATCCTCAACCCGTCACCACCAAAACCGCCCCTTTCCTCACCAAACATCACCTTTGCCACCACATACTCCTCATTCCATGCATTGTCCTTCACCACAACCAAACCCAAACTCGCCCCTGTTTCGTAGTCGGGACGAATCAGTTTCCGAAGGCAAAAGACGTCGTCTTTTCAAGGGTAAAAATAAAGTTGTTGTTGATGATAGTGAAGCTATTGTGGAGGAACCCAAGGTGATAGTTCGGAATGGTGTTGCTCGTACTCTGCTTAGGGATGCTTCGAAAGCCACGACAAAGGAAGGGTTGAATCGTGTTCGGCTTACTCATGATGAAAGCATCTTGGTTAATCGAGTTTTGAGGTATTCCATTCATGGTGGTCGGTACTATCCGAAATCTTGGTTGGTTAGTGTACCCGCTCTTGCTTTCTTTATTAATTTTCTTGATTTTCAAGGGTGGAGTCACATAAGTCAGTTTTCGGGTCCTATATACCTGGTTGAGGTGGTACAATTCTTTGCTAGTGTCTCAATTAAGAAAGGAGTGTTGCATGCGGTTGTTAATGGTGTCGATGTTACCGTCTCTGTTTCGGATTTCTGCTCTGCTTTTTCGGTTCCTAATGAAGGGATTGAATTAAATCCGAGTCTTGAATGGTATAATGTTGGAAGTGAGAAGGAGTTGTTAGTGAAGAAGTATTTTGAGGAGATGACAGAGGGTGTCAATATCGTGGTTCGACCTCTCTCGGCTAAGATCAAGTTCCTCTTAAATTTTTTGTGGAACACAGTGGTGCCGAGAAGAGGGGGCCGTGATAAGGTGTCAAGTTATGAGGCGATAATGGTTTATTCTTGGTTGGAAGGTCAGAAGGTGAATTTGGGTAGTGTTGTCTTGCACCGTATCATTCAGACTAGTCTTACGGTTACTAAGGACAAGTTGAGAACCACAATCGATTTGCCGTATGGTATGTGGATATCTCGGTTGTTGGAAATTAAACAAGTGATCGGGCCTGACAGTTACGGTGTTAGTGCTAGAGATTGTATGTGTGACAAGTTAATCAAGCTAATGGGTCTTGTTGTTGATGGACCCGAATTGCAACTTGCAAAGGATGTTGAGAAAGCCCCGGTGGATTCGGGTTTAGGAGCTATGGAGTCAAAGTTGGAGGGGTTTATGAATGGTTAATGGAAAAATTCGAGGCGCATTCGGCTAGCTTGGCTACGGCATTGTCACGGGTTGGACCATCTCGGTCTTTAGACTCGGGTTTGGATGCTAGTCGAGTGTACTCGTGGATGGAGGATGTGGATAAGAGATTAGCGGGTTTTGAGAGGAAGCTGAAGGCTATTCGTGGGGAAGTGTTCCCACACGGTGATCGTCTCACTTTCCTTACGAGTCAGGGTGGTGCTTTGGTGATGCACGGGAAAGCGATGGCCGGTGATCAAGCTCTCACGTTGGAAGCTACAAAGGCTCTTTCTTTGAAGGTGCTTAATTTTGAAAGGAGCATTGGTACTCTTTCACAGTTGGTTAGGAGCTCCTTCGACCGTCTGGATGCTTTGGAGCACCGTACTAGACCCGACTACATGAACCCGTATAAGACCCGCAACATCTGATTTCCTCTCGTCCTACCCTCATTAGCCCTTACCTTAATTAGCTTTTCTTTTTATTTCATCTAGTGGTGTGTTAATCAAACTCTTATTCGGCCCATTTTGGCAATGCACTTGTGGTTATGGCCCAAGTGTTCTATTAGACATGTGTTCATTCGGCCCACTTTGGCTTTAAACATGTTTAATTCTTAGTTTGTATGCTAATTATCTTTTGATGCTTATAGTCTTGCATGTTATTATTATTTTTTATGGCGTTTTTATCTCTTGTCTCGTCTTATATTATTCTAGTCATTTTTTATTTGTTCTTAACTTTTCGATGATGTCAAGAGGGGGAAAGAACGTTTATAGTAAGCATCTACCTAAGCTTGCTCCTTGTCAAGACCGATTGTCTCTTAAAGTCCTTAAGTTTCGGTTTTTGAAAAATTGTCTTGATCTTGCGTTAGTCTTTATTATCAAGATAACGGTATTATATTGAGGGGGAACTTTCTTATTAGTCACAAGTTTAGGAGACTTGCCATCATCAAAAAGGGGGAATTTGTTGGACCATATAGCTTATATGTTTATGTTTTGATGATGGCAAGGTGTTTTACATTTTATATACTTGTTGCGTGTAATCGTTTGTTAAGTGTTTTAGCATTAACTTATTACGAGCAACAAAGAATATTGTGACGATTACATGAGAAGTTCAAGCCTTCGTTCAAGATCAAACAATTCAAAGATTCATTCAAGTATTATGTGAAGACAAAGTTTGTCTAAAGAATAATCAAGCTTGGATGATGATGTAGCCTATACTCGAAGATCTCCTTGAAGATTAGAATAGTATAGGTGATTATCTAGTAATGGTAATCAAAGAATGAGTTTCTTAATTAGTAAAGTTATAGCTTTGCAGCTATAACATTACTAGTAAAAGAGCTCAATGTTATAGCTCTTCTACTATAACATTGAAATGCTGAGTTTTTATACACGATTTCTAAATGTTTCGAAAATTGTTTTGTAATTGTTTAAAGGTTATTTTAAATGTTCTAATGAAAGTATTTATTTTATAAAGCCCGGTTTAGTGAGGAGTCCGGTTTAATGGCCAACGTTATTTGATGGTTATTGGATCAACTTATGAGTTGGACTTTACTATCAATTAGGGTTTCCATATAGTCTCTCCTAAAACCTAAATTCTAATTATATATTAAGATTAGGGTTTGCATGGTTCACGAGCTTATGAGCCGTGTTATGCGTGTTGCCTAAGAGATATTAGGTAAAGATTTTATTCTATAATAATATCTTTACATATCTTATATCTTACTTAATATATTTGTTTATGGTAAAAGATATTCTTGTTTTAGGAAATCTTATCATAATCTTAGAATTTATAGTTAAGATAATATTTGGAAAGATTATATTCTATCTTTTAGAATATTCTTTATTATCTTTCATGGCTTTTAGGAAAGAAATAATAAGAAGATATAATTTGTAATTATATCTTATTATTTCGGCTATTAGGGTTCTTGTAGAAACCGTGTAGCCTACCTCTTCCTTGCCTATAAATACTTTGCTATTTACAACATCTAAAATAGAGACCTTAAGCATAAAAATTGTTTTCATATTTTAAAGAGCAAACCGTGTGTTTTTAACGAAAACCGTTTTGCAATTTTGAAAGGTCGTGTGTTACAAACTCGCATACTTGTTCTTCATTTATCGTTATAAGATAATAGTGCTTAGTTGATTTCTTAACTTGTTCATTAACGTGAACCTTTGTTAGAATCATTAGTGCTTTATTATTAGCGTAAGTTAGTCACTCGAGTATTTAACGGTACTCATTGAGTTACAGCTAGAGTTAGTTGTACGAGTTGGGTTAGTAAATTTGTAATCCGTAGAAAGGTACTAAATTTATTAATCGAGAATAGTGGACGTAGGTTTCGACTTGTGAAACTGAACCACTTCAAAAATCCTTGTGTCTCTTCTTGTTTCTTTCTTTTGTTTATTTCGCTCATCATCGTTAGTTGATTAGTTAAAGTTTAATCAATAAACTTTAAATAATCAATTACATACGCACAATCGAAAAAGATTTCAAAAGTTTTAAATCCTCAATTCACCCCCCCTTGAGTATTTTGGATCTATAGACTCTTCAGAGGGCATTGTACGGTTTGGTTTGGGGAGGTTGTGCATCCATATCTGTGTCTGCATGTTGTTTTATTGCATTTCTGTTATCACGTTTAATTTCCGTATTGCATTGTTGTTTATTTTTATAAAATCAAAAAATCCAAAAAATTAGAAAATTTCAAAAAAATCAAAAATATTCACGTTTCATTTTGCATATAGGTTGAGTCGGAACGGTAGATTTCCATGATGACACTGCACTTTAACTTGTCTTATCACTTGAGCCTTGCACCTAATTGACAGTTAATAGTTTAGTCTTGCGCATATCTACGAGTTAATGTCAAAAATATAGCTGACTGTGTAGACTTGACCTGCTAAATTGGCAACCTACTTTACAATTTCTAAGATTTAGAGCCTTAAAACTGGTGTCATTTATGACCAGTTTCATGTAGGATTGAGAGTAGTACTCCTTGCATAACATGTTCATCACTTTTTCACTTTTAAGAAATTCGATTTCTTGTCATTTGCATACAATCGGGTTTGTGGTCGGTGTCACATGCAAGGAGGTGCTTACAATTCCCATTTATTTCATTTTCACCCATTTAGCTCCACATTAGCCAAAAATAGCCTTTTGACTCATTAGCTACACCCAAATTTAGCCTGCCTGTCAAGCTAGTTTAGTGTAATTTTTTGCGGTACACCATTCATTGTTGCGGGTTTGGCTCAGTTTCACTTATACGGAGTTGGTGGAAAAAGAAAGATGAGGAAAAGAGAAAAAAGAAAATAAAAAAAATGAAAATTTTTTGGAAAATACACGTGAAACAGAAGAAGAAAGAAAAAAAAAGAAAAAGAATTGAGAATTGATAAAAAGACTGATTGTGCTTATTTCTATCTTGTGACGGTCTTACTCCTCTATTTTATTCATATCTATTTGAGGAGATAGTGTTTTGGGTGGTGAGATGTGTGCCAATGAAGGGCACTTGTGCTTTATTTTCTAGTCAGTTGAGAATTGGATAGTTTTAAAAGGTCCTGTTTAGGTGCTAGCTTGATGCTTTACCTCCACATTTCCATAATTTCTTTTGCCCTTTCTCACCTGTAACCTCACTCTCCCATATCTTTTGTAAGCCCTCAGCTATGACGGACATTGTTGGTTGGAATGTATGTATAGTGCTTGAATCGTCTATCATTTTTGTTGCATGCATGTTATGCAGGTCGCAGTTTAGGTGAGTGACTGTTTTTCTCTTCTTCTCTTACACATATACTTTCACCCTTTGCTTCATGAGAGAAGAGTGACCCGTGAGAGTCCATCATTAAAGGTCTTGCAAGGTCGACGGTTCAGCTTTATTATAAATATCTTACAACTCGTTTGCATTTGACAGTTTTTGCTATAAGTGTTAGTTTGTTGCATTAAATCGGTTTAAGTGGACAATTTGTAGCTAGCTCTGAGTTTTCTTTTCTGTTCCATTAGTTTTGCATATAGTTTGCTTGGGGACAAGCAAAGATTTGGTTTAGGGAGAATTGATGCGTGCATTTTATTAGGTATTTTGTACTTCATTTGCACGCATCTCCATGCATATTTAGTGGCGTTCAACTACAAATGTCCCCCGAATAGTCTACTTTGGTCTGTCTTGTATTATTTACAGGTATGAACCGGAGAGGAGCATAATCAAGCCTAAAACATGTCCCTATGCGTGCATTTAGGATATGAGTTGAGTCGGAGGTAGGAAACTACTATTTTGTGATGCGCAAAGA
The DNA here is from genome assembly GCF_048544455.1 of Silene latifolia. Lineage (NCBI taxonomy): Eukaryota > Viridiplantae > Streptophyta > Magnoliopsida > Caryophyllales > Caryophyllaceae > Silene > Silene latifolia. The sequence continues at coordinate 164,637,792 of NC_133536.1, read as the reverse complement.
AGTAAGATAGCTAGGCGAGCAAAAGAAGAACTTCAAGTTACTAGTGTCTACTTTGAAGAGCCATATATCAAGTTCTACAAATGATAATTAGGTGATTTTAATTGGAGGTGAAATATTATCCTCTTAGCTTTCCAACGCCATGAAAATCGCTTGATTCGGACAAGTAACGAAGAAATGGCTGCCGTTTGAAGTTCAGTGCACAAAGCAGGAAATTACGCGCAGAAGCTCTCGACCGAGAGCTCTGTAATATATACATTTCGATCGACCTCTTTACATTTCGAATGACCAGCTACTCTTTTGGATCGACCACCTTGAGCCCTTAATGTGTTCGATCGAGGTCCTTATCATTCGATCGAGAACTTTCGCTGAGAAAACCTCTCGATTGAACAACTTTATGTTGTTCGATCGAGCTAATCGAGTCGGATGCAATTTATTTTATGTTGAGACTATCTTATATTTAGTTTTATCTTATAATAAATATCTCTTCTACTATATAAGATATAATTAGGTTAGAATAAGGGGGGACTTCTTCCATCACTTTTTCCTTATCATTCAACCTCATATCATGTTACTTTGTTCTGCTCTTTTTCTCGGATCTCTTAATCTGTAATTCTTCCTTTTACTCTTTCTCTTTCTTTTACTCTCTCCTTAATTTGTGATGTTTATTATTCCTATAATCTTTCATTCTTGTTCTATCACTATTATGTCTAGCTAATTTAATTGCTTGGATTTAGGGGATTCGATGAACTGTTGTTAGCTGCTAATTAGGTTTACAGATCTTTCGTTGTTATCATGTTTATGTTCTTAATCACTGCAATTAACTATAACCAGCTACTTGAATCGATGCATTTAGCTTAATTAATCTTGGTAAGCCTTAACCTAGTCTGGAAGGTTGAAGGGGTGAGACCCGCAGTGAACAATAGGATGCTTTAGTGAGGGCGGAAGCTAAGCTAATAGTATTTTAGGGCGAATTGAGACCGGAAGGAGATATTCGTTTCCCTTTAGACTGATACAATTGATCGATCTATGGCCTTAGCTGCAATTATCTGACATTCATTGATGACCCGACAATCCTAGTTCTCTTCCTCTACTGTTAATCTCTCTTACTCTTTTCTCAATTTAATCTCCTTTAGTTTTAATTCAAACAACTTAAACCCCCAACTGTGACCTTAGACAGACCGAATAGACAAGTAGATAGTGACCGCCTCCCTGTGGAGATCGACCCTACTTACCACTGACTTCTGTTAGTAGTACTTAGGTATTTTTTTTTGGTACATAACGACCATGTCAAATTTTGGCGCCGTTGTCGGGGAGGCAACTATTTTATTTACTTACTTATTTTTGTCTGTCTTTAGCCTCAAGGGATTTATTCCTTGAGGTCGTTCTCATCTTTTTCTTTAGTGCTGTTTTGATAGGTCCTACCTAGACAGTTCTAGGTAAAAGATCGTCAAAGGGAAGGCTTGAGTACCTTTGATCTTCCACCTATGTTCCATCCTATAGCGCAGCAGATCGCTTACTGTGAGAGATGTGGTGCTGCTGGGAACAATGCCGTTAGCTGCTTGGCGGGGAACGACGAGGTTTATGCATTCAAGCAGCGTAGACAAGCTAGTCATTCCACTGCTATTGTGCCGCCACATCCGCTTTATCAACGAGGTTATCAAAAGCCTCCATTTTTTTGGCCACCGCAACAACAAGCTACTCCTCCTCCTGATAAACAGAAAGAAGAGATTGCTAAACTGAAATCTTTGGTGAAGGCGCTTGCACTCCAATTGCAGGAACGTGATAAATTTAATTACGCTCAAATTAATGAACTTGAGTCTGAAATAGCTCAGTTAGCTGCTGAGACGAACTTTAGGCACGCAGAGAGTGGTCTTTCCCATGAAGGACCCGAGTTGCCTATCGATACTGATGATTTATATGACTTGGAGTATGAAAGTCTATCTGAAAATGAAGCTTCATACGGGGATTTCTACACTGGATAGCAACAAATGCTCGATCGAACTGATTATAATGATCGATCGAGTGATATGTCTGAGGAAGTGTTCGATCGAACAGAAAATACCACTCGATCGAACAGCTGTTATGAGGAAGTTCTTGATCGAGCAGATTCTTGTGTTCGATCGAGTGATATTCAAGAGGAGAGCTTTCAATCGATTACTATCTTTACTCGATGGACCATTTCGGCCACGGAGAGCAATGAAATGTCATCTTGGATCGTTTTGGATGACGTTTTTGATGAAGACAATGGTTACGGTGAATCTTCCCTTTTCAAAGCCGAGCTCGATGCCTTGGAGGCTGCGATATATGGGATATAACCCACCAAGGAGGGGAATGAGAAGATAGCTGAGTCAGTGATTGTTCATAGCACGGAGGAGGTAATATACTCTTTTGTCAATGATTCCGACGTTAAGAGTAACCAACCTGAGGTAGTTAATGATAATTTTTATTATTGTTGATATTAATAGTACACTATCTCATATGATTTCTGCTTTTTATTTTGATCCCCTACCCCCTCCCGGTTGGACAAATAATTTAATAATGTTTCACCGTATTTGTCATCTAAAATTTGTTAGGCTAAGACGGTACTTTATATTTCTTTCATATGCTCTTTCTTTATTATGGTGCTACTTACAGTTTTATGTAGCACATGCGCAGTTATTTGATCGGTTGCTGCGTGCTTTGAGCTGTTTTGACTGGGGTTAATTGAAATGGCTGGATGAAGAAAAAGATGGTCGAGCTGGGACCTGTCTAAAACTAGCACTACCCGGAAGGCAACCCGGAGTTTAAATTTTTAGCTGTTTTACATTTTAGTTGTGTGTGTAATAATTGGTTTTTTAAACCATAGACTCTGCGGAACAATATTTAGACTTGGTCTTTTCTCGTATTTGTGGTTACTTTTGCGTCTTTGCAGGTATCATACTGTCGCCTAAGAGAGCGCACAATAGAGAGCTCTTGATCGAGTGCCATTCTACTCGATCAAGTGTTTACCTCTATTGGTCGAATGATAATCTTCCTCGATCGAGCGACCACAAATAATGGCCATTCGATCGAGACCTTCTGTTTCCTCGATCAAACACTGTTGCAGTCCATTCTACTCGATCGAGTCCTTCTCCCTCTCGATCGAGTAGATTCGTTCTGACTCGTTTCCTGTGACGCCACTTTGAAGCTGTTTGTGACCTCCCATGTTGTTGGCTGGTTTGGGGAGGTCCATACTTCGCGTTATCTTGTAAGTTTTCCCCATTTTCACTCTCTCCTTTTTAGTTTGCATTTCCTTTCCTTATTTTTGAGTACAATGAGGGCATTGTACGGTTTGGTTTGGGGAGGTTATGCATCCATATCTATGTCTGCATGTTGTTTTTATTGCGTTTCAGTTATCACGTTTAATTTATGTATGCATTGTCGTTTATTTCTATAATAATTCAAAAAAAATCTCAAAAAAATTAAAAAAAATTAAAATCAAAAAATTTCACGTTTACTTTAGCATATAGGTTGAGTCGGAACGGTGGATTTCAATGATGAAATTGCACTATTATTTGTCCTTTTGCTTAAGCCTTGCTTAATTGATATCTTTTAGCTTTGTCTTGTTGCATATCTACGAGTTAATGTTTAATTTAGCTGAACAAATAGACTTGACCTGAGATTTTGGCAAACTACTTATATATTCTACGATTTAGAGCCTTATAAACTGGTGTCACTTATGACCAGTTTCATGTAGGATTGTGAGTAGTATACTCCTTGCATAACATGTTCATCACTTTTGCACATTTATGAAATTCGATTGCTTGTCACTTGCATACATTCGGGTTTGTGATCGATGTCACATGCAGGGAGGTGCTTACAATTTCCCTTTCTTTGATTTTCACCCATTTAGCTCCACATTAGCCAAATATAGCCTTTTGACCCATTAGCTACACCCAAATTTAGCCTGCCAGTCAAGCTAGTTTAGTGTAATTCTTGTAGTATATCGTTCATTGATGCGAGTTTGGCTCATTCCTTATTTGTACGGAGTTGGTAGAAAAAGAAAGAACGTGGAAAGAAAATGAGAAAAGAAACGTGGAAAAAAAATGAAAAAAAATGAAAAAAAGAAGAAAGACCTGAATACAGGAAGAAGGAAAAAGGAAAAAAGATGTTGAGTTGAGTTTGAAAAATAAGGAGATCGTTTGTGCTTATCTCTATATTGTGACGGTCTTGCTCCTCCGTTTTATTCATATCTTTTGAGGAGATAGTGTATTGGGTAGTGAGATTTGTGCCAAAGAAGGGCACTTGTGTTCGATTTCTAGTCAGTTGAGAATTGGATAATTTAAATGGTCTTGTTTAGGGGCTAGCTTGATGCTTTACCTTTACATTTCCATAATCTGTTTTGCCCTTTCTCACCTGTAACCTCACTCTCCCATATCTTTTGTAAGCCCTCGGCTGTGACGGACATTGTTGGTTGGAATGTATGTATAGTGCTTGAATCGTCTATCATTTTTGTTGCATGCATGTTATGCAGGTCGCAGTTTAGGTGAGTGACTGTTTTTATCTTCTTCTCTTACACATATACTTTCACCCTTTGCTTCATGAGAGAAGAGTGACCTGTGAGAGTCTGATTTTAAAGGTCTTGCAAGGTCAACAGTTCAGCTTTATTATAAGCATCCTACAACTCGCTTGCGTTTGACTGTTTTGCTATAAGTGTTGGTTTGCTTTCATTAAATTGGTTTAAGTGGACAATTTGTAGCTAGCTCTGAGTTTTCTTTTCTGTTCCATTAGTTTTGCATATAGTTTGCATGGGGACAAGCAAAGGTTTGGTTTGGGGTTGTTTGATGCGTGCATTTTATATAGGCATTTCGTACTTCATTTGCACACATTCCTATGCTTATTTAGTATTGTTTAGCAACAAATGTACCCCAAATTGTCTACTTTGGTTTGTCTTGTATTATTTGCAGGTATGAACTGGAGAGGAGCATAACCAATCTAAAACATGTCCCTATGCGTGCATCTAGGAGATGAGTTGAGTCGGAGCTAGGAAACTACTATTTTGAGGTGCACAAAGACGTAAGGTAGCTAGACGAGCAAAGGAAGAACTTCAAGTTACTAATGCCTACTTTGGAGAGCCATATCTCGAGTTTTACAACATATTTTCAGGTGCTTCCAATTGGAGATGAAATCTTGTCCTCTTAGCTTTCCAACTCCACCGGAAACGCCCTGTTTTCCCAAGTAACGAAGAAATGGCAGCCGTTTGAAATTCAGTGCGCGTAGCAGGAATTATGCGCTGGAAACTACTCGATCGAGTAGATAGTGTTCGATCGAGTAGTTTAAAGTCCTTGATCGAATAGCTTATTTTAGATAGTGTTTGATCGAGTAGGTTTTCTACTTGATCGAGAGGTTTTGCTATATTTTACTCGATCGAGAGGTTTTAAACCACTCGATCGAGTACTTTTCTATCTGTCACAATGTTTTAATATCGTTTAGGTTAATAATTGTCTTTCCTATAAATAGGAAAGACGTCATTAGGTCTAAACTCTCTTCTTTTCTCTTCTTTTCTCCCTTTTCTTTGTTGAAGGTTGATTTGCTCTTCTTTGACGGAATCTTAAACTTTTGTAATTTCTCCTTCTCCATTATTCTAGTATTAATTTCTTTTCTTTTCATCTCTCTATTATGCTTGTTATTACTCTATCTTTCACTACTGTTTTACTCTTCGTTATGTTTAGCTAATTCTCCCGCTAGGATTTAGGGGATTCAATGAATTATTGTTAGTTGCTAATTAGGTTTGCAGATCTTTCGTTGTTATCAGATCTTTGTTGTTAATCACTGCAATTAACTGTAACTAGCTACTTGAATCGATGCATTTAGCTTAATTAATCTTGGTAAACCTTAACCTAGACCGGAAGGTTTGAAGGGGTGAGACCCGCAGTGAACAATAGGATGCTTTAGTGAGGGCGGAAGCTAAGATAATAGTATTTTAGGGCGAATTGAGACCGAAAGAAGATATTCGTTGCCCCTTAGACCGATACAATTGACTGATCTGTGACCTTAGCTGCAATTAACCGATATTCATTGATGACCCGACAATCCTAGTTCTCTTCCTTTATTGTTAATCTCTTTTATTCCTTTCTCTTACTTTAAGCTCTTTAGTTTAGAACAATCATTTAAAGCCCCCCCCCCCCATCTTGTGACCTCAGACGGACTAAATTGACAAGTAGATAGTGACCGCCTCCCTGTGGAGATCGACCCTATTTACCGCTGACTTCTGTTAGTAGTACTTAGGTATTTATTTTTGGTATTGAAACGACGGTATCATGAATCCAAGGCCTTCCCAGAAGTATATTGAACGGTGCTTCGATATCCGTTATTTGAAAATTAACCTTTCGCTCGATTGGCCTTGTAGCTATAGTGAGGTTGATTAGCCCTACTACTTTACGTCGTATTCCATCGTATGCTCGAACACCTCGGTTGGTAGGAGTCCAATCTAATTCTTTCATGCCCAACTTGTATGTTGTCTTCAATGGTATGACGTTGACTGCGGAGCCATCATCCACCAAAGTCATTGGTACGTTCTTCTTTAGGCATGTGACTGTAATGTATAGAGCGAGGTTATGACTGGCGCCGAAGGGAGGCAAATCTTCATCTGAAAAAGTAACTGGGTTACTTAGTTTAACTGAATCTTGGAAGACAAAGTTGACTACGTCGTCAGGCGTAGAGTTGTGCGCTACGTTCAATTTAGCCAATGCTTGCAGCAAAGCTTGACGATGAGGAAATGAACTCGCAACTAGTTTCCAGATTGAAAGATCAGCCTTTGTCTTTTGCAGTTGTTTTAGAAAATGGTCAGTAGACGTATCTTCGCCATCATTTGGGGTGACGACGTTGGTGTTAGTAATTGGACCATTAGGCGTGGGACAGTTCTGAGAAACATTTTGATATGGACGCCCTGAACGAGTAAGATGGTCTATATCTTGATCTTCGCTAGCCTTGACTATATCCTCACTAAACTTGACTAGATAGTGTTCCGTGAGGTATTCATCTTCATCATCATCGGCCCATATTTCGTTGACGATACTGAGCTCTCTCAACCTGATGATCTCGGCTTCTAAACTGATTATTTGCTCGACTAGGTTGTCAACTACCGTGATTACCTCTTGCATCATAGACTCTTGGGATAGATTTAGAGTCAGTGGCGCGCTTCCCCTAGGTATGGTGCTCGGATTGCGTAGGGATGCCACTACATCTTCCAGTTCTGAAACTTGCCTACTCACACTCTTTGCCCATGCGATAAAATTGGCAATGGTAGGAAAAACGGTAGAATAACTCCCCTCATATTCTAGTGCATGAATCTCATCCTCGACTGGAGAAATTAGGTTTGAATAATCCAAGGTGGATTCTTCATTTGTGATCATCAGAACTCCAAGAGGATTATGAGTATTGTTAGGTTTACCTCCGGGAGGTATGGGTAAACGACCATCTTCGATCATATCTTGAAGGACATGTTTCAGTTTAAAATATTTCTCTATATCATGTCCCTTGCCTCTATGATATTCGCAGTATGCATTTTCATCCCAGAACTTAGACTTCTTTTCTGGGTCAAGTGTAGGTCCTATGGGTTGGAGCTTACCTTGTTTCATCAATCTTTTCAGAGCATTGGAGTATGAATTGCCAATGTTTATGAACTTCCTTTGCGGATTATTCTTCTTTGATGATTCGACAAGGTTAACCTCACCAGTCTTGCTAGTAGATCCATAAGAACGACTTGTTGAACCTTGATATCCACAACCTACCGTTTTGGATAAGAGTCCTTTACGGATGTCATCTTCAATTCTCGTCCCTAGCACAGTTAGGTCTTTGAAAGACTTTATGTTTTGGTACCACAAATGGTTTGCATAAATAGGTCTCAAATTATCCACGAACTTTTACACAAGAGTGGCTTCGTTTGGACGTTCAACGAGTTGTGTGGTAGTCTTCCTCCACCTACTCAGGAAGTCGGTGAAGCCTTCTTTCTCGTTTTGGGTAAGAACCTCGAGAGTGCGCATGTTGACTTGGATCTCAGCATTATCCGCGTACCTTTTAGTGAACTCAATTGCGGCATCGTCCCAAGTGCCAATTTTCTTGTGCTCCAAAGAGTAAAACCATTGCTTAGGAATGGTGTCGAGAGATGAAGGAAAAATCCTTAGGAACATCTCGGATTTGATGCCTTTGATAGACATGTAATCTTTGAAAGCACGAATGTGGTTCAAAGGGTTTTCATATCCCTTGAACTTTGGAATGTCAGTCATGTTGAAGTTGGTTGGCAATTGAGCATTTGCCGCCTCATATTTGCGATTATTATCCCTGTAGATGTTATCTCCCTTAAGGTACATTAGTTTCTCCTCCAAGTATTGGAGTCGCTTTCCAGCTTCAGTAGGACCTAGTGGAGGGTTGATTTCTGGTTACCCAATGAAGTGTGGAAGATTATCATGCACGCTCATTTCAGGAACATCATTCTCTGCAGGAGGAAGCCTAGTTTCTACAGCAACAATTCGGCCTTCAATAGCGTTGAGGCGGGCATAAGCTTGGTCTTGGCTTGTTTGGAGACGGACGAGCGCAGCTAGGATTAGATCATTACCATTTTGGGGTTGTCCATTAACACTTGCGTGACTAGTTCCAGGCATCTTGGAAACTGGGGATAAGAGATCGATGATGAATCAAAACACGATCGACTATTTTAGCACACTTACTAAAAAAAGACTCAACTTGTGAAGTGGGAGTGTGCCACTGTGTTAAGTGAGGTTTGAAAATGACAAAGTCTGAAATGTTTGTCCTAGGCAACTGTACTGTAGTTGTAGGAGTGTTGACTTGAGGTGAGTTTTTTTTAAATGGGTTTTGAAGCCCGAATTTTGACTGGACATTTGGACAGAGTTTCGACTCATTTTGCGCTAATTTAGGCCATCTTTGAAAATATTTACATTTTTAAAAGGTTTTTTATTTTACAGAAATTTTGTCATGGTTTTGTTTATAAAATGGCGATCACGTATATGATACAAGCATTCATACAAGAATTATAACGGTATGCTGAGTGCATTTAAAAGGGTTTTGGCTTAAAAGGTGGGTTGCCATACCAAGCAATCAAACCCTAGTCTGTGGAGAGGTCCGTGTCAAACATGAGTAAGGTCGGTTCCTGGTCCATTTCCTCGAGTAGTGAAAGCCCTTGATACAAACATGAGTATGTATCACGGTATGATTGACGTCAATCGTTATCTATCCTTAGGCCCAGATAAGAATCTGGACCGTCCAGACGGGACGATTGGTCAAATGGGTTGGGTTGGGCCTAGGAAGGCCGAATAAAACGACCTAAGAAGGTCGAGTAATAAAAAACCGACAACTGTCTCTTATAAACTATTCCCCAACCTTGTTCAAGTTTTACCATGGGTAACACGTAAGTGTATGATCCCCATCGGAGTCTCCAAACTGTGGACATGGGCCACGGGGGGTGCTTGGGACAAGCGTTGCATTTGTGGAGTCGCCACCAATTTTTATGGGAAATTGGAACCGTTCGAATACCTCGTGTCATGTCAAGACATAAAGTAGTGACATGAACACTAAGAACTCGTTACCCTTAGTATTCTATGTCTAGAATGACTCTCGTGGATGCTAATGAACACGGATGTTCACAGAGATCTTGAGTAAGGGGTGAGGGTACATATTAGGAAGCTCTATAATCAAACACCTAATCCCGCCCGCCTCGATAGCGGCCTCTACTAATGATTAGGGAAATCACTCATATTTGATATGTTGTCGATTATATGCATGCAATGCAACATCCAACGTTTTAATCCTAATATGTGAATTAAACTAAGTCGGTGAACAAGTAATTAGCACTTATTGATATCGAATTGTGAATTAGAATTAATTACATGTGAGAAACAAATAGATAAACCATACATAATAAATATGATAAATAAATAGCGATAATTAAATTTACAATAAATTACAATGGATTAATTGATTTACGTCAAAAATACGCTCAAGACGGAAATTTGGAGAAAAGAAAGGAAAATAAAAGAGTTAAAAATTAAAGTAACAAAAATTAAACAAGCAAAGAGTGATATTACGGTTAATAGTCAATTAATTACGTGATTAAAGGCTAGGTCAAAGCGAGAACGGAAGTTCAGGGACATAACTCACCTCAGAACAGGCGCAACACTGCTGAGTCCCTTCGAAGAGGTGCAGCTATTACTGCGTCTGTTCCTGAGTTGAGTTCTGGCTGTGAAGTCAGAACCACGGGTTTGTTAATGTTCATTGGTATGTTTTATGATTGATTATCGATATTTGACTCAAGTGAAAGTGATTTAACATATTAATTGCGTCTGAGATCGTCATAAAAACGATAAACACGAATTAAAACGGATCAAAACGGGTTAAGAACGAATTATAAACGGGTTAAGACGAATTAGGTTTATTTACGAAGACGGAGACGAACTTGAAAGGATGTAATAAACTGGAAATAAGCAATGGAAACATGTACAAAGGACGAATTCCAGAAACTTGATATGAACAAATCGAGTTTGTAAAATCCGGGTTTGATTTATTGACGAAAACCCGCAAATATTGATTATAAGGGATCTAAGTCGTAAATAAAACGTAACAATTTGAAATAAATATATTAAAATTTATTTTATATACAAAGAAAATAAAGAAAATAAGAAAAATAAAACAAAGGAACGAAAACAACAGAAAAACCGAGGAAGAAGAAGAAGAGCAGAAGCAGCGGCAGCCTCTGGAAGAGGCGCAGCAGACGCTGAGACCCTTCGAAGAGGCGCAACAGTTGCTGCGTTTCTTCTCGACGTCTGGTTGCTGCTGATCCATAAAAACGGTTTAATAGAAGGGTTTTTAGAAGTCGGTTTTGAATGTATTTTTGACGTAAATCTTACAATAATGAATACAAAAATAAAATACAATAAAAAAATGAGATTTACACCCTCAGACTTACATGATTGATGACAGGGCAGCCGTATACCTATCAAAAATAACCAACAGGCTCTAACTAATATAGCTAGGGAAGTCGGGTCGATCTCCACAGGGAGATGGGAAAATGTTAACTTTGTCTAAATTCGTCTCGGTAACCAATTTGGGGGGTTTTAATCGAGTTGTTCTAAACTAATGAGAATGAGAGAGAAAAAGGCAGGAGAATAGAGATTAAGCATACAAGGAAAAAACAGCTAAGACAGTCGGTTCACCATGATCATTCAGTCAAGCAATCTAGGTCTTAGGTCAATGCAAGTATGGTCAAAGGGGCAGTGAATATCTCCTTCCGGTCTCAATACGCCCTAAAGCACAAATAGCTTAGCTTCCGCCCTCACTACGGTGCCCTAATGTTCGCTACGAGTCTTACCCTTTCCAACCTTCCGGTCCAGGTCAAGGTTTACTATGATTTAAATGCCTAATTGCGTCGACTCAATTAGACATATACGTTTAAGTGCAGCGATTAACAACAAGGACTACACAAGCATTAACCTAATAATTCAGTTACTCTTCCTTCATAATCATGGATTCCCTAGCCTTAGCAAAAGGGAATTAGTTACACATTACTATCGAATCAACAACAATAATATATAGATAATGAAAATTAAACATGTTAATAATGAAAACAGGGGGATCGAATAAGGCAATAATAAAAGCAATAAGAGAAAAGGAGAATTCAAGAAGCAATTACGATTAAGAAATAAAGGGAGTAAAAATACCGATTACAATTCTGAATCCGAGTAGAAAAGAGTAGTAGTATAGTGAAAGAAGCAATGGAAAAAGATGAAGTAGAAGTGAATGAGGAAGAGTTACGCAGTCTACTCCCTTTAGTAGCACACGAAATTCCCCTCTTAAACCTAATCCAAAGCTTAATTACAAAAAGCCCATACGAAAATAGGCGGAAAAATACAAATATAAAGCAAACCACTCGATCGAGTGGAATAAAACCGCTCGATCGAGTAACTGAGCAGCAATCCCTTCGATCGAGGGGAAATAAACCACTCGATCGAGTAACTTCTTGTAATGCCTTCTCGATCGAGTATATATGTTACTCGACCGTGTAATCTTCATGATATAAAGCATTCGATCGACTGGAAAAGTAGTCGATCGAGCTATTTTGGCACGTTTAGGCACTAAGACACCTTCCGAAACCAGCTCACGCGTCCTCAAAGTGATAGATTCCAAGCTCCGATTCCATGTTCTCCATAAATGCACGCAAATGGAACGAGTTTAGGCTCGATTTATCTTCTCTTCGGTCTATTCCTGCAATTTACACAAGACGAACCAAAGTAAACTATTCGGGGGTATTTGTAGCTTGATGCTACGTAAAATAGTACAGAAATGCGTGTAAAAATGAGGTAAAAACCCTATATAAAATACTCGCATCAAATTTCCCCAAACCAAACCCTTGCTTGTCCCCAAGCAAACTATGAATGCAACTAAGAATAAACAATGGAACGGGACCAACGCATCAACTACAAATCATCCACCAAAACCAGTTTAATGCAACAACTAACAAAGTGGCAAATGATAAGTGCAAACGAGTTAAATCAATGTTTCAAACTTACTGAACCGTCGACCTTGCAGGACTCAAAGATATCGGACTCTCACGGGTCGCTCATCACTCAAATTCAGGCACAAGGTGAGTATATATGTGAAAGATAGAAAGAAGTAAAGACACTCACCTAACTCGACCTATAAGAACATGCATGCAGTTAACATGAATAAAGTCTCTACAACCGTACATACGCATTCCAACCAAACTAATGACCAAGACACACGCCGAGGACTTACATTTGGGTAAGTAAGGTAATGGGTAAAAAGGGGCCAAGATGAATTTGGAAATGTGGAGTTAGTAGCCAAACCAGCAGCAGGAATCCAAATTATGAAACTGCATCCCAACTTCATACTCAATATATATCAATACAAAACAATGCAAATCAGATGCACTCAACTCACAAAACCCATAAATTTGTCTACTGTCAACTCCCCATAAGATATAAATAAGATATGGGAGTGAAAATCTTCTATACAATTTTCCATTTTTCGCATATGATTTTTCTTTTTTTTCTTTTTTTTTTTTTTTTTTCATATTTCCAATTTTTTTTTTTCCTTTTCATTTTTTTTTTTCATTTCACAACATTTTCTTTCTTTTCATTCCCTTCGATTCTTCCACCAGCTTCTGAAATCAGACAAGTATAACCAAACTGCAGTAAAGCATTCCAAACAACTACTCATCACTAGCTTGGCTAGGGTAGGAAAAATTATAGAATGTAGCTAATAGGACAAAAAGGCAATTTGGCTATGTGAGGCTCATGGGTAGAATGAAATAAAGGGAACTGCCTCTCCTACATGTGTCACCGTCCATAGACCGAATGCATACAGGTATTAAGAAGACTAGAGTCATGCTTATGCAAATTGATGTTACATGCCTTACAGAGAGTACTACTCACATCCTAAATGAAACCGGTCATGAATATCACCAGTTTAATAAGCTCTAACCTCATAATGTAATGTAGCTTGTCGATATGTGAGTCAAGTCTATTTGTTCAGATAAGAGAGAAACAAAAACTCGTAGATCATGCACATTGTCATGCCAACTAAATGTCAAGAATATGCAAGGCAGAGGTAAGGATTCAATGTAGCGTCAAAGTTCAAACGTTCCGACTCAAATTAAACGTGAAAATTTCTGAAAATTTTGTGATTTTATGTGATTCAATTTTTAAGAACGGCAATGCATGTGGAAGTAAATAAACGTGCAAACGGAAATGCAAGAAAACATGCAGACACAGATATGGATGCATACCTCCCCAAACCAAACCGTACAATGCCCTCATTGTATCAAAAATAGGGAAAGAAATGCAAACTAAGGAGAAAAGGAAAACTGGAGTCGGAATACTTACAAAACGTCATGAAGAGGGACCTCCCCAAACCGACCATGAACATGGGAGGTCAAAGGAAGCCTAGCAGTAGCTCAACAAACGAAAAGTAGCAGCTGGAAGACGAAACAACTCGATCGAGTGGCTTAGAATAGCTCGATCGAGTGAATTGGTGTCAAAATGGCTCGATCGAGTGAAATCATTACTCGATCGAGTGAACGTGAATTTGCAGCTTGTCGATCGAGTACATATGTTACTCGATCGAGTGATTCTCGACTCAAATGTGCTCGATCGAGTAGAAAAACTACTCGATCGAGTAAATTGCACCTGCAAAACACGAATAAAGAGCAAGGGCAATACAAAGGGTGCATAAAACAGCGTTTAAAGTTCAACAAAAGCTAAAAGTGAAGGAAAAAGTTCAACAAAACAGTCTGGGTTGCCTCCCGGAGAGCGCAGGTTTAAGAGGTCCCGCACGACCTTTTCTGGCATCAATTAACTGGCGCGTCAAGCTTGTCGAAGTACAGGACTTCAACATGATTGTCTGCTTCATTTGCCTCGTGATAATGCTTCACATACTGCCCATTCACCTTGAACCGATTTCCCTCAGGGCTTTCTAGCTCAACGGATCCAAATTTAGTAACAGCTGTCATCGTATAAGGACCACTCTACCTGGACTTCAGCTTGCCATAAATAATCGCAGTCGGGCATTAAACAGCAACACCTTTTGCCCAACATGAAATTCCCGAGGTAGAATTCTTTTGTCATGCCATCTCTTCGTCTTTTCCTTGTAAATGCGCGAGCTATCATAGGCATTAAGCCTAAATTATTCCAACTCATCTAGCTGCAAAAGACGATTCTGACCACACAACTTAGGATCAAAGTTAAGCTCACGAATTGCCCACCAAGCCTTACACTACAACTCAACAGGTAAATGACATGATTTCCCATAAACTAACCGATAAGGTGATGCACTAATCGGTGTCTTAAAGGCAGTTCTGTAGGCCTATAATGTGTCTTATAATTTAAGACTCCAGTCTTTCCGTGATTTAGAAACTACCTTAGACAAGATCTCTTTAATCTCGCGATTAGAGACCTCAACCTGACCACTAGTTTGGGGATGATACCCCAAACCACGCCGGTGTTGAACACCAACCTTAGACAGAATGGAAGTTAGTTTCTTCTCTTTAAAGTGCATTCCCCCATCGCTAATGACGACCCTAGGGACACCAAATCGGGGAAATATGATATTTTTAAACATTTTTATCACGGTCTTGGTATCACAATGAGGTGAAGCGATTGCCTCAACCCATTTCGACACATAATCTACAGCTACTAAATTGTACCTGTTACCTTTACTAGATGGGAACGGTCCTTGGAAATCAATGCCCCAGACATCGAAAGCCTCGACCTCTAAGATACCATTTTGTGGCATCTCATGTCTCTTTGAAATATTCCCTGATCGTTGGCAAGCGTCACAAGCTGAAACAAAAGCCTTAGCATCAGCAAACAAAGAAGGCCAGTAAAAACCAGACTGAAGTACCTTAGCCACGGTGCGCGAAGGACCGTGGTGACCACCATAGGTAGAGGAGTGACGACTACTTTGGTCTCCCACTGCGGAATACACCGTCTGTAGAGACCGTCTGTACATTCCCTAAACAGATAAGGATCATCCCAAAAATACTGCTTAGCGTTATACAGAAAACGCTTCCTCTGCTGATGAGAAAGGTCAGGCGGCAGCTTGCCACTGATAATTTAATTAGCTATATCTGCATACCAAGGCTCTTGGTTAACAATAGACGATAATATAGCAAATAAAGAATCATCAGGAAAAGACTCATCAATAGGTAAAGAATCTTCCCCTTCTTGTCGCGACAGATGATCAGCTACAACGTTCTCAGCTCCTTTGTTATCTTTAATCTGCAAGTCGAACTCCTGGAGAAGGAGTATCCATCTCAATAGCCGTGGTTTAGCCTCCTTCTTATCAAGGAGATGCCTCAAAGCTGCATGGTCAGTAAAAACAGTAACTTCTGACCCAATCAAATAAGAACGAAATTTTTCTAAGGCATAAACTACGGCTAGCAGCTCTTTTTCAGTGGTGGTGTACTTCACTTGAGCCTCATCCAGAGATCGGCTCGCATAGTAGATTGCATTTAAAGCTTTGTCTTTCCGTTGGCCTAGCACCGCTCCTAGTGCATAATCACTGGCATCACACATTATCTCAAACGGCAAGTCCCAGTCGGGAGGCTGTATGATCGGCGCAGAGACCAAAGCCTTCTTTAACCTGTTAAAAGCGGAAAGACACTCGTCATTAAATACAAAAGGGCATCCTTAAGTAGCAGTTGTGTAAGTGGTTTAGCAATTTTTGAGAAATCCTTGATAAACCGGCGATAGAAGCCGGCGTGACCAAGGAAGCTTCTTACTCCTTTAACATTAACAGGAGGAGGTAATTGCTGAATCACTTCCACTTTTGCTTTATCAACTTCTATTCCCCTATCATAAACTAAGTGCCCTAAGACAACTCCCTCGTTGACCATGAAATGGCACTTCTCCCAGTTAAGCACGAGATTAACCTTAACGCAGCGCTGCAACACTTTATCAAGGTTAGACAGACAGTCATAAAAATCACTTCCATAAACACTGAAATCGTCCATGAAAACTTCCATAATAGACTCTATATACTCTGAAAATATCCCCATCATGCACCTTTGGAAGGTGGCAAGGGCATTACATAAACCAAAAGGCATCCTGCGATAAGCGAACACGCCCTGAGGACAAGTAAAAGTAGTCTTAGGCCGATCATCTGGGTGAATAGGGATCTGAAAGAACCCTGAATACCCGTCTAGATAGCAGAAAAATTTATGAGAAGCTAATCTTTCTACCATTTGATCAATAAAAGGAAGGGGAAAGTGATCTTTCTTGGTGGCGGCATTCAGCTGTCTGTAGTTTATACACATCCGCCAACCAGTCACTACTCTAGTAGGTATTAATTCATTTTTGTCATTCCTAACCACGGAAGTCCCTCCTTTCTTAGGGACCACCTGCACTGGACTCACCCACTTAGAATGACCAACATAATAGATAATACCTGCGTCGAGCAGCTTCATTACCTCAGCCATCACAACATCTTGCATCTTCTGATTCAGTCGGCGCTGACCCTGTCTGCAAGGTTTGTGATCTTCCTCCAGCTCTATCCTATGCATACAAATATCGGGACTAATCCCCTTGATATCTTCCAAGGAATAACCCAAAGCTTTCCTGTTTTTCTTAAGCACGGCTAAAAAAGAAGTCAGCTGATCATTATCGAGCTTAGCACTAACGATGACTGGATATTGCTCAGTAACGTCTAGGAAAACATATTTTAGATGAGAGGGAAGAGGCTTACGCTCAGGCACCTTTACCTCAATGGAGCAAAGGGTACTGATCATCTGTTCCACTTGCTCTCCCTCAACGCCGGTGAGTTCACGCTCATCTAAATCATCTATAAGCAAATCCAGAACACCATCATCATCGTCTAGGTTATCTGCACACTCATCCAAAAGCATAAGAGCCTTTAGTGGGTCCTTTAGAAAAGAACCCGACCAGAAGTCATAAATAGACTCATCAATAATATCGACAGAATAACATGTATCCTCTATCATTGGCCGAGCCAAAGTGCTAGGCAGACTGAAAGTGATCGCGTCATCCCCTACTACAAGACTCAAACGCCCTTGTTTGACATCAATAATAGCCCCAGTTGTACAAAGGAACGGTCTTCCTAATATAATCGGGGTCCGGGTGTCCTCAGCTATGTCTAGGACAATAAAGTCTACTGGTATAAAGAGCTTGCCTATTTTCATAGGCACGTCCTCTAAGACACCCAGGGGTCGCCTAACAGATCTATCAGCCATCTGTAGGGTAATGTTAGTCAATTTAAGATGACCCATATTCAATTTCTTGTAGATAGATAGGGGCATGACACTGACACTGGCTCCTAAATCACAAAGAGCCTTATCAATAACCACATTGCCTATACCACAGGTAATAGAGAAGCTACCCGGGTCTTTCATTTTAGGTGGAGCCTTATTTAAAAGTAAATTACTAGACTCTTCCAAAAATGAAACGGTCTTGAATTCACTTAGCTCTCTCTTACGAGTCACAATATCTTTCATGAATTTAGCGTAAGTAGGTACCTGGGTAATAAGTTCGGTAAAAGGGACAGTTACCTGGAGGTTCTTCACAACGTCCACAAACTTACCGTATTGTCGCTCGACCTTCGCGTCCTTCAGACAACTTGGAAAGGGTACTCTGGTAGCAATGAGTGGACCCGCGACTTTCTCTTTACCTTTATCAGTGTGTGATGTCTTCACAGCAGGGGAAGATGACACGGTAGCGGAATTAGATGTCAAAATAGGATCTCCGCTGGTTCTGGCACTCGATCGAGTACTTTCCTCACTCGATCGAGTGGTTTTCTCCTGATATTTACTCGATCGAGCAGTTTGAACCACTCGATTGAGCTCTTCTATTTCTGGCTTACTCGATCGATCATCTGCTTCATTCGATCGAGTGACTTCTTCATCTTTTTCACTCGATCGAAGAGAATTTGCACTCGATCGAGGATCTCTAAATTGGACATCACTCGATCGAGTAAGGTTATCACTCGATCGAGTACTTGGATGGATTATTTCACTCGATCGAGTAGGAATTTCACTCGATCTAGTGTCTGGACAGCACGCAGCAAGGATTTCGTCCAGAAACGCGTCCAAATCATCTTCCGGGGTATTATCAGCTATCACAACTCCGTCTTCTGGTATTTTTGGCCCCTCATAAGCAAGGCCACTTCGGAGATTTATTGCATTGATTGGGTCGCACGACGGTGGATGATTAGCTTGGTTTTTCGCAAGCGTTAACTGCGCGACTTGTCCTCTTAATTCCACAATGGCGGTATCATCCTTGTTGCATTTCTCCCCAAACTGTTGTGTTAGGTTCAAAACCAAGGATTTCAGTTCAGCAATTTCCCCATTTGTAGAAAGGGGGTCCGGCTGCGGCACTTGCCTAGAGAGAGTAGAAACATTCGTCATCTCTTCATATAGTTGAGAAAAAGGGACTCCTTGCTTGTTTTTCTGATAAGCAAGGACTCTCTCTATTCTCGCCATACAATTAATGGGGTCATGCCCCTCCATGCCGCATCTATCGCATATCTCCACATGCTCAGTAATAGCACAAATTTGTGCATGCTCACCCAGAGTCTCCGTAATCTCCGCATTTCTTAGACTTTTGCTAGGACCTTCCACCTCAGCTGCTGCCAACTCGTTAACTTGCCCACTTCTTCGGGGATTTCCATATTCGGCAACATGGATGGCCATCTCCTCAATAAGATGCCACCCTTGATCATCCTTTACATTCTTCGTGAATCTCCACTTAGCTACATTATCAAGGATAAATCTCTGTTCCGGATATAACCCGTTATAGAATTGGGTACATAGGAACCAACGCTTGAAACCATGATGAGGCACAGAACGGACGAGCTTATTGAACCTAGTCCAAGCCCCATTCAAGTCTTCAGTGGACAATTGCTCAAATGCAGTAATCTGAGTTCTCAACGCATTAGTGCGCTGTGGCGGAAAATATCGCTTGTAAAAGGCCAAAGCAAGAGAACTCCAGTCCGTTACACCGGCTGCTTCCTTATCTAAATCCCTCAAACATTCTCGGGCATCATCAGCTAAAGAGAAAGGAAAAAGAACTCCCTTTACTCTGTCTTGTCTTACCCCAGCAGCAAGAGGAATGGTAGAGCAGTACTCTATAAGCAGCTCTATATGGCTGCACGAATCTTCTTCGGGTACCCCCATGAAAAGATTTCTCTCGACCAGCTATATATAGGATGAGTGGATTCCAAAAGTTCCCGATTCGGTAGTGGGTGGTAAGAAAACTTTTGAAAGGGAATCCACATTAGGCTCTGAATGGCTGGCTATATTCGGCATTCTGGCAGATAGAATTTACAAAGCAAAGCAAGTGCGACAATGTTCTCTTATAGAACAGATAACCTGCAAACTAATAAAAAACTTTTTCAAAAATGAGATCAGTCCCAAGGAAGAAGTTCCTTGAGACGAAAGACAAACTCAAATAAAGCAACAAAATTACGCCACCTCCCCGGCATCGGCGCCAAAATTTGACAGGGCAGTCGTATACCTATCAAAAATAACCAACAAGCTCTAACTAATATAGCTAGGGAAGTCGGGTCGATCTCCGCAGGGAGATGGGAAAATGTCAACTTTGTCTATGTTCGTCACGGTAACCAATTTGGGGGGTTTTAATCGAGTTGTTCTAAACTAATGAGAATGAGAAAGAGAAAAAGGTAGGAGAATAGAGATTAAGCAGACAAGGAAAAAACAGCTAAGACAGTCGGTTCACCATGATAATTCAGTCAAGCAATCTAGGTCTCAGGTCAATGGAAGTATGGTCAAAGGGGCAGTGAATATCTCCTTCCGGTCTCAATTCGCCCTAAAGCACAAATAGCTTAACTTCCTTCCTCACTAAGGTGCCCTAATGTTCGCTACGAGTCTTACCCTTTCCAACCTTCCGGTCCAAGTCAAGGTTTACTATGATTTAAATGCCTAATTACGTCGACTCAATTAGACAGATACATTTAAGTGCAGCGATTAACAATAAGGACTACACAAGCATTAACCTAATAATTCAATTACTCTCCCCTCATAATCATGGATTCCCTAGCCTTAGCAAAAGGGAATTAGCTACACATTACTATCGAATCAACAACAATAATATATAGATAATGAAAATCAAACATGTTAATAATGAAAACAGGGGGATCGAATAAGGCAATAATAAAAGCAATAAGAGAAAAGGAGAATTCAAGAAGCAATTACGATTAAGAAATAAACGGAGTAATAATACCGATTACAATTCCGAATCCGAGTAGAAAAGAGGAGTAGTAAAGTGAAAGAAGCAATGGAAAAAGATGAAGTAGAAGTGAATGAGGAAGAGTTACGCAGTCTACTCCCTTTAGTAGCACACGAAATTCTCCCCCTTAAACCTAATGTAAAGCTTAATTACAAAAGCCCATACGAAAATAGGCGGAAAAATACAAATATAAAGCAAACCACTCGATCGAGTGGAATAAAACCGCTCGATCGAGTAACTGAGCAGCAATCCCTTCGATCGAGGGGAAATAAACCACTCGATCGAGTAACTCCTTGTAATGCCTTCTCGATCGAGTAGATATGTTACTCGATCGTGTAATCTTCATGATATAAAGCATTCAATCGACTGGAAAAGTAGTCGATCGAGCTATTTTAGCACGTTTAGGCACTAAGACACCTTCCGAAACCAGCTCACGCGTCCTCAAAGTGATAGATTCCAAGCTCCGATTCCTTTTTCTCCATAAATGCACGCAAATGGAACGAGTTTAGGCTTTATTTATCTTCTCTTCGGTCTATTCCTGCAATTTACACAAGACGAACCAAAGGAGACTATTCAGGGGTATTTGTAGCTTGATGCTACGCAAAATTGTACAGAAATGCGTGTAAAAATGAGGTAAAAACCCTATATAAAATACACGCATCAATTGACGAAACGAGATTGGCTAAATTAACGTTTTAGTGATTGCTCGACTCGAATGTATATAGAAAGTGTCCTCGTTAGAGGATTTAGATTAAGTTGATTGATGTGTAGTGGTCAAATTGGTCGGTCATGCAACGTAACTGGAACTCAGAATGATCTGAGCTTACGTGGTCGATTGATCAAGCATGTAGGCGTCGAAAGCTTAGAGCACGGTCTTAGAATGCAAAGGGAGAAGAGAAGGGCGGACACTCGCGTGAAAAATAAGGAGAACGAAGGTCCCTATTTATGCTAAAAAAAAGTGAAGAGTTATGGAATGACTCAAACTTTGGAAAAAAATCACGGCAAAGATTTAAAAACAGGCAGAAACGAGATGGGGAAGAGGCGCAGCATCTGCTGCGATCCTTCTAAGAGGCGCACCATCTGCTGAGTCATTTCCCCAGAAGTTTCCTCCTGCTGAAGAAAGATTTCCGCGTTTCTTTTATGAAATTGCGGTAGATCTATACCTCCTTATTCCTTAAACTAAGATTTATGGGATATATTTTAACAAAAGATATAAAATTAAATTACGGAATAAATATCCGAAATATTCTAGGACACTTCGACTCGGCATTTTAAACGGTTTCTTAGAAAATGAAGCGGTTTTTGGCCCGATTTCCAAATGAATTCTAATTGCTATCAAAACGACCGTATCGGCGCATAGATGACGATCAAGGGGTAGACACAAGTATTTAAGCTATCACTTGACGATAAACTTACGGACTGTCATAAATCGTTCCGCGTACCAAACATGCGGCCCAATCATCATTGGGTGGTTGGCGGGAGGTGCAGAAATGAGGTATCTACACATGGTCACATGTAAACAGACCATAAGAATGTAACCATATTTAGTCAAATTATGACCTTTTTTTTTTTTAAACACACATCAAATGCTGTCACATTTCATACTAAAACAACTACATATCACAGCTACTATTGCTACATTCTAACATGAAATCATAATGTAACCATCTTAATTCAGAGTGTCACCATTTTAAGTTTTACACACACAACATGTTGTCATACAACAACCCCTACATATCCCAGCTATGATGGTCACATGTTAACAGTCCATAAGAATATAACCATTTTTTAACAAAATGTCACCCTTTAGATTTTTAAACACACACAATATGCTCTCACATTTCAAACTAAATATTTGACATATCACAAAACACATAGTCACATTATAACATTCAATCACAATGTAACCATCTTAAGTCAGTATGTCACCATTTTAAGTGTCATACCTACACAACAGTTAAGTCATTTTCACATTACAACACCTACATATCACAGTAATGATGGTCACATGTTAACAGTCCATAAAATTGTTACCATATTTAGTCAAAATGTCACCCTTTAGAGTTTTAAACACACAGAATTAGGTGTCATATTTCATACTAAAAGCAACTACATATCACAACTACTATGGTCACATTTAAAAACTAAATCATAAAGTAACCATCTTAAGTCAGAATGTCACTATTTCAACTTTTAAACACACACAACATGCTGTCACATTTCATACTATAATGGTCACATTTGAAGATTAAATCAAAATGTAACTAACTTTAGTCTAAATGTCACCATCATTTTGAAGGCTAGACAAGTGCTGGTACTTACTGTAAAACCCCCATCTACGAAGGAGCCTTAACAAAACCTTCCCCAGCAGATAAGGGCATTACCATCTCGGTTGCCCGAGGACAGTAATAATCAAATGCCGACAAAAGAACGTTTATATTATATTACAAGTGATTAAAAACAAACAACCGATATAAAAGATACAACTCGTGATAACTATTAACTAGATGAAACTCTCTGCCATGACTCGTGGTAGACTCGTCCCTCCAAGCACCCAACTATGATTCATACATTAACCTGCTAAGACTGACTGCTCACCATAGTGGATCACGGCAGACACACAAGAAGACAACCCAACCAAAACCACACAAGGTTAATAACTGAGGTAACAAGCACAAAAGCAGACAAAATGGAATACATCAACACACACACACAACCTCCTCCAACCAACCACACATCTCGGACTGCTCGAAGGTCCAGTCCTGCCAGTGGGGGACCGCAGCGGTACCCACCTAAGCTCCGCTCATCTTATCCGAGCGATAACCCATGTTCCTTAATGTGCACATCCCCTCTGTGGCGGGTGCCACAGAGGGCGAATCAATGGCGTGAAGCCACTTCCGCAAGTGCTCCACTCAGCCGAGGATGCACCTCGAGAATCACAGATAAACAATCACAACCAACTGAACAATCAACAATCACCAACTCCTATTCCAATACAACGATAATCAATCGACTACAACCAGACATCAACAAAGACACTAAACCAACTATACAATAACAATAGACATACTAGACAATCAACAGTACTGAGTAGACGAACCTACCTTTAGCAAACCGCAGCGATTCCGCGCCCGATCACAAGATAACGATCAACCATCAAAACCACCTATAACAACCAACATAACCATCTATTAATACTACAATAACAATAACTGAAATCAAAGATGACGATGATTATGATGATGACAACATACCTATACAAAGCAATCCGGCGTCAAGACCGCTACCCGGCTCAAGCATCCCATCCTTATGGTGTAACCACTCTCAAAGGCCTCAAGGAGAGGAACTATGGTGGAGGAGAAGTGGAATGACGACATTTAGGTTTAGGAAGAAAGGAGAAATGATTTGGTTTTAACGATTATTGCGATTTATAATTCCCCGTTGCAAACCCATTACTCGATCGAGTAACGCACTTACTCGATCGAGCAGCCATCGCTAGATCGAGTAACACGTACTCAAAGACTCACATCATCTCAAGTCATCACTCGTAAGGTTTCTAAAGGTTAAGGTAGGTGTCTAAGGTCAGTCAACGGGTCCCTAAAAGGATGGGTATTATACTTTCATCGTTATATAGGCGGCTGAGATCCTCATCAGTAGGGAGGTCCTCTGGTAGTGGGAAAGACACAATCCTAGATCCTTTATCATCTGCAATGGCACTGTCCTCGGCTAGACGAGCTCCTTCCTCCACGCTAGCTCCCACTTCAGGTTCTACCCTTTCAACCGTAAGTTTGTAGAATGACTTCTCCATATTAATGGAGACCGGATACGTCCTCAGATCCCACACCCCTATACCAAAGCCCCTATGGACAGTGTAAGCTTTGCATTCCTCTTTAACTTGCTTCTTTACATCGTCATAGGTCCAATGTCTTATCAAGGGCAGTGTACACTCTGTAGGCTCACCCCTCCAAATCAGTCGGTGAAAGTAGAGTAACTGAAAGAACATTAGGTAGCCCCCAATGCTTTTTGAGTCGTTCTCCTTCCATGATTCCACATAATGGTCGAAACGATCCAGGACGTAAGAGCACCAGTCCAGTTTTGGAATGACATCTACATCCTCCATAGCGCCCACCAACCTCGTTTCAACACGATTGTGAACTGTTAGGGGCCAAGAACGATCCTATTGCAAACAACACAAACATTTTCTTAAAATTTGATCCACCTTCTACCAATTGCAACATCTCACCTCTAACCTTGTCCAGTTGGATATCTTTCTTCGGCAAAGCACCAAACCTCTCTCTCCAAGAGTGCACTAGCTCTTTATCGTCTTTAACCAGCGGCACATCCTCCCCCCCTCCCCAACACGGTAACATAAAGACATCATAAACATAATGTTTACTGATTGTGAAATGGACAAACCTATAAATAACATCAGCCTTGTATGGGTATCATAACGCTCTAACAACCAGTCAACCATCGTATGAATAAACTTAGAGGCCTTCAGTTCCAGAAGCCCTCCGAACCCAATATCCTCAACGGCCTTCCTCTGTGCTGTCGATAAGTGCTCGATGACATAGTTTAGGGAAGCTGGTGACCCATATCCCTCGACCCCCTTCAATTTCCTATATCCGGACACAATTAATTAGTCGTTAAAGAAAACAGTTTAACATGGTTAAATGAAGAGGAACAGTTCATCAGTCTCAATAAAATGGTCACATAGTTTAAAAGGATGGTTAACATACATTCCTTCCTTTCTCTGTCGTTTTTTTTCAAGCCACTGCCCTTTCGGGTAACTTTCTGTTTGAGCCTTCGCCTACCTCCACCTCCTTCGACCTTTGCCCAACAGCTGCCACTTTGAGAGCCTCTGCTTGCGCATGAAAAGCTAAGTCGGTCAAAGAATGTCCAACTTACAATCACAGATGTCACCATGTTAGAATCACATATTATCACAGCTCTTACCATTTCAGAATTTTACAATTATAATGTTCAAGAAACTCAAACATACGTACATTTCCAAACTATGGTGGTCACATAACACATTTTATAATATGTCTCTATGTGTTATGATGTTAAGTTCATGTGACTATATGTTTAGTCTATTATGTTCTCATGCTAAGATATTTATTCTACACTAAAGTGGTCACATTTCAGATTAAATACATGCCACAAGGATATGTTGGACTCTTAAGATTTATTCTATACTTCTCAAAGTGGTCACATTTTAAAGATAATAATTATGTGACCATGTTTTAAGCAGAGCTGTTACCCTGTTAATGCCAGGTCAAACAGGGTTAAGTAATATATGTCACCATGTTAAGATATATGGAAATCTCAGACAAAAGTACATTGTCTAACAAAATTGGTCACATAATACAGATTTTATAAAATGTCACTATGTGATAAATAGATGTCATGATGTTAAATTCTTGTCACAATATGTTCAATCTATTATGTGACCATCTTAAGATATTGAGTGTACACTAAATTGGTCACATATCATCACAAATGCAACTAAGTCTATTATGTTACCATCACAAATGCAACTAAGTGACCATGTTAAGAAATTTAGTGTCCACTAAAGTGGTGACAATATCTTTACTCTATTATGTTACCATCCTAAGATATATATTCTACACTAAAGTGGTCACATTTCAAAGTAAATACATACCACAAGGATATGTTAAGACTCTTAAGCTTTATTCATCACAAGATAAATGGTGCATCTACTACTCAAAGTGGTCACATTTTACAGATAACAAATATGTGACCATGTTTTAAACATAGCTTTTACCCTGTTAATGTTAGGTCAAATCACCCAAACAGAACCACTTATCCATGCCAGGGTCACATTTCTCGTTAAATTGGTCACATTTTGCAGATAAAAATGTCACATATACATTAACAAGGTCACATTTCTCAGATAAATTGGTCCCATTTTGTAGATCAAATGGTCACATATACAGCTTACCGTCTACCGTGCTTGTCTCTTCCTTGCTCATCTTCTTTGCACCAAGAGCTGCTCCCATTTTCACCACTTTATTCAGCACCTCTGCCAAACCATCATCTTCTGATTCCGACACTTGTTTCTCATCCTCACCGCGGTCTTCCCTCTCCTCCTCACCAGTGCCTTCCTCCTTACCACTGCCTTCCCTGTCCTCCTCACCACTGCCTTCTATATCCTCTGAAATGTCCTCTGACCCATCACTTTCTTCCCTTTCATCCGTTTCCACCCGCTCTCTAAATGAAACCTCAAATTTCACCTTCTCTTTTCCCTTCTGCATCGCCTACTTCCCTTTTTCTTTCTTCTCATCTACTCAATGAAAAGTGTAATTAATTCATTTTATCAACAAAAACAAATTAATTATCCTAATCTCAATAGACCTGACATTGCAACCTAATATGACCTGACAATGTGCACCTTATCTGACCGTTTTCATTCAACACACAAATATTACTTCATGCAAGCATATTTAATACAATTAATATAAAACATCCCCCAATAAACAATATTTATAAACCTAATCTAACCGTTTATACAACCATTTTATTGACAATAATGTCACCATTCTTTACTAAACAAAAATCAACATGTTCAACAACATTTTATTGACATCTATTCACGCATGCAACCATTTTAACATAATAAACAACATTTTTTTTTTTTGAAACCCAAAAAGGGTAGAAATATCATTAACCAATCAACTCATCACCAACTTCCAGCAGATCACCGACCCATACAGTTTTCCCTACTTCTGACACAGCATGCACTAACACATGTGCTGCCTTATTAAACTTACGACTAACATGAGACCATCTAACTGCTTTAAACGAAGAACAAATATCTAAAATATCGTCTATAACAATGAAAAAAGAACTACGACCGGTCTTCTTCTGCTGCAACGCTTCAACAACCTCCAAGCAATCACTCTCCACTATCACCGCCTCATGGCCAGCCACGATAGCCTCTTCCAGCCCATCCAAGATCGCCACCGCCTCCGCCATCCTAGGTTCCCAAACTTCCTTTCGAAAAACCGACAGTCCCCAAAGAACCTCCCCTTCCTCGTTCCTGCACACTCCCCCAACTCCCACACCTATCCCTTCTTTAACACCAGCGTCAACGTTCAGTTTCACCCAACCCGGTTCCGGTTTTTGCCATCCGCTTGTCCCCACATTCTCCCCCCTTTCCACCCATCTCCCGTCCTCTGCTAACCCCTGCATTCTTCCACTCTCTGCTTCCTCCATAACACTAATCACACGCCTAACAATGTTCATCCCCACCGCTTCCTCCCCTTCAAAAATCACCCGGTTACGTGCCTCCCAAACAGCCCAGCATCCCACCATCATCATCTCCCTCCCACGCCCATCCAACTCCTTCCATCTCCCCTCCACCCAATCCCTAATCCCCATTTGTGCATTCTCCTCCATTGGTCCCACCTGCAGAGACTCCCAAACCTCCCCAACAACCCGACAATCCCTGAATAAGTGAAGGCACGACTCCGCTTGACTTCGACACAACGGGCACATAATGTCCTTACTGCCACCCCTAGCCGAGAGATTCACCTTGGTAGCTATCGCATCATTACACATTTGCAAGAAAAATAGCTTAATTCGAGGCCACACTTGTGCTTGCCAAAGTTTAGTCCACAACCACTTCTCCTTTATCCATGTCGATGTCTCCTCCAAGCTGAGATCACAACCTTCCAACAACCTATATGCCGACTTCACGCTGTAGTCTCCACTCTTCTCCACACACCAAAACCACGCATCCTCCCTTTGTCTCCTCCCCAACCTGATATTCCTAATTCGTTCCCTCTCAAACGGCAAAAACAACTCAACGAGCTTTGCTTCATCCCACCCCTCCCCATCTTCACGCATCAACTCCGCCACTTTCATGGTTTCAGTACCTACCCTACACGGAGACACTACCCTTCCTGTTTGTGTCGTGGGAATCCACGCATCTCTCCAGACAGACGTACCCGTACCATCGCCTATCCTCTTTCGAATGCCCATTGCAACAACTTCCCTTGCCCCCACAATACTCCTCCATGTATAGCTCGGGTTATGTCCCATTTCTGCTTCCAAAAAGGACCCTTCCGGATAATACTTGCTCTTCATCACACGGTCCCATAAGCAATCCGGCGAGGTTATGAGCCTCCATGCTTGCTTACCTAAGAGGGCTTGGTTGGATTTATAGAAGTCTTTAAACCCCATTCCCCCAAGTCCCTTCGGGCGACAAAGCTTTTTCCATGCCACCCATGTTATCATCCTCTTGCCCTCCTCTTTCCCCCACCAAAACCGTGACACAAGCTTCCTCAAATCGTCACAAAACGAGGCCGGAAGTTTAAAAATACTCATAACATAAGTAGGGAGAGCATTGGCAACTGCCTTTATAAGAACCTCCCTACCCGCCCTTGACAAGTACTTCCCACGCCACCCTTGTAACCTTTTTTGGAGCTTATCCCGTATAATCTCCGTAATGGGCCGCTTAGACCTACCCACGACATTTGGTAGGCCCAAATAAAGAGCTTGTACATCCACCACTTGCACTCCTAAACAACTCGCCACCCTCCCCTTTCTCTACTCCGTCACACCCTTGCTAAAAGAGACCGTTGTTTTGTCGAGGTTCACAAGTTGACCTGATGCATTTTCATAAGCACGGAGAATATTGGATACCTGCTCTGCTTCGGTTTCCGAGGCTCTCAAGAAGAATATACTGTCATCCGTGAAGAGAAGATGCGATATCATCGGTGC
This sequence comes from Silene latifolia, assembly GCF_048544455.1. Taxonomy (NCBI): domain Eukaryota; kingdom Viridiplantae; phylum Streptophyta; class Magnoliopsida; order Caryophyllales; family Caryophyllaceae; genus Silene; species Silene latifolia. Next base: position 164,608,297 of record NC_133536.1, on the reverse strand, counting down.
TTGACTCGAAATTTTTATGCCACGAAGGGTGGAGTTAACAATCGCCCTCCGCATCATATTTGACAAAACTTCAGCACATAATATAAATAGATACGGAGATAGGGGATCCCCTTGACGCAATCCCCTCTTCGGTTGAAACACATCCGTCGCCTTACCATTAATCAGAACCGAAGAAGAAACCGTGGTCACACAGTTCATGACCCGGTCCACCCACGCCTCCTCAAATCCCATGCATCGCATAACAGCTTCCAAAAATCCCATTCCACCCGGTCATAGGCTTTCGCCATATCCAACTTCACAGCCATGTGCCCCTCTACACTCATCGTCGTCTTCATGTAATGAAAAAGTTCGAAGGCTATAAGAACATTATCCGTGATCAGGCGCCATGGCGTAAAGGCACTTTGATTTTCCGAAACGATATCTCCCAAGAACAGTTTCAACCTATTAGCTAGGATTTTCGATATGAGCTTATAAACAACATTACACAAGCTAATAGGTCGAAAATCACGGATTTTGTCCGGAGCCTTTTTCTTTGGGATTAGCACAATATGAGTGTGATTCAGACCGTCTGGCATAGGCTGCCCCGCAAGGACCCCCAGCACTGTACTCGTCACCAACGGCCCCACCACATGCCAATAGGTATGATAAAACAGCCTATTCATTCCATCTGGTCCGAGGGCCTTCAATGGGTGCATTTGATTCAACGCCTCCAACACCTCCTCTTCTCTATACTCCCTCCGTAGCATGGTGTTCATATCATCTGTCACCCTACCCTCCATACCCATCAGCACCTCACTAAAATCCCTGGCTGGTGAAGCTTGGAACAGATCTACGAAGTAAGCCGTGGCCACCTGTGAGACCGCCTCATTCCCCACTCGTACAACTCCCTCATCATCCACCAATTTTGCGATGTGATTTTTCGCTTTACGCTGCCCTGCTTGTCGATGGAAATAGCTAGTATTACGATCCCCCTCCTTAAGCCACAATGCTCTAGACCTCTGTCTCCAAAACTGCTCCTCTTGATGACACAAATCAGCTACTTCTCGTACAAGCTTCCGCCTCTTCTGGACTTCCTCCACCGTCCTCCCCCCCGAGTTCAACCGAGCAATTTGCTTTCTTTTGTTATCAATAGCCTTCACGATTTTCCTGATGCTTATTTTCTTCCAAGATTGCAGCTCCGTCGCACAGGCATCCAATACATCCATGATGTCCTCCCCTCCTCGATTGACCCCTCTAATAACCGCAGCTTCGCATCCCTCCTCCCCTATCCAAACTTGCTCAAACCTGAATTTTTGTGATGTCTGGCCTCCTCCCCCTGTCCTTCGATCCAATTCGAGTTTGAGTGGTGCATGATCAGACCACTCACGCTCTAGGTGCTTCAATCTGGCATATGGAAATCGTTCTCTCCATTCCTCCGTGCACATAGCACGGTCAATTCTGCTCTGCCTATTTGCTTCCCCCGCTTGTCTATTATCCCATGTGAACTCATACCCCTCGAAAGAGATATCAGACAGATTACAATCCTCTACTGCCTCTCTAAAGTTATTCATCTTCCACTGTGCCCTAGACCCCCCCTTCATCTCATTTGCAAACAGAATCTCATTAAAGTCCCCAATGCACACCCAAGGCTGTGTCGACTGTCGCCCCAGAATGCGTAACAAATCCCAAGAAAGGTGCCTATCCGTCACTGAAGGCCATCCGTAGAACCCCGTCACTCTCCAATCCCCTGCCTCCTCCTTCACAACGAAATCCATATAATGTACAGAAGCCGACACAAACTCGCAATCTATCTCCTTTTTCCACCAAAATGCAAGACCTCCGGACCTGCCCACACTGTCAACCTCCATACCCGCATACCCTTCGAATTTTGCGCGAACAGTCCTCATTTCACGACCACTTAGTTTCGTCTCGCAAAGAAACACCATGGCCGGGGCCTCCCGCCTAATCAAATGGCGGAGTGCACCTACTGCATCGGGGTGGCCCAATCCCCGGCAGTTTAAACTCAAAAGACTCATTGAGCCCGGCGGGGTTGAGCTCCCTCAACCTCCGCCTCAGGTATCATGACGCCCCCGTCAGTGTAGCATTTTGATTTCTTCACACTCACGTCCTCCCCATCCCCACTTCTAACTCGCTTCTCCCCCACCTTCAACGGCTCCCCTGCTGTTCCTCCCTCCCCACCGTGCTTCTCCATTCGCACCCATTTCTTTGTCTTTCCTATACCTCCACTTCTCTCGCTGTCCCTCATTTGGACAGTCCTCTCACTGCATAAACGTTGCTCGCCCTCCCTCACACCTGCTGCTTCAGTCTCCATAGGCAACTCTTCCCATCCTCTATGGCTGATTTGAACACCCCCCACTGCTACCTCCTTTTGATTTCCCCCTCTCCCCTTAGCTCCTCTTTCCTTCTACTCCTTTCCTCCTCCCTCTCTTCCAAATGAGCAGCCTCCCCATTTTGTGCATGCCTCCCCTTTTCCCCTTGTCTCTGAGTCTCCACCTCCCTAGTCTCACTCTCCCCATGGTGTTCCACCTCGCCATTTTTTGCCTCGCTCTCCTGCACCCCTTTTTTCTTTGCCCTAAACCCGACTGCAATGTTCTATAGCTTCTCGATCATTTTAGTTATGGCTTCATCATTCTCTCGTCTCCCTTCATTCTCAAACACAGAATTCAGTGACCGCATTGCCTTTCCCCCCTCCACTTTGGCTGTCTTTGTAATCTTCCACGGTGACGCTCTAAGCCATTCCCCAAACCGTAAGTCGTCCTCTTCATATGGACCGTCATCACAATCCTTTTCCCCATGCCCCAATACCCCACACCCATAGCAATATGTGGGTAGTCTTTCATACTTTACTTCGAACTGCACCACCACCCCGACTGCATTTTAATGGGGATGTTTGCCTTCAGCGAGCAACGCACATCATGCAAAATTCTTATCCTCACTGCCCTATCCATTTCTGGGTTTGGTCCTACTTCCTTCCCCACATAAGTTCCCAGTAGTGCCCCCATCTTCTTAGCATTCGTTTCACTCCGTCTTCCCGATATTGGTAAATCATAAACCCTAGCCCATAACGGAACATGATAAAGAGGCGTATCAGTAATATTACCCGACATATTAGGCTCATTGAAGCACCATATAAATTTGTCGAAATGCCAAGGTTGGTTCTCGAGCACCTTCTCCTTATCACGCGCCGTTCCAAAACGAAAAACGAACGTCTTTTCTTTCGCATCGACAATATTTCCAATGATAGGTTTGTTAGGGTTCCATAGCTTGATCATTGTATCTACTGCCGCCCTCACATTGATCGATTTCTGAGCCCAAATCTTCCCTACCAACATTAGCTCCCCTTTCGCTGTCTCCTCTTCAGACCCCTCATCCCATTCAAACGCAATAGAATCCCCACTTCTCTGCACTTCCTTTCCTTTTCTCGACGTCGACGCCATTCCCCACCAACTCCCTCCTGTCTACAAACTTAAAGAACAGAGAAAAACACGAAGAAAGAGCCTAATCTCACGTATAGGAGCGTGAGATAAGCCTCGAAACGGAGGAGAATCACCAAGAGAACCCTAGACAGAAACCCTAGGAGAAACCCTAGATTACTGATTTTGTTTTTATAAACAACATTTTTTTATCATAATCTAACTAGACATTGTAACCATTCTAATTACAATAATGTATACATTTTCTACTCAACAAAAAAATAGCATATTCAAGAATACCTTCCATATTTTTCTTCGGTGGTGTCCTCTTAGCCATTTGTTTCCTCCCCATTGTCTTCAGGATCTTAATCAAATGTTACCACAGTAAATTAAGCTCCGCCAGATGGAGATTAGCTCGGTGATGGAAACGGAGTCTGATAAATACCGATTTCTAGAGAGAAAAATGAGGAAGATGCGGATTTTGTTGATGACAGAGAAAAAATTTAGGTGAGATGTGATGAGAGAGAGTGTATTATTGCTTTGCTTGGTTTAACTCAACGTATGGGGAAGCTCTCCTTCCCTCCTTTTTTTATTATTTGTTTAATATAGTGGGGTCAAATCAGTTTTTAAAAATAATCCATCAACTTTACCCATATAGCATCATACGGTATCAAATCGACCCGTCTCTCCCTTGTGACGGATACTCTATGTCACAAGGGAGACTAATTGTATATAAATAATCAACATTTATTAACCAACGAACAATAACGATTCAACGAGTCTGACTTTCACAGTGAGAACTCAACTCAAGAACAGACGCACGGTCTGATGCGCCTCTTCTAAAGGACGCAGCAGATGTTGCGCCTTTTCGGAGATGGTTTCTGCCTCTGAACTCACCTCGTTCAGACGTAGGGTTCCTAATTAGGCTTTAATCGACTATTATGTGTATTATCACTTCGAATCTGGCACATTTTCCATATTTTAATTTTGTTTCTTTTATTTTCTTTTCAAATACCTTTTGTTTTCTAACGTACTTGTGACGTAAATTCAAATTGTCCATTGTAATTCAATTGTAATTTATTTCTTGTAATTTATTTTTTATATATTTAAATAGTATCTTATATGATTTATTTATCTGACATTCACATGTAATCAATCTAACTTCCAACTTCGACCCAATTGGATGCTAAATTGTATGTCAAACCGACTTAGTCTAATTCTCACATGCTAGGTTTAAAACGTGGATGTTGCATTGCATGCATACAATAATTGACAACATATCAAGTATAAATAACTTCCCCGATCATTAGTAGAGGCCGCTATCGATGCGGGCGGGATTAGGTGTTCAAATAAACGAGCTTCCTAATACGTACCCTCATCCCTTACTCAAGATCTCTGTTAACATCCGTGTTCATAGGCATCACAGGAGTCATTCTAGACATAGAATGCTAAGGGTAACGAATTTCTTGTGTTCATGTCACTACTTTGTGTCTTGACATTACATGAGGTATTCGAATGGTTCTAATTTTCCATAAAAATTGGTTGCGACTCTACAAATGCAGGCTTGTCAAACCTTTCACCAGTTTCAATGCCTTTCAAATCGGTAACGGCCCATGACGTGCCCCAGCCTCGCGCCGGAGTTCTGTGGGAGAAGTGTTGCCGCCTCGAAACCAACGCGCGGGTGCGCGCGGCGCGGGTGGCTGTGTCCACAAATATGAGTAGTACTTTCTATTCCTCTAAGCACTAGTCATATTTTAAGCTTATCAATAGACCTCTTCAGGTGGGGGTACCCACCCGAATAACTTCTTTAGTTCACTGGAGTATTACAAAACGTGTCTAGGGTTAGATATACGGTGGTGATTGGGGAGAATACGTGAAAGCTTGGGTGTTATTTGTAAAAAAAAAAAAATTAAAACATGGTGGTTATTTGTAAAAATACGCAAATGCATGGTGGTTATATGTAATTTTTCCTACTTATATATTTAAATCCCATGATCCGATCTGCCAGAACACAAATGACCCATCAATTTATGGTTGAACCTGATCTGGCCTGCTCAACCCGACGGTAAAATTGTTGAAACATTGGATATAGTAATATGATAGTAATCACTTATTTGAATAGTCAAAGTAACAATATTAGCAGCGAGCGGGAGTAGTGAAAGTAACAGAAGTAACAACGGGAGTAGCGAAATTATTAATATTACTGTGGCAATAGTGAAAGTAATAATAATTACGTAACACAAATTACGGCCGGAGTAGTGAAAGTAATAGTAGTAAAACGAATGTAATAAAAGTAACAAGACTAATAATAAAAGAAAGTATATATGAACAATTAGCTAACCAATCGATTTAAGTAAAATATTAATAGCAGGAGTACTGAATTTGTCTCATGATTTATTTCATCGTAATTCTAAAATATGTCATAAAAAAATATATTAATGACAAATTTATAAGTTATACAACTTTAAAGTAGTTTTGTTTAATTGAAAATAAATTTTAATGCTAAATAGAGGTAGCCCGGGCGAAGCCGGGCACCCATACTAGTTATATAAAAAGAATGATCTTACCATTTACAACCATTCAACTATCTTATCTTATCTTAATAAATACAGAAACATTTCATGCATCCACATTGATTCACGTCACCTTATACAGTTTTCTTTTTCTTTTTTGTTTTTTCCTATAAAATAAATCATGGGCCCCATTTGCCATTTAGTTGAATTAAATTCTTTTTTGTTACAGATTTATCGTGTTTATAATCTGATAAGTTATATGCACCCAAAAAAAATTTGATAAGTTAATATGTTTATATAATGATTCTTATTTTTTTAATTTTACAACTTAAAGAATATTAAGTAAATAATATAATATGAAATATCAATACAATGTTCCCAAAAATTGAACAAATTAAAATTGATAGAATAAGGGCTTAAAAATTGATAGCTATAAAAATTTACGGAGTAGTTACATCAATCTTAAATAATTTTTTAAGCATACAATTACCAGATTTACATATTTTCTAATTCTAAAAATAAAAAATTACCATTTGATTCTCATGAAGTATAATTATTACCAAAAAAATAACATAATATTTTTTTTATGAAAAATTAAAAATAATAAAAAATCTCAAAAAATTAATTTAAACGCTAGAAGGAAAAAGAATGAATTTGATCAATACCGCTAAAAAAATAAAACTAAAAGAAATAAAGTATAAAATATTCATGTATTTTGGTTAACATTTTTAAAATGTTGATTATATCAATGTTCTTAAAAACATACCCGTGCAATTTTGCACGGGTTGAAAACTAGTTTTTATTAAACCAAGAACATTTAAAGCAATTTCCTTTACCCACGTCATCATATAGAATTTCTTTTTTTCCAAAAGTTCAACAAATGTGGGACCTCATTGTTTGCATGACCATAGAAACTTCTCTCTATCATCTTTATTTCTCATTTTCCCAATTTTCCAAACTCATCAAATTTAATTTGCCTAAAATTTAATTTCAATGTGTCCAATTCCAATCAGAAATTGGTTCTTACCAACGAAAGAATTATGATCAAATTAATGTTTTTTTCATGTTTCCTGGAAGTTTTTGTTCAATTTAAGGATTTTGGTGAATTGCTTATTTAATATTCCAACGGTTGATGTGACCATTATTTGAGCACATTTAGTCCCCGAATTAGCCTCGTTCCTATGCTTTTTAGTGCATATTTGGGTCATTTACTATCTTTAGTCCTTTGTTTTGCATATTCTTTGAGGTTTTGTTTCCTTGGTAGGACAGGAGTGCAAACCTTGCATTTTCATGGCAAAATAGAGCTAAATTGATCGAATCTAATGACCAAGCATCAAAGAGAAGACAAGACTAGAAGGCCTTTGTACATATTATAGTAGATGGGCAATGATGAAGAAATCCTTGCATCCCCGACTAAATCCCAGAAGATTAATGGAAGAAGAGAGGAAGAAAAGAGAAAAGAAGGCTGCAACACATCCGCCCGTCCAACACTTCAGGAATCCGAGCGTCTCTGCCAGAGGGACGCCCGTCCAACCACGCCACAATCCGCTCGTCCAGCCATGAAGACGCCCGTCCAGCCACCACGAAATCCGCCCGTCCGGACCCCTTGGACGCTCGGATTCTCTTACAGGCCCACAGGTCCTTTTCTCCCCTCCATGAAAGATGCGCATATTTATGAAAGACCGACAAAAAGGAGACTCGCATCTTTTCTGAGAGGAGCGATTCCTCAAGGACTTAATCGTCATTTAAGCCCTTAGTAAACCCTAATTTGTGTACCTAATCCCCACTATAAATACCCCATTAGTCTAATTAGATCAAGCATGTTCTTCTTATCAACCTTTCGTGTAGTTTTTATCATTCTAATATCTACTTAATCTTGTAATCAACTTCTAATCAAGTCTTAATACAAATCTCATTTCCTTAATTTCTCTTTTGTTCATCTTTTATTTTGGGTAATTGAAGATTATTTGGGTTATTATTGGGAGATTGACAACCTTCCAATCAATCATCAAGTACTTCTATTATTCTTTGCTTTATTTTGGAATCATTAGTAGGTATAATCCTCTTAATCCCTTTTTAAATTATTGTTAATCATCTTCATTTATTCATCATGTTTTGCTTTGTTAATATGATTGACAACCTTGTTAACATGTTAAACTTGATAATGAGTGAGTAGTTTCCTTAACTAGGGTTAATGGGTAATTAGGGAAAACCAACATGGGGGATGATTCATGCTTAATTTAATATGTTTTCATAGTTTATTTGCTTGCTTGTTGTGATCTCAACTTATGCACATGTTATGTTTGATGAAATGCGAGCCTATGAATCCTTGCATTTTTTACCCATCACCTACATTTTCAATGAGACTTGTAAGACATAAACCAACTCGAGTCTCATTAGACCATGCATATAGTTGAGTAGGGAGGATTAAGTCGACTTGTAGGTGTTGTACAATCTAATCGATTCGGCTCCGGGACCCAAACCTTCCTACGATTGTAAGATATAAACCAACTCGATCCATCACAACAATAATTTTTTGCTTATAATTTGAGAATATGTTTGTATGATCAATTCCCATGAATCCCTTGTGACCCCATGACACCCTAGTGCTTTTAATCAATTGTTTACATCTCTTTTTAATCATCTTGCTTGTTTACTTTTATTGTTATTTAGTTTAGTGATCTTCTCATCTCAACCCAAATCGTGACACCCCTAGACACCGCTACTTGCAATTGAAAATCCTACATCAATATTCGTCCCTTGGGATCCGACCTTTACTTGCCTCTTTACTAATAGTAGAGTTGTTTGTGAAGTTATAAATATTGTTTTGGTCTAGGTGCTCCTAACGACAAGTAACCGAAAATTAAACTTCAAGTGAGTCCGACCAAAAATGGCGCCGTTGTCGGGGACGGTGTTAACTTGATTTGATTTTCTTAGATTGTTATTAGTTGTGTCTTTCTTTGCCTTGGGGAAGTAAAATTGCTCAAGGTTTGTTCTAATTATTTTCAAGTTGTTTGATATTTTGCTTGTCTAGAAGATCACAAGGTAACTTGTTACCCATTTATCACGAGATTGAAAGGACTTTGACAAACAATAGGAGACTTGCTAGAGGTACTTTGAGAGGTATTGGTGAGGTTGTAGATATTCAACCAAATACTATTGAGTTCATCAACCCTTTTGCAAGAGAAGGTGAGGAGAACCCAACATAAAATCAACCCACAATGCCTAAATTTTCATCACATTCAGTACCAACCGAGGAGAACCTACCCAATGGTACTCCCACACCACAACACTTAACCGAGAATTTCATTGCCAAATCCGCATTTATCCAATTAGTCGAAAGAAGCCAATTTTGGGGGATGCCTAGTGAAGACCCTCACTCTCACATGGAGACTTTTTGTGACTATTGTGATGCGATTTCACAAATCGGTGTGACTCAAGACCAAATTCGATGGGTCTTATTTCCTTTTTCTCTAATCGGCACCGCAAAACAATGGTTGAAAAGCCTTGATAAGGCTACTCTTGGAATTGACTCTTGGAATAAGTTGGCTCTAGCTTTCTACAAAAAATTCTACCCTCCGGAAAAGACTAACATGCTAAGAGCTCAAATTACGGGTTTTAAACAAAGGGATGAAGAATCTTTGTATGAAGCTTGGGAGCGATTCAAAGGAATTTGTCGCTCATGTCCTCATCATGGACTTAGCGAGTGGTTCTTGGTACAACAATTTTGGAACGGTCTTTATGAGGACTCAAGAAACATTCTCAACATGGGATCAAATGGTATGTTCACCGAAGTTGACGATAATCAAACTTGGAACAAGTTTGAGGAAATGGCGGTCCATAATTCACAATATAGTAGACCTCGCAAGGCTACTAGAGGAGGAAAGCATGAAGTGGACTCTATTACTCAATTGGGTGCTCAACTTAGTGCTCATATTGATACCATTAACTTGAAATTTTAAAAGGCTATGGCTAAACTTGAAGAAGCCTCAAAATCACCAAAGCATCATGTTAATGCCATGGTAGCATCTTCATCAATCCCAAGTGGGATATGTGAGAATTTTGAATCTTTGGGACATGACCAAAGTGAATGTAGGGGAACAAATGAACAAGTGAATGCTTTTCAAGCATACAAGAGTGGTACCCATTATTCCAATTTTTACAATGAAAACACCAAATTCCACCCAAATCTCTCATACAAAAGCCAAAATGTTCAAAACCCTCAACAAACATACACCCCACCTCCCATGAGAAACCAAAATCAAAGACCCTTTTTCAACCAAAACCAAGGTTACCAAAATCAAACTCCATACAATCAACAAAATGACCAAGGTTTTGACGTTCAAAAAGCGGTCCTCCAAATGCAAAAGAATCAACAAGAATTTTTCACTCAAATGCAAAAAGATAGCCAAGCAAAGGACATCACCATCAACAACATCCTAGCCCACACAAAAATGTTGGAAACTCAATTGACCCAACTAGCATCTTCAAACTCTCAAAGGCAAAAGGGGCAATTACCACCTCAAGGTAATCCCCCAAGACATGAAGCGGTTAGTGCCATTCACTTGAGGAGTGGTACGAGATATGAAGGTCCAAAGAAGCAAGTTGAGGATGAAGTTGTGGAAGCTAGTGACAAAGAAGAAGTTGTGCAAAACTCCAAGGAAGGAGAACCAACAAAAGAAGAAGTTTCAAAGAAAAGTCAAGAAAAGGCCAAGGAGAAGGAGCCCATTGTGATTAGACTTCCATTCCCAAGTCGTCAAGCTAAGCCCAAGTTTGATGACCAACTTGGGAGATTTATGGAAATTGTGAAGAATTTGGAAGTCTCGATTCCTTTCACGGAATTAATCAATCACGTGCCAGCCTATGCAAAGTATATGAAGGACATCCTTACGAAAAAGAAGTCGATCCGGAAGCTTAAAAATATCGCCTTAACTAAGGTGAGTAGTGCAATCCTTCAAGGGAGTTCACCTCCGAAACGTAAAGACCCGGGAAGCTTCTCAATACCGTGTACCATTGGCGACACCACGATCAACAAGGCTTTGTGTGATCTAGGAGCAAGCGTGAATGTTATGCAGTATTCGGTTAGTAAAAGGCTAGGGATGAGAGAGCTTAAATGTACCAACATCACACTTCAAATGGCCGATAGATCGACGAAGACACCGTTAGGGATATAGGAGGATGTTCCCGTGAGAATCGGCAAATTCTTCATCCCGGTGGACTTTGTCATTGTTGACATGGAAGAAGACTCCAATATTCCGATCATCCTCGGTAGACCTTTCTTGCACATCGCGGGTGCGGTGATAGATGTGAAGCATGGAGAGCTTACTCTAGAAGTGGGAGACGAGACCATAACTTTCAATCTTGACAAGACCATGAGAGCTCCTCGTTTGCATGAACCATGCTTTATGGTTGATCACTACAGCCGGAAGGATGATAGGAAGAAGTCGGAATTCCAATGGAAAAAGAAAGTTGATGATGCTCCATTCAAAGAGCAAGAGAATAGCAACAAAGAGAGCTTGAAAAGCTCACCCATGACAAGTGAAAAGGATGGCCTCATTGGCCAAGACAAGAAAGAAGGAGAGTTGTCTCTATCAACTCAAGAAATGTTTAATGATCAAGTAGACGAAGTTTGCGGTCTTTGGGATGATGAGTTCGAAGGGATATTCAATCCCTATATTGGTAATGCTATGAACCAAGACCATCATGGAGAACAACAAGTGCAAAGATCTATTGAGGATCTCTATCATGACAATGAACAAGCTTTCGACTACTTCTTCAAGGTGGTGAGTAACATCAACAACACCTTGGACATGCTCTCATGACATCTCACATTGGATGAGAGTTTGGTGGAGTCCTCCCTAAACCACCAATTGTAAATATTCTAACTCCCTAACTTGCATTTCAATTTTTACATTGCATCCTTGTCATTTTTGGATTTATATTTCTGTGCCTTGAACAAGATATTTATCATTTTTGAGAGAAGTGAGGGAGGGACTTATGATTTTATTGATGTGTAGTGCTTTGACTTAGTGTGGGGATAGCAATTGCCTAGGCTATTCATGCCTTTGTAGTGCCCCTACAATGAAGAAAACGAGAATTGAAGAATGAAAATGTTACGGGTTATGCAGTACCCACGGATGGATCTGAATCCGTGTGGACAAGGAGGAATCCGAGCGGCCAAAAAGAGAATTCGCTCGTCCTGAGGAATCCGAGCGTCCAATGTCACCAGGCGCTCGTCTGGCTTAGCTGTGGAATTCAAAAAATTGGTCTGTCACAGAATCCGAGCGTCCCAGTAAAGAATCCGCTCGTCTGATTTTGGACGCTCGTCTTACAGAGAAGACGCCCGTCTTTCTGCTGTTAAATTTTAAAGAATCACCCTGTAACAAAATCCGAGCGTCTTCCATAGAATCCGCTCGTCTCACATTAAATAATCCGCTCGTCTTTCCTGAAAGACGCTCGTCTTGTGGCGTCATTTCCTGAAGCAAAACGTGAAGAATCCGAGCGTCCCAGAATGCAGTCCGCTCGTCCCCTGTTACTATTTCAAAATTAACGGGTCTTTTAAAACCCCTTTCCCTCATTCATTTTCATTTATTCTACATTCAAACACTACCCAAAACCCCAAAAACCCTCATCCTCTACATCAACAAAACCAAATTTCCTCAACCAAATTCAACAAAATCAAATCCAAACTCCCCCACAACAAAAAAATTAATCACTCCTTTTACAACAACAATTGATTCAAACACCAAAATCTTCAACTTTTGAGTCGATGTTTAAGATACAAAGCAACATTCTTTCATCTTAAATCGATTTGGGCGTAACTAAAAATTGAAAATTTCAATCTTTCTTTGGTGTAATCAAGAATGGCAAGAACTAAAGGAAGCAACAAGGCACCCCCAAAGAAGACACTTTCAAAAAGGCAACAAACTCTTCAAGCAAAACAATTGTCAAAGGCATTAGTAGTCCATGAGGCAAGATTGGAGGTTCAACAAGGTCCCCCTATGGAAGCTACAACATCAACAACTCCGGTCATTAAGCAATTATCTAATTATCCGGAGGTAATTTTTACTTCCGACTCTCATAGGGATAAATTTGTTATCTTTGCTAAGAAGACCATTATGCCTACAAAATTTATTTGTGAAGATGCCTTGACAAAGTTGGGTGTTCTTGAACAAACCAAAACCTTCTTTGAGACTATGGGATTGGTAAATTGTTTACCATGAAAGAATTGACATACCCCTCCCTCACCTTGGAATTTTTGAGTTCCTTGAAAGTCACAAGGGTGGAGACTAGAACCCACATCGAGTTTCGTCTTGCAAATGTTAATAGACGAATCACTTTTGGTGAATTGAGTAATAATTTAGGCCTTAGTGATACTCCGTACTATGAAAAGATCCCCGAAAAGTATGACCCCGCTCCTCTTTGGGAGGCAATTTCCGGAAAGAAATTTGTGCGCTTTCATGATTGTCGTGCTCTATTAGTCCACCATCCGGCCATTAGAGGTTGGCATAAGGTCATTGGGAATACTTTGATAGAAAGAAATGGCACTAATCATCTTACCAAGCTCGATTTTGTTCTTCTTGAGTCGGCCTTGAACATAGGAAGGGAATACACTAAGCCATATAATGATCTAAGACTTTTGGTTGAACGATGGCTTAATGTCGATTGTGGTAAAGAGGCCACCGCTTTTATTGTGAATGGAGGACTAGTTACCTATTTGGCCAAGCACTTTAACCCAAATTTCAACAAAGACAAAACTTATGTGGCGGTTAAAGGAGGTCATCTCATTGATATGGACACCATGATTCATAAGTTTAAGTGGGTCAAGCATTCACCTCTTGACACCAAATATGGGTGGTTAACCAATGAAGCTAGATCCTTCACTTTGCCTTCAAAGATTTGTCGATTGAGTGTTCACCGGCCAAAATACCTTCTTCCACTCTCCGAGGAGACCGAGTACATTATTCAACAACAAAGAGGTGAGATTGACGAGCCCTCCCCCTCCATTGTCACACCACCTTACCCATTTGAGTATCACGAGTTCAAACCTAAAGATGTCGAGGTAGGAAATGATTACTTGACTCTACTCATGAAGGAAATGCACAAGCAAGCTTACAAAGATAGAGTGGATGCTTACAAGGCCCAATATCCGCCCCTCCTACATCTAGCTAGGCAAGGACTTCTTGATCCATCATGTCCTTTGCCTAGTTGGGCGGATAGGGAAGTTTTCTTTCCTATCACCTCTAGTGGTGGAAGACCGGGTGGAGAGGAGAATGTTGATGATGAGGGTGTTGATGAAGAAGGTGAAGAAGAAGAGGCTCAAGAGAATGTTCAAGAAGGAGAAGCTCAAGAAGAGGAAAAAGAAGAAAGTGAGGAAGAGCAAGGAAGTGAAAGTGGGAGTGGAGATGATTCCACATCTATGTAGGAAGGTCATGATAATGATGATATGATGGAGGATTAGCAAACCTTGGAGGCTCCTACATTCTTTCACCCCTCTTACGGTTTGTCTACTTCTTGTGTTTTCTTTATTGTATTTTGATAATTTGATTGAGGAGTCCTAGCAACAAGGAGGACTAACACCTTGGCTTCATTAAGGTGTTCTTTTTATTGTTCCCAACTTGTAAAATCCAAAATGACAATTTGTAGTTTCATGCATTGCATTCCATGTGCATGAACTATCCCGAAATTCAAGACGTTACAAATAATGTCTATTTTGGTTTAGGGAAGTCCATGCATATGCATCGGGAGGTAATCTAAATTACGCTCTCCGCCATAACAAAAACCCGTGCATCGTGTAGTGTAGCTTAGCATAGTTTGCATTTAGTATAGAAATCATGCATCATGCCTGCATAATTTCCTATCGTATTGGCCATTGAGGACAATGCTCATACTAGTGTGGGGATGGGAAATTCTAACTTGACTTTTATTCAAAAATCCAAAAAAATTGAAAATTTGAAAAAACCAAAAATATGTTAATTTCCTTTGTAGTGTAGTCTTGTATATATTGTGTTTGTTCATCCTTGTTCACATTGATTGACTACGCCACATCCGAGACATGGGGATATTGAAGACCGCATGGTAGAATCATATGCATTAGGATGTATAAATGTTAGTTGCATCATGGCATGTAGTTTGCATGTTAGAAAACTTTTGTGAAACCGTCTACTTGGGAAACTTGACAAGTGTATACAGGCCCTAGTAGATGCTTTTTCTTCTTAAGACTTTGCTTGTTAGAATGCTTGTAAAACACCCTAGGATGTGTCATGCTAGTATCCTTTTACCCATGGATTAAGGCCTAGTCAAGAGTACCTTGTGGTGTGATAACTCCTTGGCTACCGTTTATTCCAAGGTTACCCTTGAAACCATGCAACCATAATTCATCCATGTTCTACCATATTTTTGTCATCAAAGGGAATGGGCACAAAAAGAAATTGTTCAAAAATTTGAGTTCAAGAAATGAAATGAAAAGAAAAAGTTTGCAAAATGCATCAAAATAAAAGAGAAGTAACAAAAATGAAAACTCTATGCTTCAAATATAAGGCACCCTCGTTACTAATTGGGGTGACTTTGAAAATGTTCAAAAGAAAATGCAAAAAGTTGTCAAGTATTGAAATGCCAAAAATCAAAAGAAATGGCAAGAAATTGTTCTCAAATGTCAAATGCCACAAGAAATTGGGGGGAAAAACAACAACAAAAGCAAACTCCCACATGAAACTCAAGATTCTATTGATCCCTTTTCCATCGTATTCACTTTTGTGCATGGTAGAGATGGGACGACCCTTCTTCTTGTCTAGGCAAGAAGGGGAATTCCGCAATCCTCCAGTGTTTCTAACACCATAGGGAGTCTATTCTTGACAAAAGCATTTAACGATTGAGGACAAAGGTACCCTAGCTTGACACAACTTGGAGGTGATTTATTGGTATCCTTCTAGGCTTAGTAGTTTAAAGAAATTGCATCTATGAAGGAGTGTGTACCCTTGAATTGCTTCCCTTGTAGATAATTTCCACCACTTAGATGAGGAAAGTGGCTATTCTTTTGTAGATGCATCCATTACTTGATTTTGTGCGCTTTAATGATTGGATGTGTCGCCATTTTGGCAAGACCCACCTTGCCTTGCAAGAAGGCATCCTACCTCATGGTTGTCTTGTTGTGAGTTGAAGGGGCGGAGTGAGACCCGCTAATTGTCTCATATCGGCTATATTAGTAGGATAGTTTAAATAACGGTCCTAGTTTTGTCACCTCTTTACTCGGGACGAGCAAAGGTTCGATTTGGGGATATTTGATGTGACCATTATTTGAGCACATTTAGTCCCCGAATTAGCCTCGTTCTTATGCTTTTTAGTGCATATTTGGGTCATTTACTATCTTTAGTCCTTTGTTTTGCATATTCTTTGAGGTTTTGTTTCCTTGGTAGGAGAGGAGTGCAAACCTTGCATTTTCATGGCAAAATAGAGCTAAATTGATCGAATCTAATGACCAAGCATCAAAGAGAAGACAAGACTAGAAGGTCTTTGTACATATTATAGTAGATGGGCAATGATGAAGAAATCCTTGCATCCCCGACTAAATCCTGGAGGATTATTGGAAGAAGAGAGGAAGAAAAGAAGAAAAGAAGGCTGGAACACAATCCGCCCGTCCAACCAGGCAAGACGCCCGTCCAACACTTCAGGAATCCGAGCGTCTCTGCCAGAGGGACGCCCGTCCAACCACGCCACAATCCGCTCGTCCAGCCATGAAGACGCCAGTCCAGCCACCATGAAATCCGCCCGTCTCGACCCCTTGGATGCTCGGATTCTCTTTCAGGCCCACACGTCCTTTTCTTCCCTCCATGAAAGATGCGCATATTTATGAAAGACCGGCAAAAAGGAGAATCACATCTTTTCTGAGAGGAGCGATTCCTCAAGGACTTAATCGTCATTTAAGCTCTTAATAAACCCTAATTTGTGTACCTAATCCCCACTATAAATACCCCATTAGTCTAATTAGATCAAGCATGTTCTTCTTATCCACCTTTAGTGTAGTTTATATCATTCTAATCTCTTCTTAATCTTGTAATCAACTTCTAATCAAGTCTTAATACAAATCTCATTTCCTTAATTTCTCTTTTGTTCATCTTTTATTTTGGGTAATTGAAGATTATTTGGGTTATTATTGGGAGATTGACAACGTTCCAATCAATCATCAAGTACTTCTATTATTCTTTGCTTTATTTTGGAATCATTAGTAGGTATAATCCTCTTAATCCCTTTTTAAATCATTGTTAATTATCTTCATTTATTCATCATGTTTTGCTTTGTTAATATGATTGACAACCTTGTTAACATGTTAAACTTGATAATGAGTGAGTAGTTTCATTAACTAGGGTTAATGGATAATTAGGGGAAACCAACATGGGGGATGATTCATGATTAATTTAATATGTTTTCATAGTTTATTTGCTTGCTTGTTGTGATCTCAACTTATGCACATGTTATGTTTGATGAAATGCGAGCCTATGAATCCTTGCATTTTTTACCCATCACCTACCTTTTCAATGAGACTTGTAAGACATAAACCAACTCGAGTCTCATTACACCATGCATATAGTTGAGTAGGGAGGATTAAGTCGACTTGTAGGTGTTGTACAATCTAATCGATTCGGCTCCGGGACCCAAACCTTCGTAGGATTGTAAGATATAAACCAACTCGATCCATCACAACAATAATTTCTTGCTTATAATTTGAGAATATGTTTGTATGATCAATTCCCATGAATCCCCTATGACACCATGACACCCTAGTGCTTTTAATCAATTGTTTACATCTCTTTTTAATCATCTTGCTTGTTTAATTTTATTGCTATTTAGTTTAGTGATCTTCTCATCTCAACCCAAATCGTGATACCCCTAGACACCGCTACTTGCAATCGAAAATCCTACATCAATACCCATCCTTAGGGATCCGACCTTTACTTGCCTCTTTACTAATAGTAGAGTTGTTTGTGAAGTTATAAATATTGTTTTGGTCTAGGTGCTCCTTACGACAAGTAACCAAAAATTAAACTCCAAGTGAGTCCGACCAACGGTATAAAAAGCAAACATTAATGTTGTTTATAATGATTTTGAAATGGGATAATAAAGATTTTTCCAATATTTGTACTGCCGTTGAATTATGTGTAAACTTTATTACTTTTCATTCATTTAGGATATTGATTAGTACTTTAAAATTCGTTAAATTATGTGTAAACTCTATTACTTTTTATTTATGTATGATATTTATTAGTACTTTAAAATTTGATTTTGTGGAACTCTGATTTTAATATTTTGTAACTTAGTTAAACTTTTGTAATAACAGGTCTAATAACCAATTCTGTGTAATTTTGCACGGGGTAAAACTAGTTTATATTATCATAAGACATATTATATTTAAAATAGTAATTAGAAAAATGTGTACAAACTAGGATACCAATTATTTATAGGGGTGAGCAACTTTAAGCCCGGGCCGAAAAAATTGACTGGACCGGACTATTTAGTCTGAACTGAATCCGGGTCGAAATCTTTTAGGTTCGGTCCTCGGTCTACAATTCTTTAGGTTTCGGTCTTCAATCCGGTCCGTTTCAAGACCGGTTAATTTAAGTCGGGATCGAATTGACCGAATTTTATGTTCTTAAAGACTAATTATTGTAATATCATAAAGAAAATTATCACTTTATCTTCAGAAGACATTATAAATTATAATACAACTATTTTCATAAAAAAGCAATCGTGTAATTATTCACTGCAATTTATTTAGCGAAACCGAAATAGTGAAAAAAAAAAAAATTTAGGTCTATTTTGGTCAAAGAACGAACCGAATTTTTCGAGTTCGGTTCGAGACTTCGGTCCAAGACCGAATATTTTAGGTTCGGTATTCGGTCCACGAAATTATTATTTTTAGTCTTCCGTCCAATCCGATTAATTAGATATACAAACTACGGAGTACAATATTATTTTGGGGTTGGAATTAATTGTTTGTTTTGCCCTCTTACTTTTTCAAAAAGTATCTTAATAGCTATTGGACAATTTCTACTTTTATTAAGAAAGCTTGAAATTGAATTGTTGTATTCTCATGTTGTCACCTCAGCTATGTGAGAGTCTTCTTTAATAAATATAAAGCTAATGATTAGGATTATTCTTAGCATTCCAAATTCGGACCACAGTTTCATCGTAGATAAAAATAGCTCATGTTAAAAATATTAAATTATCCCACAAAGCAACAGTAGTCCTCACACTCCATATAACCCAGATGCAATAAAGGAAGGAGGTAGTCAAATCATTTGAATCACTCATATTATGGATGAAAGTAATCCAATTGATTAACCAATTTGGAGATTTAGATCACGATGGATAGTAGCTTTAATTCTGAGGTGACTTTCGCCCCAAATTTTAGTGGCAAAGGGATAATTCTCTAAAAAGATGCTCCAATGATTCTACTTCATTATGAATACATAGGTTACACAGACAATTAACATTCATGCTTCACAATATCCTTTATTGCCCGAGTAATCTTCCGTTGGATCTTTAGTCCAATATGGATATTCCTTAAAATTATTGTAGTTGATAGGAATAGCCAGGTGTAACACCTCATTCTTTCTCAACCAAGGTAGTCGGAAGATGTCACCATCTCAGTTTCCCGAGACAGTGAATCAGAACTACAATTAAGTAAGTGTAAACTCCCTTATACCAAGATGTTGTACCAAGGACCACCCTAGCATATCAAGGTGCTACCATCTCGGTTGCCCGAGGTAGATGATGTAACTCATATTTGAGCATATTTAGTCCCCTAATTAAGCTCGTTCCTATGCTTTTTAGTGCATAATTGGGTCATTTACTATCTTTAGTTTCCCGTTTTATATATTCTTTGAGGTTTTGTTCCCTTGGTAGGAAAGGAGTGCAAACCTTGCATTATCATGGCAAAATAGAGCTAAATTGATCAAATTCAATGACCAAGCATCAAAGGGAAGACAATTCTAGAAGGCCTATGTAGGAAATAAAGTAGCTTGGGCAATGATAAAAGGATCCTTGCATCTCCAACAAGATCCCCGAGGATTGTTGAGGAAAGAAAGGAAGAGAAGTGACTGTGAAGGAATCCGAGCGTCTCCCTGCCCAGGACGAGCGTCGCCTTGCTACAATCCGAGTGTCCCGATGCCAAGACGCTCGTCTTGAGGCCAAATGATCCGAGCGTCCCTCCCATAATCCGCTCGGATCCCCATGAAGAACCAACCGTTTCTGCTGCCTAGACGCTCGGGACGAGCATATCTTCTGGAGACCACCAAAACGGAGATGAGCATCTCCTTGGAGAGGAGCACTTCCTCAACTTTTCTTAAGGGTCTTAATAGTCATTTAAGCCCTTAGTAACCCTAATCTTTGTACCTAATCTCTAGTATAAATACCCCACTGTACTACCTAGATTAGCATGTCATCTTAATAGGATCCTAATCAAATCCTAATACTCTCTTAATCTTGTAATCAATTGTTAATTTAGCATTAATACAAATCTCATTTCTTAATCATTCCTTAATTTCTCTATTGTTCATCATTTATTTTGGGTAATTATAAGATTATTTGGGTTTATTTGGAGGATTGACAACCTTCCATCAATCATCAAGTACTTCTATTATTCTTTGCTTTATTATTGGGAATCATCTTTATAGGTATAATTCTCTCTTAATCCTTTTTAATTATTGTTAATCATCTTCATTTGTTCATCATGTTTTGCCTTGCTAGTATGATCGACAACCTTGTTAGCATGTTAAACTTGATAATGAGTGAGTAGTTTCCTTAACTAGGCACTACTACAATTTAAGGCTTCGAGAACGCCCCTTAGAGCGGTTAATAGCGAAACCGGTGTGCTTCTTATTTTTAGTCTGGCGCGCATCCAGGATTTCATTAGAGAAGGGTTGCTTATTTTAACTGTGCTCATAGATTAACAAGAGAACGGTTAGGGTTGACCAACCGTCTTAATTAAATAAATAGACCGGTTAATTAGTGTAACCGTTCTCTTAAATAAACAAAGAAACCGGTTAATTAGTGTAAACGCTCTCTAAAATAATCCCTAATAAGTCTACAATAGACTCCCTTAAAAAAAAGACTACAATAGACTCGCCGTTTACACGTCTATTTCGTTCAAACGCTACAATCGCTTTCGCCCTATCACAAATAGGTTTCACCCCAGCACCGGTTTGATTTCCCTATACTCGTCTCGTCCGTGGATACCCTTGGTTGTCACTGGTCGCTCCTACTCCGGCCACCCCCTGGTTGTGCACGCCTTTCATCGTTGGCAATTATTCTGCTGGTAAGACCCTATTTCACTTCACTTTATATTGTACTCATAAAATTGTGGGTAAAATAAAGAGATTCGAATCAATTGTTCAATAAAATAAGCCTTGTGATTATGGCTAAAATAAAGAGATTCAGAATCAATTGTTCAATAAAATAAGCCTTGTGCAAGCCGTGATTGATTTTTTCTGTGCTCGTTTTTTTCGTTATTGTGATTAGTTTTGAGGTTTGTTGGTTACTGCAATGATTGTGTTGGGTTAGTTCAATAGAAGAATTGAGAAGCAATGCTTATGGAAATCACAGTTTTATGTCGATTTTGTGATTGTCAAGTAAATTTTCTTATGACTTATTCGGAATGTCAATTTCAGCATAATGCAGTTCTTGGCTTCTTGCATTCAATTTTCGTAAAATGAGTCCGTTGTAAGATACTCCCTGGATTTGATCTTGATATAAGAAAATAAAATCATTAGATTATAGTTTTTGGATTGGATTTTTATTGTTTTGGTTGTTTGGTCTGTTTTTCATTGGTTTATAATTTGAGCTGTCATGGTTCAGTAATTGCTGGTATGCGTCAATCTGTAGAGAAGGTTGTTCGTCCTGAATTTTCCATTTCTGGTTAGGCTCGAGTAATTGCAAATACAAAAAAAAGACGTCTTTTTTTGTGGTAGATTGCACCATTTCCTGTAGACATTGGTATAAAGACTAAAGAGTATTCCCTCTAACGCAATCATTTGTTTACGTTTGATTAAAATACCCTTAGAAAGGATAAAGAAGGTAAACAAATGATGAATGCGATAAAGGGAGTACTCCATATAATATGTTGTGTAGAGGTGATATTTTGCACTAGAGGTAGAATTAATATACACGATGGTGATGGTGAAGTAAACCTATAGGATGTTGTAGTTTGTTGGTTGTAAACATAATCCTTATTCCCTCCAAGAGCAGAATGCATCACATTCTCTTGGCGTTTGTTAATATATTCGAAAAATCGTGAACAGACTTATGTTCGTTGGTCTGGCAGCGGTGACATAAGTTCAGCCCAGCGCAAAGATTGTAGTAGGTAATCAGTTACACCATATGATAGGGCCCAAACCACATCTTAGGGTTGTAATGTAGTGGCCGTACCTCGGGCAAGAACCCTTTACCATGTGCTTCGTATCAACCCAACAAGCGCATTTCGAACTTGCTTTTGTCTTTATAGAAAATAAATGAAAATAAGAATATTATTTAGTTTATTAAATTTCTTTCAGAAGATTAATAATCATGTAAATATCTCCTTAACATTTTCCTAAGGGATAATGTACTGTATAGCGCAAAAAGGAGTGTCAACACCAAGAGGTCAGCTTTTAAAACGAATTTGCCAATCAGTCAGTCCAGAAGCATGGTCACTCAAGAGTGTAGCGTAACGTAGCGTAGCCAATCCATTCAGTCAGCCAAGAACCTAACCGCATCCGACGTCAGTCCTAATAATAGGCTTAGCATTAGGATTAGGGGTCCTAGTTTCCTATATAATTTGGAAAAACATTCCAAGTCAAGTGCTAACTACAGGCAGAGGTCAGTTTTATTTGAATTAGTAGTCTTGTATTTTTACTAGATTATTGAACAATATTAATTACTTTATTAATTTACTTTGAGATTTTAGACTAAAATAGGAAATGATTTTGAGCTTCTTATTTTCTTAAGTTTAAGCTTCTGTCCCTGACTCCCCGAAGCCTTAATAGGGAGTACATAATAAGATTGGTTATGAGCACCGCTTTTCTCAACTCTTTACCTCTTTAGTTAATCGATGCTGGTAACTCACGGAGTTTTTTGCCTTGCATATGATAGTAATCTAGTGCATTTGAGATTTCAGCCTACTAGTGTTCATAGGCAGACCAAGATGCTTAAAGGGTAATGTTCCTTCTGTATAGTCAGTTTATAATTTTCTTTTTATGGCACTCTTAAGTCTTAACTCCTCCAAAGTATCTCCTATAATGCTTCTCTGTAATTTTGTGCAAGAACCACATTGCCTATCGATCCACTTGTCAGGTTCGTGGCAAAAACACTGATGCGTGTCATTTATATAATGTTTTACACCTCATTTTACACGCATTTCAAAGCTCAATTATGTAGTTTACAGCTACTATTTGCCCCATTTCGTCTACTTTCGTATTTTTATGTAATATTGCAGATTTATGCGGAAATGAGTAGATATTGAGCTAAATACGTCCCCGAGTATCTTGCATTGCATTTGACGTGAAGTATTTACTTAAGGAACAAGCTTGGTGCGCATTTCGAGGCCTGAAAGATAATTTTATGAAGAATTAGAAGCGGACTATCAGCTAAAGCAGTCGATCGACTGGCCTCAATGGTCGATCGACCAACGCACGACTTACAGGAGCTACTGTACACTGCAGTCCAGTCGATCGACCGGTCACAGTGGTCGATCGACCTCACCGCTAATCTGCGTGAATTAAGAGATCGAGAATTAAGAAGCTCGTTGTGTATTAGGTTTAAGAAAGAGTGTTACGTTATATTCCTATATAACGTAACCTGACATTATTCAGTTTTCATCAAGTCTTTTATCAGAAAACTTTAGGGAAATATTAGGGTTTGCATTTAAGTTTAATTGTTCAATACAATCGAATTATTGCTTTACTTTCTTTCGTACTTTCGGTTTCCTCCTATTCCATTAAGTATTCTTCTGCTCTTATTTCAGTTTTATTACTCTATTTATTCGTAGTGTAGAATTGCTAGATTAGTTTCCCGAAGCCGAAACTATCGTTTTATGTTATTTGTTTGTTTAAATATTTAAAGCATGAATTCAGTAGTTTTATTCGTTGATCTTGTTGTTGTTTTCGTCATAGTCATGAGTATCTAAATACCTTGTGCTAGGATGTAGGGAATATGTAGGAGTAGGCGGCATTAGAATAGTAGACCCTAGATCGCGCCATGGTCGATCGACCATGTTCCCTGGTCGATCGACTGGCCATGTGAGTTCAGCTTCGTTTTAATTAATTAAATTGCTATGTTTAACGAATCGAGTGCACGCGACTAGTTGAATATTTAGGAATTGACCGACCCAATAAAGATCGAAAGATAGGGAAGGGAGATAGCCTACCTAATTAAGACGACTAAATTAATAAGATCGAAAGATGCTACCTGTAAGAATGGACCGAGAGGACTTCTTATTTTCCCGTCTCACGTGTTTGGTTTAGACCTACCTAGTATACTTCCGCCGAAACTATAGTGAACCGACCATCTTAGCACCCTTTTAATATTTGATTTCATCCGTTTATTTAGTTTATTGTCTTTTATTGCCTTTAGCTATAGACCAAATCAAAGCAAACCCCCACATCGTTACTTTAAGACTTAAATAGACAACTAATAATTGCATCGCCTCCCTGTGGTTCGACCCTGTTACCACTAGCTTCTGTTAGTTTTAATAGGTATTATAAATATTATTTTTGGTGCACACAACGACGAGCATCAAATTTTGGCGCCGTTGCCGGGGAGGCAATTGTTTAAAAATTTTAGTTGTTTTTATTTTTAGTTTTTCTCTTAGTTTAAGGGACATCTGTTCCTTAAACTATTCTTATGTTCTATTTGTAGTTTCTTCTTATGCGCAGGTCACAGGGTGGTGAATTACTACCGTTCAATCCCGAGATTAAGAAGACTTTGCGTGAGTTGAGATGATCATCTAGAGTATTGCCGACAGAGGAAGAGCTGAGTACTCTGTCTAGTTACTACGAGAACGAGCTATTTGAGGAGGATCCACATTCATCTCCTGTTTCCACTTCTTCAGCTGAGACCGTCACATCTCCAGATTTTCCAGTCATGGCTGAAGAAGCAAGTATAGCTTGATCACTCGGAGCCGATACAATTGCGAACCTTTATAAGGGATTCGCATTACCAGGGGAGGACAGGAAATTCGAGCCAAAGCCTTCTTATATTAACCTGGTTGAGAGGAACCAATTCGGGGGAGCTGCAAATGAAGATGCAGCTAAGCACATGGAGACATTCATCGATTATTGATGTTCCATACCCCCCACCAACCGGTGTAACCCAGGACCAGGTGAAGGAAACTATGTTTATATTCTCTCTTCGTGATGCTGCAAGGGAGTGGTACAGAGACCTGGATCGAGCTCCTAATGGGATCACTGACTGGAATTCTTTGGCCCTAGCATTCTACAAGAAATATTTCTCTGCCTCGAAGACTAATGCCATTAGAGCTCAGATCACGAGCTTTAAACTGGGTCCTGATGAGAACTTTCATGAGGCGTGGGTCCGTTTCAAGAAGCTGGTGCAAACTATTCCACATCATGGGTTTGAGAAGTGGAGCCTATGCAATCAGTTTTATAATGGGCTTTTTGACGATCAGAGGGCTATCCTGGATGCGGCAGCTAATGGCAGATTCCAGGAGAATGTTGGAGAGACTAAGGGGTGGAAGATTATTGATGATTTGGCCACCCATAAAGCTGAGTATGGAAATTCCAGGGGAAACCAAAGGAGAAGTGCTGAATCCCCTTCTGTAGCTGCATTAGAGGCTCTCACAACGAGATTTAATAAGTACGAGTTGGGAGGAGCTTCAAAAGGAGGGATCTATCATGTGAATGCTGTTTCAGACGGTTCTTTCGTCTGCAAGAGATGTGGAGGAGAAGGACATGTTTCAGTCAACTGTCCTAATCCTTATGAGTCTTGTGCTGCCTTCCAACATTATAGGCAGACAAACACTTATTTTGAGCCGAATGTCCATCCAAATTTGAGGTGGAGTAGCCAAAATGTCCTAAATCCGACTCCACCTCCACAACAGCAGCAGCAGCAGCAGAATTATGTGCCCCCTCATAAGCAGCAGCAGCCATATCAAAAGCCTCCGTATGTTCCTCAGCAGCAGCAGCAGCAATCCCAAGGCTCTGAATTTGCCGAATTGAAAAATTTGTTGCTGAAAGAGTCTCAAGCTAGAGAGGCCGAGATGAAGATGTTAGAAAGCCAAATTGCTCAATTGGCTAGCAAAAGTGCAACTCGAGCGCCGGGACATTTACCGTCGCAGACGGATCAAAAAGAGACCCTTAATGCCATTACTTTGAGGAGTGGGTCTACCCTTTATGGGCCCGTTATGGTCGAGGAAGCTACTGAAAAAGATGAGGTGGAACCAAGTAAGAAGAAGGTTGCAACGAACAATAGAAAGAAAAAGACGATCAGCAGGTATGTCGGTCGATCGACCGACATACCCAGTCGATCGACCAGTCCGCGAGTTGAAACAGCTTCTGTTCCTGTAGACGTCAGTCGATCGACTGACATTCCTGGTCGATCGACTGACGACGCTGCTGATGGTGATTCTTTCCGTCCTCCAATGCCAAATAACTTGAGGGACCACTTGTTTCGGGGTACGACTACTCCGAAAAAATTGAGGCAAGACCCGAATGCTGATGGGTCAGTCCCGGTTCCGAAATATGACCCGATGTCGATTAATGGTTCATTTTTGAGACGGTCTGAAGAAGGGTCAGGCTACAACAAGGAGAAGGTAGTGGATTTTCAGCCTAAGTCCACCGATGCCGGCATGAGAGATATAGAGGAAAGGGCTAAGTTACTTCTTTCAGCCCCCTACCCGGAGAGATTAGTGCCGACAAAGGAACAGGTATCCTTTAATAAATTTGAAAATTTTATTCGTAGCTTAAACGTACAAGTTCCTTTTCTTGAGTTAGTTAATCAAGTGCCTGCTTACATGAAATTTATGAAGCAACTATTATCTAAAAAGAAGTCACTTGAAACTGTGCATTCAGTCGCATTAACTGAGGAGTCATGCTCTTATTTGACCCACACTGCACCCCATAAGCTAGAAGACCCAGGTAGTTTTTCAGTCCCGTGTAGTATTGGCACCTTTTTTATTGAGAAGGCCTTGTGTGACCTAAGAGCCAGTATTAGTGTAATGCCCTTGAGTCTTGCTAGGAAGTTGAAATTGACTAGGTTTGCAGTCACCAACATGATAGTACAGATGGCTGATCGATCTGCGGTCCAGCCTATAGGAGTCTTAGAGAACATTCCTGTGCAAATAAGAAAGTTCTTCTTCCCTGTTGACTTCGTTATACTAGATATGCCCGAGGATGCCCACATTCCTATCATATTGGGTAGAACATTTCTGCACACTGCTGGTGCAGTTATTGATGTTGGTTCAGGGACTTTGACCTTCAAAGTAGGGAAACATTCCATTGTCTTTGCCCAGACGGCTAAGAAGAAGGACCCCATGTGGCCAGTCACTTGTAATACGGTTTCTGAAAAGAAATCATATTTTATGCTTCCTGATATGCCTGTTTCTGTGCCTATTCCTGTTATAACACCTCCGCCCCAGATTGGAAGCAAATTGGAGGAA
This sequence comes from Silene latifolia, assembly GCF_048544455.1. Classification (NCBI taxonomy): domain Eukaryota; kingdom Viridiplantae; phylum Streptophyta; class Magnoliopsida; order Caryophyllales; family Caryophyllaceae; genus Silene; species Silene latifolia. The sequence continues at coordinate 164,580,725 of NC_133536.1, read as the reverse complement.
GATTCTTCTGTTTTGGATATTGCAGGAGCCGGTTTGGGGAAGGAAGAGCCGCATGTCACTCCAGCTGTGAGGGAGCCGATCGTTCAAAGAGGCGGTCTAGGATGTCTTAGCTATGGCACAGATGAAGAGCTCGATGAGGAGCCAGTCAAAGTGACGGAGTCCAATTTGGAATCTGATGAGCCGGATGAGGTCATTAATTGAGGAGATGCTGAAGCTGTTGATCCGTTGAGTTCTGCGGATGCTGGAGTTGAGAAGAGTGCAGCTGAGAAGATGAGCACTATAGAGGCTACTTCTTGTAGCTAGAAGCCGAGAAAGTGGGCCATTCCGTGGCCGTTCTTGATCAACTATTAGTTGGTTAAGGCTTTTTCATACAACATTTTATTGCTTTTGGACCTTTTTAGTGCTTTTGTGTGCGCAAGACTTCGCATTTTAATAAGTTTGCTTCGGATTTTATATACTTTAGTCTATTGCTTTGGGTTTTGCGCAATTTTGGGCGCGGTATTGTGTGTATTTACAGGTTTATAGACCATGATAGCTCAATTTATTGAGCTAATTCGAAGAAATCAGAAAGTTACAGCAGGTTTTGCAGTCGATCGACTGGCCTGTATGGTCGATCGACTGAGCTGCGATTTCCAGGAGCTTCTGTTCTTGTTCACCCTGGTCGATCGACTGGGTGATGTGGTCGATCGACCATGTTCGCTGATGTACCTGTTTTCGATCATTCCCCTGCTGTGTTTGATCGATTTGCGGAAGTTGAGGGAGTCTTTTCTCCACTTTATTCTCCGTTTCGTTTCTGTTTTCTTCCATTTCTTTATTTTACACATAATGTTGCATTTCATAAATTGTTTTCTCGTTTTATGCGCGGTATTTTCTGTCTTTTCAGGTACTTATGGGTAGCACTGCTAGCTACTGAAACCTCCTAGCTCACGCTGGTTTGGGGAGGTTTCCTTTTGCTGCGCTTAAAGTCTTGTGAGTTCCGAGTCCTTACTGCATGTTTTGTTTAGTTAATTTCACGCAAATTCCCGTTTTCCTTTTACTTCATTACATGATTTTGCACAATAGGGACATTGTGCGATTTGGTTTGGGGAAGGGTTTTGCGTTGCATTTCATTTGCTTGCATTCACGTTTACATTTTGTCGTGCATTGTTGTTTATTTTCTCTTATATATACAAAAAATTCAAAAAAAAATTGATTGAAAAAATTTCAAAAATTCAAAAAATGCACGTTTATTTTAGCATATAGGTTGCGTCGGAACGGTAGTATTTCAATGATGACATTGCATTTTCATCTGTTTATGCCTAAGTCGTGCTTAATTGACATGTTATTAGTAGAATCATATGCATAGTCTACGAGTTTTCGTTAATTATTTGCTGGACTTGAGACTTGGCTTAAAATTTTGGCAAACTACATCATTTTCTGAGAATTAGAGCCTATAACTGGTGACATCTATGACCAGTTTATCTAGGAGTGTGAGTAGTACTCCTTATGAGACGTGCTATATCAATATGCATAAATATGAACTTAATCTGCTTAATACCTGTATGCATTCGGTTTGTGGTTAGTTGACACATGTGGAAGAGGTCCCCTTTATTCATTTTGCCCATAAGTTCCACACTGCCAGAAATAGCCTTTTTGTCCCGTTAACTACATCCTACATTTAGCCTGTCCTTGTCAAGCTAGTAGTTTATGTTCTTGGGATTGTTACTTCATTTTTGGTAGTGAATGCTCTTTTGAGATGATGTTGGGAAAAGGAAAGAAGGAAGGAAAGAAAAGAAAAAAAAAGAGAGGAAAAATGATTCGAAAAAAGAGAAAAGAGATGGATGTTGTACTGTAGAGGACGGTCGATCGACTGTCCTTCTTGGTCGATCGACTGAAGCTCGAAAAAAGAAGAGAAAAATCAATTCGCATAATTCAAAGTCTTTATTATATGACGATTTTTGCTCCCATGTTTCATTTGTATCTTATGGGGAGTTGTTTAATTATGGAGATTGTGAGTTTTGTGCTTGCTAATAGCACCGTGTTAATCGAAGATTTTGAGCAAGAAGTTGGATATTGTCATATGGTTTTGTTAGGGTACTAGCTTGATCACCTATACCTCCACATTTCCATAATTGTTTTGCCTCTTCTTACCCATTACCTCACATATCCCATATTTACCTCGGCATGTGTCATGGTCATCTATTTGGTTGGAATGCATATGTATGGTTGTAGAGATTACTTTCATATTAGATTGCAGGCATGTTCTTATAGGTCGTAGTTAGGTGAGAGTCACTACAATATGAATTCTTTCTATCTTCACATATACTCACCGGTATTTATTGAGTGATTTGAGCGACCCGTGAGAGTCCAATTTGATAAGTCTCAACAGTTGACGGTTCAGCAGTTTTTAACGACTACATAATTCGTTTGCATGATTCACATTGCTAGTTGATTGTTAGTTGTAGCATTAAATTGGTTTAGGCTATTCAGTTGCATTTCGCTCTGAGATTGAAATCGTTCCACCAGGTTTTAGGATCGAGTCTAGTTCTTGCTTGAGGACAAGCAAGGGTTTGGTTTGGGGAAGTTTGATACGTGTCATTTATATGATGTTTTACACCTCATTTTACACGCATTTCAGAGCTCAATTATGTAGTTTACAGCTACTATTTGCCCCATTTCGTCTACTTTCGTATTTTTATGTAATATTGCAGATTTATGCGGAAATGAGTAGATATTGAGCTAAATCCGTCCCCGAGTATCTTGCATTGCATTTGACGTGAAGTATTTACTTAAGGAACAAGCTTGGTGCGCATTTCGAGGCCTGAAAGATAATTTTATGAAGAATTAGAAGCGGACTATCAGCTAAAGCAGTCGATCGACTGGCCTCAATGGTCGATCGACCAACGCACGACTTACAGGAGCTACTGTACACTGCAGCCCAGTCGATCGACCGGTCACAGTGGTCGATCGACCACACCGCTAATCTGCGTGAATTAAGAGATCGAGAATTAAGAAGCCCGTTGTGTATTAGGTTTAAGAAAGAGTGTTACATTATATTCCTATATAACGTAACCTGACATTATTCAGTTTTCATCAAGTCTTTTATCAGAAAACTTTAGGGAAATATTAGGGTTTGCATTTAAGTTTAATTGTTCAATACAATCGGATTATTGCTTTACTTTCTTTCGTACTTTCGGTTTCCTCCTATTCCATTCGGTATTCTTCTGCTCTTATTTTAGTATTATTACTCTATTTGTTCGTAGTGTAGAATTGCTAGATTAGTTTCCTGAAGCCGAAACTATCGTTTTATATTATTTGTTTGTTTAAATATTTAAAGCATGAATTCAGTAGTTTTATTCGTTGATCTTGTTGTTGTTTTCGTCATAGTCATGAGTAGCTAAATACCTTGTGCTAGGATGTAGGGAATCTGTAGAAGTAGGCGGCATTAGAATAGTAGACCCTAAATCGCGCCATGGTCGATCGACCATGTTCCCTGGTCGATCGACTGGCCACGTGAGTTCAGCTTCGTTTTAATTAATTAAATTGCTATGTTTGACGAATCGAGTGCACGCGACTAGTTGAATGTTTAGGAATTGACCGACCCAATAAAGATCAAAAGATAGGGAAGGGAGATAGCCTACCTAATTAAGACGACTAAATTAATAAGATCGAAAGATGCTACCTGTAAGAATGGACCGAGAGGACTTCTTATTTTCCCGTCTCACATGTTTGTTTTATACCTACCTAGTATACTGCCGCCGAAACTATAGTGAACCGACCATCTTAGCACCCTTTTAATATTTGATTTCATCCGTTTATTTAGTTTATTGTCTTTTAATTCCTTTAGCTATAGACCAAATCAAAGCAAACCCCCACATCGTTACTTTAAGACTTAAATAGACAACTAATAATTGCATCGCCTCCCTGTGGTTCGACCCTGTTACCACTAGCTTCTGTTAGTTTTAATAGGTATTATAAATATTATCTTTGGTGCACACAACGAAGGGCATCAACCACTTGGAAATTTATTAAGGTGAATCTTTATATTGTCAATATTTATTATTATAGTATATTTCAATAATTGTTTTTTTGTCATAACTAGAGAGTAGATATAATATGTATATCTCATTATGGGTTTTTATTTTAGTGTCCGCGCCAGCCTCTTGGGAGCGTATTATGCGGATATTTTGTTTGCCGATATATGTTGGATCTTATCAAAGGAACATATATTAATATTACCCCAAATGTATGTTTTTTTTCTTCATTTCAATCATTTTCATCTCTTTGTTTTTTCTCATTTCGATCTTAGTAATTATTTTACTTTACACATCATATATAGTGTATTAACTACATTTTTGGGTGTCCTATGTATATAGTTCATGCTTAACGTTCCAAAGACGTACTAGTGAGCACATTGACGTGGTGCGGAGTATTTGGGCTGAATTTACACCCCATTTTAATCCCAAAAGTAATGGTGGATGAAGACGATGATTACAGTTTCTTGATGTTCAATGATTGCACTTGGATGCGACTAAGTCATGAGGGTTCAAGGATTTTTATTTATGTTTCACAAGTATTTTTGATATTTTTAGCCTCTAGGCTCTTAAAAACATGATAGGATTTTGTATATTTTTTCATGGATTTGTCCTTATAAATTCAAATTAAATTTGAAGTTTTTTGTTGCGTAAAACATACTGGAGTTTCTGAATTTTAATGCGGGTATAATTCTTATGAGCTATACGATTCAATCGTGTATGGGTTAGGCTAAAAACAGAATTATTTTTTTTTAAAAAAAAATGTCAGGTTCAAAGAGAACGGTTGCTTGTAAAACTTGTTCTCTTTGAAATTAATAAACAGGACGGTTGTATCATTCATTGTTCTCTTTGAAAAGGTAAAACAAAGGCGCCAAATAAATCGACAACTTTATCAAAGAGACCGGTTCTCATATGGAACCGTTCTATCACTACTACAGATACAGGCTATAACAACGGTCAAAAACCGTTGTTATATAAAAAAGCGGACGTTGTTAAAGCGTCCGTTGTAGAAGGTTTTAACAACGGTTGGTTTACTTAACGAAACCGTTGTCAAAAACTATTAACAACGGTTTTATGTATAAAAACCCGTTGTGGAAAGTGTGACTCAATTTTGGGGGGAAAGTTATAACAACGGGTTGTAATATACAAAACCGTTGTTATAACTAAAGACAACGGGTTGTTTCTCAATAACCGTTGTTGTTTGTTCTTAAAAAATAAAAAAATTAAAAATTAAATATTACTAGATGCATGCATAATTACGGCCTGTTAGAATTCCGATGCATGCATTATTACTGACATCACTGTACATATGAACGGATAATATGGAATGAGAAGGGTTAGTAATAGGATTTGAAGCAGCATTATTGAGAGATATGATGATGATTATTATGGCACAACTTCCTAACATATATATTAATTAAAAAGCAATTAACTCAACCCACACATTGCTTAGTATAAATACATTGCATATCTCAACTAACATTTCCATTATCTCATATATTCATCTCCAAACTCTAACTGTTAAAACAAACTCTACTTAATCTTTCAAATCAAACTCAAAAACTCTAAGAAAATGAATGATTTCATCCTAAAGACTCTTACCATGATCGAGAACAACAACAACTTCATCCGCAGGTTCCTCCATATTGAGGAAAGTTTCAGGAGCTACCTTGCGGAAGCTCGATCCGCATCAAGCACGCCAAAGAAAATGGCTTGACGGAGCAAAGCAGCGATTGCGGCTATATGACGATATAGCAAGCGCTGAACGGAACCTCCAAATAGCCAAGGAGGAGAGGACGGATACGATAGAGCACAATAAGATCCTCCATGAAAATATAAGAATTGCATTTTTACATATGTAATTTTTTTTTTTTTAATTTATGTATTTATAAATATATATATATATATTAATTATGTTTATCTTACTTCTTCATCTTGCTTCTTCATTGTTTTAGTAACTAATTATGCGAACAATACTTAAACAAATAACATAATGGTCGATAAAAACACATACATGCAAAAGAAATAAATAGAAAAAGAAAATAATGACGATGAAACTAACCGTGACGGCGAGATTTACCCGATAAATACGAACGTAATAGACGATGAAATCACGGTGACGGCGAGAAGATAAAGCGACGATGAGAAAGAGAGAAATAGAGAAAGAGAGTGTGTATATGTGTTTTGTGTTTGTTTGTCTCTTTGTGTTTGTGTTTGTGTATTAAGGGTTGTGTTTTGTGGTGCAGCAGACTTACTGTTTGTGTGGTTTATAGTATGGAAGGTATTGACAACGGTTATTAAACAACAACCGTTGTGAAATATGTTTTAACAACGGTTGTAAAAAAGACCCGTTGTTAAATAAGTTTTAACAACGGGTTTCAAAAATAACCGTTGTGATTACTTTTCACTAACTTTGCGCCAATTTTGCGCCAAATTATTAACAACGGTTGTGCATGTGTGACCCGTTGTTAAAACTAATAACAACGGTTTTTATAACCATACCCGTTGTAATTGATTTTAGTAAAATTCGCGCCATACATTCTACAACGTCTATTGTGATTTTCGTGAATAATCGTTGTTAAAGGGGCGTTGTAGTTGCCTGGATTTGTAGTAGTGTATGTGATATATCAAAGAGCACAGTTATAGAGCGCAACCGTTCTGATTATTGTTACAACGAGACCGGGTTGACTTTTTTTCAACCGTACTCTTAAGTAAAAGAGAACGCTTGGCCACTGGACGGTTCAAAATGGCTTTAAGAACGGTGTTTGACCATTCTCTTTGATCAAAATTGTAGTAGTGAGGGTTAATGGGGAATTAGGGGAAACCAACATGGGGATTGATTCATGCTTAATCTAATATGTTTCCATAATTAATTTGTTTGCTTGTTGTGATTTCAACTTATGCACATGTTATGTTTGATGAAATGCGAGCCTATGAATCCTTGCATTTTTTACCCATCACTTACCTTTTCAATGAGACTTGTAAGACATAAACCAACTCGAGTCTCATTAGACCATGCATATAGTTGGATAGGGAGGATTAAGTCGACTTGTAGGTGTTGTACAATCTAATCGATTCGGCTCCGGGACCCAAACCTTCCTAGGGATTGTAAGATATACACTAACTCGATCCTATCACAACAATAATTGCTTGCATCTAGTAGAAAATATGTTTGTATGATCAAATCCCATGAATCCCCTATGAACCCATGATACCCTAGTGCTTTTAACCAATTGTTTACATCTCATTTTAATCATCTTGCTTGCTTTCATTATTTTGTTTGCATTATTATTTAGTTTAGTTGATCTCCTACCTCAACCCAAATTGTGACACCCTTAGACACAACCACTTGCAATCGAAAATCCTACATCAATACCCGTCCCTTGGGATCCGACCTTTATTTACCTCTTTACTAAAAGTAGAGTAGTTTGTGAAGTTATAAATATTGTTTTGGTCTAGGTAACTCTTAACGACAAGTAACCAAAATCCATACACCGACCAAAAATGGCGCCGTTGTCGGGGAAGGTGTTAACTTGATTAGATTTTCATTGATTATTTTTAGTTGTGTCTTTCTTTACCCTGGGGAAGTCAAACTCCTCAAGGTTTGTTCTAATTGTTTTCAAGTTGTTTAATATTTTTCATGTCTAGGAGATCACAAGGTAACTTGTTACCCATTGATCTTGAAATTGAAAGAACTTTGACCAACAATAGAAGACTTGCTAGGAATACTTTGAGAGGTATTGGTGAGATTGTGGACATTTAACCAAATAACATTGAGTTCATCAACCCTTTTGCAAGAGAAGGAGAGGATAACCCAACACATAACCAACCACAAAATCAACCCACAATGCCTAAATTTTCATCACATTCCGTACCAACTGAGGAGAACCTGCCAAATGGTACTCCCACACCACAACATTTAACCGGTAATTTCATTTCAAAATCCGCATTTATACAATTAGTTGAGAGAAGTCAATTTGGGGGGATGCCTAGTGAAGACCCTCATTCTCATATGGAGACTTTTTGTGACTATTGTGATGCGATATCTCAAACCGGAGTTACTCAAGACCAAATTCGATGGGTCTTATTTCCTTTTTCTTTGATTGGTTCCGCGAAGCAATAATTAAAGAGCCTAGATAAGGCTACTCTTGGTATTGACTCTTGGAAGAAATTGGCACTTGCTTTCTACAAGAAATTCTATCCTCCGGAGAATACTAACATGTTGAGAGCCCAAATCACCGGGTTCATACAAAGGGATGAGGAATATTTGTATGAAGCATGAGAGAGATTCAAGGATACTTGCCGATCTTGTCCACATCATGGACTTAGCGAGTGGTTCCTTATACAACAATTTTGGAATGGTCTATATGAAGACTCCCGAAACATTCTCAATATGGGATAAAATGGTATGTTTACCGAAGTTTATGATAATCAAACATGGAGCAAGATTGAAGAAATGGCGGTCCATAACTCACAATATAGTAGACCTCGTAAGGCTACTAGAGGAGGAAAGCATGAAGTGGACTATATTACTCAATTGGGTGCTCAACTTAGTGCTCATATTGATACCATTAATTTGAAGTTTGAGAAGGCTATGGCTAGGCTTGAAGAGGTCTCCAAATCACCTAAGCAACATGTTAATGCCATGGTGGCATCTTCATCAATTCCAAGTGGAGTATGTGAGAGTTGTGGAATTTTGGGACATGACCAAAGTGAATGTAGGGGACAAGTGAACAAGTGAATGCTTTCCAAGCATACAAGAGTGGTACCCCTTATTCCAACTATTACAATGAAAACACCAAATTCCATCCCAACCTCTCATACAAAAGCCAAAATGTTCAAAACCCTCAAACAACATACACCCCACCTCCAATGAGAAACCAAGCTCAAAGACCCTTTTACAATCAAAACCAAAGTTATCAAAACCAAACTCTATACAATCAAACAAATGACCAAGGTTTTGATTTTCAAAAAGCGGTCCTCCAAATGCAAAAGAACCAACAAGAATTTTTCACTCAAATGCAAAAGGATAGCCAAGCAAAAGACATCACCATTAACAACATACTAGCTCACACAAAGATGTTGGAGATCCAAATGTCTCAATTGGCATCTTCAAGTTCACAAAGACAAAAGGGGCAATTACCACCTCAAGGTAATCCCCCAAGACAAGAATCGGTGAGTGCCATCCATTTGAGGAGTGGTACAAGGTATGAAGGGCCGAAGAGGCCCGTTGATGAAGATGTTGTGAATGCTAGTGACAAGGAAAGAGTTGTTGAAGACTCTAAGAAAGAAGAAGAACCCATCACCATTCAAGAAGTTTCAAAGGAGAATGAAGAGAAGGCTAAAGAGAAAGAGCCTATTGTGATTCGGCTTCCGTTTCCAAGTCGTCAAGCTAAGCCTAAGTTTGACGAACAACTTGGGAAGTTTATGGAGATTGTCAAGAACTTGGAAGTCTCAATTCCGTTTACGGAATTAATCAATCACGTTCCGGCCTATGCGAAATACATGAAAGATATTCTTACAAAGAAGAAATCCATCCGGAAACTTGAGACTATTGATTTCACTAAGGTGAGTAGTGCCATCCTACAAGGAAGTTCACCTCCAAAACTAAAGGATCCGGGAAGCTTCTCTATTCCATGTACCATTGGCGACACCACAATCAACAAAGCTATATGTGACCTTGGGGTAAGTGTGAGTGTCATGCCATATTCAGTGTGCAAGAGGTTAGGAATGGGAGAACTTAAGTGCACTAATATCACGCTTTATATGGCAGATCGATCAACGAAGACACCTGTAGGGGTATGGGAAGATGTGCCGGTAAGAATTGGCAAGTTCTTCATCCCGGTGGACTTTGTTATTGTTGATATGGAGGAAGACTCCAACATTTCTATCATTTTAGGAAGACCTTTCTTACACACCGCGGGAGCGGTGAATGACGTGAACCATGGAGAGCTCACACTTGAAGTGGGAGATGAAACAATCACTTTTAATCTTGACAAGATAATGAGAGCTCCCCGATTGCATGAGCCATGTTTCATGGTTGATCATTATAGCCAAGAAAGTGATAGGAAGAAGTTGGCATCTCAATGCAAAGAACAAGCTATGGGTAAAGAATCACCACCCATACGGGAGAAGAAAATGGGTAACCTCCAAGATGCTCCGTCAAAGGAACAAGAATGTTTCAACAAGAATGAGAGCTTGAATAGCTCATCACCACTCATGACAAGAGAAGAGGAAGGCCTCATTGGCCATAATGACAAGAATAAAGAGGAGTTGTTCTCATCAACTCGTGATATTATTGGGGAATAAGTAGATGAAGTATGCGGTCTTTGGGATGATGAGTTTGAAGGGATATTCAATCCTTATATCGGTAATGCTATGACCCAAGACCACAATGAAGAACAACGTGTGCAAAGGTCTATTGAAGATCTTTATCATGACAATGAACAAGCTTTCGACTACTTCTTTAAGATGTTGAGCAACATCAACAACACCTTGGCTATGCCCCCTTGACATCTCATTTATGGATGAGAGTTTGGTGGAGTCCTCCCTAAACCACCATTTGTAAATATTCTAACCCCTTAACTTACATTTTACTTATTGTATTGCATTTTTGTTAATTTTGGATTTGTATTTTTATGCCTTGATCAAGATTTTCATCATTTCGAGAGAAAGTGAGGGAGGGACTTATGTGATTATTGATGTGTAGTGTTTTGACATAGTGTGGGGATAGAAATTGCCTAGGCTATCCAAGCCTTCATAGTGCCCCCACAATGAAGACCAAAGGAATGAAGAGTAAATGACACGGGTTATGAAATACCCACGGATGGAACTGAATTCGTGTGGTAAAGGGAAGATCTGAGCATCCCGACCCAGAACCTGCTCGTCCTGAAGATAATCCGAGCATCCTGGTGAGAAGAAGCTTGTCCTGAGAGAGCTGGAAAAAGAAATCTTTGGACTGACTGAGAATCCGAGCGTCCCGTGGAAAATCCGCTCGTCTCAGTCAGGACGCTCGTCCCATAAAGAATCCGCTCGTCCTACTGCTGGTAAAATTTGGGATTTCTCCCTGATAATAAATCCGAGCGTCTTCACAGGAATCCGCTCGTCCTCCTTAAAAAGACGCTCGTCTTCCTCAGAAGACGCTCGTCCCAGAAATATAGAATCCGAGCGTCCCGACCCAGATCCGCTCGTCTCCCCTCTGAAATTCAAAATCAACGGGATTAAACCCCCCCTTTCCCAATTCATTTTACTCATTCATAACACAAACACAACTCCAAAACCCTCAATCCCTCCATCCACAAAAATCAAATTTCTCAACCAAATTCACCCAAATTAATTCCAAACTCCCTCAAAACTCAAACAAATCACTCCTTTGTCAACAACAAGCAATTAAAACACAAAAATCTTCAAAGTTTGAATCGATTTTTAGGATACAAGGCAAAATTCAACTATCCTAAATCGATTTGGGTCTTATTGGAATTTGAAGAAATCAAGCTTATCTTTGGTGTTACTACATAAAGGAGAACATGGCAAGAACAAAAGGTGGAAGCAAGGCACCCCCAAAGAAGAACCTTTCCAAAATACAACAAGCTCTTCAAGCACTAAGGCATTGGTGGTTCAAAATGCAAGGATGGAAATTCAAGAGTCTACTCCTCCTATGGAAGCTACTACTTCTACTCCGGTTGTTGAACAACTGGATGATTATCCGGAGGTAATTTTCACTTCCGAGTCTCATAGGAAGAAATTTGTTTCCCTTGCTAAGAAATCTATTTTAACCACCAAATTCATATGCCAAGAGACCTTGTCAAAATTGGGTGTCTTAGAACAAACCAAGACCTTTTTCGAGTCCATGGGGTTGAGTACTTTGTTTGATATGCAAGAGTTGACTTACTCATCCCTCACCTTAGAGTTCTTAAGCTCTTTGAAAGTCACCAAGGTGGAGACCCGAACAAACATTGAATTCCGTCTCGAGAATATTGATAGGAAATTGTCTTTTCGCGAGTTTGGTGAAATTTTTTGCCTTAGCAATGACCCGACTTACACGAAGAAACCTACCAAGTATGATCCCGCTCCCTTATGGAAGGCTATTACCGGGAGAGAGTTTACATCTTATCATGATTGTCGTGCTCTTTTTGTCCATCATCCGGGCATAAGAGTATGGCACAAGGTTGTTGGGCATACTTTGATTGCTAGAAAGGGAACGAACCATTTCACCGAACTTGACTTTATTTATCTCGAGTCGACCTTGAACATTGGAAGAGAGTTCACCAAAAAGTACAACATTATTCAACTTTTGATTGAGAGGTGGCTCAAAGTCGATCATGGCAAAGAAGGCACGGCCTTTATTGTTAATGGAGGTTTGGTAACTTATTTGGCAAAACACTTCAACTGGAAATTCAACAAAGATAGCACCTATAAACCGGTTAAGGGAGGCCATATCATTGATCTAGCCATCATGGTTCAAAAATTAAAATGGGTCACGAATGATACTCTTGATGACAAATTTGGGTGGTTAACAAAAGATGCTAAATCCTTCACATTGCCAAGTAAGATTTGACGATTAAATGTTCATAGACCAAACTACCTTCTCCCACTCTCCGAGGAAGCTGAGTATATTATACAACACCAAGGGGAAGACATTGCCAAGCCCTCCTCCTCCATTATCACCCCACCTTGCCCATTCACCTACCATGAATTTCAACCCGAAAATGTTAAGGCGGGGAATGACTACTTGACTCTCTTGATGAAAGAAATGCATAAGCAAGCTTATGAGGATAGAGTCAATGCTGATAAAGCACAATATCCGCCTCTCCTACATCTTGCTAGGCAAGGACTTCTTGACCCATCTTGTCCTTTGCCTAGTTGAGCGGATAAGGAAATCTTCTTTCCTAGTGCTTCTAGAGGTGGTAGCTTGGATGAAGAGGAGATGGTTGTTATTGAGAGTGGTGCACAAGAAGGTGAATAAAATGAAGGAGGAGGAGGAGGAGAAGAAGAAGAAGAAGAAGAAGAAGAAGAAGAAGAAGAAGAAGAAGAAGAAGAAGAAGAAGAAGAAGAAGAAGAAGAAGAAGAAGAAGAAGAAGAAGAAGAAGAAGAAGAAGAAGAAGAAGAAGAAGAAGGGTACAAGTGCAAGTGATGATAACTCCGGATCTATGGGGGTTGATGATGATTCTAGTGAAGTTAGTGATGATGATAGTGATGACGTCATGGGCTTAAGATTGAGGATTATCAAGCTCTTGGGAGGATGCCACATTACTTTGCGAGTTTCCTACACCTCCTTTAAGGTTTGTCTATTTCTCTTGTTTTTCATATAATTTTTATCTTGATCGTAATTTTGAGTCCTAGCATCAACTAGAGGACTCACACCTCGGCCACATTGAGGTGTTTCTTTTATTGTTCCCACATTCAAACTCCAAAATGACAAATGTAGTTTCATGCATAGCATCCTTATGCATGAACTCCCCCAATTTTTGACATTAGAAATAGTGTCTCTTTTGGTTTGGGGAAGTTTATGCATATACATTGGGAGCTAATCTAAATTATGCTCTCCGACATACCAAAAATCATGCATCATATAGCATAGCTTAGTTTGCATTCACTCTTGTTTATATGTCATATAGTTTGCATTTAGCTTAGAAATCATGCATTTTCATATAAATTGCATAATTTCCTATCGTATTGGTCATTGAGGACAATGCCCATACTAGTGTGGGAATGGGAAATTCTAACATGACTTTTTAAACAAAAATGATAAAAATTGAAAATTTTTGAAAAATACAAAAACATGTCTTTTAATTTCATTAAAACAAAATCCATAAAAATTTGAAAAATTCAAAAACATGTTCATTTCATTTGTAGTGTAGTCTTGTATATATTGTGTTTGTCCATCCTTTTTCACATTGATCGACTACGCCACATCCGAGACATGAGGATATTGAAGATCGCATGGTATGATCTTTCCAATCTCCTTTTTCCTCTTTACGTTAATGACTATGTGGCTTTATTTTGATTGATGCGGTATAAACAATGTGAATTTAGGACTGCATTTAGATTATTTGGCATACTAGTTGGTAGAAGCATATGCATTAGGTTGTATAAATGTAAGTTGCATCATGGCATATAGTTGCATTTAGTAAAAAATTTGTGAAACCGTCTATTTGGGAAGTTTGACAAGTGTATATAAGGCCCTTGTAGATACTTTTTCTTCTTAAGACTTTGCTTGTTAGAATACTTGTAAAACACCCTAGGATGTGTCATGCTAGTATCCTTTTACCCATGGATTAAGGCCTAGTCAAGAGTACCTTGTGCTGTGATAACTCCTTGTCTACCGTTTATTCCAAGGTGACCCTTGAAACCATGCAACCATCCATCGTCCATGTTCTACCACATTTTTGTCATCAAAAGGGAATGGGCACAAAAATTGTTCAAAATTTGAGTTCAAGAAATGAAAATAAAAGAAAAAGTTTGCAATTGCATCAAAAGAAAAGAGGAGTAGCAAAAATAAACTCCTAATGCTTCAAAAATAAGCACCTTCCTTACAAATAGGGTAGCTTTGAAAATATTCAAAAAGAAATGCAAGAAAAAGTTGAAAAATTGTCAAGTGTTGAAAATGCCAAACATCAAAAGAAATGGCAACAAGAAATTGTTCTCAAAATGTTAATGCCACAAGAAATTGGGAGGAAAAAACAACAACAAAAGCAAACTCCCACATGAAACTCAAAATTCTATTGATCCCTTTTCCATCGTATGCACTTTTGTGCGTGGTAGAGAGGGGACGACCCTTCTTCTTGTCTAGGCAAGAACGGGAATTCCGCGATCCTCCAGTGTTTCTAACACCATAGGAAGTCTACTCTTGACTAAAGCATTTAACGATTGAGGACAAAGGTACCCTAGATTGACACAAATTGGAGGTGATTTATTGGTATCCTTCTAGGCTTAGTAGTTTGAAGAAACCGTATCTATGATGGAATGTGTACCCTTAGATTGCTTCCCTTGTAGATAATTTCCGCCACTTAGATGAGGAAAGTGGCTATTCATTTTTGTAGATGCATCCATTTACTTGTTTTGTGTGCTTTAATGCTTGGATGTGTCGCCATTTTGGCAAGCCCCACCTTGCCTTACAAGAAGGCATCCTACCTCATGGTTGTCTTGTTGTGAGTTGAAGGGGCGGAGTGAGACCCGCTAATTGTCTCACATTGGCTATATTAGTAGGTTAGTTTGAATAAGGGTCCTAGTTTTTGTCACCTCTTTACTCGGGACGAGCAAAGGTTCGGTTTGGGGATATTTGATGTGACTCATATTTGAGCATATTTAGTCCCGGAATTAGGCTCGTTCCTATGCTTTTTAGTGCATAATTGGGTCATTTACTATCTTTAGTTTCCCGTTTTGCATATTCTTTGAGGTTTTGTTCCCTTGGTAGGAAAAGAGTGCAAACCTTGCATTTTCATGGCAAAATGGAGATAAATTGATCAAATTCAATAACCAAGCATCAAAGGGAAGACAATGCTAGAAGGCCTATGTAGGAAATAAAGTAGCTTGGGCAATGATGAAAGGATCCTTGCATCTCCAACAAGATCCCCGAGGATTAATGAGGAAAGAAAGGAAGAGAAGTGACTGTGAAGGAATCCGAGCGTCTTCCTGCCCAGGACGAGCGTCGCCTTGCTACAATCCGAGCGTCCCGATGCCAAGACGCTCGTCTTGAGGCCAAATTATCCGAGCGTCCCTCCCACAATCCGCTCGAATCCCCATGCAGAACCAACCGTCTCTGCTGCCTAGACGCTCGGGACGAGCAGATCTTCTGGAGACCACCAAAACGAGATGAGCATCTCCTTGGAGAGGAGCACTTCCTCAACTTTTCTTAAGGGTCTTAATAGTCATTTAAGCCCTTAGTAACTCTAATCTTTGTACCTAATCTCTAGTATAAATAACCCATTGTACTACCTAGATTAGCATGTCATCTTAATAGGATCCTAATCAAGTCCTAATACTCTCTTAATCTTGTAATCAATTGTTAATTTAGCATTAATACAAATCTCATTTCTTAATCATTCCTTAATTTCTCTATTGTTCATCATTTATTTTGGGTAATTAGAAGATTATTTGGGTTTATTTGGAGGATTGACAACCTTCCATCAATCATCAAGTACTTCTATTATTCTTTGCTTTATTATTGGGAATCATCTTTATAGGTATAATTCTCTCTTAATCCTTTTTAATTATTGTTAATCATCTTCTTCTTTTTTTGATAAAATGTAAGCTTTTCATTAAATCAAAAAGAAGATCGTGACCATACACCGTGTTAAGACAACCCAAAATTTTGGGCCAGACTAAACACGCGAAAACGAAACAAAAGAGACAGTAAGGCCAAAGGCACAAATACAACCACCGACAATCAAAACTCTTACCCTATTTCATTTTAACAACAAAAATAGGAGAGAGAGGGACAGCGGCGCCTTCTCACGCTCCACACAACCCATAGATCCACTGATCCTGTAAATTCTTCCTCCTTGTCACAACTTTAGCTAGCCAAATCTGTAACACCCCCATACTCCGAGTGCCTTACCAGGACCACTCAGGTATGGAGGCATCACCATCTCGGTTGCCCGAGGTATGATAATCAAACAACAGCGATAAAGAAACAACATTTATTACTAATAGTTTAATGAATGATAACAATCCTCAAACCAACTGAAAGTACATTACATTATTCCAACTAACTGTTCTCAAACTGAAATGTAAATAAATGCTAAACTACAGCGGAAGACTCTATCATCATGTCGTGGCCATCCCAGCTATCCCCGTATCATCTCTATACCTGCTCAATATCTGCTCACCATCCCCGAATGGATCACCGCAGGTTTACAAAACAACACCGGGGTCAGTACTAATCACACAACCAATGTACATATCAACAATAAGACAAATAGACAGCTGAACTGCCTCACACACACACACACACACCAATCAACCGTCTCAATCACCGATCGTCCTTTGGACCGCCCTCGCGATGGGGGACCGCAGCCTGTTCCCACCTAAGCCCCGCTCATCGTACGAGCGATAACCCCGTATCATTAATGTGCACATCCCTTCGTGGCGGGTTCCACGGAAGGCGAACTAGGGCGTGAGATCACTCCCGCAAGTGACCCCACTCAGCCGAGAACGCATCTCGAGAACCATCACAAACACAACCACAGCCACAATCACAATTACAATTACAATCATCATAAATCAATCAACTAACTACAGCACATCACCAATATCCCATTATGGGACTAATACTGAGTAGGAAATCCTACCTGGAAAGCACACAAGCAGACGGTATCTCTGTTTGTCTCAAAACGCCTCTTCTATGAACTCTCCTCCTAACATATACACATGAATACTACTATTCAACCACTTATTCATAAAAACCCCCAATTACTAAATTAGGGTTTCACTAATCTCAACAAAACGTTATAAAAATTATGCTAGAAGCTTACCCTTGACGCAAGGAATCCAACGACACAAACTACGATGCAAACCGACCGTCTGATCTCCGGGAATTGTCAAGAACGCGATTAGGAAGAAGGACCAACTGCTTTCTCTCTTAAACAGGTTTTAGGTTTTGGCAAAAGTGTTTTAGAATAAAGACGAATATGTTTATATACCTTAATCGCGTAATTAACAAATCCCGAGAAAAACCCCCGATAAACCGGACACTCGATCGAGTACCCAAGGTACTCGATCGAGTACCCCCCTACTCGATCGAGTGCCCCAGCTACTCGATCGAGTGCCCAACAGGTCAGAAACTATTTTATTCTGCGACACACCCCTACTCGACAGAGTAAGGGCTACTCGATAGAGTACCCCCAAGACCATAAATACGGAGTATTACAGTCTTCCCTCCTTAAAAAGAACTTCGTCCCCGAAGTTCAAACCACTACCAAAAACAAAGGTACTCCCTCAACATTCCCGACTCAACAATCAAACAAAACATGATACAAACCCAAGACAACATCCCGACACAACATACAAAAGGTGTATAAAACTCTTAAAAACTCTCGCGATCATCTCCTACCCCCCTAAAAGAAACAAGGTTACGTCCCCGTAACCATACATACCTGATCAAAAAGGAAAGGGTAACGCTCTTTCATGACATCCTCGGCTTCCCATGTAGCTTCCTCGGTCTCGTGATTAGACCACAGGATCTTAAGCAAAACTGTCTCCCCACTCCTAGTCTTTCTAACCTTTCGGTCTAGGATCTGCTTAGGTACCTCAAGATATGATAAGGACTCATCTAGCTCTAAACTCTCTGCCTCTAACACATGTGACGGGTCACTCACATACTTCCGCAGCTGCGATACATGAAACACATTATGCACTCTCTCTAACGCAGCAGGTAAAGCCAGACGATAAGCAACCTCTCCAACTCGCTCTAAGATCTCATAAGGCCCTATAAACTTCTGACTTAACTTGCCTTTCTTCCCAAATCTCATAACTCCGCGCATAGGAGACACTTTTAGAAGGACTTTATCCCCAACCTGAAACTCTATATCCCGACGATGTAGATCTGCATAACTCTTCTGTCGATCCTGAGCTGCTCTCATCCTTTCCCTGATCATCTTAATCTGTTCAACCATCTCATGCACCATCTCTGGTCCTAAAACTATCGCCTCAAAGACTATCGTCCCCAGATTGGACTCCTACATCTCCTCCCATACAAAGCCTCAAACGGTGCCATACCAATACTAGTGTGATAGTTGTTGTTGTAAGAAAACTCTATCAAGTCCAACCTCGCTCCCGCCTACCACCAAAATCCATCACACAAGCTCTCAACATATCCTCCAAGGTCTTGATTGTTCTCTCGTCGCCCATCTGTCGCAGGATGAAATGTTGTACTCATCTTCAAAGTCTGTTCCCAACGATTCCCGCAACTCCTTCCAAAACCTCGATATAAACCTCGCATCTCTGTCAGACACTATGTCCTTAGGGACTCCATGTAACTTAAGCACGTTCTTTCGATAGGCCATGGCCAATTGTGCCTTAGTCCATGTATCTTTCATTGGAACAAAGTGAGCTGACTTGGTCAAGCGATCCACTATCACCCAAATCATGTTGTTACCTTGTTGACTCCTTGGCAAACCCACAATAAAATCCATGGAAATGGATTCCCACTTCCACTCAGGCACCTCTAAAGACTGAATCTTACCTTGTGGTCTTCTTTGTTCCCCCTTAACTCTCTGGCATGTCAAACAACGGGACACAAACTCAGCTGTTTCTTTCTTCATCCTGTGCCACCAAAACGCGTTTTCTTCAAATCTTTGTAAAGCTTGTCTCCACCTGGATGAACTGAATATGGTGTGCAATGTGCTTCTGTCATGATTGTCTTTTTCAACTCCTCATCATTTGGAACACACCACCTTCCATCGAACCTCAAACTACCATCTGTATGTATCAAAACCGGACACTGTCCCTTTCTCTACTCCCGCTCTCCACTCAACTATCTTAGGATCCAAAGCCTGTTTACCTCGAATGTCATCATAAAACTCCATATGTACTGTCATATCACCCATGGCATCCCCTTTCTGCATCATATGAATCCCAAAGCTCGCTACCTCATCCCTCAACCTCATCAAAGATAGAGCTGTACACAAGGAATGTACACTCTTCCTACTCAAAGCATCAGCAACAACATTGGCCTTCCCTTCATGGTAGATGATTTCCATGTCGTAGTCGCCAATCAACTCCATCCACCTCCTCTGTCTCATGTTCAACTCCTTCTGCGTGAAGATGTACTTGAGACTCTTGTGATCAGAAAATACCTTAAAGATCGCTCCATACAGGTAATGTCTCCAAATCTTGAGAGCAAACACCACTGCACCCAACTCCAGATCATGAGTAGGGTAATTCTCCTCATAAGGCTTCAACTGCCTAGAAGCATAGGCAATCACTTTACCGTTCTGCATCAACACACATCCCAACCCATTCTTCGAAGCATCGGTATAAACCTCAAAATTCTCGCTCCCTTCGGGCAATGCTAGGACAGGAGCTGTGGTCAAACGCTCCTTTAATGTTTGGAACGCCGTCTCACAATTCTCATCCCAACGAAACCTGTTCTCTTTCCTCATCAACGCTGTCATCGGTCTAGCTATCTTGGAGAAATCTTTCACAAACCGTCTGTAGTATCCAGCTAAACCCAAGAAACTCCTGACCTCAAGAACATTCTTTGGTGCTTCCCACTTTGTCTTCGCTTCAATCTTCACGGATCTCTGACTACCCCATCTTTAGATATCACATGCCCCAGAAAAGCAACTTTCTCTAACCAGAACTCACACTTGGACAACTTAGCATACAACTCATGCTCCCTCAACGTCTGCAACACGATCCTCAAATGTTCCTCATGCTCCTCCTTAGTCTTTGAGTAAACTAAGATATCATCTATAAACACTACCACAAACTGATCCAAGAACTGTCTAAAGATCCTATTCATCAAATCCATAAACACTGCCGGCGCATTAGACAACCCAAACGGCATCACCACATACTCATAATGGCCATACCTCGACGTGAAAGCTGTCTTTGGTATGTCCACGTCTCTAATCTTCACCTGATGGTACCCCGACCTCAAATCAATCTTAGAAAAGACTGTTGCTCCACTCAACTGATCAAACAGGTCATCTATCCTTGGCAAAGGATACTTGTTCTTTATCGTCACTCGGTTCAACTCTCTGTAATCTATGCATAACCTCAAAGTTCCATCTTTCTTCTTCTTCACAAAATGAATGGTGCTCCCCACGGCGATACACTTGGCCTAATGTATCCCTTATCTATCGATCATCCAATCGCTTCCTAAGTTCCTCCATCTCCTTAGGACCCATACGGTACGGTGCCTTAGAGATTGGCCCCGTCCCCGGCTTCAACTCAACGGTGAAATCTATCTCCCTCTTCGGTGGTAACCCGGAATCTCATCGGGAAAAACGTCAAGCAAACTCTCCCCCATGGTATCTCATCAATCGTCGGACCCTCTACCCGGTCATCTCTCACATGGCATAAGATCAAAGGACATCCCTTCCTCAAATAAGACTTCAAGGTGACAGCTGCAATCAACTTAACTTTGGGTTTGACTAGAAACCCCGTGTAAGACACACTAACGCCCTTAGGACCTCTCAAGGACACTTTCTTTTGATGACAGTCTATCTTAGCTTTATACTTTCCTAACCAATCCATCCCAACTATCATCTCAAAACCGTTAAAGGAAACTCTAGCAAGTCTACAGGGAAATCAACTTGCCCAACTATCAAGGATACATCTCTAAACAACCTCCCACAAGGTACAGACTCACCCGACGGTATGAAAACTTGCTCACTAATGACTCATATACTCTCAAACCCAATGTTTCACATGACTCAAGACACAAACGACCGAGAAGCCCCGAATCAAACAAAACAAACGTAGGAATACCATTAACAAGGAATGTACCGGTGATAACATGCTCATCTTCCTCATTTTGCTTTCTTGTCCATCATGAATAACTCCCATCGGTCTTCCGCCCACCTCCCCGGACAAGACTAGGCGATGCGGTCGGCTTAGCACCCGACCCTTGGTTGTTGTTGTTGTTCATCGGTGTCTTCTGATAAGAATTACCGCCGTTGCGGTTACCTCCACTCAGTAGCTCGACCTCCCGGTTTGGCCATGATCCCGCCGGCCTCGTTGCTCGCGAAGCTCGTGCGAGTCTCGGAAAGATCCGGTGCACTCGTGCACTCATGTCTCTTGTGGCCTACGCCACCACATCCAAAGCAGTCACCCCGCCTATTACTCACACTCCCTCGGCCTCGCCCAAAGGAAGCCCCAAAGACTAAACCCCGATCCGGAAGAAAACCCCTTAGGCGATTGTGGTTGCCTTTCTTGTAATTAGATTGGCCACCACCCTCGCTCTCCGACTTCCTCTTCTCACCACGGACCTCTCCGAGCCATCTCCACTAGCCTCTCGGCTCTCCCGGCCCTCTCATACGCTTCCTTTACATCAGTGAGGACTCCCACGGGTAACTTATCCATAATCTTCGTGGTTAGTCCACTCTCAAACCTCAAAGCCAAATTCTCATCACTCAAACCCATGTCCTCAGCATATCTAGATTTCTCATTGAACTGCCTGTAGTACTCAGCCACAGACATCTCAGCAGTCATCTTAAACTTATCAAACTCCTCCCTCAACTTACTCCTCACATGCTCCGGCACAAACTCCTTCCTCACAGCCCTACGAAACTCCTCCCAAGGTATAGCAGGTAACCCTTGGTTGGTATACAACTCCTTAGCACTCACCTTCACCGAATCCCACCACTTGCCAGCTGCCTCCCTCAGATAAAACGCAGCCTGATCCACTCTCATCTCATCCGGACAATGGACTAGGTCCAGTATGTTTTCCATCTCCCTCAGCCAACTATCGAGAAGGTTAGGCTCCTCAATTCCCTTGTACTCTTTTGGGTTGAACCTCGCAATATAAAGGCTGACTTTAGCATGGTCAACCTCCTTCTCCTTTTCCTTATTCTTGTCCTCGTTCACTCTCTTCAGGGTCTCAGTCAGAGCATCCTGGTGCTCTAACATCTTGACGATGTCATCCACGGTCATAAGCTCAGCTCTCGCATACAAGGCATTTCTCTTTGGCGGCATCTTGAAACTATACGTATATAAGAAAGGGTAAACATGAACATGCGTACTAAACCTCAAAACACGAAGACTCGCTGCCCAGAACCTACTCGATCGAGTATCCAAACCCACTCGATCGAGTAACGGGCTACTCGATCGAGTGCCCCTATGTACTCGATCGAGTACCCAAACTCCAGAACCAAACAGACCTTCTGATCTCTAACCCACTCGATCGAGTATCTAGGCTACTCGATCGAGTGGTTTCTACTCGATCGAGTACCCCTAGCTACTCGATCGAGTGCCCCAAAACGCGATTCTGGTCCAAAATCGTCAAAAACCTATCCGATCGAGTTAGTCTCACTCGATCAAGTATCACTAATACGTAACAGCTACCCGCATATTACGTCACATACTAACATTGCTAACTTTATAAATCACATTATATCATAACATTCATGCTATTAATTGCCACGTTGTAAAACATTCCATCATGCCATCATTTCATCAACAATGTCTATATATATATCATCACTTTTCATCTCATCAACTTCTAATTCGAACATCCAACCATCAACACATTCCATCACATTGTTACGCAAGTTACTAAGCACACACATGACTCAACACATATTTCCCCCATGTGACCGGTTCAAAGTTGTAGGGCGACCCCTTGCGACTTTAGGACGTCTCCCAAGCCTTTGCACTAGCTCCCACAACTTTTACCCCGGGTTCTTTTTAATTGACTCTCTACGTTCATTAAGTTCATTGGTTACAGGTTTCAGGATCGTCGCTCTGATACCATTTGTAACACCCCCATACTCCGAGTGCCTTACCAGGACCACTCAGGTATGGAGGCATCACCATCTCGGTTGCCCGAGGTATGATAATCAAACAACAGCGATAAAGAAACAACATTTATTACTAATAGTTTAATGAATGATAACAATCCTCAAACCAACTGAAAGTACATTACATTATTCCAACTAACTGTTCTCAAACTGAAATGTAAATAAATGCTAAACTACAGCGGAAGACTCTATCATCATGTCGTGGCCATCCCAGCTATCCCCGTATCATCTCTATACCGCTCAATATCTCGCTCACCATCCCCGAATGGATCACCGCAGTTTACAAAACAACAACAGGGGGTCAAGATACTAATCACACAACCAATGTACATATCAACAATAAGACAAATAGACAATTTGAATCGCTCACACACACACACACACACCAATCAACCGTCTCAATCATCGATCGTCCACCTGGACTACCCGCGATGGGGGACCGCAGCCGGTCCCACCTAAGCCCCGCTCATCGTACGAGCGATAACCATGTATCATTAATGTGCACATCCCCTTTCGTGGCGGGTTCCGAGGAAGGCGAAACTAGGGCGTGAGATCACTCCCGCAAGTGACCCCACTCACCCGAGAACGCATCTCGAGAACCATCACAAACACAACCACACCACACAATCACAATTACAATTACAATCATCATAAATCAATCAACTAACTACAAAGACATCACCAATATCCCATTATGGGACTAATGCGAGTAGGAAATCCTACCCGGAAAGCACACAAGCAGACGGTATCTACAAATTTGTCTCAAAACGCCTCTTCTATGAACTCTCCTCCTAACATATACACATGAATACTACTATTCAACCACTTATTCATAAAAACCCCCAATTACTAAATTAGGGTTTCACTAATCTCAACAAAACGTTATAAAAATTATGCTAGAAGCTTACCCTTGACGCAAGGAATCCAACGACACAAACTACGATGCAAACCGACCGTCTCGATCTCGGAATTGTCAAGAACGCGATTAGGAAGAAGGACCAACTGCTTTCTCTCTTAAACAGGTTTTAGGTTTTGGCAAAAGTGTTTTAGAATAAAGACGAATATGTTTATATACCTTAATCGCGTAATTAACAAATCCCGAGAAAAACCCCCGATAAACCGGACACTCGATCGAGTACCCAAGGTACTCGATCGAGTACCCCCCTACTCGATCGAGTGCCCCAGCTACTCGATCGAGTGCCCAACAGGTCAGAAACTATTTTATTCTGCGACACACCCCTACTCGACAGAGTAAGGGCTACTCGATAGAGTACCCCCAAGACCATAAATACGGAGTATTACAAAATCTTCATATCTTTGATGATTCCAGTAGCCATTGTTTCTAGTCTGACAACAGTAGCCTCATGTTTGCTGCGATTTCTCTGGTGCCAGATGGAATACATCATAACATTTATGATTCCATTGATAGTGTACTTCTTATCCCGAGATCCAGTGATGTTAATCCGCCAATCAGTCACATCATCTCGAGGTAAGCTAAAAGCCATCCATTGTTCAACTCTACTAATGATTGTTTGACTATATTCACAGGAGAAGAAAAGATGATCCAAGGAATCGTTCCCATCTCCACAGATAAGGCGGGTAGTATCAATGTCTAACCCAAAGCTTTTCAGTTTTTCATGAGTGTTCAAACCTTTATGGAAATAAATCCATGCTAGAAGACTGTGTTTGGGAATAGTCATTTGATTCCAGACCAGGGATGACCAAGAGACTTGGTCATTTCTATGTCGAAGATACTCATATACTTTGGCAATAGTATAAGTTTTACCAGGGATGTTATCCCATTGCTTTTGTAAGTAGGGCCCAATAAGAAGATCCCTCACTTTAATCATCTTCATTTGTTGATCATGTTTTGCCTTGCTAGTATGATTGACAACCTTGTTAGTATGTTAAACTTGATAATAAGTGAGTAGTTTCCTTAACTAAGGTTAATGGGGAATTAGGGGAAACCAACATGGGGATTGATTTATGCTTAATCTAATATGTTTCCATAATTAATTTGTTTTCTTGTTGTGATTTCAACTTATGCACATGTTATGTTTGATGAAATGCGAGCCTATGAATCCTTGCATTTTTTACCCATCACTTACCTTTTCAATGAGACTTGTAAGACATAAACCAACTCGAGTCTCATTAGACCAGGCATATAGTTGGATAGGAAGGATTAAGTCGACTTGTAGGTGTTGTACAATCTAATCGATTCGGCTCCGAGACCCAAACCTTCCTAGGGATTGTAAGATATACACTAACTCGATCCCATCACAACAATAATTGTTTGCATCTAGTAGAAAATATGTTTGTATGATCAAATCTCATGAATCCCCTATGAACCCATGACACCCTAGTGCTTTTAATCAATTGTTTTAATCTCATTTTAATCATCTTGCTTGCTTTCATATTTTGTTTGCATTATTATTTTGTTTAGTTGATCTCCTACCTCAACCCAAATTGTGACACCCTTAGACACAACCACTTGCAATCGAAAATCCTACATCAATACCCAGCCCTTGGGATCCGAACTTTACTTACGTCTTTACTAAAAGTAGAGTAGTTTGTTAAGTTATAAATATTGTTTTGGTCTAGGTAACTCTTAACGACAAGTAACCGAAATCCATACACCGACCAGTAGAGTATATCAAATTGACCATCAAAGAACAATTATCATAAAATACCAAAACTGTTTAAAGTATGAATACAACTGAAATCAAACTCGAACGTTACAATCAAAACTGTCAAGGAACTAAAGTAATACTGTCAATGAAAGCTAGATAAACTGGTGACGACTCGACCCCCAAGCAAACCTGCGAGCTATCCATAGCTATACCTGCTCAATCAACTACTCACCATCCTCGAATGGATCACCACAGTTTTGAAAATAATACCGGGGTCAGTCAACTGCATAATCAAAGTAAGAATTTACAAAACAACAATACAACCAATTCAATTGCCATCTCAATTCCCAACTCCATTACCAATCAATACCTGACTACACACTTAAGTGTGTAGTCCTGCCAGATTACCCATCGCAACAGGTAATCTTCACCGCCGGTGGGGGACCGCAGCCGTTCCCATCTAAGCCCCGCACATTGCAACAAGCGCACCCAGATCATTAATGTGCACATCCCCCTTGTGACGGGAGCCACAAGAGGCGAAGATGGGGTTGTAACCATCTCCCGAACATGGTCCCATCTCAACAATACCAATCTCAATATCAACAAACCAATACATACCAATCAACCAATATCTTTTTTTTTGGTGAAATGTGAAAATTATATTAATAATTAAAATAATGTCATACATTCACCAATAGAAGCCTACCATAGCACCCCTACAAAAAAAACTACAATAATAAAAAGTTACATCCAAGGGAACCAACTCATACACTGATACTTAGAAGTCCAATTGCAGTTTTGAGCTCTACTCTGCACAATATCCTGCACATTCTTGACAACAGCTGAAGGAAACGGACTACATATGGAGCTGGTCTTCAGGCTACACCAGACACATGTCACAGGTACTATCCTGAATAACACCAAAACGCACTAGCATATCCTTAGTCATGAGTCTACCTTGGATAGCTAGCCAACCAATAAACGAATGCTTGGGCACATTGAAACGATTCCAAATAACAAGATGCCAAGGAACCTTAGCCTGATCACCTTGAAGCCAAGAATAGCCCTCATAAATAGTATACCTCCCTGCATTAGTCCTCCACTAACCATTATAGTAAGCAGGTTTAAGTTGTTCCTTGACCTGGCATAGCTTTCTCCATGTCCAGCTAGAGCTAGAGGCAGGTACATAATCCAGCCAGTTCTTGTCTTTAATATACATATGATTTACCCATCGAATCCACAGATGATCTGCCTTCAATGCTAGCCACGACACATATTTGCCCAACATTGTTAAATTCCAGAGTTTACAGTTTATAATACCAAGACCACCAGCTTTTTTAGCAGTGCAAACTTTAGACCAAGCAACAGGGGCAGTTTTCAAGAAATCCTCAGACCCACTCCACAAATAATTCCTACAAATAAGCTCAATCTTATCCATCACAGTTATAGGAATGATAAATATACGAGACCAAAAACTGTGCAGCTGGGAGAGAACAGACTGAACAAGCATAAGACGCCCTGCATAGCTGAGTTTTCTAGCTCCCCATCCACGTATTCTCATAATCACCCTCTCCACAAGCCTGGAACAATCCCCAACAGCCATTCTCTTATAAGAAATGGGAATCCCAAGATACCTGAAGGGAAAACTACCTTCTCTGAATCCTGACACTCTCATCACATACAGTCTATCCTCATTACTCATGCCATTAAAGTAAATATCTGATTTCTCTCTATTCATAACCAGCCCAGAAGCCCGAGAAAATGTAGCAAAAGCTCTCAGAATAGTGCAAATAGAATGTTTATCCCCTCTGCAAAACATTAGGAGATCATCTGCAAAGCACAAATGAGTCAACCTAAGTGCTCTACACATGGGATGGTAGTTGAACTCCAAGGTGCTGGTCACATGATTCAAAATCCTACTAAGGTATTCCATGCTAAGAGTAAAAAGAAGAGGAGACATGGGATCTCCTTGTCTAATCCCTCTTTTCCCCTGAAAGTACCCAGAGGTGGAACCATTAAGAGACATAGTGAACCAAGGAGTAGAAATGCACTCCATAATCCAATGAATCATCTTCTGAGGAAACTCCAAGGCAACTAACATCTGTCTAATGAACTCCCATTCCACAGAGTCATATGCCTTCTTGAGATCCACCTTCATTAGGCACCTAGGTGAGCATGCTTTCCTCTTGTATAGCCTCACCAGATCATGACAAATCAGAATATTATCAACAATGTCCCTCCCCTTTAAACACGCACTCTGATTCTCACTAACTATATCAGGTAGCACAGCTGCTAATCTGGCACAGATTACCTTAGAAATTATCTTATAGACCACATTGCAACATGCAATTGGTCTGAAATCAGCCACTGTCAAAGGTTTGTCCTTCTTAGGAATTAAGGTCAGGGTGGTAGAGTTGACTTGTTTAAGCATTATTCCAGCAGAAAAAAATTCTTTCACAACACAACATAGATCATCTCCAGTAATATCAAAAGAATCTTTAAAAAATTGAGAGGTATACCCGTCTGGTCCAGGTGCTTTATCAGCAAGTATAGAGAACAAAGCCTCTTTAATCTCAATGTCAGTCACATCCCCAATTAACCTCTGTTTATGCTCATTAGTTACCAACTTGCCTGCCTGAACTATGCCCCTATGCACATTAGTCACTTTAGTTTGGGTTCCCAACAAGTTCTTATAATATTTTATAAAAGCTTCCTCAATATCAGCAGGGTTTGTATGGTTATTCCCATCCATGTCACAAATGTCAAGGATCCTATTCTGCATCCTACGAGCTTTGATGACACTGTGAAAGTAGTGAGAATTGTCATCTCCATCACTTAGGCATTGAGTTTTAGCCTTTTGTGCAAGAAAACTTCTCATAGCTAGCTCACGTTCTTTATAGAGAAGGTCAGCATCTTTAACAGCCTGATGTAATCCACTATTAGTAGGGTCACTCTGCAACTGCCTCTGCATGCTGTGAAGATGCTTCAAAGCAACTTTAGTAGTAGTCTTAATGTTGGCATATCCAACTCTGTTAAGCTCTTTCAGAGGCTGTTTCAACATTTAAGTTTCTTAACTAACTGAAACATTTTATACCCATATAAAGGAACCCTCCAACTAGCCTGGACAGTATCAAGGAAATCAGGATCCCTCCCCCACATGTTGAAGTATTTAAAACTTCTTCTTTGTGGTCTTACTTCAGAGGTGAGCTGCATAGTGCACGGGCAGTGATCAAAAACTCCCTCAGGGTGATAAATTGTAGTAGTATTAGGATACTCTAGTAGCCAGCTATCATTGACAAAAGTTCTACCAATTCTGCTGAATTTCAAGTCCCCAATCTCATGTTTATTTGTCCATGTGAAGAAAGCTCCTTGAGCAGGTATATCACACAACCCACAAAAATCAACACACTCCTGAAAATCCCTTATCTCAGCCTCAGTGACCTCTGACCCAATTCTCTCATTCATAGCCAACACGTTGTTAAAATCACCCATCACAACCCAAGGACCTCTAATGGAATTCTTCATACACTTAATAGATTGCCATAAAGTAGATCGATCAGCCAATCTATAATACCCATATACCATAGACAACCACCACACATTCCCAGTAGGTAGAAATGTAACTTTGGTATGCACTACCTGAGCCTCACTTCTCAAAACCTCCACATCATAATTACTTGAATCCCATATGATCCATATCCTGCCCCCTTCATGGCTGTCATTATTATGAACCAAAGCCCAATGAGAACCAATCCCTTGATGTACTTTATTGACTGCAGAAGATTTAACTCTAGTTTCTAATAGCCCACAAACTCCTAAATTATTGGAATGCAAAAATCACCTAATATCTTTATGCTTATTTACACTATTCATACCACGCACGTTCCAAAATCCTATACTACCCATTCTCAATGACACGGCCTTGCTCCCCTGGATCCTCCTCAATCACTTTATACTGCACATAATACTCAAGCACCTCCAAAAAAGTTCTCCTGCCATTGCCCATGCTCATACCCCCCTGCCTAGTAAATTTAGTTAAAACTCTTGCTGGCGAAAAAGGAGTAAATGACACATGTATTGAAGTAACAAACCCCTTGGAAAGGCTAAGATTGTTCCTAGGTTGGAGCCTTAAGGAGCTAGCAGGTGGTGGCATCACCACAGGCTCAGGTACAACAACAGGTTGTTGCTGAACCCTCCCCTTTGGGACCCACTTTTGTCTGACCTGCTGTTGTCCCTTCTGCTGCTTTGTCCTGCAATCTCTAGCCATATGACCCACACCCTTACACTTCATACATATGACAGGCTTCCACTCATAGTGCACTATCTGCCTGTGCACAACATCTAATTCATCCGTGAATTCTATCAAATCAGGCAACTCTGCACCCATTTTGACCTCAACCATCACCCTCGCATGCCATATGAAGGTTTTCAGTTGTGTATTGCTATCACACCTCACAGGGACCCCAACCATACCTGCAATCTTGTTCAATGCATTTCCCCAGAATTTGAGAGGTAAACCATAGAACCTGATCCAGATTGGTACCAAATCAACAGCCTCACGAATCAACTTAGCACTCGGCGTCAATTCTTTGACAACCACAGGTTTGTTATCAAAAAAGACAGGCCCAGACTGTAAGACACGGAGCTTCATAGCCTCAGTTTTGAAACGGACTAGAAATATACCATTGGAATGAAAAGAAATCTGATCATATTCAGTATATCCCCAAACCCGCTTAACAAACCCATCAATGATCTTAAATGGAGGATTCGCTCCAAGCACGTAACAGTAGACAGCAGTCGACCAAAATTCTAACTCAGATTTAGTATC
This sequence comes from Silene latifolia, assembly GCF_048544455.1. NCBI lineage: Eukaryota > Viridiplantae > Streptophyta > Magnoliopsida > Caryophyllales > Caryophyllaceae > Silene > Silene latifolia. The sequence continues at coordinate 164,549,788 of NC_133536.1, read as the reverse complement.
ATCAGAAGTCAAACGAAGAGGACTTACTCTTTCAGAATCTAACCCAGATCGCGAATTCACCTTCGTCCAATTACGCCCATCATCCGAATCTTCTTCAACGATTGAATCTATTCCATTACTGAAATTGAATGGTCTGATTTCCCCATCCTCATCAAGAACGCAATCCTCAACCTGAATATCAACCTGAGAATCGTCAATTTCCTGATCGAGATGTTGAAACCTAGACCCAGATTTATTATTATGTGAATTACTATTACTAATCTGTGTTTTTTGAGGAGTTTTTTTGTGTATTATTATGATTTACTACTCTAATTATTCTACTAGATTTAGATTGATTTCTTTTTTGATGAGCCATTGCTAATCAAAGTTGAAGTTAACCTAAATCGTTTCTCTCTCTAGATTTTATCATCTCTCAATCTCAATCAACCAATATCAATCTAATACAACATGTTAATCAATCAATCAATCACGTATATCTCAAATTAATTACATAATCGACTAGGTAGGGAAACCATACCTTATTAGCGAATCTGAAATCAACACACAACAGCGGAAGCTAGAATTGTTCCTCTACGAACTCGTCACCTAGTAATAATCACAACAATACTATATCATAATCATATCAATTAATCCCTTTTCCCCAAACTAATCAATTAGGGCAAACCCTAAAGGACAACATAGACTAATTAACAAGGTACTAGAGACTTACCAACGAAACTAATACGGAAAAGACGAAAGTGTAGACTCACGATCGATCAAATAGCCTTAGGAGTGATTAGGGTGATTACAAAGGTGATAAGCGTCCTTAGGATTTGTAAAAGTTATTTGTGAACTGATAACACGTAATTTATAATATCTAATCACCTTAATCAAAACTGTGGAAATTAATCCCGTCAAACCGGGTACTCGGTCGAGTACTTGGGGACTCGGCCGAGTACGACCTACTCGGTCGAGTATCTCACTACTCGGCCGAGTGCTCCTGAGCAGTAGCCTGACCAGAAGTCACACAATGACTTACTCGGTCGAGTTCCACTTACTCTACCAAGTAACTAAGGACCAGAAAATCATGGTATTACAGTAAAATTTTATATAAATAACATGTTTAGTGAATTACATAACAATTAGATGAATAAATACAAGTCATGACTATTACAACCTTCTAAAGAAGTCTACATCCACTCTCGTGAAACTCGACTCGACTCCAAGATCTATGCTCGGCCCATGTCCCGCTCGATAACAAATCCAAACCTGTACTCAAACTGCTCCCCCATATGATCGGAAATATCATTGGATCAACACAGGCCACCCCAGAAATAAGCGATAATTTACAGACAACCAGCACAGGTAAGTTTCAGTAATATAAATATTCAAGACACGACACATGTATATGATTATGCGACACACCAATGAAATGCCGAGACACAATCCACCACAACTCTGCAACCACCTCACCGCGGTACCAGAGACACACCCAGGGTACCAACAACACGATAACGGCATTGCAACACCGCCCACCAAAGAGCCGGACCGCAGTCCGTAAAACAGGTACTCGGGGCACATCCGTGGTACCGAGCCTGGGCGCTAACCGGACCCCTGCCACGTGTCGTGACACCATACGAGCCCTTCCATAACTCAAGTCATTAACGTGCACGTCCCTCTTGAATTGGGAAGCTTCAAGAGGTGACCCAGGCGTAATACAGCCTCTCAACCGCCTTACGTCTCTTCAACAACAATGTCTCTCCTCCACAACTCCTTCAGCATACTCCAACATCCACCACAATCATATATATCACAATATTCCAACATGATACTCTTACATGTACAACAATTATCAACATGTTTATTTCTCATATGAATCGGATGCCAATACTACCATGTACTCATGTGAACCAACAATCAATGTGATGCATCAAGATATTTTCCCCCCATTAACATGTTATCGTGCAACCCAACAAGCACATCCATCTCTTAAGACACAATTATCAATTCTCATGTTATATGCAATCTAATTACCATGTATGAATAACAACAACAATGAAATATGAACACATTCATATTACCGAAACCGAGTAGGAAAATCCTACCTTTTAGCATACTCTGTAAGTTACTCGAAAGTCATAACCACCAAGAATCCGTCTCATAAAACCGTCTCATCCTACACAATTACATAAATACTATCACAATACATCCTATATACTTTTATAATACAAAACCCCTTATTTTTACCCTTTAATTACTCATAAAACTAATTATTATTAATAATTATTACTACCCATAAAACCCCCAAAATTCTAGGGTTTATGAACAAGGGAGGGAAAAGGGTGTAAACTTAACTTACCATATAAAATAGGTGAAAGGTAGAGAGGAAAGTGTAGGATCTCCAATTCTTGCTTAGATTCCATGGGAGAAGTTTAGGGAAAATTCTAGAGAGATTTGAGAGGGATTTTAAGTTTTAGAGAGAAGGTAGGGTTTGTAGGAATGAAGAAGAAAACTGAAATGGAAGCTTATCTACCAAGGCCCAACAACACGGAGCCCATTACTCGAAACTAAGTCTGGACCCGTACACTCGATCGAGTGTACGAAGGCACTCGGTCGAGTGCACCGCTACAGGCGCCACTCGGCCGAGTGCACCAACCACTCGACCGAGTGACACCTAACAGAAACTTGGTTGGAGCCTAGAGGGCACTCGGTCCACTCACTCGGTCGAATACTCTACTGTACTCTGTCGAGTGCACAACTAAGAAAGTTAGGGGTTTTACACCAGGATATTTTAAGCACCGTTCGGTCAAACAATGCTATGTATTATATCGGAATTCCAGCTACCATCTACAGTAAATATATCTTGAACTTTAAGATCTATTAGACACCAGTTAATATCTAGGAGGTCATCATTACTTGGACGAGGAGCCACACTATTCATCTACTTAGCCTTCCAAACTGGTATGACAGACTTGCTCTCCCCCAACTATCAAGCAATATCATTATGAAAGAGGTCCAAACCCCAAAGAACGCCCTTCCCAATCCAAGTATGCCGGTTGCAATTGCCAAGCAATATCATTATGAATGCACAATAAGGATTATGAAGTTGATAATTAAAGGGGACAAGTTTTGCATCATCATTGCTTTCGTAATGAGTGGAAGATTCCTCGAGCTACTTCTAACCTTATTCATAATATCATAAAGTATTACTTATTCGAGTTCCTTAAGTTGCTTTCAATCTTTCACGGAACCAATAAAGTCGTCTTTGCGACCTATTCAAACACTCTTTTCCCACTCTTTCTGTGGTTTGAAAGTTGAAAATTTTGTTCCCACCTATATCATCTATACGAATTGAATTTTATTTCGAGAATCAACCATAATTTCCCATTTTAATTCTAAAAAATAGAGTAATAACTATGGATTCAATTTCAAATTCAAGTAAAAGTTAAAGCGAGGTAATTTATTTGCTCAGACGAATGTGAGAAGATAGCTGCAGCAAATTCACGTGAATTTAATATTTCCTCTATTTATACTCATTACCCGACATATTAGTTAATCGCCACCTATCTGAAGAGCACCCGTAAGTCGTAACGAGAGATTAATACGGAATCTTAACTCTTTTTTAGCGGTACCTTTTTTTTTTGGTTTGGTGGGGGGTGGGTTGTTTCAAATCAGTTAATAGATCCTACAACCAGTTGTACCCAGTTGTATGCTCTAAAACCCGAGCTATATAATAAAGTTTTCGAGTTTTGTTTTAAAGAAGTCGAGCTATACCATAAAATTTCTGAACTCACTCACTTAAACATAAAAAAAATTAACTTTAAGAAAGTTCAAAAAAATTAAACATAAGCTCGATAAGATGAAAAATTCTTGGGTACTCCAGGAGAACCACATCATTGTCCTCCAAACCTATTATCAATTGACACCTGTATTCTATTTAATAAGAAAAAAAACCCTACAGAATCTTCATTTGCAGTAAATAGCAGCCCGCCAATTTAGATTTAAAATGTCGCCTTCGAGTTTCTATAGTTTCAATAGCCCTCTGACAAAATTCTGAAAAACTGCTCCACCATTATTCCCCTACAAACAAGATGACAAAATTTAATACTGTCAATTGTTATGGAGTCAACAAATCAATCATTGAACTATTCAACTATTGAGGTAATCAATCTTATTACTTTTACGCTTTATGTTAATTTAGTGTAATTGTTGTAACCTGTTTCTAGTTTTTTTTTTTTCTACATCACATACTTGGTAGAGGAGATCAACAATGAAATTATAAGAGAATACTAATAATTCATTAAAATCACAGGTAAACCCAGTTATTTATACTAAAAACCTAATTGGCCAAGTTGTTTCAAAAGAGGAAGACGCTTACAATTTATATAATAATTATGCTACTTTTGAAGTCGGGTTTGGTATACGAGTCAATAAAACAAGATATTGTAGTAAGACATGGAAAATTCGCCAGAAAGAATTCGTATGCAGTTGTGAGGGGTTTAAAAGGGACAAAAGTTCTAAAGAAGAAGTTCCCATCTTGAGATTGGAAGTCAGATGTGGTTGCCTTACGATGATCAGGTTCACCGTCGAAGATAATGGTGAATGGAAGGTTACTCACCATGTAACAGAGCATAATCACTATTTTGCAAAACCACATGAGCGACATCTTATAAGATCCGCTCGCAAAGTCACGCGAGAGAAGGCCCTCATTATGCACAATCTAGTGAATTCGGGTAACAAAATAAGCAACGCTTATGACTTTTTGGCAAAAGATGCACAAGGCGAGGAAAATCTCGGATTCACGAAAAAAGATTGCTATAATCATTTGAATCAAGCTGCTCAAAAATGTTTGGAAGCTGGAGATGCTCAAAGTCTAATCGACTATTTCAAAAGCAAGCAATTAGTTGACCCAATGTTTTATTATTCATTTCAGGTAGATCAGAATGGTAGATTAACAAATGTTTTTTGGAGAGATGGGAAATCGATGCTTGATTATGAAGCTTTTGGAGATGTATTTATATATGACAACCCATATCGTACAAATAAGTATGATATGATTTGTGCACCTTTTGTCGGTGTTAATCATCATGGGAAAAATGTTATGTTTGGATGTGCCTTTTTGTTCAATGAAGGTCTAAAACGCTGATATGGTTGTTTCAAAACTTTTTGCATTCAATGGGTAACAAAGCTCCCAAGACAATCTTTACGGATCAAGATCAAGCCATGGAAAATGCTATATTAGAGATCTTTCCTGAGTCAAGACATCGCTTATGTCAATGGCATATTTGGAAGAAGGATGGTAGCTATTTATGAGCATTGTGTAAAAATGGTGAGTTCATGAATAGATTTTATAGTTGCTTTGATGGTGTTGAAAGCTCTGATGAGTTTGAGTTAACTTGGCAGAAAATGATGGTATATTATGAGCTTGAGAAAAACAGTTGGTTGAGTAATTGTATACAATGCGAAATAAGTGGTCAGCTGGTTTGAATAATGATGTTTTTTCTGCTGGGATTTTGTCGACTCAGAGAAGTGAAAGTACAAATCATGTCCTGAATGATATATCAACAGCAACCACATGCCTGACTATTTGGGTCCAACATTTTGAAAATCTTGTTAACCGTTGGCGCAAAAAGGAGTCTGATGAGGAAATGATTAAACATGCAAAAAGGGTATACACCATTAATATGTTTGCTAAATTTAAATCACAATACCTTTTGATGCTGGAAACCACTTGGAAAGAATTACAGAATGACGGTGATGAGTCTACTGCCATGTATGAGGTAAGAGGAGAAGAGATCAACCAAAAGGAGCCTTGGGTGACAAAGAGCAAAAAGAGAGCGAAAGAGTCAAATGGGGGCAACATAAATATACGTATAGTTACATTTGACAAGGCAGAATCATATATTTCTTGTACATGTAAAATGTTTGAAACAGAGGGGATTTAATGTCGACATGCGTTAAAGATTTTAGCTCTTCCAAATTTTACCTAGATTCCTGAGAGATATATATTAAAGAGATGGACAAAAGAAGCAAAGAGTATGGAGAATTTTCCCATGTCAAAAGGGATAACATCTGACAACGGAGAGAAACAAGTGTTTTCCAGTAGCAGATTTCGGAACGCTTATAATATTATTCTGAAAGCCGCTGAGAATGAGAGTACAAAAGCAATTTGGGACGAATGTTTTAGAAAAATCATGGTAGATATTAACAAGGAGTTGGGCAAGATGAAATTAATGGAAGATAACCCAGATGAAAATCTTGTATATGAGAGGGAAAATTATGATGGCAGTGCTTCTGCAACTGAGGTTCATATTCAAAATCCGAACAAAGTAAGGACAAAGGGAGCTCCAAGAACCCGTATCAAGAGCTCGCATGAGAAAAAAACAAACAATCCTCAAGTATGTTTTTCATCTTGTCTTAGTGTCTTATTCACAATTTTACTCGCTATAAACTAATCATTATTTGTACGTTATTAGAAAAACTAAAGGCAACAAAGGAAGCAAAGGAACCTGTTGTTCGAAGAACTCAAGTTAGCGCACCAGAACCCTTGGTTATGAGTAGTCAAGGCTTTCATATATACCCACCCTCTTATGATACAAGAGTTGATACCCAAACAATAATGATGTTTCCTCAGAATAGTATGACCTTTACAAAAATGCTTAACAGTCAATCATATCATCCATATCATGATTTTCAGGTAAACAATGTTAATCTTAGCAATAAACTTACTACGGTTATCATATTTTCTTATTAAAAAAGTATTCTTTGATTTTCAGATGACACAAGGGACCGACTTACCTTGAGTCGAACAATAAGAGTATGTGAATTGAAGCAATGCTGATTCAAGCCTTTTTTTTTCTTTTAGTTCAACAAATAGAACCGTGTGTTAAACTAGTTTTACTTATTATGGGGGTGTTTGGCCAAGCTTTCTAAGTGTTTTTCTAATTGTAAAAGTAGAAGTTGGGCCAAACACTATAATTTAGGGAGATAAAAAACTACTTTTGAAAAGTTAGAAGTTAATAAAAAATACTAGAAACAGAAGCACCAAATTGATGCTTCTGCTTCTACTTCTCCCAAAAACTCTTAGGATTATGGAAACTAAAAAAAAAAAAAAAAAGCAGTAGTAGGCCAAACACATCAATTTGTTAAGAAACTACTTTTACAAAAGTTAGGCCAAACAACCGCAACTTTTTTAAAAAGTAGTTTATGAAAAAACTCATTCTAGAAAGTAAAAGCTATTTCACATAAACTAGGCCAAACAGCACCTATATAGGACATCTAGACTATGTTTTTTTAACTTTGAAGCAATGATGAATTATTTGTTTTGCTCTTTCTTTGGTGAAGAAAAGGATGGCTTTACATTACAAGCAGCAAAAGACCCAATACTAGAAATAAAGCTAAAAAAGCAAACTCAAAGCAGTTCAACACTAACGCGACATAAACTCTAGCATTATAACAACTCGACTCAAATACTTTCTGAGGCCAGACACCAATTTTTCACAACATTGAAACTTACATAAGTACCTCACAAGCAATACTTTTAATTTGAGGAACTTTATTAACAATCATCTCAAAAGGAAATTGAGGAAATTAAAGTGACAATATATGTGTGGACACGGGGGGCCCATGGGGGTGCTTGGGAAACAAGCGTTTGCATTTGTGGAATCGCCACCAATTTATTGTGGAAAATTGGAAACCGTTCGAATACTTCGCGTCATGTCAAGACACAAAGTAGTGACATAGACACTAAGAACTCGTTACCCTTAGCATTCTATGTCTAGAATGACTCTCGTGGATGCCAATGAACACGGATGTTCACAGAGATCTAGAGTAAGGGGTAAGGGTACGTATTAGGAAGTCCTTTTAATGAACACATAATCCCGCCCGCCTCAATAGCGGCCTCTACTAATGATTAGGGAAGTTATTCATAATCGATGTGTCGTCGATTATATGCATGCAATGCAACAAACAAACAACGTTTTAAACTAAGCTCGGTGGCGCCTTCGCCTTCATGTACAAGATATAATTCTCTTCGTCTCATTAGATTTTGACATTAAAATATTTTTGTGTACCATTTTTGAAGTTTCGTGCATATTCATCGTGTTGTATATCATACCGAGTAGTATTACTATGCTAAATTTTGTTGCTAATGAATGTTTTATTATTTATCCGCATCCCCCGAAAAAGGGGCAGTGGGGCTCGTGGGAATAGATGCTTCTGGATTTTGCTCTTTCGTTCATGGATTCCATTCGTCTAGCTAGAAAAGGAAGTATGTTAATGTAATCTAGATTGTTTATCACAAAATCTCATTATAGACGGCACATATCCGTCTATAATTAAAGACGGGCCAAATACAATACTACATTCCTAATAGGCAAAGCAACAAGTGGGGTGGTGGGGGCCAAAAATATCACCACTTTCAAGCTATTTGACCCGTCTTTAACTATAGACGGATATACCCGTCTATAGCAAGACTAACTGATTGTTTATATATGAACAAACGTATTGTTGATGTTGTATGCTAAAAGCAACAGGTAGAAGAAGAATGTGGAAATCATTGTGTACGTAGATATTATTGAGTTATTGTTTATTGAGTTTTTTTTTTTGGAAATACATACACCCTCAATCAAATTCATTTGTTTACTTTTATCATATATATTGATGATATATTGATTCAGTGTGGAGTAACAAATGGTCGGGACGGGTGGAGTACATACTCAATTTTTATCATCTCAGACGATATGTAATGTGATTTGTATAGCGGTATATATTTTCTCCTATTTGTTAATCCTTTTTTTCCATTTTGATTGATATTAAGAGAAAACTAATTTGTTCAAGAAGACAAGTCTATACGTTGAATTCCTGTTATACTGGTGTAGGATTACTTCTCCTATTGGTAATAAGGATTACGGAGTCAAATGATTTGCTTTGTCAAACAACGGATTGTTTCGTAAATTAGCTATCATTCCGATTCTCGAACGACAATAGGATTTTAATCTATCGCTTTTTGTTGAAAATTTGAAACGACGAAAGATGTAACATATGAAAAGTGTGAATTTAACTTTTTTAAAACACTTAAATAGAATTAAATATTTTTATTTTTATTTTGAAACTAATATTTTGACAGAGAAAATTCAAAGGATAATATTTTTGATATTTAAATATAGAAAATTCAAAATATAAGAATTTAATTAAAAGACAATATCTATTACTGTATAACTTTTCAAATAATCACATAAACTACTCAACTAAATATACAACTACTCAACTACGTAATTATTATCTACTTCTATGCCTAGCTTTTGAATTTGATACAAACACACGGAGTAATTACAAAAATTATAAAGCATAGGAACCTAATTTTAATTTTTTTACCTAATTAAGAAATAGATATCTACAAAAATTACGAAGATAAAAAACAATTTAAAAACGCTATTCATATAGTGTGAAGGTACTAAAACCATCTATGCCTATTGAAAAGAATTACTCTCCCTTATTCATTGGAAATTTGAAATTATATATTTATATTACTAGTTTAGGACCCGTGCAAAGTTGCACGGGCGTGTATAGATTGTATATATAAAATTTTTCGTAAATTCTTAGATTTACAACATTGTATTGGTTTCTTATTTGAGGTAATTGATTTCCCATATGTTACATGAAAATTATATATACTTGACAATTACAAATACAAATACAATACTTCTATAACAGTATAATCTACATATTTATATAGTATTAATTTTTTTTTTCAAAATTACATTAGTATTAAGAGAGTATTAATTGTAAAAACATAGTTACACTCTTGTTGTATATCATGCTTACACCCGTCGTATCTCATATATTTGATTAGAGTATGCATATGCAGACATGTTTACACCTATGTTAAAGCATGTTAATAATTTCAAATATCGGCAAATTTTACCATATAGGATAAGTTTTGAAATGTTTGCACAAAAATTAAAATTGAAATGAGAACAAAATAAAAAGTAGAATTACGAATTAAGTCAAAGCAATATCAGTTAACGTATATACTTGAAAACTTGACATATAACACTTATGAGTTACACATTATGATATCTCTATAAATTATTTTCTATTTGATATACTAATCAGTATATGTAAACGACCATACTAAAACCTCTTTGAACTTTTGAAATTATTTTACGACCCGTTAATCGCGAAACATATTTGGTCTCTATGTCCCATAACATTACTCGTGTCTCATATATTTTGATGCACACATTCAAAAGTCAAACTAAGTTGAATTTATTTTTTAGTTTCAAGGTATTCAATATTCAACTGATAAAAATTGGTACAAAATCAATTTAAAAATCAATTTGGTGTTCATTTTTGTTAACATAGTGGGCTCATTTTATAGTCAATATTAGTCGTATTTAAGTTAGTAGATATAAATTTGATGATCATTGTGGGCCATTTGATTAGTGGGCTAATGACTTTTGGTAAAATTATGTTTAGTATGAGGTGAGTATTTAGGCGAGAAATTTAAAAAGATATTTATGATTTGTGTTTTATTATTTATAAGAAATAAGAAATAAGAAACTGGTCACTTTTATCAATGTAAGTAGAATGTAGACTGGTAAAAGTGACCAATTTATAAGAAATAGTGAACATTTTGTGTAAAAATGATTGTTTTTTTGGGTTATTTGATATAAATAATCCAAACTATTGCCCTCTTCTTAAATAATTCCAACTAAAACTTATTCTGGAATAAACTTAACTTTTAATAGTATAATCTCAAAATAGTCTAAGTGACTCGCTACTTGTTTAACAGGTCATTGTTTTTTACTTTGTGACCAAACATAAAACCAACTCATCTTCTTCTCCATAATCTTCATTCGTTCACCATTAATATGTTCTTAAAGATATTACCGAATAGTAATAGAATCACCAAATTACCAACTTTAGCGCCAACTTTAATATGTTATTAAAGAAGTTTCTCAAGTGAAGCAATATCCATGATCTTATCTTCAACTTGTTTTGTGCAATCAATTGTAATCGTTGCACCTTTCTTCTTTCCACTCTTTGTTGTTGTTGCTTTGCTGATTTCCCCCCTTTTCTATTGAATCCTGCAAATCTAATTGAAAAAACTCGGGCTTGTATGGCGGCAAGAAGTGCTACTTTTTTGTTGTTATTGAATTTTGTTATGATTTTAGTGTTTGGGGATTTTGATTTTGATTTCTTTGGTGTAGTTTGTATGTGTTTTATTGTGGGATTTGACTATTTGAAGAAGATGAAAGGAAAACATGCCATATAAGTAGGGGAAATGTAACGGAGGAAAAAAGAAATTGAAGGTCAGATTTGGGGGAAGTGAAATGGAGAAAAAATCTGGAGAATTTGGAAAAGATGAACAGTAAGGAAGAAGAAGATTATGGGGAAGAAAAAGGTTACCTAGAAAAAGTTTTAAGTTACCGGTTATCACAAGTCACTAAGAGCAAGGGAGTATTATGAGTTAAATGATGGAATAAATTAGATTATTCTGGGTTAATGAATTGTTTGAATTATTTTGAGCAGATCAGTGATATTTTGGATTATTCTCATCAAATCCCACAATAAAACACATAATAAAATAAGCTCATAATAAATTTATTGTGAGACCTTCTCTAAAGACATTTACCCAATGCTTCTCAAATCCAATTTGTTAGTTGTTAGATTATTCAATTTACTCGTGCTAGGAAAGGGGAGATGCTATAATAACATGATAATCGAAGATCGGCAACAAAACATTAAGTTCATAGTAAAAAAAAAAAAACTTAATCAAGAAAATACTATGGCAATTGTTTTTGTTTTATTAATTAGTATAGATAGTTAGATTGAAAGTTATGAACACTTCAACATGAGTGAAAACTTTAACAAATAGCTATTCACACCGGTTTAAAAACGTAAAAGGAATGATTTTGAGACTAACGATTATCTAAATTGCATTATTAAACAATATTGTCTAATTGAGTAAAAACATGATGCTTGAAAAAATTAATTTCATGCCAAACAATTGTATATACTATATAGGATGTGAAAATTATTTAAAAAAGACCACAAAATTCTAAAACTAATTATGATATTATGGAGACCTTGGAATATAGAGAAGTTAGTAAAAATAACAATAAAATATGGTGGTATAAATCTTATGCTAACAACATAAAATAAATTTTATATATTGGGTTATTTAGTTAGTGACCTATTTTTAAGGAATCCTAAAATCTATATTAAATGTGAAAGTGAGGTTTTGGAGGGAAAAAAATATGTTATGATTGTTGTTTTATTATTTTATATAGATAGATTTGTTGAATATATGTAGTATTGAGTAGTATTTTAATCAAAAGATATAATAATTCCAACAAATAGAAGGTATTTTAATCAAAAGGTATAATAATTCCATCAAATAGAAGGTAACTCCTAACAAGTAACAAGTAAGAACATACTTCCTCCATTCAACTCCACTCTACCTATTTCACTTTTGTACACTATTCAAAATTGTGTATTCAATTTCGATTTTCCCTCGATACATAAGTGAAAATATATTCATGTGAGATCTTGTTTGATTTGTCTTTACGAGTACATTAAAAATATCTAACTTTTATAATTTTTAAAAATACGTAGCTAACGATATTTAGCGCGTAAAACACGCGTTGACAACGTGAAAAAGGAAAGTGGTAGAGTGGAGTTGAATGGAGGAAGTACATTTTTATAACTTGACGTAAAGCAAAATACTAAGTAGTTTCCGTGCAACGCACGGGCAGTATTTAATACCTTTGTGAAAGTTGAATGTTTGATTTGGTTAAATTAGTTTAACGACAACATCGGACTGCGGAGTACTCACTAGTCAGTAACATCTTTGATTCAATCTTCAATCTTCGATCTTCGAAACCCTAACAATGGTGGATCAAACTCCTTATTCATTCCCACAAACCGTATGCTCTCTTTTTCTCTTACATTTTTTCATTATTAATTCAACTCCACCCAATTATTTCTGTTCTTATCTTTCCTTCGATTCTTGTGATTCAATTCAACTTCTTTTGTTTGTTTCCAGAATTACGCGCACGATGAAGATATACCGATTGATTCCATCAAAGCTAGATGTAATTCAATTTAATGCTGTCAATGTTGAGTTACAGAAATATTGTTTGTATTTTTGATTTCTTTCACAATTTCATATTGTAACCTTGTTTTTCGACATTTGTAACAGTTAGAAATGTGGTCAAGCGGCACGCAGAGTTAACAGACCGCCTTTCCAGGTCGCAATATTGTCCATACCTTTAATGCTTTCGTTCAGTGATCTTATATCAGAATTTCTCGAGTTTTTGAGGGCCAGGCAGTCGTATTTAGCAATTCGACTCATCTTGTATATTTTTTTGAAGTTGTAACTTTAATGTTACCCAGGACAAAGGTGTTATATGGGTTTTTTTTTAATATTGGAATTACTTGCATCGTTACTTTCTGTGTCCCGATTTCAACTCCTTGCTCCTGGTCAATATCTTGCATTGCAGTTTTTTTTCGCTGGCCATTGTGATATAACCGATTCCTGGTGCTCTATTGTTTACAATAGAAGTTTGCAACTGAAATACTCGTAGTATTCTATTTTATAGGGATTCTGACAAGATGATATTTGAGCGTTTGCAGAAAGAATTCGATGCTGCACAAGCATCTCAAACTCAAGGTAGCTAGTGCATAAATATTTCAATATAATGTTATTAGAAAAACAAATTTGATGACTATTGACTCCTATTTTTATTTACAATCTTGCATATTTTCATATCTTCCAAATCTGTATATCTATCTTGAAACCTTAAGGTAAAAGTACTCATCACTGCTTGAGAGCATAAATGTTTAGCCCCCTTGTTGTAATGGTTGTCATCTGTTTGGTATATTTATCTACATCAGTATCATCCCTTTTGGTGTTCTGCTCTGGAATCTCTTGGATTTAGGGTAAGGTAATTGTGACATGAGTAGTAGCCCTTAAAACAAAGGAGAAAGGGAGAGAATTGTGTGGTGAATCCCGGGAGACAAAGTTAAAGCGCTTCATCATTTGCCCTATACTTTGAGATGCTCCTCCCCGCTGATCAAGCAACAACGCTGCTCTTAATAGGCTTAGCATTAAGTTGCTATCGTTCGGTTCGGATAAGTCAAGTCCCTTCAGTCGGTTCGCTCAGGTGGTCTTCCCTTATCTTCCCTAACACTCAGAGTTGCTCTGGTTTGCGAAAAGAGCACTGGCCGAGTGCCCTGAATGAATAAGAAATGGACAGCAGAGGAAATGGGGAACTACTACTCCATACAAATCTTCATTAACCCAGCCACTAGGGAGAGTCGGGTAACTATTACCCGTTTTAGAAATCCTACAAAGAGCGGGCATTTTAATCAGCTGAGTTTTTTTTTTGGAAAAAAGGTCTCTTTTTGCTATTTTTACCCTATTTTCCTGCATGGCAAATTATATCCCTTCCAACAAAGAATAGGTTTGGAGGGAAAATTCCTTCAGTCCCCTTCTTGTTCCACTCACTCCCTTTCCCTTTCCTTTTTCCCTCTTACCATTTTTGGTATCCAAACACAACCTTAGTTTATACTTCATACACCTGCTGTCATTTATTCAGGTTTGCTTTTGGTTCAAAGACCAAGGAGGGAGGTAGAGACTATTTGTAAATTGTAACTACTGTTATTGGATGACAAGTGATCCAAAATGCATTTGGATAATCACTTCACACATTAGAAAAGGTAATTTACCCCCAAAATGGAATAGGTAAAAAACTTACCAGATAGAGGGGGTATAAACAAGTGACTTAGAATTTAGTTGATAAAATAATAAAAGCCTTTTCTGATTTGTAGTAAACTTTATGCCTTTTTTTTTTTTATTTTTTTTTTTATTTTTTTTTATTTTAACGCGGCGATGATAAAGCTTTGGCCTTGTTGTAAAAAATGTCTATTTTCCATCCTACATTTTGGTCGTATCCATGCAAGTATAGTTGACAGGAGTTGTTTTTCAGCTAAATGTAGCATATAATAGATCTTTGTTTGAAAAACACTGGTTAATGTCTTTGGTTTTTTGTTTTGTTTTGTTTTTGTTTTCAGTACCTTTCGTTATAGTCATATATTGAGGATGAAATTTATTGTCGGAATATTTTTGTTATGACACTTACCAATGAAACAACATATCCCATTCATCAAAGCGACATCTGAGCCTGGTCTTCTAATTCTGCAGAGATTTATCTGGAAGGTGAAGACTGGAATGACGGACTCTTAGCCACCATAAGAGAAAGGGTATCTTTTATTTTTTATTTTTTTCCTCTTTATATCTTATATGAACATTTTGCTGTTTATTTTTCACTCTTTCATAATATCAGGTTCGATAAGTTGAATTTTTTGCTAAATGGTGGTGTTGTTAGGTTCACATGGAGGCAGAGAGAAAGGCATCTGGTGATTCAAACATGCTGCTAGATTCTCCTCTCCTTGAAAAAGTCACTTACAGAGTGGGGAGCAAGGTACATTGTCTAACCACCATTCCATACGACTTTTCTCATTGTAAAGGATGTGATTGTCAAAAACCTTAGCTTGATGTATTATGAGGCAATGAGCAACCAATGCGGAGTATCTCATTGCATCCCAAATGGAACATGCTCTAGTGTTATAAAAGTACCTTGTAGACTTGTAGTGATATGAATAGACAAGTCAGCAGAAAGTGGGAATTCTATAGGGTTTTGTTTGGCTTCTGTCAGCCTGCACAGGTTCTGTTATCCTCCTTTCTCCGTACAGATGCAAAAGAGATTCATCAAGTGGCATAAAATTTAGATTGTAAATGTTTCTGGGAATCTATGTAGAAGAATGTCATATTTATGGTTTAAAACAATTTGCTATAAGCAGTTGTAATAACTTTGTTTAGAAACTTCTAGTGTTACAATATCGAACTTGTTAACTGTATGAGTGGAGGATGAATGTATGATTTACATCAACGTAATGATGGAAATTACTAATATTTTATGTCTAGCTGTTTGTGCTTTGACTTCACCGTACCTGCTTGTGTAAGGCTAGTTCTCTGTGGCGCATAGTGGGTTTTATGGAGTTAACTAGGATCAGGTTTGCCGCCTGAGAGAGAAATCTTGATATGGCACAGATTAGTATCACGAACATAACTTTAGAAATAATGTGTGGCTTTGGTGGTTCAACATTGAAGTGAACATGCTTTGGAAGAAAGTAACGAAAATTACTGAGCTGTTTATCGCTCTTACCAGGAATGCCTTGGCAAAATGATTTCCTATAGTTGGCCATGTCTTTGGAATCAATCTCTTTAATTTGAACTTTGAAGCCATTGAAGTAAGGTGTTGGAATTTACCCTTTAAGGTTTGCAAAGTTGTTACGGACATAGATTAGTAAGCAAGCTGCAGTAGATTAAGTGGCTCCCTCGATTTTCTTCAAATGCACTATGATACACTTCTAGTCTTAGGTACATTTTGGTCATATTGAGCCAAAGGTTTTTGCAATGTTCCAACTTTTCTTACTTTGTAATTGCTAAATAATTGAACTGCATCTTGAACAATTCATGAAGAGCTGTTTGTATCCTTATATTAAAATTCAAAGTAACAAGACATATCAGCTAACGGGCAAAACTTTATACAGGTTTTTGACCGTATCTATTTTATTTGAGAACAGGTAATATGTTGTTTGGAAGGTGCAAGGATAGGCATACAGTATGAAACATCTTTTGCAGGTAATACTAAATACATTGGAAAGCATAAGACCATGAAATAAGTACTTCTATTAGTGGTAGTTGTTGTTGAAGCTGACTTCATGTTATAGAACAATGTCCTTGTTATTGTGTATATAGGTTTCCCAACAGGTTGATTTAAATGTGTCAGGCAGAAAGAGAGGATGAGTTTCATATTGCGAACCAGATATGCTGCATACGAAAATAATGACATCAAAAGTTCTTTTAGGGTCCTTTAAATCAAACTGTATTATTCTATTGAGGAACATGCTGATTAAACTGCCTTTAGTTTTATCTAACTGATTGAACAGGGGATAAATCAGTGAGGTGTCTGTCTATTTGTGATGAATGTTACTTCTGTTAGAGGGCATACACTATATTAATCTTCAAATTAGTTGCACACCTTATCCATCCTACTCTACTGTAGTGGGAGCCTCTTTAGAGGTGCTGGGATAACGACGAGGATGATGTATTTTATATCAGAATAAGATGCACAGACTTTCTTAGGCACAAGTTTTCTTTCTTCCCTCTTTTAGAGTTTTAGTTATGTTTTTTTTATTGTGGTTTCTTTTTCTTCTTTCCTTTTTTTTTTTTTTTTTTTTTTTTTGGGATGGATATCGCTTCACTCTGTGGAATGTTCGAGAAAATGATTCTGGTTGAATATTGCTACTGGACTTCTGTATCTACCTCAAGGTACATTTCATCTTTCTGGTTTTTCTGCGCAGGAGAACCTTGTGAATTCTACCATTGTGTACTTGAGAGCAAATCATTTTTGGAAAAGATGACTGTTCAAGAACATACAGTTCCTTTCTTTCTTCCAATAAGAGAAGCTGAAAATGATCTTCTTTCTTCGAATGCAATGGTGAGGTTGGTTGATACCCTCTAATAAAATCCACCTTGTATTCTAGCTCTTCTCAAGAAAGCTGTTTTTGCTTTTATTTCCAGAAATTTATAGACCATGTTGGGGAGCTTTTGCAAGCATATGTAGATAGGCGAGAGCAGGTAGAATTATATCTCCTCCATTTTGTTGGTGCAAAATAATATTTATTTTATTTTATTTTCTCTGTTGGAAAATGATTTGTGAATGGATATTTAAGGTCTAAATTTGCTATCTTTGTCCTTTTCCTTAGTAGAATTTGTCATGTTAAATCAAAACGTGGCTTGATTTATTCAGAATTCTTAAATGTGAGCATGACCAGATTGTAGTAATTTTAAATGATACTAAAGAAATTAGTGATCCATATTCTACCTGCAAAAGCTGTGAGAAATTAAAGGCATCTTATATTGTAAGACTCTGGTTCTCGGTAAAACTTGGAAGTCTATTTCTGGTGTTAGATCGTTCTCTATGCCTTTGTATTGATTGTTGTTTCTTAGCGGGCAATAGAAATGATTTTCTGCATGTCAATCTTAACTCTCGTGTCTATGTGACCTTTCTTCTGATAAAGTCCCCCCAGCGCATCACAAGCAATCAGACGTGAGGCTTCCCTGCATGGAATAGGATCATTCAAGCCACTAAATGCTCCGTACAAATATCCCTAATAGGATTGTTTTTTAATTTTTTTTTTATTTTTATTTGTTATTTGGGTTACCTGAATTACTCCACTGTATCCATGACAAATCAGAACAAATATATTGCATTCTGTTATCAAAATGCTGTATGCCATTATTTATTAATTTTGAAAAATTGCTGGGAATGGGGGTGGCTGTTTGGCGTGTTACTTTTACGCTTTGTTCCATTGGATCATGTTTTACTAGGATTGGTATCTAAACTACAAAGAAGATATTTTGTTTACATTTTTATCACCTTTTCAACCACCCTAACTTCTGTACCCTTTTTTCGCTTAAGGGTATGTAGCTATTTAGTTGTTTAAATTTGTGGCTCGTTTACCTTGCCGACTTTCTGAGATATGTGATAAAAAATTTAATATAGTCATATGCACTGAAAGAGATGGTGGATTTCATGTCGCAGGTCCGTCTCATGAAAGAGCTATATGGGAATCAAATAGGAGATCTCTATCATAGTCTGCCTTACCATATGATTGAATTTGTGCTGGATGATTTTGAGTGGTAAGTGCATTTTCAGAATCTGCTGAGTGATGACTCTGTTTGTGATCTTGCGTTACTATGGTGTATGTGTCACCTGGGCTGTGAATGAGAGAGAAACTGATTCATGGAAGAGAAACTGAATTGATTGAATAAGAGTCTAGAAATGACTCAGTGTTATCTATTAAGTAACTAAGAGCAAATAATGGCTGCTAAGGCCAACAATTCCAAGTTCTGTTTGTTCGCATCAAACTATACGATGTGACTCATGGGAGACTTCTAAGAGTGTAAGAATTTTCCGGCCCCTTGAAGCAATACGTATTTTTGCACTTGCATCGTTGCCCTGGTTTAGTGGTATAAGAAAAGATCGGAAATATGTTTGTAAGTCGACTTCAGAAATCAATAATCAAAAATCAAATTACAAGTCTCTTTTCAAAAACTAGCAACTTACAGTGTGTTGCGGATGTGAGCTAACTTAGCTTGTGAAGTCAAAGATCAGTGATACTCATGACCTTGGCTCCAAATTTGTCAACATCAACATTCCCTTGTCGCTCGCTTTACCCGGAAAAAAGTATGGCCAAGTACCTGCTAGTGTCTTCATTAGATGCTTTGTGTAGTCATTTGGTTATACGCCTTTCCAGCACCTAACCAAAAATATAAGGAAATGGGTAGATGTTCTTGGGGTCTAACTTTCGTTTCCGAGACAGTGTTGCTTGTTTTTTTGTCTGATATCTCCTTACTGTTGATCTGCTCTAACAATGCCATGTGCTTACTGTCAGCACCAGGATTACTATCAGTCTTAAATATGCAGATCTGGTAATGGTCCTTCCGACAAGAGTGCGAGTTATGGCTTGGCCATTGAACTCATACCAGAAGGAAAGTGCCGCGTCGCCTAGCAATCTTATTCCTGCTCGTCTCTCTTATGCGGAAGACGCGTTGCGAATTTTGAGTTTACCTGAAGGTAAATTTAGCTTTTGAGTGGGCTCAGATAAATGTAATTGTTTGGTTTGAGCTCAGTCAAACATAAGGGTATTTTGTAGCATAGTCTTTAACACAAAAACCTAAATGCTACATTTGTTTCACGTGTGAGACATCTTCATCAGACTCATTGATTCATGATATTTAGTCTTAATCGAAGTTAAGTGAATCGAGGAATTGTCTGACTAGGTGACGGTTATAGATATAAAGCAAATCATCAGATGGTTGAGATTTTTTTTTTAAATATCTTTGGGAGACGGTCTCAATTTATTTTAGTGTGAGACCAATCCATTTAATTAAAATATCTCCCATTAATCCAAAAGAACTAAACTAAAATAGTGACCATTGCAAGGGTTGGTCTCATGTTGAAGTTATGATGATTGATGACTCTGTTTATTTTGAGAATTTGGAGATGATCAAATAATTTTGCCCTAACCTATGTGTTTTTTTCTACTTCTCTCGCTTTCCAGCGGTATTGCTTGAATCAAGTCATTATATGCTTTTAAGCTATTAACATTATTGTTTGTGTTCAGCTTTTGCAGAATTCATATTGAACTTGCCACAGGCTCTTGAGGATACATTCCCGTCACCGGTATCTAATACTAGTTCGGAAGATTAAATTGGAATAGAAGAATGTAAGTTGTAGTTTAATGGAGAGTCCAACGACGGGCACAACTCAGTACCAGCGCGATTTTAAAGGGAAAATATGTAAATATTAATGTTAGTTCATCCACTGCCCTTGATTGAGGTATGTTCTCTGATGTAGGGTTAGACCTGGGATAGAGTATCTGCAATTAGGCATTGTTCAACCTTGGTTTAAACTTTAAATCAACCATTTTGGGAGACTTGTTAGTTACTCGGCGTTGAAGTACAATGCTCACTGCGAGTCTTGAATATGATGCGTTTCGGTAGTATCAATTGGCAAGCTTAGAAAATGCTTGATCAGTTCCTGTATGTAAAATTAGAGGTGAGCTTGGGCGGCACATGGTCAAGAGATCCATCCTAATTCCTATCGACCCCTTTTTTTTAGAAAAACAAACTCTTTAGCGTGACCACTTGTTTTGTACTCCGTATAAAGTTGCCAGTAGATGCGTCAAGTTCAAGTTAAATTGCACACCGGCAGCTGACAATTTAACTTGGTTCGTGCTAAATATTAAATCAGAAGGCTCATTGTGTTAGTTTGATTTAAGTCGAGTACTCGTACAGTCGTACTTGATTATATTTTCAATCAAATGTATTTGAGGAATTAAATTCGAAAAAAAAAAAAAGTAAAAAGGCGAATAGAGTAGCAAAATATAAACCGAACTGAGCCTAAGCAGAGTTCAAGAAAGGTAGGAAGTATTTATACGAGCTACTAGGAGAGCCTAATCCATTGGAGCTTAAACTCGGAATGATAAAACAATAGAGATGATCCTAATTGAACTGCCTCGGAGTTCAAGAAAGGTGAAAGCATTCTGCAGTAATACAGTCTGCCTATCATCAAATAAGATTGAACTGCCTCAAGTGGATCTCTTGAAACAGAAGAAAAAAAAAAAAAGAGATTCATCATATGTCCTGATATAAACTTCGAGAACAAAAATCATGCGAATGGATCTGACCCTTTCCTCGAATTGTCCCAATCATAAGACTAGACAAATTGATAAAGTAGATCAGATCATGCGCCTCATCCATAAATTATTATCATGAATAACAACATAATTATATTCGGAAAAAATGACCGGAGATATACTCGAAAATTAAACAAGGCAGGCATTCAATTTTTATTAAAAATGGATCAGACAACAAACAAAGCAAATACAAAAAACTTAGTATCACAAATCCGCTTGGTTTACATGTGAAACCGACTCACGAACCATAAAACTAAAAAGACGATGGGGAGTACAAAGTACTCCTTAGTCGGGTTGCGCTTGCACATGTGAAATTACTCACACAAGAAAGATATATACTCTCATACTCTTCTACTCTCATCATTGTAATAAGGTGAGACAAGGGTCTCAATGAAGCTCCCTCCAACTTGAAACTCATCCCCTGCACCCTGTATTGTGATATCCTTGAACGTCGCGCTATCCAAATTGTACACCACCAATTTCTCAACGACTGTCTCTTCATCTTTCACCATCACGACTTCCCGTTGGTCTGATATAAGCATTAGTGGCCTAAACTCTGATGCCTTTTGGTCCACAACCAAGAGTTTGCTCCAAGATTGCTCAACACCGTATTCCTTCATCACCCAAATTTCAGTTTCTTTCTGCGAATTTGAAGGAGACATACAAAGACATCCTCCAAGCACTGCAAGCCGATTTAAGACAAAGTTTTCACCGTCAACTGAACTAGGTGCCGGTAATTCAGAAAACTTCTCTTCCGTCAGATCAAACCTAACAATAGCAGACGAGTAATCTGAAGTCCTACTCGCAAGCCAATGAATGAACCCACCCACAAAAACCCCTGAAACAAGATGACCAACAGCATGATCATACGGGGAACTCTCAGCTTGTTTCCACGTACCGTTTCTAACAGAGTACACATTAACAAACATCTCAGTACAATCAGGCTCGTACTCATTATCAGTATCATAATAAGAAAGTGTCACAACTTTATAATCATCGCTTACATGATCATACCCAAGTCCATACATGGTGAAACTACCATGAGGATCAAGAGCATACGGCGACACTGTCAACTCTCGAGTCTTGTTCGTAGTTGAGTTAACTAACAGCCTCTTATTTGCATCATTCCCAATTAAAATTAATCCGTCACAAGAAGGCATACCCTCGGTCCAAAAATCAGGGGCCACCACAAAACTAAGCTCCGTAGCCAAAGAGGTAATCTCAGCGGACGAGTGGTGGGTAATGCTGGTGCTAAACAAGGTATTGGATACACTAGAAATAAGAGTGATTCGTTCATTATCCATAAACTCTTTCGTCAGGTCGAGGTGAGCTTTGATGAAGTGAGGTTCCGAAAGGAGATGACACCATGGTTTTGAAACGCAACGACAACGGCCTATGGATTTTGCTGGTAAGCGGGCAAGTATATTGGTCAGAATCTCCTGTGGAATTGTCTTCATAAAGCTGAATTTAGTGAAAACAAACCATCAAACCTTATATCTTCCACATGGTATAAAAGATTTTATAGAGCTCACAACTCCAAATCTGAATTGACCGAATTTGTTGGACCGATATTGACCCAACCCAAAATTACCCGATTCATTCATACTTGAATGACTACCCTGATCAACAAAATCAAACAAATCAACCACTCCATCAAATCTTAAAACTACTCAGTTAAGAATTTTTCGCAGCATTAAAGTGGGTCATTAATCAGTAGACACAAAATAAATTAGCTCGAGTCAACTCCAAAATCCCAGAAATAACATGCTACTAATTTCAGAAGAAACTATGATTGAAAATAACTTGAATGAAATTATGCTTAATAATAATAATAATAATACTGTTATAATAGTATAATACCCAGAAACAAAAGAAAATAAAGAAGAAAGGGGAAAGAATAGAGAGACTTACTTTGGTTATACAATGATGCATGCAGCTGCAGGTGAGAGAGCGAGAGGAGACAGACCAGCTTTGAATTTTAATACTATAATTTCAACACCCCAGATTGCTTCATCTGTCCCACAAATAACATCTATTTACATCTGTCCCTCAATTAAGAATATACATCATCTACTTACATCTCACTAATATTAATCACTTTCACATTTCACTTTACATTCTTCGCAAAACATTGCTCACCAAGTGTTCCGGAACAACGCAACCGTCTTACATTAAAATTGTATACCACAAATCTCTTATCAAGTGTATCACCGTCCTTCAGCATCAACAGTTCCAATCGCCCAGGAACACCTATGGCTATAAATGGGGTCACCTCAAGGCCTTGTTCAGCGACAATCAAAAATTTAGTCCAAGACTTCACAACACCGTATTCTTTCATCACCCAAATACTAACTGCTTCTGTATCTGTTGTGAATAAATTGCACACGCAAAGACATCCCCGAAGTAATATTAGGTCATGATTGAAGCTTGACACAATTTCTTTAGTCCATGTATTTTAATCTGGCATGATGGAGTTACAGACATTTGATTGAAGCTTGACACAATTTCTTTTTCAATCCTTGAAGCACTAAGCTAATATTGTTGTTGGTGATCTGCTAGAGAGAAGATATAAAAGCAAACACCTATGACAATTGACAAAGGTTGGGCTAGTGAATTTTGAGAGAGAATAAGAGCATATTTCCAAAAATAGACATTCTGCATCAATTTCAGTAACCTAGATCTTCAATAATGACGGCGGTTAAACCTTCATCGTCTTCAATCATCAAAAATCATAAAAATTGCAACAAAAAACGCATTAATTCTGTAGATTTCTCCATCTCAGGAACTTCCTCTGTTGTCAAGCTTGCGTCAAATCCGGTTGAAATCGAGCCGTTGGACCTTGATGACCTTATTGCTGATGAAGAAGCAGAGGCATGGGTCACTCAGGGACGGAAAAAAGGGAAAACGCAGCTGTCGACTATCCATGAAGAACCTGAAGGTATGTTACAATTCACTGAATCAGAGGTGCAAAAGGAGCTTGCTTTTTGAAAAATTTCTGTCATCCGTTTCATTCTTGGAGGTAATCCTCCCTGGGATGTTGTTGAAGAATTTATTTTGAGATTATGGGATGAATATGGTATTGACAGGATTTCATTCATGCCTTCTGGTGTTTTCCTTGTTCGGTTCAAGCGGTCAAAGGATCAGGAGACTGTTTTAAACCGTGGTCACTTCCTCTTTGAGAACAAGCCCTTGATTGTTCGTCCTTGGAATGCTCAGGACCCTCTAACTAAATCTGATGTTTCTGTTGTTCCTGTATGGGTTAGATTGTTGAACTTACCCTTAAAATTTTGGGGACAGGGGATACCTAAAATTTCTGGTTTAATTGGAGACTATGTTAGATGTGATGAACAAACAGAGGCTAGAACAAGGCTTGGGTATACTAGGGTTCTGATTGATGTCCCTTTCAATCAGCATCCTCCCAAAACTGTTAAGTTTCTAGATGAAGCAGGGAATTTGGTTACCATAAATGTTGAGTTTGAATGGCTTCCAATATTGTGTAAGACTTGTGGTGGGATATGACACATTGATAATGCTTGTAAGAAACCCAAACGAGTTACTAAGCCTAAGCAGAGGGTAGTGCAGAGGTGGCAACCAAAGGCTCCAGTGACTAAACCACAGTCACAGGTGCCTGTTACTAAACCTCCTTCTCCTAAGGTTACAGTGCCTAGGGTTCCTGCTAGTCCAAGGATTCCTGCTGTATCTACTCCTAGAGTCTCAGGAACTCATTCTGGGAGTATTCCTTTGGCCACCCCTGCTAGAACAATCATAAGACTCAGTAGGCAGGAGTTATTGGATCAGGGTAGTCAGGCTGCTAAATTTGGGCAGTACACTTTCATGGATGCTCTAAATAATGCTACCCCAAAAGTTGGCATTGGGACTGGTCTAATACCCCTAATAGGGGGGTCACAATGATGGGCTTTTGGAATGTAAGGGGGTTGAACAGTCCAGCAAAACAGAAACATATTAAGTGGTTCTTGCATCATCATCAAGTTGGATTGTTTGGCCTCCTTGAGACGAAGGTTAAGCCTTCTTCTCTAAATAAAATTAGTTCTAATATTTGTACTGGATGGTGTGTTTCTACTAACTCTTCTTATCATAAAGGAGGTAGGGTTTGGCTTTTATGGAAGCCTAACCTTTTTGATTTACAGATTCTTGAATACAATGCTCAGTTCATACATGTCATGGTGCATGAGCTGGCTACTGGTTCACATTTTTATCTTACTATGGTGTATGCATTCAATGGTGTATCTGAAAGGAAGTCTTTATGGAGTAGACTTCAGGACATGAGTGGTCACATTCATAGCTCATGGCTCATCTGTGGGGATTTCAATACTGTGTTGGCTCCTAGTGAAAGGTTAGGAGGGAGTACTACTGAGGAAGAAATGGAGGATTTTCAAAAGTGTCTTGATGTGTGTCATATGGTTCATATGCCTGGTACTGGGTCCTTATTTACTTGGAATAACAAACAGGAGGCTGCTACAAGGGTTTTTAGCAGGCTTGACAGAGCACTTGTAAACCATGAATGGATTGATCAGAAAAAAGAGTTCTATGCTCACTTTCATCCTGAAGGGTGCTTTGATCATACTCCTTGCATCATTCAGAGATTGAGTGATATGGGATAAAGGAAAACAAGTTTTAAGTATTTTAATATGTGGAGTACTACTGAGCCTTTCTTACCTTGTGTTACTCAGGCTTGGGGGCATAGGATTACTGGTACTCCCATGTTTAAGTTTGTGAGAAAACTTAAACTCCTTAAACAACCTCTTAAGCATTTGAATAGAGAGCTCTTTGCTGATGTGGAGAACAACACTATGAGAGCTTGGAAGCATTTGGAATCTATTCAGTTTCAAATCAGGTCTAATCCTACTAATCCAGACTTGATTGGCATTGAAATTAAAGCTGCTAAAGAATATCAGGAACTTCAGAAGGCTTGTGACAGCTTCTTGCTACAAAAATCCAAGGCCACTTGGATTCATGAAGGGGATACTAATTCTAAAGCTTTTCACAGTTACATGAAAAGTAGACAGGCAAGGAATAAAGTGCTGAGGATTGCTTCTGTACAGGGGCAATGGCTCACTGAGCCAGGGCAAATTCGATCCGCTTTTTGTCATTCTATCAGCAGCTCTTGGGGGAGACACAACCTATGAAAGCTGTCAATACAGCTATTGTTAAAAGAGGGCCTTTCTGTAGTCAGGAACATTGGGACTGGTTGAATAAGCATGTCACAAATGATGAGATCAAGGAGGCTTTATTTCATATCCCTAATCATAAAGCTTCGGGTCCTGATGGATACTCTAGTGCATTTTTTAAAGATGCTTGGAGTGTAGTGGGGGAGGAACTTTGTGAGGTGGTTAAGGATTTCTTCATTCATGGCAGATTACTCAAGCAGTTGAATCATACCTTGGCCACCCTTGTTCCAAAAGTGGACTTACCTCAGGATGTGACTCAATTTAGGCTTATTTCATGTTGTAATGTTGTTTACAAAATTATCTCCAAATTGATTTGTTCTAGGTTGACTAGGGTGCTTCCTGATATTATCAGTCCTACTCAGGGAGGTTTTATTAAAGGTCGCAACATTATTGAAAATATTTTGGTCTGTCAGGAGGTTATAAGACTCTACAACAGAGCTTCTGTGTCACCTAGGTGTTTGATCAAGGTTGACCTAAAGAAAGCGTATGACTCTGTTAAATGGGATTTCTTGCAACAGATGTTGGATGCACTGAGCTTTCCTGAGCATTTCAAGCACCTTATTATGGAATGTGTTACCACTACATCATATTCTTTGGTGCTAAATGGAGAGACCTTTGGACACTTCCATGGGAAGAAGGGGCTCAGGCAGGGGGACCCTTTATCCCCCTACTTTTCACTATTGTCATGGAGTACCTGTCTAGGGTGCTCAACTTTACCACTGAAGTTCTGGATTTCAGGTATCATTCTTTGTGTGGGAAACTGAAGCTTCATCATCTGATGTTTGCAGATGACCTGCTACTGTTCTCTAGAGGAGATTCTCAATCCATAATGCTGCTATTACGATCCTTTGCTTCATTTTCTGTTGCATCTGGCTTGGAGATGAATAAGAACAAGTCTAATATTTACTTTAATGGTGTTTCTAAGAGAGTAAAAGATCACATTTTTGCCAAGTCTGGGTGTGTTGAGGGCAAGCTTCCCTTCAAGTATCTTGGTGTACCCATTACTGGTGGCAAGTTGAGGAAGAGGGAGTGTCAGGTCCTTGTGGAGAAAATTGTTGAGCGGATCAGAATGTTTGGGTCCAGGCACATTTCTTATGTAGGGAGATTAACATTAGTCCAGTCTGTCCTTATTTCTCTGTATACTTATTGAGCAAACATTTTTCTTCTTCCTAAAGGGGTCCTTCAACAGATTAATAGTATTTGTCGCAACTACTTATGGGATGGGACAAGTACTTATGGTAGGGTACCTCTGGTGGGATGGGAGCAAGTCTGTACTCCCAAACATGAGGGAGGTTTGGGTATTCGTGATAGTTTCCAATGGAATGTTGCATCCATTGGTAAACTGGTGTGGTGGGTTTATAGCAAGCCTGACAGTCTCTGGGTGAAATGGGTACATCAGTTATTCCTAAAAGGGTGTCCCTGGCCTGCATATGTTCCTAAGTCCCATTTGAGTGGCAATTGGAAGACAATATGTAGGACTAGGGATGCTCTTGCTCGGTTACCCGAATGGTATTTGGCTTCTTGATTCTAAGGGATATAGTGTGCGATCGGCTATCGGTGGCTTCGTCACAAAGAACCAAAAGTTGGCTGGGCTAAACTAGTCTGGTGTACTTGGGCTATACCTAAGCATTGCTTCCTGAACTGGCTCATTCTGAAGAATGCTTTAAATACTAAAGTTCGTCTGCATAAGATTGGTATATGTCCTGATGAGTTGTGTTGTATCGTGGTAGTGATAAGGAGACAATCCCACATCTCTTTCAAAGACCTGCAGTATGTCCTTGATGTCTTCGAGACCCCCGTGCAATCGGTTGCGATTCCTATGCCTTTGGGAATGGCATTATCTCGGTTGGAAAGAAGGAGATGGCCTGCTCTTAAGAAGCTGGTCGGTGTAGCTGTCTTTATGAGTGGATATTATGCAGTTTGGCAGCAAAGGAATGCTGCTAGGATAGAAGGTGTATTATTGCGTCCTGATGTCCTGTCTATGCAATGTAAAGCTTTGATGAAAATCAAATTATTAGGACAGTTGAGTAGAGTTAAGAAGATTAGTGATAGACAATGGCTTGAACAAATCTTGATGTAAGCTAGTATAAATTATGATGTATCATGTAACCTTGGTTTGTGCTTAATGAGATTACTTACATTTCACCAAAAAAAAAAAGCAAACACCTATGACCTATCAATCAGTACTAGAGCAACGGCAGTGCACTATATGCGGTGGAACTCTATTTAACAAGTCTCTCGAATACCAGTCTGACCCCATTAAGAAGTAAGCAGAAGGGATTTTCAATAAACATAAGGTGTTATTCATATACCTCTAGGAAGGACTATCTCATTCTCCTTCAAAGATTAAACTCACCTGAAGGAAAATCATCGTATTGCAATAATATAAGGACGCATATTACATGAGAAGAATACCTGCGCTCAGCGAACATACCAAGTAAGGAAAACGACTTCTAGCATTAGCGTGACGACATAAAAAACCAAGGGTAACAGAAGACTAATGACATTGGTTACTCTAAACTAACAAAAAAACACTGAAGTCAGGACACCCCCTCGCGCATAGATAAATTTGAATCTAGCGAGGCACACTATTTGCCATATTGCCCATATTCTGTATTTGGCATAATCGAGCTGAGTTAACTAATTCAGCTCACGTGGAACCAATTATGAACGCCCACAGAAAACGGGTTTGTTCCCAAATCCCAATGCAGCAAAAGACTTGCAGTCCATATATTTTAATTACGGATTATGAGAAAACTGACTACCCTGGTTGCCATTATGGAGTAACAGTCGTTTGATTCAATCTCGACACAATTTCTTTTTGAATCCTTGAAGCACTAAACTAATATTGTTGATGCTGATCTGCTACTTTAATAAGTATTTGGGGTATTTGGGTACTTCTCCCTCCGATTATCGGGAATTGCCCATATTCAATAGAATTGCTACAATAATCACACCTTCACACACCCTCAGATGCATGCCTTAAAAATCTAAGTGCCCAAACGAAATCGAGCATTAAAGTAAGACAGGTACAATAAGCATCCAGCTGATCATCCTCCTCCTCCGGTCTCCCGAACTCACACAGTAACCGACTACACACCGAAGTGTATAGCCCTGCCAGATTACCCATCGCAACAGGTAATCCACGCCGCCAGTGGGAACCGCAACCAATCCCCACCTAAATCCCGCTCATCAACGAGCAATATCTCTGTCCCTTAATGTGCACATCCCCTCCCGTGGCGGGTTCCACGGAGGGCGAACTAGGGTGTGAAACCACTCCCGCAAGTGACTCCACCACAATCAACACAACACTAACACCATCACCACACCAACACTCCAAGGATGATCAGCAGACAAACAATCGTACACAAAACAACAAATCTCAAATCAATTAAACAGGAACTGAGTAGGGAAACCCTACCTGATCACAACTGCAAGAAACACAAACAAGCGGTCTAGAACGGCTCATCTACGAAGTCTCCGCCTAATCAACAATCACATAACAACAATCACTATATGCAAAACCCCTTTTCCCCAATTCATAATTAAACCCAAAGCCTAAAATATGAACCAATGAATTATAGAAACAAGGACTTACTGACGATGAAACAAAGGATGAATGCACTTGTTACGATCACACACACTAAGGAGAGATTTGGAGAGGATTAGAGCGTCGTTAGTTTTGTAAAAGTGTAATTAGAAACTGATTTACGTTTTTATATAACTCTGATCATTTCCAAATCAAACCACGGAAATAACGCTCGACGGACCGGATACTCGGTCGAGTATAGAGTATACCCGGCCGAATACCCTCTACTCGGTCGACTATTCCACATACTCGGCCGAGTGTTCCTGGGCAGTAACCAAACAAGATACACGACACACTTTACTCGACCGAGTAGGCCATACTCGGCCGAGTACCAACCTAGGAAAACTGTAGTATTACACTCTCGGATCGCTAATCGCCCTAGAATGCTTCTAACGGGCTCTCGCAACTTATTAGGGCACTCTAATGTTTGTAACAGGTCAAACCCTCACCAGGCTCTCGATCTTAGGTCGGGGTTTACCAAATCAATTTATCAATCATGCACATTAATTAACTAATCGCGATTAAAAGCTACAATTAACAACATAGACAAAAAATAATTGACCAATCTGATAACCTAATTAATAACTATCCTCAATCCATGGCTCCCCTAAATCCTAGCGAAGAATTTAGCTACGCATAAGGAAATTAACAATAATAATTGAATTGGGTGAAACAAGAGAGGAATGCATAGTGAAATTAAAAGAGAGAATAATAAACATAAACTAAACTAATAAGAATAGGAAGAGAAATAATAACAATTAAACAAGATGAACAAGAGAGGAAAAGAGGAATTAAAATTACCAATATGAATCCGAGTATAAGTAATAGAGAAGAAAGGACAAATTCTAAATCTCAGGTTTTTTAGAGAGCAAAGTTACGTAATAGAGTTTTTTGGAGTAGAGAAAGATGCCCTAATGAAATAAAATTACAAGCCTTTTATACTAAGTCCAAAGAAATAGAACAAATAAGTAACTAATAAGCCCAAAGCTCGAGCTGAAATTCGGCCAACGAAGCACTTGTCGATCGACACTCAACCTCTGTCGATCGACACACTTGGACCCGTCGATCAACACCAACATTAAGTCGATCGACAGACACTAATAGCCCCGAAAATTCACCTTCCTGTGACGATGGCAAGTCTGTCGATGGGTCATCCTCCTCTGTCGATCGACACACTTGGACCATGTATATCGACACCAACATTAAGTCGATCGACATACACTAATAGCTCCAAAAGTTCACCTTCCTGTGACGATGGCGGGTATGTCGATGGACCCTCTTCCTCTGTCGATCAACACACCTGTTCTGTCGATCAACCAAGCAGCTCTTCAACGATTGTCCGTCTACAACTTCCAACACAAGGTCGAACATGGACTCATATCCTTCCTTAATCAATGGGTTTTGGCTCATAATCGTACATTCGGACCTAAAACCTGCACAAGTCATACAACTCACCCAGTAGCGATAAATGGGAGGAAATAATAATGATATGGTCATAATAAACCATGAAAATGCGTGCCAAATGAAGGGAAATATCGTATGTAAAATGCACGCATCAAACCTCCCCAAACCAAACCCTTGCTTGTCCCCAAGCAAGCAATAAGTAGAAACAGGAAAGAGGACAAACGGAGTGGCATGAGACTCAGAGATAGCTACACAATTGACTCGCCCAAACCAATTTTATGCAACAATGAACACCAATGCTAAGGAATTAACTCCAAAGCGAGAGAGCACAAAAATTCAAAATGCAAACGAGTTAAATTAATGACCAAAAACTACCGAACCGTCGACCTTGCAAGACCCATCAATGTCGGACTCTCACGGGTCGTTCATCACTCATTTAAGGCACATGGTGAGTATAAATTTCTTGTAAGATAGAAAGAATATAGACACTCACCTAACTACGACCTACAAAAACATGCATGCAGTATAACATGATAGGTATCTCTAGCTACCGTACACATACACTCCAACCAAACAAGGTCCATAACACATGCTAAGGACTTACATATGAAAGTGAGGAGAGGTAAATGGGTAAGAGGGAGCAAAAAGATTTGGATATGTGGAGGTAAAAGCCAAACTAGCACTGAACACAACCAAAAATAAACACATTCCACTTCTAATCCAACATCAAAAATTAAGCATAATGCCAAGTGCGGCATAAACTCGCTCACAACCACAACAATACTCCTCAAATTATGAATAGGATGAACATAGGAGTAAAATAAAATTCCATCTCTTTTTTTTCAACTTCATTTTTTTCTTATCATTTTTTTTTCACTTCTTTCCCTTTTTTTCCATTTCTTTTTCATTCATTTTTTTTTGTTGTTTTTCACCTTCCTTCCAACATCCATCACAATAGCAATAAAATTGACCATAATATAACTCCCAAACTTACCAACAAGACTAGCTTGACAAGGGTAGGCCATATAGGAATGCAGTTGAATAAATGGGTAAAAAACAAGGCATATTTGGCTAATGTGAGGCTAATAGGGGTAAAGCACAAAGGAAGGGTCGCCTCTCCACATGTGTCACCGCCACAAACTCGAGTGTATGTAGGCCATAAGAGACAAATTTCATGCTTATGCAATTTGATGTTACATGCTATGTAAGGAGTACTACTCACATCCTAAATGAAACCGGTCATGAATGTCACCAGTTTATGAAGATCTAAACCTTAGAATGTTTAAGTAGTTTGCCAACAAGTAGGTCAAGTCTATTCGTTTGGTAGAATCTATCAAAAACTCGTAAACTATGCAAATGATTTTCTCAAAATAAAGGTGTCACAAGTACAAGGTTTAGGCGAGATAACAAGAGTATAAAAGCAATGTCATCGTCGTTACATAACCACTCTGACTCAACTTAAGACTATACCTAAATGCAAAGTAAGTGCAAACATGTTTTTGTATTTTTTTGAAACTTTTCAAATTTTTTTTTGTGTTTTTGAAATAAATGCATGCGGAAATGCAAGAAATATGCATATGGATGCAACACAGACATATTTATACCCTCCCCAAACCAAATCACACAATGCCTTCATTGTGTTCAGTAAACAATCAGTAGCATCCAAATATAGGGGACGAGATATACGAACAAGATGAATGCAAATGAATATAAATTAGAAAAAGAGAACTCACAATAAGCGCAAAACAGACCTCCCCAAACCAGCATCAAATATAGGGAGGTCGTGGCCAGCTGCCACCAATCAACTCTAACACGCATATAAGAACCTGCGTGAAACTTAGATAGATATTTAATCTCATTCCAAAATTTATATTCATGTGAAGCAATACTAAACTAAATGAAAATGCAATAAAGGAAACATGATTAAGTATGTGAATTAAAAACTAAGCACACTTTACAAAGTTTTTACAATCCGGGCTGCCTCCCGGTCAGCGCTGGTTTATATGGTTCCGCTCGACCTTTGTTACCTCATCTACCAAAATAGCTGAACAGCCCACAACATGGCTACTGACTGAATGAAGTACTCTCAGCATTCTTTATCTTGGCCATAAGCCACCACTTCACCCTTTCTTTAGAAATAGAAAGGCATACCTTCGCACAGGCTAACTCACTTCACTTAGCCCTCGGGTGCTCCTTTTTCGCTTGTGGCATAGAATCTCCTATCCTTCCACCATAATCAATATTGCCAGCTTTAGAAACTACACCCAATGCACCAAATCCACCTCCATACCCTTGTGGTAGCTTAGCCTGTCATGTCCTGGAGAAAGAGAAACAACAAAATGGTCCTCCATCTTGCTCCCAATATGGGGCGGAGGTGTCACGGCAGTAGTAACAGCAAAACATGACTCAACTGGGGTCACATCGGCTACCTTATCGGATTCTACGGAGGAAATAACATGGCAAGGTACAATTTGCATAGGTGCCCTACGAACACTAGACTGGGTGTATGTCAATTTCTCACCCCCACCTTAAATGTCAATGTCCTCGCTCCGACGTCAATTATTGCACCAGAAGTGTGCAAAAATGGTCTCCCTAAGATAATAGGGGTATGGATATCCTCATGAATGTCTAAAACAATAAAATCAACGAGTATAAAGAACTTCCCAACCCGCACAGGGACATCTTCTAGGATTACCAAAGGACGTGACAAGGAACGGTCTGCCATTTGGACAGTCATATTGTAACACCCCGTATTAAATCACTACTGATTAATTTGACTTAATTATATATAGATCTGCTTTTATATTTTTCCACGCATATTTTAAATTGTTTTCGTCACATTTCCATTTTAATTTAAATTATTCCTACATCTTACAAGCAATTTCGTTAATCTTACTTTTGATCAAAAAGATTTACATAATGTAACACCCCGTGTTAAACTGCTAAAAATTAATTTGATTTAATTACAATTAAAACTACTTTTATAATTTCCCAATTATATTAAGTTACGTTTATCTCAATTCGTTCTCAATCTAAATTTATTAACACACGTTTTTATAAATTATTTCGTTAATTTTTATTATAATCAAAAGCTTGTCTTAAATAAAAATACGATGACAATCGTTGCCTTATTCAATAATGTTTCTTCACATCACCCCAAACTTTTACATTACTCACTTTGTAGTGTATCAAACATTTGGCTATGTCAACCTTGCTTCTTTTGTTTTTCCCTGCATGTAGTTTTGTCATCTCCACTATACACATTCACGTGCCTTCTATAGTTCACACGTCTTCAATGCCTTCACATGTATCTTTTCCCCTGCTCATGTTTTTGTCACTACCACTTCACTCATTCACATGCCTTCCTTCATAACTACACTAACCCCTTACATTGTGACAAGCATCCTTAACGGCAACCTTGTTATAATCAGCTTCACCATTTCTTACATTGTGACAGCCACCTAATCCGAGTCAACACTGAGCCGTTATCAACCAACACTCGTGCCTAACCCACACAATACAACCCCAAACACCATCATCCCCTTCAATCAAACAACCACCAAATGGCATTTTAACTCCGTTTAACTACCACGAACTCCACCACTGTACCACCACTCCTTTTCCTTTAAAGCTACCCCTGCTCTCCGTCCCTGTTTCAAATAGAAGCCACGGCCAACACAACACCTTCAACCCACCTGACCACCCTCGGCTATCAAACCACAGCCTTACCTCCGTTTTGCTCCTCTGTTTTCCTCTGTTTCGGAAACGGAAGCCATATCCTATCACCTCTGTCATCTCGCGCGCCTTTATCAGCTGCCATCAGGACAACTCCTGTTGCCGTCAGAGCAGCACCACCGCCGTGAGCCTCTCTTCTTCTCCTTCCTCCTTATTCCCTTTTCATATACAAATAATCCAACTCACCCTCCTCCCTCGCCTGTTTTCGTGCACCATCGGTCACCACCGTCGAACCATAGTCCACGTCGCCTTTCTGTTGTCAATCGCAGCCGCCATCGTTGACATTAAATCACCGTAAGCATCTTTCCCTCCTCTTCGTTCTCCCTGAGATCTACTCTTACCTTTCCTCCTTGTTCTGTTCTTCCACCGCCGCCACAGGACCACTGTCGGAGCCGCCGTTGACGCCTCGCCCTCTGTTGCTATCAATGCCGCTGCAGATTTCAGAAACTAGTGAGTAATGGTGACTTAATCCCTAAATCGATTTGGGATTTGTTCAGCTGGATAACGTTATAAGTCACACCGTTCCTTTTCTTCCTTTTATATAATACGGGTTTGACCCGATTTACTAACTTGACTTTTCGTAATCCAAGGTTTGATTGACGGGATTCGGACTTGGACTTCTCCTGCTTTTATGACGAATTCAAGACGGACTTGTGACTTTATTAATAACGATTAATTTCTTATTAAATCGGATTAATAAGCACATTATCTTATTTCACTAACTTCGGTAACCCGACCTTCTTCTATCCCTCCTTAATTTTACAAAACTCGATATGCTAATGTGAATGAATATGTTTAAATATGAGTTATGTAACTTGTTGATAATTAAATATTGAGTAGAAATACTAGACCGCTAAATTATTAACAATGGCTTGAAATATACATATGCGCTAGTTAATTACTCAATTGGTTGGATTTGTATGTTAAAATTTCTTGATAACAAGTTATTTATCGTTGTGCTATTTTCTCACCTAGAAATATGATTAATATATATAATTAAGTAATATCTTAATGGGCTACATTTCTTTATCGTCGTGTGACGTATATCCCGATATGTTATCTTATGATTCTTGCATTTACTTTATTAAGTAGTACGTAGTCCATTGAGATGTTAACGTTTAAATGAATAAAAGTATATTAGCTATTAACCTCTAGCCTAAAAGAATTATACCTTTCCTCTTTAAATACATTTAAGGCTAGAATTGATAAGTTTAAATTTTATTAAATATTAAAGTTTAATAACAACTCTTTTAAATGTTTGAAAATTAAAAACAATCGATAACGTTTTCAAAACCAAGATGGTTTACGTGATTTAAACGTTTCTCCAATTACAAGGAAAGTTACTTAATAAATAAGTGTCTTAATTCATATCTTCTATAAAAGTTTTACACCTATAGTTGGTAAAAATATTTAAAATGATTTGATAATATTTTCAAATGATTTACACAAAATGTTTATTAAATAACCAAATTTTTATTAAAAAGAAGATTGAATAAGCTCTTTTAAAATGAAGCTTAAACTTAAGCTTACTATAGTAGAAATCTAAATACCTCCCTCAAATAAAGAATTTAGAAATAATAAATTCCAAATAAGATTTGCCAAATCCTAAAGATTTCAGAAAAGATAAAGCAAGATGAATTTATGTATGTTTACGTTTCTTATTCAAAAGTTTCTAGCACTCTGGGACATGTCCCTTAAATGGGACCGTTGAGACCAGAATATCGAGAACATGATAACCTGGCTATGCCTCTTAAATGGGACCTCTGAGCCATGGAATCTTTCCCCGGTTTACTTGGGTATGCCCCTTGAATGGGACCTCTGAGCCAAGTACCTTTGTATTGTCGGTATACCGGGATGGTCCGTATATTGACGTATCATCGTCTCTATGAGACACCTGTGAGTCTTTCGTGTTACATGTTGGGCGCTACCTTGGTAAGGTTTAGGGATCGACGTGACGGAAGAATGCTTAGAGAGCTTATGCTATACAAGTATGGACATCACATCCCGAAGCTGCGTGTGGAGGGATTGTCGTTAGGATAGTAGTCGACCAGCTGCCACTGAGGAGCTGCGTGTTCCAAGAAGTTGTGGAGTGGGTATATGCGCATATATTGACGGGGAGCTTGATCGGCTTTACTACCTTTCAGATATCTTGGCAATTATTATTTCACGGTTGCGATCGTGTGCAGACCTTGACGGTTGCGATTGTCTTGGTGCCTCGAAGTGTATGGGACATGTCACTTAAATGGGACCTCTGAGACCATCCATTAGCAGTCTGTTCTTCCCCACGATTCTGGTTGTTAAACCAAGTCAATTTAGTTGTCCGGTCCTACTGAGCACTAGGGGTGAGATGTAAACCTCCTAGAATAGGTATGATTGGCGGGATTGATGTTCACATTCATACTTAAGGTGAGATGCAAGCCGTGAGTATGCGTGTGACATTAGTAGTCACGTCCCGTGCTTATTTGTTAAGAAAACAAAGGTTTTTAAAAGAAATGACTACAGTTTTTACTCAAATGATACATGTTAGACTTATCGATGAAATTGTTATATGGTGAATAATGTTACTGCGTGATAAAGGAAGATCAAGGTAATAATGTCACATGTTTAATGATTGGGACTTGTTGTGCTCACATGTGCTTAACTTTGTTAAGTGTTGTTGTATTACTAAAATGGTTTCTTAATATCTTTGAGTAATACTGTTGTAGCATTTGTATATTAAGAATGTTGTGATAAGAGAACTTACGTGATGTATGCTTTATGTGATTCTTATTTATGCATATCTTTTCCATTCGCATTCCTGCTTTTGAATGATGAAGGCGATGATAGGAGAATGGTTAGGTTACTGTCGCTCAACGACTTTTGTTTATATGTTTTTCAGGTACCAAGAACGAGTTAGATGGAGACACCCTTAAAAAGGCATTCTGGGTAATGAGAGGAGCTTTCAATGTTGGTTTAATTTTGTAATTAAATCTCTCGACTAAATTATTTAGTCATGTGTAAGTGATCCATGACGATCTAGATTCATTTTTATAGCAATGACTTGGGTTTGTTCCACTTTTATCCCTTAATTAAGTCATTAAGAATCCGGGTTGTTACACATATTGGTACATTTAAACTCAATCAAACCTATCTTTTTAGCTAAAGACAAAGGTAAGACACTGACACTGGCACCCAAATCACATAAAGCATTATCTATAATATGGGTGCCTAAGAAGCCGGGGACGGAGAAACTACCTGGATTAGCTAACTTGGGTGGAGACTTGTTTTGTAGGAGTGCACTACACTCCTCAGTAAAAGCTATAGTCTCCACCTCATTAAAACTACGTTTACGAGTTAAAATTTCCCTTATAAACTTAGAATAAGTAAGTACCTGGGTAATTAATTCAGTGAAAGGAACAGTTACCTGGAGATTCTTGACAACCTTCAAAAATTTGCTGAACGGCTGCTCAATCTTGGTATTCAGTTGTCGGCTAGGAAACAGAATCTTAACAGCTATTTGTGTCTCAGCAACTTTCACCTTTCCTTTATTTGTATTAGTCGACTTAACGACTTCGCCAGTCAACTTATCAACAGTAGAAACCGACTTATCAGCAACGTCGGTTGACTTACGAACAAATCTTGTCTGTTCATCATAGATGCTTGTCGATCGACATGGTACGTCTGTCGATCGACATGGTATGTCTCTCGATCGACCATCCTTTCTCGAATCAGCCATCACTTGGCCGCCTATCTCAGCTTCAACGTTAACATCTATTTCTTCAATAATGAAATCGTCATTTTCATTAGGCATAGATGGTCCGTCATAAGTGAGACCGCTTCGAAGATGTATAGCATTAACCGTCTCATGAGATTTATCTGGCTGGGAAGGCAACTGACCCGGTTGCCTAGTAGCTTGCTTAGATGCCAATTGGGCCATCTGAGTCTCTATCATCTTAATTAACGCATCCTTAGCTTGATCACTCTTTTGAAGTTGTATCATAAGAGCTTTCACCATACCCTTTAACTCCGCCATTTCACTTGGATTTTGAGAGGTGTTTTGCTGAGGCGGAGGAAAGGATGGGGGTTTTTGAAACCCTTGTTGCTGATTTCTATTTGCCGGAATGACATAGGACTGCTGTTGTGGAGGTGGAGCAGGATTCAATACATTCTGGCTCGTCCAGGAGAAGTTAGGATGCTCCTTAGTTCTCTCATTATAGAAATTGGAGAACGGATTAGCTTGCTTGTAGTGCTGAAAAGCAAGCACTTACTCCTTCTCCGTCATACACTCAACAGCAGAGTGTCCGTCAATTCCACATCTCTTATAGAAAACTTCTTGTTTCACCATAGCATTAATTGTTTGTTGTCCTCCTGAAGCTTGACTTAACTCAAGTTTCTCAAATCTTGCATTCATGACTTCTAATTGTGCCGCAACGACACTATTATCCCCGCTACTACCTCGCACACTGTCCCTCGGATTTCCATACTCTACTGTATGGGTAGCCATCTCCTAAATAATATTCCATCCCTTGTCATCATCAATATTCTTCTGTAACCTACCATTCGCAGAAGCATCAAGAATGGCCCTATGATCGTCATACAACCCATTATAAAATTGGTTGCAAAGGAACCACGACTGAAATCCATGATGAGGAATGGAGCGAATAAGCCTCTTGAAACGGACCCAAGCCTCATTCAAATCTTCAGTTGGAGACTGCTTGAAGCTAGTAATCTGTCCCCGTAGAGCATTTGTTCGCTGTGGAGGGTAATATCTCTTATAAAAAGAAAGTGCCAAAGAATTCCAATCAGTTATCCCAGCTGCTTCCTTGTCTAAATCGCGATACCACTCACGAGCATAATCTCTCAAAGAGAAAGGAAATATGGTTTCCTTCACCTGGTCTTGTGTTACCCCAGTAGTAAGAGGGATTGCTGAACAGTAATCTATAAATGTTTCCATGTGCTTGCAAGGATCTACACCTCCCTTACCTCCGAATTGGTTTTGCTCCACCATACCGATATAGGAAGGGCGGATATCAAACGTGCCATTTGCAGTTGTAGGGAGTTTGAAATCCTTAGGTATCGATGCAAGCGTGGGCTCAGAATGGCTAGATAATTTAGGCATGATCTGAGCAACGGCAGAAGTAGAAATATCCTCTTCAAAGGACTGAGTTTCTGCGATAAATTCGGCGTAAACGGATTCAAGCGTACTCAAGTCTTCGGCTTGACGAATTTCCTTCCAAAAGTTTCGTCTAGCACGTAGTGTCTTTTCCGGTTCGGGGATCAGATGTAATGAGCTCGAACCTGTGAGACCTGGGCATAAACAAACACTAAAGGAAAAGAATAAGAACGGTCTCAAGGAACTAAAGTCCCTTGAGACAAATTACAAACTAAAATAAACAAATAGAAATTCACCGTCTCCCCGGCAACGACGCCAAAATTTGACACGGCTTTCGCAACCCTATAAAAAATAATCAACTGGTCTCTAACTAATATAGCTAGGGAAGTGAGGATCGTATCCACAGGGAGACTAAAATGTGTTCTACTTGCTAACTAAAGTCTGTCTAGGTAATAAATCCGGGGTTGTTTGATTTTGTTTGCTAAACTACAAGTAGTGAAGGGAAGATAAATAAAAGATTAGAGAAAGAGTATAAAAGTATAGAGAGACAACTAGGATTGTCGGTTCACCAATGAATGTCTGACGGTAGGTCACAGATCGGTCGCAAATATTAGTCTAAGAGGCAGTGAAAAGTTCATCTCGGATCGCTAACCGCCCTAGAATGCTTCTAACGGGCTCTCGCAACTTATTAGGACACTCTAATGTTTGTAACAGGTCAAACCCTCACCAGGCTCTCGATCTTAGGTCGGGGTTTACCAAATCAATTTATCAATCATGCGCATTAATTGACTAATCGTGATTAAAAGCTACAATTAACAACATAGACATAAAATAATAGACCAATCTGATAACCTAATTAATAACTGTCCTCAATCCATGGCTCCCCTAAATCCTAGCGAATAATTTAGCTACGCATAATGGAATTAACAATAATAATTGAATTGGGTGAAACAAGAGAGGAATGCATAGTGAAATTAAAAGAGAGAATAATAATAAACATAAACTAAACTAATAAGAATAGGAAGAGAAATAATAACAATTAAACAAGATGAACAAGAGAGGAAAAGAGGAATTAAAATTACCAATATGAATCCGAGTATAAGTAATAGAGAAGAAAGGATAAATTCTAAATCTCAGGTTTTTTAGAGAAGAAAGTTACGTAATAGAGTTTTTTGGAGTAGAGAAAGACGCCCTAATGAAATAAAATTACAAGCCTTTTATATTAAGTCCAAAGAAATAGAACAAATAAGTAACTAATAAGCCCAAAGCTCGAACTGAAATTCGGCCAACAAAGCACCTGTCAATCGACACTCAAACTCTGTCAATCGACACACTTGGACCCTGTCGATCGACACCAACATTAAGTCGATCGACGGACACTAATAGCCCCGAAAACTCATCTTCCTGTGATGATGGCAAGTCTGTCGATGGGTCATCCTCCTCTGTCGATCGATACACTTGGACCCTGTCGATCGACACACTTGGACCATGTCGATCGACACCAACATTAAGTCGATCGACAGACACTAATAGCTCCAAAAGTTCACCTTCATGTGACGATGGCAGGTATGTCGATGAAACCTCTTCCTCTGTCGATTGACACACCTGTTCTGTCGATCGACCAAGCAGCTCTTCAACGGTTGTCCGTCTACAGCTTCCAACACAAGGTCGCTGAACACGAACTCATCTCCTTCCTTAATCAATGGGTTTTGGCTCATAATCGCACATTCGGATCTAAAACCTGCACAAGTCATACAACTCACCCAGTAGCGATAAATGGGAGGAAATAATAGTGATATGGTCATAATAAACCATGAAAACGCGTGCCAAATGAAGGGAAATATTGTATGTAAAATGCACACATCAATAAGTAATTGCTAAATCCCGCGCACTAGTTTACTAAATCCCACACATTTTGCCCCTTTATTCCATAATTGCCCTTTTATTCTACAAGAAGATCGTGATTCGCGGATATCACATATATTTTTCCGTTTAATCAACAACTTTTTTAATACCTTCTTTTAATCGATTTAATTAATTTTGTTTATTAAAAAAGGTTTATTTCAAAATTAGGGTTTTTCAGATTTCAACAAAAACAACAAACATTTGATTTGATTATTTGCCGATTTCAGCCCAATATTGCTGCTAATGTTAATGGATTCACTGGGAGGAGGGTAATTGAATTTGATTTGATCATTTGTTTTTTGTTTTCGTTTTAGTTTTATGTGAATTTGGACCGCGTTTTATGTGTTTGACCGATTGCGTAGAAGAACAACTTTGGGAATGGAAAAAAGAGGGGGAGTAGTAGGAAAACTGGACAAGTATTGGAATTTCCATTAACATTAGCAGAAACATTGGGCGTTTCTCATTTTTTTTACCTTCTCTCTTGTTCTTCCATAGTGGGGGAGAAATGAGAGGGGTATACTCGAGGAAAAAATACGCGAGATTGAGTAAATTAATGCGCGCGCTATTTTGCAAATCCCTAAAACTATATGAAAGATTATGAAAAAGTATGGTTAGTGGAAGTTATATTGCTAAGGTTATTTAGGTAAAATAACAATTGATTTTACAATAACATTTGTGTACGTCGATTTTATATAAGAATTATTGGTTTAGCTAAATATCATCTTCGTAACTTATAATAGCGTAGTTCTTAACCATCCACGTATTAGTGAAAGAGATATATATGTCTTTACTGAATGTCTTACACTGATTTGGTGCAAAATCAATTTAAATACAAAGCGTTTTGCTTGTGTGCTTCCCTACTCACCTCTCATGGGTATTTTGTGAGAGGAAATGGTATCCGTCACAAGCTTGTGACGGATATCGCCGTATTCAATGAGATTTTGTGATTTAAACAAGACCAGCTCAACGTTTACTTTTTTTTTTTTTTTTGTATGACACCAAATTAAAACTGGTGGAAATAAAAAAGTCAAATCTAATTTGTGTTTATATGTTAATGCTTACATTTAAAAAAAATTATATATAAAAAAAGTCAAATATAATTTAAATTGAATAACGAAGTACTCCTTACGTTCCGATCATTTGTTTATCTAATTAATTATGCTAATTATAATATGCTAGTCAAACTTTCTCATAAAATCTGTCATTTATA
The DNA here is from genome assembly GCF_048544455.1 of Silene latifolia. NCBI lineage: Eukaryota > Viridiplantae > Streptophyta > Magnoliopsida > Caryophyllales > Caryophyllaceae > Silene > Silene latifolia. Next base: position 164,506,346 of record NC_133536.1, on the reverse strand, counting down.
ATCTACTTTTGCAATCTGCTTATGCTGAAATTAATCCGTTGTTTACCAAACAGGGCCTAAGGAAAAAGGAGTGAACCATTTGAGGGTATTGTTATTAGAAGACAAGTAGACAATAATGAAATTGAATAATCAAATAACTCATTAGGCGTTAGCCATGAGGGGGAATATTGCTGCTCGGATGGATTTACTGGATGTTTCGTGCCCACGGTGTCGTGTATGCTTGGAGTCTTGCCTTCACGCTATGCGAGATTGTGATGGGGTGGGGGGAAATTTGGGATGGCCTGGGTGTGGAGAGGATGGAGGGAGTTGGGTTTGGGGATACTAGACAGTGGATAAAGGAGATGATGAAGGGGATGGGAATGAGGGAGTGTGTGGAATTTGTTACGGGTTGTTGGGCAATTTGGGAGGACCGTAATTGTAATACTCCGTATTTATAAGTCTCTGGGTACTCTATCGATTAGGCCTTACTCTGTCGAGTAAGGGTGAGTTGCGTTTTAAAATAGTTTCTGACCTGTTGGGTACTCGATCGAGTAACTATGATACTCGATCGAGTAAGGGGGCACTCGATCGAGTACCTTAGCTACTCGATCGAGTAGCGGGTTCTGGGAGTTATTTCTCGGGTTTTGTTAATTATGCGATTAAGGTATATAATCTTTTCCGTCATTGTTCTAAACACTTTTCAAAACCTAAAATACTGTCAAGAGAGAAAGCAAAGTACGTTCATCACCTTAATCTCATTGTTAGCAAATCCCGGAGTTTGGAAGGTCGGATTTCACCTTTCTTTATACCGTTGTGATCCTTGCGTCAAGGGTAAGACCTATATAACATTTTTATAATGTTTCTTTAAAGTTGGTTAAACCCTAATTTGGGAATTGGGGGTTTTGTAGTATGTTATGTTTGGTAGTGATTATATGTTTGTATGTTAGGAGGAGGATTCGTAGAGGAAGCTTTTTGATATCAATTTGTGAGATCGTCGATTGTTGTGCTTTCGGTAGGGTTTCCTACTCGGTATTAGTTACATAATATGTGGTGATTGTGCTGTAATTAGTGCTTGTTGATTGGTTTCGTGACGGTTGTTGATTGATTGTTGTTGATGGATGTGATTGTTTGTCTATGGTTCTCGAGATGCGTTCTCGGCTGAGTGGAGTCACTTGCGGGAGTGGCTTCACGCCCTAGTTTCCCCCTTCGTGGAACCCGCCACGGAAGGGGATGTGCACATTAATGGGACAGGGTTATCGCTCGGTATGATGAGCGGGGCTTAGGTGGGGGAAGTGCGGTCCCCCACAGCGTGGCTGGTCCAAGTGGACGATCGGAGACGGAGTTGATTGGAGTGGGTGATTGTGTGTGATTTGTTTGAGTTGTGTTGTTATTTGATCGTTGATTATATAAATTGTGTAAAGAGTCGACCCGGTTTATTGTTTCTAAAACTGCGGTGATCTATTCGGGGATGGTGAGCAGATATTGAGCAGGTATGAGATGAGTACTGGGATAGCTGGGATGTGCCACGATATGATGATAGAAGTCTTCCGCTGTAGCTTAGTAGTTTTCATAACATTTCAGTTAGATCAGTAAACAGCCAATTTAAGAACATGTATTTGTACTTTTGGTTTTGGTTTCGAGAGTGTAACCTTTCACTAAGTATTTTTATTTAAACGTTGTTTCTTTATTGTTTATTTGATTATCATTGCCTCGGGTAACCGAGATGGTAACATCCATATACCTGGGTGGTCCTGGTAAGGCACTTGGAGTATGGGAGTGTTACAAAATGGTATCAGAGCGAACGATCCTGAAACCTATAACCAATGAACCCAATGAATATAGGGAGTCAATTAAAATGAACCCGGGGTAAAGGTTGTAGGAGCTAATGCAAAGGCTTGGGAGACGTCCTAAAGTCGCGAAATCGCCCTACAATTTTGAACCGGTCACATGAGGGGATGTATGTCAAGTCGTATGTGTTGTTTGTCAGCTTGTGTGTGGATATGATGAAGTATGTCGTAATTGTTGAATGCTTGGAGTAGAAGGTTGAGAATATGAATGAAAGATTGATGAGACATATAGAACTGTGTTGGAATAAGAAGCATGTTGGATGTTTACTATGTGGCATTTGATCATATTATATAACTGTTTCGTTGATTTTATGAAAAGTTTGGTAGAATTGCATGCTTAGCTATATCACATGTTGAGTTTATAATGTTGCTTAGTAGGTTGGGAGATGTGAGATAACATGCGGGTAGTTTATGCGAGTCAGCATAACTCGATCGAGTAGGGGGGTACTCGATCGAGTAGGTGTGATACTCGGTCGAGTGGGTTTAACTCGATCGAGTGGGTATTTGACGATTTTGAATCCAGAATCGTGTTTTTGGGCACTCGATCGAGTACCTCGGGCACTCGATCGAGTAGGGGGTCACTCGATCGAGTAGCCGGGCTACTCGGTCGAGTATGTTAGAGGTCAGAAGGTCTGTTTGAGTTCTGGAGTCGAGGCACTCGATCGAGTATGTTGGGCACTCGATCGAGTAGCCTCTTACTCGATCGAGTAGGTTTGGGCACTCGATCGAGTGTGTTCTGGGCAGCCTGTTTTCTTGTTTTGAGGTTCTAGTGCGTATGTTTATGTCTACCCTTTCTTAAATAGTTTCAAGATGCCGCCCAAGAGAAACGCTTACTATGCGAGAGCTGAGACCATGAACATAGATGATGTTGTTAAGATGTTGCAGCACCAAGATGCTCTCACTGAGGCTTTAAAGAAAGTGAATAAGGATAAGGAGGTTGATCACTCTAAGATCAGTCTCTATATAGCGAGGTTTAACCTCAAAGAGTACACAGGAGCCGGGGAACCAAACCTTCTTGACAACTGGCATCGTGAGATGGAGAATATTCTGGACCTGGTTCATTGTCCTGATGAGATGAGAGTAGAACAAGCTCGTTCTACCTGAGGGACGCAGCTGGCAAGTGGTGGGATACGGTGAAGGTGGGTGCTAGGGAGATGTATGTGAACCAGGGCTTACCTGCTATACCTTGGGAAGAGTTTCGGAGAGCTATGAGGAAGGAGTTTGTACCGGAACATGTGAGGATTAAGCTGAGAGAGGAGTTCGATGGGTTTAAGATGACATCTGATATGTCAGTTGCTGAGTATTACAAGTAGTTTAATGAGAAGTCTAAGTATGCTGAGGATATGGGTCTGAGTGAGGCGAACCTAGCGCTGAGGTTTGAAAGAGGGTTGACACCCAAGATTATGGATTAGTTACCCGTGGGAGTCCTTACCGATGTTAAGGAAGCTTATGAGAGAGCTGGGAGAGCTGAGAGGCTGGTTGAGATGGCTCAGGAGAGAGTGAGTGAGAAAAGAAAGGCTGAGAGTGAAGGTGGAGGCCAGTCTAATCACAAGAAAGGCAACCACAATCAAGCTAGAGGGTTTTCTTCTGGGCAGGGTTTAGTGTTGGGGCTTCCTTCGGGCGTGGCCATGTGAGTGGCAGTGGTAGTTGGGGTATGACTTGCTTTGGCTGTGGCGATGTGGGCCACAAGAGACATGAGTGCACGAGTATGCCTTGAGCTTTTCAGGGATCGGCTCGGGAGAGTTATTCTCAGGGACCTGCTCAGAGTTATGCGAGCAATAGACCGTCTGGATCATGGTCTAACCGGGGAAGTCAGAGCTATCAGGGTGGAGGTAACCGCAATGGCGGTAATTCTTATCAGAAACCAGCTACGAACAACAACAACAATCAGGGGTCGGGTGCTAAGCCGACCACATCAGCCAGTACTGTCCAGGGAGGTGGGCAGAAGACCAGTGGAAAGCTGTTCATGATGGACAAGAAAGCAGCTGAGGAGGATGCCCATGTTATCACTAGTACTTTTCTTGTTAACGGTATTCATACCTTTGTTTTGTTTGATTCGGGGGCTTCTCAGTCGTTTATATCTTCGAGTCATGTTAAAAGGTTGGGTTTGAGAGTATATGAGTCTGTGAGTGAGAAAGTTTTTATACCTTCGGGAGAGTCTGTATCATGTGAGAGGTTGTTTAGAGATGTGTCTATGATAGTTGGGCAAGTTGATCTACCTGTAGACTTGCTAAAGTTTCCTTTTAACGGTTTTGAGATGATAGTCGGGATGGATTGGCTGGGAAAGTATAAAGCTAAGATTATTTGTCATCATCAAAAGAAAGTGTCTTTGAGAGGGCCTAAGGGTGTTAGTGTGTCTTATCGTGGGTTTATGGTCAAACCCAAAGTTAAGTTGATTGCAGCTGTCACTTTGAAGTCTTATCTGAGGAAGGGATGTCCTTTGATCTTGTGCCATGTGAGAGATGACCGGATAGTGAGTCCGACAGTTGACCAGATACCGGTGGTGGGAGAGTTTACAGATGTTTTTCCAGAGGAGATTCCGGGGTTGCCACCGAAGAGGGAGATAGATTTCACCGTTGAGTTGAAACCGGGGACGGGGTCAATCTCTAAGGCACCGTACCGGATGGGTCCTAAAGAGATGGAGGAGCTCAAGAAACAGTTAGATGATCTGATAGAGAAGGGATACATTAGACCTAGTGTATTGCCGTGGGGAGCACCAGTTCTTTTTGTGAAGAAGAAAGATGGGAGTTTGAGGTTGTGCATAGACTACAGAGAGCTGAACCGAGTGACAGTGAAGAACAAGTATCCTTTGCCAAGGATAGATGACCTGTTTGATCAGTTGAGTGGTGCATCAGTCTTCTCCAAGATTGATTTGAGGTCGGGGTACCATCAGGTGAAGATTAGAGAAATGGACATACCAAAGACAGCTTTCACGTCGAGGTATGGCCATTATGAGTATGTAGTGATGCCGTTTGGGTTATCTAATGCACCGGTCGTGTTTATGGATTTGATGAACAGAATCTTCAGACATTTTTTGGACAAGTTTGTGGTGGTGTTTATTGATGACATCTTAGTCTATTCCAAGACTAAGAAGGAGCATGAGGAGCATTTGAGAATCGTGTTGCAGACCTTGAGGGAGCATGAGTTATATGCTAAGCTGTCCAAGTGTGAGTTCTGGTTAGAGAGAGTTGCTTTTCTGGGGCATGTGATCTCTAAGGATGGGGTAGCTGTGGATCCGGCAAAGATTGAGGCAGTGACAAAGTGGGAAGCACCAAAGAATGTTGCTGAGATTAGGAGTTTCTTGGTTTTAGCTGGATACTACAGACGGTTCGTGAAAGATTTCTCCAAGATAGCTAGACCTATGACAGCTTTGATGAGGAAAGAGAACAGGTTTCGTTGGGATGAGAGTTGTGAGAAGGCGTTCCAAACATTAAAGGAGCGTTTGACCACAGCTCCTATCTTAGCATTGCCTGAAGGGATTGAGAACTTTGAGGTTTATACAGATGCCTCAAAGAATGGGTTAGGATGTGTATTGATGCAGAACGGTAAGGTGATTGCCTATGCTTCTAGGCAATTGAAGTCGTACGAGGAGAATTATCCTACACATGATCTAGAGTTGGGTGTAGTGGTGTTTGCTCTCAAGATTTGGAGACATTACCTTTATGGGGCGACCTTTAAGGTATTTTCGGATCACAAGAGTCTCAAGTACATCTTCACCCAAAAGGAGTTGAACATGAGACAGAGGAGGTGGATGGAGCTGATTGGCGATTATGACATGGATATTATCTACCATGAAGGGAAAGCCAATGTTGTTGCAGATGCTTTGAGTAGGAAGAGTGTACATTCCCTATCTACAGCTCTATCTTTGATGAGGTTGAGAGATGAGGTGAGGAAGTTTAGGATACATATGATGCAGAGAGGGGATGCCGTGGGAGATTTGACAGTTCAGCCTGATCTTTATGATGATATTCGAGGTAAACAGGCTTCAGATCCTAAGATGGTTGAGTGAAGAGCTGGAGTAGAGAAAGGGGCAGTGTCCCGATTTTCTATTCATACAGATGGTAGTTTGAGATTTGATGGTAGGTGGTGTGTCCCTAATGATGAGGAGCTGAAAAAGGCAATCATGACAGAGGCACATTGTACACCATATTCAGTACATCCAGGTGGTGACAAGCTATACAAGGATTTGAAGAACACATTTTGGTGGCCTGGGATGAAGAAAGAAACATCAGAGTTTGTGGCCCGTTGTTTGACATGCCGAGAGTTAAAGGGGAACAATGACGACCACAAGGTAAGATTCAGTCTTTAGAGGTACCTGAGTGGAAGTGGGAATCCATTTCTATGGATTTTATCGTGGGTTTGCCAAAAAGTCAACAGGGTAACAACATGATATGGGTAATAGTGGATCGACTGACCAAGTCAGCTCACTTTGTTCCAATGAAAGATACATGAACTAAAGCACAATTAGCTATGGCCTACAGGAAGAATGTGCTTAAGTTACATGGAATCCTTAAGGACAGAGATGCGAGATTTATCTCAAGGTTTTGGAAAGAGTTGCAGGAATCTTTGGGAACAACTTTGAAGATGAGTACAGCTTTTCATCCTGCGACAGACGATCAGACTGAGAGAAAAATCAAAACTCTTGAGGATATGTTACGAGCTTGTGTGATGGACTTTGGTGGTAGATGGGAACAGAGGTTGGATTTGATAGAGTTTTCTTACAACAACAGCTATCCCACTAGTATTGGCATGGCACCGTTTGAGGCTTTATATGGGAGGAGATGCAGGAGTCCGATTTGTTGGGATGACAGTGCTGAGGTAGTGGTTCTAGGACCAGAGATGGTACATGAGATGGTTGAACAGATTAAGATGATCAGGGAACGGATGAGAGCAGCTCAGGATAGGCAAAAGCGTTATGCAGATCTACATCGCCGGGATATAGAGTTTCAGGTTGGGGATAAGGTTCTTCTGAAAGTGTCTCCTATGCGTGGGGTTATGAGATTTGGGAAGAAAGGCAAGCTGAGTCAGAAGTTCATCGGACCCTATGAGATCTTAGAGCGAGTTGGGGAAGTTGCTTATCGTCTGGCTTTACCTGCTGCGTTAGAGAGAGTGCATAATGTGTTTCATGTATCGCAACTGCGGAAGTATGTGAGTGACCCGTCACATGTGTTAGAGGTAGAGAACTTAGAGCTATATGAGTCTTTATCATATCTTGAGGTACCTAAGCAGATTCTTGACCAGAAGGTTAGAAAGACTAGGAGTGGTGAGACAGTTTTGCTTAAGATCCTTTGGTCTAACCACGAGACTGAGGAAGCTACATGGGAGGCAGAGGATTCCATGAGAGAGCGCTACCCTTTCCTTTTTTATTAGGTATGTTTGGTCACGAGGACGTAACCTTGTTTCTTTTTGGGGGGTAGGAGATGATCGCAAAGAGTTTTTAAGAGCTTTATACCCTTTTTATGTTGTGTCGGTATGGTCGTTGTCGTTTGAGTCGGGCTGAGTTTGAGTTAGTAACATGTTCTATGTTGAGTTTTGTTTTGGTTTCTGAGTCGGAGTGCGTAGTGTGAGTCTTTGTTTTGTTGTGGTTTGAACTTCGGGGACGAAGTTCTTTTTAAGTAGGGAAGACTGTAATACTCCGTATTTATAAGTCTCTGGGTACTCTATCGAGTAGGCCTTACTCTGTTAAGTAAGGGTGAGTTGCGTTTTAAAATAGTTTCTGACCTGTTGGGTACTCGATCGAGTAACTATGATACTCGATCGAGTAAGGGGGCACTCGATCGAGTACCTTAGCTACTCGATCGAGTAGCCGGTTTAAGGGGAGTTATTTCTCGGGTTTTGTTAATTATGCGATTAAGGTATATAATCTTTTCCGTCATTGTTCTAAACACTTTTCAAAACCTAAATTACTGTCAAGAGAGAAAGCAAAGTAAATTCATCACCTTAATCGCATTGTTAGCAAATCCCGGAGTTTGGAAGGTCGGATTTCACCTTTCTTTATACCGTTGTGATCCTTGCGTCAAGGGTAAGACCTATATACCATTTTTATAATGTTTCTTTAAAGTTGGTTAAACCCTAATTTGGGAATTGGGGGTTTTGTAGTATGTTATGCTTGGTAGTGATTATATGTTTGTATGTTAGGAGGAGGATTCATAGAGGAAGCTTTTGATATCGTTTGTGAGATCGTCGATTGTTGTGCTTTCAGGTAGGGTTTCCCTACTCGTATTAGTTACATAATGTGTGGTGATTGTGCTGTAATTAGTGCTTGTTGATTGGTTTCGTGACGGTTGTTGATTGATTGTTGTTGATGGATGTGATTGTTTGTCTATGGTTCTCGAGATGCGTTCTCGGCTGAGTGGAGTCACTTGCGAGAGTGGCTTCACGCCCTAGTTTCCCCCTTCGTGGAACCCGCCACGGAAGGGGATGTGCACATTAATGGGACAGGGTTATCGCTCGGTATGATGAGCGGGGCTTAGGTGGGAACGGCTGCGGTCCCCCACTGGCAGGGCTGGTCCAGTGGACAGTCGGAGACGGAGTTGATTGGAGTGGGTGATTGTGTGTGACTGTTTGTTTGTGTTGTTTTTTGATCGTTGATTATATAAATTGTGTAAAGAGTACTGACCCCGGTTTATTGTTTCTAAAACCTGCGGTGATCCATTCGGGGATGGTGAGCAGATATTGAGCAGGTATGAGATGAGTACTGGGATAGCTGGGATGTGCCACGATATGATGATAGAAGTCTTCCGCTGTAGCTTAGTAGTTTTCATAACATTTCAGTTAGATCAGTAAACAGTCAGTTTAAGAACATTTATTTGTACTTTTGGTTTTGGTTTCGAGAGTGTAACCTTTCACTAAGTATTTCTATTTAAACGTTGTTTCTTTATTGTTTATTTGATTATCATTGCCTCAGGTAACCGAGATGGTAACATCCATATACCTGGGTGGTCCTGGTAAGGCACTTGGAGTATGGGGGTGTTACAGTAATAAGCTGGTGTTCGAGGGTGAGGGTGGGGATGTGAGTTCGGTGGTGAGGAGAGTTCGTGATATGGTGTGGGAGATGAGGGATGGCCTGGTAAGTGAGACCATTTGCGGGGGGAGCAAGGGGGTGGTGGACCAGTTGGAAATGGCGATGAGGTGGGGTGGCGCAGGCCTCGACCAGGGGTGATGAAAATTAATGTAGATGCTGCGGTGTTGGATGGTATTGGTGTAGGGTGGGGGTGCGTAGGTCGTGATGGGCAGGGGAGGGTCTTATGGTGTACCACAATACAACAAAGGGAGGAGTTGGATGTGTCGATGGCTGAAGCGATGGGGATTTGGCACGGGCTTAAGGAGGCGGCGAAGCATGGTTACCAGGATGTTGAGGTTGAGAATGATTGCGCGGCGGTGGTGCACGATTTGCAGAGAAGGGCCAAAGGACGTAGTGACTTATTTCTTATTTATGACGACATTTTTTCGCTTTGTAATTCTTTTAGGTCTTGTTCGTTTTTGTTTACTCGTAGGAACAATAATAAAGTCGCTCACAAACTAGCTCACTTCGGTCCTTGGCTCGTGGGTCGTCGCAGTTGGGACTCTACGATTCCGGAGGATATTCTTTGTATTGCGGATCGTGATTCAAGGCTAATGAATTAATTCCTGTCGAGGTTTGCTTCAAAAAAAAAAAATAACTCATTAGCGGCATGCCTAATATAGAAAGGTAAACAAAGAATTAAGACAGCATAAAATAGAAATGGTAAACAAATAACTATAGCGGATGGAGTATAGGTTAAGCTTACATTGTTTATATAAAAAAATGGTAAACAAATATCCGAGAATTAAATCGAACTTCAACAAATCTAATTCTCATGAGTCATATCACAAATAAGATCCTACAAGCTGTTGTACAGTAGCATTGTATAACATGCTCATATATATTAAATATTAGACTATTTAGGCCCAATAAAAGAAAAAATTATACACGACTCCTTTTTCCTTAATTTTGATTTCTCTCCAGTCGACAAACCATCCTCTTTCTTTTCACTAAATTTCTCTTAAACGACAGTCGACAAACCTTTCTTTTCCGTAATTCTGATTCTATTATGATGAAAGGGAAGCAATTAGCATCATAATCAAGGAGGAAAAACGCATCTAACAATATTTTGTTGAACGAGAAGCAATTTACATCATCATCAAGAAGGAAAAATGGATCTAACAATACTTTGAGGTAAATTTCTACATCAATCATAGGAACTATTATTAGAAGAATACAAGCTAAAAAGTACGAGCATATAAGAATACGAGCTATTAAGATAAGAATACGAGCTAATGTAAACAGAATACGAGCTTAAAAGGATCAAGAGCTTTAAAATACGAGCACATAAGAATACGAGTTATTAAGATAAGAATACGAGCTAATGTAAAAAAAATACGAGCTAATGTAAAAAAAATACGAGCTCAAAAGGATCAAGAGCTTTAAAGTACGAGCATATAAGAATACGAGCTATTAAGATAAGAATACGAGCTAATGTAAAAAGAATACGAGCTTAAAAGGATCAAGAGCTTTAAAATACGAGCACATAAGAATACGAGCTATAAAGATAAGAATACGAGCTAATGTAAAAAGAATACGAGTTTCAACTATTTTCATGCATTATAAATTTTGGATAAAAAAATTCCTTTCTTACGAGTATGTCATATGATTTGTTCCGCATAGTCAATTAATTATAATAATTTAAGGGAGAATATGATTCATTAATTGGATGATGGAGGAAGATGGAGAGGAGTTAGAAAAATATGGAAACAGTCAGAGGAGAGAAGAGGGATTGAATTGAAAATTGGATTACGTTAATTTTTTTTTTGTAAAAGTATTTGAAAAAGGACTAAAATACCCTTGGATGTACAATGCTATTGTACATCCAGTTGTAGTCTTGGAACTGGAGTCATATGGTTGTATTTTTTTTAAAAAAATTTGATAAGAAAAGAAACTAGATTAATCTGAGATCAACCATAACATCCTTGCGGATGAGAAAAGTAAAAGACAATCGATAGATTTTCAATTACCAAGAAGAATAAAAGTTACTTGAATGGTAAAAGAACGGCAAGGAGACATCGACTATCAAACAGAAAGCTCAAGCCTTTAACAACCCAAAAGAGAAAAAATCACAAACCCAGAAAAAATGAAAATGGCTAAAGTAAACAATACAATATCAAAATACAAGCTGCAAGAAAATCCTCAAAACAGTATTGAGAAAAGTAAATTGATGAGTTCAAACAGTGCTAAAAAACCAGATCCGTAAAAAGGACATTGGTTTCAAAGTTGTTCTTTAACATAAACGAGTTAACTCGAAGTGCTAGTTTAATCCTTGATTAATTAAACTTTCTCTCTCAACTTATCTAGAGAGCACGCCTCACAATTAATTAACTTGGTTCTATGGATGTATGGTTGTAATATGGTGATACAAGAGTTTCCCTGAAGCCTTCATACCAGCCGAACCCATACTTTATGCCCTTTATTGTCATATCTTGAAACTTTAAGGTATCCAAATTGTACACTACAAATCTCTCATCGAGTGTATGATAGTCCTTCAGCACCACCAGTTCCCGTTGCCCAGGAACACCTATATATGGGATCATCTCTGACCCTCGTTCAGCAACAAGCTTAAATTTAGTCCAAGACTGCAAAACACCGTATTCTTTCATCACCCAAATATTGATTTCATCTCTAGGGAATGAATTGCAGATGCAAAGACATCCTCCAAGTACCATTAGTACATCATACTCACAAGGGTCACCATTAATTGCACTAGGCGCGGGTACTTTACAAATCCTCTCTTCGGTTAAATCAAACCTCGCGATGAAAGGCGAGTCATCCCAATAGTTTGACGCAATCCAGTGTATGGACCCACCCACAAATACCCCTGAATAATCATACAAATATGGGCAACTTTCCACCTGTTTCCAAGTACTCTTCTTAACAGAATACACATTAACAAACATCTTCATCTCATCATCATGCTCAATAAAATAACCAGATAGTGCTACGACCTTATAATCGTCATTGACCTGATCATACCCGAGTCCATAACTGGTAGATCTACGATGAGAATCAAGATCGTGTGATGGAATGTGTAATTCTAGAACCTCCTTTATAGTTGGGTTGACCAACAAGATCGTACTTTTGTCATCCTCTATTAATAATATCAATCCATCACAAGAAGGTCCACATATCCGACTTTTCAGGCTCATGTCAAAAGTAAGCTTAGTGGCTACAACAGTAAAATCACCGGACAACTGACGAGCAATGGTGCCACTAAAGAGCTTATTAGAGTCATGACACTTGAACATGAGCAATTCATTATCAATGCACTGTTTGCTTTGGATGAGGTGACCTCTGATGAAGTCTTGATCAAGTTCTGAAAGAATATGACACCATGATTTGGAAACGCACCGACAACAACCTATGTCTTTTGTTCCAACACGAATAAATATTGCCAACAGGATTTCGTCTGGAATTATCAGTATCAATCTGAATACAGTGAAAACAAACGATCAATTTAAAATCACATAAAGCCTTCACTTCTATATGGAATAAGACTTATAAAGGCAGACAAGTCTTTAAGCTACCTAACAAAGCAAATCATCTTACAGAGATTTATCTCCCTACTCCAGTCTTCGTCAGGTGATGGGCGTAACAAATTTTTTAGAAATATAGATTTGATCTTGGATTATGATTGAATAAAGCAAAATTGGTCACTAAAGTAGGTGCGGTTCCGTGTATTGTGAAATAGTAATCCTTAAATGCATCTTTTGACGCAATTTTCATCTTGGGTCATTCGGAAATAAAAATCAATAATATCAAACAAGCACATACTAAAACAAAAATGATATCACTCTATACAGATGACTTTTCATTCCTAATAGGGCTGAAGACAGATAAACGGTTTAACCCTATTACTGTAGCAGCATATCATCAAGCAATTTTATACATCGATTTTCCCAATAATCTATCATCATCCAAAATTTTAAGGAAACAAAAATTAGGGATAGGAGAGAATATAAAGAGATCAAGTTTATACCTTGCTTGGCGAGGCATGCTGATAGGAGAGAAGAGGGATTGCGATTTGCGAACAAGATCAATTCTGATTTACCAGTGATTTCTACTTTTCTAGTCTGTTAGACTATCCGGGTTATAGCGAAAATCGACATAGTAGTAGTAGTATTGACAATCGGGTCGGGTTTGGGTCTGGTCATATGCTTATATCCGTTTGGGTCATATCGGATTAGCCTATTCATTTAGATTGAGTCGTTATCGGGTCGAGTTTTTCCCGGGTCAAATGATGTATCCTGTTGGATCGGATCGAGTCATTATTGAACCTAGTTATTTTATTGCATTACTTCATTAAAATTATTTATCGATAATTTTCTCGTTTAATTACTTTATTATTAAGTGATAATTTTTGCTTTCATTACTATGTGGTTGGATTGTAGAATTCATGGCTAATGTGAGACAAGATAGCCAAAAAAAATATGGTAATGTTCCATGATGATAATGAAGTTGAAGTACATGAAGGAAAAAAAAACGGAAATTTTCCATGGTACCTTCGAACTTTGGCAATTACACATGGTACTCCTCATTTTAAATTTGTACATATAGTACCTATGTATTTACCTTTTTCTTTCCCAAAATATCCTTAACTGACTTTCCCTCATAACACCGTTCGTTTACATCTTCTAAACACTTCACCTCTTGTTTTACCCAAAACATATCTTCTAAGCTCTAATCTTCATCTTCTTGCTTTACATCTTCAAACCTAACCTCACTCATCCCCTCTACCACCACCACCACTACCACCACACCGTACCACCACCATTACCGACAATACCCAATCAGTCAATCACCATCAGTGGGACCCTCCACCACCATCACCACCATTAGCGAGACCGGCACCGTCACCTAGTCCAGCACCATACTACCACCATCGCTAATTATGGGTTCATAATTGTGAAACAATCAAACCCATTTCACTAATTTAATCCTCCACTCAAATCCCAATGTCAATTATCAACATTTCACCAATTTAGTCAAAACTCAAATCTCAATTAAACCAAGGGTCATGGAAGCAACAACCCGGTTCACAAATCGCATCTTTTGGTAATTGTTCATCAGGATAACCTGTTTCCAGTAAGGTGCCACCTCAGGAAGTCCATTGCATTCACAGATGTAAACCAAGTTCAAAATATCCTTTTGGAAGCAATACCCACCAAATCTACCATAATATCGAATGTTCAGGCAAAAAAAAGACACAAGTAACCAGGTACACTCGCACGTTGATAAGTTGATGATATTTACAACTCCATCTCATGTTCCATCTTTTAGTATAATCTAAAAAATTCCGAGACAGATCATAGCAATGAAGTCCCTTGCTATATACGAAGTAATTGCTATATAGGAGCTTAATTATGATTCTTAATCCTTAATTTCTTGTAATTTTGTTGAAGAACCAGCTGGAATTGCAATGAGGGTAGCAATACAAACTATGCTTGATTCAAAGCATGGTGATGCCTCTAGTTTGAAGGCACTTTTGTGTTATCTCGTTTATCATACCAAAATAGAGAATAACATTTGTCAAGCACTAAACGATGTCGTCCTTCCTTTAAACCACCAATAATATTTTATGCATCTTGGAATAGGAAACATCATCAGTTTCCATGAACCGTATTCTTCCATGATCCAAAGGGCACTTTTGTATTGTCTACCACAATGCCTTTGCTATTGTGAGTCTGAATCTTCTCAATAGCCTCGGCTGTTTTGATAGGAACAGTTGACTTTTCAACAACAATCTTGCTGGATTTTGGAGTTTGGTGGTGGTGCGTGTGGTGGTAGTGGCGGTGGTGGTAAAGGGGATGAGTGAGATTAGGCTTGAAGATGTAAAGCAAGAAGATGAAAATTAGAGATTAGAAGAAGTGTTTTGGCTAAAAGCAAGAGGTGGAGTGTTTAGAAGATGTAATATGACGGAAAGCTAATTAAGGGTATTTTGGGAAAGAAAAAAGTAAATACAGGGGTACCATATGTAAAAACATAAAATGAGGGGTATCATGTGTAATCTGCCAAAGTTCGAGGGTATCATGGGAAATTTCCGAAAAAAAAAAGATGATAATAGTCGATAACTCGGAAACCTACATGATAGTACTTTGTGTTGACAAAATCTAACTTTTTGGAATTATGTTTTTAGATTGTGTTAACAAATTTCAGTATTTTTTAATACTAGTTTAAAATCCGTGCAAAGTTGCACGGGTACATATAAAATCATTTAAAAATTGACTTATAAATTTAAAGCAAATTTAATATTTTCTATATTCACTTTAAATTTCTTACTTTAGAAAATATCTTGATCATTTTTGTTGATCCTTTTGAACCCAAGTTTATCATATGTTTACCCAATGTCTTCGACGGTTAATTATACCAATAAAGATTCTTAAGACAACAAAATCAGTTGTTTTGACGATTTTTGTAACCTGTCCAAAAGGAGCAATCATGCATTACAATTTATCCGACCCAACCATAAACCCGAATGTTTGATCCATTTTACGGTCATGTCCCGTAAATTATGACATGCGATTTGAACGATCCACGACTCTTAATGACTCGTGATTTCAGGGTCAAAACCCTACACATTCGACCTGATAGATTGAAAATAAGTTTATGTTAAATCTATGTTAAATACTACTAAATCATTAATAATTACTACTTTATATATATTTTAGGAAAATATGGATTTTCTATGTATAAAAAATGAAATAATAAATAATACTGTAAATTTTATTAAGTCGGTGGCCTTTTTAATTCATAAACATGATTAAAAAATAATTATTAAAATAAATTTAGTTTTTAAAATTTTTCAATGTATAAGTTAGACCATATCGAAAATATTGTCATTTAATGCTAAGTATAACTTAGAAAATATTGAAAGTACATAATTTTGGAGAATGAGTAAACAAATTTAGATTTTTTTTCTTGATAAAGTGCTCCAATTTAGGAGTTCTTTTAGGAAATATTAATTTTCAATGGAAGTAAAGATATGAGCTGTTTGGAGGGAAAAAATTGTGTTAGTGGTTGTTGTTTTATAGGTTAGTATAGATTATTAGACTTTATATTTCAAATACCTTTTCTTCACTTCTTTTCACATTTCACTCAATAATATCGGTTTACGTTGAGTAAAGATAATGAGTTAAATTTAATAGAGCTAATCCAAACTGAACTAAACTAAACTGGGTTGAGTTGAACTGGACTGAATGGCGAGCCTTACCTAAATTGAATTGAATTGAACTGCCTTGTTAACAAAATCAAGATGAGTTGAGTAATGGAGAGCCGAAATTACGCCAGAAAAAACAGGGCTAATGTGGTAGGAGTTTAAAAAATGCTAGATTTTAATTAATTCAGAATTGATACGTAATTGAACCAAATTTTAAGGCTCTCAACTATTTAAAATGTCTCAATTATGAAATCTAATTTCAATTGAGTTCCCAAACATGCAATAGGGTAAAGTTGTTAAGTCACTCGTCAACAATTTTGAGGAAAAGAAGTATTTATCGCTTTTAGAAGACAGTAAAGTCATCGAGACACCAAGCCACTCCACGAGTTTAGCGGTATGTCTCTGCACAATTAAACAACCTTGTTCCGACTTTGAGAAAATAAAAGATTTTACTTAATTGATTGGAGTATATCCGTTTATTGAACTCGACTCACCCTGCCCACCAAATAAACGGGTACGAACAAGACATTTTAAGAAAATTACAAAGGTCCATCTCATTAATCCGTCCCAAACCCGCTAACCCTTATCCTTGGGCCACAAATTTAAAGTGAGCTCAACCCATATCCAGCCCAAACCCGCATTTGATACTCTAGTTTGTCTCAATCATTTTTTTTTTTTTTTTTATTGTTTGTGATGGATATTTTAATCAGAGAAAAACAAATGATTGCGACGGAGAGAATATATTTTTAACTTTTCAACATAAAAACTAAAAACTAATTGAGTTTATTCACTCCTAAAGACTAAAGTTTCTTATTTTTTTTTTTCTTTCTACTCACAATAACTTCCTTATTTCTATTTTTCCTAGGTATCTGTGTAGTCTAAATTTAATTGTATGATGAGATAGAGTGTTTGTGCATAAAAGAAATGTGGAAGTTTACTTGGAAGTATTGTTTTTGAGTTGCATTACAAGTTTTTGAACTCAAAATATTGATTGAGCTTATGACCGAAAGTTCATGCCCATTACTTTAATAGGTTTAGACCGCTTAATGCTAGACTAGATCACGTAAAAAACCAGCTAAACCAGAGTAGAATACAAGTAAGAACGATCACTAATATAATGATTCCCAACCAGCTATAATATTAAATTAGTTTTACAATATACCCGAGCATTCAATATTTGTCATGAGTATGACTAAGAAAAACCACATTCAACCGCTCTTAGTTGGATGGATGTTGTAATAAGGTGATACAAGAGTTTCCCTGAAGCCTCCTACCCAGCAGAACCCACCCTTTATGCCTTTTATTGTCATTTCTTGAAATTTTGCGGCATCCAAATTGTACACTACAAATCTCTCATCGGGTTCATGATAGTCCTTTAGCACCACCAGTTCCCGTTGCCCAGGAACACCTATATATGGGATCATCTCTGACCCTCGTTCAGCAACAAGCTTAAATTTAGTCCAAGACTGCAAAACACCGTATTCTTTCATCACCCAAATACTCGTTTCATCTTTTGGGAATGAATTGCACATACAAAGACATCCTCCAAGTAATATCAGCACATCATACTCACAAGGGTCACCATTAATTGCACTAGGCGCTGGTACTTTCCAAATCTTCTCTTCAGTTAAATCAAACCCTGCGATGAAACGCGAGTTATCACAATAGTTTGTCGCAATCCAGTGTATGGACCCACCCACAAATACCCCTGAATATCCATAAAAATACGGGCAACTTTCCACCTGTTTCCAACTACCCTTCTTAACAGAATACACATTAGCAAACATCTTCATCTCATGCTCAAGAAAATAACCAGATAGTGCTACGACCTTATAATCGTCATTGACCTGATCATATCCGAGTCCATACCTAGTATTTCTAGGATGAGATTCAAGATCGTGTGATGGAACATGTAATTCTAGAACCTCCTTTATAGTTGGGTTGACCAACAAGATCGTACTTTTGTCATCCTCTATTAATAATATCAATCCATCACAAGAAGGTCCACATATCCGACTTTTCAGGCTCATGTCAAAAGTAAGCTTAGTGGCTACAACAGTAAAATCACCAGACAACTGACGAGCAATGGTGCCACTAAAGAGCTTATTAGAGTCATGACACTTGAACATGAGCAATTCATTATCAATGTACTGTTTGCTTTGGATGAGGTGACCTCTGATGAAGTCTTGATCAAGTTCTGAAAGAATATGACACCATGATTTGGAAACGCACCGACAACGACCTATGTCTTTTGTTCCAACACGAATAAATATTTCCAACAGGATTTCTTCTGGAATTATCAGTATCAAGCTGAATACAGTGAAAACAAACGATCAATTTAAAATCACATAAAGCCTTCACTTCTATATGGAATAAGACTTATAAAGGCAGACAAGTCTTGTTATTTTACTAAGAAGGCACAAGCAAAACGAGGGAAAAGAAACTACAAGTCTTTAAGCTACCTAACCGAGCAAATCACTTGAGGCCTTTAGAATGGGAGGATTATATTTTTGACTATTCCAAACCATCTAGAGGAATTTATCTCCCTACTCCGGTCTTCTTCAGGTGATGAGCCTATTGATGATATCAACTACGGAGTATCAAGCAACAATGTCAATGTGAGATTACATCTTCATCGTAGACATGTTGGTTGAAAAATAACTATAAACAACTGACAGCTAAATCTTCATTGAAAATTTTCCGAAAAAACAGAAATTTCATCATCACCTCAACAAATTTTTTAGAATTATAGATTTGATTTTGGACTATGATTGAATAAAGCAGAATTGGTCACTAAGGCCTTGTTTGGATACTAAAAGTGGAGGGGAGGGAAGAGAAGGGGAGGGAGAATAGAGGAGGTGATTTTTCCTCCAAATCTTTCCTATGTTGGAGGGGAAATTATTTGGCTCGAAGGAGGGAAATAAAGGGATCCGTTTTCTCTCCCCTCCAAATCACTCGACATCCATTTTGCTAATCAAACAAACGATTTATCATCCTTCCAAATCCGTCCCCTCCCTTTCCCTCCAAATCCCTCCATCAAAACACACCCTAAAGTAGTTGTGGTTCCTTGTATTGTGAAGTAGTAGTCCTTAAATGCATCTGTTAACGCAATTTTCAACTTGGGTCATTTGGAAACAGCCTCTTTGACTCTTTGACTCAGGAGTAAGGGCGTAAGGCTACGCTACATACATTGAGACACTACGCGGGGTAATATGAACACAAATCAACAATGTACAATAAGCACATACTAAAACAAACAACAAACATGATATCACTCCATACATATATGACTTTTCGTTCCTAATAGGGCTAAAGACTCCATATTCACTGTTTCTTAGTTTCTGCCTTACAACTGTTAGAACATGCAAATGGGTCGGGCCAAACAATACTAAAACACAGACAAACGGTTTAACCATATTACTGTAGTAGAAGAAATTAAAGCCACAAATTTCAATTATCCTAGAATCTAAATCATAGGTAGCAATTTTATAGATAAATATTAAAAAATCAACCAATTTAAAAGAAATAAAAAATCTATCATCATCCCAAATTTAAAAGGTATAAAGAGATCAAGTTTACCTTGGTTGGCGACGCATACTGATTGCACAGGCCTGATAGGAGAGAAGAGGGATGGTGGACAAGATCAATTCTGATTTAGCAGTTCCATTTATTTCTTTTTAATTGTTTTCGGTGAGCAACTGATTTCTAGTCTGTTTAGAGTATCCGTGTTATAGTGATAATCTATGAATATTACTCCCTGTCCACACTAAACATTATATTTGACTTTTTGACACTATTTATGATTATAGAGAAATTTTGACTTTTTGACACTATTTATGATTATAGAGAAATCTTTGGTATTATAAGTAGGGTAGGGTCTGGGTAGAGTCTACTCAGACCCGGACCCGGACCCGAGATTTTCCCTTTGACCCATACCCAACCCAGACCCGCAAAGGTCTAAAATTTGAGGACCCATACCCGGACCCTATGGGTAAGAATCGGGCCTGGGTCTACCCGCGGGTTCGAGTTTTAGCCACTTTAATAGCAGGATTAAAGGCTACGGGTCTATAATATTAAAAAAAAAAAATGCATACTACTCTAACATCATGAATTTATTAATCTCTATTGTACAGTACCAAATCCAATATACATACCAAAGAGATTAAGGAGGCCAAGAAGACCTAAATTAATTTTACCTCCAAATTCATATTAAAGAATCAAACTCGGAACCCTAAAATCAATATTGTACTTGATAGCCTTCTCTATCTGACCGTCGCTGGCTGCCGTTAATAGTGGTTGTCGGTCGCCGCCTATTAGAGAGATGGTTGCCAGTGACGTATCAGTGCTGCGGTGGTGGTTTCCTTGTGTCAGTGGTGGTAAGAGTTTGGTTGTGTTTTATCACTTTATGGACCGGACCAATGGACCAAATATTGTCGTCATTGACATGTTTTAGCATATAAAACTAGAACTCGAGAAGTTCGTAATGATCAAAATAAACAACATTATTTTCTTACGAGATTTAACTACATAATTACCTCTCATAATACGTGTAAACAAAGTAGAAATAAAATCAATAATATTACAAATTTAAAAATTCTTTTATTACATAACTTCGGTCCATGGTCCGGTCCGCGGTCTATTCGGATTGGTCCAGGACCGGACCGAAGACCAAAGTATAGTAAATAGGTGGACCGTGGACCGGACCAAACAAAATTCGGTCCTGTCTGATCCGGACCAAATAGTCCGTCCGGTCTGATCCTTGGTCCGGACCACTGAGTGAACAGCCCTAGAAAACATAGTCATGCGAGATCTTGTTTGATTCATCGTCATGAATGCTATAAGAATATCAAGTTTTTATAATTTTTAATAATGTGTAACTAAAGCTATTCATGTTGCAAAACGCGTCTCGGCAAGCGTAATAAAGTCAAATGTAACCTTTGGTTTGAATGAGAGGGAGTATTATTCACTTGGAGAGTTGGCAAATCGGGTCTTTACTCATATCAGATTGGGTCATATTGGATCAGCTTATTCATTTAGGCCGAGTTATTTGTGGGTTAAATGATATTTATCGAGTTGGATTGGATCATTATCAAACCTAGTTATTTTATTGCATAACTTCAAATTTTGACCATTATAATTACGTTTCTACAATTTTTTGTATTTACTTACTTTATTATTAAGTCAAACGTATTAAACTAAACACTAAATCGCTTTTACTTTGATCAATATTAAGCTTAATAATTGTCGGATCGTCGATTTAATCGGTTCAATATCGGGTTGGGGTTCATGTCACTGATCATCAGGTCGTGCCGAGTTATGGGTTGATTTCACTTTGCGCGGAATATTCTCAGGTTCTGTCGGCCCCGGTTTGCACGGGTTCGAGTCGGGTCGGGTCAGACTTGCCAACTCTAATACCCTGTTTTTTTGGGCTTAAATCACACATCTTAAGGTCAGTTCAGATCATATAAATTTAGAAAAGTTCTATAAATTTAGTTAAGAAAAATTCAGATCATAAGTTCAGAAACTTTTAACTTAGATTATTACGACTTGTCAAATTTTCATTTTGATTACAATCTGTACCAGCTCCTATCATCTTCCACATTTCTCTTTTTCAACTTTCACATTTATAGAGTCCAATTAATTTCAATTTCAAAGAATTTAAACACCAACATTATTCCAATAATTTTCTTGCGCAAAATTGCAGTACTTTAACGCAACGAGCTAAATGGCGTACGGAGCACATGACCATGCACTTGTATTAAAACACAACAATGATGCTCATATGAGTATAATATAAACCACGACTACTAACTACTCTTAACAACAGCTAAATGATCATATGAGTATATGGGTGCCTGCTAGACATGCCAAAAACAACCCGATTGACCCGACACAAAAAAGTCTACCAGATTGATTTAATGCATCAAATTTTCTAATTACGGTGTAGAGAAAAGAAAACATTCATTCTGGTTGTAACATAGTATCCAATTCTCAATACAGAATTTCAAATCTGGACATAATATGATCGAGTAGCATATTACATTGAACATCAACTTTACTTGAGAATAAATGAAAGACCCCCCCCCAACCTCACTTTTACCATCAATTCAATTATATTTGTAATAAGGCGAGACAAGGGTTTCCTTGAAGCTCCATCCCAAGTTAAACCCTTCATTTATGCCCTTTACTTTCATATCTTGAAATGTTGCAGTATCCAAATTGTGCATCGATAATCTCTCGTAGGGTGTAAAGTCGTCCTTCATCATCACCAGTTCCCGTTGCCCCATAACACCTTTTAATGGCATCAACTTCGATCCTTGTTCATCTACAATCGAGAATTTAGTCCAAGACTCCATTACACCGTATTCTTTCATCACCCAAATATTAATTTTCTTTTCCGAGACTGAACTGAACATGCAAAGACATTCTCCAAGTATTCCCAGGTTATAATATTCAGAAGCTTCATCAAACATTGAACTAGGTGCTGGTACTTTCCAGAACTTCTCTGTGGTTAAATCGAACCCTGCAATAAAATACGAGTAGTACGCAGGGTTTCCAAAATTCAGGTAATCCGAAGGGTTTAGTGCAATCCAATGTATGGACCCACCGACAAATACCCCCGGCGAAACATGATGATATGGGGAAGTCTCCAACTGTTTCCAAGAACCATTTCTAACCGAATACACATTAGCAAACATCTTCGGCTCATGCTCAAGAGAATAACTAGACACTAATACAACCTTATAATCGTCATTGACATGATCATACCCGAGTCCATAAGTGGTGACTCTAGGATAAACATCAAGATCATGTGATGGAATATTTAATTCTCGAACCTCCTTTGTAGTTGGGTTGACCAATAAGCTATCACTTTTAGCATTCTCAATTAATAATATCAATCCATCACAAGAAGACGTTCCCCAAACCCGACATTTCGGACTCACTACAAAATTGAGCTCTGTGGCCAAAACAGTCATTTCACCATAGGAGTGACGGACAATGGTGCCACTATAAAGAGTATTAGAATTCGTAGAATTGAGCATGAACAATTCATTATCGGTGAACAGTCTGGTTTGGGCGATATGACGATTGATGAAGTGAAGTTCCGAAAGGAGATGACACCATGATTTAGAAAGGCACCGATAACGACCTATGCACTTTGCTGGTAGACGGGTAAATATCTCCGAAATGATTTCTTGTGGTAAGCTGAATATAGTGAAAAAAAAAGTCATTATTTTGAAATCCCATAAAGCTTTGATATAAGAAAGTGCAAAAACAAATTATTTCAAGGGTTGTACTCAGTCAATAGTTTACACTTGATTTATTTCCCTCACAAAATAAAGCAAATATAAAGTACGGAGTACTAAGACATAGGAGACCGTTTTTATAACATGCACCAAAAATACCCTCTTCCCTTCTTAGAGTTCTTACTACTAGAATTTTAATTTTTTTTATATTATTCAATAAAAGAAGATTTACCTTATTACCTTCACAAATGCTAAAAAATATGGCTAAAGTGTGGTCCTTGAGATTACAAAGAGTAAGGAACATGACAATGAAAAAGCACAATTATACTGACAACTGATTTAAATAATGTGAGGGTATGAGACGTCTAAACTTAAAGACGTTGACAAGCAAGAGTTGCTGATTAAAAATGGGGGACTAGGGGAGTATGTTGCAATTAACTCGTTTAAATGGAGGCCTGGAGGGATTCAGATATTACCAAATAACCGAATTATAATTATCCATTGAATGTGTCTATATTTCAATGACCATCACGAGATTCATCAACAGTAGCAAAATCAAAACCAAATACTCCTACTAAAAATAAATATGATAAGGAATTAACATTCCAAGTCCATTTAATTCAATTCTCGACACAATTTCTACTATGTTCGTATCGGGTATTTGGATACATAATGATTCAGAATCCAAGGTCTCCAGTTCAAACAATAATTGTCATCCATTATACTTCATTTGTCCTAATAATTTGTTTGCCTTTTTTATTATTATATTTTAATCAAAGGCAAACAAATGATTAAGACGAAAAGAATACCATTGTTTAATCCTGTTATAATATTAGGACTAAAAATAAATCACAAAACTCAAAAACCCTAGAATCAAAATTGTAAATGGTAGGTAGAAGACAATAAAGCGATAGTAGACACAATTATTTGCAAATAATCTATGATCAACCAACCAAGACTTGTTGATAATAAAAAAGAAAGAATAGAGAGATGAAGATTGCCTTGGTAAGCGAGGCATCCTGAACTTCTGAATTCCTGATTGAATAGGAGGATTATGGAATTATGGAGATGGACAAAGATGGAGAAACAGAAATGACAATTTTAAATGTGTCTTTGATGACTCTAGGGTCTTACCAATTCATGGACTATACAACTTGAGGATGTATATGTTCAGACGGTGTAGACACTGAAACTTTTTGTGTCAAAGATCAGAAAGCTTTATATTAAAGAATATGAGCTTTATTAGAAAGTATTGACTTCATTCATTTACACATTAAAAACATGAAATTTAAATTTAATTTTGGAAAAATATATGTAGTTCTCGAATTTTATACTTGGTTGTACCACGCTTTAGACAACCTGTTGGATGTATAATCCTATTTGTGGGGTCTTACGGACTCATTTAACACGGTTCATGAGTTCATCCTATTTTAGCACGAAAAGAGACCGGCACGATCAATTGGTTAAGTACGGCACCACATGTTATGGCCTTAGGACCATGCTTGAGTCGATGTTTGAGGAAAAAAAGAAAGAAAAACTAACTGTGCTAGCCCAGATACGTTATGGTTCGTTCACCTGACGTTTAGACACGCCTAAAATAGGAAAAAAAATAAAAAATAAAAAAAATAAAAACTAATCAAGTCTCTTTACTTTACCTAATTGTAAAACTAAAATTCTCAAATTATATAAGGGTAGAATGATTAGGTCTCTTAAATTAGACGAAAGACGAATTTGAAGTGCATGCCTAAAATCTCATGAGAAATTAAGCTTCTGATGCCCCATATAAAGTGTTGCATTGGCAAAGAGAAGCTGTATTATGCAATTTTGAAAGCGTGTACAGTGAACTCAAATTGAATTAAGTATCAAGGCCTTATTGAGATGAATCCTCTGAATCGTTTGCTACTTCGTTATGAATGTGCTTCGACGGATGCAGAAAAGTGGTAAATGAATCCTCTGATTACTACTAAGTTATCATAAACATATGCTTCCGGATAAATGGAACTAGGTTATCATAATTCATACACACGCAAGTAATGCGAAGTGATAGTCGCAGTCCACTGCACGGAAACCACCCACAACAACCCCTCAAGTAACAGGTTGAAGAGCTTGCTCATATGGGGAACTCTCAACTTGTATCCAACTCTAAATTCTAACCAAATACACATTCCGGCTCATACTCGTAGGAAATAAATCTAGAATCCAGTGGCAATCTTTCAGATGTCTTACACTTCCAACTTAATTTTTAGTATAATAATATTATTAGTACAAATATATTTACATAATTACATTTGGTATCAAAACAAATCATTCGAAAATGGAATTTCATACAAAGAATTATTTAGTATAACTACAATGAATCATGATTAAAGTGCCATCAATTAAGGAGACCCGCGTAAAAACAAGTGGAATGAACAATGTGGAATCGATCGAATATATAATATGAATCGAAACAAAGAAAAAAACATTCCAGTCCCATGACAGAGGCTCATCCTCTCTGAGTCGCATTATTGTAATAAGGCGAGACAAGGGTTTCCACGAAGTTCCCTCCGATATGAAACTCATCAACCCCACCATGGATTGTGATATCCTTAAACGTTGCACTATCCAAATTGTACATCACCAATTTCTCGTCCTCCTTATCTTCATCCTTCACCATCACTATTTCTCGTTGGCCTGACATACATAAAACTGGCCTAAACTCTAATGCTTCGGGGTTGACGATAGAGAATTTAGTCCAAGACTCCTTAACACCGTATTCCTTCATCACCCAAATTTCAATTTCATCATTAGACCATGACGGAATGCAAAGACATCCTCCAAACACCATGAGGCTTTTAAACACAAAGTTTTGACCATCAAATGAACTAGGTGCTGCTACTTTGCAGAATTCTTCTTTAGTCAGATCAAAGCCCACGATAACCGACGAATAATCTGTAGTGTTACACGCAATCCAATGCACGAAACCGCTCGCATAAACCCCTGAAGTAACATGCCCAACAGAATGATCATATGGAGAGCTCTCAGCCGGTTTCCACGTACCATTTCTAACAGAGTACACATTAACAAACATCTCAGTACAGTCAATCCCACGCTGATTATCAGTATCACAATAAGAAAGTGTTACAACCTTATAATCATCGTTCACGTGATCATACCCAAGTCCGTACATGGTGAAACTAGCACGAGGATAAAGAGCGTATGGCAAAACTGGCAACTCTCGAGCTTCGTTTGTAGTTGGGTTAACTAACTGCCTCTTACTTCTATTATTCTTAATTAAGATCAATCCATCACAAGAAGGCATACCCTCGGTCAAAAAATCAGAGTGCACCACAAAACAGAGCTTCGTGGTGAAAGCGGTCATCTCCCCAGACAAGTGGTGGGCAATGTTGGTTCTACACAAGGTATTGAAGTAACAAGAAATGAGCATAAGTAATTCATTATCCATAAACTCTTTGGTTCGGTTAAGGTGAGCTTTGATGAAGTGATGTCCAGAAAGGAGATGCCGCCATGATTTGGAAACACAGCGACAACAGCCTATGGATTTTGCTGGTAGACGGGTAAGTATATCGGCCATGATCTCTTGTGGAATTAACATTATCAAGCTGAAATTAGTGAAAACAAACTGTCATTATTGAAAACCATCAAGCTTAATCTTTCATAGCGAATAAACACTTGTAGATGGAAAACAGAATATATCGGCCATCAAGCTTAATCTTTTATCATACTTTGACACCACACTCAAAACATTTTAACAAAATAGTCGTGAACTGATGACACCACTCCTACACCCTTCTCATGCGACACTTGTGGCCAAATCAAAGTTTTACTTAATTGATTAATTTTTTCTCTTGTGCTATTCTGAAAAAGTTACATCCAAATCACTCCCTACCCCACAATTTGCGGGAGCCATTTAGGCGCTGGATTAATATTGTTTTATTTAATTAATTACTTAAGAGGGAAATCATTTACATCGACCTTAGTAAATATAAATATAAATCTTACAATACATTGGTGAGCAACATCAAGTGATAATAACAAATGGAAACAGAATAAATAAGGTCATGCAAATGCTAGATAAACAAACAAACTACTACTCCCTCACTCATTTGTTTAACATTCTAATATCGGAATGTTTTTCATGAGTTATTTGATAATCAGGCTCATCTTGATCCACTTGTCATCCAATAACTATATCTATAACTAAGTAGCCATTTTCCTCTCCGTGGTTTTTGTGTCAAAAACAAAGATAAACAAATAATCGGGACGGAGGGAATACTAATTTTGAGACCATTTCATAGGTTAGCTCTATACCTAAAGATAAATATAAAACTTGAACCAAAATCATGGGAGTAAGAAGATGATTATTTCATAATTTAAAAACATAAATGCAATTCTAACACAAATTGATTCCAAATAATGAGTTATGAAATCAGAAAAAGAAATGAAAAGAATAGAGAGACGAACGCTGGCATTGTGTTGTGTGCGATGGATGGTTTGATACTCGGAAGTCAAAGGAAATTTGGAGATGAACAAAGACAGGAAGAGGGAGTCAACTGCAATATTAGAGTAATTTGGTATTTCAATTGGTCTCCCTTGTGACGGGTTACCATTTGTGGCGGATATTTTGTGAGTTAAAATGGTAACAAAATGGGTTAGTGGAGAAAGGGGACCACATGAATAGTGTTGCAGAGAGAGAAAAAGTGGATACTTTGTGAGGTAAAATGATATCCGTCACTCAAGAGTGACGGATATGTGCCGTCACAAACAAGAATTTGTGTTGGTATTTTTGGTACCAATACTTAGAAAAAGATTACGCATTTGAGGCAGTACCTTAGACCTTTGTAGTTTTTAAGCATATACACATTTTTTCTGAGTATATTATCATTTATAAATATAGTGTTTGAGCAATATTATATTTTTTTAGTGTAATGTTTTAGGTAATGCGCTCAAAAACTTTATACTAAAGCAGAACTCAAAAACTTTAAAATAAAACTCAGAAAATAAACAATGAGAGGTATTACCTCATATGTATAGTCCATGAACTGCCAATACTTGCAACTGTATTCATACAAATTCACATTCTACATCATTATGCCAACATGTAATGTAAGAAAGTCCACCCTCCCTTCCCGTCAATTGTTAATTATTCATCAAATTTATTGTTAAAATAAAAAGGATAATAATTAATTGATACACCCAAATATAAAAAAGGACAATAAATGATCCGAAGAGATGGAGTATTAATTAATGAGGCTTGACTGATTGACTTGGAATGATACTAATTTATTTCAATCATCTGTTAGTAAGACTCTCTCCTAGATTTAAACGCGACTGCATTTTAAATGGTCGGTAAGCTACGATAATACTTTTAGGGGTGTTTGGTTGGAATTTTTGTAATAGATTGAAATGAGTTAGATACCCATTCTAGTGTTTGGTTCCACACTTTTGGAATAGAGTTAGATACTCAATGGTTTCTTCATTCCAACCCTTCGAAATCACTCAAATTTCTAACTCCATTACATCATATTATTACCACTCTATCCATTCAAGGATACTTTAAACTCAACGACCCCTTAATAGCTTAACTTGTCACATCTGTTTTAAACTCCAAAACCCAAGTTACAAACTCTCACAGCGGTTACTAATTGTAATTGTAGTGCAACTTCAATAGACTCACATGCCCTTTTTTCGTTGAGTCGACGTGTTTTTATTATGGGTCCATTTGAGCTGTTAGTTTTTTTTTTTTCAAGGGATTTGAGCTGTTAGTTTTTCTTGTATACATTTCATACTTCTTTCTAGACCTGGCACAATAAAACCGAACCCAAAAAACCGATCGAAAATATCTGAATTGATAACCGATCGAACACCCTATAAGAATAAATTAGATAGCACCTGAAAATTGGCTCAATCCGAATCCAACCGAAACTCAATTAAACTTCATAATAAGCCAATGACACCCAGACCTGAATATATTTAAACCGATTGATGTGAATGAAAAAATGTTTATTTTCTCATAAATACATTCAAATTTAGGTGTTATTTCATCGATTCTTTATTTATTAATAGTATTATGAATTATTACATTCAAATTGAAAATAACACGGCCCATTTAAGCGAATTTTGTACTCTCAAATCAAGAAAACTATGGCCCAAAATTCAACTAAACTAAATCAATGCCAACCTGGATCGTACCCGACTCAAAATAGCACAAACTAATTAAGATTGTTAACTGAAATAAACCCGATCGAAATCGATCTGAAATCGAAATTAAGTTCAATCTGAATTTAATCGAACCAGTTTAGCCCATGATCCTTTTGTCAAGTCTATTATAAGTTCTTTCTCCACATCTCCACCCATCTTCCCATAGTAAATTAGGAGTAATTTATTTCAAGACTCGACATATTCTCGTTCTCTATAAAACATTATGTGAAGCAAATATATATATTCCTCTTTTCAAATCCAAAAAGCACGATCCCAACATAGAGCTTCTTATCGAGTAGTAGAACGGTAGTACCTCCACCAATTGGATTCTCTGGCAATTCTTATGGATCTTTAAAGAAAGGCAATGACAATCTGGAACAAGTTAAGAGCCATCTGCAGCTTCATATTGTTTCTTACAATTTCTTATGTTAACAACTCCCAAAACTACAAACATCTTCACTAACAATCAATGACGACGAAGATATCAGGGCGTGAAGACAGATTTCACGATCATGACTCAAAACAATATTTCAATAACATGACTGACATAAACAGTAAATAATCAAACAACCTACTGAAATACATTTACCACTCTAATTGCATTTATCTGAGGCCTTTTATAAATAGATGCTAATCTACTTCAGGCGTTAAACAAAAGTTCTAAACTGAGATTAGACTACTTCTAGCCTAGAATACAGGGCATGGTACAGCTGAATTACACTTCTGAGACTAAATGAGCCATTTATTTACCTCTTCCCCGGGCTCTTCGGGTCTGAACTCTCGGCTTTCTTTCCTTTGCTGTCTCCTTCGCCTTTCCTGTGGGGCCATCAACAGTGGGGTGGCTAAAGTCTTGTGATAAGTTTTCCTCCTGCAAGCTAGAGCTGTTTTGGGACCCGTTTGGCACAACGGTTGTGCATGGGATATCAATGGGTTCGGATAAAATATTTGAGTTCTCGATGTGAACATCTTGTCCCCCTTGGCTTGAACCAACCGGGTTCCCGTTTTCTTCTTCTAACGGCTTAGGCTCCTCCGCTGCATTTTGTCCTGCAGCATAACTGCACAAGAGATGACAGTAAGCGGATAGATGTTTATTCAATAGATCCGTGAAATAATTGAGATTATCAATATGGACTCACTCAGATGCAACCGAACCATTTTCAGCCGTGGTGCTTCTCGATTCATTCACTCCATTGTCTTTGTTATCATCCGGAACCGACACATCTGTACAAACACGGAAAAATATAAGCTCAGAAGAGATCATACATTAATATTTTAGCCAGGGTTACCAAATTCGCTCTCCCCCCCTCCGAATTCCAAATTGATTCAAGCTATTCGCAATTCGTTTTCATGTCAATTCGCAGGTAATTCACCCAGATGATAGGACTTCGCTAAAACCCACAAAATATTTTGAAAAAGTTAAAAGTATATGAAGATATCAGTGTTTGTCCCTTAGTTCCTTGTAAAGATTGTGCCTTTTGAGTTCCCCTATGGAGTTTTTGTTTAAAAATTTATATGCAGCTATACACATTTTTTAATGAATTATTGGGAATTGTTCATTACGAATTAGCGCATTATGATAGGCTTAGCGAATTGGATTCGACAAATTACCGAATAATAAATTTTGTAATACGCTCAGCGAATCCAATTCGCTAAATTGAGCGAATCGCGAATTCGAATTACAAAAACGAATCGAGCAAATTATGAATCCGGTAACCCTTATTTTGGCAATACAGAAGTTATATTCCAATTAAGATACCTAAGAAACAGTAACACCTTCAAAATTAATGCATAACTTGTTAAGAAGATGGATGACTTCCATCTAGAGCTGGCAAAAGCTGGCCCGACCCGAGGAACCCGATCCGACCTGCCCGAAACGGCGAAACCCGACCCGATAAAACCTAAAAATTGGGTGACCCAAAACTGAACTGACCCGACCCGACCCGATAATCGATAGCAGTCATGTTTTCCAACCCAAACCCGACCCGACCCGTGACCCGATATTTTCTCAACCCGATAGATGACCCGATAATGAACTAGCTTAATAATGGTTTAAATAACACCAAATTGACATTCATCTTAATTATTTTAACTTAAAACTACAATTAATACACCTACCCATTATTTAAACATAAAATAATCATCTTAAACTAAATATATAAGATAAAATATATGCTGATAACCTGACCCGACACTGACCCGCTAATGACCCGACCCGACTTGCCACCCATTGATGACCCGACCCGAAGATGACCCGGCATGAACCGACCCGACCCGAACCCGTCATTGATGCGACATAACCCGAACCCGAAATGACCCGACCCGCCTTGACCCGACCCGTAACCGACCCGAGTGACCCGATTGCCACCTCTACTTCCATCAGAGAGCAAAACATACTTGAGAAAAAAGATGCATAAATATTATGGGGTGTTCAACATATATTAGACACCCCGAAAATTAAATGATGAACAAGTATTTAGGTCGGTCTCGTAAGTGAGATGTCTCTCAAGGACTCGTTGAGAAATAACATACACTTGACTTGGTTCGACGGCATTAGATCCAAACTTCCCACGGTTCCCATCTTTTAAGAGACAATCCCAACGCCAATAATGCCATAATCCCATTTAAGGTTACCATTTGTTTAAACAGGCTTTTCATAATCAACATACATTGTGTATCTTTTAGAAACACAAAGCATGCCTTAAGTAGACTTCCAAAGAGGAGCTATCTCCAGAATTGCAATCAAGAGATGTACAGATAAAGGTCGATCTAATTGAAAACTATGGAAAAACTACTCAACGCCAATAATGCCATAATCCCATTTAAGGTTGCCATTTGTTTAAACAGGCTTTTCATAATCAACATACATTGTGTATCTTTTAGAAACACAAAGCATGCCTTAAGTAGACTTCCAAAGAGGAGCTATCTCCAGAATTGCAATCAAGAGATGTACAGATAAAGGTCGATCTAATTGAAAACTATGGAAAAACTACTCAACGCCAATAATGCCATAATCCCATTTAAGGTTACCATTTGTTTAAACAGGCTTTTCATAATCAACATACATTGTGTATCTTTTAGAAACACAAAGCATGCCTTAAGTAGACTTCCAAAGAGGAGCTATCTCCAGAATTGCAATCAAGAGATGTACAGATAAAGGTCGATCTAATTGAAAACTATGGAAAAACTACTCAAATGGCTTTTTATGCAATAATTGGCAAGTATAAGTAGTATTACCAACAGCTTCAGAGTGTTCCGGATGTTCCATAGACTGAACAGCATTGTCATCCTATAAAGAACAAGAGTACAACATTAGCCAGATAAGAGTTGGTTCTAAATTCAGATATAGACTACATCATACAGCAAAATCTAACCACTACATAACTATCCCCGGTTCTGTGTTTTAGCTTTCTAAAGTTATACCTTTAGCAATTCACGATTACCTTTTGCAATTCACATAACAGATCTTCACCTAAGGTTCATATGCGGTGTCTTCACAAAATTAGTAAACCATCAGCTTAAAAAGCAAAAACTATGGCGCGATTAGAAATTTACTGGATTCTAAGCAAGTCCTAAAATGGGTCATTCAATGAAGCACACTATACACTTATACTCCTTTAAAGACCAATACACTGACGCTTTATCAAATGCACAACTCCTTTAAAAAGTTAAAAACATCTGATAAAATCCCTCCATTAAATCTGCATCTATGCCCCAATCTCTTCCTCAAGATAAAAGAAAATTTTCACAGGATCAAAACACAAGCTTGCAGTACAACTTGCTTGCAAACTGCAAAGGTCTAGTACACACCTGACTACCTCTAGAGAATGAATTTGCTACAGCATCACGCAAAACATTATCTGGTTCAACATGTGCAGACTCTGCAGGATCTGAAAAGAAACAGTCAGAGTAAATTACCTGTAAAGCTCTCCAACATAATAGTTAAATAGCAAGGTACAATTTTTGTCATAGTTAAGAAGAAATCTTCTAGGAAACTATGTATGGAGTCACATTCATGGCAGCTTGCAGATAACTTAAATGCAAGAAGATTCACAATATACCTGCTGCTTCTACCGTCCCTTTACTCTCCATTTTATCCTGATTACTTGCATGTGAAAATATGGATAAACTGGTCTTTGTTAATGGTGTTGCGGCTAGAAATTCTTCTGTAGCTTTAGTGCGCACTCTTCGTATCTCGTCCAAAAGGTTCCAAGATCCAGTGGCAAAAGAGCTCCTTTTCAGCTGCATACACGCCCACAAAAACTAAATAGGTATGGCAACTACAACTTACAAGAGAACAAGGAATAAGACTATCAATGTCAGATTATACAACAGCATAAATATGAAACCGAGCAGCAAAATTACGAAATCGGATAATACGTGAGCAATAGGGCAGCATTGATGTTGCTGAGGATTGTATCTTTAAGGTTAGAAACTCAGAAATTCTATTATGAAGACTAAGGAGGAAGTAGACCTAGATAGCGAGAATTCCATGCAAGTCAGAATACAAAGCTAACAGCAAAAACAAATCAAGTTTTATAACAAAAGCCTCGCCTCTCTTTAAGACCATGATCTCCAAAGTTACCATAGCTTTCAGCTACTAGATTATTTTTCTCCATTGTACACCTGATATATGAGTTGCGGCTTTTTAAAAAGGTTACACTTTTCATCTCCACGAGACCCAGCATTTTAGCATTTCCTTAAGCAATCAAAGATCCTACAAAAGAGTTGCTGGGTTGCAGACTTGCAGTGCACGTGCTAACTACTATCTTATAAGTTAATCTCCACCAATCTCCTCAAACACGAAAAACACCAATAAGCTTTAATAAAAAGTTCAGTTTACACACACAGAATAATTACGTATATTTTAAAGCCTCCACTAAACAGAAAGAACACATCCTTATCTGAACTATCAATGTTTGATAGATAAGTTCAAAAGCGAACTAACACCTTTCTCAAAGACAAGTGCCTGTCCTCTGGCAAAGGATCACGTTGGATCGTCAGAAAAGATAAAATGTTCACATAAGTTTTGTGGTAAAGGAATGTCCATAAATAACCCTTCTAGTTTATACGGTGGACTCCTATAATACTTCAGATTTTAACATGTATCCTCAGTTTTCCAATATCATCTAATTACCCCTATACTCAATTAAAAGTTCCTTAAAAATAAGAGGGTTTATGATTAGAATTTGGGGGGGGGGGGTGTATAGCATAGAAATTCCTTAAAAAATACAAAATTATTTATGAGCTCATGCTGGAAATGATGTGGAAAAAAAATCTAGTACGCAAAAAAAAAGTGACGTTCAATTTTGGATGTTAAAAAAGGGAAAAGCATATATTCAGAACAAGAGGAAAGCACTTAATATACCTCAGAACTGCGCAAGGTTGAGGTTGGAGTTTCTTCCTTGAAATGCAACATGCTTAATGTCGATGGAGAACCAAATTCAACATGCTTTGATGAGGGCGACGCCCACGCAGGACGATTCTGCATATATGATTTTGCCATATCTGCAGGAGATCCCTTCTCACTTCTAATGAACTTCACAAAAAAAAAAAAAAAAAAAAAAAAAAAAAAAAAAATAGACAGCCATCATCAATAAATGTCAATAGTTTAATATAATTTTAAAAACGACGACCAAGGCTTAACCTAAATGTCTAAAAGCAATTGGGATCAGGTAACATGAATTGCATTGACTCATAGCCCAATATAATTCGGAATAATTAACTTCATCAAAATCTAACCCTCTTACATCCGACTCACATATTGTTAGAATCACAAATTCATTATATTGTGACAATCAAGACTTTCAATTAGTCACGCAAAAAATGTACTAACAAATGTTTAATTTAATAACTACTTCCTCCGATTCATTGGAACTGCTAAATTTTTTCAAAATTCTCCTCATGTCTTTAAAAAAATGCAGCCAATACCAGTGAGCGATGAAAAGGTTTTCAAAGCAAATAACTCGCCATTCACTAAAACACTTTCCAAGCCCCAAATTGCTAATATGTAAGTGCATGCCATGGATCTCCTATCAGCATAGTCATGTCATCACTTAAAAGTACATAGAAGCTAAAATATGCCAATTGCAAATTGCATATTCTGAATAGAGATCATTTCATAGATAAAAAAGGAAAAGGAAAAATGATCTAGCTCTACTTATGAGTATATGACTAAGAAAAAATGTAGCCCATTAAAGATAACACATAGACTAATTTACAAAAAGAGGTACAAACTTGGGATGGTGAATCAAGTTCAGTCTCCAACTTTTTCTTTGAGCCTGATCTTTTTTCCAGCAGCCACTTCTTTGCTTCCATAACTGCTTTATTTCGAGTAGGTGGAGTACCTTCACATAATGTCGAACAAATTAAAAAATCCGAGCAATGAGCAGATAATTCTCGGTTCCGGCCATTAAGCTTTGACAATCTAGTAAAATAGTTTGCTGAGAGTTCAATTAGTACCTATTATACGTGATTTGATTAGTCTAATCAGTTGGTTCCCTTCTTCCCTGTTCAGAAGCCAAAAATCAATGCAAAACATGAGAACATGAAACCAACAAGAACCATTTGGATCATAAATTAGATTTAACGGAAGCCTCCCGTGGATGCATTGACATGTGTGGGTTCATTCTTCAGTGTTGATACCATAAGAGCATGACGTAAAAAGCACA
The DNA here is from genome assembly GCF_048544455.1 of Silene latifolia. NCBI lineage: Eukaryota > Viridiplantae > Streptophyta > Magnoliopsida > Caryophyllales > Caryophyllaceae > Silene > Silene latifolia. Next base: position 164,470,179 of record NC_133536.1, on the reverse strand, counting down.
GTACTTTGTATGCACAACAATAAAATTACACTGGTGCCTCAAAAGCCTCTACCTGTGGCACCAAGTGTGAGCCCACCCAAAATCATGTTGCTACCATAAGGGCACACCAATAATGGATAAGAGTAAAAAGTTGATCATCTTTAAACCTTACAAAGTTACTAAGTGATGATGATGTTCACTACCTATCAAAGAGTAAGTAACTAATAAAGACTTGAATAAAATGAAGGTACTATAATCCCTGAATTTCAAGGTCCGTCCTATACTATTAAAAACATACAACACAAACCACATTTCCAAGACTTGATTTAAAAAAAGTCACAGGCCTCACAGCCACACCTTGGTATATTCAATAAAAAGAAGAAAACTGTTTTAACTAAAATACAATGAAAATGAACCTCATATATTAGAAAGAAAAATACATATAATGCTCAAAGATTTAAAGAAAGAAAAGCTCACTCGAAAGCTATTGAAGCATAGGCGAAGATCTATAGAGTCGGTATAACTTCATAACTAAATTTTGGCTCATGTATTAACAAAATTCAACATTGCCTCATCATTATGCTTTAATTAATAATTGAACATTGTGGAGTAAGGTGCACTATAAAAATTAAAAACAAGTACAAAAAGTGTCTGATACCTTGAAAAAGTCTCCTCCAACACCAACTCTTCTATCTTACGCTTATTTTCACTCTTGCAACTTGGTGAAAAAACCTTCATATTCAAAATAAAAACATCAGCCCCTCTCAACCATGATAGGTATCAAGACATCATTAAGGAAAGGGAATCCAGACGTAAAAGTAACTCCACCCATCACGTGTACATAGACAGAAGAATACAGAAGAATGTTTAGTAACGAAGCATGATCCATAAAAATCATTAGTATAAAGTTGTCTTCCAATAGTAATTCATAACCTAAGTGATCAGGAGTCAAGGACAAAGAAAAAACACGAAAAGATAACAAGTTTAAAATTGAAAGCCTGAAACTTGGAAGAACATATCAAAATGCATTGCCATGGAAAAATAGGCTGAAGCGTTCATGATGCTAGAAAAGAGTAGGTACATGTACAATTCTGTAGAATCTAACAGGTTCCATCAAGCTGTGACTTGAGAATAATTGTTTAAATTAATAGGTGATCATTATTGATGAACATTATGCATTGGGTTAATTCAATTTTGCATAGACTATCCAACTTATTTGCTCAAATATTGGACCATTCTCATAATTATAAAAACTTTTCAACACTCAAAATACTACTTTCGAGGTAGTGGTACCAGAGGCAGAAACCTACTCTTCACTGCATCACTGCATGTAATAAAAAGTTACGCCTCATGCATATTTTTATCTACTGATGAAATACTTAACTCCACCAAAGCATAATTCGAACTATATGGATCATGAAAAAAAAAAAAAGATGAAGTCACATTGATGAAGATTCAAAATGTCACCTAACTGACAATTCATGGCCATCATATCACCTATTGGTTTTCCTAGTCAATTAAATGAAAATAAATAAATTAATAAAATATAGCCCCTTACTCATACTCTTGCCTCAATCAATATCGTTTTCTCCAGCTAATTTTTTTAGATACCGTTCTTAAATGATACTCCCTCGGTCCCTCCCTTCATATCCAAACATCCTGGCCCCACCTTTTTATGAGATGATTTGGAGTATTTGGATTTGAAGTATAAAATATAACAAAATAAGGTGAGTCTGACCTACGTTTTGTTAGCATCTCTGTGGAACAAAAGGTGAGTTTGGTCCACATTTTTCACCGTACCAAGTAGAGTACCATTTCGACCTTACTTTCTTACATGATACTATGAGCTACACCCAATTACCTTAGTAACTAGTCTCCTCTAAGACGATCTTACAATAAGGTAGTGTGATGCTGTTACATAATTGGCAGCAAAAGGGTTACTAAAAGTTGTTGAATGGTGACGACTACGAACGATATAATGGTTCACTAATAAAAATGGACACTGCTAACAGTAAAATGGTTACTAAGCTTATGAATATGGGTACTAGATAGAAAGTTCACTGTAAGAATTAAAAGCGATACTGAAAACACATAAGCGTACCCGAAAAAAGTGGTACAAGAAGTTATTTTAAGATAGTCTCGTACGAGAATTGATGTGCCTAAGAAGTCTATATCATCCAACCCAAGTGAGCGTCTATTATGATGGAGGGAGTACTAACAGAAAAAGGGATATACACCATGCCGAACTCAGTTTTCTCTATTACTACCTAATCAGACTTCCAGCGAGAGTTTAAAGCCCATTCAATATTGACAGTGTCATTATCACAATAGCGTATAATCAAGCCATCAATATTTAAACTATTCAACTCATATTTGTTTTACAAAAATGTACAGGAACAGCATTTTTAGGGTTTTGAAAAGAGCTAGCGTGTAAAGAATATTAGGCTAGGGATAATATGGCAAAGAGAAAGGCATATAAGCACTAGAAAAAAAATCTGGGAATTGAGTAGTAACGTGCCTCCCTAGGTGCGCTTTTATCTACAAGGCGCACTTGAGAGGCATTTTGGCTAGTGCCTCACTTAGACTGGGGCTTAAGCTCACGAATTGCACTTTTTTAAGCTAAGTCCTGACGACTGGAAATATACCTTAAGAGTAAATGAGATGCTTAGAGATGGAACACAAAAATATTCAGCTCTGATCCTTTTTGAAAAGAACGTAAATTCTATAAGCTGTCGGCTTAAGAATGTTAACCCAGTCACCACTCTAAGAAAAACTGAAGATGAAACTGTCAATGGAAAAGCTCAAAAAGCAATTTTCACAGGAGGAGCACGACATTTGTCAGGTAATGAATAAGCATATGCAGGACTGCAGGCTATATAAGTCATAATGGCATAACTATATGAGTCCAGCATTTCAGAATTTATCTTGGTGGATTTGGATTTAAAGCAAGTCGTTTAAACTATCCTAAGAATTCATCTGGACATAAATGTTCTACATGCTTTTAAAACTCATCAAACCCTGGGCAAAAGGTTTAAAAAAACAAAGGAGACTAGACCAATTTCCACTACATATAGAGACTGATTCATCAGCTATCACTAAAACTAAACACTTATAATCACTTAGGTTTTTGGCATTCGTGAGTCGGGTGCATGAATGCGTCAAACATCGAAGCATCACAAAACAAAGGTGGCTGATTAAAAATAGACTAAGGCTCTGGAATTAAGTGAATTAACCATTCTCATATTCTTATCAACCCCATCTCACTTTGGTAACCGAACCTTGATATTTTAATAAGAAGAGTAAGTCTAGAGCACCGCTGCTTTATTATGTCATTTCTGGGTTAGCCATTTATCTTACTCGGTTTTCACCATCAGGAGCCAGTGCCACTCAAGAATCATTCTACAATGTACGAACCCGCAATAATTTCCACTAAATTATTCTGTCGTAGTAGATTGAAAGAGTTAACTCCATTAAAATATAAAAAAAATATAAAAAAAACTTTGCTTTAATATCATTAGTCACCACTCACCACTACTCAAAAAACTTAAATCAGTCGAGTAAAAAGTTAGAAATATAAAATACACCATAAAACAAAGAGAGCTGAAAGTATGGAAGGGGGGACCAATTATCTACATAATATTTGGAAGATAAGGTATCTAAGAGAGCTCTACACAGTAAACATCTGCATGTCAGATCTACCAGCAAAAAGATCAGCACTAATTTAATATCCACATGTCCTCACTTGGAAAAATTACAAGCTCGGTAGCATCCGAGATTAATCTATATATATACATATAAAAGAGAGTTTTTTCGAGCGATCTGAGAGCGTCCACATCACCAAAAATAAATTTAGGAAAGTATAATTTTTGATGTAAAAAATAAAGTGAAAAATCTTTTAATTATTATAATATGTATATTTCCTAAATTATATTCAAGTGATATTTCCAATTTTATATCAAACTTTTACATTTCATTTGTCAAAAAAATATCGTTAAAAAAATTATGAAAATAATATAATTAGTTTTGTGGTAAAAAATGATATCATTAGAGTATAAATTTCATATTATTTGCACATATTAAAGATGATGTACTTCTTAATATGTAAAATTGTGTACTTTTTAGTATGTTTTGTCCCACATTGGAAAATAAGTAAGTGTGGTGAACATACTACATATAAATAGTAGAATTGTCCCACATTGAAAGATTAGTATAAGGTGGGTGATTCTATAATTATAAATAGGAGGCATACTTGGAACTTATGCATCAACCCAAAATCTTTTGAGTCTCTTAAGTATTGTCTTGGAGAGCTCTTAAAAGTTTATATCATTATATTTTCTACCTAGGTGTGGTAAATATACCACGTTTAAATAATATAATTAGAATTATGTTAAAAAAAAAAATAATGTAGGTGTGGTAAATATACTACGTTTAAATAATATAATTAAAGTTGTGTTGAAAAAAATTATATCATTAGAGTATAGGTTCATATCATTTGCACATACTTTAATTATGATAAAAAAAAAACGTATGAATATTAATAGATGTATTTGCTTATTATTAAATCGGGTTGGACGTCGAATTAGGTTCAAAAAATATGGTGTACTTTTAAATATGTTATTCATCTCACATTGAAAAATAATGTAGGTGTGATAAATATATACTACGTATAAAAAGTTGAATTGTCCCACACCATAAGATTATCATAGGTGAGGTGATCCTATGATTATAAATAGGATTTATCCTTGGAACTTAGGTATCTCCCCAAATATATTAAATCTCTCAAAGTATACTTATTATATAAGAGACTTTAAACATAATCTTGAATTAAATGTTTAATTTTAAAGTTGCAATATTTTTTTTAGGTGGGAGGAAGATCGATAAAATGGTTAATATTATAACGGAAATTTTTCATGTTACCCTCGAATTTTGTTAGATTACACATAATACCCCTAATTTTAAGTTTGTACATATAAAAACCTTGTGTTTACTTTTTTTCATAATGCTGTTACTCCTATGAGTAACTAGATGCGTAATTGAGCATGCCATGCTATTTGTGTTTTGTTATTTAGGTATTAAATATTAGTTTATTAAATAAAATATGGATTTAAATATTAGATGATGAAGTGTTTGTGTAATAAACGATAACAAAAGAAAAAAGACGTCAAAAGTCATAGGAGTAATGACATTATGATGGAAGTTGTCAAGTGGTATTCTGGGAAAGAAAAAGGTGAACACGGGGAGTACCATTTGTAGAAACTTAAACTTAGGGGTACCATGTGTAATCTATCAAAGTTCAAGGTTACCATGAGAAATTTCCAATATTATAAATTTATAATGATATAGTTAATTAAATTTTCATTAAAAGAGAGAGATATCCGTACCAATAAAACAATAAAGGGGGTATTATTTTTTAATTATTATTTTATTACCACGCCATCAAACTTAACGTTTATTTAACAGCCTTTTATATTAGGGGGTACCATGGGCAAAAAAAATGGAACCTCAAGGGTACTATAGGCATATTCTTAAAAGTAGGGGCAACATGGAAAATATGACAAAATTAAGGGGTACCACAGGAAATTTCCGTATCTCAATTATGATAAAAAAAAATGAAGAAAAACAACGACAAATATTAATGGAGAGTACTTGATCATATTATTAAATTTAAATATAACTATTAGATATAATGAATAACAATTAACCGTATTCGGTATTCGGGATCTGGTTGAATGTCGAATTAAGTGCAAAAAATATGGTGTAATTCTGAGTATGTTATTTGTCCCACATTAAAAAACAATGCATGTTTGATGATATACTACGTATAAATGGTAGAATTGTCCCACATCAGAAAAATAATCCAAGTTTGGTGAATATATTACTTATAAATAGTAAAATTGTCCCCCATCGAAAGATTAGTATAAGGTGGGGGTGATTATATGATTATAAATAAGAATTAAGTAATTAACCCACGTATATATTAATCTTTTATTTTTTTTAAAAGAGATATTTTAATAATATGTAAACAAATCATTAGACATAGAATGTAAACATAAAACCCTTATGGTTTTTTTTTTTTGCATTATAAATAAGTTAATTACCCCGTTGCAACGCACGGGCATTCAAACTAGTTTGTTACTATATAGAGTCCAATTCAAAATAAGCTGCTTCCACTTAAACCATTGACGACTTATAGTTGATGGAAAGGGTTGGAGACAGTAATTTACCTTTTCTGATCCATCATTCTCGGCCTCATCAACCTCATCGTCATCGTTTTCTGAACCAAAAAAACCAAATGATTTACATTATACACTATCCAAAACAAATCAAAGTGCTACTAATAAACATTCCAAGAAATTGTTGCCACGGCTAATATAACCAAGGAACGCCGTACTTAATGATTTCAACAAGCCAAACATGGCACAAGAAAATTAACGTATCAGTAAACAAGTAAAGGGAAAATCTTTATCAAACCATGCATGCTTGCCCTTACATGTATAAATGAACATTTGTGATCTCAGAGGACTTCATACACTTGTTTTCAGTCTCAGAGTCTCATTATAAAAAATAAGGGGTCAAAAACAGAAAATAAGTGAAGCATAAAAAAACCAGAAGCAACATAAAATAATACAGATAATCTTCCACAAAAGCCGCATTACGTCCCAAGCACATATGCTAACTCAAGCAACATGATTGATCAATGAAAAGTTGCTCAAGTCGTAAACAGTTGGTAATTAGTAGTTCCATACAAAGTACAAACAGCACAGTCCAGGGTGAACAAAAAAAAAAGAGATGCAAAAAAACCGCAAACTCAAGAGACAGTATAACAAGCTGCTACACCAAGCTTCTCAAAACTTCAAAATATCCAGTGTAAGAAGATACACTATTCAATGATGTCTCCCCAACGTCTAAACAAACAACTGGCCCTAACAAATCCAATATCCACTCTCCTCTCAGCTAAATATTTGCACAAACCTCTTCCAAGATATAAAATTTAGCTATATACTCACCATTGATCAAGTCAAATTTGTAACAAAAGAACTAGTGATAGGCCAAAGGTAGACGGCTAATCACAACGTGTTAGGGTATACAAGATTGTTTAAACATACAAGAATATTATGTGCAACTACCTGTTGTATTAGCTAGTTACATATTGCTTTTCAGTACTTTCAAAAGTGTGTAGGTAGTTTTCTTAATAAACCATAAACTCTTACAAATACTATTAGTCACAAACAATATATATTATTATTATTATCATCATTTATTGTTTCTTCACAGACTGTCTAACTTGGAAAAATAGAGGAACGACTACAACAATAAATAATTGTTTGGTCGCAACAAATTACTTGTCACTAAGCACACCATAACAAATGACCTGTACTATCTCAAATAACTTGGGATTCCGTAATTGTTTTACAATTTTACAAATTTGGTAGTCAGTATTATTATTCGAGTATAATGATTGTAATAATGTACGTTGAATGAGGGACTTTGTACATGCAATCAAATCTACCATTAATCATTGTAAGATACCCATCTCGGCCATCAAAGGAGCACCCTGTAACTACGTTTATGTTATAAAATAAAGCCATCATTGCCCAAGGTGACAAGAACAACCCCACCACATTTTAAAACTATACACATTACAGAATTTATTTCCAAGAGGATAGCCGCAACTTTAGTGATGAAACTTCCATTCTCACTTAAATGAAATCTCAAAAAACAGAACCATAGAGATCCATTAGTGTAAAAGTTGTCAACTTTGACAGCCAAATCAATTATTTTGTTGCTCATGCCTATTGGTTTGTTATCCCTTAAGTTCCCCCATACAGTTAATCAGAAACATCATTCACCACCATTTCTAGTTCTAACTCGCCAGACTATAGACCCATTAAATCTCAAATAGCTCAAGCAGAATGCCAAGTCAAACCAAAATTCTCCATTTCTCCAACCACTCAAACCGAGCTGTATCTAGTCGCCCATATTTCAACCCACATCGACTCAAAACAGTCCTAAGCAAATGCAAATGTCAAGTCAGAGCAAAACCATTAATTTCTGCAGTTACTAAAAACGAGCTATTCACCAAATTAGTTACAGCTGATAACCCATTCACAGAAACCTGCACACTGTGAGTACCAAACAAAAAAAGAAACCTACACACTGTAATTTTAAGATCTGATTTACAAGAACTTAACCGCCACAATCATTAAAGATTAACTAAGATTGCTAATTCAATTATTCAAATTTATTTTAGAGACGATACTCTATTATGACCGTAATATCCACACAAAAATTATCGAAATCTAGCACTTCTATTTCCTGCTACAAACCGAATAACTTTATTCACACAATAATACTTCCAAATGCACCAAAAACATCCCTCTTATTTTCCGCACAACTTTCGCACATTTTATAAACATGATGTGACATACAATAATACAAGCATTAACTCTTCATATCAATTAAGCTATCCCAACCTCATTTTCACATTCTTAAGAAGACCTTTCTATCCCAGAAGAATATCAAAAACCACAAAAGGACTTCCGCTGATTCGCTAACCTTGAAATCTAAATCAATTAAAATCCCTAAACATAACTAATAGCAAAACAAATTTCAGTAACTCCGCTACATAGCTTAAATCCACACCAATACAACATAAACAAATTTCCTACAGATAAAACCGGCTCGCTTACTACATTCCTCTCCATAAACACACACAAAAACACAAACAAAACTAAAAAAAAAATTCAAAAAAACAAAACAATACAAAAAGCAATAAAATGAATACCGGAATCATCCTCGGAAGATGAGGAATCATCATTGCCGAAGAAAGAGAGCAACTTTCCAGCACCAGAAGCAATAACTTTGGCAGGATAAATCAAGTTAGAAAGCCAATTAGGGTTTTCGATATCTTCCTGTTCTTCAGGCGGCGGTGGCATGGAAGGACGTGCGTAAGGAGTTCGAGACGACGGCGGAGGTCGACGGTTCCTGGTGATTTTGCCGCCGGCGGTGCGGGTGTCCGGTCGAGAGGATACGGTCGCCATTTTTGGGAAGAGAGAGAAAGAGGATAGAGGAATGAAATTAAATATGTTTGGGAAAAACAAAAGAGAAAACAGTTATTGGAGATTGTTGCTAACTCCAACGGTTATTGGATTAGACGGAGACCCTTTCTCGTAGGTTCAAATTTTTTTGTACCGTTATTTTATTAATTTTTTCCTCCCGATTTAGAATTTGTTTTTCAAACATTTTTCAATAGATAGATTTTGATTAAGAGAGCGTATCCGTTTTATACTTTCATCCACGGTCTCTTATCCAATCCTAGAGGTGGTAATCGGGTCGGTTGGATTAGATTTGGGTCGATCGAGTCATGTCGGATTTGGGTCAGATCGAGTCGGCCTATTCTTTGGGATCGAGTCAGGTTCAGGTTAGGTCGTTATCGAGTCAAATAATGCCTCGGGTCGGGTTATTTTATCGCATTATTTCAATTTTTCACAATTAAATTTAGTTTTTAACCATTATTTGGTTTAGTTACTTTATATTGAACAATATTAAGCTTAATAATTGTCGGGTTATCAATTTAATTAATCTGGTTAATATCAGATCGGGTCAAAATCGGGTAGGGTCTGGTTCGAGTTCGGGTCACTGATTATCGGGAGATGACGGATTACGGGTCGTCATCGGGTCGGGTTGGGTCGAGTCAGGTTTGCCACCTATCCATTGGTTTTTTTTTTTTGGTAAATACCAGCAGTGAGGCAATCTCTTTCGGGGTACTGAAATGAATTTAACGGGTAGACCCCTCCCAAGTTTGGTTGTTTCCATTCGCAAGAGTCAAGAATCGAACTCATGACCACTTGTTTAAGAGATGAGAGCTCTTACTGTTGGAGCTTGTGTCCTCCACAAATTAGTGTGATAACATTTGTAAATCTCTTACAGGTTCACAAGGATATACTTCGTATTTTAATCAGTTGATTAACGATGACCTAATAACGGTTGGCTTGCTAGAAAGTTTGACGTTATTATCATACAAATGGCGGTGATCAACTGGTCCCTAAAGGTCACACCTATAGGATGTGTTTGAGAGATGTGGTTATAGAAATATAATCACATTGATGTCTTATATGACTAAACAGTTAGTCAATGTGTTGATGAGACAATTATTTAATGAAGATTAAATAATATTAGTTGAGACGAATTAACTGTCAATTCGTAAATTGAATATAATAAGTTATATTTAATTAAATGTATGCAATGTTAGCTTGGACGAATTAATCTGTTAATTCGTAATTAAATGTAATCGGTTATATTTAATATCAACAAGATGAATGTGTCATAGTGGTAATAGTGAGGGTACTCAAACCAAGAGGTCATGGGTTTGATCCTCACTAGATGACAATTTATAATTTTAACACATTTATACATTTTGTAATAACCGAAAATAAGAGAAAAAATTCTACCCTAGTCTCTCTCACACACGGTTAAAGGGAGAGATAGGAGTAAAATTTTCTAACCTAATTTTTTCATCTCACTCTTACCTCTCATCTCTACGAAAAAACACAAAAAACCTAAAAATTAATTAGTTAATTTTAGGATCGATTCTAGCAAAATCAAAGGGCATATCTCATATCGTCTTGGGTGCAACTGATAGGCGAATATCTACTTTGATATTGTTCTTAGGCCGTATTTGCTAGGACCGAAGGTTATTTCTTAATCCTTTACAATTTTGTTTATGCAATTTATTTTATGACTAGTTTCATCATGTTATAATTCGTTATAGTTCTTAAATTTAAAGGGATGCATACAGATAAATCTCACACTTACCACTCATATCAGCCAACTTTTAGTTATGCAATCCATTGGTAACATCTACTTTTTGGAGGTTAAGCTTAAAAAATTAAGACCATAAATTCCGAAAAAACTATAAAATTTTGAAAGACGAAACTAACATTTTCGGATTTGCAATGAAAAATTCCATCATAAAATATATTTTTTGTAAAAAAAAAGTCATATATAAATGAAGAGAAATACGGTCGAAGTGTTGTCTCGAAGACCACCCAAAAGTAAATATTACCAATGGATTCGAAGTTTGTAAGGACGCTAATGGGATCAGGATTTGATTTCCCAACGGCGGGCATTCCCACATGATACAAATATGTCCATTTATTCGGGATAACTCGTGGAAAGTTGAGCTACATCATATATATCGCTAGGGCTGAGCAAAAATTTCCGAAACGGATTTTTAATACGGATACGATACGGTATACGGTTCTCATTATACGATTTTTCGTATATACGCCATTTTTTTTCCGGATACCCGATACGGTTTTAGAGAAACTGTTTCGTATCCGGGTCAGTAGAATTCGAAAAGCATATACCCGGTTTGACCCGGTTTTAAGTTTTATTTAAAAAAAAAAAAAAAGGAAAAAAAAACAACGCATAACTATAAGTCACTAACCCTACCTAATTGATATCGCCTTAGCAAAATAAAGAATCAGACGATCAAACATATTTCCCATTTTCCCCCAATTTTAAACCCTAATTTGAAATCCAGATCCCCAATTCAATCATATTATTTCCCCAAATTCAGATCTGCCTCTCAAATCATCACTTTATCAAGGTTTGTTGTTAATTTTAATTTTCATTTGTACATTACTTGTTTATATGTATTTCAGTTTGATTTTATTTGTACTTTTTGTTCTGATTTCGTTTTTCTTCATTTTTTTTCGTTTTGTTTCGTGTATTAGACACTTGGATGATTGTATTGAATATTTGGTAGACGATGTTTTGTAAGACTTGTAATATTTGAACTTTGAACTTCTAATTTGGGTGCATTCTGGAAGCGAGTTTTGTGATGTCTGAACTTTGAACTTCTAATTTGGAACTTGGCAGGTCTTTATTTGGATTTGAAGCAGAATATTTGCATTTTGCAGTAGTGTACTCACTTTATCGTCTCAGTTTGTGTTCCTTTTTTTTTGCGTTTAATGAAAATTCAGAAAACCGTATTCAGGTACCCGGATTTCGTATAACGGTTTAATCGGGTACCCCAAAACCGTATACCCGATAAAACCGTATCGTATCCGGAACCAAAAAAATGGTGTTCAAAAAACCGTATACCCGATACGGTTTTCAAAACCGTATCGGGTACTCGGTTTTGCTCACCCCTATATAACACGAAGCAAATTCAGTTGTGGATTGACCAGCTAATTGGGGAGTGCCTCAAATGCAACAATTGGTCACCTATACTTTGTCGAATGTGCTAGACCGCCTTTTCCGTTTGATGAGCAAGACATTAGGGCGTCTCGTGGCCTCGTGTGGTTCCGTTCTATTCGTTTTAGTGTAGCGTTTTGTAGGTTTTTTTTATTTCCGTTTATTTTGATGTTATACCTTGCTTTTATTCACCAAAAAAAAACCAATGAATTGGATAAGAGGGAGTATAAAACATATCCAAATACTAGCACATCATGATAATAAAGACAATTTTTTTTACATTACCTAGGCAACTTGTCATGCCAATTTGTTATCTATTTGACATGTCTTAAGGTTTTAGACGGATACTTACATCTTAAACAAAAATTTGTTTTCTTTTTTAAATGAGGTTTAAATCCAACTCGTGTTTTTATGTCAGTAAATACCTAACATTTAGGGTTGTTAGCATCAAGTTATCTAACTTTTTTCCTTTTTGTCCAAACGTACAAAATATTTAGGTTTGTTTAAAAGTACCAACTGACATTTTTCGTCGAAAAAAAAATCAAGACTTTGTCTTAAATTTACGAAAATATGATCTTTTTTTGGTTAATTTTTATCCTATAATTACTATTAATAACTTAGCATCATGTAATTTTATTATCATCAAATAACCTTAACTCTTCTCTTATACCCTCCCTCCCTCCCTCACTCACTCCTTCCATTCCCCATACCCAAAGTCATTAATAACTCATTACACTAATGCCAACACCTTGTCTTCCTACCACTGTCAATCTGTCATTAAACTTGAGCATGGCAGCATAAAAAGGGATTTAGTGAATCATGAAAAGGGGAAAAGACTTCATGTAAGGAAAAAGAGGAGAGCAAAAGTGGTAGGAACGAAAATACGAAATGAGAGAGAGAGAGAGAGAGAGAGAGAGAGAGAGAGAGAGAGAGAGAGAGAGAGAGAGAGAGAGAGAGAGAGAGAGAGAGAGAGAGAGTGTGTGTGTGTGTGTGTGTGTGTGTGTGTGTGTGTTTTGCGGTGGTAATGGAGAAGGAAAGAAGAAAAAGATGGTATGATTAGGAAGCGATAAAGGTTGTTTGGGGTGGATGTTAGGTCGATTTTGTAACACCCGCCACTTTTTCTAATTTAATTTCGTAGTCGTATTTTGTTTTCGATTACGATTTAACTTTTATGACTCATAATTTACTTCCGAGTAATCTCTTTTTCTCCCTTTGAATTCTTTTATTCTCGAGATTTTGTATTAATTCTAATTATTTCAGCTTTGTTTTATTTATTCATTTAACTCGTATTCTAATTCTATTCCGAGTTAGTTTGTTGTATTTCGGAATTTATTTCTATTGAACTCCTTTATTATTCTTTTGAATTCTAATCTCATACTCCCTCCTATTTATAATAACTCTCCCCCTTTCTTTTTTTTCATCTATTCATATAACTCTCCCCCTTCCTTATTTAGTAAAGTTTTATACTTATTTTAATCAACTCACCCCACAACAATACCCCACAATACTCATACTTTATCTTATTTTAATCACCTTACCCCATAACAATACTCATTTTAATCATCTTACCCCACAATAATACCTTCCCTCTCTCCAATTACCTTACACCACAACAATACTTTACAATAAAATAACCCTCCCCTTTTGCGTGCCCTTTTGAAAGGGGAGAGTTATTATGAATAGGAGGGAGTATATTTTATTTCTATTTATGAGATTTAACTTTTATTCTTTAGTTTACGTTTTTGTTTAACTATTTATTTAATTCCGTTCTAAGTTGATTTTAGTCCGATTTCATAAATGGACCGACTCTTATGAAAATGATCATTGAAGATCAAGATTTTCGAAATTATGGTTTGGCCCCCAAGCAATTGACGTGTGGATATTGACATGAGATTTTTCTACATATTTTATATTGTGAGCATCTTTCTCATTTATGGCATGATTGTGTACAACCCTTTTTACACTAATCACAGTCATTCATTAAGGAAAATAATCCCCCTTTGTCTCTTGATTGAGCCGTATAGTGTGCTAGTGTGGTAGACCCTATTTTATGAGGAGAGTTTCTCTCTATTTTATCCTTGGTCATTAATTCATTCTTTCACTTTTAAGAAAAGCACACAAAACCTCTCTTCTCTACTACTACTATTGTCTCGATCAAGTCCTCCTATCTCAAGCAAGATATTTTGTTCATCAATTTCATCCTTTAATCATCTATTTTAGAGATAGGTTAATTACTCTTTCCATTCATCCTTTTTATTAACATTTTATAAGGTTTCTCACCATATATTTATATTGTTTTATAGGCTTGTAGATGAATCATTTGAAGGATAGCTTATTGTTGATTCAGATTCGGAAACAAGGTAACACATGATGGCTGACTCGATATTTCATTAAGTGAATTGAGTAGTTGCAAGTATTATACTTGTTTTAATGTTTTTATATGATTTTAATTGGATTTGTTTATTTCGAAAAATTTGATTTACGATGTTCTAAGATTAATGAATAATTGGATTTGTAAAAGTTAGTAATGGGTGAGACTATTGTTATAGTATGTGTCGAAATTTTTATATATTGTTCTTATTAATGTCTTCAATAAAGTTTCAGCACTTTGTCAAATCTGTCTGTCGTCTTGTACAATTTATTTCTCCATCTTAAGGTGTTCGTCTGAGACTCATGTTTATTTCAAGTCTATATTCTACCTGTAAAATTTCGTAACTTTTGTACGTGTCGTTTGTTCACAATAAAATATTTATGAACAGCGCGCTGAAATACTCGCGAAATGGACAGTTCAAAGATTATTTCTAAAACCTATTTTATCCTTTGAAACTATATGGGTCCTTTTTGTATATAAACTTTGAAGAGTATAGATGATGTTAGAATTTTACTTTACCAAAAATGATTCATTAAACCCGTTTTATGAACCGATACATTTTGTGCGACGATTTCTGTCAGACTTTAAAGATCAGTTTCTAAACCCCTGTTAAAGTCCTCATTTGAAAAAAACAATCACAAATATTGTAGCTAAGCATCTTAGGATTCTAACCCAATTGGCCTTACATCATTTCGATTTTACTAGAATTAGTTATAATTTTTATAGCAGGACTGTTTTGTTTTCGGAAATCTGTAAAATTTGTTTGTTAAGCCTTTTTTACTATTTCGGCCTTTGACATTTATAAATGGATTAAATTTCTATTTTTAGTGTGCTCTTAAAAATAAATTCAACATTTTATACAATAAATTAGGATATATGTCTCAAGGCCTATTAATAGCTATTTTGATATAATACCTAGTTTAACGGTTTACTATATCGAATAATTACTATTTTTATGAATTTTCTATTTTAAGAAAGTTTCCATTTTTGCAAAGTTAATATATATGAAAGTTGCTATTTTTGGAAATTTTCTTTTTTAGGAAAGACGATTAAATGATGCTTCTCTTGTGAGAAGCCTTTGAATAATAAACACTTTTGAAGTAGATTAGAACAACTTATGGAATAAGTAAGGTGTAAGGTTTATAATAATAAGCTTAGATATACGGTTTTGCCATCGGCTATAGAACTGATCTTCTACGGGGGATTAGTGGTTGAACCGGGTGTCAGGGTATCCCGGGAGATATGTACGTAGCTTAGACTAGAACTCCGCACTACGTGGTAAGACGGCCTTTTACTATAGTTGAGTGGCCTAGTTAGAGAACTTGGAGCTGGTTACCGACAGCGTGACACTGAGCCTCGAAAAGACATACATGGGTAAATGAAATGAATAATACAACTCATGACTACTACACTAATCTAATCAACTATGCTTGACTCGAATGTCATTACAGCTCGTCGCTTCTCTCGCATGCTACCAAGACTAACCTGTAAACAACTGCTCCCCATATGATCGGAAATATCATATGGATCGACACAGGCCACTCCCAAAATAGGTGACATTTACACGGACACAACAAACGTCAGTTTCAATACACAAACATAAGACATGACTCGATAAGTGTAGATGCGACATAATTATGTAATGAGACTCGATTATGCAATCATCATACCGGTACCGGGACACGCCCAGACGTACCCACAACCACCAGTGCTAGGGACACGCCCACAACACCACACCTCACACAAAGGTACCGGGACACGCCCAGACGTACCGGGTCTAGAAGCCAACCGAATCCCCTGCCAGACGTCGTGCCTCAACCACACGAGTCCCTCCGTGACTCAAGCCATTAATATGCACATCCCCCTTGGAGTGGGAAGTTCCAAGGGGCGACCCGAGCGCAAGACGGTTTCCCAACTGTCTTACGTCTTCTCAACAATCAAGTACCACCACCAAAGACTCCCAACACAACACATTCACAACCATGCATGATAAATGGAAGAACAACATTAAACGTATGACTCTTTCATAAATCCCATCCCACATATTATGAACAACAAACCTTCGACTACTCACATGACATGCCAACCAATTCATGAATATACTAACAAGAAAAGACACCCAAATATGCATACACAATTGAAAACAAGTAGGATAACCTACCTTTTTGCATAATCCATAAGCTAATCGAAATCACCAAGTATCCATCTCATAAAACCATCTCATCCTACATAAATAATATAATAACTATCACAAATCACTCTATACTATAATACAACATAAAACCCCTTATTATTAGTCATTAATTACTCATTTTACATAACTAAATACTAATTAATCTCTCTGAGTAAACCCTAACTCGAGATTAACATAAGACAAAGAGGAAAAAGGTGAGATGTCGACTTACAAAGGTAGATCGGGGATTAGGAGGGGTGTTCCATCATTAATCCAAGCTTGAAGGCTAGGGGGGAGGTTTAGGGATCATTTTAGAGAGAGAGAAGAGTGTTTTAGAGTAAGAAGGAAGGAGAAGAGAATGAAGGGGATAGGGTTTAGATAGGATGAAATCGCGAAAAGCATTTCTCGGGTACAACACACCAACACTCGACCGAGTGACCAGTTCACTCGACCGAGTGGAACTCACTCGATCGAGTATACTCCTCACTCGACCGTGTTTCAACTCACTTGGTCCATTAAGGGTTCTACTCGGTCCACTGAAAGTCTACTAGGTCTAGTTTAGATCTTACTTGGTCTCGTAGGAGGGGTCATCCTTTACTTCCGAGTATACGTGGATTCCTCACGTGTCCCTAGGTCCTTTGTGGGTCCCAAATTATTCGAGTATTACAATATTCCCCCCTTAAAATGAACTTCATCCCCGAAGTTCGCCACCCATTCTCTTTCCCAATTATTCCTCGGTATACTCTCAAGCCTCATTCGCGGTTCTTGTGTGTTCTCTTATCATTATACTATATCACAAGGTCCCTCGGAGTGCTTGACTACGCACATATATCATATCTATCCTAAGTTTCTTGTTCACTCTCATTACTTTCTCACGTGACGTGCTCTTTCTTTTCTATATTTTCCGAGTTCTTACATTCACTCCCCCTAAAAGAGAACTTCGTCCCGAAGTTCGCTATAAGTCTCACATGACACTCTCTCGGTAATCTACTATTATTGTCAAATGTTGTGTTCTCCAAAGGGTCTTGACTTGTTTCACTATATCTATATATCATGCGTGGCCAAGGTAGATATCTATTTGATGGGGTTTTTATGTGTATGATTACTATATGTATAGACGCGTATATGAATACTCTTCATGACTAAGCCCAACCACTCTTTATATTCAACATATCATTCACATATCGTACTGAACTGCTACTACTCATACTAGTGTTACATACTCGACATGTGACATGTACTCGCCACTATGGTTTACTTATCCACCATTATTACGGAATGCATACATGTTCTCGTGTATGTTACGCTATCGTATAATCACTTGTAGTTTGACTATTCTCGTATACCACCCAAACAAATGACAAGATCAAATCTAAACCATTCATAAAAGTCCATTGTGTAGGGTTCCTATGGTCGTTCGACTTTTATGAGGTCGGTATAGTCCAAAATCAAGGTCAAACGCGTCATGGGTGGTCTAAAATTCCTCGGTCGAGTAAAAGTCACTCGGTCGAGTGGAAGTGTCACTCGGTCAAGTGAGGGTCTTTACAGGAGGTTTCCAGGGTCTGTCTTTCGGCCTACTCGATCGAGTGAAGCGGTCACTCGGTCGAGTGGACCACCACTCGGTAGAATGAAAAGGGTGCTCGGCCGAGTGTCACTGGCTAGTCTAAATTTTCGGCCATTAATGGCCTCCAAGTTTTCCTATGGTCGAGCATACATGCAATGGAGTCCAAGCGGTGATTACCACACCATCCTAACATAAAAGGTCCACTAGTATTGGCCTTATGGCCGGCTTAGACCACGAGAATTAAATTGTTCAAAGTTTTAAACGATAAAGAAAGGTCCTAAGGAGTCCCGAATCATAAAGTCGCCACTGCTCGGAGGGCTTCCTCTTCTTGCCAATGCTTGACACCCATTTTGCCCACCCGGAACGACTCTTCACCGTCTTGCTTCTTCCTTTCGCTTGTCCCTCCTCCTTGTCCTCCCCCCTTATTCATTTTCCTCTTCTTCTCCTGGTCCCTTACGAGCCTCCTCCTCCCATACTTCAACAAAGTCCATGGCCTCCGCCGTCGCGGATGTTCCCGTCTCACTTCCACCTCCTTGATAGGCATTGCCAAAATAGATCCTGGCATCACCCATAAATGGATCACGCAAGTGTCCTACACCAAAAGGGAGGTGGTACTCCCAATCCGATGGTTGGATACCATATGCCTTAAAGACTCCGAAGGTGTCTCCAGCTCCGGACCAAAAGCTAGGGCGGTGGGCGGGTCGTACTCCTTGGTTATAAGCCGCCTAATGCATGTCTCTCAACACAAGGTCGGTGTTCACTCAGTCTATGAGGTACGACAAGGGATACTTGGAGTCAAAGGTGGGTTGGCCTTGACCAAAGTTCCTGGCATATGGTGGGGGCATCATCGTTGTAAGCATAGAGTAGGGAAACAATGTGGGAGCTTGTTCGACGGGAGAACATGGAGAGGAAGGTAACAGAGGGGTCTCCCATTCCTCGGTAGCATCATATAGGTCAAAAGTAAGGCTACTAGGGATGGTATACCGTTGGGTCTCGGGGTGGGGTGATCCCTCCCTCTCTAAAGGGGAAGTCGGGGGTAGTCCTTCACCGGCAGGGAGCTTCATATGCCACTCATCCTCGACCCTCCAAGAGTAGGTGTTGTCCTCCTCTCCATCCACAACCTAAGAATAAGCCCTCAACCAATCAAGATCAAAATAAACAACTTTCTTGGACATGGGTGAATCCACCGTCCCAGGTTCATAAGCTAGCAAGTTCTTGGCCAACCGAGTCACCAAGGCCCCACAATCTAAGGAGCATTGGTCCGACCTGACCATCCTCCCAAGGGTAAGACACACCATAAACACGGCATTGAAGTGAAAACGGTTTTCACGGAGGGGGTTAAGGTAGGAGCTCAAGATCAATACCTCCATGGAGTTGAGCTTGCTCGGGTCTTTCCTCTCATAGAGGAGGTTGGTCAAGGAGCGCAAGAAAATCTTTAGGACGGGGTGCTCGATGTCACTAGTCTTCATGTTACTCACACTAACCTTTTCCTTACTCATGTAAAGATGAAAATACTTTAAAGCTTTCATGTTTTTCTCAACCTTATCATGGTGACCCACGACTCGCTTACCTACTCCTAGATGGTCGGCAAAGGCATCACTACCTAGGTTGAAAGTGGTATTCTTGAGCCTAAAACACACATCATGGGTCTCCTTGTCATAAGTGAAGGAGCTCAAAAACTCAAGGGTGAGGTTATGGTAGCTTATCTCCTCCAAGTTGTACAAACCCTCCAATCCGAGAACCGTAAAGATGTTATTGTTGGAATATGTGTCCTCCAACAATAATGCGATCACAACTGTCGATCATGATGATCACACGTTTAAATCTCATTTTAGGAATACATGTGGGATGTAATATTTTACAGTCAACTGGTCCACACATATCGGCAATGATTGGCTGACTAGAGTTTGACATTACTGTCGTGCGACGGTGGTGATCAGTTGATCCCCTTAGGTCATACCTAAAGGGTAACACTCTTAATTGAATATTTAATTGATCGTATGACGATACGCGTTAATTAAATTACTTAAAATTGACGGACGATTTTGGAAGTAATATTTATGTGTCTCATTGTAATTTGATTAAATAAGATACGGTCTAAGTGATCGAATTGTTTTATTACTTAGATGAAATTATTGTTTACGGAAACAATTGAAAGGGAATGAATAAATTATTATAAATACAGAATGTTGTAGTTTATAATTCGGAAACACTTTTTGGTATAAGTAATTATGAATTACTATGTTAATTTTTATAAGTGACATATTTTATTAATATGTTGATTTTTAATTGTTAAAAATACATTTTATATATAAGATGTCATGTAATGTGTTACATATGACATATTGACAAAATCACAAATAAAATGGACTTCTCCATTTTATATGAATGTACCGAAATAATGGGTAAGTAGTAAGGTTACATTGTGTTTTAATTTATAATGTAAAAGGACAATGATTACTACACATCCTAGCCTTGCATGTCTACAATTCTTGGGAAGAGTTGAAGCTCATGCATTGGCCTTTTCCCTACCCATGCACCCGGTTTCCCAACCTAGCAAGCCAAGGGTTTTTACCCTTTATAATCTCTATAATGTAAATAAAACCACTTACTAGTGTTGTGCATTATATTATTCATTCATCATAACTTATAGAAGTTTAGTAAGAGAAATAAAAACTCCAAAAATCCTTCCTCTCTATACCGAAATAATAGAGATCAAACAACAGTTTTTGGGTCATTTTTAGTAAGATTATAATTATTCTAGATCAAATAATAATAGTCTTTTAAGAGGTTATCTTGGGTATTCATCTTTGGGAGGGATTCTAAGCTTGAATCTTTGTTCATCCATATAAGGAAAGCTCAAGAACAAGTAAGAAGGAGATCTTACTTGTGCCCTTTAATCCGAAACTCCCATAGTAAGAAAGACGATTTCTTCTCTATTTCTAATTATGTTTGCATGCATAAGATCTAGATTTAATTTTATGACTAAATTAAATGTCACATATATGAATATGTTAAATAATGTGATTAATTATTTCTAACAAGCGGTATCATGAGCCTTAGGTTGTTTGCATGCAAATCGGTTATTGTTTTTCCGAGTTATAAGATTAACAAACAAAACTTATAAATTTGTGTTTATTATGACATATCACGAAATTTATTTACATGTTAAAGTTTCTAGTCCTAAAATGTATTTAGGATATTTTGGTTTATTTATGGATTTTATTGTTCATTTTATATAATAATGGCATTAAAATGTGATTTTTATGATAAAAATGTCATTTTTGGACTAAAAATAGCTAAACTTTGATTTTTTCAGTGGTTTTTGGATATGTTTTCACATATATTATCTAATGATGGCCTGTAAATTATCATAATAAAATGAGCTGTATTGCTCGAAATATGGATTTTTCCAGTTAAAATCGTATTTAAATGGGTAAATAGGTTAATATGAGTTATATTTCGAATCTGGTCATGGAAATTTAGTATGTTGTCACATGCAATTTTACAAGATGTGTTTAAAATATTTGGCTATAATAAAGTTTTATGCATGATTTACGAATTTTTGATGAAAAATCACATAAATAGTGACTTTAATTAGTAAAAATGCTAAAACATACTTCATGACTAAAGAAAAATGTCACATGTTGCATTTTATCATATATTTCAGATCTAAAAGTGAAAAGTTGATGAAAATAAATTTTCTCATATTTTTATGGTAATAATTGTTAAAATCGATAAACCGCAACATTGTTTTTCTCGATAAATTTTCGAAATTTTTATCCTAAGTTTTTGAAAATTATGAGTGTCATGGTATTTTTCCAAAATGTTCATGAGTTTAAATTTTAAATTTTGAAATTATTTGAAATTTTTATGATTTAATTTGAAGTTTATGGAATAATTTTGTTTTTTTAGGTCCATTTATGAACAATATTAAGAAATCTAGGTTAATTATTGTCAAATGTTAGTGGAGACTAATTTTGAGTCCTAAGATGGTTAGGGTAATTAACTTGTACATAAATACGATTTTATGTAATTATTGTGATTTTAAAAGGTTAAATCACGCAAATCCATAAAAACCGATTAATATCGTATTGGCTCCTTGAAGGCGATTTAGCATAAAATTGGGCATGTTCATATATATTATAATGCTGCATTTTATTTATGATTGTCATATTTTAATTTTATGTAATTTTACTTAGTATGGCCTTAGTTTTAATTGGTATTACCCGAAATGTATAGGAATATCGATTCGGTTGTAATTTATTGTGATCTCGTATCACCGTTTTGTAATTTAATAGATTTATTTTATTTTAATTACAAATGTATAATAGGAAATTATGTAATTTATTATGTAATTTATTTATTCCGGAGTTCCTTGAAGACGGTGCCACTCGAGAAGGCGATCCATCAAAGAAAATGTTGCCTTGAAATGCGTGCCAAGACCGAAGTTCAAGGGACCAAAGGAGTTGGTTTCCGAATTTGTAATAGTTTATTAGATTTACTATTTTAGGAAGGCCATACTAGGATTTTATTTATGCTTTGCATTTTATTTATATGTTGCATGCATCGCTAAATCGCTATAACTAAAACATGCATTATCATTTAAATCAAGTTTATCGACCGTGTCAATTACAATTATCGTAGTTCATCACTTTAGTTCACTTAAAACGTGATAGATAATAAATTGACATGACCTCTCGCTAAAATTAACAATTGAGACTTAGCCTTACCAAAAAGTAGAAACCATGAAAACCTATTTCGTGAGGGAGTGCACTCGGCCTTACCGGGGTACAAACCTTATTACGTAGGGGAAGTGGGTGATAAATGTCTACCCACCGAATTTATAAAGATGAGGGTTGTATTCGGCTTTACCGATGCCCAAGTTGATGTAAATTTGGATCATGGACACATTTATTCAAAATTTGGGTTGAACTCAACGAAAGTATTTTCGACGGTTGCCGGATGTGTTTCGGGCTAAAGATAAATATTAATGTAAATTTATCGACCAAGAGTTCTAAAAGTAGAATCGATTAAAGAGTTAATCCACCGAGTTATATTGATAAGGGTTGTATTCGGCTTTACCGATGCCTAAGTTAATATGAATTTGGGTCTTGGAATCATTTATCAAAGTTGGGTAGAGGTCACTAGATAAATGCAATAAAACTTGTTTAAATTAAAAATTTACGAGTATTATTATTATTTTGAAAACGACAAATGTTTTATTCCTTCTATTTTGTTTTGTAGACCACTTTTATTTCTCATAACAAATGGCCGCACCAAACACCAACGCCGCACCTCTCACTAATGTTTCATGGCTCCGATCCTTCATGGATCGTTTTAAACTTGAAAAGAATGGGTCAAATTTCTCCGATTGGGATGCCCAACTCAAATTAGCCGCCCAAGGTGACGACAAGCTTCGTTACCTCACCGAGGCCTCTCCACCCGAACCTAATGCTAGGTCGAGTGCCGCCACTAGGGAAGCATATGAGGCTTACCACAAAGAGTCTGCCGCTATGAAAAATGTGTTGATTTTTGCGATGGAGGCGGATCTCCAAAGGAGAGCCTTTAAAATGGGCACCGCTAATGAAATCTATTCCAAACTTGTGACAATGTTTTCACAAACACCGAGGATCGTCCAATATGAGGCGGCCTCGACATTCTTTGATCTCGATTTTAAGGAGGGCCAAAAGGTTAGCCCTCACGTGCTCAAATTGTTGGAGCTAGTCGAGACTTTGAAGATTCAAAAAGTTGAAATCCCCAAAGAGCTCATTGTAGATAAGATTCTACACTCTTTATCCAAAGTCAAAGCGTATGTTCAATTCCGGGTGAATTTTAACATGCAAGACAAGGACGTGTCTCTCGAAGAGTTGCACAAGTTACTTGTGCAAGCCGAAAGAGACATGGGGTTAAATGTTTACCCACCTAAGGACGTGCTTAATATAAGCACTAAGAGCAAAGGGAAGTTCAAAAAGAATGGGAAAAAGGGTAAGAGGCAAGCTCCCATGTCCACCAAGGCTAAGACTTTTGAAGCTAGCACGTCCAAAACCAAGAAGGGTCCTCTTGATAAATGCCATTATTGTAATGGTGTTGGACATTAGAAAAGGAATTGTTCCAAATACCTTGGTGACATCAAAGCTGGAAAAATCACTCCAGTAGGTAAATGACTATCCTTTCTTTTATGTTTCTAATTCAACTATGGTATTTTGATACAAAGTTGTGATAATGTATCCCCTTTTTATTGTAAATAGGGCCTCCTCCAAGCAAAGACAAAGGAAAGGAAAAGCAAGCTTGAGAAATCATCAAGGAGCTAGGAGTAGCTACCAATGAAGCTTTGCTTTTTTTATTATTGTCTTATTTTAAGTTGTGTTTCGGATTTTTAGAACTATTTTGATTTCCGTGTTCGACATGGAAATGGTTGATCCTTTCTAAACAATGGTTGTATTTTGGATTATGGTGGCTTGGTTTGCAACCCAAGTCACCCCTTTTATCGTATTTCCTTGTTCTAAAAATTCGTCTTTATATGCTTGCACATAGAAACATATGATCATCTACTTAAAGTGATCCAATAGACAACTATAATGATGGGATTCATTATATGTCCACAAGCTTAAGGCTTGTGTATGATCAATTATAAAGTGATGTGGAGTTGATGAACTCTTCTAAAGAAATGTCAATTACCAAGTACACTCATCAAACCTAAAATCTATTAGTCAATCTATGAGATAGTCCTCCTTCTACTTCAAAATCATTACTTGTGTCTCATAAACTATCTTTGAATATTTAGTGTATTTATTCTAAAGATAGAGTGGGAGAAAAATGAAGACACAAAGAATACAAAGAATAATTTGTATACTTGAGTATATGAGATCTACGAAAGAAAGAATGATTTGTATACCTAAATAGATAGTATACACGAATAGATGAGATCTATGGTCTCGAATAGATGAGATCTACATGACAAAAGAGACCAAGTAAAGTAACCAAAAGAATATGTTCTCAAGATAACTACACGAGGAGACCAAAAGAAAGTTTTGAAAGAAAATGACTAAAGAAAAGTCTTAACAAGAGATTTCGCTAGTTTATGAACAATATATGACCAAGAGTTTCAATATTAATATTTACTTAAGAGCCTAAATGAAACAAAGTTGCATCCTTGAATAAAAATGAGATTTATGATTAAAAATTGCAAAGGAAGATATGCCGATAACTACAAAAGCTAAGTTAATTATTGTTAACCACGCTAGTGTCATTACTTAACCTCATTATGAAAATGAAATGGTTAAACCTCCTTCCGAAAAGGGTATTTTGAGAAGGACATACATTAAATGGGATTTCACTTTTAAATAATGACATTGCTACGCATCATTATAAAAATGAATGAGTTAGAGATTAAAATCTCTTTCCATAAGTTTAAGACTGAAACCTTTTCAAAATGGGTATTTTGAAAAGATATGTTGGGAACATATATGGTTTTAATCTTAATAATTTCGCAAAGCAAAATGTATTTCAATTCTTGAAATGTTTCAATTGAGTAGTCAATTACGAAACATGTGGAATTGAGTGGGAGTTTGAAATTATCACGTGAAGACATGGAATTTAGTGGGAGCAATCATCTTGTAAAATTTATAACTCATTACTCATTGAGAATGACGAGCTAGTACTATCTTTCACAAAGAAGTGTTTGAGTTTTCAATTCTGGATGAAAATGGACTATGATGAATCCAATCACATCATGGGATGTTGGATAGGTATTGAGATATACACATCAAATCAACGAAAAACGTAGGTTATTCATATCGATGAAAATGGAATCACCATAAGCAGTCATGATCATTCATTGAACCTAAGAATGATTGATCACATGATTAAAGATTACTAATATTTCCGCCATTAGAATAATCACGCACATGTCCAATAATGAATCATATGCTTAAGAGCATGATGAGTCATTGGTAACCCATAGAAGAATCGTCATGAATTCTCGAGGAGAACTAATGAGATATTCTAGTGTTTGACAGAACACTCTGTTATGTGACGAGAAGTTGCACATATTGAAATTCGAAAACGCGTAAGGATTGATGAACATCCTAAGCTAATTAAGCTTAAAGAGAAATAAGAAGTTGGAAAGATACTTAGTTATTGTAAGAAGTTACTCAAACCAGTATTTTCTAATATGCTAGGACTTATGAGAAGTACTAGGCTTCTCATCTTGACAATTGTTGCAAGATCCTACAAAACATATACCTGGTACATTATGAGTTGGAAGAACACTTGACCAGTGCAAGTTATATCATCCACCACAATTCGTTGGTTATGTGATAAACAACAAGAAAGTTATTTCAAGATAAAGAACCTAAACCTAGGTTGAGAACCTAGATGTGTACTTGGTAAGGTTCATGCTATGAGAGATAACATGAATATAAAGGAAAGTGCAATACAAGAAGTATGAACACATGGACACATGGTATGTTAAACTTTTATTGCAATCAACAAGTGTTTTCACACTTATATACATCACAAGGTAGTAATATGGTATTGACTACCCGAATATGATGTCCACATTTGTCGTTTGAGTTATTATTAACTCACCTTATACTTTGTTACATCCAAACGGGTTGTAGAGACAATTGAACCCCGTTAAAGTGAACACGGATTAACATTGTATTCGCCCATAGTCACTTACATGAGGTGACATCTCGAAATGACTAGAGTGTGATGCGATTGATGGCAAGTTCAAATGCCATGGAGTCATATGAGATGACTAGTCGATCACATAGGCAGACTGTTAGGAACACTTTGTCGGGCCTAATGACCGCTTATAGAGTTCTGGCAAATTTATATAGCTTGGTCGTGGCGAGAGCTACTATAGTATTCTAATGAGTTGATTCTTTTGACTAAAGACTGTTCGCCTAAGGTGGCATAGTTTCAGATTAACTTTGATTTATGTTACTACGACCTTCGTAAATGGGTCAAATGGGCATATTTTAGGTTATGATGGCTGTGGCTAGTCGAAGGGAATAAGTGCGATAGGAATTGTCCACCCCTTGTCAGGGTTGTAACAATATCTCAAGGCCACTCGAGGAGTAATGAACTGGAAATGCGTGGCCACGCTCGGAAGGTATCTATGGTAGATAATTCCGGTCAATCAGTTATTCTCCAGATCGAGGAAACCACTCTCGATATGATCACTTGCAAGTACGACCTGAAAGACACCTAGCATTGAGTGGGAGATAGTAATAGGACAAGAGAATTGGTGATGCACACTTGTCGAGGACAAGTGGGAGATTGTTGGAATATGTGTCCTCCGACAATAATGCGATCACAACTGTCGATCATGATGATCACACGTTTAAATCTCATTTTAAGAATACATGTGGGATGTAATATTTTACAGTCAACTGGTCCACACATATCGGTAATGATTGGATTATTAGAGTTTGACATTACTGTCGTGCGACGGTGGTGATCAGTTGATCCCCTTAGGTCATACCTAAAGGGTAACACTCTTAATTGAATATTTAATTGATCGTATGACGATACGAGTTAATTAAATTACTTAAAATTGACGGACGATTTTGGAAGTAATATTTACGTGTCTCATTGTAATTTGATTAAATAAGATACGGTCTAAGTGATCGAATTGTTTTATTACTTAGATGAAATTATTGTTTACGGAAACAATTGAAACGGAATGAATAAATTATTATAAATACAGAATGTTGTAGTTTATAATTCGGAAACACTTTTTGGTACAAGTAATTATGAATTACTATGTTAATTTTTATAAGTGACATGTTTTATTAATATGTTGATTTTTAATTGTTAAAAATACATTTTATATATAAGATGTCATGTAATGTGTTACATATGACATATTGACAAAATCACAAATAAAATGGACTTCTCCATTTTATATGAATGTACCTTCATTTTATATGAATGTACCGAAATAATGGGTAAGTAGTAAGGTTACATTGTGTTTTAATTTATAATGTAAAAGGACAATGATTACTACACATCCTAGCCTTGCATGCCTACAATTCTTGAGAAGAATTGAAGCTCATGCATTGGCCCTTTCCCTACCCATGCACCCGGTTTCCCAACCTAGCACGCCAAGGGTTTTTACCCTTTATAATCTCTATAATGCAAATAAAACCACTTACTAGTGTTGTGCATTATATTATTCATTCATCATAACTTATAGAAGTTTAGTAAGAGAAATAAAAACTCCAAAAATCCTTCCTCTCTATACCGAAATAATAGAGATCAAAACAATAGTTTTTGGGTCATTTTTAGTAAGATTATAATTATTCTAGATCAAATAATAATAGTCTTTTAAGAGGTTATCTTAGGTATTCATCTTTGGGAGGGATTTTAAGCTTGAATCTTGGTTCATCCATATAAGGAAAGCTCAAGAACAAGTAAGAAGGAGATCTTACTTGTGCCCTTTAATCCGAAACTCCCATAGTAAGAAAGATGATTTCTTCTCTATTTCTAATTATGTTTGCATGCATAAGATCTAGATTTAATTTTATGACTAAATTAAATGTCACATATATGAATATGTTGAATAATGTGATTAATTATTTCTAACAGTTATGCACCTCCTTCTCTATCCCTAAGGCCTCCAAGGTACTTACCGATGTGCACTTGGTCGGAGCCATCCTTCTAGTGGCTAGCACCTCAAACCTATCTCGGTGCTCCTCACTCCCAAAAGCTATTGATGGGTAGTCCGGGAGGGTGATAGTGGGCGGTGCCTCTTGTTGAGGTTGGCGGGCATTCCTTCCACGACCGGTTCTAGTGTTCCTTGCCATGATATAATAGAGAATCACACACAAGATATGGAATGGGAAAGGTAAGAATTTGAAGCCAATTTTTGATATGAATGAAAATTTTCTCGACTTCTCAAATTGATGGATACCAAATAAAAGGAATTTCCAATATAGTTTTCTTTGTATTTTAACCAACCTTTCAAAATTTTCTTTTGTTACAAATTCTTTTCCGGAATTTAAAGATCCCCGTAACTTGCCAAATTTTGACTCAACCATGACACACTACACCTTAAAGTTTCACTTAAGCGGTTACATGTTATTATCATCAACAAAATTTTGTTAAAATTGGTGAAGATAAAATTTAGCTTGTCAAAATTTAAAAGAAATCCGGACGAGTGAAATGCTTCTTTGCCATTTTAAAGTCTTTAAATCGGACAACTTTTCAAGGGTAAGGTTACTACAAACATCATGGTTCGGAGTTTTGAGAAGTCACAAGTGAGTAGCAACAAAAGTATTGAGCAAAAAATTAAAATTTGACATGGTTATTGTCGGATTTTTCAAGAATTTGAGACAAACTTTCCTTTAATTTTGGGACCACATACTTCATTATCAGTCAAGATAGTAGTCTCATAAGACCATTAAACTAAGTTTTACTCACGAAAAATCAAAATTTGGGCATGGCTTGTCTAAAATTCGAAAATTCCAGATGAATTTTTAAGACGAAATTTACACATATTAAATAAGATCCAATCATGACTGTAACACCCCCATCTACCAAGGAGCCTTAACAAGATCTTCCTTAGCAGATAAGGGCGTTACCACCTCGGTTGCATGGGAACAATAATAATCAAATGTCGATAAAAGAACGATTATATTATATAACAAGTGATTTAAACCAACATACGATATAAAAGATACAACTCAAGACCACTACAACTATGTGAAGCTATCTCTGCCATGACTCGTGGTAGACTCGTCCCTCCAAGCACCCAGCTATGATCCAAACACCAACCTGCTAAGACTGACTGCTCACCATAGTGGATCACGGCAGACACAACAAAGAGACAACACAACAACCACACAAGGCCAGCAACTGAGGTAACAAATACAAAAGCAGACACTACATAATTACAACATCACACACACACACACACACACACACACACACACACACACACACACACACACACACACACACACACACACACACACACACACACACACACACACACACACACACACACACACACACACACACACACACACACCACCTATTCCAAGCAACCACACATCTCTGACTGCCCGGAGGTCCAGTCTTGCCAGTGGGGGACCGCAGCCGTTCCCACCTAAGCCCCGCTCATCTATCCGAGCGATAAACCTATGTTCCTTACTGTGCACATCCCTTCTGTGGCGGGTTCCACAGAAGGCGAATCAAGGGCGTGAAGCCACTCCCGCAAGTGACTCCACTCAGCCGAGGACGCACCTTGAGAACCGTAGACAACAATCACAACCAGCTGCATAAACAACAATCACCATCTACTAACTCCAATACATCAATAACCAACATACCACAATCAAACATCATCAATGACCACAATCAACCTATACAACAACAATAGACACTTTAGATAATCAACAGTACTGAGTAGATGAACCTACCTTTATCAAACCACAGCGATTCCGCGTCCGACCACAAGATAACAATCAACCGTCAACTCCACCTATAACAACCATTACAACCACCTATTACCACTACCATAGCCATAACTGAAATCAAAGGAGATGATGACAACATACCTATACAAAGCAATCCGACGTAAAGACCGCTACCCGACTCAAGCATCCCATCCCCATGGTGTAAGCATCCTTAAAGGTCTCAAGGAAAGGGACTATGGTGGAGGAGAAATGAAATGACGACATTTAGGTTTAGGAAGAAGGTAGAGAAATGATTTGAGGTTTCACGATTTACGATTTATAATTCCCCGCTGCAAACCCGTTACTCGATCGAGTAACCAACTTACTCAATCGAGTGACCTCTACTCGATCGCGCACCCAAGCTACTCGATCGAGTAGCCTCAGCTAGATCGAGTAACAAGCACACAAGGACCTACACCGTCATAAGTCATCACTCGTAAGGTTTTCGAAGGTCAAGAAAGATGTCTAAGGTCAGTCAACGTCGGTCAACGGGTCCCTAAAAGGACGGGTATTACAGTCTTGCCCCCTTAAAAAGAACTTCGTCCCCGAAGTTCGACTCATCCTTCCCCGCGACACCGAGTCAAAGAAATCAAGTTAACCACCACTGTTCGTCCGACACAAGTCAACACAACCGTTTTGGAAATACCATCATGCTGTGACTGTTCATCAATCATCATCATCATCATCATCTACCTTATCACATATTGCACAGTACGACCTCCTATCAAATCACAGACTTCCTATTGAATCACCAAAAACATCTTGTACACAAGGACAACCAACTTGACCATTTTTTGCACGCATCTCATGTTATTACTCAAATGTAAACCAATACAACTATCAGACTACTTCTTCATCAATTATTTGCCAACAACTTTCAGTTACAAAACACTCAAAAATGACAGTCATAATACTGATACACAACAACATACCATTCATTCCACTTATTCATATTAATTCTTTTAACTCAACTCTATTACTCAACCAATTCCACTAACATCCAATTTCATGACAATATAGTGAACAATTACTTGAAAACAAGATACAACAATATGCTATTCTTTTCAACAGTTACAAACTATTACTCAATTGCATAATAACTACCACGAAATTATCCAAACGGCCATTTTAAAATAATACAAAATGTCATAAAAATACTATAAAGGTGCTATAATTACGTCATTTTCCCGTGCGACATTACTCTTACCCTCTTAAAAGGAACTTCGTCCCCGAAGTTCACCATCAGAATAACCTTAATTATTACACAAGTCGATAAATTATTATTCTACATTGACATTACGAACGAACCATATTACACATTTGACTTATGTCGATCACGATACTTCCTTGACATTACATAATTATGATTCATATATATATGAAACTATCGGTAAAGTGAACAATACAACGAGACATCCTATCATCAACTATCAGCCATGTCATCAATTACTTTCTTATACGACAACACCAATTATGCCACAAGGATTCTAACTATTATACACTACATTACCGGAGACAATTTGATTTAGCATTACCGAAATTGTACACTACACTACCAAAATTGTATAAATCATACAGATATGCACAACTGTATAACTACCTCTGAGACGGGACCACGATATCATCTACCCACAACAAGAAACACTATAACAAGAACCACCAAAATGATGATATACATGAATGCTAAAATGAAATTAACATCAAGCAGGGGCACTCGATCGAGTTGACGTTACTCGATCGAGTTTACCAGGCACTCGATCGAGTACGTCAAGATCAGAATGCATGCTAAAGTCACCCCTATAGTTACTCGATCGAGTGAGGGGCACTCGATCGAGTAGCCACAAGTCAATACCCTCCTATTCATCACTTCGTGAGGCCAAGGAAACATATTAAGAGTCGGTAATGTAATCCTGACACTAACATCCTGCATAAAAGGTCTGAAGAACATCCAAAATACGGCCTTATGGCCAAAATACAAACCAAAGTAACCAAATGTATCACCAAATCAAGTGCCAACAACTACAAATCCATGCAAACAAAATAAACAAAATGGAGCATCATCACTCTAAGGTCTGCTCATCCATCATCTCATCTCCACCACCGCCTCCGGACGTGCCCTCTCCAGCTACATCCGCACCTGTGACATCACCAGCTCCAGAATCGGCTCCCACTCGCCATGGTTCCAAGCAACCGTAGGGGTAGCTCGTAGGCTCTCCCCAAGTAGACCGCTCCACGCCAAAGAAATGGAAGACCCCGCTGTTATCCTTAACACCCCTTCACCACACCGGCTGAGCCGCCTTGGTCCCGATGCCCTAAACATATGTCATCTCATAGAGGTTCCGGAGTGTTAAGGTAGCAGACACCCTCTCCGTGAGCTCACTCACTCTCATCTCAAGACTAAAGAAGGAAGGGTAGCTGGGAAACTGAGACTGTGGAGGCATAGGCTACTCTGGCTGGGTCTCAGCCATCCTCTCTCTCACCCGTCGCGGCCCTCTCCCCACTCTAGGCTGCCTATCCTTGGGTCTAGTCTGGTCCCCCTTCGTTGGCTCAGGCATCTCCCTCAAGATATTCGGATCAATGAGGTAATACTGCCGCGCATGACCCTCCCCCTCCTTATCATCAGAATCAGCTGCCACTACCGCCGCCGGTAAGGGCTCGGTCGTGGGAAGATGCTCAGGGTCGGGTATCTTCATCCAACTCATTCCCCAAACTCTCCAGGCTAACCCACCACCCTCCAAAGTTCTCAACCATTTCTGGTCGAGGAAATACTCACGGTCCAAAGTAGGCACGGAAGGGGCCATGGGTGTATAGGCCGAGGAGGCCTCAAAGGTGGCCAGTCTCTCCGCCAACCGTGTGGTAATGGCACCATAACTCAAGAAACGGGTGTCTGAGGTAGCCATCAACGCTAAGATAGCACAAACTATGACCGGGGCACTAAAAGAGACTCTCTAGGCTCGGGTGGGGTTAAGGTAAGCAACAAGAAACATCACCTCATGTGAGTTAAGCTTACTCACATCCTTCCGGTCATAAAGTAGGCAAGTCAAAGCGTGAAGAAAGATCTTCAGGGTGATGTGTTGCACATCATTAACTAACATGTTGCTAGAGGTAGGGGCTCGCTTACCGGTAAAGTAAGGCATGTAACAACTGGCTCCACACTCAGCCGGGATATCCCTAAGGGATCCCTTCTCGGGTCGGGCAAGACCAAGGTGGGTGGCAAACATATCCATAGTCAAGACAAAACTGGTGTTCATGAGACGAAATTGGACGGTCTTCTCCACCGCATCATAAAGAATGTTTCCTAAGACGGTATAGGCGGGTCATACCCAAAGTCTCGAATATATGCCTCACATCGGTCTCAACCTTAAGTTCCTCTAGAATTGTGGTGTCAACACAACGGGTGGGTTTCAAACGGCGTTTCTACAACTCAACGAAATTCTCTCTTTGCTTAAAATCAGCAAAGACGATGCTAGGGTACTCAGGCACAGGTGGGACCGTAGGTCTCCCCACTCCCCTCACCAACCTCGGGCTCAGAAGCCCTCCCCCTCTTACTTTGGCGGGTACCAACGGTAGGTCTCGACATCTGTTTTCAACACACATTTTAGATACACAAACAAACACTTACTTGAGTGCACATAAACTATCATGTATAGTCATAGCAAAAGAGCAACTATAGATACACTTTCACCAACAATCCAAAAAATTCAAGTATACAACTCTCAAATTTCCATCAGACGGTCTCCACAGCTATCAGATTATGACAAGTACAACCTCAATTAACAACTAAACTACAAATTTTAAGGCTTAAACTTTCAAAATAGCTTCACAATTAGACAAGTATCATAAAGAATTTAGGGCGAATTTCAGTTTGGGGCACTTTTAAGACGGAGTTTTAAGACAAAATTTTGGGCAAAATCAATCAAAACCAACACCAAACATGATACCCATAACATATACTACTTAATTTTCCCCCTTTCATATGCATAAGAACAACAAAATTCAATTTGAATCCCCAAACCCTAGAAATTTCGGTCCATTCAAACCCCCATATT
This sequence comes from Silene latifolia, assembly GCF_048544455.1. Classification (NCBI taxonomy): domain Eukaryota; kingdom Viridiplantae; phylum Streptophyta; class Magnoliopsida; order Caryophyllales; family Caryophyllaceae; genus Silene; species Silene latifolia. The sequence continues at coordinate 164,435,372 of NC_133536.1, read as the reverse complement.
TATTCGATTTCTCTACTTCTAACATCAATATTCAACAAATTAAAGCAATAAAATCATGTTATGACAATCATAAGCAAGATTACATGCATATAAATTGAATTTTTCAGAAAACACCAACAATTTTACATGTTTCTAATCAATTAAAACATAGAAAAGGATGAACATTCTTACCTTGAATGATTAGCAAGTGAAAGGGATGGAATGAACAAGAAGTAAACCAAAGAATCAACACAAAATCACCAAGTTCTTTGAGAGAAGAAAGGAGATATAAAGGAAATTAGGGTTTATGAATGAGAGAGTAAAGAAGAAAAAGAATTGGGAAAGGTATATGATTCCCGTCAAAACCCGTGTACTGTAGTACTTACTCGATCGAGTAAGTAAGGTACTCGATCGAGTGGCCTCTACTCTATCGAGTAGGAGTTACTCGATCGAGTTTTCGCTGGCAGATCCAACTCTTTCGATCTCATAACCCCTCAACTAGATCGAATGAGGTCTACTCGATGGAGTAGGCACTCAATCTCGGTCGAGTAAGTCTATGAACAAGGTCGGAAGTTACGAGTTTATATAACGATCCCTGCAAAACAACAACTCGTGTCGATTCCAAAGGATATTTGGAAATCGTCACAGATTATTTCATTCATTCACGACACATTATTACTACTCAAATGTAACTCAATTATTTCATCCGAACATTACACATATCATTCCATCCTATAACAAACATTACGCAACGATTCACCATGCCATTAACTATTCATACATGCAATCGACACATTACTTCACTTCTAATTACGCACTTGCAAATTCAACTATCCAACTTATATATACACTACTCTAAGCATTCATTTAACATTAACCATCCTGTATTACTCGAATATGCTGAAATTCCAATCACGCCACAACAATTTATCAACCAATTATTCAACTCGATTATGCCATATTATAATGGTACTCAATAGATTCACCCATCATAATTCCAATTACTACTTGACCAACATCACAACTAGTATAAGACCTACAACCTTCTATTATCATCACATACAAGGACTCACAACTCCTTTATAAATTAATACGCATACAAAGACTTAAAACTCATTATTAACATCACATTACCCAACACTATCATGCCACCATCAGTACCTTTACCATCCCTATAACATCCATACACACTTCCACTCCACCACAAACCTACACTGTTCATCATCACAATTGCTCACATTAAACATTGTCAGAGACTCTATCGCAGTTATTTCTAACTTATTCATCATACACACTAAGCACATAATTCCTGACTCGATATTTCCATAACCGGTGACTGGCTTAAGCATAATGGGGCCGTGATTTTGAAATGAGGGCACCTACTCACCCAAAATCAAGCATCAGCTGGGGCTCCCAACGTACATACACTAGGTTTATTTTATTACACTCACTACGTTCATTAGGCTCATTTGTTACTGGTTCCAAAATTATCGCTCTGATACCACTTTGTAACACCCCCATCTACCAAGGAGCCTTAACAAGACCTTCCCTAGCAGATAAGGGCGTTACCACCTCGGTTGCCCGAGGACAGTAATAATCAAATATCGATAAAAGAACGATTATATTATATTACAAGTGATTTGAACCAACATACGATATAAAAGATACAACTCAAGACCACTACAACTATGTGAAGTTATCTCTGCCATGACTCGTGGTAGACTCGTCCCTCTAAGCACCCAGTTATGATCCAAACACCAACCTGCTAAGACTGACTGCTCACCATAGTGGATCACGGCAGACACAACAAAAAGACAACACAACCACCACACAAGGTCAGCAACTGAGGTAACAAATACAAAAGCAGACACTACACAATTACAACATCACACACACACACACACACACACACACACACACACATACCGCCTCTTCCAAGCAACCACACATCTCTGACTGCCCGGAGGTCCAGTCCTGCCAGTGGGGGACCGTAGCCATTCCCACCTAAGCCCCGCTCATCTATCCGAGCGATAAACCCATGTTCCTTAATGTGCACATCCCTTATGTGGCGGGTTCAATAGAAGGCGAATCAAGGGCGTGAAGCCACTCCCGCAAGTGACTCCACTCAGCCGAGGACGCACCTCGAGTACCGTAGACAATAATCACAACTAGCTGTACAAACAACAATCACCATCTACTAACTCCAATACATCAATAACCACCATACCACAATCAAACATCATCAATGACCACAATCCAACTATACCACAACAATAGACACTATAGATAATCAACAGTACTGAGTAGGCGAACCTAGCTTTAGCAAACCGCAACGATTCCGCATCCGACCACAAGATAACAATCAACCGTCAACACCACCTATAACAACCATTACAACCACCTATTACTACTACCATAGCCATAACTGAAATCAGAGGAGATAATGATGATGATGACAACATACCTATACAAAGCAATCCGGCATAAAGACCGCTACCCGACTCAAGCATCCCATCCCCATGGTGTAAGCATCCTCAAAGGTCTCAAGGAAAGGGACTATGGTGGAGGAGAAATTAAATGACGGCATTTAGGTTTAGGAAGAAGGTAGAGAAATGATTTGAGGTTTCACAATTTACGATTTATAATTCCCCGCTGCAAACCCGTTACTCGATCGAGTAACCAACTTACTCGATCGAGTGACCTCTACTCGATCGAGCTCCAAAGCTACTCGATTGAGTAGCCTCAGTTAGATCGAGTAACAAGCACACAAGGACCTACACCGTCATAAGTCATCACTCGTAAGGTTTTCCAAGGTCAAGAAAGATGTCTAAGACCAGTCAACAGGTCCCTAAAAGGACGGGTATTACAATGACTACAAAAGTTAAGCCTTTGTTGTCCAATTAGGCACAACAGCGATCACCAAAATCCCATTATTGACTCAAGAACACCATTTTCGAGTTCATCAATGGTGGACAAAATTTCATCACAAAAACTTGATTTTTATCAACAATAATGGTGTAAAAAGCTTACTAGTATCATGAATTAAATAAAAGGAACAACTAATTAACAAAACGAGTAGATCTAAAGAAAACTCAAATTGAGAAAAACGATGGAAGAGGATGAATAAGCGTACCTTGACCAATTAGTGGAATTATGTGAGAAAAGTGGAGTAATAAGATGAATTCCAAGCAAAATAGAGCAACAATGGAGTTTTTTTTTTTTTTTTTTTTTTTTTTTTTTTTTTTTGGGGGGGTGGGGGGGGGGGGGGGGGACTTTTGGTGAGGAAAGAGATGAAGATATGAAGATAAGAGTGAAAAATGGAGGAGATAAGAGCTTTTAGCCGAGTAGTCCAACCCGTTTGAACCCACTCGGTCGAGTACAACTCTACTCAGTCGAGTGGAAGACCCACTCGGTCGAGTGACGAGTTTTTCCAGAATGTATTACCTCCTGGAACTGGGTCCACTCAGTCGAGTCAAGGGTCCACTCGGTCGGTGCTTGCTGACTCGACCGAGTTGGTACTCGCACTCGGTCAAGTGATTCAGTTGGGTTTAAATTCTTAATAAAATCTAACCGATGGATTTCCTGCAAGACAACACAAGGTTCGAGAGTCCACCGTCTATCGGTGACTCATCCCGAGTTAGCTCATGCGACATCAAGATCGCCGTCTCCTATCTACTACACCCATACTCGCACTTACTCTACCAAAATGCTCACAATCTACATACTTACGGTAGCACTATCAAGCGTTAGGTAAATACACGGTATGAATCAAGAGAATGGAATTATCATATTCTAAAAGGTGTCAAGACATGTAAATTTACTCATTAAATTTTCTGTATCTTACCATATACATGCGAAACTCATAACATGCAAGAGTCTAACAACAATCATATCATTCATGCAATCACACGACATTGTCTATATTGTTCACCCTTACTTGTAACCACCCACATAGTGACCAACCGAGGCAATAGGCACTAGTTTTTATATGAGGGCGCACACTCATCCAAAACCGATCTCCTATTATACTCACGTCAGGTTCATTTTATTAGACACACCTAGGTTCAATTTGGTTCATTCGTTTAGGTTCCAAAATCGAAGCTCTGATACCACTTTGTAACACCCCCTTCTTACCCGGCCAAGGTAATTGGGAGATGTTACCTTCTCGGTTTCCCGAGGCAGTGAAATCAGAGTCACAATTGAGAAACAATTAACATAAATGAAATATTTAGTGGATTACATAGACATGAATTGGTAAATGAAATGAATATTACAACTCATAAATACTAAACTAATCTAATCAACTATGCTTGACTCGAATGTCATTACAGCTCATCCCTTCTCCCGCATGCTATCAAGGCTAACCTGTAAACAACTGCTCCCCATATGATCGGAAATATCATATGGATCGACACAGGCCACTCCGAAAATAGGTGACATTTATACGGACACAACAAACGCCAGTTTCAATACACAAACATAAGACATGACTCGATAAGTGTAGGTGCGACATAATTATGCGAATGAGACTCGATTATGCAATCACCATACTGGTACTAGGATACGCCCAGAAGTACCCACAACCACCGATGCCAGGGATACGTCCACGACACCACACCTCACACAAAGGTACCGGGGCACGCTGTGGACAGCGGGGGGCCCACGGGGGCGCTTGGGAGGAAGAGAACAAGCGTTTGCATTTTTGTTGGAGTCGCCACCAATTTTTATGGGAAATTGGAACCGTTCGAATACATCGTGTAATGTCTAGACACAAAGTAAAGACATGAACACTAAGCAATCGTTACCCTTAGCATTCTATGTCTAGAATGACTCTCGTGGATGCAGATGAACACGGGTGCTCACGGAGATCTGGAGTAAGGGGTGAGGGTACGTATTAGGAAGCTCTTTTGATCGAACACCTAATCCCGCCCGCCTCGATAGCGGCCTCTACTAATGATTAGGGACATCATTTATACTCGATATATCGTCGATTATATGCATGCAATGCAACATCCAAGTTTTGATCCTAACATATGAATTGATGCTAAGTCGGTTGACAATTAATTTAGCAAACAATTGGGTCGAAGTAGGATTTAATGCTCAATTACATGTGAAAACATACAAAGGATACAAGAAATAGTGATAAATACAATAGGAAAATTGCAATAAAGAAAATTACAATAATTACAATGGATTAGGCGATTTATGTCGAAAATACCTTTAAAACGGATAATTTGAGAAAAAGGAATAAAGGAATGAATCAAAAGAATTAACGAACAAGTCAGCAGGCGATAATACGATTAATAGTTAATTATACGTAAGCTAAATAACTAAGTCAAGGCAAAAACGGAGTTCAGGGACATAATTCAACCCGGAACAGGCGCAGCAGAGCTGCGTCCCTTGGAATAGGCGCAGCAGTTGCTGCGTCCATTCCTGACCTGAATTCTTGCTGTGAAGCCGGAATCGTGTGTTGTTAATACTCATTGGTAAATTTAACGATTGATTAAATTATTTACTCGGATGAAAGTGATTAGTGGATTAATTACATGTGATTAAGGGTCATAAAGCAATAAAACACGGATAAGACGGAATTAAGACGGATTATTACATGAAAGAATGATTGATTAGTGACATGGGTGAATGAAATAAACTAAACAATATGAATTAATGACAAATTAATGACGAATATGCATAATAGACAGATGAGAATATATCAAAGGATCGAATTACAGAAACTCAATATGAACAAATCGAATTTCTACAACCCGGATTGAATTTAATGACGAAAACCCGCAAATATGAGATTACTTGGGATTTAAATCGAATTTATGGTGAATAAAACGTGTTAAAGATGATAAACGATATACATGTGAGGTTATTAGGCTATTGTAGCAAAGAATTGACGAAAACAAATAAAACAAAACAAACAACGAATTACAGAGGACGAAGGAAGAAGAAATGAAGCAGAGGCTGGCGGCCTCACGAAGAGGCGCAAAGAAGAATCGCGCTCCTTCAAGAGGCACGGCCGATTCTTTGCGTCTTTTCTCGACGTCTGTCTACTGGAAATCCGTAAAAAGAGGTTTTAAACAAGGCTTTAGAAATCGGTTTTAATTGGTATTTTCGACATAAACCTTACAAAATGATACAAAAAGTAAATAACAATAATAAAGGAGAGATTATACACCCTCAGACTTACATGTTTGACGAAACGAGAAGGACTAAGATATCGATTAGTGATGCTCGACGCGAATGTAAAGAAAGTGCCCTCGTAAGAGGAAAACGATTAGATTTAATTAAGTTGATTGATGTGGAGTTGGTCAAATTGGTGGAGTCATGCAAACGAGGTGGTACTCGAAGGATCCGAGCTTACGTGGTCGAATGTTCAAGCACGTAGACGCCAAAAAGTAAGAACAAAAAGTCTAGAATGCAAAGGGAGAAGAGAAGGGCGGACACTCGCGTGAGAAATATGAGGAGCGAAGGCTCCTATTTATACTAATCACGTGAAGGAATTAGGGTTTCGGAGACTCTTTGGAAGTGAATCTCGGAAAGATATGAAAAAGATACGAAAAATTACGTAGAGAAGGACCTGGGAAGAGGCGCAGCAGTCACTGCGTCTCTTGGAAGAGGCGCAGCACCTGCTGCGTCCGTTCCCAAGTGATTTCTTCATGCGGAAGAAAGATTTCCGTGTTTAAGTTATGGTAGGACGGAATATTTTGGTTTTCCTTAATATTTTATGTGAATATTTCGGGAAATTGTTTACCAAAGGATAAAGATTGTGAAATATTTATAAAATATGGAATAGAAATACCCGGAACATTCCAGAACATTCTGACTCGGGATTTAACGGTTATCAGAAAATGAAGACGGTTTTAGGCCCGGACTCCAAATGTACTCTAATTACTGTCAAAACGACCGTATCGGCACGTAGATGACGACTAAGAGGTAGACATTAATATTTGAGCAATCATTTGATGATAAACTTACGAACTGTCACAAATCGTTCCGCGTAGCAAACATGCAGCCCAATCATCACCGGGTGGTTTGCGAGAGGTGCAGAAATGAGGTATCTCTGAGCCCCACTTTGACCGAGGCTTGGACAAGGCGAAAGTCAAAGTATAGCCATCAGGTCAATCGAAGATTACAACCTGACGACTATGGCGACGCGAGGCGGCTCAAGGGGTCTGAGCCAAGGACCTGTCATCGGGAACATTTTAGAGTCTGTCGACTATCGGGGAGGGTCGTTTAAAGTCCATTAGACTACGTAAGGAGGCTCGCCAGCCATAAGAAGAGACCATAACTGAAACTTCTTCTCGAGATGTTTCCGGAGGTGCATGGGAGCTATTGAGCTAAGGTCAAGCGTGGGAGCTAAATAAGGTGAGTAGCAGGACACAGGCGGGAACTGCCGAGAGAAGACTGCTTGGGTAGTCTTCGAGAAATAATTGCGAGTAGCAGGACACAGGCGGGAACTGCTGAGAGAAGACTGCTTGGGTAGTCTTCGAGAAATAATTGCGAGTGGCAGGACACAGGCGGGAACTGCTGAGAGGAAACAATGTCGATCTCCATGTCTTGAGAGGGAAAGTATATCCGCTTACACTAGTTATAACGAAGGCGTGTCGAAACACCTGTGAAGGAATAAACGCTCGTTACGACAAGCAAAGGTCTTGGAAGCAATAAATAACGTGCAACAGTCTGCTGCTGGCTTAGAAAAAATGCGGGCCGGAACGAAAGAAAATCGTCAAACGGACCAAAAGGATAAAATAGCATCGGGGAAGAGGCGCACCAAAGATGGGCCCACAAATAACGAACTCATAACGAATTTTTGAAAATTCGTATGGAGGGAACACAAGGAAGAGGCGCAGCAAGAGCTGCGACTCTTGGAAGAGGCGCAGCGCCTGCTGCGTCTATTCCCCAAATTGTATCTCCTGCGTAAAAACACGATAATCAGAAGGGGTTGTGTTCATTATTTCGAAACATAATTCACACATTTCTCTCTCAAATCTTCACCATTTCCGCCAAGGTTTGATCCAAAAGCTTGCTTTAATCATGACTAATCGAGGTATGTGTCTCATTCTTGCATTAATCTTCGGTATTTGTCCAATTTTGGATAGAAAATATTAGGGTTTATGACCCAATTGCAAAAATTTGGGGCTTTTCCCCCAAATGCATTTGCCTTGTAAAATTGATACTAGAAATGGATAATTGGTAATATAAGGAACATAACCATGTATTTGTTTCGAATTTTCGTTGAGTTTTGAGCATTTGAGTGAAATTTGAGACGGTTTCACAGCTAAACCGTAAATTGCTCCGAAAATAGCCTTAGGATTGCCCATTTGCGATGAAACTTGATATTTGGGATCCTTGGATTATGGGTAAACTTTATACCATCCCGGAATTTTGGTTTGTGACAGCTTTTTCAGGACACTTTTCAAGGGCATAATCGTCGTTATAACGAAATGCTGCCGAAATTTCGACTTGAACCCAAAACTAGGCTTCAAATTAGGCTTGAATTGACCCAAATTACCACATGAGTAATTGGGTTGGTGAGAATACGGCTAAAGATGGCGAGAAAAGAGCGATTTCAGGGCTTCCGAAGGCTCGAAAATCCCTTAACTAAGGCTTGTCGTCACGTGACGCGGCCTAAATTTGCTTTAATGTTGCAGGTGACGTGGCTTCTACTTCTGGGAGGACTCCCATGGAGATAGACGTTGCTGCTGTTGAGGAGGCTTTAGAGCAGGCCTTCACCGCTGCGGTGATGGCTGCTGGGGACGAGGTCCATGAGGAGGAGGCTGTCGAGGAGGAGGAGGCCCCGAGACGGGCCAACGTTGGGCGAGGAGGTCGTCAACTGAGAGGAGCTCCTGTGTGGGCTGAGACCTGGGAGAGTAGGCACTTGCTATGGGCTGCAGAGGGTCACCTGTCCTACAGGACGGTGAAGAGTTTGGTAAATAGGAATTCACTACTCATCACCCATCTTCTTTCATTCATTTGTTCATATCTCTCCCCATTTTCATTCAAAACTAAAGATAACTTTTGTTTCAAATCATAATAGGAGGCCGGGAACATCAGGTCGTTCTCGGGCTACACGACAGCGATGGAGCACTACGAGCGGCTGTCGGCGGAGGAGCGCGCCATGATCGAGCGTGGAGCATTCGGTTCTTTGGTGCAGGCCTGGAGAGGTATCACGAAGAGGAAGCTGCGGGCTAACCTTAGCCTGGTCCGCGCTTTCTTGGACCGATTCTAGGATATGATTTCCACGTTTCACATGCCTTTTGGTGAGGTGGGAGTCACTTTGGAGGACTACGGCATGATTTCTGGTCTGCCGTGTGGGACCGAGGCCGTGGAGTGGCGGAGAGCGCGCCATGAGGGTGGACTCGGCCGAGGCTAGGGGGTTGATCGGCTGGAACTTGTCGCCGAAGGTGTCACACGATGCCGGGTTTGGTGCCCAGCTCCTACGTTCGAGACTACTTTGCGGGAAAGATCCGCCGGTGACGATTGACGGGAGGGAGACGGCTCCTCCTCCCTGTACAGCTGAGCAGAGGGCTCGTTTGTGGCTCTGGTGGTTTCTGTCTTCGATTTACCTCGGAGACAAGGGCGAGAGGATGGTTCCCTTCTTTTCTGACCTGAGCTCCCTAGGGCGTTGGGACTGGGTCACTGCTGGTTTTGCGGTCCTCATCCGCTTCATGAGGACCATGGTTCGTCCGGAGTTGATGGAGAAGGGGACTTCTCCTGACGCTGTCGGACCTGGACTACTGTTGGAGGTATGAACCTTCATTTAGACTAAAATCAATTCCTTTCTTTATCAAATTATGAAAGATCGTCATTGACTATCTTGCCTCGCAGGCGTGGGTGTATTCCTACTTCCCTGGCCTCGCGCCCAAGAGGACGGAGCCGCTGGAGAAGGCCTATCCTGTGGTGAGGGATTGGGTGATGTGCAGGACGAAGAGCAAGCGTTCTTCTCACGGTGTCTACCGGCGGGACGTGAACGCTCTTCAGCTAGATAGCGTAAGCATCTCACTTATATTCATTTGCTTCTATATTGCTTTTAAATTGATCACAAGAATGATTCCTTTGTTTATCTTGTCCCAGTGGGTGCCCAGGCCTTGGACGGAGTACGCTGACGTGCCTCCTTTTGTGGCTGAGGTCCTTCGACCTAGGAGCTCGAGCCGGCTGCTGTTGAGGACGTCGATGGGCCCTGTGTGGTACTTGGGCGAGCGCTTGGCTCGTCAGTGCTCTCGGGACATGTTGACGGTTCCCATCGATCCTCCTAGGACGATGTTCGGGGAGCCTTCTGAGGCAGAGAGGAGGCGGACTTGGCTGGCGCTAGTGGTTATGCCCTCCTTCTTCTTGGCGAGGACTACTCGGCGTTCCTCTACGGGAGGCTGGCGTACTGGCCGGTAGTGGTGAGCATTTTTGCCCTTCTTTTTACTTGATTTTTTTGAGAACCATGATGAAAGATCATCGGTTAATGAGAAACATTTGGTTTTGCAGAAGGTTGAGGCGGCGGGCATCGAGCCCCCAGAGTACCCCGAGACCCTCGAGTACACTGACGCGACCGGGAGGACGACGATCTCCGAGCTGCGTGACTTTGACGTGGCTGTGATGGATCTTGGCCACGGACGATCGGCAAGATCATCGATTCGGAGGGTGAGCCTCTAATTTTGTGTGATTTTTGTGTAAGAACACATTTGATTGAGTTTGTTCAATTATTGAGAACTTCTTTTTTGAAAATGCAGGTCGCACCGTCTCGGTTCGTGGCGTTATGGAGGGTGGCTAACCGGCTGCGAGCTACTGCCGTCGAGGCACTTGTCGGCGGTCGAGGCCGTCAGGTATGAACCTTGTGCCTGTTTCGTTTTTGAATTTTAATTTTCCGATTTTTCTTGAAACGATTGACATGAGCCAATTTTGTTGTTTACAGGGTGACCGCGAGCTGGAGCGAGAGTTGACCCAATCTCGGGAGGAGACAGCTCGCCTGTTGAGGGAGCTCGAGGTTCGGGATGCCGAGATTGCTGCTCTTGCGGCGAGGGTTGCCGAGCTGGAGGGCGACCAACAGTAGTTTTGTGCAGTTTTTGTTGTTTGTTGGCCGTATTTTGCACAGTTGTACATTTTGGACCTTTATTTTGAACATGTTGGACTTTGTTCGGGGCTCGAGCCCCCAGTTTGTTGTACATTTCCCTTTTGGTTGTACATACGATGGCCTGAGTGGCTTTGCTGCTGCCTGCTGGGTTGCGTTGCTTGTGCCTGCAGGTTAGCTTTGAACAGGTTTGGTAGATGACGGTTTATGCCGTCATGCCGCCGAAATTTACATAGAAATCACGCAAAACGTACATTTGTATATACATATGGCTTTAATTAGCGCAAAACGAAAGACTCAAAAAAATGCAAAAATTTGCAAAAATTTGCCGGAAATGACCGGACGGTAGGGAGGGTTATCCCCTAAAAAAAGAAAAAACAGAAATCTATAAGTTAGAAGAAATGAAATAAATGAGAATTATTTCCTAAAATGAATTAAGAAAATGAAAATTATTTCCTAAAATGAAAATGAAAATTATTTCCTAAAATGAAAATGCGCAAGTGTGGTAAAATGTCAAAAATGTCGGTGTCGCCTCGAAATGCTTGCCCGCGGGATTAGGTAACCTGAAACATGGTAATTTTCGCGTATTTACCAAAACAATAACCCGTAGGAATAGGAAATTATTCGTCATGGAATTAGGAAAGATCCAACGCGGAAAATCACAGAAGTGAAGCTGAGGAAGAGGCGCAGCATGAGCTGCGTCCCTTTGAAGAGGCGCAAAGCAGTCTTTGCGCTTGTTCCCAAGTCGTTTCGTTTCGACGGATTTTTGGAAACAGAAATTAGTATAAATAGAAACGTCGATGGAGCTTTTACTCACACAATTCTTCCGTCTCTTCTTCGTCTTATTACATAAAATTCTCAAAATAAATTCTTCATCATGAATACTTTGGAGACTCGCTTGAAGGAATGGACCAACGAATTTTCGAACATAGAGAAATATGATATGGGTGCCTATAATCTTGGGTCGTTGTTGAGTTTAAAACTCATCAAGGTTGTCAAACCATTCCTGGATGCTTGTCTTGACTATTGGGACCCGAATTACCATGTTTTTGCGTTTCCTGGAGGTGATATTTGTCCATTTCCTGAAGAAATTGCCGCTATTGGTGGATGGGACCCTGAACACTTGCCTGCCATTCCTTCTACTTCGCAAGGGTACAAGAGCAAATTTAGAGACTTGCTTGGGTTGACTAGACTTGAGGTGGACCGTCTAGTGACTTCGAAGGGAGTGCGAATGTTGGATTTCATAGATCGATTCATCAACAGGGCCGACCCCACCGTTTCTTATGTTGCTAGGCAGAGGGCATTTGGTTTTTGCTTGTTGCATGTGTATGTCTTCCAAGGGCATGTTGATGAAGACTTGAGAGGTGATCCCCGTCTTCTGGGCCTTGTTGAGCAAATGGAGCTACGCAGGAGCCCAGCTTGTTTATGCTTAGGAGAGATCCTGTTGGGCTTGGATAATAGGAAAGCCAATCGTGACCTACCGTATTTGGGAAGTCCCGTCATTCTGCAGGTAAAAGACATTTCTTTCTCTCTCTTTTTTTTTTTTTTTTTTTTTTTTTTTTTTTTATGTCTAATACCTGCTTTTGGTAGGTTTGGCTTATGGAACTGCTCTGATTGATCGAGCCCCCAGTTCATGTTCCTTCCTATCATGCTCGTTCCATTGCAATGAGGACTAGGCTTTACATGGTGGATTTCACTCGAGTCTGCAATTATTGGGAGAACAAACTGAAGAGCGATGATGGTCCCTTGATTAGGTGGATTATGCCGTGGTGGCATCTCAAATCTGTCACTGGAGTGTCTTCTTTGGACAATACTCGGTCCGTGCGCATTCCTGGCTTGGAGTTTATGATGTGCATCTTCCCGGAGAGGCTGATGAGATAGGTGGGACTGAAACAGACAATCCCGAAGCTTGATACTGTCCCGCAGACTGCTGTGGCGCTTACTACAGAAAGCCGAAGAGAGTGGGCCATTAAATGGGCTCAAAGAAATGTATGGTTCTTGTGTTCTTCTGTAAATGCCTTGTGGGTGTCGGACTCTTATCTGTGATGGAGGAAAGCTTCTACTCCGGAAGAGCGCGAGAGATTGAGGAAGCGCGAACCCGTTGACTACAAGGTGCGCGAGGTAGAGAAAGAAAAAGAGAAGCATTTGACTGAGGGAGAGGAAGAAACCGGGTTTCGAGTCGTTCATCCTTCGAAGAAACCGAAGACCTCTCCTGTCGTAGAGATGGTGGTTGGCAAGAATGGAAAGTCTAGGCCTCGAGAAAGACCTTTGGTGATTAGGTCCGAAGTGGCGCAAGAGCGTCCGGCTCGAGGTCGTGACAAGAAATATGACAAGAATGACAAGGGCAAAGGGAAGATGGAGGAATAGCCCGAGTCTTTATTTATTATTTGTTATTATTATTGTTGTAATAAAAAGGTGGGGTTTTTAGAATCCTAGCCTATTCTATTTTTATTATGTAGCGTACTATTATTATTAGAAAATGAAATAAAAAGGTTAAATGATTATGAAACCGTTGTGATTTTCTATTTATTATCCTTGTCGAATTCCAAATGCAATGCAAATGTCCTTTTATTTACATTTTAAATATAATGGGTTGTATCCTGTGAAGGATTGCCTACGTATTCACTTAAAAAAATGAAATCAAACCCTTGCGCGTAGTTCGAGTAAATGTAAAAGAATAATTGTTCTAAGCAAGAGCTTGTAATGAACTTAGAAAATAAGCATGAGCTTTTTGCTTACTCTGAAGGTGCAAATTTAGTTTATTTGATGATATGAGGATGACGAATTTGTCAAAATGCAAGAGCACAGTGACATTAGCTTATTTCAGCTTAGCCAGGGGCCGTTTATTTAGTGACACAAGAGCGACACGCGGGGTTACGCGAGGCGCGTTTTTGTTCCTATTCTAGGTATAGTACCGCTTTAGTTGGTCAAGGTTTGTTGGGTTTGAAATCTCATTCCCGTCTAGGTATGTGATTCTAACCGCACCCCCTGGAAGTATAGATTTGACTAGAAATGGTCCGGCCCAATTAGGTTTGAATTTTCCCCGTGGGTCGACAGGTAGAAGAGCTCTAACCGATTTAAGTACTAAGTCTCCTTCTTTGATGTTCCTTGGCCTAACTCTTTTGTTGAAAGCTCGTTTGATACGTGCTTGATATGTTTGGACATTATGCAAGGCGCGTAGCCTACGTTCATCCAGGAGGATGAGTTCTTCATATCTATCCCTCTTCCAATCGGCTTCTGGGATTTGACTTTCGAGTAGGATACGCAAGGATGATATCTCTAGCTCGACTGGTTGTACGACTTCCATGCCGTAAGTCAAATAGAAAGGAGTAGCCCCAGTGGGCGTCCTAACAGATGTACGATACCCCCATAAAGCAAATGGTATCTTACTTGGCCAATCTCGATAGTTGTCAATCATTTTCTTGAGAATCGTGACAACATTCTTGTTTGCCGCCTCTACCGCGTCGTTAGTCTGTGGTCTATAGGGCGAAGAGTGGTGATGCCTAATCTTGTATTTGGCTAGCAATTGCTCGGTCTCAGCTTGGAAATGTGATTCATTATCACTAATGATCTCATGTGGGCAACCGTATCGGAAGATGATGTTGTTTTGTATGAACTTTGCTACATTTTTAGCTGTGAGACTGGTGTAGGAAGCTGCTTCTACCCATTTGGTGAAATAGTCGATTGCCACTAAGATGAAAAAGTGACCTCCTGTTCCGGCTGGGGTTATTTTCCCGATTATGTCAATTCCCCAAGCAGAAAATGGCCAAGGAGATGTCATTGTATAGAGCAATGAAGGAGGGACATGTTGTACATTCCCGAAGATTTGGCAATTGTGGCAATGTCTCATGTATTTGATGCAATCAGATTCCATTGTTGTCCAATAATACCCCAAACGTGTGATTTTCTTTGCCATCATGGGCCCACTCATGTGAGGACCGCATTCTCCATCGTGGACTTCTTCCATCACCTTCCGCGCCTGTGAATGATCAAGGCAACGTAGGATTACACCAAGAGGTGTTCTTTTGTATAACTCTCCTTGCATGAGAACGTATTGGTAAGCTAGTAGGCGTATAGTTTTCCACTGTCCCCTTTTGTCCATATCGGGTGGATAGGTACCATTGAGCTTAAAATTCAAGATTGCTTGGAACCAAGGTTCCTGCGTGACCTCCTCTTCGTCGGTGATTTGGTGGACATAAACCGGCTCTGACCGTCGTTCGATGCACAAAGGCATTTCCACCATGTGATCTGGTATATTAATCAAAGATGCAAGTTTCGCAAGAGCCTCTGCGAATTGATTTTCTTCCCGAGGTAGGTGTAGATACGTCACGTGATCAAAGAATTGGGCAACTTGGTCTATTCTGGCTTGATAAGGCGCTAGGCTTTCGCTTCGAATTTTCCAAGATCCCGTAACTTGGTTGATGATCAGGGATGAATCCCCATGTACTCGAAGGTTTTTAATGCCTAAGCTCACGACCGCTTGTAGTCCAATGAGACAAGCTTCGTATTCTGCAGCATTATTTGTCACCTCGAAGTCGAGTTTGACAGCAATTGGTGTATGCTCGCCTTCGGGAGAAATGAGCAATACTCCTATTCCAAATCCTCTTAAGTTTGATGCTCCATCAAAATAAAGGTCCCAGGAGTCTATGTCAGTTTGGAGTATATCCTCGTCTGGAAATGACCAAGTGTCTATCGTTTGTGCGTCATTGATGGGATTTTCTGCGAAGAATTCGGCAATGGCGCGCCCTTTTATTACTTTCAGAGGCACGTATTTGAGGTCAAATTCTGAGAGCATCAAAGTCCATCTTGCTAGGCGTCCATTGAGGACGGGCTTCTCGAAGAGGTATTTGACTGGATCCATTTTGGAGTATATTTTGACGGAGTAGCTAAGCATGTAATGGCGTAGCTTATTCGTTGCCCACACAAGAGCGAGGCATGTCTTTTCGAGCTGTGAGTATTTGCACTCGTACTCCAAGAACTTCTTACTAAGGTAGTAGATAGCTCTTTCTTTACTTCCTACGGTTTGAGCTAGCATGGCACCCATGGTCAATTTCGATTCTTGTGAGATATAAACCAAGAGGTTGATCTCGTTGTGGTGGCATGAGCACTGGTGGTTTAGCCAATATTTCTTTGATTCGGTCGAATGCCTTTTGACAATCATCATCCCACATGGTGTGATCCGTTTTCTTGAGTTTCTTGAAGATAGGCTCGCAAATCATGGTGAGTTTCGATATGAATCGACTTATATATTGCACTTTTCCCAGGAATCCTCTGACTTCTTTTTCTGTTTGAGGTTGTGGCATTTCGATCAGAGCCTTGATCTTGGAAGGGTCTATTTCTATACCTCGTTGACTAACGACGTATCCCAGGAGTTTGCCAGATGTTACTCCGAATGTGCATTTCTGAGGATTGAGCCTCATGTTGTACTTTCGTAGCCTTGTGTAAAATTTGCAAAGGTTCGCAATATGCCCTTCTCTATCTTTGGATTTGACAATCATGTCGTCTACGTATACCTCAACTTCTTTGTGCATCATGTCATGTAAGAGTGTAGTTGCGGTGCATTGATATGTAGCTCCGACGTTGATCAATCCGAATGGCATGACCGTATAGCAATAGATTCCCCATTGAGTGACGAAGGCGGTCTTATGCATGTCTTCTATGGCCATCTTAATTTGATTATAACCTGCATACTCATCCATGAAGGATAGTAATGCGTGGTCTGCAGTATTGTCCACCAATATGTCAATGTGCGGTAGAGGGAAGTCATCTTTAGGACTTGCTTTGTTTAAGTCCCTGAAATCAACACAAACATGGATTCTCCCATCCTTTTTGGGTACGGGTACTATGTTGGCTACCCAGTCAGAATACTCGGAAACTTTGATGAACCCGGCTTTGAATTGCTTGTCAACTTCTTCCTTAATCTTGAGAGCCCATTCTGTTCTCATTCGTCAAAGCTTCTGTTTTACAGGTTTGAAACCTGGTTAATCGGGATTCTATGTTCGGCGATATCCCTGTCGATCCCTGGCATGTCTTTGTAGGACCAAGCGAAAACATCTTTGAATTCGTTTAGGAGGTCTATGAAGTCGGCCCTTTTGGTAGAGCTCAAGGTAGTCCCTATCCTAAGTTCTTGAGGTTCTAGTTCGGTTCCTACATTGATGGGTTCGGTGTCCTCTATTACTGGTCCCCCTTCCCCTTCCTGTAGTATTTCTTTGGCTACGTAGGGAGGTATTTCGATCGAGTCTGGGTCTTGGTCATCCTCAGTATCATCGTAAACAGAATTGCACTCAAGATAACACAAAGAGTAAGCAGAACCTGATTTATTCATATTAAAGTTTGAGTAAAGTTGAAACAAAGAAGCCAACTGATCCATGGTCAGTGGCGGCAAAGGGACAGTGGTTGGGACATTTCCCGAACTACTGTGACTACTCGAGGCTAAGCTAGGGGAAACAAAGGGAGTGGGGATGACGACAAGAGGAGACTCTCTAATGACTTCTCTAGACTCCGACTCCGACTCGAACTCATCGTCTTCTGATTCTCCTTTGAACATCTCTCCTTCTCCAGTGGTGAGCTTGAATAGTCTTCCTTGATTGTTGGTCCATTTGATTGATTTTCTCCATCCTTTCTGCTGACTTGCGTTGGTTTCTGCAGTCCCAAGCGTGGCAATGATCTCATCTATGATGCTTTCGGCGCTTTTGATTAAGGGAAGATCTTGGAGATAGACATCTTCCTCGTTATCTGCCCATATCCCATTGATTACCTCTTCTTTTGGGGAGATAAGATGTGAGTAATCTAAGGTAGATTCGTCACTTGTAATCACTAGAACTCCAAGAGGATTCTGAGTGTTGTTGGGTTTACCTCCCGGCGGTATTGGCAATCGACCATCTTCAATCATGTCTTGAAGCACATTTTTCAATTTGTAGCATTTTTCTGTGTCGTGCCCCTTGCCCCTATGGTATTCACAGTACGAGTTCTCGTCCCAGAATTTGGATTTCTTTTCGGGTTCGGGAGTAGGCCCAATGAGTTGGAGTTTGCCTTGCTTCATTAACCTTTTTAGAGCGTTGGAGTACGTGTCCCCAAGATTTGTGAATTTCCTCGGTGGAGTAGTTTTCTTGGATGGCTCGAGAAGGTTAACTTCATCTGTCTTGCTAGTGGAGCCGTATGAACGACTTGTTGAGCCTTGATATCCTCGACCTACCGTTTTGGACAAGAGTCCTTTACGGATGTCATCTTCAATCCTTGTCCCTAGTAGGGTTAAGTCCTTGAAAGTTTTGATATTTTGGTATCTCAAATGATTGGCATAGATGGGTTTGAGATTGTCCACAAACTTCTCCACAAGGGTAGCCTCATCCGGGCGTTGAAATAGTTGGGTACTAGTCTTCCTCCACCTACTTAGGAAGTCGGTGAATCCTTCTTTGTCATTTTGGGTAAGAACCTCTAGAGTGCGCATGTTAACCTGGATCTCGGCATTATCCGCATATTGTTTAGAAAACTCGATTGCGGCATCTTCCCAAGAGGCGACTTTCTTGTGTTCTAAGGAGTAGAACCATTGTTTCGGGATGGTGTCAAGAGATGAAGGAAAGATCCTTAAGAACATCTCGGGTTTGATGCCTTTGATAGACATGTAATCCTTGAAGGCACGAATGTGGTTCAAAGGGTTCTCGTGACCCTTGAATTTAGGGATATCCGACATGTTGAAATTGGTTGGTAATTTGGCATCGACGGCCTCGTACTTGCGATTATTCTCCCTATAAATGTCATCCCCTTTAAGGTACATCAATTGCTCCTCTAAGTATTGGAGTCTTTTCTCGGCTACAGTCATCCCCATGAGAGGATTTTCATCCCTGGATTCATCTGCGGAGTCACCTATTACTTCACTTTCATGAGGAGGCAACCTTCCCTCTACGGCATAGATTCGTCCCTCGATGGTCTCAAGGCGATCATGGACTTGGTCTTGGGTATCTTGGATACGGGCTAGCACGGCTAGGATTCGATCATTACCATCTTGAAGTTGGTGGAGGTTTGTTTCGCTGGATCCAGGCATCTTGGAAACTGGATAAGAGATCGATGATGAATCAAAACACGATCGACCATTCTAACACACTTGCTAAAAGAAGAAATGTTTGGACTCGTGAAGTGGGTGTGTGCCACTTGTGTTGAGTGAGCTTTGAAGAAAGGACAAGGTTTTGAAAAAATGTGTATCCTAGTCAACTATAGTGTAGTTGTAGGAGTGGACTCGAAGTGAGGTTTTGAAATGGGCTTGTGGCCCGAATTTTGACTCGTCAAATGGACAGAGTTTTGACTGGGTTTTGCGCTAATCAAAGGCCTATTTTTTTTTTTGAAATTTTCATTAAAAGAAGGTTTTGATCTTTGCAAAAATCGTCATGGTTTTGTTTAGAAATGGTGATCACGTAAGGTACAAACATTCATACAAGCATTATAACGGGATGCTGAGTGCATTTAAAAGGGTTTTGGTTTAAAGGGTTGGTTGCCATACCGAACCATCAAACCCGAAGTCTGTGGAGAGGCTCGTACCAAACAAGAGTAAGGCCGATTCCTAGTCCATTTCCTCAAGTAGTGAAGGCCCTTGATACAAACAAGAGTAAGCATCATGGTATGGATGACGTCAATCGCTATCCATCCTTGGGCCCAAATAAGAATTAGGACCGTTTAGACGGGACGATTGGTCGAATGGGCTGGGTTGGGCCTAGGAAGGCCGAATAAAACGGTCTAGGAAGACCGAGTTATGAAAACCGACAATTGTCTTGTACAAATTATTCCCCAACCTTGTTCAAGTTTCACCCTTGCTACACGTAAGTGTATTATCCCCAGCGGAGTCGCCAAACTGTGGACAGCGGGGGGCCCACGGGGGCGCTTGGGAGGAAGAGAACAAGCGTTTGCATTTTTGTTGGAGTCGCCACCAATTTTTATGGGAAATTTGAACCGTTCGAATACCTCGTGTCATGTCTAGACACAAAGTAAATACATGAACACTAAGCAATCGTTACCCTTAGCATTCTATGTCTAGAATGATTCTCGTGGATGCCAATGAACACGGGTGCTCACGGAGATCTGGAGTAAGAGTCGAGGGTACGTATTAGGAAGCTCTTTTGATCGAACACCTAATCCCGCCCGCCTCGATAGCGGCCTCTACTAATGATTAGGGACATCATTTATACTCGATATATCGTCGATTATATGCATGCAACGCAACATCCAAGTTTTGATCCTAACATATGAATTGATGCTAATTAAGTCGGTTGACAATTAATTTAGCAAACAATTGGGTCGAAGTAGGATTTAATGCTCAATTACATGTGAAAACATACAAAGGATACAAGAAATAGTGATAAATACAATAGGAAAATTGCAATAAAGAAAATTACAATAATTACAATGGATTAAGCGATTTATGTCGAAAATACCTTTAAAACGGATAATTTGAGAAAAAGGAATAAAGGAATGAATCAAAAGAATTAACGAACAAGTCAGCAGGCGATAATACGATTAATAGTTAATTATACGTAAGCTAAATAACTAAGTCAAGGCAAAAACGGAATTTAGGGACAGAATTCAACCCGGAACAGGCGCAGCAGAGCTGCGTTCCTTGGAATAGGCGCAATAGTTGCTGCGTCCGTTCCTGACCTGAATTCTGGCTGTGAAGCCGGAATCGCGTGTTGTTAATACTCATTGGTAAATTTAACGATTGATTAAATTATTTACTCGGATGAAAGTGATTAGTGAATTAATTACATGTGATTAAGGGTCATAAAGCAATAAAACACGGATAAGACGGAATTAAGACGGATTATTACATGAAAGAATGATTGATTAGTGACATGGGTGAATGAAATAAACTAAATAAGTTGAATTATCGACAAATTAATGACGAATATGCATAATAGACAGATGAGAATATATCAAAGGATCGAATTACAGAAACTCAATATGAACAAATCGAATTTCTACAACCCGGATTGAATTTAATGACGAAAACCCGCAAATATGAGATTACTTGGGATTTAAGTCGAATTTATGGTGAATAAAACGTGTTAAAGATGATAAACGATATACATGTGAGGTTATTAGGCTATTGTATCAAAGAATTGACGAAAACAAATAAAACAAAACAAACAACGAATTACAGAGGACGAAGGAAGAAGAAAGGAAGCAGGAACTGCGGCAGCCTCACGAAGAGGCGCAGCAGAAACTGCGCTCCTTCGAAGAGGCGCAGCAGTTGCCGTGTCTTTTCTCGACGTCTGTCTACTGGAAATCCGTAAAAAGAGGTTTTAAACAAGGCTTTAGAAATCGGTTTTAATTGGTATTTTCGACATAAACCTTACAAAATGATACAAAAAGTAAATAACAATAATAAAGGAGAGATTATACACCCTCAGACTTACATGTTTGACGAAACGAGAAGGACTAAGATATCGATTAGTGATGCTCGACGCGAATGTAAAGAAAGTGCCCTCGTAAGAGGAAAACGATTAGATTTAATTAAGTTGATTGATGTGGAGTTGGTCAAATTGGTCGGTCATGCAAACGAGGCTGGTACTCAGAAGGATCCGAGCTTACGTGGTCGAATGTTCAAGCACGTAGACGCCAAAAAGTAAGAACAAAAAGTCTAGAATGCAAAGGGAGAAGAGAAGGGCGGACACTCGCGTGAGAAATATGAGGAGCGAAGGCTCCTATTTATACTAATCACGTGAAGGAATTAGGGTTTCGGAGACTCTTTGGAAGTGAATCTCGGAAAGATATGAAAAAGATACGAAAAATTACGCAGAGAAGGACCTGGGAAGAGGCGCAGCAGTCACTGCGTCTCTTGGAAGAGGCGCAGCACCTGCTGCGTCTGTTCCCAAGTGATTTCCTCCTGCGGAAGAAAGATTTCCATGTTTAAGTTATGGTAGGACGGAATATTTTGGTTTTCCTTAATATTTTATGTGAATATTTCGGGAAATTGTTTACCAAAGGATAAAGATTGTGAAATATTTATAAAATATGGAATAGAAATACCCGGAACATTCCAGAACATTCTGACTCGGGATTTAACGGTTATCAGAAAATGAAGACGGTTTTAGGCCCGGACTCCAAATGTACTCTAATTACTGTCAAAACGACCGTATCGGCACGTAGATGACGACTAAGAGGTAGACATTAATATTTTAGCAATCACTTGATGATAAACTTACGAACTGTCACAAATCGTTCCGCGTAGCAAACATGCGGCCAAATCATCACCGGGTGGTTTGCGAGAGGTGCAGAAATGAGGTATCTACACACGCCCAGACGTACTGGGTCCGGAAGCCAACCGGATCCTCTACCAGACGTCGTGCCTTAACCACACGAGTCCCTTCGTGACTCAAGCTCTTAATATGCACATCCCCCTTGGAATGGAAAGCTCCAAGGGGCGACCTGAGCGCAAGACGGTTTCCCAACCGTCTTACGTCTCCTCAACAATTAAGTACCACCACCCAAGACTCCCAACACAACACATTCACAACCATGCATGATAAATGGAAGAACAACTGGTCGAGCCCTCTTTGAGGTTTAGTTTTCGGTACTTGTCGTTAGGAGCACCTAGACCAAAACAATATTTATAACTCCACAAACAACTCTACTATTAGTAAAGAGGCAAGTAAAGGTCGGATCCCAAGGGACGGGTATTGAAGTGAGATTTTCAATTGTAACTAGCGGTGTCTAGGGGTGTCACAATTTGGGGTTGGAATAGAAGATCACTAAACTAAATAACAATGAAAGTAAACAAGCAAGATGATTAAAAAGGGATGTAAACAATTGATAAAAGGCACTAGGGTGTCATGGGGTCATAGGGGATTCATGGGAATTGATCATACAAACATATTCTCAAATTATAAGCAAGCAATTATTATTGTGATGGATCGAGTTGGTTTATATCTTACAATCCTAGGAAAGTTTGGGTCCCGGAGCCGAATCGATTAGATTGTACAACACCTACAAGTCGGCTTAATCTTCCCTACTCAACTATATGCATGGTCTAATGAGACTCGAGTTAGTTTATGTCTTACAAGTTTCATTGAAAAGATAGGTGATGGGTAAAAATGCAAGGATTCATAGGCTCGCATTTCATCAAACATAACATGTGCATAAGTTGAGATCACAACAAGCAAGCAAATAAACTATGAAAACATATTAATTTAAGCATGAATCACCCCCCATGTTGGTTTCCCCTAATTACCCATTAACCCTAGTTAAGGAAACTACTCACTCATTATCATGTTGAACATGCTAGCAAGGTTGTCAATCACACCAACAAAGTAAAACATGATGAATAAATGAAGATAATTAACAATAATTAAAACAAGGATTAAGAGAATTATACCTACTAATGATTCCAATAATAAAGCAAAGAATAATAGAAGTACTTGATGATTGATTAGAAGGTTGTCAATCTCCCAATAATAGCCCAAATAATCTTCAATTACCCAAAATGAAAGATGAACAAAAGAGAGATTAAGGAAATGAGATTTGTATTAAGACTTGCTTAAAAGTTGATTACAAGATTAAAGAGAGATTAGAATGGTATAAACTACACTAAAGATTGATAAGAAGAACATGATAATCTAATTAGACTAATGAGGTATCTATAGTGGGGATTAGGTACACAAATTAGGGTTTACTAAGGGCTTAAATGACGATTAAGTCCTTGAGGAATCGCTCCTCTCAGAAAAATATGCGAGTCTCCTTTTTGCTAGTCTTTCCTGAGGTATGCGCATCCTTCATAGAACAAGTAGAAGGCGGGATAGCTGTCACACAATCCGAGCGTCCAGGGCACGAGACGAGCGGATTGTGGGTCTTTTGGACGAGTGGATTTGTTGGGTGGACGGGGGGATTGTGGTGGTTTTGGACGAGCGTCCTTCTGAGGAAGACGCTCGGATTCCTTGTGCTGGACGGGCGTCCAGTGGGCAATCCGCTCGGATTCTGAGTCAGCTTCCTCCTTTCTTCTTTTCTTCCTTTTTCTTCATACAATCCTTGAGGATTTCGTCGGAGATGCAAGGATCTTTTCTCATCATTGCCCATCTACTACAATATGTACAAAGGCCTTCTAGTCTTATCTTCTCTTTGATGCTTGGTCATTGAATTCAATCAATTTAGCTTTATTTTGCCATGAAAATGCAAGGTTTGCACTCCTTTCCTACCAAGGGATCAAAACCTCAAAGAATATGCAAAACAAAGGACTAAAGACAATAAATGACCCAAATATGCACTAAAAAGCATGGGAACAATGCTAATTCGGGGACTAAATATGCTCAAATAATGGTCACATAAAATATCCCCAAACCGAACCTTCGCTCGTCCCGAGTAAAGAGGTGACAAAAACTAGGACCGCTATTTAAACTAACCTAATAGCATAGCCGATATGAGACAATTAGCGGGTCTCACTCCACCCCTTCAACTCACAATAAGACAACCATGAGGTAGGATGCCTTCTTGCAAGGTAAGGTGGGTCTTGCCAAAATGGCGACACATCCAAGCATTAAAGCACATAAAATCAAGTAATGGATGCATCTACAAAAGAATAGCCACTTTTCTCATCTAAGTGGCAAAAATTATCTACAAGGGAAGCAATTCAAGGGTACACACTCCTTCATAGATGCAATTTCTTCAAACTACTAAGCCTAGAAGGATACCAATAAATCACCTCCAAATTGTGTCAAGCTAGGGTACCTTTGTCCTCAATCTTTAAATGCTTTTGTCAAGAGTAGACTCCCTATGGTGTTAGAAACACTGGAGGATCGCAGAATTCCCCTTCTTGCCTAGACAAGAAGAAGGGCCGTCCCCTCTCTACCATGCACAAAAATGGATACGATGGATAAAGGGATCGAAAGTAATTGAGTTTCATTTTGGGAGTTTGCTTTGTTGTTGTTTTCCCCCCCAATTTCTTGTGGCATATAACATTTGAGAACACTTTATTTTTGCCATTTCTTTTTTATGTTTGGCATTTCAACACTTGACAACTTTTCAACTTTTGCATTTTTCTTTTTGAACATTTTCAAAGTCACCCCAATTAGTAACGAGGGTGCCTTATATTTGAAGCATAGGAGTTTTTATTTTTGTTACTCCTTTTTTCTTTTGATGCATTTGCAAACTTTTTCTTTTCTTTCATTTCAATACTTGAACTCTAATTTTGAACATTTTTTGTTTTTGTGCCAATTCCCTTTGATGACAAAATGTATGGTAGAACATGGATGATGGTTGGTTGCATGGTTTCAAGGGTCACCTTGGAATAAACGGTAGCCAAGGAGTTATCACACCACAAGGTACTCTTGACTAGGCCTTAATCCATGGGTCAAAGGATACTAGAATGACACATCCTAGGGTGTTTTATAAGTATTCTAACAAGCAAAGTCTTAAGAAGAAAAAGCATCTACTAGGGTCTATATACACTTGTCAAGCTTCCCAAATAGACGGTTTCTCAAAATATTTCTAACATGCAAACTACATGCCATGATGCAACTAACCTTATATACATCTTAATGCATATAATTCTATCAACTAATATGCCAAATAATCTAAATGCAAGTCCTAAATTCACATTGTTTATACCGCATCAATCAAAATAAAGCCACATAGTCATTAACATAAAGAGGAAAAAGGAGATTGGAAAGATCATACCATGCGGTCTTCAATATCCTCATGTCTCGGATGTGGCGTAGTCGATCAATGTGAACAAGGATAGACAAACATAATATATACAAGCAATATATACAAGTCTACAGTATAAAGGAAATGAACTTGTTTTTGGATTTTTAATTTTTCAATTTTTTTGATTTTTTCGAAATTTTTGATTTTTTTGGATTTTTGAATAAAAGTTAAGTTAGAATTTCCCATCCCCACACTAATATGGGCATTGTCCTCAATGGCCAATATGATAGGAAATTATGCAAGTATGATGCATGATTTCTACACTAAATGCAAGCTACACTAAGCTACACTACATGATGCATGGGTTTTTGTTTATGAAGGAGAGCGTAATTTAGATTACCTCCCGTTGCGTATGCATGTACTTCCCCAAACCGAGATAGACATTATTTCTAATGTCTTAAATTCCGGGGTAGTTCATGCACACAAAATGCAATGCATGAAACTATATATTGTCATTTTGGATTTTCCATGTGGGAACAATAAAAAGAACACCTTAATGGGGCCAAGGTGTTAGTCCTCATGTTGCTAGGACTCTCCAAACAAGTCAAAGTCAAATATTGTACAAGTTAACAAAACATTTAAATTCTTTCATGAAAATTGAAAATAAAGAGGAAGGATAAGGAAACTTCACTTAAGCTTGAGATGGGTGCCTCATGCCCGCTCCATCTAGCTATGAAGAGATCTTCTAGAGATCGCAATCATCCCCCTCTAGGTCACTATCCCATATTTCCTTGGATGCATCACTCGTATTAGGGTCCATGAACTCATCTTCTTCGCTATTAAGCTCCACCGTATCCCCACCGCAAGATTTGTTGCTCTCTTCATCTTGTTGCCCATTTGCCCCTTCATTTGCTCTTTCCGAATTTGGGAAGAGTATATCCATTTGTGCCCAAGAGGGAAACACTCCCTCATCACTAATCTTCCCTCGTTGAATCATATCGTGGAATTGCGGGTAAAGTGCATAATAGTTGTCTACGGTAGCTTCATATTATCGGAAGTGCAAGTCTTGGAGAATTCCCGTTACAAAGTCATCACGGGGGAGGATAAAGGGGTTAGGGTGGTTGTACGGTTGATATGGAAAAGGGTAGGGAGGTATCTTGATTTTCTCATCTTGTGGTTGTTGCTCTTGTTGTTGTTGGGGATTTGGTGGTGGTGGTGCTTGCCTTGCTTGGGTTGGGTTTGCGGGGATGAGGTAGGATGAGATCGGTGATAGAGGTCCCCTTCTTGGTGAGATTCTTGGTAGACCGGTCATTGGTAAGTAGATTGGATCACTCGCCTTTGTTATCCACTTGATCCTTTTATCAACCCCTTCAAGGGTTATCCAATGATGATGCACAAGAAGGAGGTCTTCATTTATCCTTGTGTTCCCGGAAAGAGGAGTGTACTCATTGTTCTCATTAAATTTTGGATTGAAATGCTTTGCAATATTTGTAATGAGCCCTCCATTAACGATGTGTTTCATCCCATCATCATCTCCGTTTCTAAACTTAGCCCACTTCTCAAGTAGCACAAGAGGCGCATTAAAATGGTACCCACCCCTTCCTTGGATATCGAGATAAGACTCCATGAACACAAGATCGAGTTCGTTCACAATTGCCGGGTCTCGGCGAGCAAGGAGGGTGCCGGAAAGGAACCGGTAAGTGAGTCTCAAAATAGGGTTTTGAATGTGGAAAGCTAGACACTCCTTGATGTACATGAAATCTCGGCCGGTCATGGCCCTCCATAGGGGTGCAACACTATATCTCTTCGGTTTTGATGTCCGGGTAGGCGAGACATCGAGACCAAGCACATTAGCAAATTCCACTAGAGTCATCATTCTTGAAACACTCTCCAACCTAAATTCTATGCATATCGTTCTATTCAAGGTTGTGATTTTCAAGAAGCTTAAAAATTCAAGAACAAGGGATCGGTAGGTTTGCTCGTGCATGTGAAATAGGGTAGAGAGACCAAACAACTCAAAAAGGGCTTCCATTTGATGGTAAATCCCAAGCTTCCTTAAAGTTCTATGACATAAAAACTTAGTAGGGAGAATGTTCTTACGAAGAAGTCGATGAAAAACGAGCCTTTGCACATCATTTATGAATTCAACATTAGAGAAGTCATCAAGCTTGGTAAGATCCACAATTTCTTCATGCTCCCTCCTTAGAGTGTTGATGTGAGAAGTAGAAGAGCTTCCTCTTACTCTTAGTCTTCTTCTATCCCTAATTGAAGATCCCTTTGGTCCCATTCTTTGATTGTGGTGTTGGAATATAAGATGAAATCCCGAAATATCATTTCTCGGGTACATCACAGCAACACTCGACCGAGTGACCGGTTCACTCGACTGAGTGGCACTCACTCGATCGAGTATACTCCTCACTCGATCGTGTTCCAACTCACTTGGTCTACTAAGGGTTCTACTCGGTCCACTAGAAGTCTACTAGGTCTAGTTTAGATCTTATGTTGTCTCGTATGAGGGGTCATCCTTTATTTTCGAGTATACGTGGGTTCCCTCAAGTGTCCCTAGGTCCTTTGTGGGTGCCAAATTATCTGAGTATTACAGTTAAAGAAGGGAAATCAGAGTAGTTAGGGTTAAATCATGATTTTCGTGATTTTCATCAAGACAAGACGGAATGGTGATTTTTTTTTACAGAAATAGTCAATAAGTACTTATTAGCGAACAAACATAAATATCTGGTACCTTTGGGCAAAAAAATAATGAATACTTGTATGCCAATGACCCTAAATGTAGAGGTGAACATTTGGGGGCTTTTGCGGACATGAGTCAGCCCACCTTTCAAAAAGTGTTCAACAGGCGTAATTTGCCTTGTCCAAGCCCGTTAAAGCGTGCTTACTAGTGTTGTCTATGTACGCCCATTTTAAGCTGTGGGCTTGTCCATGGGCTTACAGATTTGGATGTAAATATATTAAATTAATTTTTTGTAGTAAAATTTATAGCTATCTATATCTATACAATCTAATTGAAAGGGTACCTAAAACATCAAATTAATGTGACATGACAATAATTTATTGTGACATGACACTGATTTAATTCACTCATTTTGCTATAAAAATCCATCCATCTTCCATTAATTTAAACTTATTTAACTCAAATTAATTTTGACAAACAATTCTTCATATAGAGTTGTTAAAACAGGTATGGACAAATGACAACTTAACTTCTGATATTATTATTAATCATTAATAACTTTGATCAATAGAGTTGTCAATCCCATACTATTTTTTTATTCTATTAGCTTCTACGCTGTAACTCTTAAAGTTATTTATCTTCAACCTATTAATGCTTTTAAATAGAGGATGTGATGATCTATAAGTGACAACTACTTTATCTTATTAAAGTTATGTATCTACCTAAACAACAAATTGTAGTGACATGGCACTGATTTAATTCATTCATTTTACTATAAAAATTCATCCAACCTCTATTAGTTTTAAGCTTAATTAACTCGAATAAATTTCAACAAACAACTCTTCACATAAAGTTGTTAAAATAGTTATGTAAAAGTGGATGTTTAACTCATGATATTACTATTAAGCAACTTCAGTGATTGAAACCTCTGTAATCGATCGAAGGGAACCTCGAAGCTGTCTAGGCAAGAGCAGACTCATATTAAGCATTGTCGCAGCATCAACTTGTACAAGGAAGAGACACAACAACAAAGATCAATCCATCTCAATTTTGAAAAAGCATTGCTTAATTTCCAACATGTAGCTAAGGAAGAAGATCTAAGCAAGGCACAAATCAATGTGAAAAAGGCCTTCATTAATAACTTTGAATAGAGTTGTCAATTCCCTACGACTTTTTAACTCTGTAAGCTAACTCCATAATTCTTTAAGTTATTTATCTTCAACCTCATAATGCCTTTGAATAGAGAAGGAGATGACCTATCAGTGACAACTACTTTATCTTATTAAAGTTTTTTTTACAGGTACGAAGCATGAGAAATCCTATTAAGATACCTAGGAGAACGACTAATAGAGAAATAATGACACGAGACAACTAAATCTGAAATGGTAATTAAGATTTGCGTGACTTCTTGATTTACAGCACCCTATCCGCCTACTTGAAGAGCCAAGTGCAGACAATCTGTATTGGCATCAATATGTCTGTAGCCCATAAAGATATCTTCTGTAAGAGCATTATTAAGGGCGTAAGCTTCAGCTTGAAATGCAGATCGGCCCAGAATTTAATCTTACCAATATGTAAGATGTGACCTTCATTATTCTGAAAAAACCAACCAACAAAAGCTCTTAAATTAGGGAACCATGAAGCGGCGCATTTAATCCTAATGTGATTAGAACAAACACTGCAATCAATTAAACAAAGTGGATAGTGATTCTTGACCTTAAAGATGTCATTATCAATATCAGACATAATGCGTTCTTGTTTCGTCGTGCATCTATCTTTTTGCTTTTTAACTTCAAAATTTGTATTACCATCCATTATGAAAATCTTATTAAAGTTATTTATCTTAAACCTATTAATCTTCAACTGATATATGACAACTTTATCAATTATCAGTGATAAATTTCTATTACTATATCTAATTCTGAGGATGTTTATCTTCAACCTATTGTTTTTTTGGTAAAATGTGAGTTTTTTCATTAATATAAAAATCAAAATTTTACATCATAGCAGATTTTCCATTAATAGGCTACATACATCACAACTTAAACATTAAGAACCAACTTCTGTAGCCAATCCTTATCATTCTGCTTTAGGGCCTTGTCACAAAGCTGAATTGTACGTTGATGCACCAGCCTCTTGACCTCAATTATAAGCACATCAGGCAGCTTTAAACTAAGCTCCACTCTGCATCTATTTCGTTCAAGCTAGATTAGGCACCAATATGCAGTTTGTGCCATTCTCGTTACCTTATATTGGAGTTTAGTATAACAACTCCCACCATATTTCAACTGCAGCCAATCTTCAATGCAACTTATCACTTTGCTGCTGTACATACATTGCTCAAATTGGTGCCCATGACTCTCGCTTCCCAGTTCACATAGGACACATTTATCAGTTTTATTAAGGCCAAGTTTATGCAGTTTCTGTCTTGTGTACAATACCTCATGCCTTATCTGTGATACTACGGTTTTCTGGTCCTTAGTTACTCGGTAGAGTAGGTAGTACTCGACCGAGTAAGTCGTCTGTGACTTATGGTCAGGTTAGTGTCCAAGATCGAGAACTCGACCGAGTAGTGAGATACTCGGCCGAGTACCCAGTACCCGGTCTGACGGGATTAATTTCCGCGGTTTTGTTTATAATAAGTGGAGAAGTATATAAATCGTTTCCTCAGTCTTTTATCATTTTATATTATTTCTAAAAACACTTTTCAAAAAAAGAAGAACGACGTTCTACTGCTTCTCTATTTTTGTAAGCAATTCCAAGCTATGGTTCTTCATTCCTTGAGCTTTTCGCATCTAGTCTCGTGTCAATCGTTGGTAAGATTTATACCCTTGTTATCTTAGTATTTTCTTTAAGTTTTGGCAAATCCTAATTGGGTAATTTGGGGGTTTTGGGTAGAAATTAGTTTATGATGTGTAGTTGTTGTTTATTGCTGTAGGTGACGATGTGGTACTCTTGTACATTTGTATGATTGGCTGCAGTTATAGCAGATTGCGAAAAGGTAGGGTTTTCCCGACTCAGTTGCCTGATTAATTGGATATAAGACGATGATGGTTGATTATTGGCATGATTACTATTATTATTGTGATTGTGATATATTGGATGATTTGGTTTGGTTATTTGGTGTGTTGGTGGTTCTCGAGGTGCGTCCTCGGCTGAGTGGAGTCATCATAGGGAATGGCTTCACGCCCTTGATTCGCCCCTTGTGGTTCCCGTCACAAGGGGGATGTTCACATTAATAGACATGGGTTATTCGCTCTTGGTGTTGAGAGGGGTTTAGGTGGTAAGGCCGCGGTCCCCACTGGTGGTGAGGATTACCTGTTGCGATGGGTAATCTGGCAGGGCTACACACTTTAGTGTGTAGTCAGTGATTGGAGACTATTGGAGTTGGAGGATGTGCGATGTATTGATTGGATGCTTGTTTTATTGTGTTTCTTATTTTAGTTAATCAGTTGACTGGTCCCGTTTAATGTTTTAAAAACTGTGGTGATCCATTTAAGGGATGGTGAGCAGTGAATCTAGCAGGTATGCTTATGGATAGCTCGCGGTTTCGGCTGGGATAGAGTCTCCACATAGTTTTGATAGCTAGTCTTCCGCTGACATTTTATTACAGTTTGTATTGGGATATTTGGTTATAATAGTTTGTAGTACGTTTGGTTTGGTTTTCAGTTTGTACGGTTTAAACAATGTAAACTTTAAATGTTGTTTTTTATGGTCACTTTTGATATACTGTATCTCGGGCAACCGAGATGGTAGCACCTTGATATATACGGTGGTCCTTGGTAAGGCACCTTGGTGTATGGGGGTGTTACATAATCAAGCATCCAATGAAAGCATGTTTGGGATAACACCACCTATACCATACATCCTTGTACCACTGGACTGAAGGATGTGTTCTTTTCAGCTAGTAATAACCTGCCCTAATAGTATAACCTTTAAAATAGAAGTCCCACACACTGTTTTGGAAACCAGAACTGCATATTTCCTTAACCTTACATATATTCCCCCGTTCCAATTTGAATCTGGAGGAGAATGATAATCTTCCCCATCAACTCCTGACACGTCTGTCGCGTACCTGTCAAAAATAACCAACTGGCTCTAACTAATATAGCTAGGGAAGTCGGGTCGAATCCACAGAGAGGTAGGAATTTGTCGGCTGCACTTAAGTTCGTCAAGGTTACCAAATTGGGGGTTTATAAAATGTGATTTCTAAACTAAAAAGGACAAGGGGAAGAGAAATAAAAGGAAGGAGTTAAGCAGATAAAGGAGAACAGCTAAGACAAACGGTTCACCATAATCATCTGGTCGAGTAATCTAGGTCCCAGGTCAATGCAGTACGGTCTAGGGGGTAGCGAACGTCACCTTTCGGTCCTTAATTCACCCTAAAGTGTAAACAGTTTAACTTTCGCCCTCATTTTGCAATACTCTATTGTTCGCCACTAGTCCGCCTTTTCCAACCTTTCGGTCCAGGTCAAGGTTCACTAAGAATAAGGGTCTAATTGCGTCGACTCAATTAGGCAATTACAATTAATTGTAGCATTTAAACAACAAAGACGGTACCGGCATTAACCTAGTAAATCGATTACTCTCCCTTCATATTATGGATCCCCTATAGTCTTAGCATAGGGAAATTAGCTACTCATAATCGTCGGATTAACAATTACAATAACCAAATAATTAAGACCAACCATGATGATGAAACTAATAAGAATTCAATTAAGCAATTATAATGACAAGAGAAAAGGATTTCAAGCAGTAATTAAGATTGAGAAATAAATTAGATTGATAATACCGAATCCGAGTAGCAAAGTATAGAGGAAGAGTAAAATCCAAGAACAATGACAAAGTGTGATCCCAAAATAAACCAGTCAAGAGAGAGAGTAACGTGATGTTCTCCCTCAGTCTTATACTAAAATTCCACTCTCAAACCTAATCCACGGACTAATTACAAAAGCCCATAAATGATTAGGCGGAAATTAACAGTAGCACAGGAAGCCGCTCGATCGAATAGAAGTAATCCACTCGATCGAGCAAATTATCACCAAACCACTCGATCGAGTAGATATGACCCACTCGATCGAGCACCACTTGCATAAATTCCTCGATCGATCCCTCAAACAGCTCGATCGATCAATCTTGAGTGTATAAAGCATTCGATCGAGCAGTTAACCACTCGATCGAGCTACGTAGGCACGTTAGACCTTGAATTGCTTCCCAAACTTAGCTCACGCGTCTTCCAAGTATTAGATTTCCAAGCTCCAGCTCCTTATTTTCCATGAATGCATACAATTGGGACAATTAAGGCTCGATTTAGCTCCTCTTCGGTCGATTCTTGCAAATTATAATAAACGGACCAAAGTAGAACATTCGGAGGCATTTGTAGCCAGATGCTACATAAAAAGCACAGAAATGCGTGTAAAAATGAGGTGAAAACCTTATATAAAAGACACGCATCAAATCTCCCCAAACCAAACCTTTGCTTGTCCCCAAGCAAATATGAATACAACTAAGGATGAACAATGGAACGGGACCAACGCATCAGCTACAAATCATCCACTAGAACCAATTTAATGCGATAACATGACAAAATGGCAGTGAAAAGTGCAAACGAGTTAAATTAATGTTTCAGACTTACTGAACCGTCGACCTTGCAAGACTCAAAAGATATCGGACTCTCACGGGTCGCTCGTCACTCAAAATCAGGCACAAGGTGAGTATATATGTGAAAGATAGAAAGAAGTAAGACACTCACCTAACTCGACCTATAAGAACATGCATGCAGTTAACATGAATAAAGTCTCTACAACCGTACATATGCATTCCAACCATACTAAAGACCAAGACACGTGCTGAGGACTTACATTTGGGTAAGTGAGGTAGTGGGTAAGAAGGGGCTAAAATGAATTTGGATATGTGGGGTTAATAGCCAGGCTAGCAACAACGGATCCAAATATAAGCTGCATCCCAACTTCGTACTCATGGCAGCAAAATGAAACGGTGCAATATTATGCACTAACTCACAAAACACCAAATATCGTCAACTCCCCATAAAATATAGATAAGGCATGGGAGTGTGAATCATTGTACAATTCTGATTCTTTTTCATATGTAACTTTTCTGTCTTTTTTTTTTCTTTTTTTTTTTCTTTTTCGCATTTTTCGTTCTCTTTTTATTTTTTTATTATTTTTTTTTTCATTTCATTTTTGGTACAATTCAACAATTTTTTTCTTTCTTTCCCTTTTTCTTTCACCATCTTCTGAAATCAGATGAAGTAACCATATTGCAATAAAGCATTCCAAGAACTACTCGTTACTAGCTCAGCTAGGGTAGGAAGTATTATAGAGAGTAGTTGATGGGACAAAAAGGGCAATTTGGCTACGTGAGGCTCATGGGTAGAATGAAATAAAGGGGACTGCCTCTCCTAACACGTGTCACCATCCGCAGACCGAATGCATACAGGTATTAAGAAGACTAGACTCATGCTTATGCAAATTGATGTTACATGTCTTAGAGAGAGTACTACTCACATCCTAAATGAAACCGGTCATGAATGTCACCAGTTTATAAAGCTCTAACCTCAGAATGCAATGTAGCTTGCCGACATAATGAGTCAAGTCTATTCGTTCAGATAAGGGAGAAACAAAAACTCGTAGGTTATGCACATAGTCATGCCAGCTAAATGTCAAGAATATGCAGGGCTCAAGTAAGGGTTCACAGTAGCGTCAATGTTCAAACGTTCCGACTCAAATTAAACATGAAATTTTTGAAAGTTTTTGAATTTTATGAAACAAACAACAATGCATGCGGAAATAATAAATATGGAAGCATAAATGCAAGGAAACATGCAGACATAGATATGGATGCATACCTCCCCAAACCAAACCGTACAATGCCCTCATTGTACTAAAAATAGGGAAAGAAATGCAAACTGAAAG
Source organism: Silene latifolia (assembly GCF_048544455.1). Taxonomy (NCBI): domain Eukaryota; kingdom Viridiplantae; phylum Streptophyta; class Magnoliopsida; order Caryophyllales; family Caryophyllaceae; genus Silene; species Silene latifolia. The sequence continues at coordinate 164,400,079 of NC_133536.1, read as the reverse complement.
GAAAAGGAAAAGTGGAGTCGGAAAACTTACAAAACGTCGTAAGGAGGGACCTCCCCAAACCGACCATGAACATGGGAGGTCAAAGAAAGTCAAGCAGTGGCTCCATAGACGTAAAACAGCAGCTGGAGGTCATAACTACTCGATCGAGCACTTGGAACAGCTCGATTGAGTGAACCAGTGTATTGGAAGAGCTCGATCGAGTGACAAACCACTCGATCGAGTAAGCACGGGTTTGGATCTGGTCGATCGAGGAGCATATCACTCGATCGAGTAACAGCATGCATCAGAAAGTGCTCGATCGAACACAAAATCATTCGATCGAGTACTTTAACCTGCAAAAGACGCATTAAAAGCAGGGAAAATACATATGGGGTTCATAAAACAACGTCTAAAGTTCAACGTAAAGCTGAAGGAAAATAAATAGTTCAACAAAAGTACAAATAAAACAGTCCGGGCTGCCTCCCGGAGAGCGCTGGTTTAAGAGGTCCCGCACGACCTTTCTGGCATCAGTTAACTGGCGCGTCGAGCTCGTCGAAACGCAAGACTTCAACGCGATTGTCCGCTTCACTCGCCTCATGGTAATGCTTCACATATTGGCCATTCACCTTGAATCTACGACCCTCGGAATCTTCAAGCTCCACGGATCCAAACTTAGTAACAGCTGTCACCGTATAAGGACCACTCCACCTGGACTTCAGCTTGCCAGGAAATAATCTCAGCCGGGCATTGAACAGCAGCACCTTTTGCCCAACATGAAACTCCCGAGGTAGGATTCTCTTGTCATGCCATCTCTTCGTCTTTTCCTTGTAAATGCGCGAGCTGTCATAGGCATTAAGCCTAAACTCCTCTAATTCATCTAGCTGCAAAAGACGATTCTGACCACACAACTTAGGATCATAATTAAGCTCACGAATTGCCCACCAGGCCTTACATTCCAACTCAACAGGTAAGTGACACGATTTCCCATAAACTAACCTATAAGGTGATGCACCAATTGGTGTCTTAAAGGCAGTTCTATAAGCCCATAACGTGTTATCAAGCTTAAGACTCCAGTCTTTCCGTGATTTAGAAACTACCTTAGACAAGATCTCTTTCAACTCGCGATTAGAGACCTCTACCTGACCACTAGTTTGGGGATGATACCCCAAACCACGCCGGTGTTGGACACCAACTCTAGACAGTATAGAAGTGAGTTTCTTTTCTTTAAAATGCATCCCCCCATCGCTAATGACGACCCTAGGGACACCAAAACGGGGGAATATGATCTTTTTAAACATCTTTATCACGGTCTTAGCATCACAATGGGGTGAAGCAATTGCCTCAACCCATTTAGACACATAGTCTACAGCTACTAAGATGTACTGTTACCTTTCTTGGATGGGAACGGTCCTTGGAAATCAATGCCCCGGACATCGAAAACCTCAACCTCTAGGATGCCGTTTTGTGGCATCTCATGTCTCTTCGAAATATTCCCCGATCGTTGGCGGGCATCACAAGTGAAACAAAAGACTTAGCGTCAAGCAAACAAAGAAGGCCAAGAAACTGATCAAGTACCTTAGCCACGGTGCGCGATGGACCGTGGTGACCACCATATGAAGAGGAGTGACAGCCTTCCAGGACTATTTTGGTCTCCCACTGCGGAATACACCGTCTGTAGAGACCGTCTGCACATTCCTTAAACAAGTAAGGGTCATCCCAGAAGTACTACTTAGCGTTATAAAGAAAACGCTTCTTTTGCTGATGAGAGAGGTCAGGCGGCAGCTCGCCACTGACAACGAAGTTAGCTATATCTGCATACCAAGGTTCTTGGTTAACAATAGATGATATAACAACAATTAAAGTATCGTTAGGAAAAGAATCATCAATAGGTAGAGAATCTTCCCTTTCTTGTCGCACCAGCCGCGACAAGTGATCAGCTACCACGTTCTCGGCTCCTTTCTTGTCCTTGATCTCGCAAATCAAACTCCTGAAGAAGGAGTATCCATCTCGATAGCCGTGGTTTAGCCTCCTTCTTAGCAAGGAGATGCCTCAAAGCTGCATGGTCGGTAAAAACAGTGACTTCTGACCCAACTAAATAAGTACGAAACTTCTCTAAGGCATAAACTACACTAACGACTCCTTCTCGTGGTAGTGTACTTCACTTGAGCCTCATCCGAGTTCGGCTCACATAGTAGATAGCATTCAAAGCTTTGTCTTTCCTCGGCCAAGCACCGCTCCTAGTGCATAGTCACTCGCATCACACATGATCTCAAACGGCAAGTCCCAGTTGGGAGGCTGTATGATCGGCGCGGAGACTAAGGCCTGCTTTAACCTGTTAAAAGCAGAAAGACAAGCATCAGTAAACACAAAAGGGGCATCCTTAAGCAAAGAATCGTGTAAGTGGTTTAGCAATTTTGGAGAAATCCTTGATAAACCGGCGATAAAAGCCGGCGTGACCAAGGAAGCTCCTCACCCCTTAACATTAACAGGAGGTGGTAATTCTTTGAATCACTTCCACCTTCGCTTTATCAACTTCTATTCCCCTATCAAAAACCAAGTGCCCTAAGACAACTCCCTCGTTGACCATAAAGTGGCACTTCTCCCGATTCAAAGACAAGATTAACCTCAATACTACTGCAACACTTTCTCAAGGTTAGACAGACAGTTAGAAAAATCACTTCCATATACACTGAAATCATCCATAAAAACTTCCATGATAGACTCAATATACTCTGAAAATATCCCCATCATACACCTTTGGAAGGTGGCAGGGGCATTGCATAAACCAAAAGGCATTCTGCGATACGCAAAAACGCCCTTAGGACAGGTAAATGTAGTCTTGGCTTGATCGTCTGGGTGGATAGGGATCTGAAAGAACCCTGAATACCCGTCTAAATAGCAGAAAAATTTATGAGAAGCTAACCTTTCTACCATTTGATCAATAAAAGGAAGGGGAAAGTGATCTTTCTTAGTGGCGGCATTCACTGTTCTGTAGTCTATGCACATCCGCCAACCAGTTACCACTCGAGTAGCTATTAATTCATTCTTCTCATTCTTAACTACAGTTGCCCCTCCTTTCTTCGGGACCACATCGATTGGACTCACCCATCTAGAATTACCGACAGAATAAATAATACCCGCATCCAAAGAACTTCATTACCTCATTTGTCACGACATCTTGCATCTTCTCGGTTCAGCCGGCGCCGACCTGTCTCGCAAGGCTTGTGATCCTCCTCCAGCTCTATCCTGTGCATATAAATATCGGGACTAATCCCCGTGATATCGTCCAGTGAATAGCCCATTGCCTTCTTGTTTTTCTTAAGTACTGACTAACAAAGAGGTGTTTGCTCATCACTAAGCTTGGTACTGACAATGACTGGATATTGCTCTGTATCGTCTAGGAAAGCATATTTAAGATGAGAAGGGAGAGGCTTACGTTCTGGTACCTTTACCTCAATGGAGCAAAGAGTGCTGATCATTTGTTCCACCTGCTCTCCTTCGTGCTCATCTAAATCATCAACAAGCAAATCCAACGCAGCGTCATCGTCGTCTGGGCTATCTGCATACTCATCAAAAAGCATAAGAGCTTCCAGTGGGTCCTTCGTAAAAGAACCCGACCAGAAGTCATAAATAGACTCGTCAATGATATCGACCGAATAACAAGTGTCCTCTATCATTGGGTGGGCTAAAAATCTGGGCAACCGAATGTGATAGCGTCATCCCCTCGCAAGAGTCGACGCCCTTGTCGACATCAATAATGAATTTGTTGTACAAAGGAATGGTCTTCCTAAGATAATTTGGGTCCGGGTGTCCTCAGCTATATCCAAAACAATGAAATCTACTGGGATGTAGAGCTTGCCTATTTTCATAGGCACGTCCTCTAAGACACCTAAGGGTCTCCTAACAGATCTATCAGCCATCTGTAGGGTAATGTTAGTCACTTTGAAATGACTCATCTTGATTTCTTGCGAGACGGGAAGGGCATGACACCGACACCGACACCTAAATCGCAAAGGGCCTTATCAATAACCATATTACCTATGACACGAGGTAATAGAAAAACGCCGGGTCTTTCATTTTTGGAGGGGCCTTATTTAACAGCAAGTTACTAGACTCTTCCATAAATGAAATCGTCTCAAATTCACTCAAATTTCTCTTACGCGTCACGATATCCTTCATAAACTTAGCGTAAGTGGGTACCTGAGTAACAAGTTCGGAAAAAGGGACAGTTACCTGGAGGTTCTTCACGATGTCCACAAACTTACCGTACTGTTGCTCGATCTTTGCGTCCTTCAGACGACTTGGGAGGGGTACCCTGGTAGCGATGAGCGGTCCCGCAACCTTTTCTTTACCCTTATCAATGCGTGACGTCTCCACAGCAGGGGAAGATGACACGGTGGCGGTATTGGATAGTGAATTAGGATTTCCGCCACTTAAAACACTGGATCGAGTACTTTTATCACTCGATCGACCATGTTCAACACTCGATCGAGTGGTTTCCTCAGCATGGTTGCTCGATCGAGTAAGATTACCACTCGATCGACCAACTTGGAATTCTGCACTTCTCGATCGACCGCCATCGTCACTCGATCGAGTGACTGGATGATTAAAACCGCTCGATCGAGTAAAAGAGTCACTCGATCGAGTGGTTACAGCACATGCAGCAAGTATTTCCTTCAAAAACTCGTCTAAATCATCATCCGAGTTATCATCAGCTATCAAAACCTCGTCTTCTTCATGAATGAGGTCATTTTTAAAATTCACTGCATTGACCGGATCACAAACTGGAAGAAGCTTGGCTTGGTCTGTCGCGAGTGTCAACTGTGCGACTTGTTCTTTCAATTCCGATATAACTGTTTCAGATTGCTGTGACATCTTTGACATACTCAACATGATGGATTTTAACTCGGCAATTTCTTCGTTTGCAGAGAGGAGGAATCGGTAGCGGAGTCGTGGCGTGGAAGGGGCAGAGACGCTCTTTATCTCTTCATATAGCTGAGAGAAAGGGACCCCTTGCTTGTACTTCTTATAAGCAAGGGCGCGCTCTACACTTGCCATACATTCATAAAGGTCGTGCCCTTCCTCGCCACATCTACCACATGGCTCTATATGCTCTGTAATCGTAGGCATTGTGGCAAATAAACTTTCAAAGCAACAACTAACCTGCAAAACCAATCAAAGCTTTGCAGAAATGAGATCGGCCTCAAGGAATAAATTCCCTGAGACGAGAGACAAACTTAATTAAAGCAACAAGTTTGCGCCACCTCCCCGGCAACGGCGCCAAAATTTGACACGTCTGTCGCGTACCTGTCAAAAATAACCAACTGGCTCTAACTAATATAGCTAGGGAAGTCGGGTCGAATCCACAGAGAGGTAGGAATTTGTCGGTTGAACTTAAGTTCGTCAAGGTTACCAAATTGGGGGTTTATCAAATGTGATTTCTAAACTAAAAAGGACAAGGGGAAGAGAAATAAAAGGAAGGAGTTAAGCAGATAAAGGAGAACAGCTAAGACAAACGGTTCACCATAATCATCTGGTCGAGTAATCTAGGTCCCAGGTCAATGCAGTACGGTCTAGGGGGTAGCGAACGTCACCTTTCGGTCCTTAATTCACCCTAAAGTGTAAACAGTTTAACTTTCGCCCTCGCTGCAATACTCTATTGTTCGCCACTAGTCTGCCTTTTCCAACCTTTCGGTCCAGGTCAAGGTTCACTAAGAATAAGGGTCTAACTGCGTCGACTCAATTAGGCAATTACAGTTAATTGTAGCATTTAAACAACAAAGACGGTACCGACATTAACCTAGTAAATCGATTACTCTCCCTTCATATTATGGATCCCCTATAGTCTTAGCATAGGGAAATTAGCTACTCATAATCGTCGGATTAACAATTACAATAACCAAATAATTAAGACCAACCATGATGATGAAACTAATAAGAATTCAATTAAGCAATTATAATGACAAGAGAAAAGGATTTCAAGCAGTAATTAAGATTGAGAAATAAATTAGATTGATAATACCGAATCCGAGTAGCAAAGTATAGAGGAAGAGTAAAATCCAAGAACAATGATAAAGTGTGATCCCAAAATAAACCAGTCAAGAGAGAGAGAGTAACGTGATGTTCTCCCTCAGTCTTATACTAAAATTCCACTCTCAAACCTAATCCACGGACTAATTACAAAAGCCCATAAATGATTAGGCGGAAATTAACAGTAGCACAGGAAACCGCTCGATCGAATAGAAGTAATCCACTCGATCGAGCAAATTATCACCAAACCACTCGATCGAGTAGATATGACCCACTCGATCGAGCACCACTTGCATAAATTCCTCGATCGATCCCTCAAACAGCTCGATCGATCAATCTTGAGTGTATAAAGCATTCGATCGAGCAGTTAACCACTCGATCGAGCTACGTAGGCACGTTAGACCATGAATTGCTTCCCAAACTTAGCTCACGCGTCTTCCAAGTATTAGATTTCCAAGCTCCAGCTCCTTATTTTCCATGAATGCATACAATTGGGACAATTAAGGCTCGATTTAGCTCCTCTTCGGTCGATTCCTGCAAATTATAATAAACGGACCAAAGTAGAACATTCGGGGGCATTTGTAGCCAGATGCTACATAAAAAGCACAGAAATGCGTGTAAAAATGAGGTGAAAACCTTATATAAAAGACACGCATCAACTCCCTTCAAATATATATGATCTATTCATTGTAACCATAACTTGTCAACCTTGGTGTATATCCAGTTTACTAACTTCCCAACATTAGCAATATTCCATACTCCATCTTCTTTCACTCCTAGACCACCTTGTTTCTTATCACAACAGACTTTGGTCCAAGCCACCAATTGAGCTCTATGATACCAGTTCCCCATCACACATATAATTCCTACACAGTCTCTATACGTTTAATCACACTTTTAGGTATTAGGAAGATCGAGGACCAATATTATGCAATGTATTGAGAACAAAGTTAATGAGAACCAACCTGCCTGCATAGCTAAGCTTTCTTGCCCCAATCCCCCTAACTCTATTCACAATCTTCTCTAGCAATATGTTACAATCAGCTCTTATATATTAACCTCCCAGCCTGAATAGGTATGCCAAGGTATTTAAATGGTAAAATTACTTCAATGTATCCAAAGACTTGAATTATATCTGCCCTTAAGCTGAGATCCACACCACTGAATACCATTTCTGATTTCGATGCATTTACCTTCAATCAAGAAGTTGCAGAAAAAGTTGTTAAAGCCCTTAGTAATAACATCACAGATCTCACATCCCCATTACTGAACATAAGCAAGTCATCGACAAATAAGAGGTGATTAAGTTTTAGGCTCCTGCATAAAGCGTGGTATCTGAAGTACCACTGTTAAGTTGCATAATCCATTACTCTAGTGAGGTACTCCATACAAATTGTAAATAATATAGGAGACAGAGGATCTCCCTGCCTAAGTCCCTCTTTCCATGAAAATATCCAAACTGCCCACCATTCAGATTGAGGGAGAAGGAAGTAGAAGTGACACAAGCCATCATTTGTTCCCTAAACCTATCTGGGAAATCAAGTGCCCCCCCCCCCCCCCCCAAACATCTGATCTACAAATTGCCACTCAATAGTATCATAGACTTTTTGCAAGTCCAACTTAAACATAAATCTAGGAGAAGCAGTGGCTTTATTATAGAGTCTAACCAGGTCTTGACAAATTAATATATTTTCCAATATACTTCTCCCCTTTATGAATGCTACCTGATTTCTACTCACAATATCACGTAATACCAATGACAGTCTATTACATAAAAGTAGATATTGTCTTATATAAGAGATTACAACATGAGATGGGCCTAAAATGCTTGACATTGGAAGGCCTATCCACCATTGGGATTAAGGTAATGACAGTGGCATTAATCTGTCCCAACAATTTGAAGTCTAAAAAAACTTAGTAATAGTAGCACATACCTCATCCGTAACTATCTCCCACGCATTTCTATAAAATTGGTTGGTAGAGCCATCAGGTCAAGGGGACTTGTCCTTAGGAATGCTAAACAGACAAGCTTTAACCTTTGCCACAGTCGCAGGTTTGTTTAACATGTCCCAATGCTCCATGCTACAACATTTACCCCTTCTTACCACTCTGACATTTACTGGATCAATATGGTTATTAGTACCCAGCAACCCCTGATAATAATCTAGGAAGGTAGTCTGGATATGTGCACCCTCAATACAAAGATTACCATTCCGATCCTGTATTTGCAACACCTTATTCATCATCATCCTCTTCTTAATAGCACGATGACAAAAAGCTGTATTTGTATCCCCTTCCATAGTCCATTGTAACTTTGCTTTCTTACTAAGGAAGTTATCCCTATCTACAATTAGTTCTTTCATGTCATGTAACACATTCAACTCCTTCTGTATCAACTTAACATCCCCAAGATTCTCAATAAGCTTCTTCTGAATGTGTTCCAACAAATTATTTGCTACATATTATTTTCTATATCCGAAAAACAGAGGTTATTCAAGCCCTTAAGAATAGGTTATAGTTCCTTCAACTTATTTACTACCCTGAACATCCTTGTACCCTTATACTACTTCCTCAAGATACTCTCCACACTTTCTTTAAACACATCATCTTTGCCCCACATATTAAAGTATTTGAAACTATGTGTAACACCCCCTTCTTACCCGACCAAGGTAATTAGAAAATGTTACCATCTCGGTTTCTTGAGGCAGTGAAATCGGAATTAAAATTAAGAAACATTTATTATAAATGAATTATTTAATGATTACAAACTGTAAACTAATGAATAAAGAAAAAAACAACTCATGATAACTACACTCTTCTAGCCAACTATACTCGACTCCGATGTCATCAAGGCTCGTCCCGTCTCCTACGTGCTACCAAGACAACATGTACATAACCTGCTCCCCATATAATATGAAATATCATATGGATCGACACAGGCCACCCCGAAAATAGGTGACAATTACACATACACACAACACGTCAATTTCAATAAATAAAGTGAGACACGACACAAGTGTGTGAATATGCAACATGACTACGACATGAATGAACCGCTATAAAAAACCATCACTCTGATACCGGGAAACGCCCAGACGTACCCACAACCACCACGGTACCAGGACATGCCCAGATATACCGACAACCACAGTTAGGTACCGGGACACTCCCAAATGTACCGAATCCGGAAGCCAAACGGATCCCCTACCAGATGTCGTGTCTCAGCTATAGGAGTCCCTCCAAACTCAAGTCATTAATGTGCACATTTCTCTTGGAGTGGGAAGCTCCAAGAGGTGACTCAAGCGTAAGACGGTCTCCCAACCATCTTACGTCTCCTCAACAACAAGAATCACCACCAACAATTATCAACCATCACAAATATGGTTAGATGCATCACAATATGCCAATATGCTCGTCTCATAATGATTATGCATAACTCTTACCAATTTACCTTTTTCTCATACATCATGAATACCAATTAACCATATGATACAATATAATCCCCCAACAACATAAAAGACTCACCAAGATCATCAACATTACCATGTGATACAAATCCGACTCATATTATGCAAATGATGTAAAAGACATATAAACATACACACACTATTGAAACCGAGTTGGATTAACCTACCTTTTAGCATTCTTTAACATCAACTCGGATCCCACAACATTTCGTCTCTCGAGACCGTCATAATCCTATATAAATCATGTAATACCATCACAAATACATCTTATGCTATTATATAATACAAAACTCCTTATTATACTCACTAATTACCCATAATACACACACTAACTACTAATTAATTACCCAAATTAAAGACCCCCAAAAGTTAGGGTTTACTACAAAATAAGAAAGGATAGATCTACAATGGTGGAAAGGATGAAAATAAGATGAACAATCCCCTAGAACAAGCTTGAATCCATGGAAGAAGGTTGATGCGTGTCATTTATATGATGTTTTATACCTCATTTTACACGCATTTCAGAGCTCATTTGTGTAGTTTAAGCTACCATTTCCCCTATTTCCGTCTACTTTCGTGTTTTTGTACATTATTGCAGAAATGTGAAGAATCCAGCGGAAATTGAGCTAAATCCGTCCCCGAGTATCCTGCATTGCATTTGACGTGAAGTATTCACTTAAGGAACGAGCTTGGTGCGCATTTCAAGGCCCAAAAGACAAATCCACGAGATTATAGAAGTCAAGTACCAGCTAAAGAAGTCGATCAACCAGTACCCTTAGTCGATCGACCAACTCACTGGATCCAGAAGCTACTGTACACTGTGTCCCAGTCGATCGACCGGTCCCAGCAGTCGATCGACCAAGACGTTACTTCAGACGAGAATTAAAAGATTGGGAAACTTGAAGCCCATTGTATTTTATGTTTTGGAAATAAAAGTTACGTTGGTTTGCTATATAACGTAACCTAGAACATCAGAATAGATATCTAGCTTTTATCAAATTATTATCTAGTTTTACATACAGTTCTTTAGACAATAATTAGGGTTTGGAATATTGGTTTGCATCGGATTTTCGTTCGTACTTCTAATCATTCCGTTACAATTCCTCTGCAATTTCGGTATTCTTTCTGTTCTATTTCAGTTCATCTTTATTGCGTTGATAGTATAGAAATTGCTAGTTAGATTCAAAGCCAATTTTATCGTTTTATGCTATTTATTTATCTTTCCGTATTAATCATGAATTCAGTAGATTTAATAGTCAATCTTATTGTTGTTATCATTCTTAGTATGAGTAGCTAATTTATTCGTGCTAGGATGTAGGGGAATTATAGTATAGGTGACATTAGAATTATCATGGCCTGAATCGCGTGTCAGTCAATTGACTGCCATACCTGGTCGATCGACTGACCACGTGAGGTTTACCTTCGTTTTAATTGATTTAAATGTTGTATTTGACGAATCGAATGCATGCGAATAGTTGAATGTTTAGGATGTGACTGACCCATAAGATCGAGAGATAGGGACAGTTGATTGATCACCAATTAAAATGACTAAACTATGCTGAGATCGAGAGATAGGTAAAGTTTAGATTATTTGTCACTTTTCAGGACGAGAGTCAGTATTAGTGATATTAGGGACTTATAGCGAGATCGAAGAGATCTTTGTCTCAGAAGAGTGGACCGAGAGGACCTCTTGTTTCCCGCCTCATGTGTTTGATTTAGACCGACTTAGTTTGCTGCCGCCGAAACTATAGTGAACCGACCATCCTAGTACCCTTCTTTATATTTGATTTAATATATTTCTTTAGTTTAATTTTTATTACTATTAGCTTTAGACCAAATCGAATCAACCCCCATATTTGTTACCTTAGACTAAATTTAGACGACTTTTAATTACATTCGCCTCCTTGTGGTTCGACCCTGTTACCACTAGCCTAGGTTAGTCTTAATAGGAATTTTAAATTTATTTTTGGTGCTCACAACGACGGGTATCAAATTTTGGCGCCGTTGCCGGGGAGGCAATTGTTCTAATTTTTAGTTGTTTTTATTTAGTCTTTCTTAGTTTAAGGGACATCTGTTCCTTAAACTTTTCTTATATTCTTTTTGTAGTTTCTTCTTATGCGCAGGTCACAGGGTGGTGAACTAGTATCGTTCAATCCCGAGATTGAGAAATCCTTGCGCGAGTTGAGACGATCATCAAGGGTGTTGCCGACAGAGGAAGAGCTGAGTACTCTGTCAAGTTACTACGAGAACGCTCTGTTCGAGGAAGATCCACCTACATCTCCTGCTTCTATTTCTTCAGCTGAGACAGTCACTTCTCCAGAAATTCCAGTCATGGCTAAAGAAGCAACTATAGCAAGTCATTCTGAGCCGACAGCTGAAAATCTTTACAAGGGGTTCGAATTACCTGGAGCTGATAGGAAATTCGAACCGAAGCCTTCCTATATCAACTTAGTTGAGAGGAACCAGTTCGGGGGAGCTGCAAATGAAGATGCAGCCAAGCATATGGAGATATTTATCGATTATTGCTGCTCTATACCCCCACCGACCGGTGTGACCCAGGACCAGATAAAGGAGACTATGTTTATATTCTCACTCCGTGATGCTACAAGGGAGTGGTACAGATATCTGGACCGAGCCGCTCATGGGATCACCGACTGGAATTCCTTAGCCCTGGCATTTTACAAAAAATACTTCTCTGCCTCGAAGACTAATGCCATTAGAGCTCAGATCACGAGCTTTAAACAAGGGCCGGATGAGAACTTTCATGAAGCATGGGTCCGTTTCAAGAAGCTGGTGCGAACCATACCGCACCATGGGTTCGAAAAATGGAGTCTTTGCAATCAGTTCTATAACGGGCTGTATGACGATCAGAGGGTTATTTTGGATCTTTGCGCCCAATGGCCGATTTTTGAGAATATGGGAGAGACTAAGGGGTGGAAGATCATTGATGACTTAGCCACCCACAAAGCCGAGTATGGGAATTCCGGGGGCAATCAAAGGAGGAGGTCTTGAATCTCATTCGTAGCCGCACTTGAAGCTCTCACTGCGAGATTTGACAAGTATGAACTGGGAGGAGCTTCAAAAGGAGGTATTTACCAAGTGAATGCTGTTTCAGACGGTCCTTTTGTCTGTAGAAGATGTGGAGCTGAGGGACATGTCTCAAAAAATTGTCCTAGTCCCTTCGAGTCTTGCGCTGCCTTTCAACATTATAGGCAGACAAACACCTACTATGAGCCTAATGTTCATCCCAACTTGAGGTGGAGTAGCCAGAATGTCCTAAATCCAACTCCACCTCCGCAGTAGCAGCAGCAGCAAGCCTATGTGCCCCCTCATCATAAGCAACAACAATATCAAAAACCTCCCTATGTGCCGCAGCAGCAACAATCTCAAAATTCTGACTTTGCTGAGTTGAAGAATATGTTGCAAAAGGAGTCCCAAGCTAGAGAGGCTGTAATGAAACTTTTAGAAAGCCAAATTGCTCAATTGGCTAGCAAAAGTACCACTCGAGCTCCGGGACACTTACCGACTCAAACTGACCAGAAAGAGACCCTAAATGCCATTACTTTGAGGAATGGGTCTACCTTGGAGAGGCCTGCCATGGTCGAGGACGCTGCTGAAAAGAATGAGGTAAAACCGAGTCAGAATAAAGCTGTAACGAATAATACCAAGAAAAAGGCATCTACCAGGTATATATCGATCGATCGATGTATGTGGCCGATCGATCGGCGAAGTGCGGGATACAGGAGCTTCTGGAACTGTAGACCTCGGTCGATCGACTGAGCAAGGTGGTCGATCGACCGAGGCCACTGCTGATATTGAGAAATTTCGTCCTCCAATGCCCAATAATTTGAGAGACCACTTATTTCGGGGTACGACAACTCCGAAAGTGTTGGGGCAAGACCCGAGTGCTGATGGGTCCGTCCCGATTCCGAAGTACGACCCAATGTCGATCAATGGTTCATATTTGAGACGGTCTGAAGAGGGGTCAAGCTTCAATAAAGAGAAGGTCGTGGAGTTCCAGCCTAAGTCCACGGATGCCGGCATGCGAGACTTAGAGGAGAGGGCTAAGTTACTTCTTTCAGCCCCTTATCCAGAGAGACTAGTACCGACAAAAGAAAAGGTATCTTTCAATAAATTTGAGAATGTTGTTCGTAGACTTAACGTACAAGTACCTTTCCTTGAATTAGTGAATCAAGTGCCCGCTTATATGAAGTTCATGAAGCAATTGCTTTCTAAAAAGAGGTCACTTGAAACAGTGCATACTGTCGCACTCACTAAAGAGTCATGTTCTTATTTGACTCACACTGCACCCCATAAGCTAGAGGACTCGGGTAGCTTTTCCGTTCCTTGTAATATAGGTACCTTCTCTATTGAGAAGGCATTATGTGACCTAGGAGCTAGCATTAGCGTCATGCCCTTGAGTCTCGCTAGAAAGTTAAAATTGAATAAGTTTGCAGTCATGAACATGACCGTTCAGATGGCTGACCGATCTGCAGTCCAGCCTATAGGAGTCCTAGAAGACATCCCTGTGCAAATAGGGAAGTTTTTCTTCCCTGTAGACTTTGTTGTCCTAGACATGCCTGAGGATGCCCACATACCTATCATTCTAGGTAGGCCATTTCTGCACACTGCTGGTGCAGTTATTGATGTTTTTTCTGGGACCCTGACCTTCAAAGTGGGGAAGCATTCTATTGTCTTCGCCCAAACAGCTAGGAAGAAGGACCCCATGTGGCCTGTCACCTGTAATACGGTTTCTAAAAAGAAATCATACTTTGTGCTTCCTGATATGCCTGTCTCTATTCCTATTCCTGTTATAACACCTCCGCCCCAAACTGGGAGCAAGAAGGAGGAAGATTCTGTTGTTTTAGACATTGCAGGAGCTGGTTTGGGGAAGGAAGAGCCGCGGGTCACTCCAGCTGTGAAGGAGCAAATCGTTTCGAGAGACGGTCTTGGATGCCTGAGTTATGGCATTGATGAGGAGCTTGAAGATGAGCCAGCCAAAGTGAGACAGTCCGACTTGGATTTTGATGAGCCGGAAGAGGTCATTGATTGGGGAGATGACAAAGCTGTCGATCCGTCAAGCTCTAGGGATGCTGAAGTTGAGAAAGGTGCAGCTGAGAAGATGAGCACCGTTGAGGCTACCTCTTGTAGCCAGAAGCCGACGAAGTGGGCCATACCGTGGCCGTTCTTGATCAACTATTAGTTGATCACATACCTTACAAACATTTTATTGCTTTTTAAACTCTTTTTTATTGTTTTTGTGTGCGCGAGACTTCGCATTTATTTTGGTTGCTTAGGATTTTTAAGTACTTTAGAGTTTACTCTGGGTTTTGCGCAATTTTAGGCGCGTATTATTGTGCATTTACAGGTTTTTAGATCTCATTAGCTCAAGTAATTGAGCAAATACGAAGAAATCAGAAGTTACAGCAGTATTTCCAGTCGATCGACTGGGCTATGTGGTCGATCGACTGGTCAGCAGTTTCCAGGAGCTACCGTTCCTTTCACCTTGGTCGATCGACTGGGTGATGTGGTCGATCGACCACCCTGCACTGCTGTACTTGTTCACGACCTCTCCCCTGCTGTGTTTGGTCGATTTGCGGACTTGAGGGAGTTTTCTACTCCACTTTATCTTCCGTCAAATTATTTATTTCTTCTATTTTTTCTAACCTTGTGCACGTAATTACCGCTTCATTATTGTTTTCTCGATTTTATGCATGGGTTTTGCTTGTCTTTCAGGTACTTTTTGGTGGCACTGCTAGCTACTGAAACCTCCTAGCTTACGCTGGTTTGGGGAGGTTTCCTTTTGTTGCGCTTAAGGTCTTGTGAGTTCCCGATTTTCACTTCATGTCATATTTCTTTATTTTCTCGCAAATTCTCGTTTTCCATTTTTCTTCATTACATGATTTTGCACAATGGGGACATTGTGTGATTTGGTTTGGGGAAGGGTTTTGCGTCGTATTTCATTGGCTTGCATTCACGTTTACGTTTCAGTTTTGCATTGTTGTTTATCTCTTTATACATATACAAAATACCAAAAAAATTGAAAAATTTCAAAAATTCTAAAAAATGCATGTTTATTTTAGCATATAGGTCGAGTCGGAACGGTAGTATTTCAATGATGACATTGCATTTGCATCTGTTTTTGCGTAAGCCGTGCTAATTAACATGTTATTAGTAGAATCTTATAAGTGCATATCTACGAGTTTTCGTTAATTATTTGCTGAGCTTGAGACTTGACTTAGACTTTTGGCAAGCTACATCATACTTTCTAAGGTTTAGAGCTTATAACTGGTGACATCTATGACCAGTTTATCTAGGATGTGAGTAGTACTCCTTATGAGACATGTTACATAAATGTGCATAAATATGAACTTGATCTGCTTAATACCTGTGTGCATTCGGTTTGTGGGTTGTTGACACATGTGGTAGAGGTTTTCCCTTTATTCGTTTTGCCCATAAGCTTCACACTGCGAAAAACAGCCTTTTTGTCCCATTACTACATCCTACATTTAGCCTGCCTTTGTCAAGCTAGTAGTATATGTTCTTGGGATTGTTACTTAGTTTTGGTAGCATTTGCTCTTATTGAGATATTGTTGGGAAGATGAAAGGAAGAAAAGAAGAAGTTGAAAAAGAAACAAAAAGAAAAAAATGATTCGAAAAAAGAAAAAAAGAGTTATGTACTGTTCAAAGCGGTCGATCGACTGCCAATTCTGGTCGATCGACTGGAGTCCGAAAGAAAATCAATTCGCATAAATTCAAAATCCTTATCTTATGGCGATTTTTGCTCCCATGTTGCATTAGTATCTTATGGGGAGTTAGTTGATTACTTTTATACTGGAGATTGTGAGATTTGTGCTTGCTATAGCACCGTTTCGTTTGATTATGAGCAAGAAGAAGGATGTTGCCACATGGTTCCGTTTGGGTACTAGCTTGATCACCGGTACCTCCACTTTCCCATAATTGTTTTGCCCCTTCTTACCCATACCTCACATATCCACATATATACCTCGGCATGTGTCACGGTCTTTTGTTGGTTGGAATGCATATGTACGGTCATAGAGATTACTTTCATATTATATTGCAGGCATGTTCTTATAGGTCGTAGTTAGGTGAGAGTCTTTACAAAATGAATTCTTTCTATCCTCTTATTTATTCACCGGTGCTTATGTGTGATTTGAGCGACCCGTGAGAGTCCAAATTGATAAGTCTCTATAGTTGACAGTTCTGCGGTTTTTAACGACTTCATAACTCGGTTGCATGATTCATAGTTGCTAATTGATTGTTAGTTGCATTAAAATGGTTTAGGCTTTACATGTTGTAATTCGCTCTGAGATTGAACTCGTTCCATTAGGTCATTAGATCGAGTCTAGTTCTTGCTTGGGGACAAGCAAGGGTTTGGTTTGGGGAAGTTTGATGCGTGTCATTTATATGATGTTTTATACCTCATTTTACACGCATTTCAGAGCTCATTTGTGTAGTTTAAGCTAACATTTCCCCTATTTCCGTCTACTTTCATGTTTTTGTACATTATTGTAGAAATGTGAAGAATCCAGCGGAAATTGAGCTAAATCCGTCCCCGAGTATCCTGCATTGCATTTGACGTGAAGTATTCACTTAAGGAACGAGCTTGGTGCGTATTTCAAGGCCCAAAAGACAAATCCACGAGATTATAGAAGTCAAGTACCAGCTAAAGCAGTCGATCGACCAGTACCCTTAGTCGATCGACCAACTCACGGGATCCAAAAGCTACTGTACACTGTGTCCCAGTCGATCGACCGGTCCCAGCAGTCGATCGACCATGACGTTACTTCAGACGAGAATTAAAAGATTGGGAAACTTGAAGCCCATTGTATTTTAGGTTTTGGAAATAAAAGTTACGTTGGTTTGCTATATAACGTAACCTAGAACATCAGAATAGATATCTAGCTTTTATCAAATTATTATCTAGTTTTACATACAGTTCTTTAGACAATAATTAGGGTTTGGAATATTGGTTTACATCGGATTTTCGTTTGTACTTCTAATCATTCCGTTACAATTCCTCTGCAATTTCAGTATTCTTTTTGTTCTATTTCAGTTCATCTTTATTGCATTGATAGTATAGAAATTGCTAGTTAGATTCAAAGCCAATTTTATCGTTTTATGCTATTTATTTATCTTTCCGTATTAATCATGAATTCAGTAGATTTAATAGTCAATCTTATTGTTGTTATCATTCTTAGTATGAGTAGCTAATTTATTCGTGCTAGGATGTAGGGGAATAATAGTGTAGGCGGCATTAGAATTATCATGGCCTGAATCGCGTGTCAGTCGATCGACTGCCATACCTGGTCGATCGACTGACCATGTAAGGTTTACCTTCGTTTTAATTGATTGAAATGTTGTATTTGACGAATCGAATGCATGCGACTAGTTGAATGTTTAGGATGTGACTGACCCATTAGATCGAGAGATATGGACAGTTGATTGATCACCAATTAAAATGACTAAACTATGCTGAGATCGAAAGATAGGTAAAGTTTAGATTATTAGTCACTTTTCAGGACGAGAGTCAGTACTAGTGATATTAGGGACTTATAGCGAGATCGAAAGATGCTGTCTGTAAAGAGTGGACCGAGAGGACCTCTTGTTTCCCGCCTCATATGTTTGATTTAGACCGACTTAGTTTGCTGCCGCCGAAACTATAGTGAACCGACCATCCTAGTACCCTTCTTTATATTTGATTTAATATATTTCTTTAGTTTAATTTTTATTGCTATTAGCTTTAGACCAAATTGAATCAACCCCCATATTTGTTACCTTAGACTAAATTTAGACGACTTTTAATTACATTCCCTCCTTGTGGTTCGACCCAGTTACCACTAGCCTAGGTTAGTCTTAATAAGAATTTTAAATTTATTTTTGGTGCTCACAACGACGGGTATCAAAGGTGTTTATGGTGTTTTAGAGAGAAGGGAGAGAGTTTATAGTAAGAAGGAAGAAGGAGGAAATCATTTAGATAGGATAAGATGTATTCCCGAATTTGGTGTTTATCGGGTACTGCACAGTGGCACTCGGTCGAGTGTCGAGTCCACTTGGTCGAGTGCTCGTCCACTCGACCGAGTTTCAACCACTCTATCACGTTAAACACTTACTCGGTCCACTGCAGTACCACTAGGTCTATTCTAGGTCATACTTGGTCTAGTGTACGGTCCTACTCTCACTCTCGAGTACATCATATCTCGTTTGATGGTCCTTTCACGCAAACCAAGGTACAAAAGTGGGTCCCAAATGATACGGGTATTACAATCTTTCCCCCTTAAAATGAACTTCGTCCCTGAAATTCGCCTCACTCTCTCTTTCCCACCAAACTCTCTCAAGTCCCTTTTCTTTCCAGCCTTAACGTGTTCACTCTTTTTACATATCATCGTTTCTCAACTCAAGGTTCTCTTGCTCTCATGCTCTTGGTTTCACTCTTTTTAACTTCTTAATTGTTACATTAACCCCCCCCCCCCCCCCCCCCCCCACCCAAAAAAAAGAGAACTTCGTCCCTAAGTTCACTGTTAATTAACCATGACCCTTTTTCCGGGTTTATAGTATGTTCTCATTATATACTTATATTTTTTGTACGGCTTTTACCCTACGGTTCCCCACATGGTCAAAGTACAAGTCAAGCTCAAAGCTTACATTCTACTTTCAAAGATAACCGCTACTCGTGCTACTATTTGTACATATTGTTCATTATTATATTTAAGTAAAACCACCGTATGGTTATCCATGTGTCCATTCTATCTCGCTTTCATACCATCAGTCCCGCTTATAACCATGAAAGACTCAACTATGCATACAAATCATTATGCATCATGCGTCATATGGCAACGTTTCATACTATCATGACAGTACTAATCCTTTATTTTACCCAAACATAATCACAAAATTAGTGTATAACAATCAAGTTCAACATTTTACTTTTGTTATCTACTTAATCATGAAGGTTGATATACTTTTGTTATCTACATACTAATTACATTGTTAAACTTAAACAATTCGTGAAATCCAATTATGTGATGTTTCTATGGTCATTCACTCGCTATGAGGGTGTTAGCGTCTCAAAATAAGCGTACTCACCAAAATGATTGGTCGAAAATAAGCAAAACCGTATACAAACAGTCCACTCAATCGAGTGTACCAGCCACTCGGTCGAGTGAAGCAGACACTCGATCGAGTGTCCACTGGGAAGAAATGTTTCGAGAATTTCTTACTCTCTAACTTGTCCATTTTCTCACATAAGTGCAAAATAAGTTCCGATGGTGATTACCACACCATTCAGTCATCCTAAAACGAGCAAGTTCTAGGCCTTACGGCCATAATTACAACGTCCAAATTAAATAGTTCAAGTGTTAAACCGACACAAATGTTAAACAAGTTTACATAAATAAAACAATTAAGACTGAGAAGAGGACTTTCTCCTCTTATCAAGCCTCTTCACCTACCGGACTATGGCTCCTTCATTGTTTACCGAGGACTCCTTCCTCCGTGTGCTAAGCTCTTCACTCCTTGTTTTGCCCGAGGTGTCCATCGTCGCATCTTCCACTATCGCGTTAACATAGCGGCCATGATACTCCATAAGTCTTGGTGCCCAACTCGATGCTCCTCTTCCACTCCCACTCCCATAGAAAACACCATCCCCACCCTCATGTAAGACACCACCCACTTCCTCATGGTAGGTACTATCCACATTCTCTCGGTAGCCACCACCCACATTCTCTTGGTCTCCACCACCTTGATAAGCATCGCCAAAGAAACTCCCGGTAGCATAGTGAGGTCCCGCCCAAGGACCAAGTAAGTGTCCATCACCGTGAGGGATTCTCGTATTCCAATCCGAGGGTTGGATTCCATAAGGTTTGAAAACTCTCGAGGTGTCACTATCCCCTGACCAAAAATTAGGGTGTTGCGTGGGTCTTATACCTTGGTTGTAGGTGAATTCATGCATGTCCCTTAGGATTAAAGAGTTGTTCACTCTCTCAATAAGGTCTGCCATGGAGTATTGATGGTCATAGGGCGGCGGGGGTTGGACATATCCCTTGGTGTAAGATGGCATATGCATGGAATGCCTAGGTGGGTATGGAGTGGTGAGGAGTCGCACATAAAAGAAGAAGACGGGGCATAACTAGAGTGCCTAGGGTGATCAATAGGCGGTGAAGGCATGGGTGAGGTCGACAGTGGTTCACGGAGTAGTTTTGGGGTCCTAGCCCGCTCCACTTCTTCATCACTAAGGGCGTAGGTGAGGTCGAGTGGAATGAGGTACAATTGGGCCGGAGGGCGAGGTGGGGTCATCTCTGGTAGGTGGGAGGTTTCGGGCAATCTCCCGGGTGCGGGAAGTTTCATGTACAAGTCCGTGTTCACTTTCGACGAGTACCCATCATTGCCCTTCCTCTCCAAAATCCAAAATATGTTCTTCATATAGGCAATTTCAAAGTATGGCACGGCCGCACTCATAGGTCTATCAATATCCCCCAGTTCATAACCCAAGAGGTTCTTGGCTAATCTAGTCACTGGGGCGCCATAGTCAAAAGAGCACTTGTCGGACTTGGTCATCCTCTCAAATTCTAAGCTTACCATAGTCACGGGGCTAAAGTAAAAACGTCTCTCATAACATGGGTTGAGGTAAGAACTTAAAAGTAATACTTCCTGTTCCGGGTGTAATTCCGGAGCAGGATTTGTGACCACGTAAGCTTGTAGAATGATGTCTTTGCTTGACTTTTCCTTTCGCTCTTTCCTGTTTAAGATGAACAAACTGAGGGCTTGGCTTGGTACCGAGCGTACTCACTCCGACGCTCAAGTCAGTAAACTTAAAGAGATTAAGTTGTGTGTTACTTGGCAAAGTATATTGTAGAGAGATAAGGGAGTTTATACCAGATTAATAGTGAGTTTTAGGATGAATTGTGGATCGTTTTCTCAATGAGGATTGAGGAGTATTTATAGACTTTCACCTTTTGTCACGTAGTGGCCAAGTGGCTAGCAGGTGGAAATACTGTTCTACCCTCGGCCGAGGGACCCATGGCAGGCCGGCTGGCCTGGTTGACTCCATGCCGAGAGGACTTGGATGTGAGTACGCGGATATGCCTCCCGGCTGGCTAGTTACCTAGCCGAGACCCAAGTGACAGGCCGACAAGCTGCGTCGGTTAGGCTGTCTAACACGTTGACTTGCTATCTTTTGGCTTTGACCTTGCTCAATTTGTTGACTCGGTCAGCGGGTGCAGAATATGCCCCCAGCGTAGTCTATGCCGTGGTATGGACCTTCGATGAGTGTTGAGCGTATTCTGCGCAAGTTGAACTTCTTCCCCGGCTTCTTCTTCCTCGGTTTGGTTCTGTTCGGGCCGTACCATATCCCCCCTCCGCATGGATGTGTAATGGACATCCTATGTGGAAAAGAAAATGGCGTTGGCCGAGACCAAGGTTGAGAGTGCCGTTTGTACTTTTGATTGCCCCCGACCGGTGCTGTCTTTGCTTTGTTGATCAGCTGGCCGCTAGCAAGCAGATACCAAGGAGCGTGTCGAAGAAGTTTGGTCACTGTATGTCGATTGACATTCCGTGGCTGCATGCTTGACACGTGGCTTGGCGTTGATTGGTGGACGTTTCATGGGCTTTGCCCTGATTGGTCCGCTTCATGGGCTTTGCTCTATAAATAGAGTAGTGTGCCCCGTTTTTTGGCCATCAAACTTCATTTTCTCAAAAAAATTCCCCTCTCTTAGTTTTTCGAAAGAATTTCTCTCTAGTCTTCAAAGCGTTACTCGGCGTAGCACTTTTTCCAAGGTAAACAAACAAATTTTTCCAACTTTTTAATTGTTAAGTTTTTGTTGTCACTATGTCTTCTGCGGATGCTCAACCCAGTACCTCTGCGCCGGGGGGCGAACCATCGCATTCTGATGAAGAGGAGGCACTGGTTGTCACCCCGATAGGGTTTGGGGGTCCCAAGCCGCTTTCTCCTGAAATTGATGAGCAATCTTTGGAGGGTTTTGATGATGACGATGATGAGGCGACCCCTTCTGTCGTAAAGAGGCCGCATTTCTTGTGGCACGGCGACGCCTTTGTTCGATCGATCCCCGATCGTGCACGGACGAACAAGTTCGCTAGTTGCTCGGTTCGATCTTTTTGAAGACCATTACTCCTTCGGCAGGGGGTATAAAATTGTTATCCCCGAGGAGGGTCAGGCGGTCTGTTGCCCTCCCAAGGGCTGTATCGGCGTATACATCGACACCGGAGTATGGGCTCCGGTTTCTTCCGAATGAATACGTTCTGCGCCATAATTAAAGCCATGAATGTCGCCGTGGCCCAACCGCATCCGTTGGCCATCAGGACGATTATTGGCTTTGTATGGTTATGTCTTTTTAAAGGGGAGGCCCCAACGGTGAACCTATTCCGCAGGCTCCACCATCTTCGCCAGACTACCCTAGGTGGCCCGGGGTGGTACAGATACTGAGACCGAGGCGGGTTATGTCACCGTTTCCAAGTTGACATCTTGCAAGGACTGGAAGGGGCGGTGGGTATACGTTGAGGTTCCGGAGGACTACGCACGTCTTGCCGGTCCTTTCGAGCCGCGTCAATTTGCGGTGTGAGAATCAAGGGGAGCATGACAAATATGTCTCCTGGAGTAAGCTTAAGATGGACGCCAGCAGGGTCTATCTTAATGAGGACGAAAAGCGGGCAATAAGGTTTGTTTGAGGTGAGAAGGATGGCACGCCGAAGGGATGGATGCCCCGACGCGGATCGTTCTTCGAGGATGAGTTGCTCGCCACGTCGGCCTCATCCGGCCCTCGGCCCGGGGTGAGTGGGGTCGGTATGAGGCCCATCTTTGCTTTTTATGTTTCGTATTTGAACCTTGATTTATTTCTTTTGCTTAACTCCCGCTTCGTTTCTTTTGCGAGACCGATATGGCCGGAATCGCCTGTCTGTCCTCAAGAGGTTGGGACTTGACGAGAACGGGAGAGTTGTTGAGCCGCATCCTAAGGCCGGGCCACGTGATCGCAGACCGGCGCCTCACGAACTTATGGAGCAAGATTGAAGGCATTGGATGTGGCGGCGGCTCAGCGCAGATTCTTTGGTAACGTGCCGCGCCGGAGACCAAAGACAACGTCTACGGCGGCAACGACGTCGACTCGGCTCGATCTTCAATCCTCGTTGTCCAAAAGGAGCGGTGGTCGTCGATGTTGAAGAGGAGGTCACCGTTGTGGAGGGTCCTCCTCCTTCAAATAAGAGAAAAGAGGCCGAGCACACGCTTCTTCTTTCGTTATTCGAGGTAGGAAAAGGAAAGGGACCAGCCCGACCCTCCGCCCAAGAAGGCTAAGACTGTACGGATCTAACCCATGGCTCGATTGAGCTGGTTCATTGGGCATTCCGATGACGGGCTTTCGACATGTCAATGAATGTTGACATGGATGCTTTGTCGGGGTTTTTGTAGATCACTTGGCCGTGTTTGTCGTTCTCACTGAACGACAATTGGAGAAGCAGCCTGTGCAGACGGGCGGTAGGAACGTCACCGTTGACTCCTCATCCCAGAAGGTTTCCCCTGCTCAGCTTGTGGCGGAAGGCAGAAGGTTGTCCAAGAGGTTGGGGAGGTGGACTGAAATAGCCGCCAATCATATTATCGAGCAAGAAGAGATCATGGCTCGAGCTGGCAACACGCTTGAACGGCTTAATCTCGATCTTGCTGTCGCTAAGAAGGAGGCCGAGAGGTCGAAGGAGGACTTCCAGGCCGCCAAAAATGATTTCCTCGCTGAGCGAAAGCTTAGGGAGGACGCTGAGAAGGCGGTCCTAGCCGAGAGGGCCAAGGTTGAGGCTGCATTGGCTGATGCCGCTAAGCTGCGGGAGGAGCGGGACAAATTTCAGGGTGGCTATAACGCCGTGGTTGGGCAGAAGGAGAGATGGAAGACCTTGCATTCGGCTGGGGCGAAGGAGCACAAGAACACAAAGGCCATCCTTGCCCAGAGGGAGGAGGACATTGAGACGCTGAAAAATGTCATTATCCCTGACATGTGTGCCCAGTACCGGGACCAGGCCGAAGATGCTACCAGGGATGTAATTAAAGAGCTCCTTCCTGAAGGCTCCTTCCCGTGGAAAGATTTCGACCGGCTTCTTGATGAGAAGGCGGCTGCTGCGGAGGCAAAGGCGGCGGAGAAGGCAAAGGCGGCGAAGGCCGCTGAGGAGGCTGCGGAGAAGGCGGCCTGGGATGCTAAGGTGAAGGCGGCCGGGGAGGAAGGCGAGAGGGCAAAGGCGGTGAAGGCGCCAAATCGGCTCGGGCCTCCCATCGATGGTGATCTTGCTGCTGCCGGTGGCGAGCGAAACAAGCATAGGGAGACGGGCGGTCGTCACCGAGATTCACCGGCCCTTCGACGACTTCACTGTTCGGGGCTAACTATTGAGCCTTTCATCCCTACCATCCTTTTGGCGCTTTCAAGTCTTATGTCTGTAACCTTTTGTTGTACCTTTTGTTAAACTTTGGTAGGTTGTGTTTAGGCTATCCTTATGGGGACGGCCGTCGACTTTGTTGTGCTTCACTTGTAAACATTTTTCAATAAAGTTTGTTTATTTTGCCTCCATTAAGTTGTCTTCTTACGTTTCAACATATTGAGTGCTTTTTCGTTTTTACTTTCGGCTTGGCCGAGGCAGTTAGAAGGCGCATCTCAATTGTACTTAAACGTTTTTAAACATGTTGGCATGTCGGTCGCTTCCTCCTCCACTCCCGGTCTTAGCCGGAGCGGTCAGATTTGCGCTTCCCAACCGCCGTTGTGAACATGTTAGCGTATCGGTCGTTGTGTCCCCGTCACTCCCGGCTTTGGCCGAGGCAATCGAGGTTACGGCTCGACAGCGTTTGTATCTGTAGACATATTGATCGCTTTCTCTGCCACTCCCGGATTGGCCGAGGCGGTCAGATTTGCGTTTCTCAACTGTACTTATACGTTCCTAAGCATGTTGGTCGCTTTCGCGAGTATCAACTGCATTTGTAGTGACTGTCGTGGCGTCTACTAAGCATGTTGGCCGCTTTCGCGAGTATCAACTGCCATTGCGGTGACTGCCCGGCTTTGGCCGCGGCGTCTACCTTGGTCGGCACCGGGACTTCGAGGACATAGGCACTGAGGGGCTGTCTGACCACGTGTCGAATGACACGCGGCGATCGGCTCCTCGCAACCTTAGTCCGGCTTCTCTCCCCGTGGCGGGAAGGGCTTCTTGTTCTCCGACTTTGGAGAGTCGGACTTCTTTTTTCATTTCTTCGGGGGTGGCCTCGTTGTTGCCGCGGCGACGCTGTCCTCCCGCGAGTGGGGGAAGGACTTTGGTCCGCCACTGGCACCACGGGCTCCGCCGGTGTCCTTGCATACCCAGCAACTTGTATTACTCCGGTCAAGTTGTTCGGAGTTACTTTGTGGGCCCTGGTCACCTGTGGAGGCGCTGCCACCACCGTCGTCGTGACAGGGGTGACCGGCGTACCACCCATCAGGTCCAGGAATAGCTTCAATTTGGCCGCGTCGACCACATGTCCCATGACGGTGACTTGGCCGGTCGGCAGCGGTGTTTCTGGCTCTCTTGGCATCCCGTACTTCACCGGCTCAATCACTCGGCCGGTGGGGGACTGCCCGATCTCAGAATTAGGGAACGTGTCATCCTGGTAGTATGCAGTTTCGTCACTCATAATTACTTCTTGTTGTTTTGACATCCTCTTAGCTCTTTTAATGGTTTTTGGTTGTTTGTATTTTTTTTTTTTTAAAGGTAGGTGACCAGCTTTTAGTATGGTTCCCCACAGACGGCGCCAATTGTTCCGGGTGTAATTCCGGAGCAGGATTTGTGACCACGTAAGCTTGTAGAATGATGTCTTTGCTTGACTCTTCCTTTCGCTCTTTCCTGTTGAAGATGAACAAACTGAGGGCTCGGCTTGGTACCGAGCGTACTCACTCCGACGCTCAAGTCAGTAAACTTAAAGAGATTAAGTTGTGTGTTACTTGGCAAAGTATATTGTAGAGAGATAAGGGAGTTTATACCAGATTAATAGTGAGTTTTAGGATGAATTGTGGATCGTTTTCTCAATGAGGATTGAGGATTATTTATAGACTTTCACCTTTTGTCACGTAGTGGCCAAGTGGCCAAGTGGCTAGTAGGTGGAAAGACTGTTCTACCCTCGGCCGAGGGACCCATGGAAGGCCGGCTGGCCTGGTTGACTCCATGCCGAGGGGACTTGGATGTGAGTACGCGGATATGCCTCCCGGCTGGCTAGTTACCTAGCCGAGACCCAAGTGACAGGCCGATAGGCTGCGTCGGTTAGGCTGTCTAAGACGTTGACTTGCTGTCTTTTGGCTTTGACCTTGCTCAATTTGTTGACTCGGTCAGCGGGTGCAGAATATGCCCCATCACTTCCATAGAGTTTAGTTTGCTAGGGTCCCTCCTCCCATAAAGGATATTGGTCAAAAGGCGAAGGAAAACTTTTAAAATGAGGTGTTCCACGTCATTTATTTTCATGGCACTAACGTCGGTGTGTTGGTTACCCGTGTAAAGATCAATGTAGTTCGTGGCTTTTATTTCCTTTTCCACCTTGTCATGAGTAAAGGTAGTCCTCTTTCCTACACCTAGTCGTTCCGCTGTGGACGTAGCCACCTGCACGCCCCAGCCGATCTGTGGGACATACAGCGGTCTTTTGAAAGCCACGCTCGGCCGGTTTTGTCTCGGTAAGGGTCTCGAAACGATTAGAGATGTTCGGAGTCGCCACCAATCATTTGTGGGATGCTTGGAACCCGTTCAAATCCACTTTATACCTCAGTCAAACGAATCACAAAGCATTGTTTGACATAGGTACTAAAGATAAGGAATCATCCCTCTTTAGCATCCTATCTCTAGAATGACTCTCGTACGCCCTGGATAAAGTCATCCACTATCCAAAGTTTCTGAGTAAGAGGTGAAGGTACGTATTGGGAAGCCCTTTAATCAGACACCCAATCCCGCCCGCGGTAGCGGCCTCTACTGATCGATCTTGGTTGGTTGAATGCAAAAGTTGATAAAACGATTTAAATGCATGAATGCGCATCCAATAATTTAAACCTAACATGTGAGAGCTTTCTAAGTAGGTTGATTTAATCCAAGTATCAAGTATAAGATGTCGAGTTGGATTTATGGTTGATTTGCATGCAAGACGGAAATTAAACATCCATTTACCGAATTAGGTTTATGGTGCATAACGTGATCCGTTTGTCCTAGTAAGGCACTTTGCAAATACGATTTTTGAATGAGCAAGTTAGTCGTCTGATCCGTCCTATATCTGGGTTAGCCGGAGTCGGGATCGTCCTAGACTAATGCAGGAAAGGGAACAGACCCTGCACCAGGCAGCCAGATGAGGCGCGAGCCTATTGGCGATGTAAGGGGGTCTCCCCTGGTTTGAAAATAGGAAAAGAAATGACCTGTTTAGGCGTGGGTCAGTCAACGGTATAAGACGCATTCTGACCATTGAAAAAACGTATATAAAACGTATCGAAAATGGGTATTTGGACCCGTTTTGGTTTGAAAGGACCGTTTAGGTCGTATTTGTGTTGATTTGAGGAACGAGACTTGAGTAATCATCATTGTTTTGATGATATTCGATGTCAGGTTCGACTTTATAAGCTTAACATGAATAGTTTTGAAAGTAATTATGAACTAATTGTTTTAAGTTCATTTGAATATAATTAGTCGATACTCATCATCGTACTCGGGTTAAAATCCGACATGGTATGTAGAACCAAGGATGACTTTGTGTTGGTGACTAATACATTTATTTTGTAAATGTAAAAAAAATGATGAAAGGCTTTAAAATACCTTCCAAAATGTAAAGAAATGAAATAAAAGGCTTTAAAATACCTTGTAATTAACCAAATATTATCACCGAAACACGAATTAAACCGTCATGGTATTAAGAACTAAGGGTGAAAAATGCTTCTGGTTAAAACTTGTAAAAGAAAATAAAATGGGTTTGAAAATACTTGAAATGGTAAAAACCGATTACAAATATGAAATTGAAAAATAGAGGAAAAGAAGAGACCAAACACGGATTGGACTTAAGGCTGGGCAGGCTGCTTTAGGCGCGAGCCTGTGTGCTACGTAAGTAGCCTCTGCCTTAACTAAAAAGTCCGGTTTTGGCTCATTATTCCCATATTTTGGACCATGTTATACATGATTTAGCATGTTATAGTCATGAAACAAGTAAAGACATGATAAAAGAAGGATTTTTACACCCTCATACTTACATGCTTGGTTTATGGCGAGAAACCGACGTAAGTGTATCAACTCGTTTGGTCGGAAAAGACTCGGTTTAAAACCGTTTTAGTAAGTAAAAAGAGTGTTTTATTAAGTTTAGTGATGGTGTAGTGGTCGAAATGGTCGGTCAAGTGATTTAATGTATGATGACGGTACCAAACAATGTGTAAGGCTTGTATTTACGATCGGTAGGTCGTAAATACGCGTCGGATTGTGACTTAGGAAGTCGAGTCTAGAATTTTAAGGGAGAAAGCGGGGGCGGACACTCGCGTAAGTTCTTAAATGGGGGCATTTGAGGGGTATTTATTGGAAAATGAGTGGTTGTGTGAGTTTTGAGCGACGTGGCCACCTGGGCTGCTCAAAGAGGCGCGAGCAATGTAGCACGTCTTTGAGGTGTCTTGTCGCTTTCACACAAATGCAATCATGATTTGTTCTATCCTAGGATTTGTATTGACATGTTTGGTACTTGACCATACATGAATCCGGGAAATCTCAACATAGAAGCATTTGAATGGTTTGTTTTTTGTGTTTGACTCGGTTTGACTCGTTGTTGGAGTCGGGATTTGAATTTTTGAGTCGGGTTTTGGTCCGTTGTTGGTTTTGACTCTAGTTAGTGTCATTGCGACCCCGTCTTCATGCATTAAAAACTCCAGGTACTTTTGAAAAGTTTTGAAATGTTTTATTTTCGAATTCGTTTTAAGTTTTCCGATGTAAAGTTGTACACGAACTATCGATCAAACGCCGCGATTCCAAAGCATGTTGTAGTCCGATAATCATCGAGTATTTGTCGGAGTCTCAGCAGATACTGGATATCTAAAGAGCCCTCACTTTGACTGAGGCTTGGACAGGGGGGAAGTCAAAGTAGAGCCCCCAGGTCAATCGAGGATTACAACCTGGAGACCCAAGCGACGTCAAGGCGGCTCAAAAGAAACCGGGCCAAGGACCTGCCGTCGGGAAGGGCGACGCCAAGGCGACTCGAGGGTACAAGCCAAGGACCTATTGTCGGGAACAGTTTAGAGTCTGTCGACTGTCCGTGTGGGTCGTTTAAAGTCCGTTAGACTACGTACAAAGGATCGCCAACCATAAGAAGGAGTCATACCTGAGGCATCTTCGGATATGTCCTTGCGTGTTTGCGGACAAAGGCTAGCCAGCTGTGGTGCGTACATGAGGAGGGCTCGCCAGCCGCGACACGTAGTAAGGCTCGCCAGCCATGGTGCGTATATGAGGAGGGCTCGCCAGCCGCGATGCGTTGTAAGGCTCGCCAGTCATGGGGCGTATAGGAGGAGGGCTCGCCAACCGCGATGCGTTGTAAGGCTCGCCATCCATGGGGCGTATATAAGGAGGGCTCGCCAGCCGTGATGTGTTATAAGGCTCGCCAGCCATGAGGCGTATATGAGGAGGGCTCGCCAGCCGCGGTGCGTTGTAAGGCTCGCCAGCCATGGGGCGTATATGAGGAGGGCTCGCCTGCCGCGATGCGTTGTAAGGCTCGCCAGCTATGAGGCGTATATGAGGAGGGCTCACCAGCCACGATGCGTTGTAAGGCTCTCCAGCCATGGGGCGTATATGAGGAGGGCTCGCCAGCCGCGGTGCGTTGTAAGGCTCGCCAGCCATGGGGCGTATATGAGGAGGGCTCGCCAGCCACAATGCGTTGTAAGGCTCGCCAGCCATGGGGCAGTCAGTTGATCGACCGTGAGAATAGCCGCGTTGGATGGGCTTGTTTTGGAAATAGAGGACTCTTGATGCCGCCGTGGAAATAGTGAATTTTGAATTTCACTATTATTGTTTTTGAAATAAGCGGGTTCCGCGAGGAAGCCCCCTATTAACATTTGAAGGAATAGTGAATTTTGAATCTTCACTACTCGTTTTTGAATTTAAAGTGGCGGTTTTAATCGCCGTTTGTTTGAATTTTGAAGGAAATAGCGAATTTTGAATTTTCGCTATTACGTTTGGAGTGACGGTTTATCTTGCCGCCATTGATATGTGAAGGAAATAGTGAATTTTGAATCTTCACTATTGCTTTTAAAGTGACGGTTTATGTTGCCGCCGTTGACAGATGTGGTGAAAATAGTTAAATTTGATTTCCAACTATTATTTTGAAAATGACGGTTTTAACTGCCGTTGTTCGAAATTTGAAGAAATAGTGAATTTGAATTTCCACTATTATTTTTGAAAATGACGGTTTTAATTGTCCTCGTTTGAAATTTGAAGAAATAGTGAACTTTGAATTTTCACTATCATTTTTGTATTTGCAAAATGACGGTTCCTAATGTCGTCATTGAAAATTTGAGGTTTGATGGGAAATTGGGCCGAAGCCCAAAATTTCGCTACAATAGAGCAGGGAGCATCCCTTTGAGGCGCGAACAATTTGGCGAGGTAAGGGGCCTTCCCTATTTTCCTGTAAAAGACGCAAGATTGGTTTGCATACCATTCTCATTTAATCTTCTTCAACCTCTCGACAAAACCGCACAAAACCGCCATTGTTGGTCTTTTAGCTTACTCCCATTCGTGCCATTATCAACATGTCATCTCAAGGTATGCATTTCCTCTTGAATCCATTTGAATTTGTTGGTCTTTTTGATAGATTGAATTAGGGTGAAATGTTTACCCTTGAAAGTCGATTTGGGCGTTTTTGATTGAGCCAATTTCGAGTGAAATCGATGATTGCATTAGGTTAGGAACCTGTTTAGGAGCATAGGGGTGCTTTTAGTTTGCATTTTGGTCCCCGTTTGCGTCCCCTATGCTCGAAAAACGTGAGTGAGGCGAAGAAACCGTCTCATTTCACAATGCCAAGTTTATTTGCTTGGGTAATGTGTCCCACTAGGTTGCATTGTAGCCAAGAAAGACCGTATTTGCCAGTGTGGACCTTTGTTGGGTATTGTGGGCAAAATTGGAATTTTTGCCTTTTGTGACGGTCTTATGTCTGACAGAATAAGTGCCTGTTTAGGGCTTGAATTGAGTCAGTTTGCCTTGAAATGGACTTTATTGGTAGTTTAGGTTGCTTTGAAGCATGATAAAATCACGTTGCCTTGTTGTGGTCGTATTTTAAAATTTTGACCGGTTTGCGCTCAAATTGGCGTAGGAATTGCCTTTTTTGAGTCGTAGAAAAATAACCCATTGCATCGGGAACGTATTTTGGTTTGTTGGCGGACCTTGTACGGGTCTTGGGGTGTCGTTTTTGTGTTGTGGTTGTTTTGACTCGTCTTTTGCTTGAAAAGAAGGGCGAGTCGTTTTTTGTGCGTTTTTTTGTAAATTATTTTTGTTTGGTTGGGTTTGGACGGGATTGCCCTTGTTCTGCTTTGCAGGTTGTTTTTTTTTTGTTTTTTTTTTTTTTTTGGGTTTGTCCATTTACGCCGTCATAATGCCGAAATTTCGGCTGACGTTCTTTTTTTGCCTCTGGTTGTAGGGGATTATTCAGGACCTACGGGGTCTGTTGTGGAGGCATTGGGGGAGGAGGATGATCCGGGAGGAGGAGAGACGACTGTTTTTTGTTACAGGCTTGGTTGTGTTTCTCCCTGGCGGCCTTTGCCCGACCAATGATTGGGTATCGATCGTCGGTCGTTGTCTGCAGAGGTTCGGATGTTCGATGAGTGGGGTTCAATACGGGCGTGTTATCCCATGTTGCCACTTTTGATTGTTGTCGATTTCTGGTGATTGGGGGTCAACATCGGGGTAGTGTCAGTTGTCATGGTCCCCTTTCACCCTTGAATTCTGACGATTGGAGGTCAACGTCGGGGTAACATGTTGAGTTACGATCCTCGGTTGTCGTGTCGTCCGAAGTCTGCCAGGCATCATTTTTCCTTTTGTTATGGAGTAGGAATGCGATGTTACCGTCATGGTAACCACCTCTGCTTCCGCTGTTACTCCTTTATTTCCTTTGTTGCTCCTTTTCTTTTCCGATTGGAAGGATAGAGAGTGCTTAGTTCGGTAGGTGGCGGGTAGCCCCCATTTTGTTGTCTTAGGCTTGTATCTGTATGATAGATGTCTGTACTAGCTCTTGTTTGTACGGTTAGTTGTTTGTATCAAACGTGTGTCGATGTATTTTGCGTGAGGCGGTTTGTATATACGTGTTTTTGATTTGTGGTTCATTTAGTGATTTTTGGCTTTTTTGTGTTGTGTTTCGGAGGAGCGCTGTCGGCTGTCAATTCCCCTTTCGCTGTGCACTTGTTCCTGCATCGTTAGTGTAGAAAACAGGCAACAGGTAGCACATACACATAAATGTGGACACGTAAAAAGCATTTGAAAATATAAGTAACCACGGTGACTCGCAGTTAAAATTGGAATTTGAAATTTGAAATGATTTTTTTGAAAATTTGCGACAAGTCGTCGCGTTTGGACTCCAAAAGGAATTGATTTGAACATTTTTGAGCAACTAACTCGTGTCTTGAATTAAATTGCATCGAAATTATTGAAATTGATTTGTGACTCGGAAAAAAAATTTAAACTCAAACCGTCAGGGATGAATTTTAGAAAAGATTTTACGAGTGTATTTGATTTGATTTTTTTTGTGAGATCAAGACTCGAATTTGTGAGTGCTTGAAATTTTGAGGAAAACTGACGTCGTGTTATCAATTTTCAATTTTTATTTTTGCTGAAAAATTGCGAAAAAGCGAAAAAATTTCGGAATTTTGATTGACATGGAAACGATCCGTCGCGGATCGGGGCGACTAGCCCTTCCCCCTTTTAAAAAAGAAAGAAAAATCTGTATGTTTAAAGCTGCGTCAAGGAAACCGTGTCGGATTTCGTAAAACGCGAAAATAAGGAAATGTGAGTGTGAGGAAACACAACATGTCCCGGACCATCCCGAAGAGGCGCGAGCATTCCGGCGGGAGGTTTGAGGTGTCCGGAGAAAACACAACTTGAAAGGGACAATTCAGGGTGGGAATCCTGAGAACAGGCCCAAAGAGGCGTGAGCTGCTTGGCGATAGGAAGCAGCTCTCCTTTTTTTCTGAAAAACGCGCTGATTATTTTGTATAAATAGTGATGTTTGTGCTTCATTGTTTCATCATCCGAAACACGAAAAACATCTATACAAAACTTCTTCTTCTTCTTCCACAAAAATATTTCATGGATGCCTTTGAGAATGCGTTGCGACAATGGTGCCGGGATTTGTCACCTCCCGAAAAGTATACTCATTTGCATGGGAGTTGGCCAATTGTTGGTGCTCCGTCAAGTCAAGGTGCAATCCTCATTCCTTGAAGCATGCTCTCGATTTTGGGATTTTAAACATCATGTTTTCGTTTTCCCAAAAGGCGAAATTTGTCCTCTTGCCGAAGAAGTTGTAGCCATTGGTGGGTGGCCGGGTTTTGTTCCGATGCTTCCTCCGACTCGGTTGTGATACAAGGAGAAATTCTGTTCAATGTAGGGTTTGTCGACAAGTCAAGTAAACTTTCTTCTTGCTCCACATGGTGTGGATATGTTGGCTCTTATCAACATCTTCTCGAACCGATTGGATGCCAATGTTTCGGAGGTGGCTAGGAGAAGAGCTCTTGCCTTTTGCCTTGTCCATGTATACCTCTTTGTTGATGCTTTTAAGAAGGAGGGGCCAAAATGCTATGGTAGCATGACCCTTATACATGTGGTTGAGCAAATGGAGCATGATAGAGATCCATCATGGTTGGTGCTTGGCGAGATCATCCAAGCTTTGGACAAGGAAGGCTCTTGTGGAGAAGTTCCCTCATTTGGATCCCCAAGGATCCTCCAAGTGTGGCTATTGGAGAGGCTAAGGTATGTAGAGCCTCCGACAGATTCTTCTTCTTATTCCTTCCGCCACCTTACTATGAGGAATAAATTGTACTCGGGTAGCTTTGCTTCCACCGAGGGTTATTGGGCCGCAAGATTGGCGGAGGAGGGTGGTCCTCACATCTGTTGGGTGGTGCCATGGTGGCACTTGAGGTCCTTCACGGGGTTGCCCGCTTCGGGTGCTAGTCCTCGTTCATTGATGGTGGTGGGTTTGAAGGTCGCTTCCTTCATTTATCCCGAAAGGCTCATGAGGCAAATGGGGCGTCAACTGATGGGACAAGAGTTGGTCGTCATACATCCAATCAAACACATTTATAATTTTCAACAAACAACTAGTTATTGTTAAGTCGAGGTCGATCCATGGGATGATGTGTTTTGGGTTCTAAGTCAATCTATCTCAATTTATGCTAGTGTCACTGTAATACTCCGTATTTATAAGTCTTGGGGTACTCTATCGAGTAGGCCTTACTCTGTCGAGTAAGGGTAAGTTGCGAAATAAAATAGTTTCTGACCTGCTGGGTACTCGATCGAGTAGCTGGGGTACTCGATCGAGTAAGGGGGTACTCGATCGTGTACCTTGGGTACTCGATCGAGTGTCCGGTTTTACGGGGAGTTTTCTCGGGTTTTGTTAATTATGCGATTAAGGTATTTAAGTTTCGTCGTCATTGTTTTAAATCACTTTTACAAAACCTAAATCCCTGTTTAAGAGAGAAAGCAACCAGTTCATCTTCCTAATCGCATTCTTAGCAATTCCCGGAGTTCAGACGGTCAGTTCTTGTCGTTATTCGTATCGTTGAGTTCCTTGCGTCGAGGGTAAGATCTATGTACCCTTTTTTATTGTTTTCCCCTTGATTTGGTTAAACCCTAATTTAGAGATTGGGGGTTTTTGTGTGTAGTATGTGATGGGTAGCCTCTATGTGTTATATGATAGGAGGAGGGTTCGTAGAAGAGGCTTTTGATACGGTTGTTGATACCGTCGATCATTGTTGTGCTTTCGGGTAGGATTCCCTACTCGTATTAGTCCCATAATGGGATATTGGTGATGTGTTGTATTTGGTTGTTTGATATAATGATTGTCCTGTGTTTGTGGTTGTGATTCTTTGTTGATGGTTCTCGAGATGCGTTCTCGGCTGAGTGGAGTCACTTGTGGGAGTGACTTCACGCCCTAGTTTTGCCCTTCGTGGAACCCGCCACGGAAGGGGATGTGCACATTAATGGACAGGGTTATCGCTCACTATGTGGAGCGGGGATTTGGTGGGTACGGCTGCGGTCCCCCATCTGGCGTGGTGGGTCCAGTGGGATCGGGATTGAGATGATGGGAATTGGTATTGTGTGTGTGTGTGTGATGATTAAGTTGTCTGTTTATCTTATTATTGTTATACATGTTGATTGTGTGATTAGTATTGACCCCGGTGTTGTTTTGTAAACCTGCGGTGATCCATTCGGGGATGGTGAGCAGATATTGAGCAGGTATTGAGATGAGTACTGGGATAGCTGGGATGCCACGACATGATGATAGGAGTCTTCCGCTGTAGCCTTTAGTTTATTTACATTTCAGTTAGACAGTCAGTTTGAAATCATGTATCGTACTTTTGGTTTGGTTTTGAGGATTGTATCTATTCACTAAATTATTTATAATAAACATTGTTTCTTTATTGTTGTTTGATTATCATTGCCTCGAGTAACCGAGATGGTAATGTCTTCATACCTGAGTGGTCCTGGTAAGGCACTTGGAGTATGGGGGTGTTACAAATGGTATCAGAGCGACGATCCTGAAACCTGTAACCAATGAACTTAATGAACATAGGGAGTCAATTAAAATGAACCCGGGGTAAAAGTTGTGGGAGCTAGTGCAAAGGCTTGGGAGACGTCCTAAAGTCGCAGGGGTCGCCCTACAACTTTGAACCGGTCACATGGGGGAAGTGTTTGTCGAGTCGTATGTGTGTTTGGTTAACTTGTTTACGAATGTGATGGAATGTGTTAATTGTTGGATGTTGAAGTAGAAAGTTGAGCATGTGAAAGAAAATGGTGATATGAGGAAACTTGTTGATGAGATGATAACATGTTGGATGATTTACAATGTGGCATTTAATAACATGATGAAATGGTTTCGTAGATAGTAGAAAAGATGCGTAGCATGCTTATTATGATATAATGTGGTTTATAAAGTTTAGCATGTTAGCATATGACGTAACATGCGGGTAGCTTCTATGAATTAGTGTTACTCGATCGAGTGAGACTGACTCGATCGGGTGGGTTTTTGGCAATTTTGAGTCCAGAATCGAGTTTTGGGGCACTCGATCGAGTAACTAGGGGTACTCGATCGAGTAGGGGGTCACTCGATCGAGTAGCCTAGATACTCGATCGAGTAGGTAAGAGATCAGAAGGTCTGTTTGGGGTCTGAAGTTTGGGTACTCGATCGAGTACGTGGGGCACTCGATCGAGTAGCCCGTTACTCGATCGAGTGTGTTTGGGAACTCGATCGAGTGGGTTCCGGGCAGCGTGTTTTCATGTTTTGAGGTTTAGTACGTGTGTTTATGTTTAACCTTTCTTATATAGCTTCAAGATGCCGCCCAAGAAAGATCGCTTTGTATGCGAGAGCCGAGCTCATGACCATGGATGACATCGTTAAGATGTTAGAGCACCAGGATGCTCTTACCGAGACCCTGAAGAGAGTGAATGAGGACAAGGATAAGAATAAGGAGAAGGAGGTTAATCATTCTAAAATCGGCCTCTATATTGCGAGGTTTAACCCGAAAGAGTACAAGGGAGTTGGGAGCCTAATCTGCTTGATAGTTGGCTGAGAGAGATGGAGAACATCTTAGACTTGGTTCATTGTCCCGATGAGATGAGAGTGGAACAGTGCGTTCTATCCGAGGGAGCGAAGCAAGCAAGTGGTGGGATTCGGTGAAGGTGAGTGCTAAGGAAATATATACCAACCAAGGCTTACCTGCTATACCTTGGGAGGAGTTTCGTAGGGCTGTGAGAAAGGAGTTTGTACCGGAACATGTGAGGAGTAAGTTGAGAGAAGAGTTTGATGGTTTTAAGATGACTGCTAAGATGTCCGTGGTCGAGTACTACAGTGTTCAATGAGAAGTTTAGGTATCTTTGAGGACATGGGTTTGAGTGAGGAGAATTTGGCATTGAGGTTTGAGAGGGGATTGACCACCAAGATTATGGATAAGTTACCCGTGGGGATCCTTACCGATGTTAAGGAAGCTTATGAGAGGGCTGGGAGAGCGGAGAGGTTGGTGGAGATGGCTCAGGAGAGGTCAGGTGGTGAGAAGAGGAAGTCCGAGAGCGAGGGTGGTGGCCAATCGAATCACAAGAAAGGCAACCAACAATCGTCTAAAGGATTTTCTTTCGGGTCCGGGTTTAGTCTTTGGGGCTTCCTTTAGGCGTGGCCGTGGAAGTGTGAGTAATAGTGTGGGAGTGACCTGCTATGGTTGTGGTGGTGTAGGCCACAAGAGACATGAGTGCACGAGTGCACCGGGATCTTTCGAGACTCGCACAGAGCTTCGCGAGCAAAGACCTACTGGATCATGGCCAAACCGGGAAGTCGAGTTACCAGAGTGGAGGCAACCGCAATGGCGGTAATTCTTATTAGAAAACACCGACGAACAACAACAACAATCAAGGGTCGGGTGCTAAGCCGACCGCATCAGCCAGTACTGTCTAGGGAGGTGGACAGAAGACCAGTGGCAAGTTATTCATGATGGAGAAGAAGGCAGCTGAGGAAGATGCGCACGTTATCACCGGTACATTCCTTATTAATGGTATTCCTACCTTTGTTTTGTTCGATTCGGGGGCTTCTCAGTCGTTTGTGACTTCGAGTCATGTTAAACAGTTGGGTTTGAGAGTATATGAATCTGTTAGTGAGCAAGTTTTCATACCTTCGGGTGAGTCTGTATCGTGTGGGAGATTGTTTAGAGATGTATCCTTGATAGTTGGGCAAGTTGATTTTCCTGTAGACTTGCTAGAGTTTCCTTTTAACGGTTTTGAGATGATAGTTGGGATGGATTGGTTAGGAAAGTATAATACTAAGATAGACTGTCATCAAAAGAAAGTGTCCTTAAGAGGTCCAAGGGGTGTTAGTGTGTCTTATCGTGGGTTTCTAGTCAAACCCAAAGTTAAGTTGATTGCAGCTGTTACCTTGAAGTCTTATCTGAGGAAGGGGTGTCCTTTGATCCTGTGCCATGTGAGAGATGACCGGATAGAGATGCCGACAGTTGATGACATACCAGTGGTGGGAGAGTTTGCAGATGTTTTTCCAGAGGAGATTCCGGGGTTGCCACCGAAGAGGGAGATAGATTTCACCGTTGAGTTGAAGCCAGGGACGGGGCCAATCTCTAAGGCACCGTACCGTATGGGTCCTAAGGAGATGGAGGAGCTTAGGAAGCAGTTGGATGATTTGATAGATAAGGGATACATTAGACCAAGTGTATCGCCT
The DNA here is from genome assembly GCF_048544455.1 of Silene latifolia. Taxonomy (NCBI): domain Eukaryota; kingdom Viridiplantae; phylum Streptophyta; class Magnoliopsida; order Caryophyllales; family Caryophyllaceae; genus Silene; species Silene latifolia. The sequence continues at coordinate 164,361,163 of NC_133536.1, read as the reverse complement.
TTGGGAGCACCAGTTCTTTTCGTGAAGAAGAAAGATGGGAGCTTGAGGTCGTGCATAGATTACGGGTGGAGCCGAACCGTGTGACGATAAAGAACAAGTATCCTTTGCCAAGGATAGATGACCTGTTTGATCAGTTGAGTGGTGCAACAGTCTTTTCTAAGGTTGATTTGAGGTCGGGGTACCATCAGGTGAAGATTAGAGAGGTGGACATACCAAAGACAGCTTTCACGTCGAGGTATGGCCATTATGAGTATGTGGTGATGCCGTTTGGGTTGTCTAATGCGCCGGCAGTGTTTATGGATTTGATGAATAGAATCTTCAGACAGTTCTTGGACCAGTTTGTAGTAGTGTTCATCGACGATATCTTAGTCTACTCTAAGACTAAGGAGGAGCATGAGGAGCATTTGAGGATCGTGTTACAGACTTTGAGGGATCATGAGTTGTATGCCAAGCTGTCCAAGTGTGAGTTCTGGTTAGAGAAAGTTGCTTTTCTGGGGCATGTGATCTCTAAAGATGGGGTAGCTGTGGATCCGGCAAAGATTGAGGCAGTGACAAAGTGGGAAGCACCAAAGAATGTTGCTGAGGTTAGGAGTTTCTTGGGTTTAGCTGGATACTACAGACGGTTCGTGAAAGATTTCTCCAAGATAGCTAGACCGATGACAGCGTTGATGAGGAAAGAGAACATGTTTCGTTGGGATGAGAGTTGTGAGACGGCGTTCCAAACATTAAAGGAGCGTTTGACCCACATTTGTCCTAGCATTGCCTGAAGGGAGAGAGAATTTTGAGGTTTATACAGATGCCTCGAAGAATGGGCTGGGATGTGTGTTAATGCAGAATGGTAAAGTGATTGCCTATACTTCTAGGCAGTTGAAGCCTTATGAGGAGAATTACCCTACTCATGATCTGGAGTTGGGTGCAGTGGTGTTTGCTCTCAAGATTTGGAGACATTACCTTTATGGAGCAATCTTTCAGGTATTTTCTGATCACAAGAGTCTTAAGTACATCTTCACGCAGAAGGAGTTGAACATGAGACAGAGGAGGTGGATGGAGTTGATTGGCGATTACGACATGGAAATCATCTACCATGAAGGGAAGGCCAATGTTGTTCTTTGATGCTTTGAGTAGGAAGAGTGTACATTCCTTGTGGCTCTATCTTTGATGAGGCCGAGGGATGAGGTAGCGAGCTTTGGGATACATATGATGCAGAAAGGAGATGCCATGGGTGATATGACAAGATGACTTGAGTTTTATGATGATATTCGAGGTAAACAGGCTTTGGATCCTAAGATAGTTGAGTGGGAGAGTCGGAGTAGAGAAAGGGACAGTGTCCCGCTTTCCTATTCATACAGATGGTAGTTTGAGGTTTGATGGTAGGTGGTGTGTTCCTAATGATGAGGAGTTGAAAAAGACGATCATGACAGAGGCGCACTGCACACCATATTCAGTTCATCCAGGTGGAGACAAGCTATACAAGGATTTGAAGAAAACGTTTTGGTGGCTCGGGATGAAAAAAGAGACAAAGTGAGTTTGTGTCCCGTTGTTTGACATGCCGAGAGTTAAAGGGGAACAGAGACGACCACAAGGTAAGATTCAGTCTTTAGAGGTGCCTGAGTGGAAGTGGGAATCCATTTCCATGGATTTCATTGTGGGTTTGCCTAAGAGTCAACAAGGTAACAACATGATTTGGGTGATAGTGGATCGTCTGACCAAGTCAGCTCACTTTGTTCCAATGAAAGATACATGGACTAAGGCACAATTGGCTATGGCCTATTGAAAGAACGTTCTTAAGTTACATGGAGTCCCTAAGGACATAGTGTCTGACAGAGATGCGAGGTTTATATCGAGGTTTTGGAAAGAGCTGCAGGAATCGTTGGGAACAACTTTGAAGATGAGTACAACATTTCATCCTGCGACAGACGGGCAGACTGAGAGAACAATCAAGACTCTTGAGGATATGTTGCGAGCTTGTGTGATGGATTTTGGTGGTAGCTGGGAGCAGAGGTTGGACTTGATAGAGTTTTCTTACAACAACAGCTATCACACCAGTATTGGTATGGCACCGTTTGAGGCTTTGTATGGGAGGAGATGTAGGAGTCCAATCTGTTGGGACGATAGTGCTGAGGCAGTGGTTTTAGGACCAGAGATGGTGCATGAGATGGTGGAACAGATTAAGATGATCAGGGAAAGGATGAGAGCAGCTCAAGATCGACAAAAGAGTTATGCTGATCTACATCGCCGGGACATAGAGTTTCAAGTTGGGGACAAGGTTCTTTTGAAAGTTTCTCCTATGCGCGGAGTTATGAGATTTGGGAAGAAGGGCAAGCTAAGTCAGAAGTTTATAGGGCCTTATGAGATCTTAGAGCGAGTTGGGGAAGTTGCTTATCGTCTGGCTTTACCAGCTGCGTTAGAGAGAGTGCATAATGTGTTTCATGTATCGCAGCTGCGGAAGTATGTGAGTGACCCGTCACATGTGTTAGAGGCAGAGAGCTTAGAGCTAGATGAGTCCTTATCATATCTTGAGGTGCCTAAACAGATTCTAGACCGAAAGGTTAGAAAGACTAGGGGTGGTGAGACAGTTTTGCTCAAGATCCTTTGGTCTAACCACGAGACCGAGGAAGCTACATGGGAGCCAGAGGAAGCTATGAAAGAGCGTTACCCTTTCCTCTTTGATCAGGTATGTATGGTTACGGGGACGTAACCTTGTTTCTTTTAGGGGGGGGTAGGAGATGATCGCGAGCAGTTTTAAGAGTTTTATACACCTTTTATATGTAGTGTCGGTATGTTTGTCGGGATGAGTTGGGTTAGTATCAAGTTTTATGTTAAATTTTGTTTGGCTTTTGAGTCGGGAATGTTGTGGGAGTACCTTTGTTTAGTAGTGGTTTGAACTTCGGGGACGAAGTTCCTTTTAAGGAGGGAAGACTGTAATACTCCGTATTTATAAGTCTTGGGGTACTCTATCGAGTAGGCCTTACTCTGTCGAGTAAGGGTAAGTTGCGAAATAAAATAGTTTCGACTGTTGGGTACTCGATCGAGTAGTGGGGTACTCGATCGAGTAAGGGGTACTCGATCGAGTACCTTGGGTACTCGATCGAGTGTCCGGTTTTACGGGGAGTTTTCTCGGGTTTTGTTAATTATGCGATTAAGGTATTTAAGTTTCGTCGTCATTGTTTTAAATCACTTTTACAAAACCTAAATCCTTGTTTAAGAGAGAAAGCAACCAGTTCATCTTCCTAATCGCATTCTTAGCAATTCCGGAGTTCGACGATCGTTCTTGTCGTTATTCGTATCGTTGAGTTCCTTGCGTCGAGGGTAAGATCTATGTACCCTTTTATTGTTTTTCCCTTGATTTGGTTAAACCCTAATTTAGAGATTGGGGGTTTTGTGTGTAGTATGTGATGTGTAGCCTCTATGTGTTATATGATAGGAGGAGGGTTCGTAGAAGAGGCTTTTTGATACAAATTTGTTGATACCTGGCCGATGTTGTGCTTTCCGGTAGGATTTCCTACTCGTATTAGTCCCATAATGGGATATTGGTGATGTGTTGTATTTGGTTGTTTGATATAATGATTGTCCTGTGTTTGTGGTTGTGATTGTTGTTGATGGTTCTCGAGATGCGTTCTCTGCTGAGTGGAGTCACTTGCGGGAGTGACTTCACGCCCTAGTTTCGCCCTTCGTGGAACCCGCCACGGAAGGGGATGTGCACATTAATGGACGGGGTTATCGCTCACTATGTGGAGCGGGGATTTGGTGGGTACGGCTGCGGTCCCCCACTGGGTGGTCGGGTCCGGTGGACGGTCGGGATTGAGATGATGGGAATTGGTGGTGTGTGTGTGTGTGTGTGTGATTAAGTCATCTGTTTATCTTATTATTGTTATACATATTGATTGTGTGATTAGTATCGACCCGGTGTTGTTTTGTAAACTGCGGTGATCCATTCGGGGATGGTGAGCAGATATTGAGCAGGTATGAGATGAGTACTGGGATAGCTGGGATGGCCACAACATGATGATAGGAGTCTTCCGTTGTAGCTTATTAGTTTATTTACATTTCGTTAGACAAAGTCAGTTTGAAATCATGTATCGTACTTTTGGTTTGGTTTTGAGGATTGTATCTATTCACTAAATTATTTATAATAAACATTGTTTCTTTATTGTTGTTTGATTATCATTGCCTCGGGTAACCGAGATGGTAATGTCTTCATACCTGAGTGGTCCTGGTAAGACACTTGGAGTATGGGGGTGTTACAGTCACAATTGTTGGGGTTTGTAGTTGTGTTCTAAACTAATGCAAGCAATAAAGTAAAACAAGGAATAAAAGGAAGGATGTAAACAAATGATTAAAAGTGCTAGGATATCATGGGTTCATAGGGGATTCATGGGAGTTAACCATACAAACATGTTCACAAAGTTGCAAGAAATTAATGTTATAAAGGAACCGAGTTTGTGTATGTCTTACGGTTCTTAGGAAGAGTTGGGTCCCGGAGCCGAATCGATTAGATTGTACAACACCTACAAGTCGACTTACTTTCCCCCTAATCACTTCTATGCATGGTCTAACTAAACTCGAGTTGGTTTATATCTTACAAGTCAAGTTGAATAGATAAGAGATGGTTGTAAATGCAAAGATTCATAGGCTTAGCATTTCATAAAACATAACATGTGCATAGGTTGACATCACAACAAGCAAGCAAATGAATTATAGAAACATATTTGATTAAGCATGATTATTCCCCATGTTTACTTCCCTTAATTACCCACTAATCCTAGTTAAAAGACTACTCACCCATTATTATGGGAAACATGTCATTAATGGTGTCAATCATCACAACAAGTGTAAACATGATAAGGGCTTTAAGGAAATAAACAATAAAGAGTAAAGAGTAAAGGAATTATACCAAACTTGAGATGATACAAATAATAAAGCAAGAATAAAAGAAGAGAACTTGATTGATTGATGAAGAGTTGTCAATTCTCCAATAATAACCCAATAATCTTCAATTACCCAAAAGTAAGAAACTTAAACAACAATTAAGGAATGATTAGGAAGTATCCTTGAGAATATCCTGATATGTCAGGATTTGATTAGGATGTATAATAGGGGTAAGACTTCTCCTAGGTGTATGTTTAAGCTTGATTTGCAGAAGGCTTATGACTCCATAGAATGGGAGTTCATTGATCAGATGCTAGGGGCTTTGAACTTTCCTGAGAAGTTTAGACATATGATCATCACTTGTATCTCTACTACTACTTATACTCTCAATTTGAATGGAGCTCATTTTGGCTACTTTAGAGGAAGGAGGGGTTTAAGGCAAGGGGACCCTATCTCCCCTCTCCTCTTTTGTATCTATATGGAGTATCTATCTAGAGTTATGGATTATGCTGTTAGCACTTGGCCATTTAGATTTCACCCGTTGTGCAAGAGTTTGAAGCTGACTCACTTACTTTTTGCTGATGACCTTCTCATGTTTTGCAAGGGGGATGTCAACTCTATTATGCTTGTACTCAGGGTGATATCTACTTTTTCTGCTACTTCAGAGCTTAGGGTTAATGCCTCTAAGTCTGAGGTTGTTTTCAATGGTGTTGCTGACTGGTTAAAGCAAGATATAGTTCAGGTCTCAGGGTTTTTTGAAGGGAAACTACCATTTAAATACCTGGGAGTTCCTATTCAACCTGGGAGGCTGTCAAGACTGGATTGCAATGTTCTCATTGAAAGGATTGTTTCTAGGATTAGAGGGATTGGTGCTAAAAAATTGAGATATGCTGGCAGAATAATTCTTATAAATGCAGTTCTTAATACATTACACAATTATTGGGCATCTATCTTTCTAATACCAAAAGGAGTTATCAAGAGGATTGAGGCCCTTTGTCGAAATTTTCTTTGGAGCGGCTCTTCTGAATATAGCAGATCCCCACTGGTTGCCTGGCATAATGTTTGTTGTAGCAAGAAGGAAGGGGGACTGGGTATAAAGGAAGCAGGGGTGTGGAATATAGCAAGTGTTGGGAAACTGGTCAATTGGATTTATACTAAAGCTGATAGACTGTGGGTGTTATGGGTTGATCATGTGTATATGAAAGGGACCAGTTGGACTGATTATCATCCTCGATTGGATTCCAATTGGAATTGGAGGAATATATGCAAAGTAAGGGACATGCTAGCTACTGGTTTTCAGGGTGCTCAGTGGGTGGCCTCACCTGGTGGGTACACTGTAGGAGGTGGGTATCAGTGGATTCAGGGTTCACACCCCCCTGTCCATTGGTACAAGGAGGTTTGGGATAATTGGATTATACCTAAACATTCAGTGATTGGTTGGATGATTCAGAAACAGGCCTTAAATACCAGGTTGAAACTGTTTAGCATTGGCCTGTGTATGACTGATACCTGTGTTCTCTGTGAAGCTCATGAAGAATCTGTTGCACATCTGTTTACTGAATGTGCGTACAGTTCTAAAATTATTGCTGGTATTGAGAGGTGGCTTTGTTTACAGATTAATGGTCATTATTCTGGTTACTCAAAGCTTCAGAGGAAAGTTTGCAGAATGGTCAAATTGGCTTGTTGGTATGCAATTTGGCAGGAGAGGAATGTCTGTCGATTGGAGGTTAAACTCAGCATTCCAGAGAAGATTGTTGTTGGCATCATACAATAGATGAGAGTCAGAATAGTAAAAAAGCTTGGAAGTGATGTTCAGCTTAGAGATAGAGATTGGCTACGAATGATAAATATTAGCTCATGATTTTGTATTGTTCATTCATTGCCTAGTATTGTAAGAGGGCTCATTGTAAACATTATTATCCTTTATTCAATATAAGCTCACAATTTACCAAAAAAAATAAGGAATGAATAATGTGTAATTTTGTGGAAAGATTAAAGGATAATCTATTCTAATCTACTCCTAATATAATCTAAGAGGATTTTCTAATGTGGAAGGCTTCTTGATTATTACAAAAATGGGGTATATATAGTAGTGCATAATTAGGTTAAATAAGGCTAAATTAGTAATTAACAATTCTAAGTTCTAAGTAGGGAAATGCAAGTATTCCCGAGGAGATGAGCATATTGCTGAAGTTGCCACGGTCTGCCCGTGCAAAGGGGGAAGACGCTCGGATTGTGGGCAGAGGAGACGAGCGGCTTGGCAGTCGGGACGTTCGGATTGCTTGAGGTGGCGACGAGCGTCTTGAAGCTAGGACGCTCGGATTGTTCTTCAGAGTGCTTTAGCTTCTTCCTCTCGCATACTTCTTATTCTTGCATTGTTGGTCTTAGTTCTTGCCTCTCCTTCCATACTCGTTCAGCAAATATCATCAATAACCTTTCAAATAAGCACGAGAGACGGGAATTTCTGCCTAATTGTCTTCTTTCCTACAAAACAAACATAATGCAATAGGAAAACAAAATAGAAGGCATTTGACGGATAAAATGGCTATGGAACGCTATAGTAATATGTAAAATAGCCTCAATTAAGGGACAAAATGTGCGCAAATATGAATCACATCAAATATCCCCAAACCGAACCTTTAATCTCCCGAGTAAAGAGGTGACTAAAACTAGGACCCTTATTCAAACTAACCTACTAATATAACCGATGTGAGACAATTAGCGGGTCTCACTCCACCCCTTCAACTCACAACAAGACAACCATGAGGTATGATGCCTTCTTGCAAGGCAAGGTGGGGCTTGCCAAAATGGCGATACATCCAAGCATTAAGCACACAAAACAAGTAATGGATGCATCTACAAAAATGAATAGCCACTTTCCTCATCTAAGTGGCGGAAATTATCTAAAAAGGAAGCAATATAAGGGTACACATTCCATCATAGATACGGTTTCTTCAAACTACTAAGCCTAGAAGGATACCAATAAATCACCTCCATATTGTGTCAAGCTAGGGTACCTTTATCCTCAATCGTTAAATGCTTTCGTCAAGAGTAGACTCCCTATGGTGTTAGAAACACTGGAGGATCGCGGAATTCCTCTTATTGCCTAGACAAAAAGAAGGGTCGTCCCCTCTCTACCATGCACAAAAGTGGACTCGATGGAAAAAGGGATCAATAGTATTTGAGTTTCATATGGGAGTTTGCTTTTATTGTTGTTATTCCCCCCAATTTCTTGTGACATTTGACATTTGAGAACACTTTCTTTTTGCCATTTCTTTTGATGTTTGGCATTTCAATACTTGACAACTTTCAACTTTTTGCATTTTCTTTTGAACATTTTCAAAGCTACCCCATTTGTAGGGAGGGTGCTTATATTTGAAGCATAGGAGTTTTCATTTTTGTTACTCCTCTTTTCATTTGATGCATTTGCAAACTTTTTGACTTTCATTTCAATGATTGAACTCAAATTTGAACAATTTTTGTGCCCATTCCCTTTTTGATGACAAAATGTGGTAGAATATGGATGATGGATGGTTGCATGGTTTCAAGGGTCACCTTGGAATAAACGGTAGCCAAGGAGTTATCACACCACAAGGTACTCTTGACTAGGCCTTAATCCATGGGTCAAAGGATACTAGCATGACACATCCTAAGGTGTTTTACAAGTATTCTAACAAGAAAAGTCTTAAGAAGAAAAAGCATCTACTAGGGCCTATATACACTTGTCAAGCTTCCCAAGTAGACGGTTTCGCAAAATTTTTCTAACATGCAACTACATGCCATGATGCAACTAACATATAAACATCCCAATGCAAATGATTCTACCAACTAATATGACATATACACTAAATGCAAGTCCTAAGTTCACATTTTTATACCGCATCAATCAAAATAAAGCCACATAGTCATTAACATAAAGAGGAAAAAGGAGGTTGGAAAGATCATACCATGCGGTCTTCTATATCCTCATGTCTCGGATGTGGCGTAGTCAATCAATGTGAAAAAGGAGTAACAAACACAATATATACAATATATATAAGACTACACTATAAAGGAAATGAACATGTTTTTGGATTTTTGCATTTTTCAAATTCTTATGGTTTTTATGTTTTTGAAATAAAAAGACATGTTTTTGTATTTTTCAAAAAAATTTCAATTTTTATGTGTTTTTGGGATATAAATTCCCATCCCCCACTTTATTTTGGACATTATTATCCTCAATGTACATGTAGGAGTAGGAATGAAAAAGAAATACATGTTTTTGGATTTTTTTTGTTTTTATTTTATTTTATGGAAATTGAAGTATAAATGCAATGATATGATATGAATGAATGCATGCTCTAACTAAATGCAATTCTATATGACATATATAACAAATGAATGCAATCTAAACTATACTATAATTGAATGTTCTCACCTATGATCAAACCTCCCCAAACCGATTTAAGCACTATTTCTAGTGTAGGAGAAATGAGGTTGGGTCATTAGTGGATATGCATGAATTCTAATCTATATGCAATTATCTACTTGAATCGTGTGAGATATATTACAATGCAATTATACTATACGAGCTAACTAATGTAAGTGCAAGCTAAATGTATATGTATATAACTAAATGCAAGATGATTTAAAATGAAATGCAATTATACATAAGAGATAGGGAGAGAAGAGTATCATACAATTGGAGATGGTGTGATAGGCATCTCTTATTCGTCATCATCACCATCATTGCGGTATCTATACCCGCTAGAACCTCCTTGGTCATACCCTCATCCTTTACCATAGTATCCCCCACCTTGACCGCCAAAGTTCCCGGCTTGATCCCCTTGATTAGGGAACAAAAGGTGCGGTTGAGCCCAAGATGGACGAGTACCATTAGGGTCGATATACCCTTGTTGTGCCATTTGGTAGTATTGAGGATAAAGGGCCAAATAGTTGTTGACCCTCCCATCATATACTCCAAGATCAACCTTCTTCATAAGATCCATCAAATCATTCACATTCGGAGCATTGGGCACTTGTGGTGTGAATGGCACGTGAGGAGTGGGGTATGGTGGGATGGGTACATAAGAAGGTGGGGCGTTAGCCCTTGCTGGTATCCCGCGAGATTGTGGAGGTTGACAGGGTGCTTCTTATCTTTGAGGGGGGTTGGGGTGGATTTCAATGTCAAGGAGGTAGCTCGGCGTAGGTGAATACCAGCTAAAAATTTATCTTAAAACTCCGTCTTAAAAGTGCCTCAAACTGAAATTCGTCTCATATGATTGGGAATTTGTGTTGTAGATGGATGTATTTTGAAGATTTAAGTCCTAAAGATTGTAATAGTTGAGTTAATTCGTGTTAATTATGATGAAATTTTCACAGCTGTAGAGACCGTCTGAGATATAAGGAATAAAAATTTTAATTGTAATTTGGGAAATTGTTGGTGATAGTGTGTACTTAGATGATTCTTTCATGGCTTAATTTGTGTAATTAGCATGTTTTGGTGCATATGCGTTGGTGTACTTAAATAATATGTTGAAACAGATGCCGAGACTAAACTTGGGGACCAGACAAAGTAAGAGGGGTATGGCTTCTCAGCCCAAAGTTGGGGAGGGTAGTGGACCGGTAGTACCAGCTGTACCAGAGTACCCTTCTGTGGTCTTTGTAGACTTTACACAACGGGAAAGGTTTGTAGCCTTACAATCCCGGAAGATGAGACCGACTCGCTGTGTGGACACCACTCTTTTAGAGGACCTGGGGTTTGAGACGGATGTCCGTCATATCTTTGAGACTTTGGGGTTCACTGGGCTATACCGTTTGCGGAAGCATTCATATGCTTTTCTGACCTTGGAGTTCATGAGCTCGTTTAAATACGAGCCGGCTGAGCAGACGGTGCAGTTCTGTCTTATGACCAGCAGTTTTGTTTTAATCATGGACCTGTTTGCCTCCCACCTTGGTTTGGCCAAGCCTCCCAAGGGATCCCTCCGTGACATCCCAGCTGAGTGCGGGGTTTGCCGTCTTATGCCCTGTATTACTGGGAAATTAGCTCCCACCGCTAGTAACATGCTGATTAATGATGTGCAACATGTTACCTTGAGGGTCTTTCTTCGTGCTATGTCGTGTCTCCTTTACGAGAGGTCTGATATGAGTAAGTTAAACTCCCACGAGTTGCTGCTTCTGATGGCTTACCTTAACCCCAAGCGGACTGAAAAAGTGACCTTCAATGCTCTCGCAATAGTTTGTGCTAGTCTTGCTTTGATGGCCTCCTCTAGCACTAGGTTTCTGAGTTGTGGTGTTATCGCCACTCGGTTAGCCGAAAAGCTAGCTTCTTTTGAGGCTTCCTCCGAGTACGTTCCCTTAGCCACCCCGGTACCTACCATGGACATAGATTATTTCTTCGACCTGAAATGGTTGAGAACCTTGGCGGATGGTAGCATAGCATGGAGGGTGTGGGCCGTGAGCTGGATGAGGATACCGTCTCCTGAGCACCTCCCACCGACTGAGCCGTTACATGCGGTAGTGGTAGCTGCCGATTATGATGAGGAGGAGGATGAGGATGCACCTCCGGCGAGACAGACGTACCTCATCGATGATACGATCCTTCAGTTTATGCTCGAGCCGAGGAAGGGGGAGAATGTGAGAGCTGCGGAGGACAGACCCAGGATAGGGAGGGGACCACACCGTGTGATAGAGAGGATGGCTGAGACCCAGCCACAGCCAGCAGCACCACCACAGCACCCGTTTTCTTGTTACCCTTACCTTGATACCCCGGCGACACGTGACAGCTACCTGGCAGAGAGAGAGTGTCCTCTACCTTGACGCTCCGGAACATGCACGAGATGGCGTATGCTCAGGGTATTGGGACCTCGGGACCGCATCCATTTTGGTGGAGGGGAGTTGGGGACTACGACGGGGTTTTCCACTCTTACGGGGTGGATGCGTCCACACGGGGAGCACCTCAGTCTTATCCTTACGGCGGTTTGACCCCATGGTACATGAGTCCAGAGGTTGGAGCAGGGGATGATGCGGATCTTGGGACTTCAGGAGCTGGCACCTCAGGTGGTGGTGGAGATGAGGATTATGTCATGGATGAGCAGCAGCAGCAGGAGTTATACTCCTTTTCTTATCTTGTTCGTAGTTGTATCGGGTGTTAGTTTGCTTTGGCCGGAACTTTTTCATTTCGTACTTGTTATGTTCGGTTTGTATTGGTGGCCATAAGGCCGTACTTGCTTTTCCTAGACTTGTTTGCAGGATTTGTAGCCAGAAATTCATTCCGACTCACAGTTATGTGATTACTTTGTTTGTGTCTCGTTGATATGGAGCTATGTTGACCTGTGGCCACTCGACCGAGTGCCCCTAACTCGATAGAGTAGCTGCAGGTGTGGCAGATTGGGAGTAATCTGATTTCGGGCTACTCGATCGAGTAGCTAAGATACTCGATCGAGTAAGGCCAGCTCGACCAAGTGCCTAACCCACTCGATCGAGTAGCACTGTTACAGAAACTTTTTCGAAAATAAAATTATTTGAATGTTTCTATTTTTGCATATTTTGATACTTATAATGGTTATTGAAGGTTAGTAGCATGTTTGGGTCGACTTATTAGTTATGCTTGGGTCCATGCTTGACTTATAAATGATATTTTGTGGGAATAGATGTGACACAAAGGTTTCTTCTATTGCATTCACAAGCAAGCCTAACTTATTTATTATCGAAAAGACTTGTTAATTATTTCGCAGAATTTCCATAACTACATTATATACAATTGATATGTGCATGTTTTTATGGTTCTTGACAATTATCCTCGTAAGGTAGTATGTATGTGTGTGTGTATATATATATATATATATATATATATATATATATATATATATATATATATATATATATATATATATATATATATATATATATATATATATATATATATATATATATATATATATATATATATATATATATATATAAGACTATGTTAGTCGTGATTAATGAGTAATGTCGACAAGGTGTAATTTGTGTTAGAAAATTTATTTGATGGTGAACTTCAGGGACGAAGTTCCTTTTTTGGGGGGAAGAGTAATGTCGCAAAATAAAAAGGCCGATATTATAATAATTTTGTTGTATACTATACTAATTTCGTTGTTTGTTTGTAATGCTCGCTATTGTCTCTGTTATAATTATAGCATGAAGTTATAACTGTTTTAATTGTTTTGATGAGTAATTTGTATGTTTAAGTTGAAGTTGAGTAATTTACAATGAAAAGATAGTTATAAAGAGATGAGTGTGTCGGGAACGGTAACAAAGTGTTTGAATCATACAGTGTAACAGGATCGTTGTGTGGCATGTTTTGGTGTTGATAGTTGTGTACTAGTGAAAATATAGTCCCGTACTGCTTGGCTAAGAGTTTGGGTAGTAGTATAGTCGCTGGTCGTGTTTGTACATGTTGTGAGTTTGGTACTTCAAGTTGTGGGTTGTAGAAGTTGGTGTATATGACGTGTCGGGCAGTGATGATGATGACATAGTGGGGTAATGCTTCTAGAGAGTAGTGACCCGCGTCGGGAGAATAGTGATGTCGACCTTGGTGTCTTGTTTTATAGGTGGGGGAGGATGAGTTGAACTTCGGGGACGAAGTTCTTTTTAAGGGGGGAAGACTGTAATACCCGTCTGGTCGGACGCTTTCTTAGCTTAGATTTTGGTTACTTGTCGTTAGGAGCACCTAGACCAAAACAATATTTATAACTTCACAAACAACTCTACTACTAGTAAAGAGGTAAGTAAAGGTCGGATCCCAAGGGACGGGTATTGATGTAGGATTTTCGATTGCAACTAGTGGTGTCTAGGGGTGTCACAATTTGGGTTGAGATAAGAAGATCACTAAACTAAATAACAATAAAAGTAAACAAGCAAAATGACAAAAATGAGTTGTAAACGATTGATTAAAAGCACTAGGGTGTCATGGGTTCATAGGGGATTCATGGGAATTGATTATACAAACATATTCTCAAATTATAAGCAAGCAATTATTGTTGTGATAGGATCGAGTTGGTTTATATCTTACAATCCTAGGAAGGTTTGGGTCCCGGAGCCAAACCGATTAGATTGTACAACACCTACAAGTCGACTTAATCCTCCCTACTCAACTATATGCATGGTCTAATGAGACTCGAGTTGGTTTATATCTTACAAGTCTCATTGAAAAGGTAAGTGATGGGTAAAAAATGCAACGATTCATAGGCTCGCATTTCATCAAACATAACATGTGCATAAGTTGAGATCACAACAAACAAGCAAATAAATTATGAAAACATATTAAATTAAGCATGAATCATCCCCCATGTTGGTTTCCCCTAATTCCCCATTAACCCTAGTTAAGGAAACTACTCACTCATTATCAAGTTTAACATGTTAACAAGGTTGTCAATTATATTAACAAAGCAAAACATGATGAATAAATGAAGATGATTAACAATAATTAAAAAGGGATTAAGAGAATTATACCTAATGATGATTCCAAAATAATAATGCAAAGAATAATAGAAGTACTTGATGATTGATGGAAGGTTGTCAATCTCCCAATAAACCCAAATAATCTTCAATTACCCAAAATAAAATATGAACAATAGAGAAATTAAGGAAATGAGATTTGTATTAATACTTGATTAGAAGTTGATTACAAGATTAAAGAGAGATTAGAATAATATAAACTACACTAAATATTGATAAGAAGAACATGATAATCTAATTAGACTAATGAGGTATTTATAGTGGGGATTATGTGCACAAATTGGGGTTACTAAGGGCTTAAATGACGATTAAGTCCTTGAGGAATCGCTTCTCTCAAGAAAAGATGCGGGTCTCCTTTTAGCTAGTCTTCCAAAAATATGCGCATCTCGAATGAAGAAAGAAGAGGACGTGTTTCTCTGGAGGACAATCCGAGCATCCAAGGGTCGGGACGGGCGGATTGGGGAGCTTCTGGACGAGCGACCTGGCAATAAGGACGAGCGGCCTGGCGAGCTTCTGGACGGGCGTCCCGATGGGTGAGACGAGCGGATCTTAGCTCAGCTTCCATTTCTTCTTTTCTTCTTTTCTTCTTCCAACAATCCTCCGGGATTTTGTTGGGGATGCAAGGATCTTCTTCATCATTGCCCATCTACTACATTATGTACAAAGGTCTTCTAGTCGTGTCTTCTCTTTGATGCTTGGTCATTAGATTCGATCAATTTAGCTCTATTTTGCAATGAAAATGCAAGGTTTGCACTCCTCTCCTACCAAGGAAACAAAACCTCAAAGAATATGCAAAACAAAGGACTAAAGATAGTAAATGACCCAAATATGCACTAAAACGCATAGGAATGAGGCTAATTCAGGGACTAATTAAATATGCTCAAATATTGATTACATCAAATATCCCAAAACCGAACATTTGCTCGTCCCGAGTAAAGAGGTTACAAAACTAGGACCCTTATTTAAACTAACCTACTAATATAGCCGACATGAGACAATTAGCGGGTCTCACTCCACCCCTTCAACTCACAACAAGCCAACCATGAGGTAGGATGCCTTTTTGCAAGGCAAGGTGGGTCTTGCCAAAATGGTGACACATCCAATCATTAAAGCACACAAAATCAAGTAATGGATGCATCTACAAAAAGAATAGCCACTTTCCTCATTTAAGTGGTGGAAATTATCTAAAAGGGAAGCAATTCAAGGGTACACACTCCTTCATAGATATGGTTTCTTCAAACTACTAAGCCTAGAAGGATACCAATAAATCACCTCCAAGTTGTGTCAAGCTAGGGTACCTTTGTCCTCAATCGTTAAATGTTTTTGTCAAGAATAAACTCCCTATGGTGTTAGAAACACTGGAGGATAACGGAATTCCCCTTCTTGCCTAGACAAGAAGAAGGGTCGTCCCCTCTCTACCATGCACAAAAATGGATACGATGGATAAAGGGATCAATAGTATTTGAGTTTCATATGGGAGTTTGCTTCTGTTCTTGTTTTTCCCCCCAATTTCTTGTGGCATTAACTTTTGAGAACACTTTCTTTTTGCCATTTCTTTTGATGTTTGGCTTTTCAACACTTGACAACTTTTCAACTTTTGCATTTTCTTTTGAACATTTTCAAAGTCACCCCAATTAGTAACGAGGGTGCCTTATATGTGAAGCATTAGGAGTCTATTTTTGCTCCTATTTTCATTTGATGCAATTTGCAAACTTTTTGACTTTTAATTTCAATTCTTGAACTCAAATTTGAATAATTTTTATGCCCATTCTCTTTGATGACAAAATGTATGGTAGAACATGGATGAATGATGGTTGCATGGTTTCAAGGGTCACCTTGGAATAAACGGTAGCCAAGGAGTTATCACACCACAAGGTACTCTTGACTAGGCCTTAATCCATGGGTCAAACTATACTAGCATGACACATCCTAGGGTGTTTTACAAGTATTCTAACAAGCAAAGTCTTAGAAAGAAAAAGTATTTACTAGGGCCTATATACACTTGTCAAGCTTCCCAAATAGACGGTTTCACAAATTTTTTTTCTAAATGCAACTACATGCCATGATGCAACTAACATTTATACATCCTAATGCATATGCTTCTACCAACTAATATGCCAAATAATCTAAATGCAAGTCCTAAATTCACATTGTTTATACCGCATCAATCAAAATAAAGCCACATAGTCATTAACATAAAGAGGAAAAAGGAGATTTGAAAGATCATACCATGCGGTCTTCAATATCCTCATGTCTCGGATGTGGCGTAGTCAATCAATGTGAAAAAGGATGAACAAACACAATATATACAAAACAATATATACAAAATTATACTACAAAGGAAATGAACTTGTTTTTGGATTTTCAATTTTTTTGGATTTTGAATAAAAGTCAAGTTAGAATTTCCCATCCCCACACTAGTATGGGCATTGTCCTCAATGGCCAATACGATAGGAAATTATGCAATGAATATGCATGATTTCTAAACTAAATGCAAAATATACTAAGCTACACTACATGATGCATGTGTTTTTGTTATGGTGGAGAGCATAATTTAAATTAGCTCCCAATGCATATGCAAGGACTTCCCCAAACCAAAACAGATATTATTTCTAATGTCATGAATTTTGGGAGAGTTTATGCACATGGAATGCAATGCATGAAACTAAAGATTGTAATTTTGGATTTTACAAGTTGGGAACAAAGATAAATAACACCTTAATGAAGCCAAGGTGTTATTCCTCCAATGTTGCTAGGACTCCACAAAATAAATGATCAAGATAAATAAAAACAAGGGAAGTAGACAAACCATAAGGGAGGTGTAATAATGTAGGAGCCTCGAAAGTTTGATAATCCTCACCCATTGTATCATCATCATCATCATCATCTCTTGAGGCATCATCAACCTCCATAGATGTGGAATCATGTCCACTCTCACTTTCACTTGCTTGTTCTTCCTCACTTTCCTCTTCCTCTTCTTGGGCTTCTTCTTCTTCTTGAACCTCTTCTTCTTCTCCTTCTTGGTCACCACCCTCTTCAACAACCATCTTCTCTCCACCCGGTCTACCACCACTAGGAATGCTAGGAAAGAATACTTCCCTATCCGCCCAACTAGGTAAAGGACAAGACGGGTCAAGAAGTCCTTGCCTAGCTAGATGTAGGAGGGGCAGATATTGGGCCTTGTAAGCATACACTCTATCATTGTAAGCTTGCTTGTGCATTTCCCTCATGAGTAGTGTCAAGTAATCATTTCCCACTTCGACATCCTTGGGTTTGAACTCGTGGTACTCAAATGGGTAAGGTGGGTGATAATGGAGGAGGAGGGCTCGTAAATTTCGCCCCTTTGTTGTTGAATGATATACCCGGTCGCTTCGGAGCGTGGGAGAAGGTAGTTTGGTCGGTGAACATTCAATCGGCAAATTTTGGAAGGCAAGGTGAAGGATCTAGCTTAATTTGTTAACCACCCATATTTGTTGTCAAGAGTGTAGTGCTTGACCCACTTGAACTTGTGAATCATGGTGTCCATATCAACAAGATGGCCTCCTTTAACTGGCACATAAGTGTTGTTTTTGTTGAAATCTCGGTTAAAATGCTTAGCCAAATGGGTAACTAGTCCTCTATTGACAATAAAGGCGGTGCCTTCTTTGCCACAATCGACATTAAGCCATCGTTCAACCAAAAGTCTTAGAGCATTGTATGGCTTGGTAAATTCCCTCCCAATGTTCAAGGCCAACTCAAGAAGAATACAATCGAGTTTGGTAAGATGATTTGTGCCATTTCTAGCTATCAAAGTATTCCCAATGACCTTATGCCATACTCTATTGCCCGGATGGTGGGCTAAGAGAGCACGACAATCATGAAAGCGTATGAATTTCTTTCCGGAAATTGCCATCCAAAGAGGAGCAGGGTCATACTTGATAGGAGTCTTTGTATATTTCGGGTTATCACTAAGGCCTAATATCTTACCCAATTCTTCATAAGTTATGCACCTATCAACATTTTTAAGACGAAACTCGATGTTGGTTCGAGTCTCCACCCTTGTGACTTTCAAGGAACTTAAAAATTCCAAGGTGAGGGAGGGGTATGTCAATTCTTTCATTGTAAACAATTTACCCAATCCCATAGACTCAAAGAAGGTTTTGGTTTGTTCAAGAACACCCAAATTTGACAATGCATCTTCAGAAATAAACTTAGTAGGCATGATGGTTTTCTTAGCAAAGAGAATGAATTTCTCCCTATGAGATTCGAAAGTGAAAATTACCTCCGGATAATTAGATAATTGTTCAATGACCGGAGTTGTTGATGTTGTAGCTTCCAAAGGGGGATCTTGTTGTTGCGACTCCAACCTTGCCTTATGGACTACCAATGCCTTTGACAATTGTTTTGCTTAAAGAGCTAGTTGCCTTTTGGAAAGTGTCTTCTTTTGGGGTGCCTTGTTGCCTCCTTTAGTTCTTGCCATTCTCCTTTGCTTGATTACACCAATGAAAGATTTAAATCTTTAATTTTTAGTTATACCCAAGTCGATTTAGGATGAATGAATGTTGCTTTGTATCCTAAAAATCGACTCAAAGGTTAAAGATTTTGGTGTTTGAATCACTTGTTGTTGCAAAAGGAGTGATTAATTTTTGTTGTGAGGAAGTTTGGATTTGATTTGGTTGAGTTTGGTTGAGGAAATTGGATTTTGTTGATGGAGAGGATGAGGGTTTTTGGGGTTTTTGGGTTTTGGGTAGTGTTTGTATATTGAAGAAATGAGAATGAATGGGAGAAAAGGGTTTTAAAACACCTGTTATATTTGAAAGTGCAGTGGAGGACGAGCGGACCAGGTGTCGGGACGCTCGGATTCTTCAATGTTTGGCTCAGGAAAAGACGCCACAGGACGAGCGTCTTGCTTCTAAGACGATCGGATTCTTTGTGGAGGGACGAGCGTCTTTCTGGGTGGACGCTCGAATTCCTTTACAGAGAAAATCCCAGGATTTTTGCAGCAAAAAGACGAGCGTCTTTTGTGAAGGACGACCGTCCAAAATGAGACGAGCGGATTCTCAGTTGAGTCGCTCGGATTCTTTGTCAGACCAGTTTTTTGTATTTTGCAGCTCTGCCAGACGAGCGTCTGGTGACTTTGGACGCTCGGGTTCTGCAGGACGAGCGGATTGTCCATTTGGCCGCTCGGATTCTTCCTTGACCACACGGATTCAGGTCCATCCGTGGGTACTTCGTAACCCGTGTCATCTTCATTCTTTAATTCTTGTGTTCTTTATTGTAGGGGCACTATAAAGGCATGAATAGCATAGACAATTGCTATCCCTTCACTAAGGTAAAGCACTACACATCAATAAAATCATAAGTCCCTCCCTCACTTCTCACAAAATGATGAATATATTGATCAAGGCACAAAAATATAAATCCAAAAATGACAAAAATGCAATGTAATAATTGAAATGCAAGTTAGGCAGTTAGAATATTTACAAATGGTGGTTTAGGGAGGACTCCACTAAAATCTCATCCGATTTGAGATGTCAAGGGGGCATGTTCAAGGTGTTGTTGATGTTACTCAACACCTTGAAGAAGTAGTCGAAAGCTTGCTCGTTATCATGATAAAGGTCCTCAATAGATTTTTGCACTTGTTATTCTCCATGATGGTCTTGGTTCATAGCATTACCAATATAGGGATTTAATATCCCTTCAAACTTATCATCCCAAAGACCGCAAACTTCGTCTACTTGATCATTAAAAATTTCTTGAGTTGATGGAGACAACTCTCCTTCTTTCTTGTCTTGGCCAATGAGGCCATCTTCTTCACTTGTCATGGGTGAGCTTTTCAAGCTCTCAGTGTTGCTATTTCCTTGTTCTTTTGATGGAGTATCATTCACTTTCTTTTTCCATTGAAATTCCAACTTCTTCCTATCATCCTTCCGGCTGTAGTGATCAACCATCAAACATGGCTCATGCAATCGGGGAGCTCTCATGGTCTTGTCAAGATTGAAAGTGATGCTTTCATCTCCCACTTCAAAGGTGAGCTCTTCATGCTTCACATCGATCACCACTCCCGCGGTGTGCAAGAAAGGTCTTCCTAAGATAATAGGAATGTTGGAGTCTTTTTCCATGTCAACAATAACGAAATCCACCGGGATGAAGAATTTTCCACTTCTCACGGGAACATCTTCCCATACCCCTAAAGGTGTCTTTGTTGATCTATCCGCCATTTGAAGTGTGATGTTAGTACATTTGAGTTCTCCCATTCCTAGCCTCTTGCTAACCGAATATGGCATGACACTAACACTTGCCCCAAGGTGTAATACCCGCCCTTTTAGGGATCTGTTGACCAGCGTTGACCGACCTTAGGAGCAGTAATGGTTCTTAGGAGTACGTGCCATAGTTACCTTGTTGTCTTGAGTTGTGGGAGGTACTCGATAGAGTAGAGGCTACTCGATCGAGTAGCTTGGATACTCGATCGAGTAGGGGCCACTCGATCGAGTATGTTAGTTACTCGATCGAGTAGCATCATTTCAGCGAAGGTTTATAATCGTGTTTTCCTAAAATCGTAAATCATTTCCGCCTCTTTCTTCTAAACCTAGATGTCGTCCCTTCCTCTTCCCTTTACCATATGCCTTACATGGGAGCCTTTGAAGGTCCTTGTGCCTTAGGAGTGCATAGCTTGAGTCGGGTAGCGATCCTTTGCCAGATTTCCTCATGTTAGTATGTCGTCATCATCAACCGTCTCTTTGTTGTTTTCAGTTAGGGTTAGAATGGTAGTGATAGATGATTGTGTTGTGTGTATAGGTGTTGCTTTTTTGCTGGGTGTTGCGTGTATGGACATGGAATCGTCGCAGTCGCTTAAAGGTAGGTTCGCCTACTCAGCTTCTGTAGTTGGTTGGTGTATACTGGATGTCGATTGTTGTTGTATTGCAGCTGTCTGTGATTGTTTGTCTTTGGTTCTCGAGGTGCGCCCTCGGCTGAGTGGAGTCACTTTCGGGAGTGGATTCACGCCCTAGTTTCGCCCTCCGTGAAACCCGCCACGGAAGGGGATGTGTGTTGGAGCCGGTGTCCTCCAGTTAGTGCGGATAACGTTATTGCACGTACACTTGTACGGACAAGTGGGAGCTTGTTGGGGCTGGTGTCCTCCACAGTTAGTGCAATGATATATAAATCTCTAAAAGGATTAAAGGGTATACTTTTGTATTATTATCAGTTGGTCCACGTTTATCAATAACGGTTGGCTTGCTAGATAAGTTTGACGTTATTGTCATACAGATGGCGATGATCATCTGGTCCCTAAAAGTCACACCTATAGGATACGTTTGAGAGATGTGACGGTATGAAAATACAGTCATGTTGATGCCTAATATGACTAAGCGGTTAGTCGGAGTTATTGACTAATAATTAGTCAAACGCGATGTTGAGATATTTATTTAATACGGATTAAATAATACTGGCTAAGGTGAATTAAGCGGTTAATTCGTAAATTGAATATAAACTGTTATGTTTAAATTTATGTATATTGAATTAATTAATTATACAATTTTGTCATTGTCGGACAAGTATTAACATGTCGACTGATTCATGTTATTAGTCGATATTTTAATATCCGATATCGGATGACGATTTATAATTAAAACCCGTCATATACATTTAGCAAAACGAGTCGGACCACGAGTTAAATAAGGAGAAAGTAAAAAGCCCACTCCCTCCCTTGGCTCACGGTTGGCCGAGAAGAACAAAAGGAGAGTCTTTCTCTCCTTTTGACCGAATTATTTTTCATTTGAAGAAAAATTAGGGTTTTGGAGTATTTTTCTCTGAAATTCTAGATCTCACATAAAAACCTCACAAAAGCTCTCTCAATATTGCAAGGCAATCAGAGAGCAATTTCTAGCACAAGGGGCATAGTCTCACACGATCTTGGGTGCAACAATTAGGAGGAAATCTACGTTGATTTCTGTTCTTAGGCCGATTTGCACAGGACCCGAGGTTGATTCTCATTCTATTATCGTTTCTCTTGTTTTTCGTTTATGACCATTAATCACATGATAAATTACGTTATAGTCCTTAATTTTAAGGGGTTTTATACGGATATTATCCTACAAGTGGTATCAGAGCGAGGCCACGTATATTTTTCATCGTGATTTTCATAAAACGATTTGAATCGATATTTTTTTGTCTTGAAAACCGTGACATGTGGGTCACGTTTTGATTAGTCGATCGAGGACTATAGTGTCTCGATCGATTGGTTTTGTTTTCGATTTGTTCTTTGCATATTGTTATTTTAAACGATAATTATAGCAATATGTTAAGGTTTTGTCAATTGTAGATTTAATTTTATACGAATTAGGTCTAAATTACAATTGGGTTTTGTTTTGACAAATCGATTTCAACGAGGATTTTTTTTGTTTCGTTTTTTTTAAAACCCTAACTGTTCGATCGAGAAGTCCTCGTACTCGATCGAACAGCGTTGCTAATAAAAGTACTCGATCGACTGAGTATCAGTCGATCGAGCCCTTTTTGTTCTGGCCGCGCTGAAAAGAAAAAAAAGAAAATTTTTTGTTTTATTTTTTTTTTCTCGGCCAAATATGTACATAATACAGATTTTGTACACTCGCTTGATTGTGAAACGGTTCACACACGTACCATTTAGTTATTTTAAAGCGGTTTAAAGTAATGGATTGTAATGAATTAAAATTAAGTTGATAAAAGCGGTTTTGTCACATAATTTTTAATCGTTAAAAGGTGGTTTGGATAAATTTAACATAATTACGGCATTATGTCATGAATAAATTTTGTTTTAGTTGATGCATTTTTATTTATCGTTGCTTTTGAATGCCATGAATGTTTTTATTACGTATTTAATTTTACAAACTTTAATTTTGTAACTTAGTGTGGCCTTAGTAGAACGTGTTACCAAAATGATGGGACACGGTCTTGTTTGTATTTTGAGATCTCGCATCTCCGTTTTGCATTTTTCCTTGTAATTACAGTTTTAATTTAGAATGTAAATAGGTTTATATTTTGTAAATTTTAAATTGTAATTTTGAGAAGACCAAAGATGGAGATCGGATGCTCACTCCCGCTGCATGGATCAAGATGGAACATCAAGACAAGCTTCTCGGGTCCAACGGTGGATTCCAAAGTTGTATTATGTTTATCTTGCTAGGATAGGCCACACTAGGACTTTTATTTACGTTTTGTTTTTTTTTATGTTTTTCATCGTAACGATAGTTTGCATCATTTTCCGCCTAAAACCAAACCACCTAATATATGTATGAAAACTGACTCATATAGAGGTTACGCGTTAGTTTTCTATGACATACAGATGTCACACGGACTTTATAAGCCATCACCTAAGTTAATTCATTCACGTAATGCTAGATTTTCGTTCACTTAAAATGAATTAAAACTAAGTTGATGGGATCTTCCTCGTATAACCAAAAATTGAGAATAGTCTTTATAGGTCAAACTCCAATGAATCCCTTCTTCGTCGGTAAGCATAATATGACCCCTTATACGTCGGTTAAGTTGGAACTGATTGTCCTATTTTATCTCAACACTATGGTCACTCGTACGATCCTGTGATTATGGTTGACTAAAGATAGGATTTACGGAAATCTATCGACCAAGAGTTCTAACGGTAGAACTAGCCAAACAGTTGGCTTATCAATTTACGGAAATTGAGTCTTGGGATCATTTGTATTATTCTTGAGGTAGATCGATTATACAAATGCAATGAGTCTACACGTTAAAATGAATTTTAATTAGAATTAAATCACCTCGATGAGTTGCTTATTTCGTTTTGTTTTTCTTTCTTTTTCAGTGTAGAACACGATCATTTAAACTGCTAATAACAAAATGGCTGGCCGTATGAACGACCCAATGCTAAGTGCCACATTGGACCGTGAGTCCTGGCTTCGGATCTTCATGAATCAGATGAATCAGTCTACTCGACTGAAGAATGATGGATCAAACTTCGCGGACTGGGAGGCGGCATTACGGAATGCTGCCATCGCTGACGGGAAGCTCAAATATCTGATTGAGCCCATCCCGCCAAACCCAGGCCCCACGGCTGGAGCTAACGAGATCGCCACGTATAGCGATTTCGTCATGGAAACGGGTGCGATAAAGAACGTACTCATTTTTGCAATGGAATCCAATTTGCATAAACGCTTCATAGCCCAAGGTGCAAACAAGATTTTCACCACGCTCACTAAGGAATTCTCGAAAGCACCGAGAATCGTGACCTATGAGCATACCTGTCGCTTCTTTGAGGCGAAACTCCAGAAGGGCCAACCGGTTAGCCCACACATTCTCAGCATGATTGAGAATGTCGAGAAAGCGGAGGCACTTGATTGTAAGATCGGTGAGAACATCGTGATTGACCGCATGCTTCATTCACTCCACGATGGTTTTGCGCTCTTTAGAGCCAATTACTATATGAATGATTTGAAGAAAAGTCCTCATGCACTACACTCCCTTCTCGCATGGACCGAGAAGGACATGAAGTTTAGTGGGAGCCTGAAACAGGATGTTCTCGTTGTGTCAAACAAGGGCAAGGGTAAGGGCAAAGCTCAGGCAGACCTAGCAGTAGGTAAACCGAAGTTTAAGAAGTCGGGATCGGGTAAGAGTGGGCCTGGTGAGTCGAGCACCTCACTAGGCGCAACAAAGAGCAAGACCGGTAACATGGAATGCCATCATTGCCACAAGACTGGGCATTGGAGGCGTACATGTCCTGTATACCATGAGGACATAAAAGCAGGTCGCGTTACTCCTGTTGATATGTCTACTTCTTCTTCTTTTATTCATATGATTGAGATTAACCACGCAAGTTACGGAACTTGGGTACTAGATACCGGTTGTGGTTCTCATCTCGTGCAATCATGTGCGGGGGCTCGAAACATCGAACCCCTCGTAAAGGGTGAGGTGGACCTGCGTGTCGGGAATGGAGCACGAGTGGCTGCCGTCTCGAGGGGAACATATGTGATCCAGCTTCCTAGCGGATTTGAGTTATTTTTATGTAACTGCTATTATGTACCAGATCTATCCAAAAACATTATTTCGGTTTTCGCACTTGACAAACTTGGCTTTTCATTTGTAATAGAGAATAATATTTTGCATTTTCTCATTACACAATATGATTTATGGCAAGGCAGTCTCCATGAATGGAATTTATGTTTTAGATCAGACCACTGAAATATTGCACGTAATGAATAAAAAGTTAAAGGTTGGTGACAAAGATCAAACTTATCTATGGCACTGCTGTATGGGACACATTAATGAGAAACGCGTTAAACAGCTCATAAAGAATGGAGCTATCTCGGCCTTTGATTTTCAATCATTTGGCACGTGTGAATCATGTCTCATTGGTAAGATGACTCGAATTTCCTTCAAAGGTGTTGGAATACGCGCTGCTGACCTATTAGGACTCATACATACGGATGTGTGTGGACCTATGTAAATCACCGCACGAGAAGGCTATAGGTATTTTATCACTTTCACAGACGATTTAAGTAGATATGGCTATGTCTACTTAATAAAGCATAAAAGTGAGTCCTTTGAGAAATTCAAAGAATACCAGAATCGGGTACAGAACCAACTGGGTAGAAAGATTAAAACACTACGATCAGACCGTGGTGGCGAGTATCTTTCACACGAGTTTGATCAACACCTTAAGGACTGTGGGATTGCCTTGCAGTTAACTCCACCTGGAACACCTCAGTTGAATGGTGTATCCGAACGGAGAAATCGAACACTACTTGATATGGTTCGATCCATGATGAGTCACACCGTATTGCCTGATTCATTATGGGGTTATGATCTTCTGTCAGCTGCTCTAATACTTAACCGAAGTCCGTCTAAAGCTGTTGACAAGACACCATATGAACTATGGAAGAGAACGGTCCCCAACTTGTCCTTTATACGGGTTTGGGGCTGCGAGGCTTATGTCAAGTGGAGACACGAGGATAAGCTCGGCCCGCGATCGGTCAAGACATACTTTATAGGTTATCCTAAAGGAACATTTGGTCATTACTTCTATTCGCCAACCGAACAACGTGTATTTGTTGCGGCTAGTGCGACGTTCTTAGAGAAGGAGTTTCTCGAGAACGCGAAGAGTAATAGAACCTTCGAGTGTCGGAGATTCCGAACCAAATGCCGAGCAACCATTGGAGGAACCAGTTCCTTCAATCCCCCATTTCTTGTTAGTATTCCGAGGAACCTAGGAGGTCGGGAAGAGTCTCTATTCCTCCGGACAGATACATTGGTATGGTCGAGGAACATAACATAGATGACATTCTGCTCTTAACGAGTAGTGAACCCGCAACCTATAAAGGTGCCATGACTAGTTCCGACTCAAAGCTATGGCTTGAGGCCATGCAATCCGAGATGGACTCCATGTATGAGAACAACGTATGGGATCTTGTTGACTTGCCTGCTAAGGTTCGTCCCCTTCAATGCAAATGGCTTTACAAGATAAAGCATTCTGTGGAAGGTCAACAAGATATCTATAAAGCACGACTAGTTGCTAAAGGTTTCACCCAAGTGCCAGGTTTGCACTACGATGAAATTTTTCACCCGTAGTCATTTGCGTTCCATTCGGATTATCTTAGCGATTGCCGCTTTTCATGACTATGAAATTTGGCGGATGGATGTGAAAACCGCCTTCTTAAACGGTTATTTGGAGGAAGAGTTGTACATGGTACAACCCGAAGGTTTCATCGATCCTGAACATCCTAAGAAAGTGTGCAAGCTTAAGCGTTCCATTTATGGACTTAAGCAAGCTTCTCGGAGTTGGAATCATCGTTTCGACCAAGTGATAAAAGAAAATGGATTTACTCGATCGGTCGAGGAACCATGTCTATATATCAAGTCGAGTGGGAGCAAGATTGTCTTCTTAATATTGTATGTTGATGACATACTCCTGATTGGGAATGACATACCTCTCTTAACTTCGGTAAAAGTATGGTTGAAGAACCATTTCCAGATGAAAGATCTGGGTGAGGCACAAAGAATTTTGGGCATCCGTATCTATCGAGATAGATCACGTCGGATGTTATCTCTCAGTCAGGAGTCTTATATAGACAAGATTCTAGAGAGATTCAGCATGACTAACTCCAAAAGGGGTTTCTTCCCATGGCTCCGGGGTGCATTTGAGCAAGTCTCAGGCACCAAAGACACCGGAAGAGATAGAGCGCATGACCCGGATTCCTTATGCTTCGGCAATAGGATCAATCATGTATGCCATGATATGCACACGTCCGGACGTGGCATATGCATTGAGTATGACAAGTCGATTCCAACAGCATCCAGGTGAATCACATTGGATGGATGTCAAGAACATTCTTAAGTACCTACGGAGGACTAAAGATTGGGCATTGACTTATGGAGGCGATCAAAAGCTATGCGCAACCAACGTTCTGAGATGCTAGCTTCCAAACGGATCGAGATGACTCGAAATCTCGGTCTGGATTCGTTTTTACTCTTAATGGCGCTGCAGTCGGCTGGAAGAGTTCCAAACAAAGTGTTACAAACAGATTCTACGATCGAGTCCGAGTACTATGCCGCGTCCGAAGTCAGTAAAGGAAGTGATATGGATGCGTCAATTCTTACAAGGACTATCTGTAGTGCCTAGTTCGAATGACCCGATCACCATCTATTGCGACAATAGAGGTGCCATCTTCCAAGCTAAGGAGCCTAAGTCTAGCAACAAGTCTAGACATGTACAACGGAAAGCTCATCTAATCCGAGATTACGTGGAGCAAAAAGAGGTAGTGATAGAAAAGATTGCTACAGATGATAATATAGCAGATCCTCTCACTAAACCATTACGACAAGATAAGCATGAAGGGCATGTTATTTCCATGGGAATTAAACGTGTTCCTGAGTTGTAGTACTCTTTTATGGATTAGATTCATTTTCTCGTGTACTCTATACGACATCATCGTTTTGATATTTATATATTTTGTTTTTCATGTGGAGTTGTACGACAATTTTGGACACCACAAAGTGAACTGAACAAACATTATATTATTGGTCCTTAATTGCCCAAGTGAGCTGATAACTCTGGCAATTATTTTGTGACGTTGGTTGATGGTGGGTTCAACGAGCCATAAGTCAAACGGTTGACTAACCAATCACAGAGGCGAGTTATACGGATATCTCGTAGGACACAATTGTGACAACGACGTGGAGTCCTAAATGTTTTATAACATTCGGTGCCAGGTCGTGTATAGGACCTCCATGGTGATCCTAAGAGTCGATTCTTTTGACTATCGACTGTCTCTTGAGACTAAGGCAGATTTTGGGTGGCTTTGGTTTCTTTCTCACGGTCATCCATAACAAGGGGCCAAGAAGATTTTTTCTGGGTCATTTCATACTGTGCTTAGATCGGCAGGGGTCGAGTTGAAGGAAATATTCAGCCTTTATCAGGTACTCGATATTTCTCAGGGCCACTCGAGGAGCTGTAACTGAAATGCATGGCCATGCTCGAATACGGATTCGTTTTATCAGTTAAGTTACTCTCTAGTCGGGGAAACCACTCTTGATACAGATCGATTGTAGAATACAACCTTGCGGATACGGATCTGCAAATTGTTTTACATTGAGTGGGAGAAATTTTAAATGGATATGAGAATCGGTTATCGCACATACACTTGTACGGACAAGTGGGAGTTTGTTGGAGCCGGTGTCCTCCAGTTAGTGCGGATAATGTTATTGCACGTACACTTGTACGGACAAGTGGGAGCTTGTTGGGGCTGGTGTCCTCCACAGTTAGTGCAATGACATATAAATCTCTAAAAGGATTAAAGGGTATACTTTTGTATTATTATCAGTTGGTCCACGTTTATCAATAACGGTTGGCTTGCTAGATAAGTTTGACGTTATTGTCATACAGATGGCGGTGATCAACTGGTCCCTAAAAGTCACACCTATAGGATACGTTTGAGAGATGTGATGGTATGAAAATACAGTCATGTTGATGCCTAATAAGTCGGAGTTATTGACTAATAATTAGTCAAACGCGATGTTGAGATATTTATTTAATACGGATTAAATAATACTGGCTAAGGTGAATTAAGCGGTTAATTCGTAAATTGAATATAAACTGTTATGTTTAAATTTATGTATATTGAATTAATTAATTATACAATATTGTCATTGTCGGACAAGTATTAACATGTCGACTGATTCATGTTATTAGTCGATATTTTAATATCCGATATCGGATGACGATTTATAATTAAAACCCGTCATATACATTTAGCAAAACGAGTCGGACCACGAGTTAAATAAGGAGAAAGTGGAAAGCCCACTCCCTCCCTTGGCTCACGGTTGGCCGAGAAGAACAAAAGGAGAGTCTTTCTCTCCTTTTGACCGAATTATTTTTCATTTGAAGAAAAATTAGGGTTTTGGAGTATTTTTCTCTGAAATTCTAGATCTCACATCAAAACCTCACAAAAGCTCTCTCAATATTGCAAGGCAATCAGAGAGCAATTTCTAGCACAAGGGGCATAGTCTCAGACGATCCTGGGTGCAACAATTAGGAGGAAATTTACGTTGATTTCTGTTCTTAGGCCGATTTGCACAGGACCCGAGGTTGATTCTCATTCAATTATCGTTTCTCTTGTTTTTCGTTTATGACCATAAACGAAAAACAAGAGAAACGATAATAGAATGAGAATCAACCTCGGGTCCTGTGCAAATGGGCCTAAGAACAGAAATCCTGTATGTATGAGTCCACTTAAAAATCTAGCGGTAATTGACATAGGTCTCCCTTAAAAATCCTGTAGAATTGCATTAATCTCCTTTCTCTTCAGCTCGCCGTGTCAAACAATCGTGGAACATTCCTATTGATTTTTTTTTCATCCTTCTTAATAATAATGTTGGTAGTAATATCAGCTGCACACAGAAATTAAATGTTTTTGATAACCATGCAGAAAAATACAAGAGATGATGAGACACCCAAATCAACCAATTCTACACAACCAAGGTCTAAACCTTTAGACCCAACATCAGCCTATTTTCTTGGCGTAAAAGTTAGTCTCGAGTTCAGGCAAAAATGGAGAACCATGTCGTTAAAGAAGTTAATGATTGAGGCTCGTGTGTTAAAGACAAGTGCAACGATGATCAACGTGGATATAGAAGAGCATATACTACACCAAGAACCGAAATGCATGCTTACCTATGAAGACCTTATTCATTGGTGTGACGAAGAAGAGATAAGTGCCTCTCACATTGCTGTATTCATCAGGTTTGATTTTTAATCTGCGAAAATGTTTTATACAATTTTCTTAATTTTTTTTGAATTTAGTTAGTACGCTTTAATAGTTACATAGAGTACACAACTAAGCTCTATATATTACGAGAGGCCCATAGCCAAAGCATCCCAGCCAGCCGGTCATCCCAGAAGCGCAACAATCATCCTTGCCTTATTTACTTTATTCTTTAGCTGCATGTTGCATATAATTTGTAATTAATGTCCTTCCGTAAATATGCTTGTATCCACTAGTATATAAAACTGTGTGCATAAGTGTTTAAAGCAGATAGTTTTCTAGCAAATATCGCTTCTATGCTGCATTTTTAAACCATATAACCATTAATATGCGTTGAGTCGACCAATTACCTTTTTTTTTGTGGTAGGTATTTAACTGAACTGGTACAGAGTATGCAATGTACAAATTCATTTGGATTCTTATGCCCCACATTATTGTCCAAGTTCGCTAGTTTTGAAAATGAAGATAATCGGTCAGACTATATTGTTAAGGCTATGACATGTACGGGTTGTGAAAGTGGTCGAAAGCATGTTTTTGCTCCGTATTTTGAAGGGTATGTACTTTTTCTTCATACTACTGTTAATTTTATTATTCAATGCTATTTATTAATACGCGATGCTGATTGTTTTATTTTATAAATAGTAGTAATCATTGGATGTTGGCTGCCATTAATCCGAAGGATAGTGTAGTATATTGGTGTGATCCAGCTGGAACTCTAGAGCCTCGTAAATTTTTGAAGGATACAATTAATATGTAAGCTCAGCATGTATACGATTTAAGAAATTGCAATTATTTCATAAATCTACATTTGTTTTAGTAGAATAAATATAATTAAGCTAAGTCTATTACGTATATTTAACGAAGGGCAATTACGAAGCTAAACTCTATGGATCCACTTTTCGGGTGTCACCAAGAAAAACAACTTGAATGGAAAATAATAAAGGTACCTTCAACTAGTAGTGCTTTTATCTCTTTTTGACTGTTTTATTTTTTTGTATGTAAGACGAGGCCAGTATTCTCATTAATAAGAGAAAAAGAAAGTTCTTTTGTTCATTTGTTGGTCCAACTGAAGAATCTACCATGTGTTCATTTGTTGGTCCAACTGAATTGTCTTGTTCTTGTACCATTGTTAGTTTTATTTGGTAACTTGTGATCATCTAGATTTCTGCCAAACAAAATTTAAGTCAGGTA
Organism: Silene latifolia; assembly: GCF_048544455.1. Classification (NCBI taxonomy): domain Eukaryota; kingdom Viridiplantae; phylum Streptophyta; class Magnoliopsida; order Caryophyllales; family Caryophyllaceae; genus Silene; species Silene latifolia. Next base: position 164,329,373 of record NC_133536.1, on the reverse strand, counting down.
TGATAGTAGTGTATAAGTCCTCTACAATTTTCAACGCACACAAGCCGGTCTATGTGATAGTAGTGTGTGACTCATTGGTTTTTACTATAATTAAGCCTAAATAAGCTAAAACCAGTAATATGAAGTATGATTTCATTACGTTGTAGTTGACATGATTATATAGTTTATGTTTTAATGTTGTGAGCTTATTCTATATACATTGTGGAGTTGGCGTGATTTTGATTTTAGTGTCCTACACAGCCTTTTGGGACCGTCTTATGTGGATATTATCTCTGCCGATATATGTTGGAGATTGTCAGAGGGCGATATATTAATATTATTCCAAATGTACGTCTTTTCATTTGTTTATTTTGTTTTAATATTTACTTCATTTTACATAAACTAAACATGTTGGTATGTAAATAATTGTAATTGTGTTATTTTGGTTACTTTGTATGCAGTTCATGATTAGAGCTCCGAAGACATACTCGGTTGAGCAAACTGGTGAGGTACGGGAAATTTGGGCTAAATATGCATTGAATTTTAAGGCGCAAGTATTTGATGGCAACGTCTAAAGTAATTAGGCTGATCGGATAGTTTATGTGATGGTTTGTGGATGGAGAAACTTGTGTTAGTGCTTGTGTTCAAAATTGTCGATAACTTGTTATTTGGAGCTTCAAACTTTTTGGGTTTTGATTGGTTGGGTTTTAGAGTATAATTGTAAGAATATTTGCTGGATTTTTGGAAATGTAGCCAGATATAATATTTAAGCTATACGACTATTGTCGTATACTGTATGAATAATGAAATAATATTCTTTTCAAAAATCTGGTTATGTGAAAGCGAATGGATGTGTGCCAATATTGTGCAGGGTATATTCATAAATTGGCGTAAAATTGATTTAAAAAATTTGCGTGAATTTGATTTGAAAAATTGGCGCGAATATGATTTCAAAAATTGGCGCAAAAATGTGTAGAAGACGGTTCCTTGACAAAGCGTCATAAAGTTGGCACAAAAATTGTGCGAGCCATATATCAAAAACAAGACGGTTCAGATTAGCAACCGTCCTCTTAGAAAATAAAAAGAAGACGGTTCAGATAAACAACCGTCCTGCTTTTATAAACCAAACAAGACGGTTTCACTTAGAGTTAACCGTCCTCTTAGGCATCGAGGACGGGTGAATTTAGGTCGGTTGGATTAAAAGTTAAGGACGGTTTTGAACCGTCCTCATTGAGAATAATTGTAGTAGTGGTGGTTGAGTCTTTGTTGAAGTTAATATCGGTACAATAGTTACGTTAGAATCATGTATGGTAAATTTGTGGTGGAGTTAAGGTGCGTATGTGATGATAATAAGAAACGTAGAAGGTTTTCTACGATAGAAGTGTGTGAAAAGAGTAGAGGTGTGTGCTATGATATGGAATGTGGTAATGTTGGTGTTTTTTCCAGGTTGTTAGTGATGGTGATTCTATACTTGTTTATAAGGCTTACAGTAGCCATAATAATGATAGCTAAAGCAGTGTTGGGTTATAATGAGAATTATCAAAATAGTAATGAGTATATGCAATGTTTAATGGTTGAAAGTTTCCGCTTGTGTGGTGATTAATTAGTGTAGAATAATTTGTTTATGTTGAAGCATGAATATGTTGCTAATACAATTGGACAATACATGGAAATTTATCATTAATTATGTGCTTCAAGTAGCGTGAGTATAAATTTGTTAATAAGGTAGTAAAACAAGTTTAGACATGATATAATGGGATAATTGCATACATGGATGATTCGGTAGCAGGAAAATCGTGTTGGGTGAAGTTCATGATAGAATGATGTGAAGTGAATCTTATTTGATAAGACGGTATGATATATTTGGTTAGAAGTGGTAATATATGAATGAGTACGAAAACCAGTGGCGACTTCCGAACTTGGTTTGGAATCGACACGTGTTATTGTTTTGCAGGAACCTTCAGTTAATTTTGTAATTCTGACCGTGTACTCAATCTTACTTGACCGAGTGTGAGTGCTTACTAGACCGAGTAGACCACACTCGATCTAGTTAGGAAGCTATGACGCGAGATGTAGGAATTTTCTATGGTTACTCGATGAAATAGCGCCTACTCGATCGAGTAGAGGGCACTCGATCGAGTACCCTAGGCACTCGATCGAGTAGGCTACAGTACAGGGACTTCCGCGGGTATCATAAAACCCTTATTCTTCCTCATTCTTCCTATTTCTTATTCTTATTTTGCAAACCCTAACCTCCTAAACCTCTCTAAGCTCTTGTGTCTTGTGTTTGTGGTGATTAATTTGGGTAGTTTTCCTTACTTTGATTCGTTCTTGCACTTCCTAATTGATTAGGGTATGAATTTCTTTCCTATTTTCATGTTTTCATCACTTAGAAATAATTGGGATGATGGAATAATCTTAAATTTCGGTTTATATGGAATAAAAGTTGCTTGTAATTGATGTAATATGATCCACATGCTTCCCTTTTATGATTGTTGTTGTGGATTAAACTAAAAATTGAATAGAAATTTCGAGATTTGGGGACGAATTTTCTAGGGTTTGTGAAATCAAATTGATTTTTGTGTGCCTTTTACATGATTGAGTGATGAAATTGAGTAGTATATGTTGCATATATCATGTGGGTAGTCGAATTTAGTGATTTTTACCTCAAAATTTGCCTTAAAACTCCGTCTTAAAAATGCCCCAAATCGAAATTCGTTTCCTATGATTGAGATTTTGTGTTGAATATGAATGTATGTTGAAGGGTTAAACCATGGAAGTAGTAGTAGTAATGTTAATCCATGCTAAATATGTCAAAATTGTTACAGCTGAAGAAACCGTCTGATTACTAGAATTGTGAAGTCTATGCATAATGTTTGATTGTCGATAATGGTGTGCACTTAGTTTCCCTTTCTAGGAGCATACATGAATATTTCACATGTTTTCGAGTATATATGGAGTTGTGTCTAAACTATGTGTTGACAGTTGTAGTGGTTGAGCAATTCATGTTATCTATGCTAAAATTTTTACAGCTGTAGAGATCGTCTGAGATACAATAAATTGAAATTCTATGTATAAATTGGGAATTGGTTGAGGAAAGTGTGTACATAGATGATTATTCAATGTTCAATTTGTGCAAATTACATGTTTCAAGTGCCTATGTAAGTATGTTTAAACTGTATGCTGAAACAGATGCCGAGACTAAACCTGAGAACCCGTCAAAGTAAGAGGGGAAGGGCTTCTCAGCCCGAAATTAGGGAGGGTAGTGGACCAGTAGTACAATTTGTATCGAAGTACCCTTCAGTAGTCTTCGTGGACTACAAGCAGAGGGAGAGGTTTGTAGCTTTGCAGGCCTAAAAGATGAGACCCACCCGTTGTGTGGACACCACACTTCTAGATGACTTGGGGATTGAGACGGATGTCCGTCACATTTTTGAGACCTTGGGGTTCACGGGGATGTATCGTTTAAGGAAACATTCCTATGCCTTCCTGACTTTGGAGTTCATGAGCTCGTTTAAATACGAGCCGAATGAGCAGTCTGTCCAATTCCGTCTTATGAACACGAGTTTTGTGTTAACCATGGACCTCTTTGCTTCTCACCTTGGTTTGGCTAAGCCTCCCAAGGGATCCATCCGCGAGATTCCAGCTGAGTGCGGGGTTTGCCGCCTTATGCCTTGCCTTACTGGGAAGTCAGCTCCCACCGCCAGCAATATATTGATTAATGATGTGCAGCTAGCATGTCACTTTGAGGATCTTCCTTCGTTCCATATCGAATCTTCTTTATGAGCGGCCTGATATGAGTAAGTTAAACTCTTACAAGTTATTGCTTTTGATGGCTTATCTTAACCTGGAACGGACCGAGAAGATGGTCTTTAATGCTCCTGCCATGGCCTGTGCCAGCCTTGCTTTGATGGCTTCTTCTACCACTCGGTACTTGAGTTGTGGTGCTTTTGCCACCCGGTTGGCTGAAAAGCTAACCTCCTTTGAGGCTTCTTCTGAGTACGTTCCTCTAGCCACTCCAGTGCCTACCATGGACAGAGATTACTAGCTCGACCTGAAATGGTTGAGAACCTTGCCGGATGGTAGCCTAGCTTGGAGGGTGTGGGGTATGAGCTGGATGAGGATACCGGCCCCTGAGCACCTTCCACTGACAGAGCCGTTAGACCCAGTGGTGGTAGTTGTTGACTCCGATGAGGAGGAGGATGAGGATGTACCTCGATAGCGTCAGACATACCTCATTGACGACACGATCCTTCAGGTTATGCTCGAGCCGAGGAAGGGGGAGAATGTGAGAGCGGCGGAGGATAGACCCAGGCTAGGGAGGGGACCACGTCGTGTGAGGGAGAGGACGGCTGAGACTCAGCCACAACCAGCAGCACAACCTTAGTACCCATTTCCTTGTTACCCCTACCTTGATACCGCGGAGACACGTTCGAGCTACTTGGCAGAGAGAGTGTCCTCTACCTTGATGCTTCGGAACATGCATGAGATGGCGTATGCTCAGGGTATTGGGACCGAGGGGCCACACCCAGTTTGTTGGAGCGGGGTTGGAGACTACAGTGGGGTTTTCCACTCCTATGGAGTGGACATGGCAGCATGGGGGACACCACAGTCCTTTGCTTTTGGCAGTTTGACCCCATAGTATGAGAGTCCAGGAGTGGGAGCAGGGGTCGACGCGGGTCTTGGGGCATCAGGGGCAGGCACCTCGGGTGGGGATGGAGCTGGAGATGAGATGATGGAGGAGCAGCAGCAGCAGGAGTGATACTCCTTTTCTTTCTCTTTGTTTATGGTTTTTAGTTGTGTTGGATGTTAGTAGCCTTTTTCGGTTCGTACTTCTTACATGTGGTTTGTATGGATGGCCATAAGGCCGTATTTGCTTAGATTAAAATTTTTTACAGGATTCTGGGGATCGGGTTGTCATCCTGACTCGCGCTTATGTGACATTCTATATATATATATATATATATATATATATATATATATATATATATTGTGTTATGACAGGAAGATTTCGAAGATTTTGACCTGTGGCCACTCGACCGAGTGCCCCTCACTCGATCGAGTAGCTGCAGGTGTGACGGGGATGGAGTATTCTGATTTGAGGCTACTCGATCGAGTAGCTAAGACACTCGATTGAGTAGGGCCAGCTCGATCGAGCACCCTATATACTCGATCGAGTGGCACTGTTACAGGAATATTTCGTTAATCAAAATTGTTTTAATGGTTATATCATTGCATGTTTTGATGTTTAACATGGTTGTTTACGATTAGTAACATGTTTGGACCGTTAATTTGATATGTTGGAAGTCGTGTTTTGATTTTGAATGCGGATCCGTAACGAATAGTGCAAGTAGTAGTTGGTTCTTATTGCATTCATTTTACATCCTCAATGTCTACTAATTATATTTCACCGGAGTTGTGTATTTCCCATATATATATACAATTGATATATGCATGCATTCGTAACTGTGGCTAATTATTCGAATCAAGTAACAAATGATTTTATGATTTAATATTTGTGTGATTAATGTGTAATGTCCATAAGGCATTGTATGTGATGGTTATATTACAAGAGGTAAGCTTTAAGTAATGTGAGTAATAATTCGGTGGTGAACTTCGGGGATGAAGTTCCTTTTAGAGGGGAAGAGTAATGTCGCAAATAAAAAGGTCGATATTACAATTATTTTGTTGTTTGTTTATAATGTTTTCTATTGTTTCTGTTACATTCCTAGTACGAAGCTATATTTATTCACATTGTTTGTTGAGCATTTGGTATGTTGAAGTAAAGGTTGAATAAGGTGCTATAAAAAGCCAGTCATAGAGAGATAGTCATGATGGCATGCGTTTGAGTAGAATCGTATCGTTAGGTAACATAATTGTATTAATGTGACATGCTTCGTGTACTAGTGAAAGTGTAATCTCGTAGTGCGTGGCTAAGGGTTGTGAGTAGCAATGTAGTCGTTGGTTGTGTTGATTCGTGTTGTGAGGTTGGTATTTCAAGTGGTAGAGTGTAGAAGTCGATCTAGATGGAGTGTCAGACAGTTGATGATGATGACATGGGGAATAGTATTTCTGGGGAATAGTGACCTATGTCGGAGGAGTAGTGATGTCGCCTTGTTTCCGTATCTTGTGCTTTGGGATAGGTGAGTTGAACTTCGGGGACAAAGTTCTTTTTAAGGGGGGAAGACTGTAATACCCGCCCTTTTAGGGATCCGTTGACCAGCGTTGACCGACCTTGGGAGCAGTAATGGTTCTTAGGAGTACGTTCCATAGTTACCTTGTTGTCTTGAGTTGTGGGTGGTACTCGATAGAGTAGAGGCTACTCGATCGAGTAGCTTGGATACTCGACCGAGTAGGGGCCACTCGATCGAGTATGTTAGTTACTCGATCGAGTAGCGTCTTTTCAGCGAAGGTTTATAATCGTGTTTTCCTAAAACCGCAAATCATTTCCGCCTCTTTCTTCTAAACCTAGATGTTGTCCCTTCCTCTTCCTTTCACCATATGCCTTCCATGGGAGCCTTTGAAGGTCTTTGTGCCTTAGGAGTGCATAGCTTGAGTCGAGTAGCGGTCCTTTGCCAAATTTCCTCATATTGGTATGTCGTCATCATCATTCGTCTCTTTGTTGTTTTCAGTTAGGGTTAGAATGGTAGTGATAGATGATTGTGTTGTGTGTATAGGTGTTGCTTGTTCACTGGGTGTTGCGTGTATGGACATGGAATCGTCGCAGTCGCTTAAAGGTAGGTTCGCCTACTCAGTTTCTGTAGTTGGTTGGTGTATACTGGATGTCGATTGTTGTTGTATTGCAGCTGTCTGTGATTGTTTGTCTCTGGTTCTCGAGGTGCGTCATCGGCTGAGTGGAGTCACTTGCGGGAGTGGATTCACGCCCTAGTTTTGCCCTCCGTGGAACCCGCCACGGGAGGGGATGTGCACATTAATGGGACAGGGTTATCGCTTGGTATGATAAGTGGGGCTTAGGTGGGAACGGCTGCGGTCCCCCACTGGCAGGGCTAGTCCAGTGGACAGTCGGTGACGGAGATTGATTGGAGTGGGTATGATTGTGTGTGATTGGTTGCGTTTGTATTGTGTTGAAGATTGTTGTTGGTTTATGTTGTGTCTTATCTCAGTTACTGACCTTATGTGGTTGTCTTGTTTGCTTATGTGTCTTCCGTGATCCCTTATGGTGAGCAGTCAGTCTTAGCAGGTGTTGATGTGGTTGATAGCTGGAGTCCTGGCAGGGGTGTGTCGTCACGAGTTCTGATAGAGATAATGTGTAGCCGACGAGTTGTACCTTTATTTTGTTAGTTGGCTGTAACACTTGTAATATAACTATAATTGTTCTTTTATCGACTTTTGTTGATTACTTACCTCGGGCAACCGAGATGGTAATGCCTTTATATACTAAGGAAGGTTTGGTTAAGGCTCCTCGGTATATGGGGGTGTTACACAAGGTCACATAAAGCTTTGTTGATTATAGTGTCACCAATAGTGCATGGAATGGAGAAACTTCCCGGATCCTTGAGTTTTGGAGGTGAACTCCCTTGAAGGATGGCACTACTCACCTTAGTGAAGGCAATAGTCTCAAGCTTCCGGATTGATTTCTTCTTCGTAAGGATGTCCTTCATGTACTTTGCATAGGCCGATACGTGATTGATCAATTCCGTGAAAGGAATCGAGACTTCTAAATTCTTCACAATTTCCATAAATTTTCCAAGTTGGTCATCAAACTTAGGCTTAGCTTGACGACTCGGGAATGGAAGTCTAATCACAATGGGCTCCTTCTCTTTGGCCTTTTCTTCACTTTTCTTTGAAACTTCATGATTGGTGTGTTCTTCTTCCCTAGAGTTTTGCACAACTCTTTCCTTGTCACTAGCTTCCACAACTTCATCCTCAACTTGCTTCTTTGGTCCTTCATATCTCGTACCACTCCTCAAGTGAATGGCACTAACCGTTTCATGTCTTGGGGGATTACTTTGAGGTGGTAATTGCCCCATTTGTCTTTGAGAGTTTGAAGATGCTAGTTGGGTCATTTGAGTTTCCAACATTTTTGTGTGGGCTAGGATATTGTTGATGGTGATGTCTTTTGCTTGGCTATCTTTTTGCATTTGAGTGAAAAATTTTTGTTGATTCTTTTGCATTTGGAGGACCGCTTTTTGAACATCAAAACCTTGGTCATTTTGTTGATTGTATGGAGTTTGATTTTGATAACCTTGGTTTTGGTTGTAAAAGGGTCTTTGATTTTGGTTTCTCATGGGAGGTGGGGTGTATGTTGGTTGAGGGTTTTGAACATTTTGGCTTTTGTATGAGAGATTTAGGTGGAATTTGGTGTTTTCATTGTAATAGTTGGACTATGGGGTACCACTTTTGTATGCTTGAAAAGCATTCACTTGCTCATTTGTTCCCCTACATTCACTTTGGTCATGTCCCAAAGTTCCACAATTCCCACATATCCCACTTGGGATTGGTGAAGATGCCACCATGGTATTAACATGATGCTTTGGTGATTTTGAGGCTTCTTCAAGCTTAGCCATAGCCTTCTCAAACTTCAAGTTGATGGTATCAATATGAGCACTAAGTTGAGCACCCAATTGAGTAATAAAGTCCACTTCATGCTTTCCTCCTCTAGTAGCCTTGTGAGGTCTACTATATTGTGAATTATGGACCGCCATTTCCTCAATCTTGTTCCAAGTTTGATTATCGTCAACTTCGGTGAACATACCATTTGATCCCATGTTGAGAATGTTTCTTGAGTCTTCATAAAGACCATTCCAAAATTTTTGTACCAAGAACCACTCGCTAAGTCCATGATGAGGACATGAGCGACAAATTCCTTTGAATCGCTCCCAAGCTTCATACAAAGATTCTTCGTCCCTTTGCTTAAAACCCATAATTTGAGCTCTTAGCATGTTAGTCTTTTCCGGAGGGTAGAATTTTTTGTAGAAAGCTAGAGCCAACTTCTTCCAAGAGTCAATTCCAAGAGTAGCCTTATCAAGGCTCTTCAACCATTGTTTTGCGGTACCAATTAGAGAAAAAGGAAATAAGACCCATCGAATTTGGTCTTGAGTCACTCCGGTTTGTGAAATCGCATCACAATAGTCACAAAAAGTTTCCACGTGGGAATGAGGGTCTTCACTAGGCATCCCCCCAAATTGGCTTCTTTCGACTAATTGGATCAATGCGGAATTTGCAATGAAATTTCCGGTTAAGTGTTGTGGTGTGGGAGTTCCATTGGGTAGGTTCTCCTCGGTTGGTACGGAATGTGATGAAAACTTAGGCATTGTGGGTTGATTGTGTGGTTGATTTTGTGTTGGGTTCTCCTCACCTTCTCTTGCAAAAGGGTTGATGAACTCAATAGTGTTTGGTTTAATATCTACAACCTCACCAATACCTCTCAAAGTATTTCTAGCAAGTCTTCTATTGGTTGTCAAAGTCCTTTCAATTTCGTGATCAATGGGTAACAAGTTACCTTGTGATCTTCTAGACATGCAAAATATCAAACAACTCAAAACAATTAGAACAAACCTTGAGGAGTTTTACTTCCTCAAGGCAAAGAAAGACACAACTAATAACAATCAAAGAAAATCAAATCAAGTTAACACCGTCCCCGGCAACGATGCCATTTTTGGTCGGACACTTTCTTAGCTTAGATTTCGGTTACTTGTCGTTAGGAGCACCTAGACCAAAACAATATTTATAACTTCACAAACAACTCTGCTACTAGTAAAGAGGTAAGTAAAGGTCGGATCCCAAGGGACGGGTATTGATGTATGATTTTCGATTGCAAGTAGTGGTGTCTAGGGGTGTCACAATTTGGGTTGAGATAAGAAGATCACTAAACTAAATAACAATAAAAGTAAACAAGCAAGATGACAAAAATTAGATGTAAACGATTGATTAAAAACACTAGGGTGTCATGGGTTCATAGGGGATTCATGGAAATTGATCATACAAACATATTCTCAAATTATAAGCAAGCAATTATTGTTGTGATAGGATCGAGTTGGTTTATATCTTACAATCCTAGGAAGGTTTGGGTCCCGGAGCCGAATCGATTAGATTGTATAACACCTACAAGTCGACTTAATCCTCCCTACTCAACTATATGCATGGTCTAATGAGACTCGAGTTGGGTTATGTCTTACAAGTCTCATTGAAAAGGTAAATGATGGGTAAAAAATGCAAGGATTTATAGGCTCGCATTTCATCAAACATAACATGTGCATAAGTTGAGATCACAACAAGCAAGCAAATAAATTATGAAAACACATTAAATTAAGCATGAATCATCCCCCATGTTGGTTTCCCCTAATTCCCCATTAACCCTAGTTAAGGAAACTAGTCACTCATTATCAAGTTTAACATGTTAACAAGGTTGTCAATCATATTAACAAAGCAAAACATGATGAATAAATGAAGATGATTAACAGGGATTAAGAGAAATATACCTAATGATGATTCCAAAATAATAATGCAAAAAATAGTAGAAGTACTTGATGATTGATGGAACGTTGTTAATCTCCCAATAAACCCAAATAATCTTCAATTACCCAAAATAAAAGATGAACAATAGAGAAATTAAGGAAATGAGATTTGTATTAATACTTGATTAGAAGTTGATTACAAGATTAAAGAGAGATTAGAATAATATAAACTACACTAAAGATTGATAAGAAGAACATGATAATCTAATTAGACTAATGGGGTATTTATAGTGGGGATTTGGTGCACAAATTAGGGTTACTAAGGGCTTAAATGACGATTAAGTCCTTGAGGAATCGCTACTCTCAAGAAAAAATGTGGGTCTCCTTTTAGCTAGTCTTCCAAAAATATGCGCATCTCGAATGAAGAAAGAAGAGGACGTGTTTCTCTGGAGGACAATCCGAGCGTCCAAGGGTCGGGACGGGCGGATTGGGGAGCTTCTGGATGAGCGGCCTGGCAATAAGGACGAGCGGCCTGGCGAGCTTCTGGACGGGCGTCCCGATGGGTGAGACGAGCGGATCTTAGCTCAGCTTCCATTACTTCTTTTCTTCTTTTCTTCTTCCAACAATCCTCCGGGATTTTGTCGGGGATGCAAGGATCTTCTTTATCATTGCCCATCTACTACATTATGTACAAAGGCCTTCTAGTCTTGTCTTCTCTTTGATGCTTGGTCATTAGATTCGATCAATTTAGCTCTATTTTGCCATGAAAATGCAAGGTTTGCACTCCTCTCCTACCAAGGAAACAAAACCTCAAAGAATATGCAAAACAAAGGACTAAAGATAGTAAATGACCCAAATCTATATATATATATATATATATATATATATATATATATATATATATATATAAAAGAGAGTTTTTTCGAGCGATCTGAGAGCGTCCACATCATCAAAAATCAATTTAGGAAAGTGTAATTTTTGATGTAAAAAATAAAGTGGAAAATCTTTTAATTATTATAATATGTATATTTCCTAAATTATATTCAAGTGATATTTCCAATTTTTATATCAAACTTTTACATTTCATTTGGCAAAAAAATATCGTTAAAAAAATTATGAAAATAATATAATTAGCTTTGTGTTAAAAAATGCTATCATTAGAGTATAAATTTCATATTATTTGCACATGTTAAAGATGGTGTACTTCTTAATACTTAAAATTGTATAATTTTTAGTATGTTTTGTCCCACATTGGAAAATAAGTAGGTGTGGTGAATATACTACATATAAATAGTAGAATTGTCCCACATCGAAGGATTAGTATAAGGTGATGTGATCCTATGATTATAAATAGGATGCATATTTGTAACTTATGTATCCAACAAAATTTGTTGAGTCTCATAAACATTGTTTTAAAGAGCTCTTAAGATTTTCTATCGTTATCTACGATATGATATAAAAATAAAGTGGAAATCGTTGGGAATTACTCGGGAAAGAGTTAAGAATATGAACAGAAAATCAAAAAATAACTAAAGGTTGAACAAGAAAATCAAAAAATAAAAGGTTTTACTAATGGTAGTCTCCTGACACAATACAAAACTAAAGATTTTACTAATGGTTGTCTTCTAAATGCAGTAATAGAGCTTTAATGAGTCGTTATATGTACGATGTAGAGATCCATATCTAATGATCGAGACTAAGTGGTTTTTACCTTCAAAGAAAAATAATATGTATACAATAGTGGTTTTTTAAGAAGAGACATATATTTCTTGGTATGTTATATCTTTCACATTGAAAAATAATGTAGGCATTATGAACATACTACGTCTAAATAATTAAATTATGTATCTCACATTGAAATAATAGTATACGGTAGGGTGATTCTATAAATATAAATAGGAGGCATCCTTGAAACTTAGGTATTAATCCAAAATTTTTTTGATATAAAAGATATAGACTTTTTAGTATGTTATACGTCTCAATTGAAAAATAATGTAGGTGTTGTGAATATATTATGTATAAATAATAGAAATGTCCCATATATATACATTTTCTATATTATATTAAAGTGATGTTTATTATTTTGATATAAAAACTTTATATTTCATTTGAAAAAAAATATCGTATGAAAATTATATAATTAGATTGTGACAAAAAAAATGCTATCATTAGAGTGTATACTGTATTGTATTTTCTCATTATTAAATCGGGTTGATCTCAAAGTAGGTACAAAAAAAATGGTGTACTTAGTAGTTAGTATGTTATTTGTCCTACATTGAAAAGTAACGTAAGTGTGGTGAATATACTATGTATAAATATTAAAATTGTCTCACATTGGAAGATTACCGTAAGGCATGGTGATCTTATGATTATAAATAGAAGTCATAACCCAAAATCTTTTGATTCCCTTAAGTATTGTCAGAGATAACTCTTAAAAGAGTTTATATTACTGCTTCTACAATAATGATTTCTAACCTAAGTTAATGTTTGGAAAATCTTTTAGTTATTATAATGTATATACTATGTATTTCTTATTTTATATTCAAGTGATGTTTCTAATTTTCATATAAAAACTTTTAAATTTCATTTGACAAAATAACGTCGGTAAAAAAATTATGAAAATAATATTATTAGATTCATGGTAAGAAATGCTATCATTAGAGTATATATAGATTTCATATAATTTGCACATATTAAAGATGGTGTATTTCATAGTATGTTATATCTCCCACATTGAAAAATAATACAGGTGTGATAAATATACTACATATAAAAAATAGAATTTTCCCACATCAAAATATAGCATAAGGTGGGTGATTCTATGAGCATCCTTGGAACTTACGCATCAACCCAAAATCTTTTGAGTCGCTTAAGTATTGTCTTGGAGAGCTCTTAAAAGTTTATATCATTATATTTTCTACCTATAGAATTTATATGTCCCATATTGAAAAATAATGTAGGTGTGGTAAATCCGTAAATATACAATGTTTAAATAATATAATTAGAATTGTGTTAAAAAATATTCTACAATTAGAGTATATGTTCTTATCATTTGCACATATTTTAATTATGATAAAAAAAAAATAGAAAACAAACGTCAATGGTAGCATGTGTAATCTATCAAAGTTCAAGGTTACCATGAGAAATTTCCAATATTATAATGATATAGTTAATTAAATTTGCATTTAAAAGAGAAATATCCGTACCAATAAAACAATAAAGGGGGTATTATTTTTTAATTGTTATTTTATTGTCACGCCATCAAACTTAACGTCCATTTAACAGCCTTTACATTAGAGGGTACCATGGGCAAAAAAATGGAACCTCAAGGGTACCATGAGCAGATTTTTAAAAGTAGGGGTAACATGGAAAATCTAACAAAACTAAGGGGTACTACGGGAAATTTCTATATCTCAATTATTTTTTTTTATTTTTTTTGAAGAAAAACAACGTACAAATATTAATGGAGAGTACTTGATCATATTATTAAATTAAATATAACTATTAGATATAATGAGTAGCAATTGTCTGTATTCGGTATTCGAGATCTGGTTGGATGTCGAACTAAGTGCAAAAAAGATGGTGTAATTCTGAATATGTTATTTGTCCCACATTGAAAAATAATGCAGGTTTGATAAATATATATTACGTATAAATATTAGAATTGTCCCACATCAGAACAAAAAATCCAATTTTTGTGAACATATTACTAATAAATAGTAGAATTGTCCCACATCGAAAGATTAATATAAGGTAGGGTGATTATATAATTATAAATAAGAGTTAACCACGTATATATTAATCTTTTTTTCTTTGAAAGAGATATTTTAATAATATGTAAACAAATCATTAGACATATAATGTAAACATTAAACGCTTATAACGTTTTTTTTTTGCATTATAAATAAGTTAATTACCCCGTTGCAACGCACGGGCATTCAAACTAGTATGCATTAAAAGCATAGGAATGAGGCTAATTCGGTGACTAAATATGCTCAAATATTGATTACATCACCGTCCTTTTAGGGATCCGTTGACCAACGTTGACCAACCTTGGGAGCAGGTAATAGCCCTTAGTAATGCGCGCCAGAGTTACCTTGTGCCATGATTGCCTTTAGAAGTGAGTGGTACTCGATAGAGTAGAGGCTACTCGATCGAGTAGCTTGGGTACTCGATCGAGTAGGGGGCACTCGATCGAGTAAGTGGGTTACTCGATCGAGTAGCGTCTTTTCAGCGAGGGTTTATAATCGTGTTTTGTTAAAACCGCAAATCATTTCCGCCTCCTTCTTTCAGATCTATAGGTCGCCTCCCTCCTTTCCCTTCACCAAATAAATTCTATGGGAGCCTTTGAGGATGATAGCTCTTTGAGGTTAGGTTGCTTGAGTCGGGTAGCGGTCTTAACGCCGTTGTGAGATGCGTTGGTACGTCATCGTCATCATCTTTGTCTTTGTTGTTCCCTGTAGGATTGTGTTTGGTAATGATAGGCTTGTGTACTGTTTGTATAGGGATGGCTTGCTTGGTTGATGTCGTATGGTTGATCTAGGAATGGCTGCGTTTGGTTAAAGGTAGGTTCGCCTACTCAGTTTCTGTTGATTGTCTAGTGTGTCGGTTGTTGTGCCATTGTTGTATTGTTGTTGTGACCGTGTGGTTGAGTATACATGGTAGTCGGTTGGTATATGCTGTTTTGTTGGTTGTCGTTGTATTGCAGCTGTGTGTGATTGATTGTCTCTGGTTCTCGAGGTGCGTCCTCGGGTGAGTGGAGTCACTTGCGGGAGTGGCTTCACGCCCTAGTTTCGCCCTCCGTGTAACCCGCCACGGGAGGGGATGTGCATATTAATGAGACAGGGTTATCCCTCGGTATGATGAGCGGGACTTAGGTGGTAACGGCTGCGGTCCCCCACTGGCAGGGCTGGTCCAGTGGACAGTCGGTGACGGAGATTGGTTGGAGTGGTTGTGACTGTGTGTGTGTGTGTGTGTGTGTGTGTGTGTGTGTGTGTGTGTGTGTGTGTGTGTGTGTGTGTGTGTGTGTGTGTGTGTTTGGCTGTGTTTGTAATATGTTGGTACTGTTTGTTGTGTCATACCTCAGTTACTGACCTTATGTGGCTATCTTGTTTGTTTTGTTGTGTCTACCGTGATCCCTTATGGTGAGCACTCCGTCTTAGCAGGTGTTGTCTTGGATGCTAGCTGGAGTCCTGGTTGGGATGAGTCCTCACGAGTAATGACAGAAGTAGTATAAGTTGACGAGTTGTATCTTTCATTTAATATTTTAGATGTAACACTTGTAATATAACTGTAATTGTTCTTTTATCGACTTTTGATGATTACTTACCTTGGGCAACCAAGATGGTGATGCCCTTATATGCTATGGAAGGTCTAGTTAAGGCTCCTCGGTATATGGGGGTGTCACAATAATGGTGTAGAAGTCATTTACTACTATGAATTAAGTAAAAACATGAAATTCATTGGCAAGTCTTGAGTTCATTAGTGTAGATCTAGCAAATTAAAATGGAGAAAACAAGAGAAAAGATGGTCTACTTACATTGTTAATTAGGAAGAGATTTGAGACGGAAAATTAGAGTAGAAAGCTTAATCAAAGCAATAATTTCCAACAATGGAGTTTTGGGATGATTTTTGTAGGAATTTTGGTGTTGAAGTTATAAGGTGAAAAGAAGATAAGAAAAAGATAAGAAATATGAGGAAGCGGATTAACCCGTGTAAAAATCTCAGCTACGGCACCCACTCGGTCGAGTGAAATTCCATTTGGTGCTGAGTTCACTCGATCGAGTGCCCTATTTTCCAGAATGTTTCCAGTTTCTGGAAACTGGTCCACTCGATCGAGTGCCAAGGTCCACTCGGTCGAGTGCACTATACTCGGTCGAGTGTGGACTCGTACTCGGTCGAGTGATTCCTTATAGCTTGAAATTTCGAGTCGAATTAGAATGGTGACGTCCCTGCAACACAAAGAGAAGGTTCAGGAGTCCACCGGCTATCGGTGACTCACCTGAGTTAGTCCATATGTTATCCTACTTACAGACTTTGGTACGCTGTCGTAGCACTAGTAGCTACTCTACCAACATCCATTATTAATCACACACTATTGATAACACTAATAGGCATTCAATTAACGTGCGGTGTAAATTTGAAGAGCAAAATCACTATCCGTATGCCAACACATGTTAGCCATTCTCAAACATGTTACTCACATCAATCTAAGCATTCAACTTTCATACACATTCACACATCATTGGAAACAACTATATCATACAAGAAACTTGATACTAACCACATTCTCATGCAACCATACAACATTCCACATAGCGTTCACCCATACTTACAACCACCCACATAGTGACCAACCAAGACAATAAGCACTAGTTTTGATATGAGGGCGCCTACTCATCCAAAACCAATCTCCTATTGTACTCATGTCGGGTTAATTTTATTAGACACATCTAGGTTCACTTTGGTTCATTGGTTTAGGTTCCAAAATTGTTGCCCTGATACCAATTTGTAACACCCCCTTCTTACCCGGCCAAGGTAATTAGGAAATGTACCATCTCGGTTTCCCGATGCAGTGAAATCGGAATTACAATTAAGAAACATTTATTATAAATGAAATATTTAATGATTAAAAATCGTAAACTAATGAATCAATAAAAGTACAACTCATGACAACTACACTCTTCTAGGCAATTATACTCGACTCGGATGTCATCAAGGCTCGTCCCGTCTCCCATGTGCTACCAAGACAACCTGTACATAACCTGCTTCCCATATGATAGGAAATATCATATGGATCAACACAGGCTACCCCGAAAATAGGTGACAATTGCACAGACACACAACACCTTAGTTTCAATAAATAAAGTGAGACACGACACAAGTGTGTGAATATGCAACATGACTATGACATGAATGAACCGCTATCAAACAACCACCACTCTGGTACCGGGACACGCCCAGACGTACCCAAAACCACCACGGTACCGAGACACGCCCAGACATATCCACAACCACAATTAGGTACCAAGACACGCCCAGACGTACCCACAACCACCACGGTACCGGAACAGCCCCAGACATACCGACAACCACAATTACGTACCGGGACACGCCCAGACGTACCGAATCCAGAAGCTAACCGGATCCTCTGCCAGACGTCGTGTCTCAAATACACGAGTCCCTCTAAATTCAAGTCATTAATGTACACATTCTCTTGGAGTGGGAAGTTCCAAGAAGCGACTCAAGCGTAAGACGGTCTCTCAACCATCTTACGTCTCCTCAACAACAATAATCACCACCAACAATTATCAACCATCACAAATAAGGTTAGATGCATCACAATATGCTAATATGCTCGTCTCATAATGATTATGCGTAAGTCTTGCCAATTTAGTTTTTTCTCATACATCATGAATACCAATTAACCCCATGATACAATACAATCCCCCCAATAACATAAAAGACTCACCAAGATCATCAACATTACCATGTGATACAAATCCGACTTATATTATGCAAATGATGTAAAATACATATAAACATACACACACATTATTGAAACCGAGTAGGATTAACCTACCTTTTAGCATTCTTCCAAAGCAATTCGGATCCCACAACATTCCGTCTCGCGAGACCGTCATAATCCTATATAAATTATGTAATACCATCACAAATACATCCTATGATATTATATAATACAAACCCCCTTATTATACTCACTAATTACCCATAATACACAGACTAACTACTAATTAATTACCCAAATTAAAGACCCCCGAAAGTTAGATTTTACTACAAAATAAGAAAGGATAGATCTTCTCTTACAATGGTGGAAAGGATGAGAATAAGGTGAACAATCCCCTAGAACAAGCTTGAATCTATGGAAGAAGGTGTTTATGGTGTTTTAGAGAGAAGGGAGAGAGTTTCGAGTAAGAAGGAAGAAGGAGGAAATGATTTAGATATGATAAGGTGTAATCCCGAATTTGGTGTTTATCGGGTACTGCACAGTGGCACTCGGTCAAGTGTCGAGTCCACTCGGTCGAGTGCCATGCACTCGGTTGAGTACCGAGTCCACTCAGTCGAGTGCTCGTCCACTCGACCGAGTGTCAACCACTCGATCAAGTTAAACACTTACTCGGTCCACTGCAGCACCACCAGGTTAATTCTAGGTCATACTTGGTTTAGTGTACGGTCGTACTCTCACTCTCGAGTATATCATATCTCGTCCGATGGTTCTCTCACGCAAACCAAGGTATAAAGGTGGGTCCCAAAAGGTTCGGGTATTATACTATGCCTTCTAACAACAGCAGTTTTAGCATGAACTATTGTGCATGGACAATGGTCAAACAATCCTTTAGGAGGAAAATAAGGCACAACTCTCCAAATTCATCCATCCATTCCTGATTACCCATCACCCTATCCAGCCTACTGTAAACTCTATCCTGTGGCTTCTACTTATTAGACCATATAAAAACAACCCCCAGTAGTGTTTATATCCTCCACTCCACATAAAGAGACACACTCTTGAAAGTGTTCCATTATAGCCTCAGTAGTAGTGCCCCTTAGCCTTTCCATAGGTG
Organism: Silene latifolia; assembly: GCF_048544455.1. Classification (NCBI taxonomy): domain Eukaryota; kingdom Viridiplantae; phylum Streptophyta; class Magnoliopsida; order Caryophyllales; family Caryophyllaceae; genus Silene; species Silene latifolia. The sequence goes on along the minus strand of NC_133536.1, from coordinate 164,310,394 downwards.
ACAACACAATATTAACATCACCCGTCCAAATCCATCGATCATTATAATGCAAGGCCACTTCCTTTAGAAACTGCCACAACTCAACCCTCTCTTGAAGACCATTAAATGCATAGATCACACTTGGATAGAACCTTTTCCCATCAATCTTGGAGATAACCAACATATGAATATATTGTGCATTATAGGCAAGAAACTGAACATCAAACCAATTAGATTCCACAAGATCCATATTCTCCCACCCTTATGCCATTGGTTATTAGTTGACACACACCAACCTTCACATAAGGAAAATTTTTATTAAGCAGAACTCTAGGTTTTATTTTAGTTTCCAATAACACAAATAAACCAAACACCTTTATTATGCATAAACCATTTAACTAGTTTCTGCTTATTGACATTATTTAAACCCCTTACATTCCAAAAGCCAATACTATGCATTTGACTTTGGGGGGGGGGGGGTCCTTTCCATTTCTCACCACTCCCCCTAGGAGTAAACATTCCATTCAAGGCATCTAAGAATGTACATGCTCCAAAGCATCTAGTTGCTCTAACATAAGAGATACCCTCCTGTCAATTAAGTCTTACAATCTACTTAGCAGGCGCGCTTGTAATTTAGCAGTTCTGGATAATACTAAAATAGCCTCAGGTGTTATTATTAGATAGGAGACTCGGTGACCACATGCTTCTGAACAGGCCTCCGGACTTGCTTTTGTACTGCATTGTTATGTTTCTGAGCAGGAAGCTGTTGTGTTTTGTTCTTAGAAGCAGCCTTCCAACATTGTTTATCTTCATGGCCTATCCCCTCACAAACTTTGCAAGTTACAGGTGTCAACTCATGCTCAAGAGAAACACAAATTGTAACACCCCCTCATACCAAGGTACCTTAACAAGGACTACCCTAGCATAAAAGACTGTTACCATCTCGGTTTCCCGAGGTTAGTATATCAAAGTTACCAATTCCAAACAACCATTATTAAAGTATAAAGAGTTAGTGATTACACGATTCCAAAACTAAACCAAGGTATAACTGTGAAAGGTCTAACAACTACAAAGAATGCAAGCTAAGTCTCTTGACGGCGGAAGCTAGACTCGAGTGATGACTCCCCATGACTGTCCTATAGCTAAACATCTGCATTACCTATCACAATCTGCTCACCATCCCCGAATGGATCACCACAGGTTTTACAAAACAACAACAACGGGGTCAGTACTGCTCAATCAATGTAAGGCAAACAACACGGTAACTAGCTGATCATCCACACTCCCCGGTCTCCCGATCTCACATAGTAACCGACTACACACCGAAGTGTGTAGCCCTGCCAGATTACCCATCGCAACAGGTAATCCATGCCGCCAGTGGGTGACCGCAGCCGATCCCACCAAGTCCAGCTCATCAACGAGCGACTAAAACAAATCCCTGTCCCTTAATGTGCACATCCCCTCCCGTGGCGGGTTCCACGGAGGGCGAACTAGGGTGTGAAGCCACTCCCGCAAGTGACTCCACCACAATCACAACACACAACATCACAGCTGTCACAACCTCTCCACACCAACACCGTCACAACAACGCCCATACTCCGATGATCAGCAGTTAACAATAATCACGAAACAATCATTCCATAACAATTAACAGTAAAACTGAGTAGGAAACCCTACCTTTTCGCAATCCGCTTACGCTGCAATCAACCATACAAATGCATAACAAATATCACATCGTCACCTACACCAACAATCACATAATACAATCATTAACTGCAAAACCCCCATTTCCCCCAATTCATAATCAAGAACAAATCCTAAAATATAAATCATCAAACATGGGGATAAGGACTTACCGACGGAGGATTGAAAGATTGAACGCAAGGACTACGACGATTGCACACTCAGTGGAGGATTAGGGAGTGATTAGAGTAATCGTAGAATGATTAGGGTTGGAAAATGATATTTTAGAAACTGACGTTGAATATAATATAACCCTAAACATTCCCTAATCAAATCGATAAAATAACACTCGCCAGACAGGATACTCGGTCGAGTAAGGCTATACTTAGCCGAGTATCCTCTACTCGGTCGAGTATTCTCCATACTCGGCCGAGTATTCCTCGGCAGAACCAAAACAGACTCCACAATTAACTCTACTCGGCCGAGTAGGCTCTACACGGTCGAGTATACAGCTTAACAAATTCCGTAGTATTACAGTCTTTCCCCCTTAAAAAGAACTTCGTCCCCGAAGTTCCAACCCAACCTATAAAACATGGATACCTAACACTAACTTCCACAACACGACTTACGATATCGTCTCAACTAAAACATAGCCTCTTGACACTAACTCCATAATACCATTGAATAAACATAGCATAAGTGTTGCCAACTCTGTCTCACTACTATAAAGCTCACTAGAACCTCCATTACCGAGACAATCCACCGGACAAAACCAACCATCAAAACGGAATGTTACATTCTACCACCCTTAACACGAACTTCGTCCTCGAAGTTTACTCACACACATAAATATCCTCACACAATCCGTTACTCTGACTCATAAACATCATACTACTACGAGCACTGCCATTACTTGTAATAAAATCAACCATAACACGAATCCATCCTTTACTCTATACCAACACTCAAACTTCCAAATGTGTTATAACATGTACAATCATCAAACTCTCTTTTCCCTCTCTACTCCTCTTAAGATAAATGTTACGTCCTCGTAACTCACTAATACTAGGTCCTTTGCTATACCTCCCATAACCTCAATACAATCGCATGACAACGATAACCCACTACAACCTTAAGACCTACAACCATTCCTATATCCAGGGCTCTCTTTCTCTAACAGTTCTCATGCCTCTAATTATTCTGTACTCCCATAACATATATCATAAAATCCTCAGTATAACCACTACTCCATATCTTCTACATTACCACAAAACGACATACTTCTATATACATATACACTCATCTCCACAATCTTATCTCACAATTCACAATTGTTACACATACTCACATTAGCTTCTCAATTTCCTCTCCTTTATTACCACAAACTCACCCTTAACTTGACATGATGCTAAGTCCCAAAACTCCGTACTTGTTATCCCTAGAAAAGGTGTTAACCCACACGTAGTTCCAGTTCAATATCACACATGCTCCACAATTCTCTTGCCACTACTATGTCCACCAATGCCTCATCTAAAATAAGGTCAGAGTACTCCAAAAACCTCTCACAACGGTGTCCCATTAACAGAATATTACTTTACCATGACAATAACAGAACCATACCCAACTCTCTTTTATATCATACTCTATACAAACCAATAGGAACATACCCATACTGGTAAGAAACATCGGGAAATAACACAAAATACTCGTATCACAACACGAACTACCGTGCACAGTGCACAAGACCACATCGATGGCCATCACAACTTTTACAATCTCATTACACTGACTCAGCATAACTTCCTTGACCATAAGACTTTCTTAAAACTGCTCTACCAGATTCACGACGCAGCATATTAGACGGGATCACAAATACCAACCTTATGATTATTATCCATACCATGACTCTTGAGGCTGGAACCTTACACCATTACTTACAGATATCATACATACACATATAGTATAACATATGACGCGGAACACACATATAACAACTCGTAACTATCATGCCCCACCATTACTCGTGAGTCCAGGACCTCACACAAAGTTTTACATACCTTATGGACCCATAATCGAATCTAACTAGCCAATCCTGATCACGTAAGTTACCACTTGACAATGAATACCTCTCATCCGAACTTAACTCAGGTGCCTTTCATAACATATCCTCTCATACACACACTCATCACCCCTCCGACAAATGTAGCCATAACGTCAGTACCCAACTTCGAGCGAACACCTCATATATCCACATCTTATACTCCCTCACAACTAAACATACTAATCACCTCCACAAAATCAACCTCATTAGAACAACTAACTTCTCTAAAGTAACATCAACCTCAACCACTGGTGACAATACTATGACACCAACATCCTCCATGTGACTACTCTCTTACTATCACTTCTTAATATAACAATCTATTTCCTCTCTTTGGTTATCATCCCAAATAACAAACATCCAATCCATCAACAAAATCTACCTCAACATTCTTCCCAATTCTATCCTTTATCATATCGTTACCTAACTCTCCATCAAAATCTTAGATCGTTCAAACACTCTACAAGCTTCTCATTCCATTATTACCTCGAAACTCACGGCTAACATGAAGTCTTACTCTCCTATATAACCACTAACTCACACCCTCTAGTGGGGATAACGTACATTTCATAATTATCCTACCTTCATGCTCATTAGCTTCGGTCAACGTTCTCTCAACTTACTTTCATCCCTCTTTCTACCTTTTTACTCAATAATACCAGTTAATAATTCTTCTCCTTTCTCTTTCTACCTATCTCTGTAGTAATTTGTTTATTTTCCATAGCTCCACAACTCTAATTCCATTAACTCATATCAATATCTTTTCATTCTTCTTATCATTTATCATCTCTCATCTTGCTTCACACTCACCCTTGTCACCATCAAGTCCACGCACTAACAGTTACTCTTCAATTAGTCGTATCTCCTTTTCATATCTCTAGAAACCAAAATTCACTTCATACCGTTAACTGTCCAAAGAATTACACACTAGGCTCACCCCTTGATATTCCAACTTCCCAAACTTAGCCACTATCTACAAATCCACATCGCGACATAACTTCCTTTAAGTTCACTATATACCTCTCTTTCCTATCTTCCTACAACAACCTTCCATTACATATATCCTTAAGCAACTCTATCCTAGTTGTCTTCCTCCATAAACCCTTACACGTCCAAATATGCCACTATTCGTATCCCTTATCTCAATCTTTCATTCTCATGCTTCTTTACACTTACATCACCCTTGCCCATATACACTTACTTTTATACTACTCAACACACGACTATATCACTCATCATATCTCACAAAACATGCTCTTTACCTCGATTAGCTAATCATTCTTCCCTGTTCTTTTTCCACTATCCTTCACAACCACATTAACACATGTCTTCCTTACCCAACACATGTCCCTCATAAGCCGTCATTCTCCATGTCATAACTTCCGGTAACTTACGTATTAAGACCGTCTCACATATAAAAGAATGCGTTAAGACTCAAAACATACATGTGTATATACCCTACGACTCAAAACAATGTAAAAACATAACCACCGGCTCAAAGTGGCCGCCCAATGAGGTACTCGGTCGAGTACATAACATACTAGGTCGAGTACAAGGTACTCGGTCGAGTAACTATATTACTCGGTCAAGTTTTCGACTCCAGAAGCTAAACAGTATTATCACAGAGAGATTACTCGGCCGAATATGGAATACTCGGTCGAGTATAAAAGATACTCGGCCGAGTAGGGACTACTCGGTCGAGTATCGGCGCAGTTCTCAGCACCGTCCAGTTTTCGTAAAACAGTCAAATCTCACTCGTTACTTGGTCATTTTGGGTGTGTGACATATCGTTAGAATCATAAGAGGACAAGCTATCACCTCAACTTGGAATTACAGCAATATCATTTCTAAAACTCGACTTATGTCAGTTTTAAGATAACCCTTCCGTAATCGTTCTTTATACAAATCAAGTTTTCAAAGCCAAAACAACTTGAACATACATAAGGCAACAATAACAATTCAATACCTCTAAAAACCAGTACATAGTTGAACATTTATCATACTCACATTAAAATTAAACACGACATTTACATATATAGACGCATGACCTTAATCACATGCTTCTACCAACAATCAAGCATTAAAATCATCATGTTCATATGCACATGTACCACTACCATACTTCATGCTCAACATTGTATTAAACAGATAACATGATCACATTCTTCATACTCAATATCAATCAGATACAAATTCACAATTCACCTTTCATATTTTACCATGTTCCAACACTTAACATGCCAACATATTCCTTCTCAAAGTTTAACATGAACAATCCTCGATGCATCTTTCAACAACTATCACATTCCACTTCTTTCATCATTTCATCCAACCATGAACAAGGTTCAAACTATAGATATCAAACTCACAGAAATCAAGCATACAACAGGTTTCCCCCCCATGTGACCGGCTTGAGATCGTAAGGGCCTTAATGAGACTTCAGGACGTCTCCCAAGTCTTTGCGGTAGCTCCAAACAACTCTCCCCGGGTTCATTTTATTTAGACTCCCTAAGTTCATTGGGTTAATTTGTTTTAGGTGCCGGAATCGTCGGCTCTGATACCACTTTGTAACACCCCCTCATACCAAGGTACCTTAACAAGGACTACCCTAGCATGAAAGACTGTTACCATCTCGGTTTCCCGAGGTTAGTATATCAAAGTTACCAATTCCAAACAACCATTATTAAAGTATAAGGAGTTAGTGATTACACGATTCCAAAACTAAACCAAGGTATAACTGTGAAAGGTCTAACAACTACAAAGAATGCAAGCTAAGTCTCTTGACGGCGGAAGCTAGACTCGAGTGATGACTCCCCATGACTGTCCCATAGCTAAACATCTGCATTACCTGTCACAATCTGCTCACCATCACCGAATGGATCACCGCAGGTTTTACAAAACAACAACAATGAGGTCAGTACTGCTCAATCAATGTAAGGCAAACAACACGGTAACTAGCTGATCATCCACACTCCCCGGTCTCCCGATCTCACATAGTAACCGACTACACACCGAAGTGTGTAGCCCTGCCAGATTACCCATCGCAACAGGTAATCCACGCCGCCAGTGGGTGACCGCAGCAGATCCCACCAAGTCCAGCTCATCAACGAGCGACTAAAACAAATCCATGTCCCTTAATGTGCACATCCCCTCCCGTGGCGGGTTCCACGGAGGGCGAACTAGGGTGTGAAGCCACTCCCGCAAGTGACTCCACCACAATCACAACACACAAAGACATCACGGTACATGTCACAACCTCTCCACACCAACACCATCACAACAACGCCCATACTCCGATGATCAGCAGTTATCAATAATCACGAAACAATCATGCCATAACAATTAACAGTAAAACTGAGTAGGAAACCCTACCTTTTCGCAATCCGCTAACGCTGCAATCAACCATACAAATGCATAACAAATATCACATCGTCACCTACACCAACAATCACATAATACAATCACTAACTGCAAAACCCCCATTTCCCTCAATTCATAATCAAGAACAAACCCTAAAATATAAATCATCGGACATGGGGATAAGGACTTACCGACGGAGGAATGAAAGATTGAACGCAAGGACTACGACGATTGCACACTCAGTGGAGGATTAGGGAGTGATTAGAGTAATCGTAGAATGATTAGGGTTGGAAAATGATATTTTAGAAACTGACGTTGAATATAATATAACCCTAAACATTCCCTAATCAAATCGATAAAATAACACTCGCCAGACAGGATACTCGGTCGAGTAAGGCTATACTCAGCCGAGTATCCTCTACTCGGTCGAGTATTCTCCATACTCGGCCGCGTATTCCTCGGCAGAACCAAAACCGACTCCACAATTAACTCTACTCGGCCGAGTAGGCTCTACTCGGTCGAGTATACAGCTTAACAAATTCCGTAGTATTACACAAATAACCTTACTAGCTTCATTTAGGAAATGCACCTTATTGGGTAACGATTGATCAAATTGGAGCTCTACCATTACCCTGGCTAAAAACCTAATCTCATACTCTCTATAGTAGTCTTATCCCTCTTAACAAAATTATTACCAACCAAACCCGCAATCAAAGGTAGACAATCTCCCCAAAATTTCAGAGGGACACCTCCTAACCTTATCCACACAAGAACAACACTGACATCCTCATTAAATAGGTCCACATCCATATCCCATGATCGCACCACCACAGGTTTATTATCAAATATGTAATACCCAGAATTTAACATAGCCTCCCCATCTTCAGATTTCTTAAACCTAACTAAGAAAATCCCATTCGGCAGAAACGAAACCCGGGATGTTTGGTGAATTAGATCAAATCTCTTAACTCTTCTTCTTCTTCTTCTTCTTCTTCTTCTTCTTCTTCTTCTTCTTCTTCTTATGTAATAGACTCCAACCCGGGATGTTTTTTCCACCCTGACGAAGCAGCCATCCTTCATTTGCTGACTCCACTAAACCTTTATTGAGATCCAGAACCGGTACCCCAACTAGCTCATTCATCGATTTCTCATGTCTCGCATCCACTAAACCTTTATTGAGATCCAGAACAGGTGTAGTACCGGTTTTTGTAGGACTCTTAAAACTAAAAGCAATATTAGTCTTATTATGTGAGAAAATAGATTTTGTTTGGGATTTTTGAGGGGTAAATCGAGCCATGATAAACCCTAATTTCTATTGCTTAGTTCCTCCGCTTTCTTTTTCTCTCTCTAACATTCTCTCTCAATAAAATTATCTTCAACCTCATAATGACTGCTTTATTAGTGACAAATTTCAATTAGTGTTTCTAATTCTAATGTTCAACCCCATTAAATACAAAATCATCAAAGCTAATGTCTTTTATTTGACATATGCTACACTTAGGGGTTTTGATTCCCTATTATATTGGGATTTTTATTTTTATTTTTCCGATAGTTATTTTGAAATAAAGTCTATTGAATTTCATCTATCATTTTCGACATTATAGAAACCGATTTGGCATTGCTAGTAGAGTATTAAGTGAGATGTATAAGAAGACATGCATGTAAATTAAAGGGGAGCTCAGTATATATGTACATGTAGAATAGATGAAATTGGTTTATATCTTTACTAAAATTTATTTGCATAAACAATATATATGAACATGAATGACATTTAACAGCAAATACATGTCATATACTTTAGACGATCCTGTGATTTTCACGGGTGATAAAACTAATAATAACATTAAAAGGCATGATGAGCCTTACTTAAATGCCATGTGGAATAATCTATCATCATTACTCCAACATTTGGAGTTTTTTTTTTTTTTTTTTTTTTTTTTGAGACTCTTTATTAAAATATACGGAGTATATAATAAGTAATAAAATTAACACAAATTCTCATTTGTGACGGATGGTATCCGTCACAACCTGAAGACGGAGCGAATAGACACATATTGCACAAAAAACGGGCCGGATGCTAAGTACTAGTGGGTATTTGTTTATTGTGTAATAGGGGACAAAGTTGTACAGAACATTTATTGTGGCTTTGCATGTGTCACCTACATCATATCACCTTTACATCTTTTCTTCCTCTTCACCTATCATCTGCAACCCTACAAACACCATGCTCCTTCAAATTTCAAACTTTATAGCTTCAGTTATTCACATTCATCCAAACAAATCTTCATCTAAAATACAATCAACAACAAGATTAACACTAACTTTTTTCCAATCTCATCTAAAATCGCAAAGACATTTTACCCAATAAAAATAAATAAAGACATGGTAGACGAGGTACCTATGACGGCAATAAAGGACCAAATCGTTGTTGTCGAGAACGAGGATAGTGTATTACTTGATGGTAATGACGAAGATTTCGTGACGATGTTGATTACGAAAGGTTTGTGTTCTATATTCTTTAAGATGTTATTTTTGTTGATGAGATTTTAGGGCAATAGATTTGGGTTGATGTTTTTACAATTTTTGATGAAAATTTTGAAAATTTGTTGGCTTTTTTGTTTTCGTTGTTGTTGATGAGATGTTAATTTGTTGTTGTTCTTGTTTTCGTTGTTTCTTATTCTTTAAGATGATATTTGTATTGATGAGATTTTAGGGTAATAGATTGGGGTTGATGTTTTTACAATTTTAGATGAAAATATTGAATATTTGTTAGCTTTGTTGTTTTCATTGCTATTGATGAGATGCTAATTTGTTGGCGTTGTTGTTTTCGTTGTTGCTGATGTGATGTTAAGTTTCCGTTATGATGACGAGATTCTTTGGTTTTGTTGATGAGATTGTAAGATGGTCGGTCGTCTTGCTAAGATGATGCCTTTGTTGATTCAATATTAGATGAAGGTGTTAGTAGATTCAATATGAAGATTCAAACTAACAAATACGTCTATTAAACTGACAGTGTTACACTTAGGTTAATGGAAAATATCTCGCGTTTTGAAAACCTTATACAGTCATACATGTTACCGTTTTAGAGTTCAGTGTTACCATTTTAACCAAAGTTTAAAAATGGTTTGTCGTTATTATAATATTCAGTTATATATGTCACCATTTTAGCGCAAATTGTTACCATCTTTATGGAGACATTGTTACCATCTTAACCAAAGTTTAAATTTTGATGGATCTTTTGTCCCAAGTACTGATCTTTCAGGGAGCTTATTTGGAATAAAAGCTGGAAAATGGGAACACATTTTCAGCATGTATAAGAAACCTTCGCAGCTCATGGGTTTCCGTATCAAGAAATCTACATCTAAGTGATTGCATATAAGTGATTGTTGTGAATATGACCACTCTATGTCAGGAAGCCCCTTGATTTTTTCTTAACATGTTAACATAATAGGCTAAACTTGGTGACATATATGTGTTTGTTGAAAATGTTACCACTTTACAAAATATATGTTACCATTTTAGCGTTTTGAAAAATATAATTGTAGATGCATTTTTAAAAGTTTATACGATCAGTCATATATGTTACCATTTTAGCGTACAGTGTGACCACCTTTATGGTATAGTGTTACCATTTTAACCCAAATTTTAAATTTGGTTGCTCTTGTCATAGGTACTGATCTTTCGGGGTGTTCAGGCTAAGATGATATCATTTCTTAACAAAACACCCTGGTTTTGTTGTGACCATCTGATTAAACAATTGTCACCATATCAACTTAGTCTAAACATGGTGATATAACTGATTGTTGAAAATGTGACCACCTTAGCTTAGGAATGTATCAATGTTATGTTTTAAATTATTCTTAACATGTTAACATAATTGGTTAAACATGGTGACATATATGTGATTGTTCAAAATGTGACCACATTATCAAAGATATGTACCAATAATATTATATTTTTTGGTGTTACAAATTATCCTTAAGATGATAACATAATATAATGAACATGGTGACTTATATGTAATTGTTGAAAATGTGAGCATGTTTTTACAAATATGTGATCATGTTTGAAGAAGGTACCAATATTATTAACTTGTTATTAAACATTGTTATTATGGTTACATTTCAGCCTAAGATGATATCATTTTACTAAGGGTGGTAACATTTATGCCACACATTCCGTAAATTGGCAACACATGCTTACTAAGATGGTAACCATTTTAACACAAACTCACATGTCAGTATGTTCATTTATATATGTTATCATTATAGGATTCATTTAAATCAAATAAAACTTATTGTAAATGGTTACATTTATTGACTTAGATAACAACATTTTACACAAACTTTCATGTCACCATCGCAATGCATATATGTGATCATTATAAGTCTCTATTCAAATTCAGTCACATCTTTGTTGTACAGTTAGATTTTAATGGTATAACTAAGATGGTAAAATTCTACCTATTAACTGGTTACATTAAATGTTAATGTGTAAACATCTAAAGTTTATATGCTGATAATGTGTTCATATTTACCAGCAACGAGACATCGGCTATGTTAGTGGCACATATGTGTCCCTTAATATGGACGAAGATCAACCAACCATAGAGTTGCGGGCGCCTACTATTATTGACCTTATACGTTGTACAACAACGGGCGCAATCAACGTAAAAAAAGAAAGGAACTTGGGAAAGACAAAGGCTAGGAAACCAACCATAGAGATGCGGGCAACTAACAGTTCCGCATACAACGTTCTCCCGTGTCTGATATAAAAGGCGCAAAAGGGCATTTGGGTATATGATAACAATCCGACCACATTTTGGGGAAAACGTTTTAGGTAGTACATGTTTTATAGTGCTGTAAGGTTGTTATAACATTGTCAGCGTACGTTTTGTAATCACAAGTGCTCAAATTGTTACCATTTCACTCTAGTATATCACTAAGTTTAACTAAATATATTACAATTTCACTCCATTATGTCACTAGTTTAGCTAAGTATGCTATCATTTGGAACCAATTTAGGACTACAGCAGTAGAATTTAAATGGTAACATTATACTCTCGATGTAACATTAGAAATTAAAAGAACGAAGTATATATAGTATTTTACTAGTGATGTAGTCACATATCAGTCTCTTAATATTAACATTATGTTATGTTACCATTTAAAATAAATCTGTTAACAATTAATTACAATTTTATATACATTTTCAAATGGTAACAATGTACTCTCTTATGATAACATTAGAAATTAAACGAACAAATTTTTTTAGTATTTATAACTGAAGGTGATATACTACTATAATCTCTTAGATGGTAACATTGTACTGTCTTATAGTCACATAACACTCTTTGAAGTATTTTATAATTTCAATGGTCATATATTCGACAAAAAATAAGACATTTTAGACGTTTACGATGACATAGTTAAAATTTTTAAGAAAAAATGCGCACATTTAGATAGATAATGATGACATTTTATAATTATTAAGGTAGTCACAAAACAAACATTATCTTAGATGTCTGATATCAAGAGGGACTAAAATTCTATTCCAAAATAACATATCCCCAAACAAACCACCAAGTACTAAATATAAGTTTTATTACAAACTGACAGTTAAACAGATAATAGTCCATGAATGGCCTTTGTCCCCTTCATTTTTTTTTTCTTGGCAACACCCTTTGGAGGATCTCCAATTTCTTTGTTGTTTGCACCTCCAACTGCTTCGAGGTTTGTCCAACGTCGGACTTTGTTTTGTCCATTTTTAGGTGCTAAGGTTGCATACAATTTCTGCGAAATGAGTATAAAACCTTACCATTACTTTACATTAAAAGTGTACTTCAAACAAAATATATGGCAACACATTCTGACTAATATAATGTAACATTTAAAATATGGAACATTTTGAAACTTAGCTTGTACCATTTTCATTTGTCGCCATGTTTATTCATAGATGTTACCATCATAACATCCATTCACACATTCTAACTAATACAATAACATTCCATACAGGGTTACATTTCGAGACAAAGATGGTAACATTTTCATATGCCACCATGTTCATTCATAGATGGTGTCATTATAATATTCACTCACACATTATAACTAACATGACAACATTCCAAACAGGGTTACATTTCGAGATAAAGATGGTAACATTTTCATATGCCACCATGTTTATTCATAGATGTTGTCATTATAATATTCAGTAACACATTCTAACTAACATGACAACATTCTAAACAGGATTACATTTCGATATTAAGGTGGTAACATTTTTAACACAAATCATATGTCACCATGTTTACTCGTAGATGTTGTCGTTATAACATTCACATTCAGACTAATGTGACAACAATTAAAAACATAGCTACATTTCGAGACTCATCTACTAACATTTTGAACACAAGTCATATATCACTATGTTTATTCATAAATGTTATCGTTATTATATTCATTCACACATTCTAACTAATACGATAATATTTAAAACAGGGTTACATATCGAGACTAAGATGTTCACATTTTTAACACAAACCATATGTTACCATGTTGATTCTTAGGTGTTATCACTATAACATTCATTCAAATCTAAACAAACATTTAGTGTAATGGTTACATGTGTTGTCACAAGGTATATTTTTTGACGAAGGTGGTCACATGTTCAACACTAACACACATGTCACTATGTTTACTCATTTATTTTGTCATGTTAAGATTCATTTTAACCTGAAACAAACATTTTTATAATGAGTAAGACACTGAAACATAGATACATTTATCAATTAAGGCGGTCACATTTTCAACACTACCACATATGTCACTATGTTGAGTCATTTATGTTAATATGCTAAGATTCATTTTAAACCCAAATAAACGTACACATAAATAACAACACACTCAAACATAAAAACATTTTTCACTAAAGTGGTCACATATTCAATAGTAACACATATGTCACCATGTTTACTCATTTATGTTATCTTGTTAATATTCGTTTTAAACCCTAATAAACATTTCTATAATGAGCAACATACTCAAACAAGGGTACATTTTTTGCTAAGATGTTCACATTTTCAACACAAACACATATGTCACCATATTTAGTCATTTATGTTAACATGTTAAGATTCATTTTAAACCCAAATAAAAATAAATATAAATTACAACATACTCAAACATAAGTACATTTTTCAACTAAGATTATCACATATTCAACACTAACACATATGTCACCATGTTTACTCATTTATGTTATCTTGTTAAGATTCGTTTTAAACCCTAATAAACAACAGCAAGTCTTGCTGATGGCAGCCATATTTGGTCTTCAGCTGAAGACGGGCAAAATGTCACCCAACATTGATGAAAATGTAACCATTTTAAGGTAAATAATTTTTAAAGCTATAATAGTTTGTCATTAAAATGGTAACATTTTGTAGTTAAAATGGCGACATTTGGCCCGTCTTCAGCTGAAGACCAAATATGGCTGCCATCAATGAGAATTTGTGAATAAACATTTATATAATGAACAACATACTTAAACATATGTACATTTATTAACTAAGTTGATCACATTTTCAACACACGCATATGTCATCATGTTTAGTCATTTATATTAACGTTTTCATTTCACCATTTTTATTCATATGTTTTCATTTTAAGAGGCTTTGAAGTAAACCAAATAACTAATTTAACAGTTACATTTCACACCTAAGGCGGTAACATTTTCATATGTCACCATGCTTATTCATAGACGTTATCATCATAACATTAATTCAGCATTGTATCTAATAGACAACATTTCAAACAGGGTTACATCTGGATACTAAGGTGGTAACATTTTTAACGCAAACATTGCGAGATAAACACAAAATCACATTTTTCTCTATTTTCGTCATCACAAGCCTTCGACAAAACCTAATTTTGACATTAACTAATACAAAAACAAATCAAATCAGATCAAGATTCGTAAAATCAAAAGATTCGTAAAATCAGAGCACAACAACAACTAATACAAAAACTTGATTTTGACATTAATTAATACGAACAACAAGATCAATACGAAAACAAATCGGATCACAAAAAAAAAAAATCAAGATTCGTAAAACCTAATTTTTACATTAAATCAATTGTTTTGGTGTAAAAAAAAAGTTAAATAAATGAAACACAGTATCTTTGGAGAGATTGGATACAACAACAATTAATTAACCAAATGTGACCATTGATTACAAATTTGAGCAATATTTTACAAGAAATTACGAAACTCAAAATACCACCATAAAATCAACATGTTAAACACAATACCTTCCACATTTTTTTGCGGAGTTTTCTTTCTAGCCACTGTTATTTTCCCCATTAGCTTGATGAAGCTCCAAAAATATGAAAATGATACCGTCTTGATTTTAATTATTTTGATGCGGATGGTAAAGATGAAGATGAAAAAGATGAATGAAAATGGTGAGGATGTGAGGATGAAGATGGTAGAGATTTTAATTATTTTGGGTTTTCTGGAGAGATAATGAAAAAAGCTAGAGAGAGGTGGAGTTTTCAAAATTGCAATAGAAAAAGCAAAAGCAAGGATGTGATACACTTATTAGCCGCCTGACTCAACATGGGGAGTTCCCCATTTTTCCTTTTTTAATCTCTATTGTCAAATCATCTTTTTATTATATTAATATCAAAAAAGGGGCCACTACTATCCATATTATCTAATCTGGTTGATATTCGCTCCGTCTTCACCTTGTGACGGATAGCATCCGTCACAAGGGAGACTAATTGTAAAATTAAAAGGCATGATTAGCCTTACTTGAATGCCATGTGGCAAAGCTAAGCCTACACTAAGGACCTAAGGTTTACAATTTTTTTGTCTTTAAGGGTGTTAGTTTTCAAAGTTAAGCGACAAGGACTTCAAACTCCATTTTCATTAGTCCTCCGTTAACTACCAACAAATTACAAAAATATTGACAATAAAAGCTAAGTTAGTTAACGTGACAAAAATGGTCTAAACTCTACGTTTTTAATTGAATACCCAAATTATTATTGTTTAGTAGTAACGATCTAATCCTAATGTCTGTTAAGTTTTATAGCATTTGATTGTACATTTTTGAAGAAAAATGAAACATCATCTATGATGATAAATACGATGTTCTTATATCATATTTGGGTCGGATCAACTCAGGCCGGGTTATATCGAGTTCGGGTTATGTCGATGATAAGACTCAAGTCGTAGCACTTTAATCAAAGTAAACCTAAATTACTACTAACTAATAGCTAGCGGTAAGAAGGGTCGAATCCACAGAGAGGCGAGGTAATTATTCTAGTTTGTTAATATTTAAGTCTGTTTTTAAGTAACCAATTTTTGGGGGTTTTAATTGTTTGTTTGCTAACAACTAATAACAATGCAGATAAATAAGACGAATTCAATAATATAAAAAGGTCTAGGGATTAGGTTCAAGTTATTTGGGGGTGAGATTTAACTTATTTATAGAGCAATTTATATTGTTTAAGGTCATAAGATCGGTCGATTCTAATATATCCTTTAGATCTAATTGAAGGAAAAGTAGATCTATATACTCAACATATTCATATATGTTTTATTTTAATTTGTCATAAAATTAAATGGTGGATCTTATGCATGCAAACATCAATAGTTAAGAGAAGAAATCGGTTCCTTACATTGCATGTTTCGGATATTTGGGCACTAGTAAGGTCACCTACCTTACTAGTTCTTGAGCTCTCCAAATGGAAGAACAAGGATTCAAATATAGAATACCTCCCAAAAGCATATAACCAAGGAATCTCTTAATAACTTATATATTTATGAACTAGTAAAATATAAGTTTAAATTAAAATATGACACAAAAATAATTTTGTTCTCTTGAAAATTTCGGTCAAGAGAGGAGATTATGTGTGTTTTATTTCTCTAGATTTCACAAGATGTAGAGAAAGATACATTTCTTACACTAGAAAATGTTATGTGTAAAATGATGAATGAATAAAATTGAAAAGAAAAACTCTTTTCTTTTCTCTTAAAGTGGCCGAAAAAATGGCCTTGGGTAGCATGCCCAATGCCTTTTATTTTTGCTCTTCTCAAAAGCTATGTGTGCATGGCTACTACTTAGATATGATAATTGTGTTTTCCACTCAAGATAAAAACACAATATATATCTTACACTCCCTCCATTATTTCGGTACATTCAATATAAAATGGATGGTCCATTTTATTTTGTCATTTGTTAATTTGTCACATGTAACATGTTACATGACATGCCACAATGTAATGTATTTTTAACTTATTAAAAATCAACATACTCATAAAATATGTCATTTACAAAATCGACTAGTAATTCGTAATTACTCGTACCAAAAAAAATGTTTCCAAATTATAAATTACAACATTCTGTATTTATAATAATTTATTCATTCCGTTTCAATTGTTTCTGTAAACAATGATTTCATCTAAGTAATAAAACAATTCGATTACTTAGACCGTGTCTCATTTAATCATATTTACAATAAGATACGTAAATTATACTCACAAAATCATCCGTCAATTTTAAGCAATTTAATTAACTCGTATCGGTATACGATTAATTAAATAATCAATTAAGAGTATTTCCCTATAGGTATGACCTAAGGGGATCAACTGATCACCACCGTCGCACGACAGTAATGTCAAACTCTAGTCAGCCAATCATTACCGATTTGTGTGGACCAGTTGACTGTAAAATATTACATCCCACATGTATTCTTAAAATGAGATTTAATAATGATATTTAAATCATGTGATCGCACTATTGTTGAGGACACATTTCCCAACAATCTCCCACTTGTCCTCGACAAGTGTGCGTCACCAATTCTCTTGTCCTATTACTATCTCCCACTCAATGCAAGGTGTCTTTCGGGTCGTACTTGCAAGTGATCATATCGAGAGTGGTTTTCTCGATCTGGAGAATAACTGATTGACCGGATTTATCTATCATAGATACCTTCCGAGCGTGGCCACACATTTCCAGTTCATTACTCCTTGAGTGGCCCTGAGATATTGTTTTAACCCTGACAAGGGGGTGGACAATTCCTATCGCACTTATTCCCTTCGACTAGCCACAGCCATCATAACCCAAAATATGCCCATTTGACCCCATTTACGAAGGTCGTAGTAACACAAATCAAAGTTCATCTGAAACTGTGCCATCTTAGGCAAACAATCTTTAGTCAAAAGAATCGACTCATTAGAATAATATAGTAGCTCTCGCCACGACCAGGCTATATAAATTTCCGAACTCTATAAGCGGTCATAAGGCCCGACAAAGTGTTCCTAACAGTCTGCCTATGTGATCGACTAGTCATCTCACATGACTCTATGGCACTTGAACTTGCCATCAATCGCATCACACACTAGTCACTTCGAGACGTCACCTCATACAAGCGACTATGGGCTAATACTATGTTAATCTGGGTTCACTTTAACGGGGTTCAACGTTGTCTCTACAACCCGTTTGGATGTAACAAAGTATAATAAAAGAGTTTTAAAGTAAAACTCGAACGACAAATGCGATTATCACATATGAATAGTCAATGCCTGATTACTATTCATGTTCTATAATCTAATTTGATCTTGTACGTAGTTGTTCATTTCAATTCAATTGAAATGACATGACTCATCATGTTTAGCCTTTGAGAAGTCTTTGGTTAGTAGGTTTTATCAATTTCTTGTACCTTACTCAACCTTACTACATACTCGTTTTCCTTTGTAATGTATACATTTGCATTACAAAACTTTCTGAGTACGTGTCGAGATCCAATCAAGACATAGGCCCTCTAGCCTAAGAATAGCTCCCCTTTGTTTTCACGATTAGTGTGCGGGACTCATCCTTCTTGCACATCTCATGATTGCAAGTGTACTCAATTTCCGTTATAAATATCTCTCATTGTTCTTTATTGCCTAGAACGATTCTAGAAAATCTACTTCTTATTTAACATTGCCACAATGGTATCTTAACCATCCTAATGTGTTTTGATTATGGTTTTGTCATAAACCATGCGCAATATCAATTGTCAATTGTCACTTGTGTAACACCCTTACACAAAATTGCATTAAAAACACTTTGCTTTACTTCCTTAATGCTTCTGCAAGCACTTAAGGGTAATCTTTGTGGCTTACTTGGTAAAGATTACTTAAATTCGATTTTGAAAACAATTCATCATACTCAAGGTATATGAAGTGTTATACATCATTACTTATTTAATTGATCCGGCAGCGGAAGCAAATGGAATCAATCAAATATGTTCAATTTAATTGAACTAGTCATGAATCTTATCAACATAAGACTTCTTATTGACGCCAATATCATTTTGATTTATCTTCATAAATCCGGATATTAAAGATGTATTATAATACTCCAAAAGTCTTACATCATTCGCAATGATCAATATGTCATTCACATATAAGACTAATTAACATTTTCGTAACTCCCACTAAACTTCATATATAAACACAACTTCACGACTTATCGAGAAAAGTTTTATCACATGATCAAAATGTTGATTCTAACTCATTGATGTCCTACTTAAGATTCTCTCTTAAGTTTCACATTATCTTAGGATTGCAAGAATCTATAAAACTCAAGACATGTATTGAATACATTCCTTCTAAATGAAGAAGTGGGTTTTAGATTCACTCGCTATGTATTTCATAATAATGAAACACAATCCCTAAGAAGATCCAAATAGACTTAAGCATTTCAATTAGTGCAAAACCCTTTGCAACCAATCTTACTATGAAATCTCTCTTTATTAGTGCAAAACCCTTTGTCACTAATCAAGCCCTTTTGTTTCGGATTTTCATGGCTCTAAGCCTTGTATTGAGTTGTGACTTAAACACTCTTATGTAAGTCATATGTTCATTACTTTCTAGAAGTAATCAACTTGAATCAAACAATTTCTTTTGTAAGTTATAAGCTCTTTACTTTCTTAAAAGTAGCATGAATTCATCATTTTTAACAAGTGACGAATTTTAACCTCCTAGGTTTTAAAGAAACAACATCTTATAAAACGTCTCATGTAGCCAAGAAAGACCAGTTTCTTGCGACATAACATTCTTTGTGGCTCTTGAATAATTTTCTCCCACTCTGTCTTCTAGAAATAAACTTGTATTTTAGAAAGACAGCTTCATGAGCCACAAACCCGGTGTACTCGTGATAATTGAAAAGGAAAAAATGAGCATTTGTTTCTTGTGAAAACTTACAAACATGGTACCCTACCATTTCATATCTCATATGAATCGTTTTATATTTAGTGGAAAAATAATCTAGACAAAATGATAAAATCCCCAAAAGGATCAAGTAACTCAAAGTAACTTGATCGAAGTCCAAACCATATCGAATAGCGTTTGATTTCTTATCCAACCACACATTATCCCATAATGCGTGCTAAGAGAGATTAACTTGTGATACTATATCACATTTCTTTTGGCTTATATCAAAGTCTTCACTTTGATAATCCCATCACGACTAAATCGTGATTCCTTGAACTCTTTGAAATTCTTCAAAGGTTTTTATATTTACCTTATTAAGTGAACATATTAGCGTCAACTTAAATCGTTGGTAAAAGAAAATGATCAACCTATTTTGGATCGATGATTTACAACCTCGATCTCCTTTTCAACCAAAAGGCACGAGACATCTTGCTTTGAATACAAGATACGCATATACCATTAACAATCTAATGGTTTCAAGAGTACTCGATAACTCTTTGCGTTAATCATTCTAGAATTTAAGGTTTAATCTTGGGTTACCAATTTGAGTCTTGCATCATCTTCATGATATAACATTCTAGTTTGGTTTAGAATATAATCACTTTGATAATGGGCTTGCCATACATCAAATCGTGGTGTATAGGGTCACAAAAGTGAAACCTCTTTTGTATCTTAACAAGTTTGTATTCTTATTTAGAGTTTATGTACTTAATAGTCACAATTAAGTACAACTCCAAACCCGAAAACTAGATTTAGTACACAATGACTCTATCTCTCGACTTCATTGTTGCTAGTCGTCATATTCTAATCATCCTATGTATCAAACATAATGATGAAAACCACCACCGGTTTCCAATATTGACGAAGTCGTACTAGCAAAATTTTATGTCAATCAAATAAACATTTAAAGAAGAAGGTCTCATTAGATGTCCCACAACTAACTTGTTGATTCTTCAATAATTTGGGGTAGTCTCCTTTCTCGTGTCCAACATTTAAGACAATGGAAACTTATCGGTCGGGATTGATAGGTTTAGTATCGTCATTCTCAACAACTTTACCTTTAACATTACCTTTGTATCAATTCCATTATAATCTTTACTTCTTGAACCTCGTCCTCATCTTAACGGTTTAAGAGAATGCTCCCACTTATTTCAATGAGTCTTTGCTTTGAGAAGCAAAATTGAATTCATGAAGATTACACTTCATTTGTTCGTTTTAGTCTTAAAACTTTCATTGAAGTGGTTGCGTTATTTTGGTCAATTACGAATTCTGACAAATCTAATTACCAAAATAATTTATCGCTTCAAGGTACTTAATTCAATTAAGTATATGAATAACAATCCATTGTAAGTAGATGTGTTAGTCAAGAATCAAAAACCTGTTTGATAATGAATAACTTTAATCTATACTCTTTACAAGAGATCCTTAGCAATGGTTCTTTCGAGGTCTTTAGAAGAAAATTCAAATTTTGTCTTTAGTTACGATGTTTTAATGGAGTTTTGAATCAAAAATCGAAATGATATCTTATATGAATTGTGGTAAAGAAATAGAACAATATAATAACGAAATAATGGAAAACTTAACATTTATCGTTTTATTAATACTTGGAAAAACAAGTATAGCATTTACATAGTGACCTCTACCCAACCTATGATAAATGATTCCAAGATCCAAATTCATATTAACTTGGGCACGGTGTGGCCGATACATCCCTTATCAATATAACTCGGTGGATTAACTCTTTAATCGATTCTTCTCTTAGAACTCTTGGTCGATAAAATTACATTAACATTTATCTTTAGCTCAAAACACATCCGACAAGGGCACGGTGTGGCCGATACATCCCTTATCAAAAACTTTTGTTGAGTTCAACCCAAATTTCGAATAAATGTGTCCATGATCTAAATCCACATCAACTTGGGCACGGTGTGGCCGATACATCCCTTATCAACATGAATTCGGTGGATAGACATTTATCACCCACTTCCCCTTACGTAACAAGGTTTGTACCCCGGTGTGGCCGAGTGCACTCCCTCACGAAATAGGTTTTCATGGTTTCTACTCTTTGGTAAGGCTATATCTCAATTGTTTATTTTAGCGAGTGGTCATGTCAATTTATTATCTATCACGTTTTAAGTGAACTAAAGCGGTGAACTACGATAATTATAATTGACACGGTCGATATACTCGATTAAAAGATGATGCATGTTTTAGTTATGGCGATTTAGCGATGCATGCAACATATAAATAAAATGCAAATCATAAATTAAATAAAATCATAGTATGGCCTTCCTAAAATAGAAAATCTAATTAACTATTACATATTCGGAAACCAACTCTATTGGTCCCTTGAACTTCGGTTGTGACACGCATCTCGAGGTAACACCGTCTTTATGTATCGCCTTCTTGAAGAAATCCGTCTTTGGGAACTCTGAAATGAATAAAATTACATAATAAATTACATAATTTCCTATTATACATTTGTAACTATAATAAAATAAATCTATTAAATTACAAGACGGTTATACGAGATCACAATAAAATTACAACCGAATCGATATTCCCATACATTTCGGGCAATACCAATTAAAAACTCAGGCCATACTAAGTAAAAATTACATAATTCAAAAATTACATAAAATAAAATTATGACAATCATAAATAAAATGCAGCATTAAAATATGTATGAACATGCCTAATTTTATGCTAAATCGCCTTTAATTAGCCAATATCGTATATTACTCGGTTTTTACGGATTTGCGTGATTCAACATTTTATAATCACAAAAATTACATAAATTCATATTTATGCACAAGTTAATTACCCTAACTTATTAGGACTCAAAATTAGTCTCCACTAACTATTTGACCATAATTAACTCATATTTCTTAATATTGTTCATAAAAGGACTCAAAATTACAATAAAATGCTATAAACTTCAAATAAATCACTAAAATTTCAAATAAATTTGAAATTTGAAATTTAAACTCATGAACATTCTGAAAAAATACAATGACACTCATAATGTTCAAAAACGTAGGTTAAAAATTTTGAAAGTTATCGGGAAAAACAACGTTGCGGTTTATCGGATTTATCAATAAAAATCATAAAAACATGAGAAAAATTATATTCATCAACTTTTCAATTTTAGATCTGAAAAAGATAATAAAATGCAACATGTGACGTTTTTCCTTAGTCATGAAGTATGTTTTAGCAATTTTTCACTAATTAAGTCACTATTTATGCTATTTTTCATCAAAAATCCATAAATCATGCATGAAGACTTAATTATAGCCTATTATTTTACACACATCTTGTAAAATTTCATGTGACAACATACTAAATTTCTATGGCCAGATTCGAAATATTTCTCATATTAACCTATTTTTCATCTAAATCCGATTGTTATCATGAAAAATCCATTTTTCGAGCATAAAAACTCATAAAATTATGAAAATTTTCAGATCATCTAAAAATAATATATGTGAAAACATATCCAAAAACCACTGGAAAATTCGAAGTTTAGCTAATTTTCGTCCAAAAATGACATTTTTATCATAAAAATCACATTTTAATGCCAATATTATATAAAATGAACAATAAAATCCATAAATTAACCAAAATATCCTAAATACATTTTAGGATCAGAAACTTTAACATGCAAAAATTAATTTTGTGATATATCATAATAACACAAATTATACAAGTTTTATATGTTAATCTTTATAACTCGGAAAAACTTTTAACCGATTTGCATGCAAACAACCATGGCTCTTGATACCGATTGAAGGAAATAAAGATCTATATACTCAACATATTCATATATGTTTTATTTTAATTTGTCATAAAATTAAATGGTGGATCTTATGCATGCAAACATCAATAGTTAAGAGAAGAAATCGGTTCCTTACATTGCATGTTTCGGATATTTGGGCACTAGTAAGGTCACCTACCTTACTAGTTCTTGAGCTCTCCAAATGGAAGAACAATGATTCAAATATAGAATCCCTCCCAAAAGCATATACCCAAGGAATCTCTTAATAACTTATATATTTATGAACTAGTAAAATATAAATTTAAATTAAAATATGACACAAAAATAATTTTGTTCTCTTGAAAATTTCGGTCAAGAGAGGAGATTATGTGTGTTTTATTTCTCTAGATTTCACAAGATGTAGAGAAAGATACATTTCTTACACTAGAAAATGTTATGTGTAAAATGATGAATGAATAAAATTGAAAAGAAAAACTCTTTTCTTTTCTCTTAAAGTGGCCGAAAAAATGGCCTTGGGTAGCATGCCCAATGCCTTTTATTTTTGCTTTTCTCAAAAGCTAGGTGTGCATGGCTACTACTTAGATATGATAATTGTGTTTTCCACTCAAGATAAAAACACAATATATATCTTACACTCCCTCCATTATTTCGGTACATTCAATATAAAATGGATGGTCCTTTTTATTTTGTCATTTGTCAATTTGTCACATGTAACATGTTACATGACATGGCACAATGTAATGTATTTTTAACTTATTAAAAATCAACATACTCATAAAATATGTCATTTACAAAATCGACTAGTAATTCGTAATTACTCGTACCAAAAAAAATGTTTCCAAATTATAAATTACAACATTCTGTATTTATAATAATTTATTCATTCCGTTTCAATTGTTTCTGTAAACAATGATTTCATCTAAGTAATAAAACAATTCGATTACTTAGACCGTGTCTCATTTAATCATATTTACAATAAGATACGTAAATTATACTCACAAAATCATCCGTCAATTTTAAGCAATTTAATTAACTCGTATCGGTATACGATTAATTAAATAATCAATTAAGAGTATTTCCCTATAGGTATGACCTAAGGGGATCAATGATCACCACCGCCGCACGACAAGTAATGTCAAACTCTAGTCACCAATCATTACCGATATGTGTGGACCAGTTGACTGTAAAATATTACATCCCACATGTATTCTTAAAATGAGATTTAATAATGATATTTAAATCATGTGATCGCACTATTGTTGAGGACACATTTCCCAACACTAATCTAACATGCAATCGCTATCATTAAATTAGTTCTATTCAGTCATTGTAGCCTTTACTAGTCTTAACCCGATCGGTGAAAATCCTAGTTTATGCAATACTAATTAATTAACCTTGCAGAAGCTAATCAACTAGATTCAAACCAACAAACTGAACAACAAGAAAGAGCAATTTAACTATCAGTTCATCAATATTAATCCCCTTCTAACAACCGAGATCCCCATTCACCCTAGATAAGAGGTTTAGCTACTCATACTAATGGCATTAATAACAATAAAGGTAGATGAAAGCATGATTAAAGATATTAAAAAAGAACAGTTGAATAAAAGCATACACTTGATTAACAATTACGGAGTTATAAAGAACAATTAAATACCTTAATAAATAATGAGAAAAGATTGATAGATCCAAAAGTAAGAACAATCAACTAAACTAAAAGTATTTATGAGATTTTCTAGGGTAATTCTACTGTAACTACGGAAAATAATGCGTAACTAAACTAGGGTACGGTTTTGGGTATTTATAAAAAAACATAACCGAATTAAGGAAAAATGCGGAAATTATAGATTAAAGTGGTTCCTCGATCGAGCCACAATGCACTCGATCGAGTCACCAAGTTTCTCGATCGAGCCCAGCTCTAGTTGATCGAGGAACCATTCCTTTTCAGCTTCTTTCTTCGTGTTTTCTTCTTAACTTCTCTTCCTTCATTCTTATGGATTTCCGTGCCATGCTTCGTGTGTTCCTTCATGCCTACTCCGTGATGCCCATTTCATTCCTTTGCTCCTCAAATGCGGCATTCCTGCTTTAAACATCAAATAGCGGAAGTATCAACATTCTAACATAAAAGGCATGTATTTAATATAAATTAGCACGAAAACCGTATCAAAAGCAATTAAGGGGAGGCATAAATATGTATATAAATATGACTCATCAGTCGAGTCAGCCTACCAATTCGGGTCGAGTCTGGTATGGGTCAGGCCGTTATCGGGGCAGGCCAGCTCGAGTAAAATGATGTGTCGGGTTGTGTCGGGTTTGGGGTCATTATTAGGTTTAGTTACTTTATCGCGTTAGTTTAATTTTTGACCACTGAGTTTAGTTTTCGACCACTATTTTGTTTAGTTAGTTCATTATTAGGTCAAACATATAAAAATAGCTATTAAATCACTTTCATTATGATCAATATTAAGTTTAATAATTGTCAGGTTATCATTTTAATTGAGTCTATCGGGTCTGGGTTCAGGCCGAGTTCGGGTTATTGTTCATCGGGTCGTATCGGGTTACAGGTCGTCATCGGGACGAGTTGGTTTTGCTCGGATTGAGGTCGAGTCACTCGAGTAGGTCAGACTTGCCAGCTTTAATTTTATGGCATAGTTTTTTGTAAAATACGAATTTTATGGGTTATTAGTTTTACATCAATTCAAGATTAATTTTTATGGTATCGATTTTATTATGCTCGACCGAGTAAAACTATTCAAACTAAATTTTATAATCTATAAATATTATAAAATATTGGTATCTATAACTAAATGTGAAATAATATTAATAAAAAGTAATGTATTAATTTTAAAATTAATGCATTGAAAAGATAAACATGGACAAAATTTGCATATAACAATACTTGTTTTTGTAACATATGAAGCTATACTAAAGTTTTGTGTGATGCTTAGCTTTTGTAGTTGTTGTTGTTGTTGTTGTTGTTGTTGTTGTTGTTGTTGTTGTTGTTGTTGTTGTTGTTGTTGTTGTTGTTGTTGTTGTTGTTTCATTGCATAATATCTTGCCTTATGTGATTATTTTAAAATAAGAATAAAATAAGTAATGAAGCTTTTAAGAAATTACTAGATTGAACGTCCGTGTGTTGCAACGGGATGATTAACTTAGTTATAATTATAATGAAAAAAAGGTTATAAGGGTTTAATATTTGCATCATATGTCTAATCATTTGTTTACATATGATTGAAATATATTTTTCAAAGAAAATAAAAGATAAACTAGGTTTGTGACCCAAGAAATTCACAGGTTTATCTGTTTTAGTTTTGATATTTTTATCGTATTGTTAATATTTGTTCAAGCAATTAATTGTTGATCCATTTAAAAAAGATACATTCTTGAAATACATAAAAGTTATTTAATATCTCATTTCTTTGACAACTTTAGTTTATTTTTCAAATCAAATCGTCCAAGTGACAATGTGGTTGTTTCTAATTTTGAGAAACTTGACAACAGATCAATGACAGAGGCAACTCATTATATATATGTTAATATGTGTGTTTTACTCCGCAATATAATAACGTGAGTTATTTAAATATTAAAAGTTGAAACCCTTCGTATATAATAAACTCCGTATGGAAAAAACCCCAATGACACCTTATAAGGTTGTAAACTCAGTACTTCAATATAGTCGATCATCTCCAAATTATTTCCCGTCCTCTCCACTAAACCTTCCATAGAAATATCTTTGAAATTTTATCACCACATGCTTGTTTCAAATATTATTTACACCTTGGAAACATTTATTATATCGATAAAAAAAATTTAGATATGATTCAAACGGTATCTACTCCATAGATTACGAATTAAATTTTCATTTCAGTTGCTCAATAATCTAAGAAACTATATTCCCTAAATCCGAATTCCAAAAGATTCATAAACTTTTTTTAGTTCCTTATTGCTATTTCAAGAATTTGGTCCATCTCTTGTTATACTTAAGTCCACGATCCTATATACAAATAAAATTAGTATAAAAACTATAAAATAATCTATTTCTGTTTTGAAAAAAAAACCCATAAATTTAAAAACATACGGAGTAGAATTTACGAACCACACTATTTAATATTTACCTGAAGGTTCACTTTCGCTTCCTTTTAGTACGCTTCCTTTTAATACATGCCTTGATATGAAATGAAAAAGAAAAGCATATATCACAGATGATTATACTCATGAATAGAAAAATACAAATTCAAATTGGTTGATCGGGAAATTATAATAGTAAAATTACACAACAATATACGTTTAATAACAAATTAAAAGAAATATTCTAAGATCTCTATTTTGAGATCAACAATCACCTAATAATGATTAAAAAACCATCAACCACCTAAAAAAGTATAATAAATTTTATAGAAAAACAATAAGGCAAACAATGGGAGTTGGACAAAACTTAAATTGGAAGAGAAGATGACATAATTAAAATGATTAATTATTGTCATGATAGTTCAAAAAAGAGTAAATTAACAATTACTCCCTTATATAAACCACTTTTCTAAAAAAACTCACTTATGAAAACTTTTTAATTATTTACTCCCATAAAATTTACTCTGATCAAATATTGCACCCAAATGGACTTTCAGGTGAAATGTATGATTTTATGACCGTTTTACCCCTGTTTTGTGATTAACCCAACATTTCCAATTTTGACTCTTCAGTTTCATTTCTTACAACTCTCAGTCATTTCTCTGTTTTGTGATTAACCCAACGTTTTGTGATTAACCCAACATTTCCAATTTTGATTAACCCAATGTTTTACCCCTGTTTTGTGATTAACCCAAATGGACTTTCAGTTTCATTTATTTTGGGTTGGTAGCTTTTGCCTTGGTGATTCTTTCCCTAATTTGTGACGGTTCCAGATTCATATATGTAAGTTTCCTCCCCCGAATTCATGTCTATAGTTTAAATTTATGAGTTTAATTGCTTCTGTTTTAATCTAGGGTTTTAATTTTGAATCAAAATCTGGGTTTAAGTTCGAATGAATTTATTTGTTCATAGTCATATTTAGTGTGTTGTTCAGTTTATGGGTTAAATTGATGTCATTTTAAATTCAAATTTTTGGGTTTATAACCCAAATTTATGTGTATTTATGTATAATTTCTGGGTTTGAAACCCTAATTTCTGGGATTGAGCTCTTAATTTCTGGGTTTGAAACCCTAATTTCTGGGTTTTAAACCTTAATTTCTTTTTAGTTCCTAATTTCTGGGGTTGAAACCCTAATTTCTGGGTTTAAAACCCTACTTTCTGGGTTTAAATTCCTAATTTCTGGGTTTGAAACTCTAATTTTTGGGTTATAAACCCCCAAATGTGGGTTCAAAATCTTAATTTATGTCTTAAACACTAGTTTATTTGTTTCAAACCCCCTAATTGCTTTGTCTTCAACACTATATTATTAGTTCACATCCCTAATTGCTGAGGTAAGTTTGTAAGAAATGACCTTAGAAACAGCTCACAAGAGGGTAACTGTTCGTGCCTATCATGGGGGTAATTTTGAGCCTAAGGAAAATGGAAAATTTGAGTATGAGGGTGGTGCTGTACACCTTAAAGATGGTGTTCTGTTAGATGATCTCACTGTAGATTTTTTTAAGAAATTGGCCAGTCGCTTAACTAGAAGGGAGGACTTTGAAATTTGGTATAGAAGGCCAATGAGGAGTATTTGTGATGCACATGGAAAGGGGTTGTTGGTATCCACTTTTGATCTTATCAATATTTTGAAGACTGTGTGCAAGAAAACCAATACAGTGAGTGTGTGGATTACTCTACCAAGGACAACATCTAATGCTTCATATGTTGTACAAAGGATAGAAAGTGTGAGTGTGAATGTTGACCCTTTGGAAAAAGATTCTGAGGAGGGAATCAATACTTTATCAGAAAAAAAACAAGTGGTGGGGGCCCACAATATCCTTAATGATTCTTTACAATTCAAAGCACCAAGACAAAAGCTACCAACCCAAAATAAATTTTCTGCCTTATCCTAAAGAAAAGGCCCTAGACTGAAGAAAACTACCACAAAAAACTCTAGCACACAAAACTCTGAAAAACAAATCTCTACCTCAGATCTCCAAATTATTGATGTCCCAACTAAAAGAGAGAAGTTGCCTTTGAGAAGGAATCTGGGATTTGGTGTTCAACCTGGGATTGTTATAAGAGAAAGAGCAGAACATGTTGTCATTGAAGAGTGTAGTGATGGGTCTGTTGTTGTGACTGAAAAGGGCAAGGGGAAGGCTAAGGTTAGTGAAAGCAGAAAGGAGAAACTGAAGGTGAAGAAGGGTGACATAAAAGGGAAGGCAATGGTTAGTGAAAGCAGAAAGAAGGAGGTAGCTCCTAAAAAAAGAACTGTTAAAGGGGAAAAAAATTGAATTTGAAAAAAGGTAAGAAGAAAGTGTCTCAAAACAAAGCAAATGAGGATGATGACAATGATGAGGTTGAGTTCAGTGATTCTGAGGTTAGTAAAGCAGGTTTGAGTGATACTAATTTTGGTTTGAATGAGTTTGACCTTGGTTTGAATATTTTTGATTATTTCATTAATAATCAGGAGAAAGAGGGTGACTCAATATTAAAGGGAGTGGAAGCTGGATTAGGTGTTAAGGGCCAGAGGGAAAATAAAGAAGCTGGAGTTGAATGTTCTAAAGCAAGAGAGAAGGTGTTAGTTGGGGTTGATGAATTAGATGTTAATGTCACCTCAGATGTGGATTGTGACTCAGATGAGCTAAGGAGTCTTGAGGGATCTGATTATGAGGCATGTCCTTATCCTAGTTTCAATCCAGATGTTGACTTTGGAAAGGGTATAAAACTCAGCAAAGAATTGAAATTTCTAAGTGTTGAGATATTCAGGAAGGCCTTAATCCATCATAGTGTAAAGAATGGGTATGATTTCCGGTATTCTCACAATGGAAGGGACAGGGTGACTGCCCAATGCTACAATAGATGTAACTGTCCGTGGAACAAGAAAAGGTCAAAGCTAGGAAAGTGTGTATGTGGGGTTGAGAATCCTTGTAAGTTTTATGTGCATGCTAGAAAGCTCACAGACCAAGAGACATTTCAAATTAGAGGGTTGAAGTTGAAGGACAACTGTGTAATGACAACTTACAACAGAAAGGTTGGTTCTGAATTCCTTGCTGACAAGTATTTAGAGTTTTGGAGAACTAACTTGGATTGGAAGATAAAAATATTTCAGAACCATGTTTTAAAGGATCTTGGAGTTCATGTCAGTTACATGACACGTTGGTTGGCAAGGTCAATAGCCAAGCTAGTTATCCATTGTAATGGAAAAGATCAATATGCAAGGGTTTGGGATTATGCAGAAGCTGTGATTAAATATAATCCTGGCAGTTCAGCTTTTGTGGTTTGTGATAATATTGACAAGCCACCTGTTATAATCAAGAGGTTTTACACTTGTTTGAAAGCTTGCAAAGAAGGGTTCAAAACAGGTTGTAGACCTATACTTGGGATTGATGGCTGTCATTTTAAGGGAGTATACCCAGGCATGTGTCTAGTGGCAGTTGGGTTAGATGGGAATAATAACATCTACCCAGTAGCATGGGCAGTGGTGGAGGTGGAGAACAGGGATTCTTGGACCTCGTTTTTAGAGCTCTTGAGCCATGACATTGAGAAGGTGTTTGGGGAAGGATTAACTGTGATGTCAGACAGGCAGAAAGGTTTAGTTGATGCCCTAGCTAATGTGGTTCCAAAGGCCAACATAAGGTTCTGTGCTAGACACATTTGGGCCAATTTTAAGCTCAGGTGGAGTGGTCAATTATTCAAAGAAACATTTTGGGCATGTGCTAGAGCAATGACAAGGGTAAATTCCTATTCTTTTCTATTTTAGTTTATATTGCAGTTAGTTCATAAGTGATTCTTTAATTTGACTGTGGATTCATACATTGCTTGCTTTAGTATATGCTTTTAATAGTTTAGTTCAATTTATGCTTACTACTTTGCTTATTTATTAGTAGTTCTATTTATAACTGATATTCAATCATTACAGGCTGATTTCAAGTGAGAAATGAAGGGCATGGAGTTCTTATCAAAAGAGGCATATGCCTACCTGAATGACATTCCCCCTCAACATTGGTCTAGGCATGCATTTGATGTACACTACAAGTCAAACCTCCTCCTGAACAGTTTGTGTGAAGTATTAAATGCAGTTTTGAAGGAAGCAGGAGATAAACCAATACTCACACATTTAGAATGGATGAGGAGGTATGTAATGCAAAGAATTTGTCAAAAAAGAGAGGGTGGAAGGAAAGTTGATGATAGGTTGATGCCATATGTGACAAAATACTTGGATTGGGCAAAGGAGGAGACCAGATTTGGAACTTTTATGCAATCTAATGATGGTGAGTTTGAGGTTGAGCTGAAAGGGGAGCAATTTGTTGTGAACCTTAACACCAGGTTATGTGGGTGTAAGCATTAGGACTTAACTGGCTGCTTTGCCCCCATGCAATGTGTTGCATGCTTGAAATGAGAATGGACCCCAGAAACTATGTAGATGATGCATACTCAAAGGAGAGGTACATGCAAGGCAAGGCAAAGAGCAAGGGCAGTGACATTGAGTGCCACCATTGTCACAAGACTGGACATTGGAGGAGGAACTGTCCTTTGTACCGCGAGGACATAAAAGCAGGCCGCATCGCTCCTGTTGTTATGTCATCTTATATTCATATGATTGAGATTAACCATGTAAGTTTCGGAACTTGGGTACTTGATACTGGTTATGGTTCTCATCTGTGTAATCATTTGCAGGGCCTAAAAAACATCACACCTCTCGGAAAGGGTGATGTGGACCTGCGAGTCGGGAATGGAGCTAGAGTTGCTGCAGTCTCGAAGGGAACATACATAATCCAACTCATCAACACATTGACTAACTGTTTAATTTAATTAAATAATTGTTTCATCAACACAATGACTAATTGTTTAGTCAAATACATGGACTAACCTTTTAGTCAGACATTAATGTGATTATATTTTCATACAATCACATCTCTCAAACACATCCTTTAGGTGTGACTTTTAGGGACCAGTTGATCACCGCCATCAGTATGATAATAACGTTAAACTTTCTAGCAAGCCAACAGTTATTAAGTAATCGTTAATCAACTGATAAAATACGAAGTATACCCTTGTGAACCTATAAGAGATTTATAAATGTTATCACACTAATTGTGGAGGACACAAGCTCCAACAAGAAGTGAGTGGCCAAATAATACAAGGGAGAAGAGGAAGGCTAGGGCTGCAAGAAAGGAAACCTGGAGAACAGCACACCATACTGCCAACTCCCTAAGTACCTCCACTACTGCAAATGCACCCAACCAAGCACCACCCACTTCAGTGTCATTCACTGAACTTTTATCCCAAGCTTCAAACAATATTCTATGATCTGATCTACGTTTGTTGTTGTTGAACTTTAATTTTCAGTATGCTTTTGTTGTTGTGTTTGAACAATGTAGTTTATTTAGTACTGCCCTCTCAACCATGTTTTTGAACAATGAACAATTTATGTGGTGAATGTCAATTTCAGTCTATTCACAAGCTGTTTGTTTTGTTGAAACAATGTGTGTTGCAGGTGGTTACTCTTCTTGTTATATTGGAGCAATTGATGTGCTCTGAATTTCTGGTTTGCTTGTTCAGTTTTCGAGATTTTTACAGGGCGGTATTAGTGTTTTCATTGTCAATGGTGAGCATTACAAGCTTAAGGTCGTAGATATAAACAAGGATTATTTGTTTATATTGACTGCGAGACAACATTAACAATGAAAACACTACATTATACATGCCAGTAAAATTGGAAACTTCAAACAAGTACGTAAAATAGAAAATTGTTCAACTGCTATTACGCCAAATGAAAGCATTGTCATTCCGCCAAATTCTTCAACATTAGACTACTCTTAACATTACATTCATCCAAACTAATACCTAATTACTACATACTATTACAGTTACGAAAACAATGACAATGGCAGCAACAATTGCCAATGGAAACCCTTTGCAATAAGTAGCCCTTTCACACTTTGACATGATTGCTTTGTTCTTCAAGTTTTCAATCTCAAACTGAAGCTTTTTCCTATCATCCTTCAACCATTGAATTTCGCGAGACAAAAAGCCAACTTCATACTCATTCACTCTTTTCTCCATCTTCATCTTGTTGATTATATCTTTCTGCCACTCTGTTTGAACACGATCGTGCCAACGAAACCAACGACAACCTCCCATACCAGCTGATGGGTTAGAAAATTTACACCTTTCAAACCTCCTTCTTGGATTGTCATGTATGGAAGATGTCAAAATGGCAGCATGGACACCACAGAAGCACTTCTCCGGCTGCTCATCAACAACACTATGATGACTGCTTTCATAGCGGCTTTCCATTGACATGTTGCGCCTAAATTTTTGAACAAAATGCAGAAAATATGAACCCTAATTTGAATGCATAAAATCACAACATTTAGACTATAGCTAGAAAATCACAGCTAATATGAACACTCATATGAACCCTAATTTGATTGCAAAAATCGCAGCTCTTCATTTGAAGCAAAAATCGCATATCACAAAATCGAAAATTAAGACTATAGAAATAAAATTAAGAGGAAGAAGAACATACCTTAATTGGGGGGGAAAATGGGGAAATTTTAAGAAAGGGGTGAATGAATGAGGTGAGGTGAAGAGTATAAAGGAGAGAGAAGAGTATAAGAGGTATATAAGAGAGGAGAGGGGCAAATTTGGTCATAAAAATAGACTTAAAATCATAAAATTCAAAAAATGACGGATTCTGTCACTGGAGAGGCATTTTGGGTGCAATATTTGATCAGATTAAATGTTATGGGAGTAAATAATTAAAAAGTTTTCATAAGGGAGTTTTTTAGAAAAGTGGTTTATATAAGGGAGTATTTGTTAATTTACTCTTAAAAAAAGTAAATTGTGGAATTTTAAATGTTTTTCATTCAATTATTTACATTTTTTTTTACCATTAATTATGAGGGTAAGTTTTATGAATGTGGAATTAAGATTTTTTTTTTCATATATGCTATTTTGCTAGTAATGCCACATGGAATAAATTATTGTCACGTCACAATTTATTATTGCCATGTCACAATTATTTTTGCCATGTCACATTAATTAGTTGTTTTAGTTACCCTTTCAATTATAGTGTATAGATAAATACATGGGATGAATACGGTAAAAAACACTTTGTCGATACTTAACATTGAATTATAGTTTAGTGATAATTTGAAATCATGTCATCATATAAATTACATACACGGAGTCATGTTTTATTGATATGAATATTTCTCTCTTTTCAAATAAACAATTTAATTAACCATATCATTACAATAAGTAAGAGATTCCATTAGCATTGACCATTTTATCACTCTTTCTCCCACCTATAAAATGTTACAACTTGGAAAATTAACATTTAACATAACATTACAATTAAATTTTCCTACCTATGTAATAAGCATATTACTGATGTATGTTCATTATTCAAAATTCAGCTTAAAATTTAAAAAATAAATAACTTATTGTTAAACTACTTGAGTAGAAAAAGATGATATAACTACATGCAATTATATAATTGTGAAACCACCAAATTTAAAAACATAATGTGTTTAAGCGTATAACTATTAATGGTTTTTATAGAAAAAATTAAATTAAATTTATATCTCTCCGCTTCATTGTATTGATCATTTTAGGATGTTGCATATAAATTAAGAAAAATATTTGTCTTATTAGTTATGCAAAAAAAATTGTGCAGTGCACGGATCAGATCTGACTATTTTCGAAACTTCAGATCCGAACAGTGCACGGGACTGTTCAAATGTGTTTTAATTTGCTTTTCTTATCTGATAATATTTAATTAGTTTTAGTTAACATGTTTATTTCATTTTAACTTTTTATTTATATTTTCGCAATTTGTGTTGTATTTTGACTAACCACGAATGTTTGTTAATTTATCTTATGTTAAGAGTAAGAACATCTCTTATCTATCTTTTGTTTGTTTATTTTAATTAATTTAACTGAACTCACATGGTAAATCACTTCGACGAAGTTAATTGCATTAAAATGACTAGAATGAAATTCACATGATAGGGTTAGTTCAATGATTGAATTTTCATATGATACATAGCCAAATAGCCATCGTAGTCCATTATTAGAGGTCGTTGTTGCAACGAGCGGGATTGACTGTTTTAATTAATGAACTTCCTAACACGAACTCAAATCTCTAAAATTGGTTTTCTAAGTTTTCCTTAAAATTTAGTGGCGACTCTTAAAGAAGATTTTTTTTGGAAAATAAAATAACGCGTGGATGAATTTTCCTTGTCCATTGGTAGAAAATATGTCAATTTTCTGGACCAATCCGATTCAAGTAATCCAGTTATTTGCTTCTGTTTCTGCTCGTAATGGTCAATTGCAAGCCATCCTCAATGGGTTTGATGTGTCATTATCTATAGACGACTTTTGCTCTATTTATTCGGTTCCTGATAATGGTGCCGAAATTAATCCGAGTGAGGAGTGGAATAATGTTGTTAATGATAACAAAATAGTCATTAAAAGGTACTTTGATGAATCTGCGACTAATAATGGTCATGTTGTGCCAAAATTGAAATTTTTCTTCAATTTTCTTTGGAATATTGTTATACCGAGGAAGGGAGGACAAGATAAAGTCTCGACTTACGAGATGATTGTGGTTCACTCGTGGTTGGAAGGGCGGAAGGTGAGTTTACCCTTGCTAGTTTTACATCGTATTGTGCAGAAGAGTGTTTCCATGACAAATCCTAAATATTCTAACACGATTGATTTGCCTTACGGAATGTGGATTTCCCTTCTCTTGGAAGTTAAAAAGGTGGTGTCTCCTGAGAGCCATGGTTTTGTGGCGGAGGATATGATGTGTGAAAAATATTTGAAGTTAAAGGGTATTGCTACGATGGGTCCGGATTTTGTATTTCAGGTGAAAGGTACTCCGTCTGAAAAAGTGTCGGGTAGTCTTGTGTCTAGAATTGAGGCCAAATTGGACATGTTTATGGCCGGGATTCAGGAGAAGTTGGAAACACAAGCTACGGTTTTATCTAGTGTGGTTTCGGGTTTGGGCAATAGTTCAATGGATGTGGGTTCAAGTCATCCTGAACTTGTGCGCTGGATGAAGGGTGTTGATGCTCATTTGGAGAATATGGAGGGTAGCTTGGTGGTTGTGAGGGATGAGGTCTTTCGACAAGGGCATCGCATTGACCATTTAGTGAGCCAAGGAGGTTCTCTTACTATGGCTGGGAAGAGCATTCGGGAGGAGGTTGCTACAACCTTGGAGGCTACCAAGGCAATTGTCCTTGAAGGTGATTAACTTTGATACTTGCCTCAATGCTCAGGTTGGCTATGTCCATTCCTGCTTTGATCGCCTTGACACCCTAGAATTTTGCACTCGCCCTGATTATATCAATCCCAATGTCATCAACTATAACATTCCCTAGTCCTTCTTCACCTTGCCTATCACCGACTTCATTTTGTCTTTAACTTATGCTATTTT
The DNA here is from genome assembly GCF_048544455.1 of Silene latifolia. Classification (NCBI taxonomy): domain Eukaryota; kingdom Viridiplantae; phylum Streptophyta; class Magnoliopsida; order Caryophyllales; family Caryophyllaceae; genus Silene; species Silene latifolia. Next base: position 164,272,678 of record NC_133536.1, on the reverse strand, counting down.
GCTTCCCTTTGCTTTTATTTTGGTTTGTATTAAACAACTTTTATTCGACTCGCATGTGTTGAATTATTTCTTTTGCTATAATATTTGCTATGCACTTCTATATTTTGCTTCGCCTAATATTACTCTAGTTGTTTTATGTCTTCTTCCCGTCTTTTAGATGATGTCAAGAGGTGGAAGAAATGACTTTGATCTAGTATTTGCCTAAGCTTACTCCTTGTCAAGACATTTTTTCCCTTAAGGTCCTTAGGTGCTTTGGCTTTGATTATAATTGTCTCGACCTTATATTTTAAATACTATGATTGGATAGTATTATGTTGAGGGGAAACATTACCTATAGTCATAAATTTAGGAGACTTGTCATCATAAAAAAGGGGGAATTTGTTGAACCATATAGTCATATAGTTTATGTTTTGATGATGACAAGTGTACTTAATTATATATATTTGTTGCTCGTAATCGTTTGTTTTGTTTTTATAGATTGAACTCGATTATATTTTAGCAATGACGATTTGTGATCCATTTGAGCTCGTGATCATTTTCGAAGTGATGAACCTTTTAATGAAGTTCGAAGATAAGCTTGTGATGAAGAGCTAATGATCACGATCAAGTGACGAACTCTATGCTGAAGATCTCAAGGAAGATTAGTTAGTGTTGTTCGTCTTCCTTTAACGATGTTTTAACATATAATTCAGGCAAGTAATGTAACACCCCGGTTTATAAAAGAAGTCCTCGTCAAGACATTCCCTAATAAAACGGACTGTTACCATCTCGGTTTCCCGAGGTAGTGAATAAAAAATTAAACTCCAAGGCAATTTATATAATATTTTAACTTAATTATTACAAATCCTCTTTTCAACTCAAATTACAAGAACTGACATAAATAAAAGTGAAAGTCTTCTAGATGATGATCTAGCTACTAAGTAAATCGATCCAATGTCTCACGCCCATCCAGCTCCCGTTCTATCTCTTAAACTTGTCAAGTCTGCTCCCCATAAAACGGTTCATCACAGGTGTTCACGAATACACGGTGAACCACGAGGTTGAGTAGGGAAAACAATAAAACAATAAAATATGATATGCATGATACTCCGTCACCTCCATCTCCATCTCAACTCATCACACACATCTCATACCCCGGAACGCCCAGCCATACCGATCCCCGGTAGACTATATATCGACCGAAGCCGATCTGCCAGCTCAACAGCCGAGGACACCAGGGCAAGTCCTGCAGAACCCGCCTGGGCCTTATCACAACATCACATCGTATCTCAACATCGTCACTCCTACACCATCCTCCAACTCCAATGCATATGAATGCTCAAAAGAAATTGATGCAACATGATATATATATAAATAAATGAACTGATGAATCACAAAAATCATGCCAGTTACCCGATGTCGTGGTATCATACTCAATACGATCAAATCAGTCAATCACCTTTCCGAATATAAATGATAACGTAATTCAACAACCAGGAATCCAGTCAACACAATTCAACAACGATAATAGTGTAAGTGTATTTCCCTACCTCAAAGTGCCAGCAATTCCAATTAAGCAGTTAAGCAGTCCAATGGACAGATGTCCAATAATATTCCATCACCAAATCGTTCTCTGAAAGATAAATAATGATAACAATTACTTAACTACTCCCGTTCCCAACATAGAGGGTTATTAATGATAGGACTTCCTAAAAATGGAAACTTTCCCGATATAGTAATTTTCTATTTTAACAAACCCGACTCAAGATAATTAATTATGATTAATTATTATTTTATTTTAAACAACTCGGAACTTAAACCCAAAATGGTAATTAAAGGATTAACGAATTATACGATTAAGAAAACCCGAATCAAACATTTGAACAATTCAACAACCCGACTCAAAACCCGTCTTTAATCATTTTAATTAACTCGGGAATTAAATTAATTAATTAAGTATACGATCAATTAACGAATTATATTAATTAAACTATGAAAATCCGTTTCCAAAAACGAACACAACCCGTCCTCACACTACCCATACTTCACTCTCGCCCACACCCTTAAACCGCCGCCTGAACCACCACGACAACCACCAGCCGTGGTCCCCACTTCAACCCAGCCACCAACAACCACCCCCACTGGGGTCGACTCCCGCCGGCGAGTCAAACCATGGCCGTCTTTTGGCCTGGTTCCAAGCCGTGCCTTACCAAACACCTCTGTTTCTCTCCTTTCCTCCACCGCAACCAACACCATATCCCTGCCCAACTACCACCGTGCTGCTCGCCGTCAACCCACGAACACAGACACCACAGCACCACCGTTTCAACCTCCCCCTAGTCCACGGTGGTGCCACCCAAAACCTACCCGTCTCAAACTCCCCTGAAACCGTGTATAAACCCGTTTGTCTACCCCTGTCAATGCCGCCTTTCACAGCCACCCCTACCGCCTAAAACAACCCTAACCACCACCACTACATTCGTCACTTACACCACTACCCATATACCCCATCCACAACCACCATAAACACCCCTATCAGACACGAAACAACCACCCAAAACCCCGACATAAACAATGAAAACAGAGAAGGGTTGCTCTTACCTTTTCCTGCCGCCATAACAGCCACCACGGTCGTCTATGGTCGTCGCCAATCACTCCTAGCTCATCCTTGTTGTGCCGTCAACCACCCACGGCCACTCTCTCTCTCTCTCTGTATGCGGATTCGTGATGATTGGTGTTGATGAAGGAGGGAGGCGGGTTGAGGAAGTAAGAGAGGAGGGAGGCGGGTTAGGGGACTGTTAGGGTTAGGGTTAGGGCACTATTAGGGTTAGGGTTTAGGGTTAAGGGTTAAATGGGCTTTAGGGTTTAATGGGCTGAACATATATTGGGCCAACTTAAATGGGTCAGCTCACAATTCGTATTTCTTATAAAACCCGTCTTAATTAACTTAGCTCGATAACTTAACATAATTCTCGACTAACAATTAACCCGACATAATTAGTAATATAAATTGTATAATACTTAATATATAATAATATCCATTTAATTTATTATATAAAAAAAAATACGGGGTATTACAGTCTTCCCCCCTTAAAATGAACTTCGTCCCGAAGTTCGCTCCCGTACTCAAACCTCAGAAGGGTAATGTATATCGTACATACGGCCGTCACGCATTTCTAACACGGTTAACACATACTTTTGACACATCAATTAAACATATCAAACACGGAATGTTACATTCTGCCCTCCTAAAAATAAACTTCGTCCCGAAGTTTAACTCATCTTCACTTAACCCAATTAATTACAACACGAAATGTCTAAAAATTAAATAATCATCTGAGAACACCGTCATCTTCCATCTAAATTCCGATCTCAAACTCAAGTAACTCAATAACCATGGTCGCACTGGACCGAAAACATAACTCCCGTAAACATAACTCAGCTCATAGGCTAACTCATAACTCATTACCAGTAGTTTAATCACATTCTCCTTTTTCACATCAACCAACTAACCGAAGTAGGAACAAAACATATAGAACTCATTTGCATAGGTACCCCACAACTAAACATCTACTTGATCAAAACTACGATCTACAAACAAGTGCAAATTAATCGTTAAGATTTTACAATCCTACCCAACTAAAAACATGGTTACGTCCTCGTAACCTTCATTATTATAACCAAAGTTCTCAAACTACTGCTAACAACTGAAAGGGGATAAAAGATTCACAACTCACGCTCAATTTAACTAATCCCTACCAAAGACAATCAATATACAAGCTCTCTCAAGGAAACTACCGTTACCAGTAAAATCATTAATAATTATTCATTTCACCAATCATTGTAATCTCATACCTTAGAAACATAGGGGATCAATCAACATAAGAAAGAATTAGGGTCAACACTTTGATAAATCGATTTATGAAAATTTATAACCTAATAGGTCCAATCTGACTTTCCTTTTCTTAATTTTACAGATTTAGGTCAAGACACAGAATCACCGATAAAATGAAGACAACCAGTTTTGCAGTACTTATCGTCCCGGAAATATTTTTAATTCTTATAACAAAGGGTTTGGGAATTATTCACGAATGACGAATGCACCTTGATTGACAAATTCTACAAACATATTGGTCGAGTCAAACAAGCGAGTAAACCACGATATTGGAAAGTTAACATACAAGACTATCATGCATAAAATTTCGTTCTTGGTATTGAATATATTTAAACTGCACCCAACACAATGACATACGAGATTAATGTATTTAACTACACCAATTTTACAAATATTAGTTACCTGTCATGCTAATATTAACGTACCATGTTGACACACAACTTACTTAAATCACCTCGTTACATTTCCCGTTTGGACATTCGTAATCAACCACACCCACCAATTCGCTATATGAACAAACAATATGTCTAAATTATCCCACTACTTATGACTCCGTTCTAGTTTCATTCCTCCAGACTAGCAATTATCATGGACACATACAACCAGACACTGGCTGGAAATCTCATTCCGAATTTATACTCACACGACAAAATTTGACTTCATTTCCAAAACTTTTACTTTCATACTGAACGGTGAATACTTTCTCGACATAATCTTATAACAGGGCCGTCATAGAATCCATTTACAGCTTACTACGAAACTCAAAATCAGATAAACTTAATTCAATTCCTTTAAACAAAACAAGCTTAGGTGTCGACTCATATATCGTAATTTACAGGTTCATCTTATTCATTTCAGTCCTATCTTTACTAATGAACGACTATCATTGGAACCAATGCATACCATGTGAATCATAAAAGGGTTATCCCATTATAATTATCAACATAGTTATCATAACAATATTTATTAGAATATAATTAATAGTAATGACTCGAGAATATAGATATGTTAAATGTCGTGTTATATCAAACAGTTTCCTTTATATCATGCTCATACAATTGCAAGAATCTCTTTAGCATTTTATGACGATCTAATGACGAACATATCCAATAAGAAATAACACACTGTTTATTATCGTGTCATAGGTTTAGGTTCAATTGAAATCATTTAATGCGATGAAGATAATAATTATAACTATGGGCACACAACTCATATGGAAGACATTAGAACTCAGATGACACCCTACACGTGTGATCATTTAGACACAATCATTACTACCACCCATGTGTAAACTTTTAAACAAAATTATTGTAAATATTCATGCGAGTATATTAGAAAATCAAATTAACTTTTAACGTTATCAACTTACACGAATATGACAATATGGTTTTATATTTATATATATATCCGACCACTATGCAAATATGATGAACACACCAAAGATATTCCAACATGCCAAACGTATATAAAATATACAAACAACTGGACTCATATAAAATATTTCACCCTCGATTAAAATCAAATTAAGCTATCCAATTTTACTCATACTATCATGCCAACCATGTTATCAACTAAGTTTTAAATTTTTGTCACTTGTTAAGATACATAATTACTGAACATGCGTGCTACTGTCGTCATATAAAACATTATAAATTCACATTATTAAAGCTCATGAATTAACCAAACAATTGTATGAAACTCAACCTAGAATACACATTTTACAAGTCATGATTCACGTTGTAACTCTCAAAGATCACGAATAAATAATTGCTCGATTAAAACTTGATTCATATTACTTTTATAAAACACGGAGAATTAAAAACACAGGGGAAAAATAATTAGGTCTAAAGCATAAGAATTCCATTTTTAAAGAATTTTACAACTTAGTTGGTCCAAACAAACATGTGACAGCTATTGGTTCAAAACTTGGGTCAGTTTGCAAAATTTATTATTTAATATTGAAACATTAAGAATTTTTGTGGCTTATTAATTTGAAAACATATGCGACTCTTTTGATCGATGGAGTTGGATTTATGTAAAAATTATTAATACAATTTAAATGAGGATTTTTACAAAATCGTTGGACAAAACATCACTGTGCAGAAACTTCCTGACCACAGCCCACCAAAATATTTATTACTCCTAATCCGTATATTCTATAAGCATGAAACCAACGTCAAATGAACACTAACTCACGGGGCTATCTCTCATAAAATTTTCATCCATGGGTAATAAACAGAAAAGAAATGGCAGTAAGGTCAATTAAAGAGTATAATCAAACAAAACGCGTTTCAGCACTAAGCCGTTCATTTTCTATGTTTCAAACTCTTACAACCATACTATCGATACTAACTCATCCCAACTTAAATCTCACATTGTACTTACGTAAACATCTATCCCATAGAATCCCTTCGCATCTCGATCTACTCCGTACATCTAAATCACGATTGCTATGACTATAAACATGCAATTCAATAGTGTTTCTAATTACTATCACAAGACTATACTAGCATGGCTTTGGGATCATGATACGTGCCTAATGTATAGTCTTTTTAGCCTATTTCAGCACGTATTTCTATGCTTTTTATGTAGCATCTGGCTACAAATGCCCCCGAATATTCTACTTTGGTCCGTTTATTGTAATTTGCAGGAATTGACCAAAGAGGAGCTAAATCGAGCCTTAACTGTCCCAATTGCACGCATTCATGGAAAGAAGGAGCTGGAGCTTGGAAACCTAACAATTGGAAGACGTATGAGCTGAGTTTGGAAAGCAATTCAGGTCCTAACATGCCTATATAGCTCGATCGAGTGGTCTACTGCTCGATCGAATGCTCTATACACTCAAGATTGGTCGATCGACCAGTTTAAAGGAGTCGATCGAGGAAGTTACGCAGCGATTGCTCGATCGAGAGGTTGTTCTAGCTCGATCGAGTGATTTGCGTTCGATCGAGTAATCTTTCTACTCGATCGAGGGGTTTTCGTGTGTTTTTAGTTTATTTCCGCCTAATCTTTTATGGGCTTTTGTAATTAGTCCATAGATTAGGTTTAAAGTGATTTTTCAAAGTATAAGACCGAGGGGAACATTACGTTACTCCCATCTCCTCACTACGTACATTTCGATCGCTGCTACTTGCCACATCCTTTGTTTTTGGATTTCCATTCTCTACTTTGCTACTCGGATTCGGTATTATCAATCTAGTTTTATTTCTTAATCGTATTTACTGCTTCTAAATTCTCTTTCTCTTTGCTTTATAATTGTTCAATCGTTCCCCCATAGTATTATCATCATGCTTAGTTTTAATTATTTGATTATCGTAATTGTTAATCTGACGATTATGAGTAGCTAATTTCCCTATGCTAAGACTATAGGGGATCCATAATTTGAAGGGAGAGTAATCGATCTACTAGGTTAATGCCGTCACGTCTTTGTTGTTTAAGTGCTACAAATAATTGTAATTGCCTAATTGAGTCGACGCAATTAGACCCTTATTCTTAGTGGACCTTGACCTGGACCGAAAGGTTGGAAAGGGGAGACTAGTAGCGAACAATAGAGTATTGCGGCGAGGGCGAAAGTTAAACTGTTTACACTTTAGGGTGAATTAAGGACCGAAAGGTGACGTTCGCTACCCCTTAGACGCACCGCATTGACCTGGGACCTAGATTACTCGACCAGATGATTATGGTGAACCGTTTGTCTTAGCTATTCTCCTTTATATCGTTAAACTCCTTCCCTTTATTTCACTTTTCCTTTTCCTCTTAGTTTAGAAATCACATTTTATAACCCCCCAAATTGGTTACTTAGACGAACTTAAATTCAGCCGACAAATTCCTACCTCTCTGTGGATTCGACCCGACTTCCCTAGCTATATTAGTTAGAACCAGTTGGTTATTTTTGACAGTACGCGATGACGTGTCAAATTTTGGCGCCGTTTCGGGGAGGTGGCGCATATTTGTTGCTTTAATTAAGTTTGTCTCTCGTCTCGAGGAATTTATTCCTTGAGACCGATCTCATTTTTTTGCAAAGTTTGATCACCGCAGTTAACTTTTGCCTCGGAAGTCTATTTGCAAGATGCCTACGATTACAGAGCATACAGAGCCGTGTGGTAGATGTGGCGAGGAAGGACATGACCTTTATGAATGTGTAGCAACTATAGAGCGCGCCCTTGCTTACAAGAAGTACAAGCAAGGGGTTCCTTTTTCTCAGCTATATGAAGAGATAAATAGCGTTTCTACCCCTTCTACGCCAGTACCACAACCGGTCTCTCCCTCTGCAAGAGAAGAAATTGCCGAGTTGAAATCCATTATGATGAGTATGTCACAGAAATCTGATACGGTTATATCGGAATTGAAAGAGCAAGTCGCGCAGTTGACACACGCGACGGATCAAGCCAAGTTTCTTCCAATTTGCGATCCAGCCAGTGCGATGAATTTTCAAAATGACCTTATTCATGAAGAAAATGAGGTGTTGACAGTTGATGATGACTCAGATGATGATCTAGACGAGTTCCTGCAGGAAATACTTGCTGCGTGTGCTGTAACCACTCGATCGAGTGACTCTTCTTTTCGATCGAGCGGTTCTAATCGTCCAGTGACTCGATCGAGTGAAAATGGTGCTCGATCGAGAGGTGCAGAATTCCAAGACGGTCGATCGAGTGACGCTACTACTCGATCGAGGAACTCAGCTGAAGAAATCACTCGATCGAGTGAAGAACATGGTCGATCGAGCGATCAAAGTACTCGATCCAGTGCGTTAAGTGGCGGAAATCCTAATTCAGTATCTAATACCGCCACCGTGTCATCTTCCCCTGCTGTGGAGACGTCACGAATTGTTAAGGGTAAAGAAAAGGTTGCAGGACCGCTCATCGCTATCAGAGTACCCTTCCCAAGTCGTCTGAAGGACGCAAAGATCGAGCAATGAAGACGGTAAGTTCGTGGACATCGTGAAGAACCTCCGTGTAATCGTCCCTTTTTCCGAACTCGTTACTCGGTACCCACTTACGCTAAGTTTATGAAGGATATCGTGACGCGTAAGAGGAATTTGAGTGAATTTGAGACAATTTCATTTATGGAAGAGTCTAGTAATCTACTGTTAAATAAGGCCCCTCCAAAAATGAAAGACCCGGGCAGCTTTTCTATTACTTGTGTCATAGGCAATATGGTTATTGATAAGGCCCTTTGCGATTTAGGTGCCAGTGTTAGTGTCATGCCCCTTCCTGTCTGCAAGAAATTGAAGATGAGTCATTTCAAGGTGACTAACATTACCCTACAGATGGCCGATAGATCTGTTAGGAGACCCTTAGGTGTCCTGGAGGATGTGCCTGTGAAAATAGGCAAGCTTTACATCCTAGTAGATTTCATTGTTTTGGATATAGCTGAGGACACCCGGACCCAAATTATCTTAGGAAGACCATTCCTTTGTACAGCTGGGGCCGTTATTGATGTCAGACAAGGGCGTCTGACTCTTGCGATAGGGGATGACGCTATCACATTTAGTTTGCCCAGTACTTTAGCCCACCCAATGATACAGGACACTTGCTATTCGGTCGATATCATTGATGAGTCTATTTATGACTTCCGGTCGGGTTCTTTTATGAAGGACCCACTGGAAGCTCTCATGCTTTTTGATGAGTGTGCGAGATAGCCGAGGAGGACGATGACGCTGCGTTGGATTTGCTTGTTGATGATTTAGATGAGCATGACGGGGAGCAGGTGGAACAAATGATCAGCACTCTTTGCTCCATTGAGGTAAAGGTACCGGAACGTAAGCCCCTCCCATCTCATCTTAAATATGCTTTTCTAGACGATACAGAGCAATATCCAGTCATCGTTAGTGCCAAGCTTAGTGATGATCGCCTAACCTCTTTGTTAGCCGTACTTAAGAAAAAAGGAAAGCAATGGGCTATTCGGACGATATCATGGATTAGTCCCGATATTTGTATGCACAGGATAGAGTGGAGGAGGATCACAAACCTTGCAGACAGTGGTGGTCCCGGTGAACCGGAAGATGCGAGGATGTTGTGATGGCCGAGGTAATGAAGCTGCTGGATGCAGGTATTATTTATTCCGTAGGTAATTCTAGATGGGTAAGCCCAGACGGGTAGTCCCGAAGAAAGGAGGGACAATCGTAGTTAAGAATGAGAAGAATGAATTAATTCCTACTCGAGTAGTAATTAGGTTGGCGGATGTGCATAGACTACATACGACTAAATGCCGCCACCAAGAAAGATCACTTTCCCCTTCCTTTTATTGATCAAATGGTAGAAAGGTTAGCTTCTCATAAATTTTTTTGCTATTTAGACGGGTACTCGGGGTTCTTTCGGATCCCTATCCACCCGCACGATCGGCTAAGACTACATTTACCCGTCCTAAGGGCGTTTTTGCGTATCGCGAGAATGCCTTTTGGTTTGTGCAATGCCCCCGCCACCTTCCAAAGGTGTATGATGGGGATATTTTCAGAGTATATTGAGTCTATCATGGAAGTTTTTATGGACGATTTCTGTGTATACGGAAGTGATTTTTCTAACTGTCTGTCTAACCTTGAGAAAGTGTTGCAGTCACCGCATTGAGGTTAACCTTGTCTTTGAATTGGGAGAAGTGCCACTTTATGGTCAACGAGGGAGTTGTCTTAGGGCACTTGGTTTCTGATAGGGGAATAGAAGTTGACAAAGCAAAGGTGGAAGTGATTCGAAATTACCACCTCCGTTAATGTTAAGGGGGTGAGGAGCTTCCTTGGTCACGCCGGTTTTTATCGCCGGTTTATCAAGGATTTCTCCAAAATTGCTAAACCACTTACACGGCTGTTGCTTAAAGATGCCCCTTTTGTGTTTATCGACGCTTGTCTTTCGCTTTTAACAGGTTAAAGCAGACCTTAATCTCGCGCCGATCATACTGACCTCCCAATTGGGACTTGCCGTTTGAGATCATGTGTGTGCGAGTGACTATGCACTAGGAGCGGTGCTTGGCCAGAGGAAAGACAAAGCCTTGAATGCTATTTACTATGCGAGCCGAACTCTGGATGAGGCTCAAGTGAAGTACACTACCACTGAGAAGGAGCTGTTAGCTGTAGTTTATGCCTTAGAGAAGTTTCGTACTTATTTAGTTGGGTCGAAGTCACTGTTTTTTTGACCATGCAGCTTTGAGGCATCTCCTTGCTAAGAAAGAGGCTAAACCACGATCTTTGAGATGGATACTCCTTCTTCGGGAGTTTGATTTGTGATTAAGGATAAGAAAGGAGCCGAGAACGTTGTAGGCGATCACTTGTCGCGGGTACGATGCGACAAGAAGGGGAAGATTTTCTACCTATTGATGATTCTTTTCCTGACGATACTTTAATTGCTGTTATATCGTCTATTGTTGACCAAGAACCTTGGTATGCAGATATAGCTAACTTCATTGTCAGTGGCAAGCTGCCGCCTGACCTTTCTCATCAAGAAAAGAAGCGTTTTCAGTATAACGCTAAGCAAGATTACGGGATGATCCTTACTTGTTTAAGGAATGCGCAGACGGTCTCTACAGACGGTGTATTCCGCAGTGGGAGACCAAAATAGTCCTGGAAGGCTGTCACTCCTCTTCATATGGTGGTCACCACGGTCCATCGCGCACCGTGGCTAAGGTACTTTCACCTGGTTTTTCTTGGCCTTCCTTGTTTCTTCGACGCTAAGTCTTTTGTTTCACTGTTATGCATGCCAACGATCGGGGAACATTTCGAAGAGACATGAGATGCCACAAAACGGCATCCTAGAGGTTGAGGTTTTCGATGTCTGGGGCATTGATTTCCAAGGACCGTTCCGTCCAAATAAAGGTAACAGGTACATTTTAGTAGTGTAGACTATGTGTCAAAATGGGTTGAGGCAATTGCTTCACCTCATTGTGACGGTAAGACCGTGATAAAGATGTTCAAAAAGATCATATTCCCCCGTTTTGGTGTCCCTAGGGTCGTCATTAGTGATGGGGGGATGCATTTTAAGGAAAAGAAACTCACCTCCATACTGTCTAGAGTTGGTGTCCAACACCGGCGTGGTTTGGGGTATCATCCCCAAACTAGTGGTCGCAGAGGTCTCTAATCGTGAGTGAAAGAGATCTTATCTAAGGTAGTTTCTAAATCACGGAAAGACGGGAGTCTTAAGTTAGATGACACATTATGGGCTTATAGAACCGCCTTTAAGACACCAATTGGTGCATCACCTTATAGGTTGGTTTATGGGAAATCGTGTCACTTACCGTTGAGTGGAATGTAAGGCCTGGTGGGCAATCCGTGAGCTTAATTATGATCCTAAATTGTGTGGGCAGAATCGTCTTTTGCAGCTAGATGAATTAGAGGAGTTTAGGCTTAATGCCTATGACAGCTCGCGCATTTACAAGGAAAAGACGAAGAGATGGCATGACAAGAGAATCCTACCTCGGGAGTTTCATGTGGGGCGAAGGTGTTCTTGTTTAATGCCCGGTTGAGACTATTTCTGGCAAGTCAAGTCCAGGTGGAGTGGTCCATACACGGTGTGGTTTGTCACCAAATTTGGATCCGTGGAGCTTGAAGATTCCGAGGGTCATAGATTCAAGGTGAATGGCCAATATGTGAAGCATTACCATGAGGCGAGTGAAGCGGACAACCGCGTTGAAGTCTTGCGCTTCGACGAGCTCGACGCGCGAGTTACTTGATACCAGAAAGGTCGTGCGGGACCTCTTAAACCAGCGCTCTCCGGGAGGCAGCCCGGACAGTTTTATTTGTACTTTTGTTGAACTATTTGTTTTTCTTTAGCTTTACGTTGAACTTAAGACGCTGTTTATGAACCCCCTCTGTATTTTCCTTGCTTTTAATGCGTCTTTTGCAGGTTAAAGTACTCGATCGAATGATTGTGTGTTCGATCGAGCACTTTCTGATGCAGCTGTTACTCGATCGAGGGATAATGTCCTCGATCGACCAGATCCAAACCCGTGTTAACTCGATCGAGTGATCCGTCATTCGATCGAACTCTTCCAATACACCGGTTCACTCGATCGAGCTGTCCCAGGTGCTCGATCGAGTAGTTTCGACCCCCAGCTGCTATTTACGTCTATGGAGCTACTGCTTGACTTTTCTTGACCTCCCATGTTCATGGTCGGTTTGGGGAGGTCCCTCCTTATGACATTTTGTAAGTTTTCCGACTCCGCCTCTCTTCTTCCTTTCAGTTTGCATTTCGTTCCCTATTTTTGGTACAATGAGGACATTGTACGGTTTGGTTTGGGGAGGTATGCATCCATATCTGTGTCTGCATATTTCATTGCATTTCTGCTTCCATATTTATTATTCTCGCATGCATCGTTGTTTGTTTCATAAATCCAAAAAATTTCAAAAAATTTCATGTTTAATTTGAGTCGGAACGTTTGAACATTGACGCTACTTTGAATCCTTACTTGAGCCCTGCATATTCTTGACATTTAGTTGGCGTGATTATGTGCATAATCTACGAGTTTTTGTTTCTCTCTTATCTGAATGAATAGACTTGATTCTTTATGTCGGCAAGCTACATTACATTCTGAGGTTAGAGCTTATTAAACTGGTGACATTCATGACCGGTTTCATTTAGGATGTGAGTAGTACTCTCTTTAAGACATGTAACATCAATTTGCATAAGCATGAGTCTAGTCTTCTTAATACCTGTATGCATTCGGTTTGTGGATGGTGACACGTGTTAGGAGAGGCAGTCCCCCTTATTTCATTCTACCCATGAGCCTCACATAGCCAAATTGCCTTTTTGTCCTATCAACTACTTTCTATAATACTTCCTACCCTAGCTGAGCTAGTAACGAGTAGTTCTTGGAATGTTTTATTGCAAGATGGTTATTTTATCCGATTTCAGAAGATGGTGGAAAGATTGAAGGGAAAGAAAGAAAGAGAAGAAGAAAAAAAAAATGTTGAATTGAGAAAAAAAAAAAAGAAAAAACAAGAACGAAAAGTGGAAAGAAAGAAAAAAAAATGGAAAATGAAAAGAAGAAAAAATTCGAAATGAAAAAAAAAAGAATGAGAATTGCACAATGTTTCACACTCCCATGCCTTATTTATATTTTATGGGGAGTTGACGATTTTGGTGTTTTGTGAGTTTAGTGCATAATTTTGCACCGTTTCATCTTGCTGTTATGAGTACGAAGTTGGGATGCGGTCTATATTTGGATCCGCTGTTGCTAGCCTGGCTATTAACCCCACATATCCAAATTCATTTTAGCCCCTTCTTACCCATTACCTCACTGACCCAATTGTAAGTCCTCGGCACGTGTCTTGGTCATTAGTATGGTTGGAATGCATATATACGGTTATAGAGACTTTATTCATGTTAACTGCATGCATGTTCTTATAGGTCGAGTTAGGCGAGTGTCTTGCTTCTTCCTATCTTTCACATTTATACTCACCTTGTGCCTGATTTTGAGTGACGAGCGATCCGTGAGAGTCCGACATCTTTGAGTCTTGCAAGGTCGACGGTTCAGTAAGCTTGAAGCATTAATTTAACTCGTTTGCACTTTTCAGTTGCCATTTTGTCATTTTGTTGCATTAAACTGGTTCTAGTGGATGATTTGTAGCTGATGCGTTGGTCCCGTTCCATTGTTCGCCCTTAGTTGCATTCATATTTACTTGGGGACAAGCAAAGGTTTGGTTTGGGGAGATTTGATACGTGCCTAATGTATAGTCTTTTTAGCCTATTTCAGCACGTATTTCTATGCTTTTTATGTAGCATCTGGCTACAAATGCCCCCGAATATTCTACTTTGGTCCGTTTATTGTAATTTGCAGGAATTGACCAAAGAGGAGCTAAATCGAGCCTTAACTGTCCCAATTGCACGCATTCATGGAAAGAAGGAGCTGGAGCTTGGAAACCTAACAATTGGAAGACGTATGAGCTGAGTTTGGAAAGCAATTCAGGTCCTAACATGCCTATATAGCTCGATCGAGTGGTCTACTGCTCGATCGAATGCTCTATACACTCAAGATTGGTCGATCGACCAGTTTAAAGGAGTCGATCGAGGAAGTTCTGCAAGCAGTGCTCGATCGAGAGGTTGTTCTAGCTCGATCGAGTGATTTGCGTTCGATCGAGTAATCTTTCTACTCGATCGAGGGGTTTTCGTGTGTTTTTAGTTTATTTCCGCCTAATCTTTTATGGGCTTTTGTAATTAGTCCATAGATTAGGTTTAAAGTGATTTTTCAGTATAAGACTGAGGGGAACATTACGTTACTCCCATCTCCTCACTACGTACATTTCGACTGCTACTTCTGTCACTGTTTTTGGATTTCCATTCTCTACTTTGCTACTCGGATTCGGTATTATCAATCTAGTTTTATTTCTTAATCGTATTTACTGCTTCTAAATTCTCTTTCTCTTTGCTTTATAATGGTTCAATCGTTCCCCCATAGTATTATCATCATGCTTAGTTTTAATTATTTGATTATCGTAATTGTTAATCTGACGATTATGAGTAGCTAATTTCCCTATGCTAAGACTATAGGGGATCCATAATTTGAAGGGAGAGTAATCGATCTACTAGGTTAATGCCAGTACCGTCTTTGTTGTTTAAGTGCTACAAATAATTGTAATTGCCTAATTGAGTCGACGCAATTAGACCCTTATTCTTAGTGGACCTTGACCTGGACCGAAAGGTTGGAAGGGGCAGACTAGTAGCGAACAATAGAGTATTGCAGCGAGGGCGAAAGTTAAACTGTTTACACTTTAGGGTGAATTAAGGACCGAAAGGTGACGTTCGCTACCCCTTAGACGCACTGCATTGACCTGGGACCTAGATTACTCGACCGGATGATTATGGTGAACCGTTTGTCTTAGCTATTCTCCTTTATCTGTTAAACTCCTTCCCTTTATTTCACTTTTCCTTTTCCTCTTAGTTTAGAAATCACATTTTATAACCCCCCAAATTGGTTACTTAGACGAACTTAAATTCAGCCGACAAATTCCTACCTCTCTGTGGATTCGACCCGACTTCCCTAGCTATATTAGTTAGAACCAGTTGGTTATTTTTGACAGGTACGCGACAGACGTGTCAGATCACATAACCGCATATTACTTAGTCATAGTAGTACTATCAACACATCATTCATACAAATTACTTACCGTAGCTTGTCCTGCATAATGGTTAGAATATATGGGTCTCAAAGTATACATCAACTCGATTATGCAATAATCAATGTATCAATCAGTTAATACCTAGGCAATGATATTTGAATTTCATGCTCAACCTCAAGCAACTATTCTACCCTTTCTCTCGTATAAACTCATGGTTTCCGGTTCAACTGAGAGGACCACTGGTTCGGTGTGAGGGGGCCCCTAACTCATACCTTACCGTAGTGTGCTCCTAACAGTTCTATCCCGGGGTTCATTTTATTTAGACACATCCTATGTTCATTGGCTCATTGGTTTAGGCCCGAGGATCGTTCGCTCTGATACCACTTTGTAACACCCCGGTTTATAAAAGAAGTCCTCGTCAAGACATTCCCTAATAAAACGGACTGTTACCATCTCGGTTTCCCGAGGTAGTGAATATCAAATTAAACTCGAAGGCAATTTATATAATATTTTAACTTAATTATTACAAATCCTCTTTTCAACTCAAATTACAAGAACTGACATAAATAAAAGTGAAAGTCTTCTAGATGATGATCTAGCTACTAAGTCGTCTGATCCAATGTCTCACGCCCATCCAGGTCCCGTTCTATCTCTTAAACCCGTCAAGTCCGCTCCCATAAAACGGTTCATCACGGTGTTCACGAATACATGTGGTCAACCACGAGGTTGAGTAGGGAAAACAATAAAACAATAAAATATGATATGCATGATACTCCGTCACCTCCATCTCCATCTCAACTCATCACACACATCTCATACCCGGGAACGCCCACCATACCGATCCCCGGTAGACTATATATCGACCGAAGCCGATCCGCCACTCAACGGTGAGGACACCAGGGCAAGTCCGCAGAACCCGCCCGGGCCTTATCACAACATCACATCGTATCTCAACATCGTCACTCCTACACCATCCTCCAACTCCAATGCATATGAATGCTCAAAAGAAATTGATGCAACATGATATATATATAAATAAATGAACTGATGAATCACAAAAATCATGCCAGTTACCCGATGTCGTGGTATCATACTCAATACGATCAAATCAGTCAATCACCTTTCCGAATATAAATGATAACGTAATTCAACAACCAGGAATCCAGTCAACACAATTCAACAACGATAATAGTGTAAGTGTATTTCCCTACCTCAAAGTGCCAGCAATTCCAATTAAGCAGTTAAGCAGTCCAATGGACAGATGTCCAATAATATTCCATCACCAAATCGTTCTCTGAAAGATAAATAATGATAACAATTACTTAACTATTCCCGTTCCCAACATAGAGGGTTATTAATGATAGGACTTTCTAAAAATGGAAACTTTCCCGATATAGTAATTTTCTATTTTAACAAACCCGACTCAAGATAATTAATTATGATTAATTATTATTTTATTTTAAACAACTCGGAACTTAAACCCAAAATGGTAATTAAAGGATTAACGAATTATACGATTAAGAAAACCCGAATCAAACATTTGAACAATTCAACAACCCGACTCAAAACCCGTCTTTAATCATTTTAATTAACTCGGGAATTAAATTAATTAATTAAGTATACGATCAATTAACGAATTATATTAATTAAACTATGAAAATCCGTTTCCAAAAACGAACACAACCCGTCCTCACACTACCCATACTTCACTCTCGCCCACACCCTTAAACCGCCGCCTGAACCACCACGACAACCACCAGCCGTGGTCCCTACTTCAACCCAGCCACCAACAACCACCCCCACTGGGGTCGACTCCCGCCGGCGAGTCAAACCATGGCCGTCTTTTGGCCTGGTTCCAAGCCGTGCCTTACCAAACACCTCTGTTTCTCTCCTTTCCTCCACCGCAACCAACACCATATCCCCGCCTAATCGCCACCGTCTTGTCGCTTCGCCGTCAACCCACGAACACAGACACCACAGCACCACCGTTTCGACCTCCCCCTAGTCCACGGTGGTGCCACCCAAAACCTACCCGTCTCAAACACCCCTGAAACCGTGTATAAACCCGTTTGTCTACCCCTGTCAATGCCGCCTTTCACAGCCACCCCTACCGCCTAAAACCACCCTAACCACCACCACTACATTCGTCACTTACCCCACTACCCATATACCCCATCCACAACCACCATAAACACCCCTATCAGACACGAAACAACCACCCAAAACCCCGACATAAACAATGAAAACAGAGAAGGGTTGCTCTTACCTTTTCCTGCCGCCATAACAGCCACCACGGTCGTCTATGGTCGTCGCCAATCACTCCTAGCTCATCCTTGCTATGCCGTCAACCACCCACGGCCACTCTCTCTCTCTCTCTATGCGGATTCGTGATGATTGGTGTTGATGAAGGAGGGAGGCGGGTTGAGGAAGTAAGAGAGGAGGGAGGCGGGTTAGGGGACTGTTAAGGGTTAAATGGGCTTTAGGGTTTAATGGGCTGAACATATATTGGGCCAACTTAAATGGGCCAGCTCACAATTCGTATTTCTTATAAAACCCGTCTTAATTAACTTAGCTCGATAACTTAACATAATTCTCGACTAACAATTAACCCGACATAATTAGTAATATAAATTGTATAATACTTAATATATAATAATATCCATTTAATTTATTATATAAAAAAAAATACGGGGTATTACAAGTAAGGTTATAGCTATTTTAGCTATAACTTTACTCACCCAGACTTAAGGTTGTAGGTGTTTTAGCCATAACCTTAAGCTGCAGTATGACATACACGATATTGGTGATTTCAAAGGTGTTTTAAATTAGTTTTCCAAAGCTTAAATTTTAGAATCTTTCATAGAAAAACTTGTTTATAGTAGAGTGAGAGTTGGGCATGGTTAGACTGAATGAGTATATGATTTCCTAATTAATTAAATAATATCTATGTGACAACTTATGAGTTGTTACTTGATAGCTATCTAGGGGTTTCTAATTTCTCATATCTAAATCTTAAACCAATCCTATATAATCTAATATCTTATCTAGGCTTTCATACATGAGGAACTTGGGCTTATGAGCCGTCTCTCCCTCTCGTGAAACACCTTACACAAACAAGTTTTAGGGTAAATATAAACATGAACATTTGTTAGAGATATTTTATCTCTTTATATTTATTTGGATTTATTTTTTCCTATTTGTTAAGATAGTATAGCATTGGATAAGAAAGGATTAGATACGTTTCTTGTGCAACATTTCACACGGCACACACTAGGGTTTTAGAATTAAAACCTAGTCTCCTCTCTACTATAAATACAATGCCTCATCATTCATTTGAGATCACTTTTCGAGCTATAACATTCTTTGCAAACAAAGCGAGCATTTTATCTTTTTGCATTTGAAAATCATTTTTGAAAAGTCGTGTTGTCATATTCCAATTATTTCCAAAATATCGTTATTGGATAATAGTGCTTATTATTGTTTCTTACTAGTTCAAATTTGTGAACATCAAGAACAATTTTGTGCTTTCTTATTAATGTAAGATAGTCGAGTATTTAACTATACTCGATCAATAGATACAACTATAGTGAGTTGTAGAGTGGATTAGTTATTTTGTAATCCGTAGAAAGGTACTAAAATAATTAATCGAGAATAGTGGACGTATGTTTTGACTTGTGAAATTAAACCACTTCAAAACCCTTGTGTCTCTTGCATCTTTATTTCGTCTTTCATTACGTTCATATTGCTAACTGAGAGTTAAGTTTAATCGATAAACCTCAACTATCAATTATTATTGTCACGCTATATACGGAATCGAAAAAGTGGGCATACTTAATTCATACTCAATTCAACCCCCCCCCCCCCCCCCTCCTCTTGACTAGTTCAGATCGATAGACTCTTCAACCTCTTAAGGGGAGGTGGTTCTAATGAAGGGACATTGAAGGTTGGCCATTGAGCCGAATCTTCAATTGGGTGAATGCTCAACCCATATGCTTCCTTGTACCTCCTTACACTGAACCATTCACTTACAAAATGGCCAGCCTCCCTACCAGCATGTAGTATGGCTCTAACTGCATGTTTGTAAAGTATTTCACTGACTTGTCATGCTCCACATTCACAGGTTATAAGATTCAAGTTGACAGGCAGAAAAGAACCACCATCATGCACTTCAAACTTGCCATTTCCATATAAAAATACATAACAATGTCTTAAATACCATCCTCTGGCCAACTATCAGTTGTTGCTTACTAGAGGCATGTCTAGCCATACCCATTCTTCTAAGACCTATAAGAATTAACACAAATTCATTAGAGTTTTTATTTCTTTCTAGTACTTTAAAACATGAATTAAAGCTCAAGTTGATTATAGGTTACCTTCAAGTAGACTTAATACAGGGTTGCATCTATGAACTCGAAGTGTAACATTAAAACTCTTCACAAAGTTACTTGTGTTGTCTTCACAACAAAGCCTTTGGTTAAATTTATGTTTAGTCCATGAATTTTTGTCACCCATGTCCAGGAACCATCTTGCAACCCCCATCCCGCCATGTTGAACTACCATTTCAAGTGCTTTGTTGAAAGAAAATTCTGATGTTGCATTTACTACTCTCCAAAAAAGGCATGCATCAATAAATCAGGATGGTCTTGCTTAAAATTCTTGCACAAATACCTACAACAGTACCTCATGTATGCCTCAGACTATACAGTCTCTAAGGCTGGTTCAACACCCCATCATTCCACATTTACACACATCAATATAGCAGTAGATGATTAAATGTAATGCAAACATAAATCAATAGATAAACAGAAACATACCTTTTGCCTATTAGAAATTATAATCTAATCTTCCCTTCCAAAGTCATTGACTAATTATTATAGTTGCATAAAAAAGTAACACCAGCTTTCTTTATTCTCACAAGCCACAATTGCAACAACTATATAGAATATTTCATTGTTCCCATCAAGTCCAACTGCTGATAATAACACCCCTCCATAATTCTCATTCAAATGTGCACCATCAACTCCAATAAATCTTACATCCTCTAATTAACCCAACAAATTGAGCATAGAATAAGATGAAACAAGGCTTGAACTGCAGGACACCTTCTTGGTTAGGAGACCCAGATGCTAGTGCAACACTACTAAGGTTGGTAAGCTTAATAATTTCACATTAATGGTAAAGCAGTCTATATGAATCATCATGCCATCCTTTTATTTCTTTCAAAACAACTTCCTTCATCTTATAAACAGATGACTTAGGCATTTCAAGTCCATACCTCTGCATCAACAATTTATTAACTGGCTGAGCAGATATTGAAGGATTAGCCCTTATATCCTCAATTAATTTCTTTGCCATCCATCTATAGTTTGTCATTGGGTTATTGGTTCTCACACCATCACATCCAAGGTCAGGGCTACTTATTGACTTTATTGCCCATGTTTTGCCATCAAGAAGCACACTAACATGTATTCTCCACCCACATTTTGCAGTAGCACAGTCAGCTATATATCTATTACATTCAGCCTTCACGATAACCAAGTTAAACCCTTCTTGCACACAATAATCTTTTAAAGCACCTCTGAAATGTTCCTTGTCCATGAACAGCTGCCGAGGTTTTAACTTAATTGCACTAAATACTTTATTTTCATATGACTCACCATTTTTGAACAGCTTTGCATTGTATCCTCCACCCTCGACTCACCATTTTTTAACAGCTTTGCATTGTATCCTCCACCCTCATTTGTCCATCCATGTACCTCATATGGGTTATAGTCATAATCAACATACTCAAGTGTTTATATTATTCTATGATCCTCTGCCTCAAGATCAGACAAACCTTGCTCGTCATCAACCTCTTCTTCATCAGATAGTACATATGATCCATCACTTTCATATGCTTCAGAATGACATATGTTCAATGACCTTCCTCCTCTTGATCTACTACTCCTTGTAACTATTTTATTGTCCTCTGCTAACAAAATTCCAAATGATCTTTTTTTAAGGACATGTAACCCTTTTCTCAAAGCACTAGTTCTGGCCATCTTGAACTTTGGTTGTTGTGTTTGTGAATATTGGACAGTTGGTGGAGGCTTAAACCTAGGATATGTTCTCCTTGTAATAATAGTTGGTGTCACAATGGGTGAGGTTGGAGTAATTGTAATTACTTGGTTTTTATTGAGTCTTTCACTTCTCCTTGGTGACACATCCCTAAAGTACTCATTAAGTTGAGTATGGTTCGGCAGAATATTGTTAGCTTCCAAATCAGTCAATAGAACAATATTGTAGATACCCCTATTTGTCGATATTGGAATTTACAAAAATCCCACCAGCCACCCGATGATGATAGGACACGTGTATTCTCAAGTGGCGTGCTCGTGATATAGATACGTCACATGGATGTCAAGCAAGGATACGTTGACGGTTTTAGTTAATTTAAATAGTTATTTAAATTAACATTTTGAATGTTTTGAAATAAATAGTTATTTTTTTCTTTGTATTTTGGTTTTGAAAATTTATGAAAAAAAAGTTTTTATTTCATTTATTTAAGTTTTAGTGATATTTGAAATAAATGTAATTTATTTCATTAGATTTGAATTTAACTCGAGTTGCGAGCTTTTATTTACGATTTATCGTTATAAATAGTTTTTAAAAGCTTTTATTTTGGATTTTGATTTTTGGCTTAAAAAATCAAAGTATGTGTTTTTGCGATGGTTTTTATTTATCGTTCTATTTAATTCGAAGTTTCGAGTTTTTAAAGCGGTTTTTAAACCCATTTTTAAGCGCTTTAAGGAGCGATTTTGAAGCACGATTTGGGCCATGTTTTGGTACGATTTTCGAGGCATGATTCCACCCAATCCCTTCCCCTATAACCCAGTGTTCGAACCCCCTTTAGCCCAGCTTAAATCCCTCCTTAAACCCAAACCAAGCCCATCCCTCACCCGTATACCCTGTTTTGGCAACACCTAAACCCGCACCAAACACCCTTGTTTAGCCACCTAGCCACGTCCCAACCATGTCCTAAACATAACCCAGCATAACCTAGCCTAACCCAGCCTATATGACCCACGATCTTAGCCATACGAACTCGAATAAGAGCCAACCCGAGCCCCCTTCCCTTACTCTGTTTTGGCGGCTCTTTGGAGCTCGTTTCTTAAGCTCCAAACACATAAACCGACACTCCTCTCCTTGCCCATCAAGTAAGATATCTTCCGTATATTCCTACCTACCATAGACAGCAAGAAAATCACCAAAAAGATAGAGAAAACCGTGTGAAAGATTGAGCACAAGATAATTACCAAAAACCGAATGTGCAAGTTTCCTATTCTCTAAACCTTTTAAACCCTAATACCAAAGTCTATATAAGCTCTCATTAGCTCCTACCATAAAGAGGGAATGCTCAACCATCCGAAAACTTGCCTCACGCACACAGAAACTTGAGGAGGATCTTCATCTTCTTCCTCGAGCTCAACCGTACCCAAAAACAGAGCAACCCCGTGTAGCTCTCGAAAACCACTTTGAAACCCCATAAAAACCCATCATAATTTGTGAAATTTGACATACACAATCTAGGTAGTGCCCTTGATTGATTTGTGTCTTCGTACAATAGCATAGGTAATGTTTAGAGCATTAATTTGCTCAATTCTTTACCCTTGCTCGCATTCTGTCCAGCCCTTGTTCTTCAATGTTTTCTAATCATTTTAAAAGTAATTTGAGTCTGGTTTTTTGCTAAAGTTTGAAATTTTAGAGTTTCAGGATTCCAAAACATCTTTTGGTTTGAAAAATCGTTAAGTATTGAAGTCGTGGTGATCGTTTGAAGTTCGCTGCGCAAAATTGGTTTTACACGTGAAACGTGTTTCTTGTTTTGAAGTTTGATTTCGTTTGTTGATTTGAAAACCGTCGTAGGCGTACCAAGAATCTTACATCCGAGATACATGTAAGTTAAGGGTGCCAAAAATCACTCTTTTTCTCCTTTAATGCAGTTTATTTTGTTTAATTATCGCTTTTAATTTCATTATCATATTAATTATGTAAATTATGCGGTATTTATATTATTATCGATGTTGAATGAAGGAGAACGGAATTATTGTTATTGTTGAATGACGATGGATGGATTTATTGTTGTGAATTAGTTTTCTGATAGGATAATTAGTCAATTATTGTCACTGTATGATTTGTTTAAACATGTTTGTTCTTATTTGTACCGGATTTAAATTCACATGTTTATCGTTAATTAGCATGTTGTTATTGCAATTATGAAATAATTGTCATGTGTTTTGAAGTTTAGATATAATCAATGAAATAGATTTAATTTAATTTTCACATGAATTGTTCACATGTTATTTTAATTAATAGGATATGATTAATTAGAATTGCTTGAAATCACATGAATAGGAATTGTTTGTGTCGATTAGCTTATCTCACATGTATGTCGTATGTTTGTCTCGTGTGTCACAACTTTCTAGGCTAAGAACTAGTATAATTTTTCTATGATTTACATGATTCACATGATTAGATAAGCATATTTAGGTTAATTATTTTAATTATGATTTAATTGAAACCATTAGCATGTTTGTTTGGTTGATTTGTGTCACGTGTGGAGTCATATGGCACGTTTCCCTAGGCTGTTTTAAAATCTAAGTTTAGTCCTTTGGTTTGCTTTAATCAAATGCCTTTGTTTGTGAAACAATTGTTTGATTTGGATGCATGTTTATCTCTTTCATTTGCATATGATTATATTATCTCATGTCACTTGTTTAAAACCCGACTTGACTTAGAATAGGTCATGTATGCACCCTTGGTGGCCATGTTTGTACGTGTGTCTTGTTCGGCCTAGAGGTCCTTTGTTTCGTTGATTGGTGTTTGTTAATGCCTTGCTTATTTACGGTTTTTATTACAATTGTTATTGTGATCTAATCTATGGTTGTTAAAGCGCCGCTAGAGTAAGAAGTTTCTTTCTCTCCTCGTTGTGTATTTATTTATGCTTGAATAGCCTAATGAACTCATGTTTAAATCAATTGACGAAGTTCTGTGCATTTAAACCACTAGAATTGATTGTCACATGTTAGGGTTTAATATGAATGGTTGCATACGACAAATACTAGTTCAGTTAATATTGGCCATTGTTTGACTTAGCAGAGATCGTTGTTTACAATGGGCGGGGTTTGGTGTTTGAATGAGCTTCCAAACACGTACTTTTACGCGAATCCATTTTCTCTAAAATGATTTCCAAATTTCCTTAAATTTGGTGGCGACTCCAGGTGTCTGAGAAACCCCCGTGGATCAAATTCCCACATCCACAAATATCAGGATCAGTATCAGCTCCCTATTCTCACAAACTTGGGTTTGGTTCAATCTGAAACTTCTCCTTAGTATCAACAGACTAACACTAGAGGTTTTAGCATGTTTATCTGAAATTCCATCAAGACACTTACTAGGTTCTGGTTGAGGCTTCAACACACTTCTTCTATGACACGGCTATCGCAACCCTATCAAAGATAAAACCTAACGGTCTCAACTAAAATGTAGCAGAGGCAGTCGAGTATCGAATCCACAGGGAGGTAACGTAATTATAGCTGTCTATTTCTAATCCTATGGTAACAATTGGGGGTTTGGTCGAAATCGGTTCTAAACTACGAAGTCTGAAGGGAAGAGAAATAAGGCAAAAAGCAAATAAAGCAATAAAATATGATTGAACTATCAAGAAGAGAGGGACATGTCGAGATTTCGGTTCACTACGGTAGTCCAATAACTCAGCAGTAAATGACTCAGACGAACTAATGTGAGACGGATGTTAAAAGGTCCTTTCGGTCCACTTTCTATCCTAAAA
Source organism: Silene latifolia (assembly GCF_048544455.1). Lineage (NCBI taxonomy): Eukaryota > Viridiplantae > Streptophyta > Magnoliopsida > Caryophyllales > Caryophyllaceae > Silene > Silene latifolia. The sequence continues at coordinate 164,246,938 of NC_133536.1, read as the reverse complement.
TACCACTAACTTAACTTTCGTCCTCATTAGGGTAGTCTACTGTTTATAGCAGGCCTATTTAGTCCAATCTTTCGATCCAGGATTAATTTTAGCCAGTTTAATGGGTGACATAGAAGCGTGCACTCAACTAGGTCGGGAATTACAGTTAAATTGCTATAGTGACAGAGTCTCGTGATCAATTCGTCTAATTCATCTACTAAATCGTCATCTTTCTACCGTAGATCCCCTAATCCCAACATGAAGGGAATTTAGCTACTCATATCAGCGATTAAACTAACAGCAAATATTTTACCAGCAGAAAACATAATGAATGAACAACAAATCGCAATAATGAAAATTAGGGCAAAGGGAAAATAAGAACACGATGAGAAATTAAAGCGACAAATGATTATTATTAATAAAAGGAGAGAAAGGATTACAATCAGAGCGAATCCGGCGTAAAGAACAAGTGAATCCGAGCAATAATAACCCAAGAGCAAAATACAGTGAAAAGGAATAGAGTAACGTAGTAAGTTTTCTACTGTGAGAGATAAAGTAAAAACTAGATAAAAGATCTCTATTAACCTAATTAACATAGGTTTAAATAGAAAAGAACTAAAGCTTGCGGAAATAAACATCACACGGACTGATTAAAAGCCCATCTCCATAAAAACCACTCGATCGAGTTGATTAAACCACTCGATCGACCAAATTCTCAGCAAAGGTGACTCGATCGACCAACTGGTTACTCGATCGAGGACTTGGTCTGGTGCAGCTTACTCGATCGACTGGGAAACCTCTCGATCGAGTGGCAGGGGGTGTAGAAACCACTCGATCGACCAGCAAACAGCTCGATCGAGTAATTTTGTCTTCATTTCAGCTCACGTCTTCACCCAAGTATCTCGAAATGCGTGCCATGACGCCTCCAAGTGCAGTGTCTCACTCTGGGACAATCCCGTCTCCTCTAAATGCATGCAAAAGGACAAAAAGGAGTATGGTTCCACTACTTTCGCGATCATTCCTACAAAAAGGACAAAATACACCAAAGTAGCCAATTCGGGGCAAAATACCATAAAAACAGTATAGAAATGCACAGAAATACGTGCTGAAATAGGCTAAAAAGACTATACATTAGGCACGTATCAAATCTCCCCAAACCAAACCTTTACTCGCCCTCGAGTAAATTCAAAACTAAACTAATGGAACAGAAATGATAACTCAGAGCTAGCTTAACTTGTCTACTTGAACCAATTTAATGCAACAAAGATCAACAGTTGAAGCCAAGCAGTCAATGCGCAAACGAATTATAAGCTGTTCAGAAATAAAGCTGACCTATCGACCTTACAAGACCAACAAAACTGGACTCTCACGTGGTCACTCTTCTCTCATGAAGCAAAGGGCAAATGTATTATGTAAAAGAGAGAAGAAAAGACAGTCACTCACCTAACTGCGACCTACATAGCATGCATGCAACAAAAATGAAAGACAATTCAAGTACTAATGCACAAATTCCAACCGATAATGTCCGTCACAACCGAGGGTTTACGAATAATATGGGAATAGTGAGGTTCGGGTGAGAAAGGCAAAACAAGTTATGGAAAAGTGGAGGTAAAAGCGTCAAGCTAGTTCCTAACAGGACCATAATAAAACCATCCGGATCTCAACTGACTGAAAACTAAGTGCAAGTGCCCTTTTCTTGGCACAAAACTCACTAGACTCAAAGCACAATCTCCTCAAAAAATATGGGATAGAATGGAGGAGCCAGACGGTGACAAACTTCCTCTTTTAAGAACATCGTCTGAAACAACTAACTGAAAAAAACCAACCCTCTTCGATTGTACGTCTTCAAACATCTTCTCAACTCTGACAAGAGGGCACAACTATTTTCACAACTTTTTCTTTCCCTTTTTTTTTTTCGTTCCAGCTCTCTTTTTTCTGTTTTGTTTTTCATATTTTTTTTCTTTTTCTTTCTTTCACGTTTTTTTTTTTTTTTTTTTTTTTTTTTCAATACCTTTTTTTTTTCTTTCCTCCTTCCTTAATACAAACACCAACTCCAAACAAGAATTACGGACCAAACTGCAATGGAAAACATACCACTAGAAAACATACTAACTAGCTTGACTAAGCAGGCTTAGTTTGGAATGTAGCTAATGGGTCAAAAAGGCAAGTTTTGGCTAATGTGGAGCTAAATGGGTGAAAGATATAAAGAAAGGGGAAATTGCAAGACCCTCCCTGCATGTGACACCAACCACAAACCCGAACATGTGCATTTGACGAGAAATTGAACGTCATAAATGTGCAAATGAGATGAACATGCTATGCAAGGAGTACTACTCTCAAAATTCCTAATGAACTGGTCATGAATGTCACCAGTTATGGCTCTAAAACTCAGAATTTTTAAGTAGTTTGCCAGTTTATAGGTCAAGTCTAGACAGTCAGCTTATATTTGAACAGAAATTCGTAGATTATGCGTATGACAAGGCTAAAAACTATCAATAAAAGTGCAAGGCTCAAGTAAAATGACAAGTTATAGTGCAATTTCATCACGGGAATCTACCGTTCCGACTCAACCTATATGCAAAAATAAACGTGAAATTTTTTTTTTTGAATTTTTGAAGTTTTCTAATTTTTTGGATTTTTTGATTTTTATTGAAAATAAACAACAATGCAAGTGAGAAATTAAACGTGAATGTGAAACAAATGCAGATGCAGACTCAAAAGGATGCAATACCCTCCCCAAACCAAAACGGACAACGCCCTCGTTGTCCTCCAGCATACACCAGCAGAAAAATGGGGGATCGGGAATATACAACCAACGAATAAAAATAAAGGAGACGAAATAAAAAGAGTAAGAGAACATACAAAACACGAACTTCCCCAAACCAGTCAGAAAACTGGGGAAGTGAGTAGACCAGTAGCTACTCGTCGTCGTCGGCACCGCCATCTCCCTGGCTCTCCGACCCAACAAAGAGAACGGCCTGGCAGGTGTAGAAACAACAGCTGAAGCTGCCGTGGTGACTAAGGCGGAGCTAGTGGCAACAGCAGGGGCCACTGACTCGCTCGAGGATGGACTGGAAGCGGTACTAGTAGAAGGCAAAGAACTAGTATCCATCCTGCAACATGGTAAAGGGCATGATAAGAAAAACGGTTGCTAACCGTGGTTGAAACAACACGTTAACCAACATGTGACAGCACATAAAGGCCCTATCAGTCGAAAGATAATCGACTCTCAGCAGGTAAAATCCAATAATCCTCAACAAATTCGAAGTACAGTACGTGAGTGATGATAAAATGACAATGTAATGACTGCTGACGGAGACTAAATACAGCATGAAAAACTGCATGAGAACATGTAAGGCTCCTAGCAGTCGAGAAATTCGACTCACAGAACAAGATTCCCAACAATTGACAGCATGTAAGGGCGATAGGAGACGGAAAAGTCAGTTAACTACAACAACAATTATGCAAGAACTGAAGTTAAACAAGCAAGAAAGCATATAGACCGTCTGACAGTCGAAAAATTCGACTTAGAAGCCCTAATCGCGGGAACTCGCGCAAATTTCGAACTAAACATGTGAAAACAGTGAGGGATTGAGATGTGATCATCAAGCAAGCTAAATAAGGGCACACAAACACAATTAAGTCGAAATAATTCGACTAAATATGGATATTCAAACCCTAATTCGATTTTTACCTCATAATAATCAAAGTAATTGAAATTAAAATGCAAAAAAGGTAAAAGGAATGCTTACTTGGTGAGAATGATCCTACAATTGCAATTAAACTTCAAATAAACAAGCAACAATGGCGATTTAACGAGCTTAAAACCGCAAACCCTAAATCCCCTTAAATACCGAGAGAACGAGCACAAATAGGGGGGAAAACAAGGGGCTTTTGAAGATTATTATGCAAGGAAAGAATTGTAGGTGGCGGATTTGGTGATTTGGGCAAGAAAATGGGGATTTGGGGGAATGGAAATCGCAATAAGGGAGAGGGGTTAGACGGAATTAGGGTGAAATTAAAAAAAATTAGGAAATAAAGAGTTTAAGATAGAAAACTCCTGTGTCCACTGTTCATTTCCACTCGATCGAGGACTTTTGATGTTCCCCTTACTCGATCGACAAGCATCCACTCGATCGATCAGTTGTTCCCTTGGCTTTTCTCGATCGAGTACATGGACTACTCGATCGACCATAAACTCACTCGATCGAGTACAAAAAGTACTCGATCGAGGGCTTCCTCTCGTAGGCTCTTTGAATTTCGTCCTTTCTTCCTTGAAATGCGTGAAACTTCCCCAAACCTGCATAAAACAAGTGGAAAGATTTCCCAAAAATACCAAAAACGCAAAAAACACAGTCTATGGTCTTACGCCTATGCTAAAAATTGTCTAAACTAATTGTCCTAATTTAACGCAATAAAACAAAGTTAAAAGAAATTCAAACGAATTATCTATTACAATGTGTTACACGGGGCATTTCCCCGTTTAATTCTCATCAAATTTCAGTAGCCCCTTCGTGGGCTTCTGACTGGAGGACGTCACCTCAGCAATACTGACCGACCTCTTCAGTTTCCATGAGCTTGAATCATTATTTGCAACAGTAGGAGGAATGTAGTTCCAATCTATGTAAGTTCGAACTTTCTTCGTTTTGGCGCCTCTGTCATCTTCTTCGGCACCCTTGGCTCCAGTTTGATTGACAACAGTTGCACAACGTCCTTTGACAACTCCTTTATTGCTTTCATCTGTACCTGCAGCAAGGAAAATAGACGAACTTTCCTCCTTCTTGCTCTCAATTTGAGGCGGAGGGTTAACAATAACAGCAATATTCTCCAACTTTTCATCTGGAGTGTCATTAATAGGAACAATAGAAGAGAGAGCATTGCAAGGCTGAGCTTGCATGGGAGCTCTCCGGAACTTGGACTGATGAAAAATCAGCTCCTCATCCCCTACCTGAAAGGTCAAAGTCTTCCCCCTGACGTCTATTACTGCACGGGCAGTGGATAGGAATGGTCTCCCTAAAATGATAGGGGTGTGTGCATCTACGGGGATGTCTAAGACGACAAAATCAACGGGAATAAAGAACTTCCCGATCTGAACAGGTACGTCTTCTACTATACCTAATGGCCGTGATAGACTACGGTCGGCCATCTGGACAGTCATGTTGGTGCAACTCAGTTTTGTCAAACCAAGTCTCTTAGCCAGAGACAAAGGTAAGACACTTACGCTAGCGCCTAAATCGCATAGCGCATTATCGATCAACTGCATACCGATATGACACGGAATCGAAAAACTACCCGGGTCTGATTGCATATAGGGTAACTTATTTTGAAATAGGGCTGACCCCACCTCAGTCAAAGCTACGGTCTTACTGTCATTAATAGTCCTCTTACGTGCTAAAATTTCTTTCATAAACTTTAAATAAGAGGGTACCTTAGTCAGCAATTCAGTGAACGGTACGGAGACGGAGACTTCAAGCTCTTCAAAAGTTCGACAAATTTGCCAAACGTTGATTAACGGTGATTCTGCAGCCGCCTTGGGAAGGGAACCGTGATTGGTATCTCGAGCCCCTTGTTTCTCGCTTCCAAAGTGTCTTCCGGTGCAAGTTCGGTATCCTTTGGACGCCTCTTACCTCTAGAACGAGGTCTTTCCGGTGATTTCTCGCTTAAACGAGCACTAGCAGGCTCTCGAATAAGCTTCCCGTCATCAAAATCACTCGATCGAACAATATGCTCACTCGATCGAGCAGTTTCCTCATCAAAATCAGTCGATCGAGTAACGGTTCCACTCGATCGACCAACTGCACTTTCCTGGTCACTCGATCGAGCAGAAAAACCGCTCGATCGACCACTATCATCCTCAATTCTACTCGATCGAACGTCAGTCTTCAGTCGATCGAGTAGTTCCTTTGTCGTGAGCCCTTTTTTCTCGACAAAGATAATCGTTCACCATCGTAATGGCTTCCTAGGGTCCGATTTCTTCACTTACGGTCCCTCATAAGAAAGACCGCTTCTCAATTCTATCAGGTTTACCGTCTCGTGGGGATTCTTCTCGTTTTGAGTCGGTAATTGACCCGACTTCCTCGAGGATTGATTTGCAGCAAGTTGGGCAACTTGAGTCTCAAGTGCCTTATGTGACGCGATTTGCTGTTGATTTTGTTGATCATTCAGCTGCAATTGCTTTGATATGGCTTGCATCATGGACTTAAGCTCACCCATTTCACTCACCCCACTAGAAGATGATGCACCTTGGTTAGGAGGGTTGAAGGAAGGAGGCTTCTGATAGCCCTGTTGATTCTTGTGTGGAGGAATATACGTTCTTTGGGTTGGAGGAGAAAGTGGGATTGAGCACATTCGACTACTCCACCTCAAATTGGGATGGACGTTTGGCTCGTAATAAGTGTTGTTTTGCCTGTAATGTTGAAAGGCAGCACATTGCTCAAAAGGACCGGGACAATGATCGAGACATGTCCCTCTCCCCCACATCTTCTGAGGCACGAAAGGACCGTCTGTCACAAAGATTAACCTGGTACATGCCCCCCTTGGAAACTCCTCCTAGCTCATACTTGTCAAACCTTGCAGTGAGGGCTTCAAGTGCAGCGACAGAAGAAGACTCAGCAGCTCTTCTTTGATTTCCTCTCGACTTCCCATATTCAGCCTTATGGATGGCCAAATCATCTATGATCTTCCACCCTTTGGTTGCTCCCAAGTTTTCAACAAATCGGCCATTGGCTGCAGCATCCAAAATGGCTCTCTGTGTAACATTCCGTTTGATGTTATGAGTATTTTGGTAGTGTATGGAATTAGCGTTGAGAGAGATATAATGGAGTTGATACGATATCGTGAGACATGTTGTGGAGGTAGGAATAGTTAGTGGAGTTGGTGTTACGAGTTCATGTTTGGGTTGGAGTTTTGTTTTGAGTTCTTAGTCACGTTGTTGTGTCTTGATCGAGTTAGTATGTTTGTTTTTATGTATGGGTTGAACTTCGGGGACGAAGTTCTTTTTAAGGAGGGAAGACTGTAATACTCCGTATTTATAAGTCTTGGGGTACTCTATCGAGTAGCCCTTACTCTGTCGAGTAAGGGCAGGTTGCGTAGTTAAATAGTTTCTGACCAGTTGGGTACTCGATCGAGTAGCTGGGGTACTCGATCGAGTAAGGGGGTACTCGATCGAGTGCCTTGGGTACTCGATCGAGTGTCCGGTTTATCGGGGGATTTTTCTCGGGTTTAGTTAATTATGCGATTAAGGTATTTAAACATAATCGTCATTGTTTCAATTCACTTTTTACAAAACCTAAAACCTGTTTAAGAGAGAAAGCAGTCAGTTCATCTTCCTAATCGCATTCTTAACAATTCCCGGAGTTCAGACGGTCAGTTCTTGTCGTTATTCGTATCGTTGAGTTCCTTGCGTCGAGGGTAAGATCTACGTACCCTTTTTATTGTCTTTCCCTTGTTTTGGTTAAACCCTAATTTAGAGATTGGGGGTTTTTATGTGTAGTATGTGATGTGTAGCCTTTATGTGTTATGTGATAGGAGAAGGATTTGTAAAGGAGAGGTTTTGAGACAGCTGCTAGATCGTCTGATGATTGTGTTGCTTTCCAGGTAGGATTTCCTACTCAGTATTAGTCCCATAATGGGATATTGGTGTTGTGCTGTAGTTAGTTGTTTGATATGATGATTGTGATTGTGGTTGTGATTGTGATTGGTTGTCTATGGTTCTCGAGATGCGTTCTCGGCTGAGTGGGGTCACTTGCGGGAGTGACTTCACGCCCTAGTTTCGCCCTTCGTGGAACCCGCCACGGAAGGGGATGTGCACATTAATGGGACAGGGTTATCGCTCGGTATGATGAGCGGGGCTTAGGTGGGAACGGCTGCGGTCCCCCATCGTGTGGTGGTCCAAAGTGGACGATCGGTGATTGAGATTGTTGGGATTGGTGTGGTTGTGTGTGTGTGTGTGTGACGGTTAAGCTGTCTGTTTATTGGATTGTTGATATATATGTAAATTGTGTGATTAGTACTGACCCCGTTTAAATGTTTTAAAAACTGTGGTGATCCATTCGGGGTGGTGAGCGATTTTTAGCGGTATATCTTGGATACGCGTGGGATCTAGTGGGGATGGAGTCATCACATGTCGAGTCTTTAGTCTCATTTGTGTTTATTAGAACAGTTCCTTTCGGTTGGTTTATAGTTTGAGAACAGTTGTATTTTGCTTACAGTTGGTTTTGTAATGTAATCACTTAAACTTATTTAATAAAGTATGTTTCTTCATTGTCTTATGATTATCATGCCTCGGGTAACCGAGATGGTGGCATCCTTATACCTGAGTGGTCCTGGTAAGGCACTTGGAGTATGGGGGGTGTTACAAATGGTATCAGAGCGACGATCCTGAAACCTGTAACCAATGAACCTAATGAATATAGGGAGTCAAATTAAAATGAACCCGGGGTAAAGGTTGTAGGAGCTAATGCAAAGGCTTGGGAGACGTCCTAAAGTCGCGAACTCGCCCTACAATTTTGAACCGGTCACCATGGGATATGTGTCGGGATCGTTATGTGCATATTGTGTGCAGTGTGTGTCTATGTAGTAGTATGTTGCATGAATTGATGATGATGACGTGAATTGTATGTTGATTGATTGTAAAACATGAAAGTATAATGATTGATACATGTAATTTGGCATGTTATAATTATGTAAGGAAAAGTGTTCTGTTTATATATATATAAAGCGATGCGTAAGTATACATGTTGTTGTTGTCGTTTTTGAGTAAGAGTACGAGAAAGTTGGGAGTGTGAATTGAACATGTGTTGGGTGAATATGTTGAACGAATGTGGTGGATAAATATGTGGCATGATGGATGAATTAGTGGAAAAAGATGAATAATCGTTGTATGATAATATGATTTATGATTAAGCATGTTATATAATGAAAGTTATTTTATAATGTTATTATGCTAGTAACGTGTGAATAGGGGACTTGATGTCATGTATTTGTGATTTTGTTTACGAAAAGTGATAGAATAAAAGCATGTGGGAAGCCATGATTGGCAAGTTAAATGAATTATGTGCATGATAAATGTTATTGTTTGGCTTTTTGTAGGTCGTAACATGTGGTTAGGGATAGTGGTTTTACAAGTATTGAGTCGCTTTTATTCGCTTTGTTGATGTTTAAGTTGTTTGAAAGAGAAAATCGAATAGTTATGTCGTCTGATTACAGCAAAGTTGTCTTTAAACTGTTATAACTTGAGATGCGTAAATGATTTTAATGTGATTCCAATTGGAGGTGATAGCTTGTTCTTTTACGATTCTAACGATAGGTCACACGCCCAAAGCGACCAAGAAATGAGTGAGTTATGACTATTTTACGAAAACTGGACAGTGCTGAGAATTGGGGTACTCGATCGAGTATCCTTGGTACTCGATCGAGTAAGGGGGCACTCGATCGAGTAAGGGGGCACTCGATCGAGTATGTTAGTTACTCGATCGAGTAGCCCTGGTGATTTGTTTTACGTGCTTCTGATCTTGACCTACTCGATCGAGTAAGTCCCTTACTCGATCGAGTGGCCTGTACTCGATCTAGTGACCCCTGTTTTGGGTCATATGCTTATCTTTTGACTTCGTTGCATATTATGTTTAATTCAAAGTGGTTATTTTGCTTCTTTATGCATTGTTTTACATGTATGTTGGTCTTGATACGTAAGTTACCCCATCCTATGGGGTGGTGAGTGGCACCTTTTGGTGAGCATGAGTTTGGTGGGAGGAGATGAGCTATATGTGGTTGTGATAGATAGTGGAAAAAGAAAAGAAAGATCGTTATGGCTTAATTGAGACATAGAGCATGTTTTGTGAGATGAGATGAGCGATATGTTTGTATGTTGAGTAATGTAAAAGTAAATGAATGTGGGCAAGGGATGATGTGAGTTTATGGAACGTGAGAATGAAAAGATTGAAATGAGGGACAAATGATGGCAAACTTGAGATGTGTAAAGAATTATGGAGGGAGATGGTTAGGAGTCGTGTAGGTTATGGATATATGTAGTGAAAGTTCGTTTTAAAAGGGGTTGAGAATAGTGGTATATAGTGAACTTTATGAAGACATGTTGCGAGGTGGATTTGTAGACAGTGAGTGAGTTTGAAAGATTTGGTTTATTAAGAGGTGAAACTACGTGTGATTTCTTTGGGCATTTAACGGTATGAAATAAATTTTGATTTCTAGAGATGTACAAAGGACATGCAATTGTTTGAACAGTGAACGTTGATTTTATGGATAAACTAGAGGCAAGGGTGATTAATGGCATAATAAGAGAATATTTATGGTAAGAAAGAGTGAGATGATATCGATATGAAATAATGGGATTTGAGTTTTGGAGCAATGAAAAGATAATCGGAGCACTAAAGAGTTAGATAGAAGTAATAAGGAGTTGAGCTATTAATGGTATTTTTGGGTATAACGAGAAAAGAAGGATAAAAGTAAGTTGAGAAAAAGTTCACCGGATTATGTGACATAAAGTAAGGAATCGTCGAGATGTATGATACTATCAAGGATAAGTAAGTTAATAGTTATACAGAAGTTTCAAGACAACATGATTAATCATGAGTTTCGAGGAATTAAGGGAGTATGAAGTTGGTGGAGTATTTGCACGATACGAGATGTTTGGTGGAGAGTTAGATGATGATACAATTAAGGATAGTATTGGGAAGAATGTTGAGGTAATTTTGTTAATGGATTGGATGTTCGTTATTTGGGATGTTAACCAAAGATAGGAAACAAATCGTGATGTTTAGAGATGAGTGTAAGAGGTTTGATGCCCGGACAGCGGTAGTGTTATGGTTTGTCACTAGTGGTTAAGGGTAATGGTATATTAGAAAGGTAACAATTCTAAAGAGGTTGATTTTGCAGAGACCAGATTGATAAGTACAGTTATGAAAGAGTATAAGAAGTGGTTATATGAGGCGGTTGTTAATAGTTGAGCATTAATGGAGTGGCTACATTTGGCAGAGGGCGATGGTTGTGCGAATGGGGGAATATGTTATGAGGGGCATATGAGTTAAACTCGGGCGACAGGTAACCTTTATCGAGTGGTAACTTACGTGGTCAGGATTGACTAGTTGGTTGTGATTACGGGTCTATGATATGTGTAAATGTTTGTGTGAGGTTCTGACCTCACAAGAAGTGGTATGGTGTGATAATTATAAAGTTGTTTTATGAATGTTCTGTAATATATATGTGGACACGGTAATTTAATTGAATGATATCCAAAAAGGTAATAATTTGATTAATTTGACATGGCTAGTTATAATTTTATGTGTATTAATAACACATGTGATTCCGTGAAATGGTAGAGATGATGTTCATGAGATGCTTATCTGTTTATTCATATAATATGTTGCGTTGTGATTGAGTAAAGTGGATTTGAGTAAGTTTTCTTGTCCGAAAGGTTATTTCCGAGTCAGTATTTATGGAATTGTATGTAGTTGTGATGTCTATCAATGTGGTTGTGGTGCCTCGGGTGGTGATCCGGGCACGACATTTAGTGTTGTGATGCGGGTATTTTCGCACTACGGTGTGGCTGTTGGTGGCGGTGTTGTGATGCCGTCACCGGTTGTGGTGGAGTAGGCGGGATGATTATGATTCGAGTTTCGAAAGTACATACCAGTTATACATAGTTTGTTGTTTTGTTTGATGTTGCTCCCTGCGAGTTTCAGTTTCTGCAGATAGACAGTTGTCTTGTTTATTGTTGTTTTCTTTACCAGGTTAAGTTGGGAATGAGGGTATAGTATGATATGAAATAGAGTCGTACATGTTTTCGTTGTTGTCATGCTATAGTGATGTTCTATTGATGGGACATGGTTGTGAGAGGTCGTTACAGTTATTTTGATCTTGTTCTAAATAAGGCTTTAGTGGACATGATAATGGCAAGTGATTCGTAGAACATGTGTGGTAATGATCTGATATATGCAGGTGATTCATAATCCTTTGTTGAGACAGTGAGTGTGGGTGTTGAATAATAAGTGTCGTGTTAAGTTATGTATGAGTTTTTCGGTAATGGAAGAAAGAACTTGAGGATCTAGTGTGAGTGTACGTAACAAGTGTGGATCGTGAGTTATGCTTTTGGCAATGGGAGTTTTATATAGTTTATATAGAGAGGTATGTCATGTTGCGAAAATGTGGAAGAGTTGAAGTTTTGGGTTAAGCTAAAGATTTTGAGGTATAAGTTAGGTGGTTTGATGAGTGAATTAAAGTATGAGAATTGTTTAAGTAAGAGAGCCTTAGATATATGCATGGTGAGTGTTTGGTTTATAGACGGTTATCTTTGACATGTGGTGGTAAAGAGGGTAATGAGATGTATCTAGGATTTGGTATTAGTGAGTTACGAGGACGTAACATTTATCTTAAGAGGAGTAGGATGTGATAAAAGAGATTTTGATGGGTGTGCATATGGTAATATATTTGGAAGTTTGAGTCTTGATGTCGAATAAAAGGTTGATTCGTGTTGTGGTTAATTTTGTTAAAGGTCATGACCGGACTGGTAGTAGTTCGATGTTTAGGAGTGTGAGAATATTTGGATAGTGTTGACAGTTGGATGATGACGGTTATGAGCTCGATAGTCTTGGCAGTTGGATGAGGCTGTTTATGGGTGGGAGTAAACTTCGAGGACGAAGTTCCTTTTAAGGGTGGTAGAATGTAACATTCCGTTTGATGTTATGAGTATTTTGGTAGTGTATGGAGTTAGCGTTGAGAGAGATATAATGGAGTTGATACGATATCGTGAGACATGTTGTGGAGGTAGGAATAGTTAGTGGAGTTGGTGTTACGAGTTCATGTTTGGGTTGGAGTTTTGTTTTGAGTTCTTAGTCACGTTGTTGTGTCTTTATCGAGTTAGTATGTTTGTTTTTATGTATGGGTTGAACTTCGGGGACGAAGTTCTTTTTAAGGAGGGAAGACTGTAATACTCCGTATTTATAAGTCTTGGGGTACTCTATCGAGTAGCCCTTACTCTGTCAGTAAGGGCGAGGTTGCGTAGTTAAATAGTTTCGACTGTTGGGTACTCGATCGAGTAGTGGGGTACTCGATCGAGTAGGGGGTACTCGATCGAGTGCCTTGGGTACTCGATCGAGTGTCCGGTTTATCGGGGGTTTTTCTCGGGTTTAGTTAATTATGCGATTAAGGTATTTAAACATAATCGTCATTGTTTCAATTCACTTTTTACAAAACCTAAAACCTGTTTAAGAGAGAAAGCAGTCAGTTCATCTTCCTAATCGCATTCTTAACAATTCCCGGAGTTCAGACGGTCAGTTCTTGTCGTTATTCGTATCGTTGAGTTCCTTGCGTCGAGGGTAAGATCTACGTACCCTTTTTATTGTCTTTCCCTTGTTTTGGTTAAACCCTAATTTAGAGATTGGGGGTTTTTATGTGTAGTATGTGATGTGTAGCCTTTATGTGTTATGTGATAGGAGAAGGATTTGTAAAGGAGAGGTTTTGAGACAGCTGCTAGATCGTCTGATGATTGTGTTGCTTTCGGGTAGGATTTCCTACTCAGTATTAGTCCCATAATGGGATATTGGTGTTGTGCTGTAGTTAGTTGTTTGATATGATGATTGTGATTATGGTTGTGATTGTGATTGGTTGTCTATGGTTCTCGAGATGCGTTCTCGGCTGAGTGGGGTCACTTGCGGGAGTGACTTCACGCCCTAGTTTCGCCCTTCGTGGAACCCGCAACGGAAGGGGATGTGCACATTAATGGGACAGGGTTATCGCTCGGTATGATGAGCGGGGCTTAGGTGGGAACGGCTGCAGTCCCCCACTGGCAGGGCTGGTCCAGTGGACAGTCGGTGATTGAGATTGTTGGGATTGGTGTGGTTGTGTGTGTGTGTGTGACGGTTAAGCTGTCTGTTTATTGGATTGTTGATATATATGTAAATTGTGTGATTAGTCTCGACCCGTTTAAATGTTTTAAAACTGTGGTGATCCATTCGGGGTGGTGAGCGTTGCTTCAAGCGGTATATCTTGGATACGCGTGGGATCTAGTTGGGGATGGAGTCATCACATGTCAGAGTCTTTAGTCTTCCGCTGTGTTTATTAGAACAGTTCCTTTCAGTTGGTTTATAGTTTGAGAACAGTTGTATTTTGCTTACAGTTGGTTTTGTAATGTAATCACTTAAACTTATTTAATAAAGTATGTTTCTTCATTGTCTTATGATTATCATGCCTCGGGTAACCGAGATGGTGGCATCCTTATACCTGAGTGGTCCTGGTAAGGCACTTGGAGTATGGGGGGTGTTACACTCTGATCGTCATACAATCCATTATAGAAATGATTGCATAGACTCCACTTTTCGAAACCATGGTGCGGTATGGTTCGCACTAGCTTCTTAAATCGAGTCCATGCCTCGTGAAAGTTCTCGTCAGGCCCTTGTTTGAAGCTCGTTATCTGAGCTCTAATGGCAATAGTCCTCGATGCAGAAAAGTACTTCTTATAGAACGCTAAAGCCAATGAATTCCAATCAATTATGGCGTGAGCAGCTCGGTCCAAATCCCTATACCACTCCCTCGCAGCATCGCGGAGTGAGAAGATGAACAAGGTTTCTTTTATCTGATCAGCTGTCACGCCGGCAGGTGGGGGTATGAAGCAGCAGTAATCAATAAAAGTCTCCATGTGCTTCGCTGCATCCTCGTTTGCAGCCCCACCGAACTGATTCTTCTCAACCATATTAAGGTAAGACGGTTTCGGCTCGAATTTCCGAGCTTCCCCTGGTAGCTCGAACCCCTTGTAAAGATCCTCAGCCTGTGGGTTCAGAATGACTGACAATGGTCGCTTCTTCGGCCATTTCGGGAAAGTCTGGAAAAATAAAGGTTTCAACTGATGAATTAGAAACTGGAGAAGACGGTGGGTTGTCCTCGAACAGTTCGTTCTCGTAAAAGTTGGAACGAGAACTAGACTCTTCCTCTAACTGTTGATCTTGAAACAATCTCCTCTTTACGTGCAGAGATCTTTCAATCTCAGGATCGAATGGTAGTAGTGGACCACCTTGCGACCTGCGCATAAGAAGAAACTACAACAGAAAATAAGAATAGTCCAAGGAACGGGTGTCCCTTAGACTGAAAAGGACTAAAAATAAAGCAGCTAATAATTTGAACAATTGCTTCCCCGGCAACGGCGCCAAAATTTGACACGGCTATCGCAACCCTATCAAAGATAAAACCTAACGGTCTCAACTAAAATGTAGCAGAGGCAGTCGAGTATCGAATCCACAGGGAGGTAACGTAATTATAGCTGTCTATTTCTAATCCTATGGTAACAATTGGGGGTTTGGTCGAAATCGGTTCTAAACTACGAAGTCTGAAGGGAAGAGAAATAAGGCAAAAAGCAAATAAAGCAATAAAATATGATTGAACTATCAAGAAGAGAGGGACATGTCGAGATTTCGGTTCACTACGGTAGTCCAATAACTCAGCAGTAAATGACTCAGACGAACTAATGTGAGACGGATGTTAAAAGGTCCTTTCAGTCCACTTTCTATCCTAAAATACCACTAACTTAACTTTCGTCCTCATTAGGGTAGTCTACTGTTTATAGCAGGCCTATTTAGTCCAATCTTTCGATCCAGGATTAATTTTAGCCAGTTTAATGGGGGACATAGAAGCGTGCACTCAACTAGGTCGGGAATTACAGTTAAATTGCTATAGTGACAGAGTCTCGTGATCAATTCGTCTAATTCATCTACTAAATCGTCATCTTTCTACCGTAGATTCCCTAATCCCAACATGAAGGGAATTTAGCTGTGACACCCTTAAATTTAGCGATAACTAACCATGTAAAATCTACAGAAAAACTGACAGGATATGTTTGTAATTGGTTCAACTAGACAAAACCTGTAATTTTTAAAACTTTCCTAAACCATTCACAAACATTTCCACATTCCCAAGAGGAGGGTGCCAAAACCTGCAATGCTAACGAACTAATTTACATGCCATAGCTAACGATAAGAAAATATAATGATACAACCCAAAGAAAAAGAGGGAGACATATGTCCCTTCAAAATATATACATAACCAAAAGTTTAAAGGTTTATACAAAAATAGCCAAACTAGGTCCAAGGTTCTCTTGCTCACTAGCTCGTCCGTGAACCCCAACTAAGCATCAAGTACCTGTCAATCGCATTTTATACAAACACGAAAGCCACAATTCAGTGGGGAGTAACTTCGAGTCCTCCCAGCCACGAAATGTCATATTTAATGTAACATGTAATGTAACATGTAAACAACATGATAATTAATCTAATTTCCAAGTATTCTATCATATGAATACTAAACTGACCAATTTAAACTATCATGTGAAACATATAACAAGTAGTAATCCAAACTTTATCAACTGTAACCGGCTTACATCTCACCTATTACAATTCATAAAGTCACCATACAAGAAAGGGCAATATATCAAAGACAGGCATAAGTTCTTAGCACGGTCAATAGTCACTCTGTAACTCGAGTCTATACCACGAGGTAGGGAAGGTAATCGAACCGGTATCTTGGCTCAGCGGTTAATATTAATAAAACATGGCCAAGACACAACACAACCCTAGCCTAAAATCTGCGCAGACCTAGACATGCGGATACACACCACCGCACCCAAGACCCACAATTTTTCTAAAACAAAGTGAGTACCCTAAGGAGTCCACCAAAGGGTTGGCTAGTACTTAAGCGGACCACTTACTCTCAAAATAAGTAACGAGGTCATGCCCCAACTTGGATATAATCCCACCAAGTCAGGAACACAAAGGCTATCAAGCAGTGAACATATACTCGTCAGAGACTATAAAGACCTATCTATAACAAACACAACAACCTGCAAGAAGTATTCAATACCAATTCTAGCAATATTAACAATATTAAAGGCTTCAGGGAATCTAGGGCCGTTTCTACAATATAAGAAACTATTAAATTCAACCAACTATACATGCGAACTAAAAACTTGATAAATGGCCTAAAAAACAAAAAAGGCCGATTATCCAATTCATATAAAATTTCATCCAACCGAATTTTTACCCGCAACCCTGACCTGCGACAGTGCGGGTTAAATTGCGGTGACCAATCACACAATTGATCGACATCGAATCGATCAAAGGGACCAAGGCTCGATTTTTCGGCATAATCATCCAACATTACCATTATCGCTATATAATTCATTCTGAGCCTATTCTTTACAATTTCATTTCCTAACCTATACTAACATGTGCAACTACCAATATAAACATAATTTTTACCTTTAACATAATTTTTACTACTAATATGATTTAATTCAAAAGTGTACTCATATGTAACTCATACTAACTATGACATTAATAAACCCGAAATGACAAATATTGCATGGAAAACCGCGAAACATGCAACGGACCAACCCGGGCCAGCCGTGGGCCTGTCGGGCCTGCTGCCGCCACCCCCACACCTCCATTTTTCCGTTTTTGTTCATTTTAACTCCGTTTTAAACATTACTTAATCGTTCCTAAACTAATATGCTAACTTAAACTAACAAAAGACATGAATTAACCATGCATGCAACCATATCATCATGTGGAATTAACTACTTAAATAAAAATCACAAAAACATACAAAAACAACAAAGAATGTGACGATTATTCGTCGAGTAACTCGAAATATGTTACCTTAAGCTAGAAAATGAGCAATTAGCACCTTGAAAACCAAACCCTAACAAGCAACTAGTCGCTATCTTCGACAATATACGAGTCCCCAAACTCGTCCTCCAAATCTTCACCTAAATAAACAATAAAAACGCAATAATAAGTATAAATACCGAAATTATGCCAAAAATCGTCTTAAAACAACTTCAAGAAAACTGAAATTAAAATATACCAGGAGGTAGATCTCGAAAAGAGGATTCCGAAAATATAAATTATGTGAAAATCCGTCAAGAAACGAGAAAGTTATGGTGAAAATAGCTTGAATTGCTTAGTTTTATGGTGTTTTTGGTTTTGGAAGGCTTTAGAACACCAAAGAAGATGAAGATAGAAAGAAAAATCAGAAAAAGGAAGGGGGAAGGGGAGGTGCCGCGGGTAAGGGAGAAAGGAAAGGAAAGGTGCGGGTTTTAGTCGGGATTTTACGAGTCGGTTTTGGCTCGTTTCGATAATAATTAGAACCGTTTGTCAAACGCAAATTCCGACAAGACCAAAGTTCTTAAACACGAGATTACAAGAAAATTGAATACTCATACGACCCATTTCCAAAATCGTTTAACCAATTTTCAAAAGAGTTGTAATTTTTCCCGATATGCCCATTTTTCGAAATAAAAAGTTTTTACACGGTTTAAACTATTTTTAAACATTTCGAAACTATCAAAATAAATACTTTTCTTCAAAATATAATAAAATTATATTTCTTTGAATTATTTTTACTTTAAATACATTAATATCAAATTTTACTTGATTAATAAATTACTTCCGAAATATATTAACGGTCCGAAATTACGAGGCGTTACAATCACCCCTCCTTTTAAAAAGTTTCGTCCTCGAAACTTAGAAGGAGAAATTATAGTTATAAGTGTAGATACCCGTATCCGTCGATATTGGAATTTATAGAGAACCCGACAAACACCCGATGATGATAGGACACATGTATTCTTTAGTTGTCATTGTCATTATTTGGGCTCGTTTTACGAGGTAGAATGGGCGTCGTCGATGAAGTAATTTATTATTTTAAATGATATTTAAATTAATGTTTTAGTAAGTTCATTTTGTTATTTTAAATGATATTTAAGATTAATGTGTTTTTTAAGTGAATTCATTATTCATTTAATTTAAATGATATTTAAATTAAAGCTTTATTTTGAATTTATTTTCCAAGTTTATTTTATTGAAAATAAAATAAGTATTTGATTTGAAAAATCATTTTATGAGTATATTTGATTTGAAAAGTCATTTATTTTAATTTGTTATTTGATTTGAAAAATCGTTTTTTAAAAGCGAGGAACTCGTTTTGCATCGTGTGTTTTGAGCTCAATTTTAGCTCGTTTTTTAAGCTCGTTTCTTTTGCGAATTGGCACGAATCTCGAGTACACTAACCCGCCTATACCAACACCCATCAACCCATGCTCGAACCCCCTCACAAGCAGCCCAAAATCTCGTTCAAAACCAACCCCAAGCAGCCCGCATAAAACCGAACAGCTCCCCTGTTTTGCGAGCCAATTCCCGAGCCCAAACCCGTTTCAAACACTACCAAGACCCGTACCCATTAACCCTAACCCATACCCTAGTATCCTACCCATATTATCCTAGCTTAATCACCAAGAAATCCCCCAAAACGAACCCTAGAAACCCCTCCCAAAACCGATGGACAGCAGCTATGTTCATTGAGCCCGATTTGCCTCTCCTCTCTTTTAACCTACTTTAAACCCTTATAAATACCACCCCTTCACCATACATTCATTCCTCTAAGTGCTCCATACATCCAACCATCACATAGAAGCTTTAAACCTCAGAAACAAACCCTAAACATCCTCCAAAAACCCTAAACAAAACCGACACACAAACTGAAACTGTTTGTGTGTCTCCTTCGAAAACCCTTTCGTTCCTCCATCAAATCACCATAACAATTCGAGTTTCTTGTTCCTAATTAACCATATAACATCCATCTACACATTAGATAAAGAATTACGAGCCAAATTGCCCTTGAGAGTACACGAAATTCCTCTAAAAAAAGAGTGAAATAACACTCTGTTTTTCGCGGTTTCTTCTTGTCTGTCCAGTTCTGTTTGTGCTCGTTTTTCGTGCCCAATAACCCAAAACGAGCAGGGGTTGCTTTAAGATCCCTGTTCTCCTCTCTTTCTAGTTTCCAAAACATCTTTCGAATCGAATTTTCGTCGTGAAACGAGGGAGATATCACTGTTTTAAAATCGCTGTCCAGAAACTTTCCAAAACGCGCGTGTGCTTTGTTCTTCGTCGACGACGGCCTCTCGAGATAAAATCTACCTTCGATTACGACCCAAGACGGTGTCAACGATACATGTAGGTTGAGGGTGCATCAAATCCCCTTCTCTTTCCTTTTTTATTTCGTTTTTTTATGCTTTTTTTATAGCTTGTTTTTTGTTTGTTTTTTTTCGTTTGTTTATCGTTTGTTTTAATTTAACTATGAAACTAGTTAGTCCGAGTATGAGTTAAAGTACCACCATGAACACCCGCGTTGACTTGAGATGGGAAAAGAAACCGCTACTTCTGTCGGTCGTACACCCCCGTCTCATTTACATATCCTCGTGTTCAAGGTAGGGCATAAATAAAACAATTATCTAACTTTGTTCTTCATTTTCGACCCCCTTTTGTTTCGGCCAAATCGATGGACCCTAGGACCCGTTGTATGTTAGTTTAACCTCTGATTGTTAACCTATGACGTATTTAGATGACATTAAATTAATTTAATAACCTAATTAGACACATTAGGGTGCATCGACGTAGCTTTAAAAATCAATTAACAATTCTGTAAATAATTGAATGCATCTCTCTCTTTCACCTAATTTCTCGCTAGTATAAGAGTGCGTGATTAGCACCTTCTTATTGACACTCGATGAGTTAAATTAATTAGCGAATTTGATCTAATTAG
The DNA here is from genome assembly GCF_048544455.1 of Silene latifolia. Classification (NCBI taxonomy): domain Eukaryota; kingdom Viridiplantae; phylum Streptophyta; class Magnoliopsida; order Caryophyllales; family Caryophyllaceae; genus Silene; species Silene latifolia. Next base: position 164,226,361 of record NC_133536.1, on the reverse strand, counting down.
ACCCTTTGGGCCGTGTAGAATGCACCCTCATGCGACAATCAATCAACATCGTTTTTAACTCGTTTTCTAACTTGTTTTCGATCCCTTTTCGCAATCATTCGATCTAACCAATGAATCTAACTTAGGAACTAGGTTGGCTTTGTCTTAGCCGGTGGTTGAGCCGTGGTTGGCCGTGTGTTTGGCCTTTCCTATTTCGTTTGTTTTCGCATCGTTCGTTCTTTATTTTGTTTTGTCACTTGTAATTAATTTATGTTTCTTTGAGTCGCGTTTTGTAATTTGTTTGTAATTAGCTCTCCTTTTTGAGTCAAAACCTTTTTCTGAAAACCTTAGTTTTGTTTGGTTAGACGGTTGTTCCCAATGCTTGTAGGAGCGTAGTAAACCGCGTGTTGTCTAAAGCAACATGGCCCGGTTTATGCTAATGCATGCTTTGGTGCGTAGCCCTATGTCTAATTCGATGAGATTAAGTGAGAGCACGCAACACGAGGAGGGACCCAAGGCCGTGTGTCATGTAGGCCGTGGGTCACCTCCCCTTTGTGCACGGTTTTCAAGGCCCAATGGCCGTGTGTTTGGTGTCGTGTTTTGAGGTGTGTATAGCTTTGTATTTAGATCGAGTTGTATCTTTAATTTGTTGTTGTGTCGGCATGAAATGCCTGGTTTGTAATAGGTAGATCCCAACGGCTCCCCCATTCCCCCTTAAGCCTTGTTTGCTTTGTTTGTATGTTGTTAGATTAATCAACCCACATGCTAAATTACAACTTTGACAAAGTTAGTTTAGTTGCATCTAAAACGACATAGAAATTGTTGTCACATGATAGGGTTAAAACAACGTTTGCATATCATACATCGCAGTAGCTATGACCTTGTTTGAAATACGACACTTGACTTAGTAGAGGCCGTTATTGACGGGCGGGGTTGGGTGTCCTTATGGGCTTCCCAACACGTACCCTCACCCCTTACTCAAGATCTATGGTTTGTGGATCCGTCTAAATACCATTGGATTACGAGAGTCATTCAAATCGAGTGATATAGGGTACAAGTCTTTATCTTTAATCACTCGTAGTCGATTGGCTTTATGCTTTTCGATGAAAGGTGTAAAGTTGACTTGAACGGTTCCAAGTTCCCAAAAAACTTGGTGGCGACTCTAATTGGTCTTAATTCGATTCGAAAGAACCTCGAGTCGATTATGCCGGGTGTGGATCCCGCGGACGCAGATTCCGAGGGCCTTGTCCACTGATTTGGCGACTCTGCTTTGGGAAAAGAGGACTAGTTACTTTGTGTTTCTAGGGTCTTTTCCTCCGAGGTGAAACTTGAAAAGAAAGTGTTGGAAAGTAAAACATTACTCATAGTGCTACGATTCATGCATAAACCCTTAAGGACTTGCCGGGCCGTCCCAGCGTTTCTTCGTGATGCGTGGGGGCGACGTCCCACTATGCCAGAAGCTGCACATTGCTCGCTTCCACTTCGCCTCGCGTGGTTCTTGGGAGTGGGGACGATCTTCTAGGTACTTTACCTTAAGACACCTTGCTCTATAAGACCGTAAAAGGATGGAGGGCATAGACCTTCTTGTAGAAGACTTGCCGAGACTTAGAGATGTCTAGGAGCATACATCCTTATAACATGAGAATGACAATGTGCAATATGTTTTCCCGAGTCTTTCGAAAATTCCCATGTCCTTTTCAAAACCGAACTTTTGAACAACTTATTTTCAAAATAGCATGGTTTTAAAAACGCGGAACGCTGCCCAAATAGGACTAGAAATTTCGGCCCAAAATGAGCTTTTATAGTAGGCATCTTTGCCCATTTCAAATCTCATTTTCAAATCAATCCTTCATTTTTCAAAATCAATCCAAAATGTTTCTCGAACCTCAACCAAGCATGAAATGCGTCGAGTCGTGTCCGGGTCATGGCCGTGTTAGGCCGGGTTTGTTTTGTTCTAAGAGTCTAGAACACGACCTTGTCGGGTCACCCGAGCTCACCTCTTGGGCTTCGAGTCATGTTGGTCGACCTTTTGGTCTAGGATAGTCCACAAAAAACGTCCAAGCTAGGCCCTTTAGGACGTTTTCACTCGAACCCATGGGCTATGTTAGCCCAATCACGGGTTTAGTCACACCAAGTCCAGTTTAGAATCGAGTGAGTCATGGCGTTTTGTCCAGTCTAAAATGAACCGATGTCTAAATCAAACCGTGAGTCGAATCCTTGTTAATCAATCTTAAGTCGAGTCTTTGTTTGAGTCAAGTTGGGGTCGAGTCCTTAAGTGTGCAGGGGCTCTTACTTTAAATATTGACTCAGTACGGGGTTTTCTTGTAGAAAGGCCGCCAAAAACCCGACGTCAAGCAATGGAAGATGCCGTTAACAAGCTTACTGAGGCCGTGAACCTCATGATGACTAGAATGGATGCAATCGAATCTAGGCTGAGTGAAGATTCACCTCCACCCCCTCCACCACCGGCGATCGGAGAAACGGTTCAAGTTCATCGAAGACCGTTTGAAGCTCTCCAAGGGGAAGAACATTCACTATGAGAATGCCAGGGCCTATGCCCCGATTCAGATAAGTTGCCCACGAACATGGTACTCACTGACATCCCAAAGTTCAAAGGCACCGAGGATCCAGTCCACCATGTTAAGGCCTATAAAGGGTACTTAGCACTGAAGGGAGTACCTGCTGACATGCTCTCTGAAATTTTTGCCCAATCTCTGGATGAACACCCGAAGGCGTGGTTCTATAATCTTGACCTTAAGAACTTCCCCACTTTCGAAGATATTACGGTGGAGTTCTGCAAGCACTATGCTGATAATGTCGAGATTCAAACCAACATAAGAACATTGGAGGTGATGACACAAAAGGAAAAAGAAGGCTTTACTGAATTCCTTGCAAGATGGCGCGCTGAAAGCGTGAAGTTAGCTAAGAAGCCCGACGAAGTTGAAATGGTAGATAAGTTCGTAAAGAATCTACGACCTGTTTATCGCAATGCTCTGAAATACCAGAATTTTGGCTCTTTCAAAGAATTGATAAGAATCGGGATAAAGGTAGAAGATGATGTCATAAGGGCAGAGGCTGAAAGGCCGAAAGGGTACCAAGGAGCCTCATCATCTAAGGGTAAGGCCCCAGCAACGACCCATATTGATGAAGCCATCAATCTCTTAGAAGGGCAATCGAAGAAGCCGCAGCGCCAAACACCTAGGGCATTCACCGATATCGGATGCACTTATACATACGCTCTCCAAAGGCTCATAGCCCAAGGAAAACTGAAGCCTATTGGTCCAACTCCGGACCCTCCCGCTGATCAACAAGGTAAATGGTATAAACCAAATGCCTACTGTGCCTTTCATCAAGGGAAAGGCCATGATACTGAAAGGTGCTATCGACTGAAGCACGAAATTCAAGACATGATTGAGAATGGAACACTCCCAATCCCAACTGTTAAACCCAATAACATCACCAATCCATTTGGTGATCACACCAATTTTGTTTCTGTCGAAGACAATGTCGATTATTCCCATCTTATACGCCCATGTCACTTGAAAGGGGTGTTCATCGGGAAGATATTTGTGGATTGCTGTGAATTCTTGCCAAACCCGAAGAATGAAATTCAAATCGGGAGTCTCGCTCTAGAATGTACTCCTCTCATTAACGAAGTTAATAAAAGACAATTCGATTCACTAACCTTCATCACTGGCGTAGATCCTCAGAGGACTACCTCGGGATGGAGGCAGACCATCAAAGGGATCAAGGACAAGAGCCGAGCATCTAAGCGGACAGCTGAACAAGAGAAAGCTCAAGACCAGATTTGAAAATTATAAGTCGGGATCTGTTTTCTTATCTTAGTCGAGTCGAGTCTAGGACTTTCGTTTTTTTGAATTTGAGTCGTTTGTTCCGCGATGACCTAGGATGTGTCCTAGGAATCGTTTCTTCGAGTCTGTTAAGCATTTGTCATTCCAATAAAAGTTGCAGTTTCGTTTCCAAATTTGTCTTGTTTCCAATCCTCAATCATTCCGAAACATGATAAAATGCACAATACACTCAAAGGAATCCCTGGGGTAGAAATATGTCCTGTTTCAAAATGTAAGGTACATTAGGATCCCGTGTTTGATTCCTTTACCTATTCCATGTCTCGCGGTAGAAAACCTCCATCTGAACCAATGTTTGTGACAAGCTTTTAGATGATTCTATGACGAACCCGGACTAGCTCCTTGCTTCCCCTATCGATGATGGAAGGCAAGCCTTTTCCCCAACAAAATCATCCCATCTCGAAGAGAGAAGATATCAACCCGTTCTAACAAGGAATTGTTAGTTCCTACCCAAATTAGTTGGCGAAGCCCAGTTTTCAAGGTGTATCCATTTATGACTAAGAGAATGAATAGAAGATCATTTTCAAAGAGAAAAAAAAAAAGATGAAAAAAATGAAAAAAAAGAAAAATGAAAAAAAAGTGATGAAAGAAAAAGAAAAAGAAAAAAAGATGTTGAAGTTATTGCGGAATGCATTCTGGTTGAATGTCGAAGTTACAGAAGCCAGAATTCAAGTCAAGTACCCATAGTTGAGGTTCAATGGGCGAAGCCCAAAAGCGTAAGTAGTGACCTCTTTACCCTCTAAGTCCTTCCTGAGACAGTTACAAGGGGATAGTCGGGAATTTTGAGGATCATTCCGCTTGTGTTGTTACACCCAGCCTTTAGGGTCCAGACATGGAAATTTGAACCCACATTGTTTTCCAACCCATTTGCACTCGTGGTTCATCAAACCCGAGACACCCATTCCAACCACATCAGCAGCCATAGCCCTTGGCCTTAGCACCACAAAACAAACCTTCAGAATGATGGTTAACTATTCAAACTTGTTATTACCAAGCTCCACGTCCCAAAAGATCCAAGCCTTTTACACCTAACCCCAAACACGGGATACAACGGTACCTTACAGGCTAGAATGGGATATGACATGATACCTTAGGTGAAACCTTCGAGTGTGTACACACAATCAAAATGCCATGTTTATGCACCTTGATCGAACTACGTCGGATTTGATTTCGCTCCACGCGGATACGTAGGCAGTCCTTCTGAATAAGGGATTCAATCCACTCATCAACCAAGTTGTCATCTTGTCGGTTTCTTACGGGTCTTAACCAAGTCCAAATGAAGCCACCTTTGTTTGAGTCAGTCTTAGCACTCGATGTAGGCTAGGATAAGGATATAGGTTCAGATGAATAGTATCAAGTCTCAGAATGAGCTTTATCGAACGGTTTAGGCAAAGATGCCGAGTCATATAGATGCAGGTTTGTGTTGGGAACCGAAAATATAAAGAACCCGCTGAAAAGAAAGAAGGCGTGGAATAAAAATAGTAAAAGCCCGCTGAAAAGAAAGAAGGCGGTGGCAAGAAATAATGAAAACTCGCTGAAAAGAAAGGAGGCGAGGAGAAGAGTGACAGAATGTTCCCAACAAGAGTGATGTGTGATGTCTAAGTGTTCTCATAGAATCAGTCTGTGTTTAGTGTCTGGGCGAAGCCAACGTTGTTGCTCAATGAGTTTAATCCACCTTGTCAATGCCAAGCGATCTTGATTCCCATGTGCCCTTGGGACCACGCCCATGCCATACGATATCTCCATCTTAAGTTCGATAACCTTGTGATTCCCATTTGCCATCTTTTGGCGCCAGAATGGCCAATTTACATTTCTACCCCCAACAAGTCAATAATTGAATTAAAACCCGTGCACACTTACGGTTTTATTTTCCTTTTTTGTTTTACGGTAGCGGGCTACGCCCACGTTGTTTACGAGTCATACAGAGTGTCTGTGTCGTATTTCATGCTCACCCATCAAGGTTCGATTTCAAAAAAAAATTCAAAATTTCAAAATTCCAAAAACTTTTTGCGAATTGTGGATAGATTAAGTGGTGAACGCTTTGTGGGTCGATGATCCAATCCTTCATTCAAAATTCAATATTTTTGAAGGGCCGATGGCCCAACATACCAAGTGATGTCAAATTTAAACATCGGGTCGATGGCCCAATTATTCAAAATTTTCAAATTCAATTTTCGGGTCGATGACCCAATCATTCAAAATTTTCAAATTCAATTTTCGGGTCGATGACCCAATCATTCAAAATTTTCAAATTCAATTTTCGGGTCGATGACCCAGTATTTCAAATAATCCAATTTCAAGATCGATGATCCAAATGTGCTTATGTGATGATTATTGCTAGTACGTTTTTGTGTTTCAAATGTAGCAGGATATGCTTCAACTGGGGGCTCTAAAGTCTTCGACTTTAGAGCCATTCAAATCGGGGCTCGAAGCCGTTGGCTTCAGAGACCATTATCAAGATGAAAAGGATGACATCCACCAATAATTCAATTCAATACAAGAGTATGAAATGGAAGAATTCCTTAGCTGAAAGCAAATGATGAAAGCGGCGGCAACCTCTTCGGAAAGTCCCGTCCCATTTGGGCACCTGCCAGCAGATGATAAGCTTTGGGCAAGTGTTAACAGATGATGAATTTTGGACAAGTGCCAGCAGATGATAAGCTTTGGGCAAAGGTCAGCAGATGATGAATTTTGGACAAATGCCAGCAGATGATAAACTTTGGGCATGTGTCAGCAGTTGCCGAACTACGACGCGGGTTTGATTCCGTCAGAAACGGATACGTAGGCGCCTAAGGATAAGGCTCAATCCACCATTTATACAATTTATGGGTCGATGACCAACGATGATATTTCGACGTAACAGAAGCAAGAGTCAACCCCAACGAAGTTTCAGGTATGATCTCTTCTTATGGTCAAGCGAGCTTATATCGCAAGTCTAATGGACTATAAACGACCCGAAGAATCCTCGGTCGAGAGGGACTGGGGTATACTTTGACTTTCGCCTTGTCCAAGCCTCAGTCAAAGTGGGGGCTCTGTAGATACCCGTATCCGTCGATATTGGAATTTATAGAGAACCCGACAAACACCCGATGATGATAGGACACATGTATTCTTTAGTTGTCATTGTCATTATTTGGGCTCGTTTTACGAGGTAGAATGGGCGTCGTCGATGAAGTAATTTATTATTTTAAATGATATTTAAATTAATGTTTTAGTAAGTTCATTTTGTTATTTTAAATGATATTTAAGATTAATGTGTTTTTTAAGTGAATTCATTATTCATTTAATTTAAATGATATTTAAATTAAAGCTTTATTTTGAATTTATTTTCCAAGTTTATTTTATTGAAAATAAAATAAGTATTTGATTTGAAAAATCATTTTATGAGTATATTTGATTTGAAAAGTCATTTATTTTAATTTGTTATTTGATTTGAAAAATCGTTTTTTAAAAGCGAGGAACTCGTTTTGCATCGTGTGTTTTGAGCTCAATTTTAGCTCGTTTTTTAAGCTCGTTTCTTTTGCGAATTGGCACGAATCTCGAGTACACTAACCCGCCTATACCAACACCCATCAACCCATGCTCGAACCCCCTCACAAGCAGCCCAAAATCTCGTTCAAAACCAACCCCAAGCAGCCCGCATAAAACCGAACAGCTCCCCTGTTTTGCGAGCCAATTCCCGAGCCCAAACCCGTTTCAAACACTACCAAGACCCGTACCCATTAACCCTAACCCATACCCTAGTATCCTACCCATATTATCCTAGCTTAATCACCAAGAAATCCCCCAAAACGAACCCTAGAAACCCCTCCCAAAACCGATGGACAGCAGCTATGTTCATTGAGCCCGATTTGCCTCTCCTCTCTTTTAACCTACTTTAAACCCTTATAAATACCACCCCTTCACCATACATTCATTCCTCTAAGTGCTCCATACATCCAACCATCACATAGAAGCTTTAAACCTCAGAAACAAACCCTAAACATCCTCCAAAAACCCTAAACAAAACCGACACACAAACTGAAACTGTTTGTGTGTCTCCTTCGAAAACCCTTTCGTTCCTCCATCAAATCACCATAACAATTCGAGTTTCTTGTTCCTAATTAACCATATAACATCCATCTACACATTAGATAAAGAATTACGAGCCAAATTGCCCTTGAGAGTACACGAAATTCCTCGAAAAACAGAGTGAAATAACACTCTGTTTTCGCGGTTTCTTCTTGTCTGTCCAGTTCTGTTTGTGCTCGTTTTTCGTGCCCAATAACCCAAAACGAGCAGGGGTTGCTTTAAGATCCCTGTTCTCCTCTCTTTCTAGTTTCCAAAACATCTTTCGAATCGAATTTTCGTCGTGAAACGAGGGAGATATCACTGTTTTAAAATCGCTGTCCAGAAACTTTCCAAAACGCGCGTGTGCTTTGTTCTTCGTCGACGACGGCCTCTCGAGATAAAATCTACCTTCGATTACGACCCAAGACGGTGTCAACGATACATGTAGGTTGAGGGTGCATCAAATCCCCTTCTCTTTCCTTTTTTATTTCGTTTTTTTATGCTTTTTTTATAGCTTGTTTTTTGTTTGTTTTTTTCGTTTGTTTATTGTTTGTTTTAATTTAACTATGAAACTAGTTAGTCCGAGTATGAGTTAAAGTACCACCATGAACACCCGCGTTGACTTGAGATGGGAAAAGAAACCGCTACTTCTGTCGGTCGTACACCCCCGTCTCATTTACATATCCTCGTGTTCAAGGTAGGGCATAAATAAAACAATTATCTAACTTTGTTCTTCGTTTTCGACCCCCTTTTGTTTCGGCCAAATCGATGGACCCTAGGACCCGTTGTATGTTAGTTTAACCTCTGATTGTTAACCTATGACGTATTTAGATGACATTAAATTAATTTAATAACCTAATTAGACACATTAGGGTGCATCGACGTAGCTTTAAAAATCAATTAACAATTCTGTAAATAATTGAATGCATCTCTCTCTTTCACCTAATTTCTCGCTAGTATAAGAGTGCGTGATTAGCACCTTCTTATTGACACTCGATGAGTTAAATTAATTAGCGAATTTGATCTAATTAGACCCTTTGGGCCGTGTAGAATGCACCCTCATGCGACAATCAATCAACATCGTTTTTAACTCGTTTTCTAACTTGTTTTCGATCCCTTTTCGCAATCATTCGATCTAACCAATGAATCTAACTTAGGAACTAGGTTGGCTTTGTCTTAGCCGGTGGTTGAGCCGTGGTTGGCCGTGTGTTTGGCCTTTCCTATTTCGTTTGTTTTCGCATCGTTCGTTCTTTATTTTGTTTTGTCACTTGTAATTAATTTATGTTTCTTTGAGTCGCGTTTTGTAATTTGTTTGTAATTAGCTCTCCTTTTTGAGTCAAAACCTTTTTCTGAAAACCTTAGTTTTGTTTGGTTAGACGGTTGTTCCCAATGCTTGTAGGAGCGTAGTAAACCGCGTGTTGTCTAAAGCAACATGGCCCGGTTTATGCTAATGCATGCTTTGGTGCGTAGCCCTATGTCTAATTCGATGAGATTAAGTGAGAGCACGCAACACGAGGAGGGACCCAAGGCCGTGTGTCATGTAGGCCGTGGGTCACCTCCCCTTTGTGCACGGTTTTCAAGGCCCAATGGCCGTGTGTTTGGTGTCGTGTTTTGAGGTGTGTATAGCTTTGTATTTAGATCGAGTTGTATCTTTAATTTGTTGTTGTGTCGGCATGAAATGCCTGGTTTGTAATAGGTAGATCCCAACGGCTCCCCCCATTCCCCCTTAAGCCTTGTTTGCTTTGTTTGTATGTTGTTAGATTAATCAACCCACATGCTAAATTACAACTTTGACAAAGTTAGTTTAGTTGCATCTAAAACGACATAGAAATTGTTGTCACATGATAGGGTTAAAACAACGTTTGCATATCATACATCGCAGTAGCTATGACCTTGTTTGAAATCCGACACTTGACTTAGTAGAGGCCGTTATTGACGGGCGGGGTTGGGTGTCCTTATGGGCTTCCCAACACGTACCCTCACCCCTTACTCAAGATCTATGGTTTGTGGATCCGTCTAAATACCATTGGATTACGAGAGTCATTCAAATCGAGTGATATAGGGTACAAGTCTTTATCTTTAATCACTCGTAGTCGATTGGCTTTATGCTTTTCGATGAAAGGTGTAAAGTTGACTTGAACGGTTCCAAGTTCCCAAAAAACTTGGTGGCGACTCTAATTGGTCTTAATTCGATTCGAAAGAACCTCGAGTCGATTATGCCGGGTGTGGATCCCGCGGACGCAGTTCCCGAGGGCCTTGTCCACAATAAGAAAATATAGGTATCTTTTCAATGAAACGGTGATACTCTTGTTGATCAGACAAGAACATCCACATTCATATCAAGATATAAAAATATTTCTACACCAATAAATGAGAAAACCCATTATTGGGACGTCTCCAACAACGAGATCTAACATTCACTAATGTTAAAACCATTGAAAATCATAAAAGCATTTTCAAACTTTTAGTTTAAAATTCTATAGTAAGAATAATATCTTTACTAATTATGATCAAATACGGCTTAGTAACTCGGAAAAAAGTAAGAAAAGGAATACCTTACGAGAATAATTCAGGATATTTAGCTAACATAGAAGCTTCAGTTTCCCAAGTCTCTTCTTCGACATTTCCACAACGCCAAAGAATACGTACTAGAGGTACAACTTTGCTTCTAAGTTGCTTGTTGGCTTTTTCAAGAATCCGAATTGGCCTTTCTTCAACCACCAAGTTAGGCTCCAATTCAAGAATCTCTTCTTGGATGATATGGCTAGGGTCACTAATGTACTTTCTCAACTGAGAAACATGGAAGACATTGTGAACCTTGCTCAGATTTGGGGGCAATTCTAAACGGTAAGCAGCAGGACCAATCTTTTCAATCACCCGGAAAGGTCCAATATATTTAGGGCTCAGCTTCCCTTTAACGCCAAACCGTTTCACCCCTTTCATAGGTGACACTTTAAGGAATACTTGATCATCAACCTCAAAGGAAAGTGGTCGACGACGGACATTAGCATATGATTTTTGACGGTCCTGAGCGGCTTTCATCCGCTCCCGAATGATTTTAACTTGTTCAATGGACTCGGTCACCAAATCAGGTCCTAACATTGGAACATTTTGGGTTTGATCCCAACAGACTGGAGTACGGCATTTTCTACCATACAGAGCTTCATATGGTGCCATTTTAATGGAGGCTTGATAGCTGTTGTTGTAAGAGAATTCAACCAGAGGTAAACATTTCTCCCAAGAAGTTTGGAAATCTAAAGCACAGGCACGAAGAAGATCCTCTAAAGTTTGAATTGTTCTCTCAGTTTGACCATCAGTGGCGGCGTGAAAAGCAGTGCTCATCAATAGTTTACTACCCAAGGCCTCTTGTAATGCAGTCCAGAAACGAGAACAAAATCGAGGATCCCGATCTGAAACTATATCTTTAGGAACCCCATGATAGCGCACTATCTCATCCACATAGGTACGAGCTAGAACTTCTAATCTCCAGGTTTCTTTGATGGGAATAAACCGAGCACACTTAGTCAATCGGTCCACAACCACCCAAACAGCATTCTTTCCAGTGGAAGTCCTGGGTAAAGCCATCACAAAATCCATGGAAATAGACTCCCATTTCCAAAGAGGAACATCCAAGGGTTGAAGCAAACCCCCAGGCTTTTGATGCTCAATCTTTACTTTCTGACAGGCGAGGCATTTACTGACATACTCCATAACTTCAATCTTCATCCTAGGCCACCAGAATTGCAATCTCAAATCTTTGTACATTTTGGAAGCTCCCAGATGAATAGAGTAAGGAGAGAGGTGTGCTTCATCAAGAATTCTTTTTCTCAAATCAGCTGCACTCGGAACATAGATTCTTCCATGATAACGAAGATACCCATCATCATCAATCTTACAATCCTTAGCTTGCCCAAGTTGAATTTTAGCTCGAATGGATTTGAAAGTAGGATCATCAGGAAGGCAAGCACGGATCTCACGGTAGAAGTCAGGTTCGGCTGACATGGCATCAAGATGATGAGAGCCCCATTTTACAAGGCTTACTCCTAATTTTTGAAGTTCTAAAACAAGTTCAGGAGGTAATTCCCGAAAAGAATTCAAAGAATGACAGGACTTTCTTCTAAGAGCATCGGCCACCACATTAGCTTTTCCTTCGTGATAAATTAGATCGGCATCATAGTCATTCACCAATTCTAACCATCTTCTTTGTCTCATGTTCAGCTCTTTTTGGGTAAAGAGATATTTCAGGCTTTTGTGGTCAGTGTAGATGTTGCAATGGACTCCAATGAGGTAGTGTCTCCAAATCTTTAAAGCATGCACCACCGCAGCTAATTCAAGATCATGAGTCGGGTAGTTAACTTCGTGAACTCTAAGCTGTCGAGAGGCATACGCAATGAATTTCCCTTTTTGCATCAAGACACAACCTATACCATGCTTAGAAGCATCACAGTATACATCAAAGTCCACTCCTTCTTCAGGTAAGGTCAATACCGGAGCGGTAGTCAACCTCTTTTTCAATTCCTGGAAGGCATTTTCACACTCCTCAGACCACACAAATTTAGACTCTTTCTTCAGCAACTGAGTCATCGGCCTAGCAATCTTTGAAAAATCCTTCACAAATCGCCGATAGTAACCCGCCAAGCCAAGGAAACTACGGATTTCAGAAACATTGGTCGGACTTTTCCAATCAACAACGGCTTCAATTTTGGCAGGATCTACCATAACGCCCTCTTTCGAAATGACATGACCAAGGAAGGTCACTTTAGGTAACCAGAATTCACATTTAGAGAATTTAGCATACCATTTTTCACGGCGCAGAATCTCTAAAATAACACGAAGGTGTTTGGCATGTTCTTTTTCAGATTTAGAATAGATCAAGATGTCATCGATGAACACCACAACGCATTTGTCAAGGTGTTCTCTGAAAGTACGGTTCATCTGATCCATGAATAATGCTAGAGCATTGGTCAAACCGAATGGCATCACCGTAAACTCGAAATGACCATATCTCGTACTGAAAGCAGTTTTAGGAATATCAGCTTCTTGGACTGGAATTTGATGATAGCCTGAACGAAGATCAATTTTAGAAAAAGTAGAAGCACCACGAAGTTGGTCGAAAAGATCATCAATTCTAGGAAGAGGATATTTATTCTTGATAGTAACCCGGTTAAGTTCACGATAATCTATGCATAATCGCATAGATCCATCCTTCTTTCTTACAAAGAGTACAGGAGCACCCCAAGGTGAAGAGCTAGGTCGGATAAAACCTTTGACAATCAAATCATCCAGTGAGTCTTGACTCTTTCATTCAACGGTGCCACCTATAAGGAGCTTTAGCAATAGGGCCGGTACCAGGAATAAGATCAATAGTAAATTCAACTTCCCTTTCAGGAGGAATTCCCGGTAGCTCATCAGGAAAAACATCGGGAAATTCACATACTACAAGAATGTTCTCTTTAGGAGGTAGAGAGGAAGAATCAGAAGGAGTCACCATACACAAAAAGGCTTGATGACCCTTTTTCATCACATTGACAAACTTCATAGCAGAAATTAATTTAGTACCGGTTTGTCTTTTAACCATTTGATAAGACACACGGTGACCTGAAGGGCTTGTAAGAATTATTTTCTGGTCTCGACATTCAAATCGAGCATGATAAGTATGTAACCAATCCATGCCCAAAATGACATCAAATTCTTCAAGCGGAAATTGGAAAAGATTTGCTGGAAATATAGATCCCGCAATAGAAATAGGGACTTCCGGATAGATTTTAGAACAGGAAAAGACATCACTAGAGGGTAAGGATATAGATGTGCTTTCTTCTTGTGATGATTCAAGTGATAATTTATCGGAGAGTTTCATTGAAATAAAAGATAAAGAGGCACCCGTATCAAATAGTACCAAACAAGGAACATCAAAAATAGAAAATGTACCAGTAATGATATCAGGATGTGCCTCAGCTTCTGCTCGGCTCATGACAAAAATTCGACCCTTCGGCCTCACTGGCCTCACTGGGGCGGCAGGAGTAGTAGGAGCCGTCACCTTCCTCTCCGGGCAAACATTGGCCTTGTGGCCCGGTTTGTTGCAAGAAAAACATATGATAGGATCAACGAAGCATTTACCAGGGTGTGCTGGTTTCTTGCAGTTATAGCACACTCGGTCTTTAGTACCTTTATTGTCATTAAATGCTGAAGATTGACCACCCCGGTTAGCTTGCACATTAGAAACAAATCTCCTCTTGTTTGGGTCAGAGGGAGAAGAGATGAACCTAGGTGAAGAAGTAAAGGGCCTAGAAGATGGATATAAAGGCCTCTTGCCAAGGTTAGAACTGGTTGCACGAGCTTCATTTTCAATCTCTTTCAATGAATTCTCAGCCCACAAAGCATCGTTGTAAATTGAAACAAAGCTAGTGGAGTCTCGGCGGACCATGCTTTTGATTTTAGGAGAGAGCTTTTCAAGATAAAAGAAGGCTTTTTCGTTGTCATCCTTCACCAATCTAGTTGCATAATGAGCCAACTCGTTGAATTTATCGGTGAAGGTCTGAACTGGAAGGCTTCCTTGCTTTAATTCCATGAATCCTTTCAACTTCTGCTGCTTAAGTTCTTGCGGATAGAAACGGGCCTCCACTAATTCCTTGAAACGTTCCCAATCAAATCCTGGTTCAGATGAAACGGTAGCCCCAGTCATGGACCACCATCGATCTGCTTCTCGTACTAGGAAGTGAGAGGCTAGCTTCACTTTATGTTCCTCCTTAACATCATACAAAGTAAAGCTTTTCTTGAGGGTTAATATCCGTATACTACCCCATTAAATGTAGGACTATAACGTAAAATATACATGTGAATATAGTCATAAAACATAAAAACGATAAGGAACAAGAAATCAACCTCGGGTCCTTGATGAACGGCGTAAAGAACAGAAATCAAACCAGATTCCCTCCTAATTGTTGCACCCAAGACCTTGTCCGAGATATGCCCTTGTGCTAGAACAGTGTTCTCCGATTGCCTTGCAATATAGGGAGAACTGATGTGAGTTTGCTTGAGATGTGAGATCTCGGTTTCTCTAGAGAAAAATGCTCCCTCGAAACCCTAGTTTTTTTTTTTTTACAAATGTTTTGATTAGGTTAGAAGGGAGGAGAAACCCTCCCTTTTGTGCCCTCTCACTCGGCCGGCCATGGGCTACCTAGGGAAGTGGGCTTCCACTTCCTTTTAGTCTTGGCTCATGGTCTGGTTCGCAAAATCGCTAAAATGTATATGACGGGTTTATATTATAAACTGTTATCGGTTATCGGAAATTAAGGCATCAGCTAATAATACGAGTTAGCTGAATTATTAATACGTGTCCGACAAAACAGTATTGTATAATTTATTTTAATATACATTTAATTAAATATAAATCACGTATATTTAATTTTACGAATTAACTGGTTAATTCGCCTTAGCCCATGATATTTAATCCGTATTAAATATAATATCTCAACATCACATATTTGACTAATTACTTAGTCAAATAACTCGGACTAATCGGTTAGTCAATTTTGGCATCTACATGACAAGTATTTTCATACCGTCACATCTCTCGAACGTATCCTATAGGTGTGACTTTTAGGGACCAGATGATCACCGCCATCTGTATGACAATAACGTCAAACTTATCTAGCAAGCCAACCGTTATTGATAAACGTGGATCAAGTGATAATAATACCAAAATATGCCCTTTGATCCTTTTAGAGGTTTATAAGTCCTTGCACTAATTGTTAAGGACACCAACCCCAACAAGCTCCCACTTGTCCGTACAAGTGCATGTGCAATGACGTTATCCGCACTAACTGGAGGACACAAGCTCCAACAAACTCCCACTTGTCCGTACAAGTGTATGTGCGATAACCGATTCTCATATTCATTTAAAATCTCTCCCACTCAATGTAAAACAATTTGCAGATCTGGATCCACAAAGGTCGTATTTTACAATCGATCTGTATCTAGAGTGGTTTCCCCGACTAGAGAGTAACTTAACCGATAAAACGAATCCGTATCCGAGCATGGCCATGCATTTCGATTCTGACTCCTCGAGTGGCCCTGAGAAATATCGAGTACCTAATAAAGGCTGAATATTTCCTTCAACTCGACTCCTTCCGATCTAAGCACAGCATGAAATGACCCAGAAAAAATCTACTTGGCCCCCTGTTACGGATGACCGTGAGAAAGAAACCAAAGTCACCCAAAATGCCGTAGTCTCAAGAGACAGTCGATAGTCTAAGAATCGACTCTTAGGATCACCATGGAAGTCCTATCCACGACCGGGCAACGAATGTTATAAAACATTTAGGACTCCACGTCGATGTCACAATTGTGTCCTACGAAATATCCGTATAAATCGCCTCTGTGATTGGTCAGTCAACCTGTTGACTTATGGCTCGTTGAACCCACCATCAACCAACGTCACAGAATAATTGCCAGAGTTATCAGCTCATGTGGGCAATTAAGGACTAACAAGATATGATGTTTGTTCAGTTCACTTTGTGGTGTTCAAAATCGTCGTACAATTCCACATGAAAAACAAAATATATATATAAAATATCAAAACGATGATGTCGTATAGAGTACAAAGGAGAATGAATCTGATCCATAAAAGAGTACTACAACTCAGGAACACGTTTGATCCCCATGGAATTTACGTGCCCTTCATGCTTATCTTGTCGTAATGCTTTAGTGAGAGGATCTGCTATGTTATCATCTGTAGCAATCTTTTCTATCACTACTTCCTTTTGCTCCACGTAATCCCGGATTAGATGAGCTTTCCGTTGTACATGTCTAGACTTGTTGCTAGACTTTGGTTCCTTAGCTTGGAAGATGGCACCACTATTGTCGCAATAGATGGTGATTGGGTCATTCGAACTAGGCACTACAGAGAGCCCATGTAAGAATTGACGCATCCATATCGCTTCCTTTGTTGCTTCAGACGCGGCATAGTACTCGGACTCGGTCGTAGAATCTCTGTATGTGAGTTTGTTTCGAACTCTTCCGGTGATGCAGCGCCATTAAGAGTAAAGACGAATCCTGACTGAGATTTCGAGTCATCACGATCCGTTTGGAAGCTAGCATCTACGTAACCGGTTGCGCATAGCTTTTGAGAGCCTCCATAAGTCAATGCCCAATCTTTAGTCCTCCGGAGGTACTTAAGAATGTTCTTTGTGACCAACCAATGTGGTTCACCTGGTTCTTTGTTGGAATCGACTTGTCATACTCAATGCATATGCCACGTCCGGACGTGTGCATATCATGGCATACATGATTGATCCTATTGCCGAAGCATAAGGAATCCGTGTCATGCGCTCTTTCTCTTCCGGTGTCTCGGTGCACGAGACTTGCTCAAATGCACCCCGGAGCCATAGGAAGGAACCCCTTCTTGGAGTTAGTCATCTTTGAATCTCTCTAGGACTTTGTCTATGTAAGACTCTGATCGAGAGATAACATCCGTCGTGATCTATCTCGATAGATACGGATGCCTAGAATTCTCTGTGCCTCTCCCAGATCTTTCATCTGGAAATGGTTTTTCAACCATACTTTTACCGAAGTTAAGAGAGGTATGTCATTCCCAATCAGGAGTATGTCGTCAACATACAATATTAGGAAGACAATCTTGCTCCCACTCGACTTGATATATAGACATGGTTCCTCGACGGATCGAGTAAATCCATTTTCTTTTATCACTTGGTCGAAGCGATGATTCCAACTCCTTGATGCTTGCTTAAGTCCATAAATGGAACGCTTAAGCTTGCACACTTTCTTAGGATGTCCTGGATCGATGAAACCTTCGGGTTGTACCATGTACAACTCTTCCTCCAAAAAGCCGTTTAAGAAGGCGGTTTTCACGTCCATTTGCCAAATTTCATAGTCATGAAAAGCGGCGATCGCTAAGATAATCCGAATGGAACGCAAAGATAACTACGGGTGCAAAAATTTCATCGTAGTGCAAACCTGGCACTTGGGTGAAACCTTTAGCAACTAGTCGTGCTTTGTAGATATCTTGTCGACCTTCCACAGAATGCTTTATCTTGTAAAGCCATTTGCATTGAAGGGGACGAACCTTAGCGGGTAAGTCAACAAGATCCCACACGTTGTTCTCATACATGGAGTCCATCTCGGATTGCATGGCCTCAAGCCATAGCTTTGAGTCGAATCTGGTCATGGCACCTTTATAGGTTGCGGGTTCACTACTCGTTAAGAGTAGAATGTCATCTATGTCATGTTCCTCGACCATACCAATGTATCTGTCCGGAGGAATAGAGACTCTTCCCGACCTCCTAGGTTCCTCGGGAATGTTCACGCCGCATAGGGATTGAAGGAATAGGTTCCTCCAATAGTTGCTCGGTATTTGGTTCTGGAATCTCCGACAGGTCGAAGGTTCTATCACTCTTTGCATTCTCGAGAAATTCCTTCTCTAAGAATGTCGCACTAGCCACAACAAAAACACGTTGTTCGGTTGGCGAATAAAAGTAATGACCACGTGTTCCTTTAGGATAACCTATAAAGTATGTCTTGACCGATCGCGGGCCGAGCTTATCCTCGTGTCTCCACTTGACATAAGCCTCGCAGCCCCAAACCCGTATAAAGGACAAGTTAGGGACCGTTCCCTTCCATAGTTCATATGGAGTCTTGTCACATGACTTTAGACGGACTTCGGTTAAGTATTAGAGCGGCTGACATAAGAGCATAACCCCACAATGAATCAGGTAAAACCGTGTGACTCATCATGGATCGAACCATATCAAGTAGTGTTCGATTTCTCCGTTCGGACACACCATTCAACTGAGGTGTTCGGTGGAGTTAAGCGTAGGGCAATCCCACGGTCCTTCGGGTGTTGATCAAACTCATGAGAAAGATACTCGCCACCACGATCCGAACGCAGTGTTATTATCTTTCTACCCAACAGGTTCTGTACCCTATTTTGGTATTCCTTGAATTTCTCAAAGGATTCACTTTTGTGCTTCATTAAGTAGACATAGCCATATCTACTCAAATCGTCCGTGAAAGTGATGAAATACCTATAGCCTTCTCGTGCGGTGATTGACATAGGACCACATACATCCGTGTGTATGAGCCCTAATAGGTCGGCAGCGCGCATTCCAACACCTTTGAAGGAAATCCGAGTCATCTTACCGATGAGACATGATTCACACGTGCCAAATGATTGAAAATCAAAGGCCGAGATAGCTCCATGTTTGATGAGCTGTTTTACGCGTTTCTCATTAATGTGTCCCATACGGCCGTGCCATAGATACGTTTGATCTTTGTCACCAACCTTTAACTTTTTATTCATTACGTGTAATATTTCGTTGGTCTGATCTAAAACATAAATTCCATTCATGGAGACTGCCTTGCCATAAATCATATTGTGTAATGAGAAAATGCAAGAATTATTCTCTATTACAAATGAAAAACCAAGTTTATCAAGCGCAGAAACAGAAATAATGTTTTTAGAAAGACTGGGTACATAATAGCAATCATATAATGATAACTCAAATCCGCTAGGAAGCTGGATCACATATGTCCCCTTGGAGATGGCAGCTACTCTTGCTCCATTCCCAACACGCAGGTCCACCTCACCCTTTACGAGGGGTTCGATGTTTCGGAGCCCCTGCACATGATTACACAGATGAGAACCACAACCAGTATCAAGTACCCAAGTTCCGTAACTTGCGTGGTTAATCTCAATCATATGAATAAAAGTAGAAGAGAGAGAAGACATACCAACAGGTTTGACACGACCTGCCTTTAAGTCCTCATGATAAACAGGACATGTGCGTCTCCAATGCCCAGTCTTGTGGCAATGATGGCATTCCATGTTTTCACTCTTGCTCTTTGTCATGCCTGATGAGTTACTCGCCTCACCAGGACCACTCTTCCTTGAACCCGACTTCTTGAACTTCGCCTTACCTCTTTGTTAGGTTTGCGGAGCTTTGCCCTTACCTTTCCCTTTGTTTGACACAACGAGAACATCCTGTTTCGAACTCCCACCGCACTTCATGTCCTTCTCGGTGCCGTACGAGGAGGGAGTGCGATTCATGGGGAGTTTTCTTCAAATCATTCATATAGTAATTCGCTCGAAATTGCGAATAACCATCGTGGAGTGAATGAAGAATACGGTCGATAACAATATTCTCGCTGATGTTACAGTTAAAGGTCTCCAGTTTCTCGACATTCTCAATCATGCTGAGAATGTGTGGGCTAACCGGTTGGCCCTTCTGGAGTCTCGCATCAAAGAAGCGAGTGGTATGCTCATAGGTCACGATTCTCGGTGCTTTCGAGAATTCCTTAGTGAGCGTGGTGAAAATCTTGTTTGCACCATGGGCTATGAAGCGTTTCTGCAAATTAGATTCCATTGCAAAAATGAGTACGTTTTTAATCGCACCGCTTCCATACGAAATCGTTAAACTTGGCGATTTCGTAGCTCTAGCCGTGGGACTGGGTTTGCCGGGAGGGGCTCTAACAAAAATTTGAGCTTCCGTCGGCGGTGGCAGCATTCCGTAATGCCGCCTCCCGGTCCGCGAAGTTTGATCCATCATTCTTGATCGAGTAGCGATTCATCGATTCATGAAGATCCTAAGCCGGGACTCACGGTCCAATGTGGCACTTGGCATTGGGTTATCACTTGAACCAGCCATTTGATGTTTAGCAGTTTAAAACGTGATCTACACTGAAAAAGAAAGAAAAACAAAACGAAATAAGCAACTCATCGAGGTGATTTAAGTCTATTTTAAAATTCATTTTAAACATGTAGACTCTCGCACTTGCATAATTGATCTCCCTCAAGAATGATACAAGTGATCCCAAGACTCAATTTCAGTAAATTGATAAGCCAACTGTTTAGCTAATTCTTCCGGAAGAACTCTTGGTCGATAGATTTCCGTAAATCCTATCTATAGTCCACCATGATCACAGGATCGTACGAGTGACCATAGTGTTGAGATAAAATAGGTCAATCGGTTCCAACTTACCCGACGTAGAAGGGGTCATAGTATGCCTACCGACGAAGAAGGGACTCATTGGAGTTTGACCTATAAAGACCGTTCTCAATTTTGGTTTATACGAGGAAGATCCCATCAACAAAATTATAATTCATTTTAAGTGAACGAATAACTAGCGTCTGTCGTGAATGAATTTATTTGGATGATGGCTTAAAACGTGTGACATGAGAATGTCAATGAAAACTAACTCGTGACCTCTATATGTGTCAGTTTTCATGCAATAATTAGGTGGTTTGGTTTTTAGGCGGAAAATGATGCAAATTATCGTTGCGAAAAATAAATAAATGAATGCAAAAACGTAAATAAAAATTTCCTAGTGTGGCCTATCCTAGTATAAGAACATAATACAACTTTGGAATCCACCGTTGGACCCGAAAAGCTTGTCTTGATGTTCCATCTTGATCCAAGTAGCGGGAGTGAGCATCTAGTCTCCATCTTTGGTCTTCTCAAAAATTACAATTTAAAATTACAAATATAAACCTATTTACATTCTAATTAAAACTGTAATTACAAGTGAAAAATCCAAAACGGAGATACAAGATCTCAAAATACAACCAAGACCGTGTTCCATCATTACGGTAACACGTTCTACTAAGGCCACACTAAGTTACAATTGATTGTAAAAATTAAATACGTAATTAAAATGGCATTCACGGCATTCATAAATTAACGATAAATAAAAATGCATCAACTAAAAACAAATTCATTCGTGACATAATTCCGTAATTATGTTAAATTTATCCAAACCACCTTTTAATGATTAAAATTCGTGTGATAAAACCGCTTCTATCATTTAATTTTAATCTATTATAATCCGTCATTTTAAAGACGCTTTAAAACAACTATATGGTACGTGAGTGAACCGATTCACTATTAAGCGAGTGTACTATATCCGTATAAAGTACATATTGAAGCCAAAAGAAAATTTAAATCAAAAGAAACAAATTTTCAAAGTGTTAAAAACGAAATCCCTCGATCCAGGGACATAAGTGCTCGATCGAGGAACTACGAACTCGATCGATCGAATCGCAAGTCGATCGAGGGGGTATCTAATCAGAGGTGCTCGATCGACTAAACTGGTGGTCGATCGAGTACCTATATCAGCAAAACTACTCGATCGAGTACGAGGACAACTCGATCGAGCAGAGGGTTTTGAAAACAAGTCGATCAAGTACAACGGGGACTCGATCGAGCAAAAGGTTTTGAGACAAGGTCGATCGAGTACAACAGGGACTCGATCGATCAAAAACAAGACAAAAACAGCACTCGATCGAGTAGAAATACGCTCGATCGAATGCAAAAGAGGCTGAAAACCTCTGGAAAAACCAAAACCCTCGTGAAAACAAATTTCGAGACAAAAACAATTGCAAATTCGATCAAAATTGCATCAAAACAAATTTGACAATTTACAAAACATGACATATTGTTATAATCTCCGTATAAAACAACAATATGCAAAAACCAAATCGAAAAAACATGAAATTACCGTGTAATACATGACACGGTTTAAAAAAAAATTTCTGCCGTGTATACATGGCACGGAATTCGAAGCACAAAACATCGTATCAAAAAACGTTTTATGAAAAACACATATATAAAATTTACGTGGCCTCGCTCTGATACCACTTGAGGGTTAATATCCGTATACTACCCCATTAAATGTAGGACTATAACGTAAAATATACATGTGAATATAGTCATAAAACATAAAAACGATAAGGAACAAGAAATCAACCTCGGGTCCTTGATGAACGGCGTAAAGAACAGAAATCAAACCAGATTCCCTCCTAATTGTTGCACCCAAGACCTTGTCCGAGATATGCCCTTGTGCTAGAACAGTGTTCTCCGATTGCCTTGCAATATAGGGAGAACTGATG
Organism: Silene latifolia; assembly: GCF_048544455.1. Lineage (NCBI taxonomy): Eukaryota > Viridiplantae > Streptophyta > Magnoliopsida > Caryophyllales > Caryophyllaceae > Silene > Silene latifolia. The sequence continues at coordinate 164,203,561 of NC_133536.1, read as the reverse complement.
TGAGTTTGCTTGAGATGTGAGATCTCGGTTTCTCTAGAGAAAAATGCTCCCTCGAAACCCTAGTTTTTTTTTTTTTACAAATGTTTTGATTAGGTTAGAAGGGAGGAGAAACCCTCCCTTTTGTGCCCTCTCACTCGGCCGGCCATGGGCTACCTAGGGAAGTGGGCTTCCACTTCCTTTTAGTCTTGGCTCATGGTCTGGTTCGCAAAATCGCTAAAATGTATATGACGGGTTTATATTATAAAGCGTTATCGGTTATCGGAAATTAAGGCATCGCTAATAATACGAGTTAGCTGAATTATTAATACGTGTCCGAAACAAAAAGTATTGTATAATTTATTTTAATATACATTTAATTAAATATAAATCACGTATATTTAATTTTACGAATTAACTGGTTAATTCGCCTTAGCCCATGATATTTAATCCGTATTAAATATAATATCTCAACATCACATATTTGACTAATTACTTAGTCAAATAACTCGGACTAACTGGTTAGTCAATTTTGGCATCTACATGACAGTATTTTCATACCGTCACATCTCTCGAACGTATCCTATAGGTGTGACTTTTAGGGACCAGTTGATCACCGCCATCTGTATGACAATAACGTCAAACTTATCTAGCAAGCCAACCGTTATTGATAAACGTGGATCAACTGATAATAATACCAAAGTATGCCCTTTGATCCTTTTAGAGGTTTATAAGTCCTTGCACTAACTGTTAAGGACACCAACCCCAACATTTCTCCAACTCCCGAAACCACCCAGTAAGAGCAACTGGATCAATCTCTCCACCATAAGTGGGAGTGTTGATTCGGGTCAATTGATTAGCCACCCAAGTATAGGTGCCTGGAGTACCCTCAGCAGGTGGGGGAGGAGGAGGAGCTTGTTGATTCTGTTGATTTTGTTGATTTTGGAGAATTTGAGTAAGAACTAGTAAGATAGCATCATCAATTCTTCTTGGCGGAGCCATCTTACAAAAGAGAAAATTAGTTAGTACCTAGCAATTAGCAATCACAAACAGACTACCACATAAAATCCTAAATCTACCCATCCTACCCATCTCTCAAGTTTATTATTTAAAGGTCAAGTGATTTTAAGTGGGGTGCACAAACGTGCGTCGGGAGCAACAAGCTCTGATACCAACTGTGACACCCTTAAATTTAGCGATAACTAACCATGTAAAATCTACAGAAAAACTGACAGGATATGTTTGTAATTGGTTCAACTAGACAAAACCTGTAATTTTTAAAACTTTCCTAAACCATTCACAAACATTTCCACATTCCCAAGAGGAGGGTGCCAAAACCTGCAATGCTAACGAACTAATTTACATGCCATAGCTAACGATAAGAAAATATAATGATACAACCCAAAGAAAAAGAGGGAGACATATGTCCCTTCAAAATATATACATAACCAAAAGTTTAAAGGTTTCTACAAAAATAGCCAAACTAGGTCCAAGGTTCTCTTGCTCACTAGCTCGTCCGTGAACCCCAACTAAGCATCAAGTACCTGTCAATCGCATTTTATACAAACACGAAAGCCACAATTCAGTGGGGAGTAACTTCGAGTCCTCCCAGCCACGAAACGTCACATTTAATGTAACATGTAATGTAACATGTAAACAACATGATAATTAATCTAATTTCCAAGTATTCTATCATATGAATACTAAACTGACCAATTTAAACTATCATGTGAAACATATAACAAGTAGTAATCCAAACTTTATCAATCAGAATCAAAGCTTACATCTCACCTATTACAATTCATAAAGTCACCATACAAGAAAGGGCAATATATCAAAGACAGGCATAAGTTCTTAGCACGGTCAATAGTCACTCTGTAACTCGAGTCTATACCACGAGGTAGGGAAGGTAATCGAACTGGTATCTTGGCTCAGCGGTTAATATTAATAAAACATGGCCAAGACACAACACAACCCTAGCCTAAAATCTGCGCAGACCTAGACATGCGGATACACACCACCGCACCCAAGACCCACAATTTTTCTAAAACAAAGTGAGTACCCTAAGGAGTCCACCAAAGGGTTGGCTAGTACTTAAGCTGACCACTTACTATCAAAACAAGTAACGAGGTCATGCCCCAACGTGGATATAATCCCACCAAGTCAGGAACACAAAGGCTATCAAGCAGTGAACATATACTCGTCAGAGACTATAAAGACCTATCTATGACAAACACAACAACCTGCAAGAAGTATTGAATACCAATTCTAGCAATATTAACAATATTAAAGGCTTCAGGGAATCTAGGGCCGTTTCTACAATATAAGAAACTATTAAATTCAACCAACTAGACATGCGAACTAAAAACTTGATAAATGGCCTAAAACAAGAAAAAGGCCGATTATCCAATTCATATAAAATTTCATCCAACCGAATTTTTACCCGCACCCTGACCCTGCGGCAGTGCGGGTTAAATTGCGGTGACCAATCACACAATTGACTGACATCGAATCAGTCAAAGGGACCAAGGCTCAGTTTTCGGCATAATCATCCAACATTACCATTATCGCTATATAATTCATTCTGAGCCTATTCTTTACAATTTCATTTTCTAACCTATACTAACATGTGCAACTACCAATATAAACATAATTTTTACCTTTAACATAATTTTTACTACTAAAATGATTTAATTCAAAAGTGTACTCATATGTAACTCATACTAACTATGACATTAATAAACCCGAAATGACAAATATTGCATGGAAAACCGCGAAACATGCAACGGACCAACCCGGGCCAGCCGTGGGCCAGCCGTGGGCCTGCTGCCGCCCACCCCACACCTCCATTTTTCCGTTTTTGTTCATTTTAACTCCGTTTTAAACATTACTTAATCGTTCCTAAACTAATATGCTAACTTAAACTAACAAAAGACATGAATTAACCATGCATGCAACCATATTATCATGTGGAATTAACTACTTAAATAAAAATCACAAAAACATACAAAAACAACAAAGAATGTGACGATTATTCGTCGAGTAACTCGAAATATGTTACCTTAAGCTAGAAAATGAGCAATTAGCACCTTGAAAACCAAACCCTAACAAGCAACAAGCCGCTATCTTCGACAATATACGAGTCCCCAAACTCGTCCTCCAAATCTTCACCTAAATAAACAATAAAAACGCAATAATAAGTATAAATACCGAAATTATGCCAAAAATCGTCTTAAAACAACTTTAAGAAAACTGAAATTAAAATATACCAGGAGGTAGATCTCGAAAAGAGGATTCCGGAAATATAAATTATGTGAAAATCCGTCAAGAAACGAGAAAGTTATGGTGAAAATAGCTTGAATTGCTTAGTTTTATGGTGTTTTTGGTTTTGGAAGGCTTTAGAACACCAAAGAAGATGAAGATAGAAAGAAAAATCAGAAAAAGGAAGGGGGAAGGGGAGGTGCCGCGGGTAAGGGAGAAAGGAAAGGAAAGGTGCGGGTTTTAGTCGGGATTTTACGAGTCGGTTTTGGCTCGTTTCGATAATAATTAGAACCGTTTGTCAAACGCAAATTCCGACAAGACCAAAGTTCTTAAACACGAGATTACAAGAGAATTGAATACTCATACGACCCATTTCCAAAATCGTTTAACCAATTTTCAAAAGAGTTGTAATTTTTCCCGATATGCCCATTTTTCGAAATAAAAAGTTTTTACACGGTTTAAACTATTTTTAAACATTTCGAAACTATCAAAATAAATACTTTTCTTCAAAATATAATAAAATTATATTTCTTTGAATTATTTTTACTTTAAATACATTAATATCAAATTTTACTTGATTAATAAATTACTTCCGAAATATATTAACGGTCCGAAATTACGGGGCGTTACATTAGCTACTCATATCAGCGATTAAACTAACAACAAATAATTTACCAGCAGAAAACATAATGAATGAACAACAAATCGCAATAATGAAAATTAGGGCAAAGGGAAAATAAGAACACGATGAGAAATTAAAGCGACAAATGATTATTATTAATAAAAGGAGAGAAAGGATTACAATCAGTGCGAATCCGGCGTAAAGAACAACTGAATCCGAGCAATAATAACCCAAGAGCAAAATACAGTGAAAAGGAATAGAGTAACGTAGTAAGTTTTCTACTGTGAGAGATAAAGTAAAAACTAGATAAAAGATCTCTATTAACCTAATTAACATAGGTTTAAATAGAAAAGAACTAAAGCTTGCGGAAATAAACATCACACGGACTGATTAAAAGCCCATCTCCATAAAAAACCACTTGATCGAGTGGATTAAACCACTCGATCGACCAAATTCTCAGCAAAGGTGACTCGATCGACCAACTGGTTACTCGATCGAGGACTTGGTCTGGTGCAGCTTACTCGATCGACTGGGAAACCTCTCGATCGAGTGGCAGGGGGTGTAGAAACCACTCGATCGACCAGCAAACAGCTCGATCGAGTAATTTTGTCTTCATTTCAGCTCACGTCTTCACCCAAGTGTCTCAAAATGCGTGCCATGACGCCTCCAAGTGCAGTGTCTCACTCTGGGACAATCCCGTCTCCTCTAAATGCATGCAAAAGGACAAAAAGGAGTATGGTTCCACTACTTTCGCGATCATTCCTACAAAAAGGACAAAATACACCAAAGTAGCCAATTCGGGCAAAATACCATAAAAACAGTATAGAAATGCACAGAAATACGTGCTGAAATAGGCTAAAAAGACTATACATTAGGCACGTATCATTCTACAAGTCAGTTTCTCCCTTATTGTCACATGTTTTTGTCTTTTCTACACTGACCCCAACATTCTCAACAACCTTAACATTCTCAACAACCCCAACATTCTCAACCACAACATTCTCAACCCCAACATTCTCAACAACTTGAATATCATTTTCAACATTATTATTGTTCTTTCTCTGATTTGCCTTACCTTGTCTTGCTATAACAAGGATATGACATGATTGGACCTCTTCCCTAACCCATATGTCAATTATTTTCTTATATCCTAATCTATTGAACATTTCCGTTATATCATTGTCGTTCCTTAACCACCATGACTTCATTTTATAAGAATATGCTAATGAAGGGCGTCTAGGTAACTGAATATTAACTGTCTCAACCTCATCAAACATGTCGTTGTATATATCAATAAGCAAAGCCATATCAGTATCTTCAATCAGAACTTCAACAACACTCACCCTATAATGCAGTTTCAACACAATATTCTCCATACTGCATTCAAAATTCAAAATTCAAAACACTCAATTTTTGTGTTTTAAATAGGTAAACATCAATATACAAGGAAAAAATTACCAAATAATGTCATATTGAAAGTGAAATATTACAACTTTGTAAAATACCGAGTAAAATAGTAGCAAATAATAGAAATAATCATAATTAAATAACAATAAATAGGTTAAGATAATTGTCTTTATCACCTAACAGATGGTGGTTGAGAGGCAGAAGAAAAGATGTGCGTCGTTTTTTCTGAAAAATGAATTTGGCTGAAACTCTAATTTTGGGAGATGAATGAAAGTTTAGAATTAGGAAACAGAGTGGGTTTGGGAAACTAAAGGGTTTTAGTCATGTACAGGTTTTTTTTTAGTAATTTTCCATGTGAAACAATCACACACACACCAAATCATCCAAGTCACATGCCCTGTTAGCCACCTCAAATGCCAAGTCACCTAAGCCAAGTGCTGTAAGAAATTTAACGGCTATAATTGGAGTTTAAGAGTTAATGGTCACGTTAAGTTTAATTATGACACCTCAGGGTTACTATAATACCTGTAATTTCTAAGGCATGTACTCGGCCGAGTACACCGAGTACTCGACAAAGTGGAGCTCACTTGACCGAGTGAGGGACCAATTAACACCTGGTCATTTCCTACTAGCGTCTGACAACGCACTCGACTGACTGCCACCGAGCACTCGACTGAGTGACATGTCGCTGTCCATGATTACGCTTGTAAGCTTTTTTGTGTGGACCTTAGCCTTTTAAACTATCTGTAATACTACGAATTTCCTAAGCTGGTACTCGGCCGAATATGGCGTACTCGGCCGAGAAAGGGGTGTCGGGTATTCTGGAAAGTTTACTGCCCAGGACTACTCGACCGAGTAGATGCTACTCGGCCGAGTATACTCCATACTCGACCGATCGAGTATCCGGTCTGACGGGTGTTATTTTCCGCGGTTTGATTTAGAGATGATTAGAGTTACATAAAACGCGTTAATCAGTTTCTAATCACTTTTTACAAAACCTAAACATTTAACTCTAATCCTCTCCAAATCTCTCTCAAGTGCGTGGATCGTTAGGAAGTTTTCTTCATATTTCATTGTATTGTCGGTATCGGTAAGTCCTTGATTTCATCAGTTCCTTTGATTAATCTTTTAGGGTTTGGATTGAATTATGAATTGGGGAAAGGGGGTTTTGCATATGGTAATTGGAGTTTATGTGATTGTTGTTAGGTGAGGACTTCGTAGAGGAGCCGTTCTAGATTGCCTTGCTTGTGTCTCTTTGCAGTTGTGCTAAGGTAGGGTTTCCCTACTCAGTTCCTGTTTAATTGATTTAAGATTATGTTGTATTGTGTATGATTGATTGTCTGCTGATCATTATTGGAGCGTTGGTGTTGGTGTGGTTGTTGTGATTGTTGTGATTGTTGTTGAGTGGAGTCACTTGCGGGAGTGACTTGACGCCCTAGTTTTGCCCTCTGTGAAACCTGCCACAAAAGTGGTTGTGCACATTAATGAACAGGGTTATCGCTCGTTGATGAGCGGGGCTTAGGTGGGGATTGGCTGAGGTCCCCCACTGGCGGCGAGGATTACATGTTGCAATGGATAATATGGCAGGGCTACACACTTTGGTGTGTAGTCGGTTACTATATGAGATCGGGAGTTTGGAGATGGATGATGATCAGCTGGTTTCCTTTTTGTACTTGTCTTACTTTGATTATGTAATAACTGACCCCGTTGTTGTTTTTTAAAATATGTGGTGATCCATTCGGGGAGGGTGAGCAGATTGTGACAGGTGATGATGTTTTCTAGCAATGGGGCCGTCGTGGGGAGTCATCACTCAAGTCTAGCTTCCACTGTCAAGAGACTTAGCTTTCAGTTTTAGTTGTTGAACATTAATGACAGTACTTTGGTTTTGATTTTTGAGAATATGTAAACTTTAATCATTTAATCTTTCATACTTAAATAAATGTGTTTGGATTGTTAAATTTGGTATACTAGCCTCAGGAAACCGAGATGGTGACGGTCTCTCATGCTAGGGTGGTCCTGGTAAGGCACCTTGGTATATGGGGGTGTCACAAAGTGGTATCAAAGCGATGATTCTGGTACCTAAACTAATGAACCCAATGACCTTAGGGAGTCTAAATAAAATGAACCCGGGGAGAGTTGTTTAGAGCTACCGCAAAGACTTGGGAGACGTCCTGAAGTCGCATTAAGGCCCTTACGATCTTAAGCCGGTCACATGGGGGAAAATTGTTGTATGTCGAGTCATGTGTGAGTGTAGTACTTGAAACTTGAATCGTGTTCAATGGTTGGATAAAATGATGGAAGAAGTGGAATGTGATAGTATGTGAAAGATGCATTGAGAATTTATCGATATTAGATTTTGAGCATGAAAAATGTTGAGCATGTTAAGTGTTTATTATTTGGCTTTCAATTGGGTAGTGGTATATCCTATATTTCTCGGTAGAAAGGCATGTTTAAGTAAGTTTATGATATTTGCAGATCGTTTTTGGCATGACTCGGCCGAGCAGGGTAGGTACTCGACCGAGTAGGGGGTACTCGGCCGAGTAACCAGGCACTCGACCGAATGTTGTTTGGGGTGTACGAAGCAGTAGCTTCTAGTTGTTATCACTCGACCAAGTATTAGAGCATACTCGACCGAGTGAGGCATACTCGACCGAGTATCAACCATACTCGACCGAGTATGTTTTCTTTGTTTTTGATGATGGCTAATGGAGTGGAATACTCGACCGAGTATTAGTAATACTAGACCGAGTAATCCATACTCGACCGAGTATCTCACCATACTCGGCCGAGTGCATCTTTGGCAGAGGGTCTTGTTTATTTTGAGTCGTAGGTGATACCGTCGTTTTGTATCAAAATTAAATTTATAATTCCAAACTAAAACTATAGCTAGTGATAGTAAGGGTCGAACCACAGAGAGACAAGGTTGATTTTGTTTCATAATTTTCAGTCTATGAAGGTAACAATTAATTGGGGGGTTTTGAGATTGGTTGACTAAATTGACTAAATACTAAAATGAAATTTCTCAACAAGATAAAAAAGGGATCGGGAAATTCGGTTCATCACGGCAATGGTCAGGACAATAAGGTAACAAAAATCCTATAATACGGTCTCAGGGGGTATAAGCAAGCCTTTCGATCTATGCTCAAATTAACCTTGCGGTCTTCTAATTCCCCGAAATTTCTCAAAGCTTTCACTCAAGAGAAATTTCAATCTAATGATAGTTCTAATTACTAATCTTTCAATCTAGCAAAAAGACATATCAACAGACGACAAAACCGAAACGGAAGAATTCATGCTAACAAACAATCCTAATCTATGCCATGGTTCACCTCATTCCCAATCAAAACAATTAGCTATGCATGACTAAAACTAAAACAATTTCTAAATTGATAACAAAGAACAAGATTGACATGATTGAATTTAAATAAAAGACAAAGGACAAGAGATGAATTTCTGGAATTAAATTGGTAAAACAAGAATTGAAATAACAAGAATTAAAAGAAGAAAAGAGTTGCATAAAACTTACTAATTGAATTAAAGAACAAGGTACCGAATTCGAGGTTTTCCGTCAGCAAAACTAGATCTAAAAACTGAGTTCTTCAATAATGAAAAGCATAACCTAAAAGTTGCTGCGTTCTACTGATAAAAAGAATGCCAAAAGTTAATTACAAGTTGGGCTTTTAAAAGTCTAACACGAAGAAAATAATTCTCAGCTCGAAGACTGGTCGATCGACCGGTCAGAATGGTCGATCGATCGGTAAATGCGAAACGAGCGTCGATGAGCTTCGATGGTCGATCGACTTTACAGCATAGTCGATCGACTGATGGTGCTGTGCAGAAACACTTCTTTTCTTCAAAAACAGCTCCTCACTCCAATGCACGCATCCCGAGGTGAGTGAGTACGACTCTCCTTCTTCTGGGCTTCCTTGAAGTTGCCTCCGGAGGACGAATTAGGCTTGATTTAGCTTACTTCCATTCATTCCTACAATAAATCACAGAAAATGTAAAGTAAACCATTTCGGGAGAAATAGTATCCTTAAGCTAACAATTATGCATGGAAATACGTGCCAAAACCACAGATAAAGTGTATAGAATATGCACGTATCAAATCTCCCCAAACCAAACCTTGCTTGTCCCCAAGCAAGCACTATGGCCCGTATAAAAACTAAATGGAGAGGGGTATATCTCAGAGCTAACTACAAGTCAATGCCAAACCGTTTAATGCTCATTATCAACTACTGCAAAGCTCAAATCAGGTGAACAAACTTATGCATATCATGGAATCAAATCGGGCGTTCGACCTTGCAAGACTTATACATTCGGACTCTCCCGGGTCACTCTTCTCTCAGCAAAGCAAATGGTAAGATTATATGTAAAAGAGAGGAAAGAAAAATACAGTCTCTCACCTAGACTGCGACCGACAAAACATGTATGCCTGACTAGCATGAATAATGATTCTAGCTACCGTAATACGCATAACCACTGTCAAAGACTATTACATGCCGAACTATTGCAAGATTTGGATATGTGAGGTTAAGTGGGGAAAAAGAAAGGCAAAACAATTATGGAAAAAGTGAAGGTAAGAGCCAAGCTAGTACCTATACAACCATCAGAAACCGTATCCCTTCCTCCAACTCAACATATAAACCATGCCTTTAAAAGACTAGGCATCACAAAATCCCAAGACAAACGCCTCCAATTCATGAAATAAGCATATGAGGCGCGTTCTTATTCAACCTAAACCTTATTATTTTCAAAACTCCTCTTTTTTTTCTTTCTGTCTGTTTCTTTTTCTTTTCTTTCATTTTCATTTTTTTTTTTTCATCTTCTGAACAGGTGGTCGATCGACCAGTGATGGCAGTCGATCGACCACCCTATCACAACCAGAGCTCTCTGCCCAGGTAAGTCCTCTTTTTTTTTTCATTTTTTTCTGAAATTTTTTTCTTTCTTTCCAGCTGAAACATTAACATCCCCTTAACTTCTCATCAATACTCACTCCATCAGTACAAAACGAACCAAAACTGCTTCTAATCCGACAAAAAATTCCTCTACTACTTCCTAGCTTGGCACAATGGTAGGCTAAGTATGGGATGTAGTTGAGGGCAACTGGCAGTTATAGCTTATAGTGGAGTTAATGGGGTAAAATGAGAAAGGGGAGGATGCAAAAGTTCTCAAAACATGCAATACCGACCGTAAACCAATGCGTATAGGCAATAAGCAATCAAAACTCATACACGTGCAAAACATGAAATGAAGGGAGTACTACTCTCAATCCTAAATTAACCAGTCATGAATGTCACCAGTTATAGGCTCTATATCTCAGAAAGTATAAGTAGTTTGCCAAAAGTAATGAGTCAAGTCTAATTACCCGAAATGAATTCCATAACAAAATTTGAGAAATCACTTATAATTCTCGCTAAACAGCTGTGAAAAGGGCATGGAATGGCATTTTTTACTAATAGTGCAAAATCATCATTAATAACTCCAATCCGACTCAACTATATGCAAAAGTAAACGTGATATTTTTGATTTTTTTTTAATTTTCAAATTTTTCTTTGTTTATTATTATTATTTTTTTTTTTTTTTTGAATGAATGAAAAAAACAAATGCAAACAGAAATGCACTAAACATGTGACTGAAATGCAATAAAAACAAATGCAGATGCAAAATAAAAGACATATGCAAATACCCTCCCCAAACCAAAACGCACAATGCCCTCATTGTGCTCAGCAGCAAATCACCAGCAGAAAAATGGGAGAATAAAAGCATAATAAAATAAAAGGAAGCTAATAAATAAAGGAATAAACTCACAAAATACGACCTCCCCAAACCAGCCAAAAACGGGGAGGTCACCAGCATCTAATCTCCACCATCGTAATCAGAATCTCTGTCCTCGTCGGACCCCGAGTCGCTCTCCTCCTCCTCCGCCTCGCCAGCGGCGGCAGGTGGCTCTCCGGAAGTGGAGGCACCAGCGATAGTAGTGGGAGGGGGTCTCTGGCGCAGCCGAGGGTAGCCGCCCACAGGGGGAATAAAGTAGGAAGGGTGAGTCCAAGCACCCTGTGGGAGCATCCCTCCTCGGGCTAACTCCACGTAAACTGGGTAGAGGGCTAGAGCCGTGTCTAGCCTGTGCTGGTCAAAGCTCTTGCACAAGTCACCCAACACACGTGACATTGCCCTCTGGTCCATGACCGGAGGGACAACCAAAGGAGTAGGAGGTCGAAAAGTGTCCGGGTAGCCAGTGGGAGCAGGAGTGGAGGAAGAGGGTGCCTGTGAAGTGGAGGCACGAGCTCTCCTCGAAGTGCTAGCAGTAGCAGTGGCCGCCACCAGAGGAAGCCTGTAACTAGGCAAGGGCGGCCGAGCTGCCCCCTGAACAGTGGTAAGGGGGAGGACAAGAGGGTAGCCAGTGACAGGAATGCGGTCACAGATGAAAGAATCTATCTTCCACCGCATCTGTCTATCGACCCAATAGACAGCCCTCGCGTAGGGAAGGTCCATGAAACGTAGGTCGGGGTCGATAGGGTCCTCCTGTCGAGGGAAAAGTAAAACAAGACGGTTGGCGAGACGCGTCACCAACCCACCACAAGCAATAGTGGTCAAAGTGCCCTCACTTACAGTCTGAAAGTGAGCGGCAGTCAAGTAGGCAATGTTATAGATACGGGCTACCCGACTTTCAATGTTCAGATAGCCCGCTAAGATTGACAATTCAATATTATTCACATTATTAGACTCTTTACGGCCAAAAATGGTATTACCCATTAGCCGTAGAAAATAGCGATGAGGGGGCAAGTGGACGGAAGTGCCCGTCCTTTTAGGCCCGTGAAAGTCACTGATGCAAGACCACATGACTCGATGAACATCAGAGGTGTCCGAGGTTCTGCCCCCGAAATAAAGACCCAGAAAACCGGCAAAATCAGCTAATGTCAGAGAGTAGTTGACATTGAAAAGTCGAAAGGATATGCAAGGGTTAGTCTTATCAGCCATGAAAGCGTCCGAATCAAAAGCATAGGACGAAAAGAATTTGAGGGTCAAAACATAGTATGTGAACTCAGCCATGTCCACAAGACCCATCATACCTGTCCCATTTAGCAGGGACACAACCGACTCATAACAGCCTAATTTCTCCAAAGTATCTTTATGGAGAAACCGGGTAGCTGTGACCTTCATTCTCGCAACAAAAAGGGAAAACTTAGCACGCTGAGTAGAATCAGCAAAGATAACCTGCGGATAGTCAGGTCGACTATCCGTAGTAGCCTCTATCATCAGTGGCGGTCCGCGTGGCCGCTTGGGAGGGCCTTGGCTCGACTGTCCCTCGTGCATGTGCTCCTTTCCTTTCGTCATCTTTGTTACCTGCAAACAACTCATTAGCAACGAGAATCCCCTAACAAAGTCAATTTACGGAAACCCGAACAAAATCAGAATTTGAAAATCGATTTAGGGTTTCGAAATTTGGGGAAAGACGGCATTATCACCTCCTAGTCGCTGGATCATCTCGAAAATCAAGGAGGAAAGGGTAATACAAGCAATTAAAGCATAAAAACAACAAGAAATCAACCCCTAAATCAATCATCACAAATCGATTTTTCCGTCTCAAGGGGACAATGCTCGAAAATTGGGCAAGATACTTCAGTAGAAGTCAAAAATAGAGGATGGAAATGAGATTAGAGCATACCTTTTGACGAGAAATTGCAGGATTAAGCAAGAGAAATCAAGATTGAGAGGGGATTGCAGATGAAATCGCGGAAAAGGGGAAAGGCTAGGGTTTGCTTAGGATTTTTGATGTTATGAATATGAAAGAATGAATGAGAAAAGAAAGAAAACTCCCTTATTAAAATGCAATCTGGACTCGCACTGTGGTCGATCGACCACCTGACCCGGTCGATCGACCAGTCTTCACTTGCAGCAGCTTCTGGACTTTTCTCATCAGTCGATCGACTATGTTGCCCAGTCGATCGACTAAGCTCCGTATACAGTAGCCTCTGACCTGTTCCTTTTCAGTCGATCGACCACATTGCTCAGTCGATCGACTGAAAACACTGGCAATTTAGCTTAAATTCGTCAAAAATTGTTTGCCAACTTAAATCGCCTTTTCCTCTGATTTTACGCACTTTGCATAAAATATATTCCTGCAAAAATTATCAAAGGCGTACATTTTTTTTTTTGTTTTCAACCCAAGAAAGTGCTAAATAAAAAGAAATAAATAAAGCTCAAAATGCAAATTAAATAAAATAACAAAATAAAATTCCTAAATTACAAATAATTACAACCTGGGTTGCCTCCCAGTTAGCGCTGGTTTAAGAGGTCCCGCACGACCTTTTTACCTCACTCTGCATCATCCGATAACGGGTCGAAGTACAATACCTCGACTTTCCCAACATATGCATCTGATCAATGATAATGCTTCACATATTGGCCATTAACCTTGAACCTTTCTCCAGCAGAGGTCTCCAATTCAACTGATCCGAACTTTGTGATTTCTTTGTGACCGTGTAAGGGCAGTCCACTGGATTTCAGACTTACTAGGAAATAAACGGATACGAGCGTTAAAAAGAAGTACCTTATCGCCAATATGGAACTCGCGCTTGATGATTCTCTTGTCGTGTCAGCGCTTTGTTTTCTCCTTGTAGATCCTTGCATTGTCATAGGGCAGTGACCTAAATTCCTCTAGCTCATTCAAATTTGTGTCATGCGTTTCTCACGAGAGAGGTTAGGATCCAAATTCAAATCACAAATAGCCCACCAAGACTTACGCTCTAACCCAACAGGTAAATGACATGTCTTACCATAAATCAATCGGTATGGTGACATCCCGATTGGCGTCTTAAACGCAGTTCTATAAGCTCATAAGACATCATCTAACTTAAGACTCCAATCTTTCCGTGATTTAGAAACAACTTTGGCTAAGACTTCTTTGAATTCTCTGTTAGAAACCTCAACCTGACCACTAGTTTGGGGATGATACCCCAAACCTCTACGATGTTGGACACCGAATTTAGTCAATAAAGCACTAAGTTGTTTCTCTTTAAAATACATTCCCCCATCGCTAATGACATTCCGAGGGACACCAAAACGAGGGAAAATAATCTTTTTAAACAGTTTAATCACGGCCTTTGCATCGCAATGGGGAGTAGCAATAGCTTCCACCCATTTGGATACATAATCTACAGCTACGAGGATATATTTATTACCTTGACTGCTCGGAGATAATGAATGCCCCAGACATCGAAAATCTCAACCTCAAGAATGCCTACCTGTGGCATCTCATGTCTCTTGGAAATATTCCCCGATCTTTGACAAGCATCGCACTCAGCAACAAAATTGCGACAATCTGCATGCAAAGTTGGCCAATAGAAACCAGATTGGAGTACCTTAGCTACAGTCCTGGACGGACCGTGATGACCACCATAAGCAGAAGAGTGGCAAGCCTCTAGGATATCCTTCACCTCCCATTGAGGTACGCATCTCCGGATGAGACCGTCTGCACATTCCTTGAAAACATAAGGATCATCCCAAAAATATTGTCTAGCATCATAAGCAAACCGCTTCTTCTGCTGCCATGAAAGCTCGGGTGGTATCCTACCTGTCACAGCAAAGTTAGCAAAATCAGCAAACCACGGAGGTGGATAAGACCCTGAAGTAGTAATAGCTAACAGACTCTCATCAGGAAAAGAATCATTAATAGGTAACGAATCCTCCCTTTCTGTCAGCTGCAGACGAGATAGGTGGTCAGCCACCACATTCTCAGCTCCTTTCTTGTCTATGATCTCCAAATCAAACTCCTGCAAAAGGAGTATCCACCTCAAAAGCCTCGGCTTCGCATCTTTCTTAATAAAGAGAGTCTTCAACGCTGCATGGTCAGTATAAACAATAACCTTAGAACCTAACAAATAAGACCGAAATTTGTCTAAGGCAAAAACTACAGCTAGAAACTCCTTCTCAGTGGTAAAATAATTAATTTGAGCCTCATCCAGAGTTCGGCTCGCATAATATATGGCATTCAGAGCTTTATTCTTCCGCTGTCCCAAAACTGCACCGACCGCATAATCGCTGGCATCACACATGATCTCAAATGGGAGGTCCCAATCAGGCGGCTGAATGATTGGCGCAGAAACTAGGGCCTCCTTTAACCTGTTAAAAGCGGTAAGGCACTCATCAGTAAATTCAAAGACATCATCCTTAAGGAGCAAATGTGTAAGTGGTTTAGCAATTTTTGAAAAATCCTTAATGAAACGCCGGTAAAAACCAGCGTGACCAAGGAAACTCCTCACTCCTTTAACATTCACGGGAGGGGGTAATTGCTCAATCACCTGCACCTTTGCCTTATCAACATGTATACCTTTATCAGAAATCAAATGCCCTAACACAACTCCCTCATTGACCATAAACTGACACTTTTCCCAGTTTAAAACAAGATTAACATCTATACAACGCTGCATGACTTTATCAAGGTTAGCTAAACAACGATCAAAGTCACTACCATAAACTGAGAAATCATCCATGAATACTTTCATAATATTCTCTATATAATCAGAAAAAATCCCCATCATGCACCTCGAAAGGTAGCGGGGGCGTTACACAATCCGAAAGGCATTCTACGATATGCAAAAACACCCTGTGGACAGGTAAAAGTGGTCTTACTCGATCGTCAGGATGAATAGGGATCGAAAGAACCCGAATATCCGTCTAGAAAACAGAAAAATTTGTTAGAAGCAAGTCTTTCAGTCATTTGGTCAACAAAAAGGAGGGGGAAGTGGTCTTTCTTGGTGGCGGCATTCAACTGTCTATAATCAATGCACATCCGCCACCCTGTCACTACTCGAGTTGGTATTAATTCGTTTTTATCATTTTTAACCACGGTAGTCCCTCCTTTCTTCGGGACTACCTCGAATCGGGCTAACCCACTTGGAGTTGCCAACTGTATAAATAATACCGGCATCGAGTAGTTTCATCACCTCGGCCCATAACAACTTCCTCGCATCTTCGGGTTCAACTTGCGTTGACCCCGTCTGTAAGGCTTGTGGCCTTCCTCCGGCTCTATCATGTGCATACAAACATCGGGTGATGCCCTTTATGTCATCCAAAGAGTAACCCAAAGCCTTCCTGTTTTTCTTAAGCACACACATCAAAGCAGACAGCTGGTCATCATTAAGCTTAGAGCTAACAATAGATGGGTACTGCTCCGTATCATCTAGAAAAACATACTTAAGATTAAGAGGAAGTGGCTTACGCTCCGGGACCTTTACCTCTACAGCATAGACAGAATCAGCTTCAATGGTGTAGCAAGTGTTGACCAAGTTCTCGTTGGCCAAGCTCAAGAGCATCTCATCTTCTTCCTCATTGAGCTCGTAGCTCTCCATTGAGGCTACCAAAGCATCTGGCTCCTCAAAGCATTCTCCCATGATTACCCGCACACTCATCTAAACGGGTTAGATCGGCTAAGGGATCCTTGGCTAAGGATTCCCTCCAATTACAAGTATGTGACCCTGTCAACAATATCAATGGAATAACACGTATCCTCATCGCGAGGTTCGTCGCCTTGTGAGCAAGATGAACTCAATGGTGTCATCCCCTACCTCTAAGGTGATGGTTCCGCGCTTGACATCTATCACGCCCCAAATTTGTATGTAAGAACGGTCTGCCTAAAATAATAGGTATCTGACTGTCCTCTGCAATGTCCAAAACAACGAAATCGACAGGAATAAAAAACTTACCCACTCGAACGGGTACATCCTCTAGAACTCCTATAGGTCTCTGAATCGATCTATTTGCCATTTGAACGGTAATATTGGTCACCTTAAGTCTACCAATATTTAACCTTTCGCAAACAGAATACGGCATGACACTGACACTGGCCCCTAAGTCACAGAGGGCCTTTCCAATTACGTGGTTACCTATAGTGCAAGGAATTGAAAAACTACCCGGGTCCTTTAATTTGGGTGGCACATTAATTTGCGAAAGAGCATTACACTCTTCCACAAAAGCAACATTACCATCATCACGAAAATTTCTCTTACGATTTAAAATATCTTTCATAAATTTAGCGTAAGAGGGTACCTGGGTAATTAGATCAGTGAAAGGAACTGTTACCTCGAGATTCTGGACCATCTCCAGAAACTTACCAAACTTACGCTCCAGCTTAGTAGCCTTCAAACGCTCCGGATACGGGACTGCAATACTGGCCGTAGGATCAGTAACCTTCGGCTTTCGTAAGTTTAAAACCCTCGTCAAATCATCAATGAGTGAAGAATCATGCAAACTAGTTGACGGATTTGCATCCTGCTCTGGGATTCCAGTCGATCGACTGATATGAGTGGTCGATCGACCAACTTGGCTGGGCGTGAACAGTTCTGCTCGAAATTGATTTCGTCAGGTGATCGATCGATCGCCCGACAATGTTGGTCGATCGACGATGTGTCTTTGGTGTGAATAGTTTCGATCGAAACTATTTTATCGACGCTTGATCGATCGACGGCAATGTTGGTCGATCGACGGAAATCTTGGCAATTGAGCTCGTTTTTGCACCAGAATTTAAACGAGCTTCTTCATCATTTCCAGAGTCTTCCTTTGGCTTGTCGGGACTTTCATAAGAGAGGCCACTTCTGAGATTAATGGCATTAATCGTTTCAATCGGCCCTTCACATTTGCTTGAAGAATTAGCAACTTGCTTAGCCTCTATATTCTCCAATTCCTTCACAAAATTCTTTGAGGACTCAATCCCGGCTGCTTCCATATTTGCCACTTGAACCAAAAGGAGTTGGACCATTTCTCTCAACTTCTCGATCTCATCTGAGTTTTGAACAGGTATTTCAACTCTCTCCTTGGAAGCTTCAGAGATCTCGAGCTTCTCGAGACGGGCAGTAATAGAAGTTATAAGTGTCACAACAGCACTTATTTCATCACTTTGCTTTTGTGACTTTCCACGTGAACTTCCAAACTCAGCTCTATGAACTACCATCTCCTCAATAGTGTTCCAACCTTTACTTTGACCGGTATTGTTTTGGAACCTACCATTAGCAGCTGCATCCAGGATGACCTTGTAATCATCATAAAGAGCATTATAAAATAGGTTGCAAAGATACCATTGCTGGAAACCATGGTGAGGGACAGCTCGGACCAAACTTTTGAAACGTCCCCATGCTTCACAAAAACCTTCATCAGCTCCTTCTTTGGAAACTTGTGATTTTACTTCTCAAGGCGTCGGTCTTTGAAAGTGGGAAGTACTTCTTGTAGAAGGCTAATGCTAGAGATGTCCGATCCGTGACTCCGGTTGCTACCCTATCAAGGTAGCGGTACCAATCTCGTATTTGAATCCTTCAAGGAGTATAAGAAAATCAACCCCTTTACTTCATTCCGAGTCACCCGGTGGTATAGGTATGGAACAAGCAGTGAGTCCGTGAAAATCTCCATATGCTTCAAGGGGTCCTCATCAGTAGACAAAGAAACCGATTTCGCTCCACTAAATCGATATAAGAGGAACGAAATTCGAAGTTACCCGTAGTAGGAGTAGGTAACTGGTGCCCCTTTGGAAGATGGTGTTCCTTTGGCTGTAGATTATCATATATTGTAGCCATAATTGCCAAAATGAGAGTACTCAAGTCTTCCTCTCAAAAACCTGTCTTCTAACTGTGCAAAAGCAAAACTAGAAGCAAACGTAAGCAACGGTCTCAAGGAACAAAAGTTCCTTGAGACAAGAAAAATAAACTAAAATAAAGCAAACAGAATTACACCGTCTCCCCGGCAACGGCGCCAAAATTTGATACCGTCGTTTTGTATCAAAATTAAATTTATAATTCCAAACTAAAACTATAGCTAGTGATAGTAAGGATCGAACCACAGAGAGACAAGGTTGATTTTATTTGCTAATTTTCAGTCTATGAAGGTAACAATTAATTGGGGGGTTTTGAGATTGGTTGACTAAATTGACTAAATACTAAAATGAAATTTCTCAACAAGATAAAAAAGGGATCGGGAAATTCGGTTCACCACGGCAATGGTCAGGACAATAAGGTAACAAAAATCCTATAATACGGTCTCAGGGGGTATAAGCAAGCCTTTCGATCTATGCTCAAATTAACCTTGCGGTCTTCTAATTCCCCGAAATTTCTCAAAGCAATTTCACTCAAGAGAAATTCCAATCTAATGATAGTTCTAATTACTAATCTTTCAATCTAGCAAAAAGACATATCAACAGACGACAAAACTGAAACGGAAGAATTCATGCTAACAAACAATCCTAATCTATGCCATGGTTCACCTCATTCCTTATCAAAACAATTAGCTACGCATGACTAAAACTAAAACAATTTCTAAATTGATAACAAAGAACAAGATTGACATGATTGAATTTAAATAAAAGACAAAGGACAAGAGATGAATTTCTGGAATTAAATTGGTAAAACAAGAATTGAAATAACAAGAATTAAAAGAAGAAAATAGTTGCATAAAACTTACTAATTGAATTAAAGAACAAGGTACCGAATTCGAGGTTTTCCGTCAGCAAAACTAGATCTAAAAACTGAGTTCTTCAATAATGAAAAGCATAACCTAAAAGTTGCTGCGTTCTACTGATAAAAAGAATGCCAAAAGTTAATTACAAGTTGGGCTTTTAAAAGTCTAACACGAAGAAAATAATTCTCAGCTCGAAGACTGGTCGATCGACCGGTCAGCATGGTCGATCAACTGGTAAATGCAGAACAGTAGCGTCTGATGAGCTTCAGTGGTCGATCGACTTTACAGAATAGTCGATCGACTGATGGTGCTGTGCAGAAACACTTCTTTTCTTCAAAAACAACTCCTCACTCCAATGCATGTAATACTCCGTATTTATAAGTCTTGGGGTACTCTATCGAGTAGCCCTTACTCTGTCGAGTAAGGGCAAGTTGCGAAATAAAATAGTTTCTGACCTGTTGGGTACTCGATCGAGTAGCTGGGGTACTCGATCGAGTAGGGTGGTACTCGATCGAGTACCTTGGGTACTCGATCGAGTGTCCGGTTTTACGGGGGAGTTTTCTCGGGTTTTGTTAATTACGCGATTAAGGTATTTAAACCAATTCGTCTTTGTTCTAAATCACTTTTTACAAAACCTAAAACCTGTTTAAGAGAGAAAGCAACTTGTCTTCTTCCTAATCGCGTTCCTGACAATTCCCGGAGTTCAGACGGTCGGTTTGCATCGTAGTTTGTGTCGTTGGATTCCTTGCGTCGAGGGTAAGCTTTTAATGTAATTTATACAATGTTTTGTTAAGATTAGTGAAACCCCAATTTAGGAATTGGGGGTTTTTATGAATAGTAATTGAATAGTAGTATCTATGTGTTGTATGGTAGGAGGAGAGTTCATAGAAGAGGCGTTTTGAGACAGCTGTAGATACCGTCTGCGTGTTGTGCTATCCAGGTAGGATTTCCTACTCAGTATTAGTCCCATAATGGGATATTGGTGATGTGCTGTAGTTAGTGATTGATATGATGATTGTAATTGTAATTGTGTTTGTGATTGTGGTTGTGTTTGTTGATGGTTCTCGAGATGCGTTCTCGGCTGAGTGGGGTCACTTGCGGGAGTGATCTCACGCCCTAGTTTCACCCTTCGTGGAACCCGCCACGAAAGGGGATGTGCACATTAATGGGACAGGGTTATCGCTCGTACGATGAGCGGGGCTTAGGTGGGAACGGCAGCTGCGGTCCCCCCGGCGGCGGGTCCAAAGTGGACGGTCAAGTATTGAGACGATGGGAGTTGGTGGTGTGTGTGTGTGTGTGTGTGACGTCAAATTGTCTGTTTATCTTATTGTTGATATATGTATTGAATTGTGTGATTAGTATTGACCCCGTTTAAATGTTTTAAAAGCGTGGTGATCCATTCGGGGTGGTGAGCGTTATTGAGCGAGGTGTGATATGACGCGTATGGGATAGCCGGGATGAGTCATCACGTGGCAGTTAGAAGTCTTCCATTTGTGTCGACGAAGTCTAGTAGCTTTGATAGTTTTAGTAGACCGTATGAGAACCTTGTAATTCCTTTTATTAGTTTTGGTTTGAACATGTAATCACTTAATCTATAATTACTTTAAAAGTACGTTTCTTTATTGTCTTATGATATTCAGTACCTCGGGCAACCGAGATGGTAGTATCCTTATACCTGAGTGGTCCTGGTAAGGCACTTGGAGTATGGGGGTGTTACAAATGGTATCGAGCGACGATCTTGGAACTGTAACAAATGAACATAATGAACATAGGGAGTCTAATAAAATGAACCTGGTGTATGTGTAATGGGAGCCCCGGCTGATGCTAGGTTTTGGGTGAGTAGGCGCCCTCACTTCAAAATCTTGGCCCCATGATACTTAAGCCAGTCACATGGTATGGGAACGTGGAGTCCGTGGGTATATGTGTGACGTGTATGTTAATTGTGTTGTATATGGTTTGTTGAAAGTATGTT
The DNA here is from genome assembly GCF_048544455.1 of Silene latifolia. Lineage (NCBI taxonomy): Eukaryota > Viridiplantae > Streptophyta > Magnoliopsida > Caryophyllales > Caryophyllaceae > Silene > Silene latifolia. The sequence continues at coordinate 164,181,878 of NC_133536.1, read as the reverse complement.
GCATGATAGTTGGTTGACATGTTGGTTGGAATCGTTGAAAAAGTATATGAGAATGATGAATGATATGGTAGAAAAAGAATGTAGTTCGTATATGATGATGTGTGATGAAGTGGATTTGTAATGTTGTTGTATTAGCAACATGGAAATAGGATTTGTAGTGTATGGGTGTGGTTTGTGTTATGAAAAGTTATGAAAATTTAAAACATGCGAGTAATACATGATTGAAAGTTGAATGTTATATGAGCATGATAGGTGGTAATGTTTGACTTTTGGTAAGTAGTAACATGAAGAATAGAGGTTCAATGATATGTGTTTTGTATAACGAATTGGATGAAAAGCATGATGGTTGTTTATAACGTGGCACTTAATAACACGAAGTAGATTATTTTGTTGATTGTATGAGGAGTCGCGCAGATTTGAATGCGTAGTTGTAATCATAATGTTGAAATAATAATGAATGCATAGTACGTTAGGGTATGTGAGATAACATGCGGGTAGTATTCACGAGTCTGCATGACTCGATCGAGTGGGTTTGATTCGATCGAGTGGGTACTTGTCGTTATTTTGACCGAATCGTGTTTGGGCACTCGATCGAGTACCTCGGGCACTCGATTGAGTATGGGGTCACTCGATCGAGTAGCCGGGCTACTCGGTCGAGTAAGTCGAGATCGAAGGTCCATTTGGGTTTGGAGTCGGGGCACTCGATCGAGCATGTTGGGCACTCGATCGAGTAGCCTCAACTCGATCGAGTAGGTTCGGGTACTCGATCGAGTGGGGTCTGTGCAGGTCATATGCGTATTTTGGTCGTATGTTTGTCTTTTGACATTCGTTGCATATTACGTTTAATTCAAAGGTGTTGTATTACTTCTTTATGCATTGTTTTACGTATGCGTTGGTCCTGAAGCGTAAGTTACCCAATCTTATGTTGTAAAGAGTGGCACTATGATGAGTATGAGTTCGGTGGGGAGGACAGGAATTATGAGTGATTATGATAGATGGTGGAAAAGAAAAGGAAGATTGGTATAGTTTATTGAGGCAAGGCGCACGTTTTGCGAGACGGGATGAGTGATATGATTGTGTGTTGAGTAATGTAGAAATAAGTGAATATAGACAAGGGATGATGTGAGTATAATGAACGTGAGAATGAAAAGATTGAAAGTAAGAATGTGGATAGTGGCAGCTTGAGATGTGTAAAGAGTTAAGGAGGGAAATGGTTAGGAGTCGTGTGGGTTATGGATTTAGGTAGTGAAAGTTCGTTTAAAGGGGTTGAGAAGAGTAATATATAGTGAACTTTGTGGAGACATGTCGCGAGGTGTATTTATAGACAATGAGTGAGTTTGGGAGGTTTGGTTTATTAAAAGATGAAACTACTGTGTGAGTTCCTTGGGTAATTGGCGGTATGAAAGGAATTTTGATTTCTAGAGATGTAAGAAGGGAGATGCAATTGTTGAACAAGAACGTTGATTCTATGGATGTATTAGTGGCAAGGGTGATTGATGACATAATAAGAGAATATTTGTGGTAAGAAAGAGGGAGATGATATCGATATAAAATAATGGGATTTGAGTTTTGGAGCGATGAGAAGGTAATTGGTGCACAAAAGGGTTAGATAGAAGTAATAAGGAGTTGAGCTATTAAATTGGTATTATTGAGTGTAAAAAGAAAAGAAGGATAAAAGTAAGCTGAGGAAAATGTTCACCGGAGTTATGTGATGTAAAGGTAAGGAATCATCGAAATGTGTGATAGTATCACGAAGATGTTAGCTGAAGGTTATATAGGAGTTTCAGGACAACATGATTGATAATGAGTTTCGAGGAATTAAGGAAAGTAAGAAGTTAGAAGAATATCTGCATGATATGAGATTTTGGTGGAGAAATGGATGATGATTCAATTAAGGAAAATATTGGGAAGAATGTTGAGATAATTTTTTTCATGGATTCGATGTTCGTTGTTTGGGATGTTAACCAAAGATAGAAAAGAAATCATGATATTTAGAGATGAGTGAAGAGGTTTGATGTCCGGACAGTGGTAGTGTTATGGTCTTTGACTAGTGGTTAAGGAAAAGTGTATATTAGAAAAGTGGCAATTCTAAAGAGGCTGATTTTGTAAAGACGGAATTGATAAAAGTATGGTTGTCAGGAAGTATAAGACATAGTCTTAGGAGGTGGTTTCTCATAATGAGTGTTATCTGTATGGTTATGTATGGCGAAGGTCTTTGGTGATGCGAATGGAAGAATGTGATGAGGGGCATGCGAGTTAAGCTCGGACGACGAGGTAACCTTTGTTGAGTGGTAACTTACGTGGTCGGGATTGACTAGTTGGTTGTGATTACGGGTCTATGATATGTGTAAATGTTTGTGTGAGGTTCGGACCTCACAAGAAGTGGTATGGTGTGATAATTATAAAGCTATTTTATGAATGTTCTGTAATATATATATGTTGGACACGGTAGTTTAATTGAATGATATCCAAAAAGGTAATAATTTGATTAATTTGACATGGCTAGTTATAATTTTATGTGTATTAATAACACACGTGTATTCCGTGAAATGGTAGAGATGATGTTCATGAGATGCTTATCTGTTATTTCATATAATATGTTGCGTTGTGATAGAGTAAAGTGGATTGGAGTAAGTTTCCTTGTCCGAAAGGTTATTTCCGAGGCAGTATTTATGGAATCGTATGTAGTTGTGATGTCTATCGATGTGGTTGTGGTGCCTCGGGTGGTGATCCGGGCTCGATATTTAGTGTTGTGATGCGGGTATTTTCGCACTACGGTGTGGTTGTTGGTGGCGGTGTTGTGATGCCGTCACCGGTTGTGGTGGAGTAGGCGGGATGATTATGATTCGAGTTTCGAAAGTACATACCGGTTATACATAAATTGTTGTTTTGTTTGATGTAGCTGTCTACGAGTTTCGATTTGTCTTTGATAGACGGTTGTCTTGCTTATTTATGTTTTCGTTACTAGGTTAAGTTGGGAATGAGGTAGAGTATGATGTGAAATAGAGTTGTATATGTTTCGTTGTTGTCATGGGATAGTGATAATCTGTTGATGGGACGCGGTTGTGAGAGGTTGTTACGGTAATGTTGATCTTGTTTTCAGATGAGACATCGGTAGACATGGTAATGGGAAATGATTCGTGGATCATGTGTTGTAATGAGCTGAAAGCGGCAGGTAGTTCATAATCTTTTGTTGAGACAGTGAGTGTGGGGTGTTGGGGAAATTAGTGTCATGTTAAGTTGTGTATGAATTTTGCGGTAATGAAAGAAAGAACTTGAGGATCTAGTGTGCGTGTACGTAACGAGTGCGGATCGTGAGTTATGCTTCTGGAAGATAAGTGCTTTACATAGCGAGGTATCTTTGGTTTGAAGTGATAATGGAGAGTTAGTATGGTGATTTTGCTACGAGCCTTATGGTATAGGTTAGGGGTGTGCGGATTGATTTGAAGTATGAGAACTGTTGAAGTAAGAGAGCCTTGAGAAATAGGAGTGGTTATGGAAATGAGGTTATAGGCGATTATCTTTGACATGTGGTGATGAGGATAATGAGATAATATAGCTAAGGGTTTAGTATTAGCGAGTTACGAGGACGTAACATTTGTCTTAAGAGGAGTAGGATGCAATAAAAGAGAGTTTCATGGTGGTGCATGCGGTAATATAATTGGAAGTAGAGTGTTAGCGTAGCGTAAAGGAGGGATTTGTTTTGTGGACAATACTTATAAAAGGGCCATGGCCGTGCTCGTAGTAGTGTGATGCTTTAGAGTGGGGGAATATTTTATATAATGTTAACAGTTGGAGGATGATGTTATGAGTGTGAGTAAACTTCGAGGACGAAGTTCCTTTTAAGGGTGGTGGAATGTAACATTCCGTTTGATGTCTATGAGTGTCTTGGTATTGGATTTGATAGTTGATGATATTATGGAGCTAGCAACATTAGAGGATGGTAGTTGGTTATGTATGGAGTTGGTGTCGTGAAAGATATATATGTGGTAGATACGATATAGTGAGTCATGTTGTGGAAGTAAACATAGTTAGTAGAATGGGGGTTAAGAGTTCATGTTCTATGTTCGGTCGAGTTCTCGAGTCCTTAGCTAAGTTGTTGTGTCTTGGTCGAGTCAGTATGGTTGTTTTTATGTATGGGTTGAACTTCGGGGACGAAGTTCCTTTTAAGGAGGGAAGACCGTAATACTCCGTATTTATAAGTCTTGGGGTACTCTATCGAGTAGCCCTTACTCTGTCGAGTAAGGGCAAGTTGCGAAATAAAATAGTTTCGACTGTTGGGTACTCGATCGAGTAGTGGGGTACTCGATCGAGTAGGGTGGTACTCGATCGAGTACCTTGGGTACTCGATCGAGTGTCCGGTTTTACGGGGAGTTTTCTCGGGTTTTGTTAATTACGCGATTAAGGTATTTAAACCAATTCGTCTTTGTTCTAAATCACTTTTTACAAAACCTAAAACCTGTTTAAGAGAGAAAGCAACTTGTCTTCTTCCTAATCGCGTTCCGACAATTCCGGAGTTCGAGACGGTCGGTTTGCATCGTAGTTTGTGTCGTTGGATTCCTTGCGTCGAGGGTAAGCTTTTAATGTAATTTATACAATGTTTTGTTAAGATTAGTGAAACCCCAATTTAGGAATTGGGGGTTTTTATGAATAGTAATTGAATAGTAGTATCTATGTGTTGTATGGTAGGAGGAGAGTTCATAGAAGAGGCGTTTTGAGACAGCTGTAGATACCGTCTGCGTGTTGTGCTATCCGGTAGGATTTCCTACTCGGTATTAGTCCCATAATGGGATATTGGTGATGTGCTGTAGTTAGTGATTGATATGATGATTGTAATTGTAATTGTGTTTGTGATTGTGGTTGTGTTTGTTGATGGTTCTCGAGATGCGTTCTCGGCTGAGTGGGGTCACTTGCGGGAGTGATCTCACGCCCTAGTTTCGCCCTTCGTGGAACCCGCCACGAAAGGGGATGTGCACATTAATGGGACGGGGTTATCGCTCGTATGATGAGCGGGGCTTAGGTGGGAACGGCTGCGGTCCCCCATCGCGTGGCGGGTCCAAAGTGGACAGTCAGTATTGAGACGATGGGAGTTGGTGGTGTGTGTGTGTGTGTGTGTGTGTGACAGTTCAGCTGTCTGTTTATCTTATTGTTGATATATGTATTGAATTGTGTGATTAGTACTGACCCCGTTTAAATGTTTTAAAACTCGTGGTGATCCATTCGGGGTGGTGAGCGATTATTGAGCGGGTGTGATATGACGCGTATGGGATAGCTGGGATGAGTCATCACGTGGCGGTTAGAAGTCTTCATTTGTGTCGACGAAGTCTAGTAGCTTTGATAGTTTTAGCTGTAGACCGTATGAGAACCTTGTAATTCCTTTTATTAGTTTTGGTTTGAACATGTAATCACTTAATCTATAATTACTTTAAAAGTACGTTTCTTTATTGTCTTATGATATTCAGTACCTCGGGCAACCGAGATGGTAGTATCCTTATACCTGAGTGGTCCTGGTAAGGCACTTGGAGTATGGGGGTGTTACAATGCACGCATCCCGAGGTGAGTGAGTACGACTCTCCTTCTTCTGGGCTTCCTTGAAGTTGCCTCCGGAGGACGAATTAGGCTTGATTTAGCTTACTTCCATTCATTCCTACAATAAATCATAGAAAATGCAAAGTAAACCGTTTCGGGAGAAATAGTAGCCTTAAGCTAACAATTATGCATGGAAATACGTGCCAAAACCACAGATAAAGTGTATAGAATATGCACGTATCAGTAGGCTTTGTACTTACGTTTCCTTGCTTCTTATCAGCTCAAAATGTCGCCAAAGAGGTCAGCCGCGTATCTCCAAGCATATGAGATGACCACAGATGAGGTAGCCCGTATGATCGAGCAGCATGATGCACTCCTTGAGGCTCTTAAGACTGTGGGTAAGGGGGCGGAGAAACCGGTGGATGCTACCCACTTGAGCACTATCATCGCTCGCTTCAATCCATCTACTTACGAGGGCACCGGAGAACCTAAGCTGATTGACAACTGGCACCGTGAGATGGAGAGTCTCCTAGAGGTTGTTAAGTGTCCACTGGAGTTAGCTGTTGAGCAGGTAGTGAACTACCTGAGGGGTGAGGCTGCTGTGTGATGGCAAAATGTGAAAGAAGATGCCAGAGCTTACTACAGGGATGAGGGGGTCAGAGCTATACCATGGTCGGGTTTGAAGAGCGCCATGAGAGAACAATTTGTGCCAGAACACATCCGTCACAAGTTGAGATCCGAGTTTGATTCTTTCACCATGACTAACAATATGACAGTTACGGAGTACTATCATCGGTTCCTTGAGTTGTCACGTTATGCTGAGGATATGAAGCTGGGGTAGCGGGGTTTAGCTCTTCGTTTTGAGAGAGGGTTGGCAGCCAAGATCTTGAATAGGTTACCAGCCGGGGTTATCACCGATCTAAAGGATATGTATATGAGGGTTGGGCAAGCTGAGAGGTTGGCGGATTTATCCAGAGAGGCTATTGAGAGAACCACCACTGAGAAGAGAAACACAGAAAGTGAGAGTGGTAATCAGTCGAGCCACAAGAAGGGCAATTATGGTCAGTCCAAAGCCTTTTCGGGAGGATCTGGGTTTTCTGGGGGACTTCGAGCTTGGGGAAGGGGTGGTGGTCGAAGTGTGAGTGACAACTCCAATCTTACTTGCTTCAACTGTAGAGAATAGGCCACAAGAGGTACGACTGTACTAGTGCCAGAACTGGAGGAACGTCGGGGGCTTACCAGGGAAGTTTCTCACAGGGTCCGAGTCAGAGTTTTGCCAGCAACAGGCCATCTGGGTCTTGGGGTAAGCGTTGAGGGCAGAACAATATTTGCGGCTTCAACCGCAACAGTGGAGGATCTTATCAACGCCCGAACAACAGTGTGAGTCAGAACTCGGCAGTTAAGCCGACTACTTCTAACACCTCGGTCCAGGGTGGAGGCCAGAAAAGTTGTGAAAATCTCTCTATAATGGACAAACAGGAAGCTGAGAACGATGCTCGTGTAGTTACCGGTACCTTTCTTGTTCATAATACACCGTCTTTTGTTTTGTTTAACTCTGGGGCCCCACACTCTTTTGTGTCTAGAGGTCATGCTTTGTCTATGGGTTTGGGGGAGTTTGAGCTTGTAAAGGATAGTGTGTTCATACCTTCCGGGGAGTCAGTGTCTTGTGTCAAGTTGCATAGGGATGTGTCCATGTTGGTTGGAGGGGTAGACTTACCGGTCAACTTGCTAGAGTTTCCTATGGATGGGTTTGAGGTCATCGTCCGGATGGATTGGTTGGGTAAGTATGATGCTAAGATAGATTGCCGACAAAACAAAGTGTCATTAAAGGGTCCTAAGGGTATAAGGGTGTCATATAAGGGGTTTATTGTGAGGCCTAAGTGCAAGTTCATCGCGGTAATGACCTTAAAGTCATGTTTGAGGAAGAAGTGTCCCTTGATTATTTGCCAAGTGAGAGAACGGCGCGTGGAAAATCTGACAGCATCTGATATACATGTGGTGGGAGAGTTTAGTGATGTCTTTCTAGATGAGATACCGGGATTACCACCTAAGAGAGATATCAACTTCAATGTGAAGCTTAAACCGAGCACAGGACCTATATCTTAAGCACCATACCGTATGGCACCTAAGGAATTGGAAGAGTTGAAGAAACAGTTACATGATCTGTTAGACATGGTGTATATCCGGCCTAGTGTGTCACCATGGGGAGCACCAGTGTTGTTTGTGAAGAATAAAGATGGGAGCATGAGGCTATGCATCGACTATAGGGAGCTGAATCATGTCACGGTGAAGAACAAGAACCCTTTGCCAAGGATTGATGATCTTTTTGACCAGTTGAGTGGCGCAGTTGTGTTCTCTAAGATCGATTTGAGGTCAGGTTATCACCAGTTGAGGATAGCAGATGAGGATATTCCTAAGACAGCTTTTCGGTCTCCTTATGGTCACTATGGGTAGTAGTGATGCCATTTAGTTTTACGAATGCACCAGCAGCTTTCATGGATCTAATGACCCGGGTCTTTAGTCCGTTCTTGGGCAAGTTTGTGGTCGTCTTCATTGATGACATCTTAGTCTACTCTAAGACTAAAAAAGAGCACGAGAAGCATTTGAGGTTAGTTTTGCAGACCTTGCGAGACAATCAACTTTATGCCAAGCTATCCATGTGCGAATTTTGGTTAGAGTAGGTGACTTTTCTGGGTCATGTGATATCTAAAAAGGGTGTGTCAGTGGATCCTAGCAAGATTGAGGCGGTGACCAAGTGGGAATCGTCGAAGAATGTTGCTGAGATTCAGAGTTTCTTGGGTCTAGCCGGTTACTACAGGAGGTTCGTGAAGGACTTTTCTACGATAGCACGGCCTATGATAGCTTTGATGAGGAAAGAGACCAATTTTCGATAGGATGAGAGTTGTAAAACGGCGTTCCAGACCTTTGAACACAGCTTTTATCCTACCTTTACCTGAGGGTTGTGAGAACTTTGAAGTACTTACCGATGCTTCAAAGAATGGGTTGGGATGTGTTTTGATGCAGAATGGGAAGGTCATAGCTTATGCGTCGAGGCAGCTGAAGCCGTATGAGGAGAACTATCCTACTCATGATTTGGAACTGGGTGCAGTTGTTTTTGCTCTTAAGATTTGGAGACATTACCTCTATGGGGCAACCTTTAAAGTGTTTTCTGATCATAAGAGTCTAGAATATATCTACACTCAGAAAGAGCTTAACATGCGACAGAGACGATGGATGGAGCTGATTGGGGACTACGATATGGATATCATCTACCACGAGGGTAAGGCTAATGTTGTTGCAGATGCTTTGAGTAGGAAGAGTTTCCATTCATTGTGTACAGCTATGTCTTTGCTGAAGCTGAGGGATGAGATATCCAAGATGGGGATCCATATGATTTGATTTGAAAAGGGGATGCCGTCGAGGATTTGACAATCGAGCCAGATTTGTATGAGGATATCAAGAGAAAACAAGAGCTTGATCCTAAGATCCAAGAGTGGAAGTCGAGAGTAGAGAGTTGCACAGTTTCCAGGTTTTCCATCCACACAGATGGGAGTGTTCGTTTTGATGGGAGATGGTGTGTTCCTGATGATGCGGACTTGAGGAGAGTAATCATGACAGAGGCTGATTGCACTCCTTATTCGGTTCACCCAGGAGGTGACAAGCTTTATAAGGACCTCTAGAAAACCTTTTGGTGGCCTAATATGAAGAGGGATGTGGCTGAGTTCGTGGCTAGGTGTCTGACATGCCAATGAGACAAGGGTGAGAAACGAAGACCAGAATGGAAGATTCAGTCACTTGAGGTGCCTGAGTGGAAGTGGGAGTTGATCTCTATGGTCTTTATCGTGGGTTTACCAAGGACACAACAAGGTAACAATATGATTTGGGTGATCGTCGATCGGTTAACAAAGTCAGCTCACTTCATTCCGATGAAGGATACCTGGTCTAAGATACAGCTAGCTTTGAGTTACAAGAAACATGTGGTTCGGTTACATGGTGTGCCTAAAGATATAGTGTCGGATCGAGATGCGAGATTTATATCACGGTTTTGGCAAGAGTTGCAGGAATTGATGGGTTCGACCTTAAAGATGAGTACAGCTTTTCATCCAGCAACAGATGGTCAAACTGAGAGGACTATCAAGACTTTGGAGGACATGTTGAGAGCTTGTGCCATGGAGTTCGGTGGGATTTGGGAGGACATACTGGATTTGATTGAGTTCTCGTATAACAACAACTACCATACTAGTATTGGGATGGTACCTTTCGAGACTTTATATGGCAGGAAATGCCGAAGTCCAGTTTGTTGGGATGACAGTGCAGAGGCAGTGGTTTTAAGACCACAGATGGTGCAGGATATGGTTGAACAAGTTCGGCTAATTCATCAAAAGATGAAAGCAGCTCAGGATCGTTGACGGTGAGATTGTCGTCGTGTCACCTAATTAAACACATTTATATTCTCAACAAACAACTAGTTAGTGGTTAAGTCGAGGTCGATCCATGGGACGGTGTGCTTTGGGTTCTAAGTCTATCTATCTCAATTTATGTTAGTGTCACAAATGATTTGGGTTTGTAGTTAGTGAGTCTAGACTAATAGAAGCAATAAAGTAAAACAAGCAATAAAGATGTAGACAAATAATAAAGGATACTAGGATATCATGGGATCATAAGGGATTCATGGGAGTTGATCATACAAACATGTTCTCTACTAGATGCAAGCACTTATTGTTGTGATGGGATCGAGTTAGTGTATATCTTACAATCCCTAAGAAGGTTTGGGTCCCGGAGCCGAATCAATTAGATTGTAGAACACCTACAAGTCGACTTAGTCCTTCCTATTCAACTATATTCATGGTCTAATGAGACTCGAGTTAGTTTATGTCTTACAAGTCTCATTGAAAAGATAAGTGATGGATAAAAAATGCAAGGATTCATAGGCTCGCATTTCATCAAACATAACATGTGCATAAGTTGAAATCACAACAAGCAAGCAAATTAATTATGAAAACCTATTACATTAAGCATGAATCATTCCCCATGTTGGTTTCCCCTAATTACCCAATAATCCTAGCTAAGTAACTACTCACTTATTATCATGGAAAACATGTCATTAATGGTGTCAATCATCACAACAAGTATAAACATGATAAGAGAGTGAAGAAATAAACAATAAAGAGTAAAGAGATTATACCAAACTTAAGATGAACAAATGGAAAGGAAAGAATAATGGAAGAAAACTTGATTGATTGATGAAGAGTTGTCAATTCTCCAATAATAACCCAATAATCTTCAATTACCCAATAATAATAAACTTGAATAATGATTAAGGAAAGATTAATGTGCAATTTTGTGGAATGTTTGAGATTAATCTATTATAATCTACGCCTAATCTAATCTAAGAGAACTTTCTACTATGGGAACTTCCCCCCTCTTGATTATTACAAATGGGGTATTTATAGTAGTGTATTACTAGGTTAAGTAAGGATAAATTAGTAAATAACAATGCTAAGTTTTAAAGTGGAGAAATGCAAGTCTTTCAAGGAGATGAGCATATCGCGCTAGTGTCGTCATCATCTGCTCGGATCAGGGAGGGAGACGCTCGGATTGTGAGGTGAGGAGACGAGCGTTTTCTGCCCGGGACGCTCGGATCTCGAGAGGGGGAGACGAGCGTCTTCTGCCTAATCCGCTCAGATTGTTCCTCAGAATGGCCCTTGCTTTTCCTCCTTTTGCATGCTCCTTATTCTTGTGTTGTGGGTCTTCGTTCTTGCCTCCTCTTTCACACTAGTCCATCCAATATCATCAATAAACTTCCAAATATGCACAAGAGACGAGAATTTCCACCTAATTATCTTCTTTCCTACAAAACATACGAAATGCACTAGGAAAGCAAAAAAGGAAGGAATTGACGGATAAAATGGCCATGAAATGCTATATTAGTATGCAAAATGGGTTCAATTAGGGGACTAAATGTGCGCAATTAAGAGTCACATCAAATATCCCCAAACCGAACCTTTACTCGTCCCGAGTAAAGAGGTGACTAGAACTAGACCTTTATTTAAACTATCCTAATAATATAGCCGATGTGAGACAATTAGCGGGTCTCACTCCGCCCCTTCAACTCACAACAAGACATCTATGAGGAAAGATGCCTTCTTGTAAGGCAAGGTGGGGCTTGCCAAAATGGCGATACATCTAAGCATTAAGCACACAAAACAAGTAATGGATGCATCTACAAAAGAATAGCCACTTTCCTCATCTAAGTGGCAGTAATTATCTACAAGGGAAGCAATCTAAGGGTACACATTCCATCATAGATATAGTTTATTCAAACTACCAAGCCTAGAAGGATACCAATAAATTACCTCCAACTTTTTTCAAGCTAGGGTACCTTTGTCCTCAATTGTTAAATGCTTTCGTCAAGAGTAGACTCCCTATCGTGTTAGAAACACTGGAGGATCGCGGAATTCCCCTTTTTGCCTAGACAAGAAGAAGGGTCGTCCCCTCTCTACCATGCACAAAAGTGGATACGATGGAAAAGGGATAAATAGAATTTGAGTTTCATATGGGAGTTTGCTTTTTGTTTGTTGTTATTCCCCCTAATTTGTGGAATTTGACATTTTGAGAACATTTCTTTGCCATTTCTTTGATGTTTGGCATTTTTCAACACTTGACAATTTTCAACTTTTGCATTTCTTTTGAACATTTTCAAAGTCACCCCATTTGTAGTGAGGGTGCTTATTTTTGAAGTATAAGAGTTTTCATTTTTGTTACTCCTCTTTTATTTTGATGTAATTGCAAATTTTTTGACTTTCATTTCAATCCTTGAACTCAAATTTTGAACAATTTTTGTGCCCATTCCCTTTGATGACAAAATGTGGTAGAATATGGATGATGGTTGCATGGTTTCAAGGGTCACCTTGGAATAAACGGTAGCCAAGGAGTTATCACACCACAAGGTACTCTTGACTAGGCTTTAACCCATGGGTCAAAGGATACTAGCATGACACATCGTAGGGTGTTTTAAAAGTATTCTAACAAGCGAAGTCTCAAGAAGAAAAAGTATCTACAAGGGCCTTATATACACTTGTCAAGTTTCCCAAATAGATGTTTTCACAATTTGTTTCCTAAATGCAACATATGCCATGATGCAACTAACATTTATACAACCTAATGCATATGCTTCTACCGACTAGTATGCCATATAATCTAAATGCAATCCTATAATCACATTGTTTATACCGCATCAATCAAAATAAAGCCACATAGTCATTAACATAAAGAGGAAAAAGAAGATTGGAAAGATCATACCATGCGGTATTCAATATCCTCATGTCTCGGATGTGGCGTAGTCGACAATGTGAAAAAGGATAAACAAACAAACAAACAAGTATATATAATATATACAATACTAAGCTATAAGGGAAATGAATATATTTTTGGGTTTTTGCATTTTTTTCAAATTTTTATGGTTTTTATGTTTTTATAAAAAAAGACATGTTTTTGTATTTTTCAAAAAAATTCAATTTTTATGTATTTTGGAATATAAATTCTCATACCCCACTTTATTTTGGACATTGTCCTCAATGTACATGTAGGAGTAGGAATGAAAATGAAATACATGTTTTTGAATTTTTAAACTTTTATGGAAAAGAAGTACAAATGCAATGATATGATATCAATGAATGCATGCTCTAACTAAATGCAATTCTATATGACATATATAACAAATGAATGCAATCTACACTATACTAGATGATGCATGCTAAATGCTTAAGTCACCTATGATCAAACCTCCCCAAACCGATTTGAGCACTATTTCTAGTGTAGGAGAAATGAGCTTTGGTCATTAGTGATTATGCATGAATTCGAGTCTATATACAACTAACTACATGAATCACGTGAGCTATATTACAATGAAACTATACTATATGAACTAACTAATGTAAATGCAATATGAAATATAATACAAATGCAAGATAATGTATATGTATATAACTAAATGCAAGGTAATTTAAAATGCAATGCAACTATACATAAGAGATAGGGAAAGAAGGGTATCATGCATACAATTGGATATGGTGTGGTAGGCATATCTGATTCGTCATCGTCACCATCATTGCGATATCCATACCCGCTAGAACCTCCTTGGTCATACCCTCCTCCTTGGCCATATAATCCTCCACCTTGGCCGCCAAAGTTCCCATCTTGGTTCCCTTGATTAGGGAACAAAAGGTGTGGTTGAGCCCAAGATGGACGATGGCCTGTAGGGTCTATATACCCTTGTTGTGCCATTTGGTAGTATTGGGGATAGAGGGCCAAATAATTGTCAACCCTCCCATCGTGCACTCCGAGATCGACCCGTTTCATAAGGCTCATCAAATCATTCACATCCGGAGCATTGGGAACTTGTGGTCTAAATGGCACATAAGGAGTGGGATATGGTGGAATGGGTACATAATATGGTGGTGCATTACCCCTTACCGGCATCCCATGAGGTTGTTGAGGTTGGTGAGGTGCTTCTTCTCTTTGAGGTGGGTTGGGGTGGATCTCAATGTCGAGGAGGTAGCTCGGTGTAGGCGAATACCGACTCAACCTTGGCTCGGTAGGTGGCACATTCCACCCCGTGAGAACAATAGAAGAGCACCCCTTTGTAAACCACTCCACACTCCCGGTTTGAGTGTAGGTACACCACCGGTGGTGGTTGAAGATGGCCTCCTCATCAATCAAGGTGCTCCCCTCGAGCTTTACATAAGTCCCATGAACGTTAAACCCAGGACAAAGATCATTGGCCAACATCGTGACTAGGCCTCCCATCACGAAGGTCTTAATGTGGGAATTCCCTTGAGCAAAGTCGAAGAACCTTGTGAGCATCTCAAGGGGAGTGTTGAAATTATAAGGCCTTGTCCCTTGAACATTTAAATATGACTCTAAGAAGGTTAAGTCAAGGAGAGTGCACCTATCTTATTCATATCTCCCATTGATAGTGCCGCCAATGAAGCGTTCGGTGATTCGAATCACCCGATGTTGAATTGCGAAGGTATAGCATTGTTTCAAGTGTATGAAGTCCCTTCCGGAGATAGCTCTCCAAACGCGGTCAACATTGAAGTCCGCGGGTTTGTCGGTGTTTTTCGTTAGCACAAGAAGACCAAAGATATTTGCAAATTGATCAAGCGTTAGCCTATGGTCTCGACTGCATAGTCGGAATTCCATACAAAAAATTCTCTGAGTATTTGTGACGATGCGGAAACTACACAACAATTCTAGGGTAAGGCTAAGGTAGGTTTCCTCATGGGCATAGAATAGCTTTCCAAGCCCCAAACCATCAAAGAACATTTTAGTTTGATGCCTTATACCTAGGACCTCTAAAACTTTGGTATCAATGAATTGAGTTGACTCATAATGCTTACCTAGCAATGTGAGGAATTTTTTTCGATGTTCATCGCAAGCGAAGATCACTTCCGGAAAAAATTCGAGTTGCTCCACCCCTTCTATCATCACATTGTGATAGCCTCTTGCCTCTCCTTGGGCAGATGAAGAAGTGCCCTTGTGATTCTTGGGTGCGGTCTCAGTGGACTTCTTGCCTTTTCCTCTTAGGTTCATCATTTTTTATTTGAAAAAGCAAGGGTTTTTGGGTTGATTTTGTGATGGGGGTGTTTGGGACATGATGATGTGAGATTTTGGGTAGATAAGATAAGGGAAATGAGGGATAGTTGGGGTGTTTATAAAGAAAAAGGGATGGAACAAGAGCGGATAAGGGTCGGGCTCGGGCGGACTTCACGAAGTTTCCAGCTAAAATCAAGGGAATCCGAGCGTCTTGAAGTCGGGACGAGCGTCTTCGAGGGGCAATCCGAGCGTCTTGATAGGAGGACGCGCGGATTCTGAGTCACGGATCCTGGCACTTTTGAGACTGGCTGGGGACGAACGTCTTTTGCTTGAGACGAGCGTCTTATATGGGACGAGCGTCTTGCTAGGAATCCGAGCGGATTCTCTTCCAGACCAAAAATCATTTTCATGATGATTCTCAGGACGAGCGTCTCTAGCGTGATACGAGCGTCTTGTTTTGAATCAGAGTGGATTGTGGATCAGGATCAAGTAATACTCATGACAAGGCTCTGGACGAGCGTCTTGCCCTTGGGACGAGCGTCTCGTGCCGTCTTTCTCACTCCTTTATTCTTTTCTTTCAAAAATCGTTCCCTTGCACCCTTTTGTGATTCCTTCTTATCTTTTCTGAAATTATGATCAATAAATGGGTAAGAAACCCTCTCTCACTACTCTACAACAACAACAACAACACCAACAACAACAACAACAACAACAACAACAACAACAACAACAACAACAACAACAACAACAACAACAACAACAACAACAACAACAACAACAACAACAACAACAACAACAACAACAACAACAACAACAACAACAACAACAACAACAACAACAACAACAACAACAACAACAACAACAACAACAACAACAACAACAACAACAACAACAACAACAACAACAACAACAACAACAACAACAACAACAACATCAGAGCCTTAATCCCAAAATGATTTGGGGTCGGCTGACATGAATCATCCTTTCGAACCGCCCATGGGTGAACGCACGCCTCAAAATGCGAATAAAAATAAAAGATGAAAAACAAAAGGGAAGAACGAAAATGTAATGAAAAGTCAAGGTAAACTTAGGGGTTTTAAAATTGAATTCCGGATTTCTTTTATAAAAACTTAAAATTTAAATCGAGAGAAAAGATTAGAACGATTTTTAAAAATGGAAATAGAATTAAGGATCCGGAATGAACCAAGTAAAATCTATAAGAAAGTGGTTGGTAAAAAAGTGCAATAAAGGAGAGAAGAATAAATAATTTAATTTCTTAAAATTAAATAAAAAACACTAAATATGTCAAAAACATCAAATACTAAAAAGCCACATGTATCCTTTCCCTCCATTGTGCCCTCTCCGTCACCATACTCTCCTCAAACCCCAAAACTCTCATATCATGCTCTATCACTCTCAACCATGTCTGTCTCGGTCTTCCTCTACCTCTAGGAACATTTTCTGTTCTCCAAGTCTACAGCCTCCTAACTGGTGCGTTCATAGGTCTCCTTCTCACATGGCCAAACCATCTTAGTCGGTTTTCCATCATCTTGTCCTCTATTGGCGCCACTTTTACCTTTTCCCTAATCACCTCATTCCTTAACCGATCTTTCCTTGTATGTTCGCACATCCACCTCAACATGCGCATCTCCGCCACACTCATCTTTTGAATGTGACTGTAACGCCCCGTAATTTCGGACCGTTAATATATTTCAAAAATAATTTATTAATCAAATAAAATTTGATATTTAAAGTAATTAAAGTAAAAATAATTCAAAGAAATATAATTTTATTATATTTTGAAGAAAAGTATTTATTTTGATAGTTTCGAAATGTTTAAAAATAGTTTAAACCGTGTAAAACTTTTTATTTCGAAATAAGGGCGTATCGGGGGGAAAATGACAATTCTTTTGAACGTTGGGTAAACGAAATTGGAAGTGGGTCGTATGAATACTCAATTTTCTTGTAATCTCGTGTTTAAAAACTTTGGTCTTGACGGAATTTGCGTTTGACTTACGGATTTAATTATTATTGAAACGAGTCAAAACCGACTCGTAAAAATCCCGACTAAAAATCCCGCACCTTCCTTTCCTCCTTTCCTTTCTCCCTTCACGCGCACCACCCCTTCCTTTCTTCATTTTTCTGGTTTTTTCTTTGTTCATCAACATTCAAACTCAACCAAAAACATTTCAACAAAAATTCAAATTGTTTTGGCCATAATTTCTTCGTTTCTTATCGGTTTTTCACGAAATTTACCTTTCCGGAATCCTCTCGTCGCGATCTACAACTTGGTATAATTTAATTTCAGTTTTCTTGAAGTTGTTTTAAGACCAATTTTCGGAAATTTCGGTTTATATACTTATCTTTGTGTTTTAATTGTTTATTTAGGTGAAGAATTGGAGGACGAGTTCGGGGACTCGTATATTGTAGAGGATAGCGGCTAGTTGTTGTTAGGGTTTCGGTTTTGAGGTGCTAATTGCTCATTTTCTAGCTTAAGGCAACATATTTCGAGTTACTCGACGAATTATCGTCACAATCTTTGTTGTTTTTGTATGATTGGTGATTTTTGGTTGAATAGTAGTTTTCACATGTAAAATTTGTTGCATGCATGCTTAATTTGTGCCTTTTGTTAGTTTAAATTATCAAAGTTGAATTGGAAACGATTAATTAATGTTCAGACGGTCTTTTACTAAACAAAAATGGAAAAAAATGGTGGTGTAGGGGGACGGGGCGAAAGCGGCAGGCGCGGGCCAGCCGTGCGAGCCCACGGCTAGCCCACGGTTGGCCCGGGTCGGTCCGTTGCTAGTTTCGCGGTTTTCCATGCAAAATTTGTCATTTCAGGTTTATTAATGACTTAGTTAGTATGAGTACACTTTAGGAATTGAATCATATAAGTAATAAAAATTATGTTAATGGTAAAACTATGCTTATATTAATAGTTATCACATGTTAGGCTAGTTTACAAAATGAATTTGTAAATAATAGGCTCAGAATGAATTATATAGGGATAATTGTAATGTTTTGTTGATTGTGCCGAAAACTGAGCCTTAGTCCCTTTGACTGATGCGATGTCAGTTAATTGAGTGATTGGTCAGCCGCAATTTGACCCGTACCTGTCGCAGGGCTGGGGTTGCGGGTAAAAATTCGGTTGTATGAATTAGATAATCGGCCTTTTTCTTGCTTTATGCCATTTATTATATCTTTATTCCACATGTTTAGTTAGTTGAATTTAAGTAGCTTCTTATATTGTAGAAACGGCCCTAGATTCCCTGAAGCCTTTAATTTGGATAATATTGTTAGAATTGGAAATTTGTGTTGAGGATTCTGTTGGTTTATCTGCTGAATAGACATTTATATAGCCTTTCACATGATACAATGTTAGAATTTATGTTGGTAAGTAGGACTTTTTGCCCTCTTAAGGTTAAGTGGGTGTCTTACTTGACTTGTGTGGTGAGTCTTGTGTGGTGTGGGCTAAAGTATTCAAGCTGGGACTAGCTGGGACTAGGTCCTAGGTGAGTATTTCGGCCTTCATCATAGATAGGTCTTTATAGTCTTTGACGAGTATATGTTCACTGCTTGATAGCCTTTGTGTTCCTGACTAGTGGATTTATATCCAAGTTGGGGCATGACCTCGTTACTTATTTTGATAGTATGGGGTCAGCTTAAGTACTAGCCAACCCTTTGGTGGACTCCTTAGGGTACTCACTTTGTTTTTAGAAAAATTGTGGGTCTTGGGTGCGGTGGTGTGTATCCGCATGTCTAGGTCTGCGCAGATTTTAGGCTAGGGTTGTGTTATCTCTTGGCCATGTTTTATTAATATTAACCGCTGAGCCAAGATACCGGTTCGATTACCTTCCCTACCTCGTGGTATAGACTCGAGTTACAAAGTGACTATTGACCGTACTAAGAACTTATGCCTGTCTTTGATATATTGCCCTTTCTTGTTTGATGATTCTATGAATCATAGAAGGTGAGATGCAAGCCGGCTATGGTTGATAGAGTTTGGATTACTATTTGTTAAATGATTCACATGATAGTTTAGTTTGGTCAGTTTAGGGGTCATAGGTTAGATTACAGGGTAATTACATGGTTTATCATATTGTTTACATGTTACATTACATGTTACATTAATTTTGACGATTCGTGGCTGGGAGGACTCGAGGTTACTCCCCACTGAATTGTGGCTTTCGTGTTTGTATAAAATGCGATTGGCAGGTTGTTGATGCTTTGTTGGGGTCACAGACGAGCTAGTGAGCAAGGAACCTTGGACCTAGTTTTTGGCTATTCTATTAGTAAACCTTTTACCTTTTGGTTTTGTATATTATTTGAAGGGACATATGTCTCCCTTTTCTATTTTGGGTTTGTATCTTTACTTTTTCTTATCATTAGCTATGTATGTAAAGTAGCTCATTAGCAACGCAGGTTTTGGCTCCCGCCTCTTGGGAATGTTGAATATGTTGTGATTGGTTTAGAAAATTTTTGAAATTACAGGTTTTTGGCTAGTTGAACCAATTACAAACATATCCTACCAGTTTTTCTGTAGAATTTACGTAATTAATTAAGGCTAGATTTAAGGGTGTCACAGTTGGTATCAGAGCCTATTGCTCTCGACGCACGTTTGTGCACCCCACTTAGAATCACTTGACCTTTAAAAAAATAAACTTGAGAGATGGGTAGGATGGGTAGAGTTAGGATTTTATGTGGTAGTCTGTTTGTGATTTCTAATTGTTAGGTACTAATTGATTTTCTCTTTTGTAAGATGGCTCTCCAATAGAGGTAGATAATGCAATCTTACCTTAGTTTTCCAATCTCATTGTTTATTCGTCTTTCAAATTCCTCTTCTCTCGCCTTGGTAACTACCTTTCAATTCTTTCTCCCGATTCATCTTAGGTTCGTTTTCTTCTTATAATAAAGTCCATGTGGACACCTTCCTTTTATTCCGCAGGATAGTTCGCCCTTGTTCAAAGAGAACCCGATTTTGAGAGAATGTAACTTTGGAGGGCGTGAATGAGTTGAGAAATTGATTGGTTAAGGTTTGAGTGGTATAGGAGAATATAACTTGGGATCCTTTGGTTAGACTTGTTAGTTGTGCATGATATGAGAGCCTAGTGAGTTTGGAACACCTTTGGATTTATGTCTATTGAGAGCTTGTTTGTTATAGATGATTGAGCATGAGGTACTACCTTAGCACATAAGATGGTATGAACCTGAGCTACTTCATTTGAGAGTCTCGATGTTTCTTAGGGAGAATTAAAGGAATGATTGTCAGCCCTAATCCTTGTAGGCCTTGAAAGGAATACAATAGGACATTGACGTTGCTTAAAGGTTTGGTATCGTACTTTGGAATTAGTTAGTTTGTTAAACCTTTTGAGTTGACCAAATCTAGTATAGAGTAGCCCTTGTTGACCTTTTTAATCATATCTGAATTTGGGAATTTTGGTGGAAAGTTGTTCGATGTAGTTCGTGAGTTCAAGGATGTGATTTCAATTTATGGTATCGGAGACTAGAAGTATTAAGTGGTGAGATGATGGAGTAGACAAGCTATGGTACTTGGGGATGACATAGTAAGTGAAGTTCAATGACGAGAATTGTAAAGGAGATACTTTGGGACATGGGTGGTAACAAATGAATTTGTGTGGTGAATTGATTTTGGCTCTTAAAACCAATTGAGTTGAGGAATACCTACCATTGTGGAGTCCTTGTTAGTCTTATAATTTGGTAGACTTTTGGGGCTTTGTTGAGCACCTTAGTGGTGTAACCTTATCATATCAATCTTAAGCTTTGATGAGTGTTTGGTAAGCGGTAACCCTTTCATTGTGCCGCTTCTATTCTCCTTTCCTTTTCTTTAACGTTCGTTGAACCTTGTTTTTATGCCAAATCCTACGAATCTTCTTCTTGCCCGAGATATCTTCTTAACTCGAATACCTCTTATTTAGGTCAACCGTTATCTTTACGGACCGACTCCTTAGTTTCCTAACTTGTCAGATTCATGCACCCTTCGGAAATGTTTCACCGTTTCTCTATTCCTTTATCACTTCTTATCTCCTTAGTATAGTTGGTACCTTATTGACCATGTTTACAGAGTTAGTGAGATGTGACTTGAGAATATAGGTTTGACTAAGTAGTCGAGTTTGTGATTGGCTTCCATAATCACTTTGGAGATGAGAGTTTGATAATGTATATGTTACCGTGCAAGAAATGTTAAATGTAGGATTATTAGTTGATTTTAGTGACTGATATTGATTACTACTTGAGGTATGGTATGAGAGTGAGAGTAAGCTACATTATTCGGAGGTTTTAGCACTTGTTTTGGTAACTAGAAAGGGTAATGGTATGGTTGACACCAATTGTTAGGCTAAGGAACATAATTTCAATTTATGGTTTTAGGAACTCTGGAGTGATAAAATGTTGTTACAATTATGACCTTGTTCCGTGAGAAATTGAGGGTAAGCAAGTTTAGGATATCAAATTTGAAAGAATACTCCTTGGGGATGTTGATGACCAGAATGGATTGGTGATGTAATTTGGTATTAGTTGGCTCTTGTGAGTTCTGGAGTTGAGAGAGACTTAGTCTTGAGAAGAATTTGTTAATCCTATAGTTTTATAGACCTTGAGGTAGGTCGCATTGAGTACTTGAGATGATGGGACGGTGTTGTAGCTGAGTGTAGTTCCGCTTTTGGCAATCCTTAATAAATAAAAGGATAGAGGAATGTGAGATCCTATTAATTTTTCGGATTTTGGGGTTGGTATGTCACTACCTTGTTTTGAAATGAAAACCTTGTAGAATTTGAGGAACCCATAGTTGACACTAGTTGGATACGAATATAACTTTGTTGGAAGCCTTGACCTTAGGCTTGTGAAAGTTGTTTTGGAATGTTATTGTAAATTTGGACTTTATATCTAATCCTTTGAGGAATCTTTCTATTGGAATTGGAATATTGTTGGGAAATAGGATTGTGAACCTTTCTCGATGTACCGATCTTCCTAATTCCGATCTCTGACAATTGTATTCTTACTATTCTGGCTTGTTCCGTTGTGTTCGCCTTTATGGAACTCATTTAACCTCCTGAGTAAAGCGTCTTGTTCGTTGACATCTTTATTGACTTCATCCAAAAATTCCACCTTTAAAAGTTCAATTCCTTCTTGTCTGTTGGGTGTGAGTTCCCTATCGCGACTTGCACTTCTCGTTCCCGAGTTGTTTTCCATCTTGCATAGATTCTATATAGTTTGAGTAAACTTTTTGTTTATTTTTCCTTAATTTGGAGTGAAATCTACAAATTGACCTCTTTCTATAACATTTGAAAATGATTTCTCACTCTCTTTCAACCCTAATGTTCGATTGGATATCTAAGCTATTTCTCGTTGTGTGTAATGATTCCTTTTCTTACTCTTTTTCCGAGTTACTAAGCCTTGTATAATCATAATTAGTAAAGATAGTATTCTTACTATAGAATTTTAAACTAAAAGTTTGAAAATGCTTTTATGATTTTCAATGGTTTTAACATTAGTGAATGTTAAATCTCGTTGTTGGAGACGTCCCAATAATGGGTTTTCTCATTTATTGGTGTAGAAATATTTTTATATCTTGATATGAATATGGATGTTCTTGTCTGATCAACAAGAGTATCACCGTTTCATTGAAAAGATACCTATATTTTCTAATAACTATAATTTCTCCTTCTAAGTTTCGAGGACGAAACTTTTTAAAAGGAGGGGTGATTGTAACGCCCGTAATTTGGATCGTTAATATATTTCAAAAATAATTTATTAATCAAATAAAATTTGATATTTAAAGTAATTAAAGTAAAAATAATTCAAAGAAATATAATTTTATTATATTTTGAAGAAAAGTATTTATTTTGATAGTTTCGAAATGTTTAAAAATAGTTTAAACCGTGTAAAACTTTTTATTTCGAAATAAGGGCGTATCGGGGGGAAAATGACAATTCTTTTGAACGTTGGGTAAACGAAATTGGAAGTGGGTCGTATGAATACTCAATTTTCTTGTAATCTCGTGTTTAAAAACTTTGGTCTTGACGGAATTTGCGTTTGACTTACGGATTTAATTATTATTGAAACGAGTCAAAACCGACTCGTAAAAATCCCGACTAAAAATCCCGCACCTTCCTTTCCTCCTTTCCTTTCTCCCTTCACGCGCACCACCCCTTCCTTTCTTCATTTTTCTGGTTTTTTCTTTGTTCATCAACATTCAAACTCAACCAAAAACATTTCAACAAAAATTCAAGCTGTTTTGGCCATAATTTCTTCGTTTCTTATCGGTTTTTCACGAAATTTACCTTTCCGGAATCCTCTCGTCGCGATCTACAACTTGGTATAATTTAATTTCAGTTTTCTTGAAGTTTTTTTAAGACCAATTTTCGGAAATTTCGGTTTATATACTTATCTTTGTGTTTTAATTGTTTATTTAGGTGAAGAATTGGAGGACGAGTTCGGGGACTCGTATATTGTAGAGGATAGCGGCTAGTTGTTGTTAAGGTTTCGGTTTTGAGGTGCTAATTGCTCATTTTCTAGCTTAAGGTAACATATTTCGAGTTACTCGACGAATTATCGTCACAATCTTTGTTGTTTTTGTATGATTGGTGATTTTTGGTTGAATAGTAGTTTTCACATGTAAAATTTGTTGCATGCATGCTTAATTTGTGCCTTTTGTTAGTTTAAATTATCAAAGTTGAATTGGAAACGATTAATTAATGTTCAGACGGTCTTTTACTAAACAAAAATGGAAAAAAATGGTGGTGTAGGGGGACGGGCAAAGAGGCGGCAAGAGCCGTGGGAGCCCACGGCTAGCCCACGGTTGGCCCGGGTCGGTCCGTTGCTTGTTTCGCGGTTTTCCATGCAAAATTTGTCATTTCAGGTTTATTAATGACTTAGTTAGTATGAGTACACTTTAGGAATTGAATCATATAAGTAATAAAAATTATGTTAATGGTAAAACTATGCTTATATTAATAGTTATCACATGTTAGGCTAGTTTGCAAAATGAATTTGTAAATAATAGGCTCAGAATGAATTATATAGGGATAATTGTAATGTTTTGTTGATTGTCAAAAACGAGCCTTAGTCCCTTTGGATCGATGCGATGTCGATTAATTGAGTGATTGGTCAGCCGCAATTTGACCCGTACCTGTCGCAGGGCTGGGGTTGCGGGTAAAAATTCGGTTGTATGAATTAGATAATCGGCCTTTTTCTTGCTTTATGCCATTTATTATATCTTTATTCCACATGTTTAGTTAGTTGAATTTAAGTAGCTTCTTATATTGTAGAAACGGCCCTAGATTCCCTGAAGCCTTTAATTTGGATAATATTGTTAGAATTGGAAATTTGTGTTGAGGATTCTGTTGGTTTATCTGCTGAATAGACATTTATATAGCCTTTCACATGATACAATGTTAGAATTTATGTTGGTAAGTAGGACTTTTTGCCCTCTTAAGGTTAAGTGGGTGTCTTACTTGACTTGTGTGGTGAGTCTTGTGTGGTGTGGGCTAAAGTATTCAAGCTGGGACTATTTGGGACTAAGTCCTAGGTGAGTATTTCGGCCTTCATCATAGATAGGTCTTTATAGTCTTTGACGAGTATATGTTCACTGCTTGATAGCCTTTGTGTTCCTGACTAGTGGATTTATATCCAAGTTGGGGCATGACCTCAGGTACTTATTTTGATAGTATGGGGTCAGCTTAAGTACTAGCCAACCCTTTGGTGGACTCCTTAGGGTACTCACTTTGTTTTTAGAAAAATTGTGGGTCTTGGGTGCGGTGGTGTGTATCCGCATGTCTAGGTCTGCGCAGATTTTAGGCTAGGGTTGTGTTGTCTCTTGGCCATGTTTTATTAATATTAACCGCTGAGCCAAGATACCGGTTCGATTACCTTCCCTACCTCGTGGTATAGACTCGAGTTACAAAGTGACTATTGACCGTACTAAGAACTTATGCCTGTCTTTGATATATTGCCCTTTCTTGTTTGATGATTCTATGAATCATAGAAGGTGAGATGCAAGCCGGCTATGGTTGATAGAGTTTGGATTACTATTTGTTAAATGATTCACATGATAGTTTAGTTTGGTCAGTTTAGGGGTCATAGGTTAGATTACGGGGGTAATTACATGGTTTATCATATTGTTTACATGTTACATTACATGTTACATTAATTTTGACGATTCGTGGCTGGGAGGACTCGAGGTTACTCCCCACTGAATTGTGGCTTTCGTGTTTGTATAAAATGCGATTGGCAGGTTGTTGATGCTTTGTTGGGGTCACAGACGAGCTAGTGAGCAAGGAACCTTGGACCTAGTTTTTGGCTATTCTATTAGTAAACCTTTTACCTTTTGGTTTTGTATATTATTTGAAGGGACATATGTCTCCCTTTTCTATTTTGGGTTTGTATCTTTACTTTTTCTTATCATTAGCTATGTATGTAAAGTAGCTCATTAGCAACGCAGGTTTTGGCTCCCGCCTCTTGGGAATGTTGGATATGTTGTGATTGGTTTAGAAAATTTTTGAAATTACAGGTTTTTGGCTAGTTGAACCAATTACAAACATATCCTACCAGTTTTTTTTCGTAGAATTTACGTAATTAATTAAGGCTAGATTTAAGGGTGTCACAGTTGGTATCAGAGCCTATTGCTCTCGACGCACGTTTGTGCACCCCACTTAGAATCACTTGACCTTTAAAAAAATAAACTTGAGAGATGGGTAGGATGGGTAGAGTTAGGATTTTATGTGGTAGTCTGTTTGTGATTTCTAATTGTTAGGTACTAATTGATTTTCTCTTTTGTAAGATGGCTCTCCAATAGAGGTAGATAATGCAATCTTACCTTAGTTTTCCAATCTCATTGTTTATTCGTCTTTCAAATTCCTCTTCTCTCGCCTTGGTAACTACCTTTCAATTCTTTCTCCCGATTCATCTTAGGTTCGTTTTCTTCTTATAATAAAGTCCATGTGGACACCTTCCTTTTATTCCGCAGGATAGTTCGCCCTTGTTCAAAGAGAACCCGATTTTGAGAGAATGTAACTTTGGAGGGCGTGAATGAGTTGAGAAATTGATTGGTTAAGGTTTGAGTGGTATGGGAGAATATAACTTGGGATCCTTTGGTTAGACTTGTTAGTTGTGCATGATATGAGAGCCTAGTGAGTTTGGAACACCTTTGGATTTATGTCTATTGAGAGCTTGTTTGTTATAGATGATTGAGCATGAGGTACTACCTTAGCACATAAGATGGTATGAACCTAAGCTACTTCATTTGAGAGTCTCGATGTTTCTTAGGGAGAATTAAAGGAATGATTGTCAGCCCTAATCCTTGTAGGCCTTGAAAGGAATACAATAGGACATTGACGTTGCTTAAAGGTTTGGTATCGTACTTTGGAATTAGTTAGTTTGTTAAACCTTTTGAGTTGACCAAATCTAGTATAGAGTAGCCCTTGTTGACCTTTTTAATCATATCTGAATTTGGGAATTTTGGTGGAAAGTTGTTCGATGTAGTTCGTGAGTTCAAGGATGTGATTTCAATTTATGGTATCGGAGACTAGAAGTATTAAGTGGTGAGATGATGGAGTAGACAAGCTATGGTACTTGGGGATGACATAGTAAGTGAAGTTCAATGACGAGAATTGTAAAGGAGATACTTTGGGACATGGGTGGTAACAAATGAATTTGTGTGGTGAATTGATTTTGGCTCTTAAAACCAATTGAGTTGAGGAATACCTACCATTGTGGAGTCCTTGTTAGTCTTATAATTTGGTAGACTTTTGGGGCTTTGTTGAGCACCTTAGTGGTGTAACCTTATCATATCAATCTTAAGCTTTGATGAGTGTTTGGTAAGCGGTAACCCTTTCATTGTGCCGCTTCTATTCTCCTTTCCTTTTCTTTAACGTTCGTTGAACCTTGTTTTTATGCCAAATCCTACGAATCTTCTTCTTGCCCGAGATATCTTCTTAACTCGAATACCTCTTATTTAGGTCAACCGTTATCTTTACGGACCGACTCCTTAGTTTCCTAACTTGTCAGATTCATGCACCCTTCGGAAATGTTTCACCGTTTCTCTATTCCTTTATCACTTCTTATCTCCTTAGTATAGTTGGTACCTTATTGACCATGTTTACAGAGTTAGTGAGATGTGACTTGAGAATATAGGTTTGACTAAGTAGTCGAGTTTGTGATTGGCTTCCATAATCACTTTGGAGATGAGAGTTTGATAATGTATATGTTACCGTGCAAGAAATGTTAAATGTAGGATTATTAGTTGATTTTAGTGAGTGATATTGATTACTACTTGAGGTATGGTATGAGAGTGAGAGTAAGCTACATTATTCGGAGGTTTTAGCACTTGTTTTGGTAACTAGAAAGGGTAATGGTATGGTTGACACCAATTGTTAGGCTAAGGAACATAATTTCAATTTATGGTTTTAGGAACTCTGGAGTGATAAAATGTTGTTACAATTATGACCTTGTTCCGTGAGAAATTGAGGGTAAGCAAGTTTAGGATATCAAATTTGAAAGAATACTCCTTGGGGATGTTGATGACCAGAATGGATTGGTGATGTAATTTGGTATTAGTTGGCTCTTGTGAGTTCTGGAGTTGAGAGAGACTTAGTCTTGAGAAGAATTTGTTAATCCTATAGTTTTATAGACCTTGAGGTAGGTCGCATTGAGTACTTGAGATGATGGGACGGTGTTGTAGCTGAGTGTAGTTCCGCTTTTGGCAATCCTTAATAAATAAAAGGATAGAGGAATGTGAGATCCTATTAATTTTTCGGATTTTGGGGTTGGTATGTCACTACCTTGTTTTGAAATGAAAACCTTGTAGAATTTGAGGAACCCATAGTTGACACTAGTTGGATACGAATATAACTTTGTTGGAAGCCTTGACCTTAGGCTTGTGAAAGTTGTTTTGGAATGTTATTGTAAATTTGGACTTTATATCTAATCCTTTGAGGAATCTTTCTATTGGAATTGGAATATTGTTGGGAAATAGGATTGTGAACCTTTCTCGATGTACCGATCTTCCTAATTCCGATCTCTGACAATTGTATTCTTACTATTTCGGCTTGTTCCGTTGTGTTCGCCTTTATGGAACTCATTTAACCTCCTGAGTAAAGCGTCTTGTTCGTTGACATCTTTATTGACTTCATCCAAAAATTCCACCTTTAAAAGTTCAATTCCTTCTTGTCTGTTGGGTGTGAGTTCCCTATCGCGACTTGCACTTCTCGTTCCCGAGTTGTTTTCCATCTTGCATAGATTCTATATAGTTTGAGTAAACTTTTTGTTTATTTTTCCTTAATTTGGAGTGAAATCTACAAATTGACCTCTTTCTATAACATTTGAAAATGATTTCTCACTCTCTTTCAACCCTAATGTTCGATTGGATATCTAAGCTATTTCTCGTTGTGTGTAATGATTCCTTTTCTTACTCTTTTTCCGAGTTACTAAGCCTTGTATAATCATAATTAGTAAAGATAGTATTCTTACTATAGAATTTTAAACTAAAAGTTTGAAAATGCTTTTATGATTTTCAATGGTTTTAACATTAGTGAATGTTAAATCTCGTTGTTGGAGACGTCCCAATAATGGGTTTTCTCATTTATTGGTGTAGAAATATTTTTATATCTTGATATGAATATGGATGTTCTTGTCTGATCAACAAGAGTATCACCGTTTCATTGAAAAGATACCTATATTTTCTAATAACTATAATTTCTCCTTCTAAGTTTCGAGGACGAAACTTTTTAAAAGGAGGGGTGATTGTAACGCCCCGTAATTTCGGACCGTTAATATATTTCAAAAATAATTTATTAATCAAATAAAATTTGATATTTAAAGTAATTAAAGTAAAAATAATTCAAAGAAATATAATTTTATTATATTTTGAAGAAAAGTATTTATTTTGATAGTTTCGAAATGTTTAAAAATAGTTTAAACCGTGTAAAACTTTTTATTTCGAAATAAGGGCGT
The DNA here is from genome assembly GCF_048544455.1 of Silene latifolia. Classification (NCBI taxonomy): domain Eukaryota; kingdom Viridiplantae; phylum Streptophyta; class Magnoliopsida; order Caryophyllales; family Caryophyllaceae; genus Silene; species Silene latifolia. Next base: position 164,152,787 of record NC_133536.1, on the reverse strand, counting down.
ATCGGGGGGGAAAATGACAATTCTTTTGAACGTTGGGTAAACGAAATTGGAAGTGGGTCGTATGAATACTCAATTTTCTTGTAATCTCGTGTTTAAAAACTTTGGTCTTGACGGAATTTGCGTTTGACTTACGGATTTAATTATTATTGAAACGAGTCAAAACCGACTCGTAAAAATCCCGACTAAAAATCCCGCACCTTCCTTTCCTCCTTTCCTTTCTCCCTTCACGCGCACCACCCCTTCCTTTCTTCATTTTTCTGGTTTTTTCTTTGTTCATCAACATTCAAACTCAACCAAAAACATTTCAACAAAAATTCAAGCTGTTTTGGCCATAATTTCTTCGTTTCTTATCGGTTTTTCACGAAATTTACCTTTCCGGAATCCTCTCGTCGCGATCTACAACTTGGTATAATTTAATTTCAGTTTTCTTGAAGTTGTTTTAAGACTAATTTTCGGAAATTTCGGTTTATATACTTATCTTTGTGTTTTAATTGTTTATTTAGGTGAAGAATTGGAGGACGAGTTCGGGGACTCGTATATTGTAGAGGATAGCGGCTAGTTGTTGTTAGGGTTTCGGTTTTGAGGTGCTAATTGCTCATTTTCTAGCTTAAGGTAACATATTTCGAGTTACTCGACGAATTATCGTCACAATCTTTGTTGTTTTTGTATGATTGGTGATTTTTGGTTGAATAGTAGTTTTCACATGTAAAATTTGTTGCATGCATGCTTAATTTGTGCCTTTTGTTAGTTTAAATTATCAAAGTTGAATTGGAAACGATTAATTAATGTTCAGACGGTCTTTTACTAAACAAAAATGGAAAAAAATGGTGGTGTAGGGGGGACGGGCAAGCGAGGCGAGCGCGTGGTGCCCACGGCTAGCCCACGGTTGGCCCGGGTCGGTCCGTTGCTTGTTTCGCGGTTTTCCATGCAAAATTTGTCATTTCAGGTTTATTAATGACTTAGTTAGTATGAGTACACTTTAGGAATTGAATCATATAAGTAATAAAAATTATGTTAATGGTAAAACTATGCTTATATTAATAGTTATCACATGTTAGGCTAGTTTACAAAATGAATTTGTAAATAATAGGCTCAGAATGAATTATATAGGGATAATTGTAATGTTTTGTTGATTGTGCCGAAAACTGAGCCTTAGTCCCTTTGACTGATGCGATGTCAGTTAATTGAGTGATTGGTCAGCCGCAATTTGACCCGTACCTGTCGCAGGGCTGGGGTTGCGGGTAAAAATTCGGTTGTATGAATTAGATAATCGGCCTTTTTCTTGCTTTATGCCATTTATTATATCTTTATTCCACATGTTTAGTTAGTTGAATTTAAGTAGCTTCTTATATTGTAGAAACGGCCCTAGATTCCCTGAAGCCTTTAATTTGGATAATATTGTTAGAATTGGAAATTTGTGTTGAGGATTTCATCGTTGGTTTATCTATTTGAATAGACATTTATATAGCCTTTCACATGATACAATGTTAGAATTTATGTTGGTAAGTAGGACTTTTTGCCCTCTTAAGGTTAAGTGGGTGTCTTACTTGACTTGTGTGGTGAGTCTTGTGTGGTGTGGGCTAAAGTATTCAAGTGGGACTAGTCGGGACTAGGTCCTAGGTGAGTATTTCGGCCTTCATCATAGATAGGTCTTTATAGTCGTTGACGAGTATATGTTCACTGCTTGATAGCCTTTGTGTTCCTGACTAGTGGATTTATATCCAAGTTGGGGCATGACCTCAGGTACTTATTTTGATAGTATGGGGTCAGCTTAAGTACTAGCCAACCCTTTGGTGGACTCCTTAGGGTACTCACTTTGTTTTTAGAAAAATTGTGGGTCTTGGGTGCGGTGGTGTGTATCCGCATGTCTAGGTCTGCGCAGATATTAGGCTAGGGTTGTGTTGTCTCTTGGCCATGTTTTATTAATATTAACCGCTGAGCCAAGATACCGGTTCGATTACCTTCCCTACCTCGTGGTATAGACTCGAGTTACAAAGTGACTATTGACCGTACTAAGAACTTATGCCTGTCTTTGATATATTGCCCTTTCTTGTTTGATGATTCTATGAATCATAGAAGGTGAGATGCAAGCCGGCTATGGTTGATAGAGTTTGGATTACTATTTGTTAAATGATTCACATGATAGTTTAGTTTGGTCAGTTTAGGGGTCATAGGTTAGATTACAGGGTAGTTACATGGTTTATCATATTGTTTACATGTTACATTACATGTTACATTAATTTTGACGATTCGTGGCTGGGAGGACTCGAGGTTACTCCCCACTGAATTGTGGCTTTCGTGTTTGTATAAAATGCGATTGGCAGGTTGTTGATGCTTTGTTGGGGTCACAGACGAGCTAGCGAGCAAGGAACCTTGGACCTAGTTTTTGGCTATTCTATTAGTAAACCTTTTACCTTTTGGTTTTGTATATTATTTGAAGGGACATATGTCTCCCTTTTCTATTTTGGGTTTGTATCTTTACTTTTTCTTATCATTAGCTATGTATGTAAAGTAGCTCATTAGCAACGCAGGTTTTGGCTCCCGCCTCTTGGGAATGTTGGATATGTTGTGATTGGTTTAGAAAATTTTTGAAATTACAGGTTTTTGGCTAGTTGAACCAATTACAAACATATCCTACCAGTTTTTCTGTAGAATTTACGTAATTAATTAAGGCTAGATTTAAGGGTGTCACAGTGACAATGCTGCACGGCCCAACACTCGGAGCCGTAAAGTAAGGCAGGCCTAATTGTCGTGCGATAAAATTTTCCCTTTAATCTTTGGGGCATATCTTTATCGCATAGAAACCCTGAAGCACTCTTCCATTTCAACCATCCCGTTTTAATTCTGTGAGCCGCATCTCCGTCTAACTCCCCATTTTTTTTAATAATAGATCCTAGATATCTGAAGAAATCCAAACCCTCAACAACCTTCCCATCGAAAATAATACTCCCCGCCTATGTCGATCTCAACCCCGCCACCTTAGTGAACTTACACCTCAAATACTCAGTCTTACTCCTGCTCAGCCTAAACCCATGAGTCTCTAAAGTCTGCCTCCACAATTCCAACTTTCTCTCCACCCCCTCTTTTGTCTCATCAATCAACACAATATCATCAGCAAATATCATACACCAAGGGATTTCGTCCTGAATATCCCTTGTCAACTCATCCATAACTATAGCAAAGAGAAAAGGACTAAGTGCGGAACCTTGATACACCCCGATGGTACTAGGAAATTCTTCCGTTCTCCCAACATTAGTGCGAACACTTCTACTATTTCCCTCGTACATGTCCTTTATGAGGTCAATATATTTTCACAACACACCCTTTCTCGCCAAAGCCTGCCAAAGTACTTCTCTTGGTACCCTATCATATGCCTTTTCCAAGTCAATAAACACCATATGTAAGTCCTTCTTCTTGTCCCGATGGTATTCCATCAACTGTCTCATGATAAAAATCGCATCCATAGTCGATCTCCGGGGCATAAATCCAAATTGGTTATCCGAGATGTCTACACACCTCCTAAGCCTTTGCTCAATTACCCGCTCCCATAACTTCATCGTATGACTCATAAGTTTAATTCCCCGATAATTGGAACATTCTTGAACATCACCTTTGGTCTTGTACAAAGGGACAAGAGTGCTTCTCCTCCAAGCCGATGGCATCTTGTTGCTTCTCCAAATCTTGTTGAAGAGCATGGTTACCCATTCGATCCCTTTCTCCCCGAAGCACCTCCAAACTTATATGGGTATACCATCCGGTCCCTCTGCTTTATTTGACCCCATCTTCCTTAACGCCTTTCTAACTTCACTCTTTTGTATTCTACGCACAAATTCCCGATTAACCATGCTTGGTGTTACCTCTACATCCCCAAAACCTTGTTCTTGATGTCCATTGAATAAAGTATCAAAGTAAGAACTCCATCTAGCCATTATTTCGTTATCCTGAACCAGAACCTTGTCGTCCATATCTTTCACACACTTAACTCTCCCAATATCTCTCGTCTTTCGGTCTCTTATGCGAGCCAGTTTATAGATATCCTTCTCTCCTTCTCTCGTGTCCAACCTGGCATACACTTCTTGGTTAAATTTTGCCCTCGCATCCCGTACGGCCTTTTTAGCGGCTCATCTAGCCTCCTTGTACTTTTCAAAGTTCTCATCACTCATGCATTTCCCCAGAACCTTATAGCATTCACGTTTGGTCTTTATCGCTTGTCTCACCACATCGTTCCACCAAGATGTGTCCTTACTTGATAGTCTATTCCCTTTAGATTCCCCTAACACCTCCTTCGCCAAATCCTTTACAACATACTCTAATTTATCCCACGTTGCATCAATATCTTTCTCCTCGCAATCCGACCAAATATCGCTACTTCCAACCTTATCCAAAAATGCTTGTTGGTTTCCCCTTGTAGCTTCCACCACTTGATCCGTGCCTCACCGATTATCTTTCTCTTCCTCAAGTCTCTCTTACCCCGAAAATCAAGAACCACTAGTCTATGTTGTGTTGCGGCACTTTCCCCGGGTATGACTTTGCAATCGGTGTACTCTTTCCTCCACACATTCCTATACCAAAAGGAAGTCAATTTGACTAGCATTTCCTCCACTTCTATAAGTCACCAAATGAGAATGTCTTTTCTCAAATAAAGTATTCAGAACACCCAAGTCATATGCCAAAGCAAAATCTAATATGTCACTTCCTGCTTCATTTCTCTCCCCGAACCCAAAAGCCCCATGAATGTTCTCGAAGCCAACTCGACTAGTACCCACATGCCCATTGAGGTCACCACCAATGATCAATTTCTCTCCAATAGGGACTCGTTCTACAACCTCTTCCAAATCTTCCCAGAAGGCTCGTCGAAAAGAAGCATCCAAACCTACTTGAGGTGCGTAAGCACTTATAACAGTCACCACCTCATCCTCGACTACAAGCTTAATGCTCATAATCCTATCACTCTTTCTCGATACTTCTACCACATCATCGATGTAATCTTTATCAATGACAATACCCACTCCATTACGACTTTTGTCTTTACCCGTGTACCAAATCTTATAACCCCAAGGCGCTATCACCCTTGCTTTATCTCCGACCCACTTTGTCTCTTGTAGACACATTATATGCACTCTCCTCCTTTTCATAACCTCCCCTACCTCAGCTAATCTCCCTGTCAAAGAGCCAACATTCCAAGTACCAAAACGTAACCTACTACCCTTCCTAAAGTCATGTCCTGATTTCTTTACCCGCTCTTGACCATGCTTCCCAAATCCAAACCTATTTGACACCACACCCATACTTCGAGGTGGCACACCACTTTTGGGTGACGACCTAACAACCCATGCAAATTTTTCACTACACCCGGGTCTAGAAGATGTAGCGCACCCTTGCCTATTTGACACCACCCCCAGATGTAAAGATGGCGCGTCGCTTCCGGGCGACGACCTAGTGATGCCTGTCGTTGTGTGCACCAAAAATAATATTTATAATACCTATTAAAACTAACAGAAGTTAGTGGTAACAGGGTCAAACCACAGAGAGGCGGGGGAGTTTTTATTATTTAATATTATAGTCTTAGGGTAACAATGAGGGGGATTTTGATTTGGAACTAATTCTAAAGCAAATAGATTAAAACTAAATGCAAATAAAAGATGAAAAAGCAGTAAAGAAAATGACGTAAACCAATAATAAAAAGGAACTAGGATGATCGGCTCACTACAGCTTCGATGGCACATAAGTCTAGGTAGGTCTCGAAATACAATCGTGGGTGATGGGTATGACAAGTCCCCTTGGTCCATGTCAACTAATAGCCCCTCTCGGTCTATGCTATTAGTCCCTAGGTGTCACTAATACTAACTTTCGTTAGTAACCCTAATGCCTAAATCACTTACCTTTCAGTCTAGCAATTTAGTCGTCTTAATTCGTTAATCAAAGTCCTTCCCTATCTTTCGATCTACGGGTTGGTCAAAACTAAGCATCTAACAAGTCTCCGCTAGGTCTCATTGATAGATATTGCACTTAACGAATTAAACGAGGCAAATCAGACACGAAGGTCGGTCGATCGACCAGCTACTCCAGTCGACCGACCACCTGACTCAGTCGACCGACTAGATAAGCCAGTCGGTCGACCAAGCCCTAATCCGGGGTCACCTATTCTAATGCCATCTACGCTATAGATCGCCTACATCCTAGCAAGGGGTGATTTAGCTACGCATAATGGGTCTAATAAGAACGCATAAATTGATAAAAAGCATAAAGGAAAACATGATTGAAATTAAAGCAATAATAATACGATAATGAGATTAGGGTTTCGGGATCCTAACTACACAATTCTAATACTAACAATGAAATAAAGCAGTACTGAAAATAAAGAGCAAGAAAATACCGAATTGAATAGCAAGAAAGCGAATCCGAGAGCCAAACAAGAACTTTATTGAGAATTAACCAAGTATGTAAACTAAACTAATGTATGAATTGAGATCTAAAACTATGAACTAATGGAAACTAGATGATTGATACAGTGGAAAGGTATTACGTTATATAGCCAAGTCTCGTAATACTTTTCTTAAAACCTAATTACATATGGGCTTTCTAATCGTCTTTTATTTCCGTCAATCAGCTCAACTGGTCTACCGACCATCATCCATGGTCGACCGACCAAAGGTCGGGATTATAGAGGCTTCTGACTTGATTACAAAACTCGTGCTACAGCGTGCTTGGTCGACCGACCAAAGTGCCCAGTCGATCGACCAAAGGTCGGGGTGCAGCAATGCATTCTGACGAATTCTGCAGCGTGCACCGATCTTAAAACAGCTGCCATTTCTTCGTTAATTATCGGAATAAAGCGATTCTCATGGAGTTGGAAAGCTAAGAGGATAAGCTTTCATCTCCAATTGGAATCACTCGATTATCCGCTCTAGAACTCGAGATACTGCCATCTGAAGCAGGCTGCAATATCGTGAAGTGCTTCTTTGCTTGTTAAACTCGTACGCACCCATGCTTTTGCTATGTTTAGGCCTTGAAACGCGCACCAAGCTCATTCCTCGAGTAAATACCTCATGTAAAATCCTATGCTAAACACTCGGGAACGGATTCGGCTCATTTTCCGCTGGATTCTTCACATTTCTGCAATATTATACAAAAACACGAAAGTAGACAGAAATAGGGAAAATAGTAGCATAAACTACAAAATTGAGCTCTGAAATGCGTGTAAAATAAGGTGTAAAAGATCATATAAATGACACGCATCACCTAGCAACCCTCATATACTTTTTACTACATCCGGGTCAAAGAAGTGCAGCGCGTCGCTTCTGAGGAGACGCCCCAATGATGTTCAAATTCCGATTCATGTCCATAAAATGTGACTAAGTTTTTATGCTGGCTGCCACAGAGCTACCGCAACCCTCCTCCTTTATCCGGGCTTGGGACCGGCCGTGAATGCCTGAAGACACTCACAGGCGGAGTTCCTCTCTCACTACTCTCATGTAAGAAAATGTAAGAAACGCGAAATTATATACAATATTATAAAATGTAAAGATTATGGGAAGAAATATTTTACAATTAGTGGTTTGGGATAGGACTCCACCAAACTAGTTCAAGTTGTCGAGATTTTTTGTCCATAGAGCTCAAGGCTCTTAGAAGAAGATCAAAGGCTTGTGAACAAGCCCCAAATAAGCATAGGTATAGTTTGCTTAACTTCATAATAAAGCTTGGCCAAGGAGATTTTTCATTCATTTTCTTTTCCACTTTTCTCTTGGCACTTGAATATTTGTATTGCTTCAAACCAACAAGCCCATGATTCTTGTCAACGCTAGGGATGAAGTGTGGCTTATCTTCATCCGGAGACTTCCACTTGCCATCTTCTTTTTTCATTTTGGTGATGATGATAGCATTTTGATTACTCAATCCTTCCAAAGTAGAAGGAGAATTCTCACAACATTGAAGATCGGGTTCTTTAGAAGTTGAAATTGTGGATGTCAAATTTCCACAAGTGGCCTCATTTGCAAGTTTGTTCTTGAGCTTTTCCACCAAGTATCCTTTATATGATGATTTGACTTTTTGGAGGAGATCCAACATATCATCTCCAATAATCATAGTCTTTATAGGCAATAAGGAAGGGGCATTCTCCTTCTTCATGATAAGATATCTCAAATTTCTCAAGGATAGGCTCCTCAAGTAGAGTGATCTCACAAACTTCCTCTTCCTTATCCCATGAGTTCTTGCAAAACATGATCTTGTCATCATGGCTATCTTCATAGGAATCATAAATGGGGGCTTCATCTTTCTTCAATAATCCTTCCTCCACCATCTCAATGTTCACATCAAAAGACACACCCTCATACTCACAAAGGCTAAGAATATTTGGCTTACTCAACCTCGTGTCTTCTTCATCGAATACAACACTTTCATACTCACAAAAGCTCAAAAGGATTAGCTCCTCCCACTTCTTATCAAAGGTAAACCTTCAAACTCGTATTCATGATCAATGTCTAAGGAATGGTGAGGAGTAGTTACTTGGGCTTCTTTTATTTGGGCAATTTGGATCTCCAATTCCTCACCTTGGGTAACAATGCCTTGAAGAACATTGTCCCTATTTTGGCCTCCTCTAGCATTTGTTTGAAGAAGTTTTGTTGATCTCCCATCATTTAGAGGATCACATTTTGAATGGGTTCATCTTCTTATTGTGAGTGGTTGTGAAAGTGGTAGCATTGTAGTATTTGGAATTCATTATGAAGTGGGTATTGGGTGGGTGGTTGTTGTGGATATTGGATGTGGTGATTTTGGTGGGAAAACTTGGGGTAGTAGTTAGGATTTCCATTGTATGAATAGTAAGGTAGGTTTGTGTTGACTTACTCCTCAAACTCCCCATACCCATTGTAGTCATACTCAAAAGATCCACCACATATTCCTTGTACCAAGTCTTGGGTCATCATCATAGCCAAGATAAAGATACAACTACAAACATGGAAACAACAATAAAACGGTAAAAACGAACCTTGAGGAACAAGTTCCTCAAGGTTAAATCACAAATAAAAATAGACAAACAAGTAGAAACTTAATCACATATCACCATCCCCGGCAACGGCGCCATTTTGACGGTCAGATTGTCGTCGTGTCTCCCAATCAAACACATTTATATTCTCAACAAACAACTAGTTAGTGGTTAAGTCGAGGTCGATCCATGGGACGGTGTGCTTTGGGTTCTAAGTCTATATATCTCAATTTATGCTAGCGTCACAATTGATTTGGGTTTGTTTGGTGAGTCTAGACAAATAGAAGCAATAAAGTAAAACAAGCAATAAAGATGTAGACAAATAATAAAGGATACTAGGATATCATATGATCATAAGGGATTCATGGGAGTTGATCATACAAACATGTTCTCTACTAGAAGCAAGCACTTATTGTTGTGATGGGATCGAGTTAGTGTATATCTTACAATCCCTAAGAAGGTTTGGGTTCCGGAGCCGAATCGATTAGATTGTACAACACCTACAAATCGACTTAGTCCTTCCTATTTAATTATATGCATGGTCTAATAAGACTCGGATTGGTTTATGTCTTATAAGTCTCATTGAAAAGGTAAGTGATAGGTAAAAAATGCAAGGATTCATAGGCTCGCATTTCATCAAACATAACATGTGCATAAGTTGAAATCACAACAAGCAAGCAAATTAATTATGAAAACATATTAGATTAAGCATGAATCATTTCCCATGTTAGTTTCCCCTAATTACCCAATAATCCTAGCTAAGTAACTACTCACTTATTATCATGGAAAACATGTCATTAATGGTGTCAATCATCACAACAAGTATAAACATGATAAGAGAGTGAAGAAATAAACAATAAAGAGTAAAGAGTAAAGAGATTATACCAAACTTAAGATGAACAAATGGAAAGGAAAGAATAATGGAAGAAAACTTGATTGATTGATGAAGAGTTGTCAATTCTCCAATAATAACCCAATAATCTTCAATTACCCAATAATAATAAACTTGAATAATGATTAAGGAAAGATTAATGTGCAATTTTGTGGAATGGTTGATATTAATCTATTCTAATCTACTCCTAATCTAATCTAAGAGAACTTTCTACTATGGGAACTTCCCCCCTCTTGATTATTACAAATGGGGTATTTATAGTAGTGTATTACTAGGTTAAGTAAGGATAAATTAGTAAATAACAATGCTAAGTTTTAAAGTGGAGAAATGCAACTCTTTCAAGGAGATGAGCATATCGCGCTAGTGTCGTCATCATCCGCTCGGATCAGGGAGGGAGACACTCGGATTGTGAGGTGAGGAGACGACCGGCTTCTGCTCGGGACGCTCGGATCTCGAGAGGGAAAGATGAGCGTCTTCTGCCTAATCCGCTCAGATTGTTCCTCAGAATGGACCTTGCTTTTCCTCCTTTTGCATGCTCCTTATTCTTGTGTTGTCGGTCTTCGTTCTTGCCTCCTCTTTCACACTAGTCCATCCAATATCATCAATAAGCTTCCAAATATGCACGAGAGAAGGGAATTTCCGCCTAATTATCTTGTTTCCTACAAAACATACGAAATGCACTAGGAAAGCAAAATAGGAAGGAATTGACGGATAAAATGGCCATGAAATGCTATATTAGTATGCAAAATGGGTTCAATTAGGGGACTAAATGTGCGCAATTAGAGTCACAATAATCATCATAAGAGTTATGCCGACTTGTATCGCAGGGACATCGAGTTCGCAGTGGGTGACAAAGTCCTTTTAAAAGTGTCACCAATGCGAGGAGTGATGAGGTTTGGAAAGAAGGGTAAGTTGAGCCAGAAGTTTATCAGCCCATATGAGATTTTGGATCATGTAGGTGAGGTGGCTTACAGGTTAGCTTTACCAGCAGCGTTGGATCGAATCCACAACGTCTTTCATGTTTTACAACTCCGGAAGTATGTTAGTGGCCCGTCACATGTACTTGAGGTTGAGAACATCGAACTGGATGAGTCCTTATCTTATGTTGAGGTTCCTAAATATATCTTAGACCGCAAAGTAAGCAAGACAAGGAATAGCAAGACCGTCTTACTCAAGATGCTTTGGTGTAATCGTAATGTGGAAGAGGCCACATGGGAACCCGAGGAGGCTATGAGAGAACATTTTCCCACTCTTTTTGATCAGGTATGTTTGGTTACGGGGATAAAACCGTTGTCTTTTTAGGGGGGTAGGAGATGGTCGCATGTTGTTTTTGAGTTGGTCTTAATTAGCTTAGTGATGTTTTGTGTTAGTTTAGCTACGTTTGGGTCGTCTGGCCGGTTGTGTTGGGTGTTTTGTCTTATGTAGAAGTAGTTGTTTGGTTTTGTTGGTCTTCTTTTGTGTGTATAGTGTGAACTTCGGGGACGAAGTTATTTTTAAGGAGGGAAGAATGTAATACTACGGATTTCCTAAGATGATACTCGGCCGAATATGGCGTACTCGGCCGAGTAAGGGGTGTCGGGTATTCTTGATAGTTTACTGCCTAGGAATACTCGGCCGAGTATGGGGAATACTCGACCGAGTATGGGGAATACTCGACCGAGTAGAGAATACTCGGCCGAGTATACTACATACTCGACCGAGTATCCGATCTGACGGGTGTTGTTTTCTGCGGTTTGATTTAGAGATGATTAGAGTTATATAAAACGCGTTAATCAGTTTCTAATCACTTTTTACAAAACCTAAACATTTCAACGTAACTCTAATCCTCTCCAAATCTCTCTCAAGTGAGTGGATCGTTAGCAAGTTTTCTTTATCTTTCATTGTATCGTAGGTTTTGGTAAGTCCTTGATTTCATCAGTTCCTTTGATTAATCTTTTAGGGTTTTTGTTTGATTGCAGTTTCAGCACAATATTCTCCATACTGCATTCAAAATTCAAAACACTCAATTTTTGTGTTTTAAATAGGTAAACATCAATATACAAGGAAACAATTACCAAATAATGTCAGATTGAAAGTGAAATATTACAACTTTGAAATACCGAGCAAAATAGTAGCAAATAATAGCAAATAATAATAATTAAATAACAATAAATAGGTTAAGATGATTGCCTTTATCACCTAACAAATGGTGGTTGAGAGGCAGGAGAAAAAGATGTGCGTCATTTTTTCTGAAAAATGAATTTGGCTGAAACCCTAATTTTGGGAGATGAATGAAAGTTTAGAATTAGGAAACAGAGTGGGTTTGGGAAACTAAAGGGTTTTAATCGTGTAAAGGTTTTTTTAAGTAATTTTCCATATGAAACAATCACGCACACACACATAATCATCCAAGTCACATGCCCTGTCAGCCACCTCAAATGCCAAGTCACCTAAGCCAAGTGTTGTAAGCAACTTAACGGCTATAATTGGCGGTTTAAGAGTTAATGGTCACGTTAAGTGTAATTATGACACCTTAGGGTTACAATAATACCTGTAATTTCTAAGGCATGTACTCGGCCGAGTACACCGAGTACTCGACCAAGTGGAGCTCACTTGACCGAGTGAGGTACCAAGTAACACCTGGTCATTTTGTACCAGCTTCTGACAACGCACTTGACTGAGTGCCACCAAGCACTCGACCGAGTGACATGTCGTTGTCCATGATTACGCTTGTAAGCTTTTTTTTGTGGACCTTAGCCTTTTAAACTATCTGTAATACTACGAATTTCCTAAGCTGGTACTCGACCGAATATGGAGTACTCGGCCGAGTAAGAGGTGTTGGGTATTCTGGAAAGTTTACTGCCCCGGAATACTCGACCATGTAGATGATACTCAGCCGAGTATACTCCATACTCGACCGAGTATCCGGTCTGACGGGTGTTATTTTCCACGGTTTTATTTAGAGATGATTAGAGTTATATAAAACGCGTTAATCAGTTTCTAATCACTTTTTACAAAACCTAAACATTTCAACGTAACTCTAATCCTCTCCAAATCTCTCTCAAGTGCGTGGATCGTTAGCAAGTTTTCTTCACATTTCATTGTATCGTCGGTGTCGGTAAGTCCTTGATTTCATCAGTTCCTTTGATTAATCTTTTAGGGTTTGGTTTGAATTATGAATTGGGGAAAAGGGGTTTTGCATATGGTAATTGGAGTTTATGTGATTGTTGTTAGGTGAGGACTTCGTAGAGGAGCCGTTCTAGATTGCCTTGCTTGTGTCTCTTTGCAGTTTTGCTAAGGTAGGGTTTCCCTACTCAATTCCTGTTTAATTGATTTAAGATTATGTTGTATTATGTACGATGGATTGTCTGCTGATAATTGTTGGAGGGTTGGTGTTGGTGTGGTTGTTGTGATGGTTGTTGAGGGGAGTCACTTGCGGGAGTGGCTTAACGCTCTAGTTTCGCCTACTCTGAAACCCGCCACAGAAGGGGATGTGCACATTAATGAACAGGGTTATCGCTCGTTGATGAGCAGGGCTTAGGTGGGGATTGGCTGCGGTCCCCCACTAGCAGAGAGGATTACCTGTTGCGATGGGTAATCTGGTAGGGCTACACACTTCGGTGTGTAGTCGGTTATGTGGGAAATAATCTGTATACTTCCCTTAAACTCGAAGGATTATAACGAGTTTAACAATGATGATCAATGGTCATAAACAAAATACATAAACAAAGTATAAAGGATTTAGAATTAACCTTCGGTCCTAGCAAAATTGGCCTAAGAACAATATCAAAATTGATATTCGCCTATTAGTTGCACCCAAGACGATATGAGATATGCCCTTTGATTATGCTAGAAATCGATCTAAAATTTTCTGTAAAATTTAGTTGTTTTTGTGTTTTGTGATGAGAGAGAGGAGGCAAGGTCAAAAAAAGCATTAGGGTAGAAATAATTCTCTCCCTTTCTTTTTATACTGACCGAATTATCGAGTTAATTAGGAAAGAATAATACTTTCCTAATTTTCGGCCATCAGACCGAAATAAGGACTATCAGCTCCTTATTTTTGGTCTTTCCAAAAATAAATAATATGTGTTGAATTGTCATCTAGTGAGGATCGAACCCATGCCCTCTTGGTATGTGTACCCTCACTATTACCACTATGACACATTCATCTTGTTAATATTAAATACAACTGATTATATTTAATTACGAATTAACAGATTAATTTGTCCAAGCTAACATTAAATATATTTAACTAAATATAACTTATTATATTTAATTTACGAATTGACAGTTAATTCGTCTCAACTTAATATTCTTTAATTTTATTAAATAATTATCTCATCAACACATTGACTAACTTTTTAGTCATTTTGGGCATCAATGTGATTATATTTCTATAACCACATTTCTCAAACACATCCTATAGGTGTGACCTTTAGGGACCAGTTGATCACCGCCATCTGTATGATAATAACGTCAAACTTTCTAGCAAGCCAACCGTTATTAGGTAAATGTTAATCAACTGATTAAATATACGAAGTATACCCTTGTGAACCTATAAGAGATTTACAAATGTTATCACACTAATTTGTGGAGGACACAAGCTCCAACAAACTCCCACTTGTCCTCACAAGTGTATGTGCGATAACCGATTCTCATATCCTATAAAATTTCTCCCACTCAATGTAAAACAATTTGCAAATCCGAATTCACAAAGGTCGTATTTTACAAGCGATCAATATCAAGAGTGGTTTCCCCGACTAGAGAGTAACTTAACTGATAAACGAATCAACATTCAAGCATGGCCATGCATTTCAGTTACAACTCCTCGAGTGGCCCTGAGAAATAACTATACCTGATAAGGTTTGGATATTTTCCTCAACTCGAATCCTGCAGATGTAAGCACAGTATGAAATTACCCAGAAAAAATCTACTTAGCCTCCAAAGTTATGGCGGCATCGTGAGAAAGAAACCAAAGTCACCCAAAAACTGCCTTAATCTCAAGAGACAGTCGATAGTCAAAAGAATCGACTCTAGGAACACAATGGATGTCCTATCCACGACCTGGCACCGAATGATTTAAACATTTAGGACTCCATTACGTTGTCACAAAAAGTTGTCCTACGAGTTATCGTTATAATCTCGCATCTGTGATCGATCAGTCAACCGTTTGACTTATGGCTCGTTGAACCCACCATCAATCGACTGCACAATATAATAGCCGGAGTTATCAGCTCACATTGGCGATTACGGACCAAAACAAATATAATGTAATTCAGTTCATTTTGTGGCGTTCAATGTTGTCAGTACAATCCACATGAAAAACAAAATATTATAATAAAATGAAGAAGTTATAAATAGTATATGAAAAAGATAATGTATCAAATTCATAATCAAGTACTACAACTCAGGAACACGTTTAATTCCCATGGAAATGATGTGCCCTACATGGTTATCATAATTCAACGATTCAGTAGTAGAATCTGCTACAACACACTAAGAGTGAAGACGAACCGGACTGAGATCCGTTTGGAAGCTAGCATCTGCGTAACCGGTTGCGTATAGCTTAGTATCTCCTCCATAAGTCAATACCAAATCCTTAGTCCTCCCTAGGTACCTGGATTCTTTTGGTACCGACTCGTCATACTCAATGCATGTGCCATGTCTGGACGTGTGCATATCATGGCATACATGATTGATCATATAGCTGATGCATAAGGAGCACGATTCATGCGTTCAACCCCTTCAGGCGTCGTGGGTAACTGAGACTTGCTCAACTGTATCCCAGTCGTCATTGGAAGGTTCCCCTTCTTGGAGTTGGTCATGCTGAACTTCTCAAGAATCTTATCCAAATAAGACTCCTGACTAAGTGATAACGTCCGTCGTGATCTATCTCGGTAGATACGGATTCCCAAAATGCGCTGTGCCTCACCCAGATCTTTCATTTGGAAATGGTTCTTCAACCATCCTTTAACCGAAGATAGGAGAGGAATGTCATTCCCAATCAAGAGTATGTCATCGACATACAATATCAAGAATACAATCTTGCTCCCACTCGACTTGATATATAAGCATGGTTCCTCGACCGATCGAGTAAAACCATACTCTTTTATCACCTGGTCGAAACGATGATTCCAACTCCGAGAAGCTTGCTTAAGTCCATAAATGAAACGCTTAAGCTTGCATACTTTCTTAGGATGTTTAGGATCTATGAAACCTTCGGGTTGCACCACGTACAACTCTTCCTCCAAATAACCGTTTAAGAAGGCGGTTTTCACATCCATTTGCCAAATTTCATAATCATGAAAAGCGGCAATCGCTAAGATTATCCGAATGGAACGTATCATGACTACAGGTGCAAAACTCTCATCATAGTGCAATCCGTGCACTTGAGTGAAACCTTTTGCCACAAGTCGTGCCTTATAGGTATCTGGTTGCGCGTCTAAAGAACGCTTTATCTTGTAAAGCCATTTGCACTGTAGAGGTTTTACCTTATTAGATAAATCAACTAGATCCCATACGTCATTCTCATACATGGAGTCCATCTCGGATTGCATGGCTTCGAGCCATAGCTTTGAGTCGGAACAGGTCATAGCACCTTTATAGGTAGCGGGTTCATTACTCTCTAGGAGTAAAACGTCATTCTCCTCGACCATACCAATGTATCTGTCCGGAGGATGAGAGACTCTACCCGACCTCCTAGGTTCCTCAGGAATATTAACCATATCATCAGTTGGAGGAACAACTTCCTCCATCCGTTCCTCGGTTGTTGGTTCTGGAATCTCCGACAGCTCGAAGGTTCTATTACTCGTCTTGTTCTCGAGAAATTCTTTCTCTAAGAACGTCGCACTAGCCGCAACAAAAACTCGATGTTCGGTTGGCGAAATAGAAGTAATGACCAAATGTTCCTTTTGGATAACCTATAAAGTATGTCTTGACCAATCGCGGGCCGAGCTTATCCTCGTGTCTCCATTTGACATAAGCCTCGCAGCCCCAAACCCGAATAAAGGACAAGTTGGGGACCGTTCCCTTCCACATTTCATATGGAGTCTTGTCAACAGCTTTAGTCGGACTTCGGTTAAGTATAAGAGCAGCTGACAAAAGAGCATAACCCCATAATGAATCAGGTACTACCGTGTGACTCATCATGAATCGAACCATATCAAGTAAGATTCGATTTCTCCGTTCGGACACACCATTCAATTGAGGTGTTCCAGGTGGAGTTAACTGTAGAACGATTCCACAGTCTTTAAGGTGTTGATCAAACTCATTTGAAAGATATTCGCCACCCCGATCTGAACGGAGTGCTTTAACCTTTCTACCTAGTTGGTTCTGTACCCTGTTCTGGTATTCCTTGAATTTCTCAAAGGACTCACTTTTATGCTTCATTAAGTAGACATATCCGTGTCTACTTAAATCGTCCGTGAAAGTGATAAAATATCTATAACCATCTCTAGCGGTAATTGACATGGGTCCACATACGTCCGTATGTATGAGTCCTAATAGGTCACTAGCGCGCATTCCAACACCTTTGAAGGAAATTCGAGTCATTTTGCCAATGAGACATGATTCACACGTGTCATATGTAGAAAATTCGAATGCGGGAATATGTTGGAGCTGGTGTCCTCCACAAATTAGTGTGATAACATTTGTAAATCTCTTACAGGTTCACAAGGGTATACTTCGTATATTTAATCAGTTGATTAACGTTTACCTAATAGCGGTTGGCTTGCTAGAAAGTTTGACGTTATTATCATACAGATGGCGGTGATCAACTGGTCCCTAAAGGTCACACCTATAGGACGTATTTGAGAAATGTGGTTATAGAAATATAATTACATTGATGCCGAAAATGACTAAAAAGTTAGTCAATGTGTTGATGAGATAATTATTTAATGAAAATTAAATAATATTAAGTTGAGACGAATTAACTGTCAATTCGTAAATTAAATATAATAAGTTATATTTAATTAAATATATATAAGGTTAGTTTGAAAGAATTAATCTGTTAATTCGTAATTAAATATAATCAGTTGTATTTAATATCAACAAGTTGAATGTGTCATAGTGGTAATAGTGAGGGTACACAAGCCAAGAGGTCATGGGTTCGATCCTCACTAGATGACAATTTAACACACTTTATATATTTTTGGAAAGACCAAAAATAAGGAAATTTAATTCCTTATTTTCGGATCACATTGGCCGAAATTAGGAGATGTAAATCTTTCCTAATTGATTTCGGATTTCGGTCTATATAAAAAGAAAGGTGGAGAATTATTTCTAACCTAATTCTTTTTCTGACCTAGCCTCCTCTTTCTCATCACAAAACACAAAAACAATAAAATTTTACAGAAAATTTTAGATTGATTTCTAGCATAATCAAAGGGTATATCTTGGATCATCTTGGGTGCAACTAATAGGCGAATATCAATTTTGATATTGTTCTTAGGCCAATTTTGCAAGGACCCGAGGTTAATTCTAAATCTTTTTACTTATGCTTATGTATTTTATTTTATGACCTTAGATCATCTTTATTATATCGTTATAATCCTTCATGTTAAAGGGAAGTATACAGATTATTTCCCACAAGTGGTATCAGAGCCTTTGGCTACGATTTTAATTTTGATGATTTTCATAAAATTTGTATGTAAACGATAAGATTTTCGAGAAGAAAAAATTAGGGTTTCG
Source organism: Silene latifolia (assembly GCF_048544455.1). Classification (NCBI taxonomy): domain Eukaryota; kingdom Viridiplantae; phylum Streptophyta; class Magnoliopsida; order Caryophyllales; family Caryophyllaceae; genus Silene; species Silene latifolia. Next base: position 164,134,245 of record NC_133536.1, on the reverse strand, counting down.
TTTTTTGGATCGAAATTTTTTTTATGCCGTTTTGTTGTGCCGTTTTTTTTTCCTGTTTGATGATAGTTCTTCCATTCTATTTTTCATATTATAGTTTATAATCAGTTAAAATTATCATATGAAGAATTGGTAGTTTTTGATTTAATGCAGCTTAAGTTAAAATCAAATGGAATCGTCATGTTTATGATTAAAAGATTGTTTTTGCTATATAGTTTTTGGCATATAAATTAATCATGTTTATTATTTCATATGCTAATCATGTTCTAATAGCAAAGGTAAACAATTGATCATCAAATCTTGATTTAGGGCATAATTGCCGCAAAAAGAAAAGGAAAAAAAAAGAGGCCGTTTTTTTTTAGGGTTTACGAAAAAAAAAAAAAATTATGTTAATTTTATTTTTGGTAAACCGTGAAAAAGAAAAAAAAAATTAGGAAACTTTTTTTTGGCTTTTGCCGAAAAATTAGAGTATTTTTTTTGGAAAGTTTTTTTTCTTCCCTTGTTTTTCCTATTTACCTAATTAGAATAGGAAAGGAGTTGTTTTTTTTATTTTTTTTCAGCCGTGTCAAAAAAAAAAAGGGGGACTTTTCGTTTTTTGGCCGAGTAATATTTAGAGAATTGGATTTTATTTTTCTTTATTTTGGCCAATTAGTTATTGTAAATCGGTTCACAATTTAATGATACCGAGTTATTTTAAAGCAGTATAAAATTTTTGACGGATAGAATTCATATTACAAGTATAATATGGATTAAGTATGAAATTAATGTGATTAAATTGCGGAATTGTCACGTATTTAATTTTGCAATCGGTTGTAATTTGTAATACTTAGTGTGGCCTTAGTCAATTATGTTTTCCTAATGAAGGAAACATAATTTTTATGTAATTATGAGATCTCGAATCTCCTTTATTTTAGTTTTGGGTTTTGAAATTAGAATGTAATTAATAGGTCAATTATGTAATTTTAATTATTGTAATTTCAAAGAAGACTAAAGATGAAGATTCAAGCTCACTCCCGCTACATGGATCAAGATGGAACATCAAGACAAGCTTCTCGGGTCCAAGGATGGATTCCAAACTTGTATTTATTGTTCATTTTGATAGGATAGGCCACACTAGGACTTTTACTGTTTTTTTTTTTACGTTTTTCATTATTGCTTTTCATTCACATGCTAGTAATTGCATCATATTTCGCCTAAAACCAAACCACCTACTACTAAAATGCATGAAAATTGACTCATATAGGTTGTATGTTAGTTTTCACGGACATGCAGATGTCACAGTCTTTAAGCCATCACCTTAGTTTAAATCATTCTCGCATGCTAGATTATAGTTCACTTAAAATGAATTAAAAAGTTGATGGGATCTTCCTCTAAAACGGAAATTGAGATTAGTCTTTATAAGGGCAAACATCTATGAGTCCCTTCTTCGTCGGTAGGCCTAATATGACCCCTTCTACGTTGGGTAAGTAGTTGTGTTGACTTAGTTTACCTCAACATCATAGTCCGAAGAGTTTCTCGTGATTATGATGGACTATAGATAGAATTTACAGAAATTTATCGACCAAGAATTCTAACGGTAGAATTAGCTAAAAGGTTAGCTTATCAATTTACAGATAATTGAGTCTTGGGGTCATTTATATAATTCTTGAGGGAGGTCAATTGTATAAATGTCTTTGAGTCTTCGCGTTATGACATTAGTTCATTAGACTTAAAATAAAAACGATGCATGCTTATTATTTTATTCTTCTTTTGATGTAGAACACGCTAATTATCAATTATCTTGTTACAACAAATGGTGGAAATAACGCAATCCCAATGCCTAGTGCCACACTAGATCGTTCGTCCTGGCTTAAAATGTTCATGGACCAAATGAATCAGTCCACTCGATTGAAGAATGATGGGTCCAATTTTTATGGATCGGGAGGCGGCACTACGGAATGTCGCCATCGCTGCGACGGTAAGCTCGGGTATTTAATCGAGCCAATACCGGTCAACCAGGCCCAAATGTAGAAGCCAACGAGTCACTCGCTTATAGTGATTTCGTTATGGAAGCGGGTGCGATAAAGAACGTACTCATCTTTGCAATGGAAACCAATTTGCAGAGACGCTTCATTGCCCAAGGTGCAAACAAGATTTTCACCACGCTCACTAATGAGTTCTCAAAAGCACCGAGAATCATCACATATGAGCATACCTGTCGCTTCTTTGATGCGAAACTCCAGAAGGTCCAACCGGTTAGCCCACACATTCTTCACATGATTGAGAATGTCGTCGAGCGGAGTCACTGAATTGTAGAATCGGTGAGAGCATTGTCATTGACCGAATGCTTCATTCTCTTCACGATGGTTTTGCCCTTTTCGGGCGAACTACTACATGAATGACTTGAAAAAGAGTCCTCATGAGCTACACTCCCTTCTCGTCGCACCGAGAAGGATATGAAATTGAGTGGGAGCATGAAGCAGGATGTTCTCACGATTCACAACAAGAGTAAAGGTAAGGGTAAGGCTCATGGCGACCTAGTTGTAGGTAAGCCAAAGTTTAAGAAGCCAGAAAACGGTAAGAGTGCGCCTGGTGATACTAGTTGCTCACAGGGCAAGACAAAGAGCAAGGGCGGTGACATAGAGTGCCACCATTTTCACAAGACTGAACATTGGAGGAGGAACTGTCCCGTCTACCGTGAGGACATCAAGGCAGGCCGCGTCGTTCCTGTTGGTATGTCATCTTATATTCATATGATTGAGATTAACCATGCAAGTTTCGGAACTTGGGTACTAGATACTGGTTGTGGTTCTCATCTGTGTAATCATTTGCAGGGCCTAAAGAACATCATACCTCTCGAAAAAGGTGATGTGGATCTGCGAGTCGGGAATGGAGCACGAGTAGCTGCTGCCTCGAAGGGAACATATGTAATCCAACTCCCTAGTGGTTTTGAGTTATCTTTAAATAACTGTTACTATGTACCCAGTTTATCTAAGAACATTATTTCTGTTTCCGTACTTGTTAAAGACGGTTTTACATTTTCAATAAAGGATAATAGTTGTATTTTCTCTTTTAATGAAATGATTTATGGCAAAGCAGTTTCCATGAATGGAATTTATATCTTAGATCAAACCACGGAAGTATTACACATGAATAATAAGAAATTAAAGGTTGGTGACAAAGATCAAACTTATCTATGGCATTGTCGAATGGGACACATAAATGAGAAACGCGTAAAGAAACTCGTCGATAATGGTACTATTCCCTCATTCGGATTTTCTGCATATGGCACGTGTGAATCATGTCTCATTGGCAAGATGACTCGAATTTCCTTCAAAGGTGTTGGAATGCGCGCTAGTGACCTATTAGGACTCATACATACGAACGTATGTGGACCTATGTCAATTACCGCTAGAGATGGCTATAGATATTTTATCACTTTCACGGACGATTTGATTAGATACGGATATGTCTACTTAATGAAGCATAAAAGTGAGTCCTTTGAGAAATTCAAGGAATACAGAATAGGGGCAGAACCAACTGGGTAGAAAGATTAAAGCACTCCGTTCAGATCGGGGTGGCGAATATCTTTCAAATGAGTTTGATCAACACCGAAAGATCGTGGAATCGCTCTACGATTAACTCCACCTGGAACACCTCAATTAAATGGTGTGTCCGAACGGAGAAATCGAACCTTACTTGATATGGTTCAATCCATGATGAGTCACACGGTAGTGCCTGATTCATTATGGGGTTATGCTCTTTTGTCAGCTGCTCTTATACTTAACCGAAGTCCGTCTAAAGCTGTTGACAAGACTCCATATGAAATGTGGAAGGGAACGGTACCTAACTTGTCCTTTATTCGGGTTTGGGGCTGCGAGGCTTATGTCAAGTGGCGACACGAGGATAAGCTCGGCCCGCGATCGGTCAAGACATACTTTATAGGTTATCCAAAAGGAACATTTGGTCATTACTTTTATTCGCCAACCGAACATCGAGTATTTGTTGCGGCTAGTGCGACGTTTTTAGAGAAAGAATTTCTCGGGAACAAGTCGAGTAATAGAACCTTCGAGCTGTCGGAGATTCCAGAACCAATAACCGAGGAACAGATGGAGGAAGCTGTACCTCCAACTGATGATACGGTTGATATTCTTGAGGAACCTAGGAGGTCGGGTAGAGACTCTCATCCTCCGGACAGATACATTGGTATGGTCGAGGAGAATGATGTTTTACTTCTAGAAAGTAATGAACCCGCAACCTATAAAGGTGCTATGGCCTGTTCCGACTCAAAGCTATGGCTCGAAGCCATGCAATCCGAGATGGACTCCATGTATGAGAATAACGTATGGGATCTAGTTGATTTACCTAATAAGGTAAAACCTCTACAGTGCAAATGGCTTTACAAAATAAAGCGTTCTGTAGACGCGCAACCAGATATCTATAAGGCATGACTTGTGGCAAAAGGTTTCACTCAAGTGCAAGGATTGCATTATGATGAGATTTTTGCACCTGTAGTCATGCTACGTTCCATTCGGATAATCTTAGCGATTGCCGCATTTCATGATTATGAGATTTGGCAAATGGATGTGAAAACCGCCTTCTTAAACGGTTATTTGGAGGAAGAGTTGTACATGGTGCAACCCGAAGGTTTCATAGATCCTAAAAATCCTAAGAAAGTATGCAAGGTTAAGCGTTCCATTTATGGACTTAAGCAAGCTTCTCGGAGTTGGTATCATCGTTTCGACCAAGTGATAAAAGAGTATGGTTTCACTCGATCGGTCGAAGAACCATGCTTATATATCAAGTCGAGTGGGAGCAAGATTGTATTCTTGATATTGTATGTCGATGACATACTCTTGATTGGGAATGACATTCCTCTCCTTTCTTCGGTTAAAGAATGGTTAAAGAACCATTTCCAGATGAAAGATCTGGGTGAGGCACAGCGTATTTTGGGAATCCGTATCTACCGAGATAGATCACGACGGACGTTATCACTTAGTCAGGAGTCTTACCTAGATAAGGTTCTTGAGAGGTTCAGCATGACCAACTCCAAGAAGGGGAACCTTCCTATGACGACTGGGATGCAGTTGAGCAAGTCTCAGTCACCCACGACGCCTGAAGGTATTGAGCGCATGAGTCGTGTTCCTTATGCTTCTGCAATAGGATCGATCATGTATGCCATGATATGCACACGTCCAGACGTGGCATATGCATTGAGTATGACGAGTCGGTACCAAAAGACTCCAGGTGAAACACACTGGATAGCAGTCAAAAATATCCTCAAGTACCTACGGAAAACTAAGGATTGGGTTTTGACTTATGGAGGCGATACTAAGCTATGCGCAACCGGTTACGCAGATGCTAGCTTCCAAACGGATCGAGATGATTCAAAATCTCAGTCCGGGTTCGTCTTCACTCTTAATGGTGCTGCGGTCAGCTGGAAGAGTTCCAAACAGAGTGTTATAGCAGATTCTTCTACTGAATCCGCGTACTATGCCGCTTCGGAGGCAGCAAAGGAAGCAATATGGATGCGTCAATTCTTACAAGGGCTTTCGGTAGTTCCTAGTTCAAATGACCCGATCACCATCTATTGTGACAATAGAGGTGCCATCTTCCAGGCTAAGGAGCCAAAGTCTAGCAATAAATCTAGACATGTACTACGGAAGGCTCACCTGATCCGTGATTACGTGGAGCAAGAAGAGATAGTGATTGACAAGATTGCGACGGATGATAACATCGCAGATCCTCTCACCAAACCGTTGAATTATGATAAGCATGTAGGGCATGTTAACTCCATGGGAATTAAACATGTTCCTAAGTTGTAGTACTTGATTATGGATTTGATACATTATCTTTTTCATATATTATTTATAACTTCATCGTTTTATATATATAATATTTTGTTTTTCATGTGGATTGTATTGACAACATTGAACGCCACAAAGTGAACTGAATTACATTATATTTGTTTTTGTCCGTAATCGCCAATGTGAGTGATAACTCGGCTATTATATTGTGCAGTCGATTGATGGTGGGTTCAACGAGCCATAAGTTAAACGGTTGACTAATCGATCACAGATACGAGATTATGACGATACCTCGTGGGACAATTTTTATTTGTGACAACGTAATGGAGTCCTAAATTTTCTATAACATTCGGTGCCAGGTCGTGGATAGGACATCTATTGTGTACCTAGAGTCGATTCTTTTGACTATCAACTGTCTCTTGAGATTAAGGCAGTTTTTGGGTGACTTTGGTTTCTTTCTCACGGTCTACCGTAACTGGGGCTAAGTAGATTTTTTCTGGGTCATTTCATACTGTGCTTACACCTGCAAGATTTGAGTTGAGGAAAATATCCATCCCTTATCAGGTATAGTTATTTCTCAGGGCCACTCGAGGAGTTGTAACTGAAATGCATGGCCATGCTCGAATGTTGATTCGTTTATCAGTTAAGTTACTCTCTAGTCGGGAAAACCACTCTTGATACTGATCGCTTGTAAATTACGACCTTTGTGAATTCGGATTTGCAAATTGTTTTACATTGAGTGGGAGAAATTTTAAAGGATATGAGAATCGGTTATCACACATACACTTGTGAGGACAAGTGGGAGTTTGTTGGAGCTGGTGTCCTCCACAAATTAGTGTGATAACATTTGTAAATCTCTTACAGGTTCACAAGGGTATACTTCGTATATTTAATCAGTTGATTAACGTTTACCTAATAGCGGTTGGCTTGCTAGAAAGTTTGACGTTATTATCATACAGATGGCGGTGATCAACTGGTCCCTAAAGGTCACACCTATAGGACGTATTTGAGAAATGTGGTTATAGAAATATAATTACATTGATGCCCAAAATGACTAAAAAGTTAGTCAATGTGTTGATGAGATAATTATTTAATGAAAATTAAATAATATTAAGTTGAGACGAATTAACTGTCAATTCGTAAATTAAATATAATAAGTTATATTTAATTAAATATATATAAGGTTAGTTTGAAAGAATTAATCTGTTAATTCGTAATTAAATATAATCAGTTGTATTTAATATCAACAAGTTGAATGTGTCATAGTGGTAATAGTGAGGGTACACAAGCCAAGAGGTCATGGGTTCGATCCTCACTAGATGACAATTTAACACACTTTATATATTTTTGGAAAGACCAAAAATAAGGAAATTTAATTCCTTATTTTCGGATCACATTGGCCGAAATTAGGAGATGTAAATCTTTCCTAATTGATTTCGGATTTCGGTCTATATAAAAAGAAAGGTGGAGAATTGTTTCTAACCTAATTCTTTTTCTGACCTAGCCTCCTCTTTCTCATCACAAAACACAAAGACTTGATTTCTAGCATAATCAAAGGGTATATCTTGGATCGTCTTGGGTGCAACTAATAGGCGAATATCAATTTTGATATTGTTCTTAGGCCAATTTTGCAAGGACCCGAGGTTAATTCTAAATCTTTTTACTTATGCTTATGTATTTTATTTTATGACCTTAGATCATCTTTATTATATCGTTATAATCCTTCATGTTAAAGGGAAGTATACAGATTATTTCCCACAGAATAGTCCCATTATCGACGAGTTTCTTTACGCGTTTCTCATTTATGTGTCCCATTCGACAATGCCATAGATAGGTTTGATCTTTGTCACCAACCTTTAATTTCTTATTATTCATGTGTAATTCTTCCGTGGTTTGATCTAAGATGTAAATTCCATTCATGGAAACTGCTTTGCCATAAATCATTTCATTGAAAGAGAAAATACAGCTATTATTCTTTATTGAAAATGCAAAACCGTCTATATCGAGTACGAAAATAGAAATAATGTTCTTAGAAAAACTGGGTACATAGTAACAGTTATATAAAATAACTCAAAACCACTAGGGAGTTGGATTACATATGTTCCCTTCGAGACTGCAGCAACTCGTGCTCCATTCCCGACTCGCAGGTCCACATCACCCTTTTCGAGAGGCATGATGTTCTTTAGGTCCTGCAAATAATTACACAGATGAGAACCACAACCAGTATCAAGTACCCAAGTTCTGAAACTTGCATGGTTAATCTCAATCATATGAATATAAGATGACATACCAACAGGAACGACGCGGCCTGCTTTTATGTCCTCACGGTACACGGGACAGTTCCTCCTCTAATGTCCAGTCTTGTGACAATGGTGGCACTCTATGTCACCGCCCTTGCTCTTTGTCTTGCCATGTGACCCACTAGTCTCACCAGGCGCACTCTTACCGTTTCCTGGCTTCTTAAACTTTGGTTTACCTACAGCTAGGTCGCCATGAGCCTTGCCCTTACCTTTACCCTTGTTTGAAATCATGAGAACATCCTGCTTCATGCTCCCACTCAATTTCATGTCCTTCTCGGTCTGTACGAGAAGAGAGTGTAGCTCATGAGGACTCTTTTTCAAGTCATTCATGTAGTAGTTCGCCCTGAAAAGGGCAAAACCATCATGAAGAGAATGAAGCATTCGGTCAATGACAATGCTCTCACTGATTTTACAATTAAGAGCCTCTAGCTTGTCGACATTCTCAATCATGTGAAGAATGTGTGGGCTAACCGGTTGGCCCTTCTGGAGTTTCGCATCAAAGAAGCGACAGGTATGCTCATATGTAACGATTCTCGGTGCTTTTGAGAACTCGTTAGTGAGCGTGGTGAAAATCTTGTTTGCGCCTTGGGCAATGAAGCGTCTCTGCAAATTGGTTTCCATTGCAAAGATGAGTACGTTCTTTATCGCACCCGCTTCCATAACGAAGTCACTATAAGCGAGTAACTCGTTGACTCCTGCATTGGGGCCTGGGTTGACCGGTATTGGCTCAATTAAGTACTTGAGCTTACCATCAGCAATGGCAGCATTCCGTTGTGCCGCCTCCCAGTCCGCAAAGTTGGACCCGTCGTTTTTCAGACGTGTGAACTGATTCATCTGGTCCATAAATATTTTAAGCCAGGACGCGCGATCAAGTGTGGCACTAGGCATTGGGATTGCGTTATTTCTAGCCATTTGTTGTAACAGTATTATTGATAATAAACGTGTTCTACACTGCGATAGAAGAATAAAATAATAAGCATGTGCATCGTTTTTATTTTTAGTCTAATGAACTAATGTCATAACGCGAAGACTCAAAAACATTTATACAATTGACCTCCCTCAAGAATTATATAAATGACCCCAAGACTCATTTCTCTGTAAATTGATAAGGTAACCTTTTAGTTAATTCTACCGTTAGAATTCTTGGTCAATAAATTTCTGTAAATACTATCTTTAGTCCATCATAATCACGAGAAACTCTTCGGACTATGATGTTGAGGTAAACTAAGTCAACACAACTACCTACCCAACGTAGAAGGGGTCATATTAGGCCTACCGACGAAGAAGGGATTCATAGATGTTTGCCCTTATAAAGACTAATCTCAATTTCCGTTTTAGAGGAAGATCCCATCAACTTTATTTAAATTCATTTTAAGTGAACTATAATCTAGCATGCGAGAATGATTAAACTAAAGTGATGGCTTAAAGTCTGTGACATCTGCATGTTCATGAAAACTAACATACAACCTATATGAGTCAATTTTCATGCATTTTAGTAGTAGGTGGTTTGGTTTTAGGCGGAAAATGATGCAATTACTAACATGTGAATGAAACGCAATAATAATGAAAAACGTAAAAAAAACAGTAAAAGTCCTAGTGTGGCATATCCTATCAAAATGAACAATAAATACAAGTTTGGAATCCATCTTGGACCCGAGAAGCTTGTCTTGATGTTCCATCTTGATCCATGTAGCGGGAGTGAGCTTGAATCTTCATCTTTAGTCTTCTTTGAAATTACAATAAATAAAATTACATAATTGACCTATTTATTACATTCTAATTTCAAAACCCAAAACTAAAATAAAGGAGATTCGAGATCTCATAATTACATAAAAATCATGTTTCCTTCATTACGAAAACATAATTTGACTAAGGTCACACTAAGTATTACAAATTACAACCGATTGCAAAATTAAATACATAAATAAAATTCATTCATTCGATTCATTCAACAAAATTAAAAGCATCAACTAAAATAAATTAAACATACATTACACAATTCTTTAATTATGTTGATTAATTTATCCAAACCACCTATTTAAATTAAATTAAGTGACAATTCCGCAATTTAATCACATTAATTTCATTCTTAATCCATATTAAACTTGTAATATGAATTCTATCCGTCAAAATTTTAAACTGCTTTAAAATAACTCGGTATCTTTAAATTGTGAACCGATTCACAATAACTAATTGGCCAAAATAAAATAAAATAAAAAACAAAATCCAATTTTTCTTCCTTTTGGGTCTCGGCAAAAAGGAAAACAAAATTTTTTTTTTTTTTTTATTTGTAAACTCAGCTCACGGTAGACAAAAAACAGCCAATAATTTTTTTTTTTTTTTTTTTTTTAGAAATAAGGCAAAAACAAGGAAAGAAAAAACTTTCCTTTTCTTTTTCTTTTAGATTCGGCAAAAAAAAATATCCAAAAAAACAGTCTTTTTTTTTTTTTTTTGAACACTGTTCACGGTGAACAGTACCGAACGAAAAAAAAAACAACAACGGCAAAAAAAAAATAAAACAACCGTCACAAAAAAAACTTGCGGCAAGAATTGCCCTAAAACAAAACCGATGAAGAAAATGTTTACAGTTGCCATATAGAACGTGATTTAGCAAGTGAATTAATGAACATGATTAATCTTATATGCTAAAACTATATAGCAAAAACAAGTTCTTGTCTCATCGACATGATCATTCCATTAACAATTTAATTTAATCCGAATTAAATCAAGGTATCTACAAATTCATTTTATTATCATCTTAACATATTAAAACAATAATTCATATGAATCAAATGGAAAAAATTCATCAACAAAGGAAAAACAGGCCGGAAAAAATTCTCTCGGCACAAAACCAATTTCAGTCGAAAACCCTAAAATTTTTTTTTCGAAATCCCCATTGTTTACATACATATTTTATGAAAATCATCAAAAATAAAATCGTGGCCTAACGCTCTGATACCACTTGTGGGAAATAATCTGTATACTTCCCTTAAACTAGAAGGATTATAACGAGTTTAACAATGATGATCAATGGTCATAAACAAAATACATAAACAAAGTATAAAGGATTTAGAATTAACCTTCTGTCCTAGCAAAATTGGCCTAAGAACAATATCAAAATTGATATTCGCCTATTAGTTGCACCCAAGACGATATGAGATATGCTCTTTGATTATGCTAGAAATCGATCTAAAATTTTCTGTAAAATTTAGTTGTTTTTGTGTTTTGTGATGAGAGAGAGGAGGCAGGGTCAAGAAAAAGCATTAGGGTAGAAATAATTCTCTCCCTTTCTTTTTATACTGACCGAATTATCGAGTTAATTAGGAAAGAATAATACTTTCCTAATTTTCGCCATCGACCGAAATAAGGACTATCGACTCCTTATTTTTGGTCTTTCCAAAAATATATAATATGTGTTGAATTGTCATCTAGTGAGGATCGAACCCATGACCTCTTGGTATGTGTACCCTCACTATTACCACTATGACACATTCATCTTGTTGATATTAAATACAACAGATTATATTTAATTACGAATTAATGATTAATTCGTCAAGCTAACATTAAATATATTTAACTAAATATAACTTATTATATTTAATTTACTTAATTGATGATTAATTGTCTCAACTTAATATTATTTAATTTTATTAAATAATTATCTCATCAACACATTGACTAACTTTTTAGTCATTTTGGGCATCAATGTGATTATATTTCTATAACCACATTTCTCAAACACATCCTATAGGTGTGACCTTTAGGGACCAGTTGATCACCGCCATCTGTATGATAATAACGTCAAACTTTCTAGCAAGCCAACCGTTATTAGGTAAATGTTAATCAACTGATTAAATATACGAAGTATACCCTTGTGAACCTATAAGAGATTTACAAATGTTATCACACTAATTTGTGGAGGACACAAGCTCCAACAGGTTACTATGTGAGATCGGGAGTTCGGAGATGGATGATGATCAGCTGGTTGCCTTTTTGTACTTGTCTTACTTTGATTATGCAGTAACTGACTCCTTTGTTGTTTTTTATATTTGTGGTGATCCATTCGGGAATGGTGAGCAGATTATGACAGGTGATGATGTTTGCTAGCAATAGGGCCGTCGTGGGGAGTCATCATTCGAGTCTAGCTTCCGCTGTCAAGAGACTTAGCTTTCAGTTTTAGTTGTTGAACATTAATGACAGTACTTTGGTTTTGGTTTTTGATAATATGTAAACTTTAATCATTTAATCTTTCATACTTTAATAAATGTGTTTGGATTGTTAACTTTGGTATACTAGCCTCGGGCAACCGAGATGGTGACGGTCTCTCATGCTAGGGTGGTCCTGGTAAGGCACCTTGGTATGTGGGGGTGTCACACTATCTTTTTTAGATTTTCCCCCTTATTCCTCGCCAAACCTTTTCTCCATATCTCTCAAAACCCCACAAAATACTCCATACCTTATCCTTTAGATCTCCACCATACTTTTGGAGATTTGATTCCTAATTCTTGTTCGTGATCATTTGTTTACACTTGTAAGTATACTCTTACTCTTTTTCCTTTGTCCTTTAATTAGTAAACCCTAGTTCTTTAGTGGCTTATCGTATGGGATTTTAATTAGGGTTTTGACTAATTAAGTGGGTTAATTAAGAGGTTAATTAGTATTATTATTGTTGTTGTATGTTGTGATAATTATTTATAATTTGTGTAGGAGGAGACTCCATTGAAGAGCCCTTGTAGCTTTCTTCCTTGAGTTCTTGGAGATTTGCAAGAGGTCGGGTTTTTTCTACTCAGCTTTGATAATATTGATGTTTGTTTGTGCATTAGTTATCATGAATTACATAATCCATGTGGTTGTTGCATGATAACATGAGAAATTGGTAATTAGGGTTTAATGGCATACTAATGTGGGGTGTTTATTCATGTATAGTGATTGGGTAAGGGGATTTGGCATCATGATATCACCTTGTTGCATTATAACATGAATTGGGAAGTTTGTCAATTAATTAGTTGGTTTATTGGTAAACATGTGGAATCTTGACATAAGATGGTTCATTATTATGTGAAAAGTCTTTGGTATATTGTCCATACTTGGCTTGTTGTGGATGTTAGAGGTGGTGAATGGAGGATTTGAGTATCATGTTGGTTGTTGTTGAGGAGACGTAAGGCGGTTGGGAAACCGTCTTACGCTTGGGTCGCCTCTTGGAGCTTCCCACTCCAAGAGGGGCGTGCACGTTAATGATTCGAGTTTGGAGGGACTTGTGTGGTTGAGGCACGACATCTGGCATGGATCCGGTTAGCGCCTGGGTCCGGTACCACAGGTGTGTCCCGAGTACTTTGTTACGAGTTGCGGTCCGGCAGTTTGGTAACGGTGATGCGATGCCGTCACTGGATTTGTTATGGAGGAGATGTGAAGTTTTGGATATCTTACTTTGTTGCATCATCACTTCATATCATAATCATTTAGTCTTTCACATTCACATGTTATTAATGAACATTTGTGTTTTTAGAGCTAACCAAAGTGTTTTCAAATATTTGTTGTGAACCATATGATGATTTCCGCTCATATGGGGAGCAGTGGCTTGACAGGTATCACTTGCGTATATGTCTCGGAGGCTTGGAAGCGGTCTTCACCTTAGTTGTTGCCATTTCTTGTCGTCTAGCTTTTTCACATTAGTTGACTGCACTTTTATTCTCTATTGGGTTGTATTATTGGGATTGTCATTTGAATCCCTTAACTTGTAACTTAACTATTTTAACTACATTTTATCTATGTTAAATTGCATATTCTCGTTTATTCGCACTACAAACTTGGGAAACCAAGTCATATGACATCTCCATGGGTTAGGATGGCCTTGAGGAAGGCTTCCCGACTTATGGGGGAGTTACAGTTACCAAAATTGTTTGCTAAAATTGAGGGTTACCATGTAGAATCTGAAAAAACTGAGGGTTATCATATAGAAAAACCATTCTATATTTTATTGCATTTCCTTCATAAAACCCAAAAAGCCCGTAAAATTTTGCATAGTTCAAAATCTCACAAGAAAATAAAAAAATAAAACAAAAAAAGCTTTGAAAAACCCAAAAATATGTTCTTTAGATTAGTAGTGTAGAATGCGCACCAAAAAAAAGATTAGTAGTGTAGAGTTGTATATACTTGTGTGTTTGTTACTCTTCTCACATAGGTACAATAATTCATTTGAGACATCTCATAAGGTAATATAAAGACCGCTGGGTATGATCGTTCTATTTCTCTTCCCTTCCATTTCTTTTCATGTGTCACGAGAGAAAGATAGGCTTGTATGTTGATGAAGATGTTGTGTATTTTGGTGATTGTTGCGGTTATGTACATATGTGTTGTTAGGACTTCGTATTAGTTAACGTGGCATATAGTTGCTATGCTTTTGTAGATGTATCATATTCTTTGTTTATGTGTTTAATGCTTGGATGTGTCGTGGTTTTGATCACAATACCCCACTTATCTTATAAGAAGACATTTTACCTCATGGATGTTTTGTTGTGAGTTGAAGGAGCACGGCGAAACCCGCTAATTGTCTCATATCAGATATGCTATTAGGATTATTTTAATAAAGGTCTTAGTCTTAGTCACCTCTTTACTCGGGACGAGTAAAGGTTTGGTTTGGGGGTATTTGATGCGGTCAGAATTTATGTAATTTTCACCCCCTAATCGACCTCATTTTACATGCCAAACAAGCTAATTATCGCACTTTTATAGTCATTTGCTTCGTATTTGCTATTTCCTCCGTTTTTGTTAGTTTTGTAAGAAAAGAGTTAATTGGAGCCGTTTTAGCACGATTTTGGGCTTAATTGATGGCAAATCGACTCACTTGACGATTAACAATGAAGAGGAGACCAAGCACGAGGACTCGTAAACCAATAAAACAAGATTTTGGTTGATGTAGGAGCTAGCTCCCACGACCCAAGGGTGATCCCCACGGATCTTGGGGCAGCAAAGGTGAAAAAGGGCAAAAAGTAACAGAACTCGAGCGAGTTACAGCCAGAGTCGGGAGCAAGAATGCAGAGAACTCGCTCGAGTTATAGGCTGACTCGCTCGAGTCTCGTTATGTTCTCCGCCTTTCCTTAATTAATTAGTTGGTATACTTCTAAATCTCTCTTTAGATTCTTGTTCATCTTTCATTAAGTTTGTTAATTTACTTTTCTTAATCATCATGACTAGTTTAGATTCTATGATATTGTTGTTGTTAGTATAATTTTCATGATGATTAGTGAGTAGTGATTCCAATAGTATTATGGGTTTGATTAAGGGATAATTCTTGTTTGTTGGGTTAATTGTTGAATATTTGTCTTACTTCTAGCATATGCACTCCACATATTTGATGAAATGCTTGGTTGACAACTTGCTTTTTTCATTACTTATTTATACACACCCATAAGATAGAGAGCCTTGAATTGTGTTAGAGCTTGCATAATGCTAGATTGCTAGCTAGTAGACCGACCTTATGTACGCGAGAGCTAGCTCGTGTTGGTTTATGGTGGGGTTGTTAGACCGAGATACTCAACCCATTTGCCTAAGTAAGACTACCCATCAACATCAGACCCAACCTATTTGTTACCTTAGTCACCCATATGAACTCATTCTTCCTAGTTTTACTTTTATTAATTTACCTTATTTATCTTTTTTTTTGTAAGAATTAGCGATCTTTCATCAAGAAAGGAATCAACTTACAAAAGGAGCACCATAAGCAAAGACAAATACGGATAAAAAAAACAAACTACAACTCTAAAGCAAGGACAACATCCTCACTATTGACACCATTAAGGTTAGCTAATAAACGAATTCGGACCAAATACTTAATTTTATGGATAAGCTGCTCCATAGTAGAGTGAGCTTCAGTAAATATCCTGCCATTTCTTTCTTGCCAGAAACAGTAGACCACGGCAGATAAAGCACAACGAGCCCATTTCTGCCTCCATCCTTTACCAGTGGCTCTAGATAGGTGCCTAAACTCATGGTTCAGGCTAAGAGGAGAACGATGGATCCCTTGCCAATTGAGGATAGCTTGCAGGACATTTCTAGAGAAAGCACAACTGAAAAAACAGGTGAATCTGAGATTCACAAGCCTCCAAGCAAAGTACACATCTGTTAACGAGATAGAAACCTCTTTTACAGAGATTGTCAATGGTGGACAGACCATTTTGTATAGCCAGCACAGTTATAAAATAATTTACCTTATTTATCATTCTAGACAATCTTTAATTTTTTTGTTATATTTACATTTCATTAGTTTAGATTAAAAACCCAATTTCAATAGTGAGACTTGCATATCTAGGATTAGACTTATACTTGAACAATTGTAGACACCCTTGTCCTATGAGTTCGACACTGACTTACTTTGTTGTTAGTTTGGTTATAAATGTGTTTTCTAGCATATAATGACACGCTACATCAACTACTAACAAAATTCGAGCTATTCGAATTCCTTCAATGATATGTGCAGACAAATTTACTGATCTCTATCTAATGATGTGTAATACTACACTGAACCGAAAATGTTATTCGGGTCATTGATTAGCTTAAATGACTAGTGCTTAAAGGAATTGAAAGTACTATTATATCAATAAAGTGTACTTTTTTTTCTGGTTATCCATGCGAAAGAACTTCACAGTTAAGCATACATGGTTAAGAGTAATCTTAGGATGGGTGACCTCCTAGAAAGGTTCCAGTGATGCGCATGAGTGAAGACAAAATGCGCTGGAAAGGACCCATGTTGATCTATGGGCCATGTACATAGGCTGGCGAGCTACCATGAATGACAGTTCCCGACCCTGGGTTTGGGCCAGGGTGTTACATGATGGGGTATCCTATGTAAAATTTGGTTACGCACTAGCTCATGCTAAAGTGATGACTACTAAATCCTCTCTGAAGGATATATCTAGAATGGATTATAATTCAATTTTTTTATGAAGAAAAGTGTTATGGAATCTATTAATCCTGCTCGATATAAGATTTTTATGTGGAATTTTTTTTTTTGAGCTCTTTACTGTTGGGAGAGGAGCGTAAGGTAGTAGAAAGTAATAGGGTAACTGCTGTTGTATCTGTGTATTGTTTATATGATATATCATGTTTGGAGTCCTTAGCTTATCTTCTAAGAGATTATTTTTTTTCTAAAAGATAATGGTCCGGATACTCCCTAGGAAAAAGATCAGCACGAGGCATTGAAACCACTATTAAGCAATAAATTATTAACTAGATTAACTATTTATCAAAACAAAAAGAGCATAAGTTCACTATCACTGAATTACTGGGCGTTCTCTGAACCATTTGGTGTATGCGTAATAATGTTCTTTTTAAAGATAATAAAATCAACCTCTATGAATGTATGGAAGTTCCCCCATCGTGAAATTAATTCTATCACCATGGCTTACTTTCTTTTCAATGCCATGTCAATGTTGTGGAAGAAAATATGATTAAGCATGTGTTTGTGTGGAAACAAGCACGGTACCTTAAAGTACCCTGTAGGTCGGAACTACCCTCTTATACATTGTCATCTACCCTTAATTGTAAGGGTTCGAGACACGGTTCTAAATGCGTAATTATTGACACAGTTCCACCCGCGCGCCGGCCTGCGGACGTGCGGCGGTCGAAGAGCCACGTTCGGTGACGTATGAAAAATGCTTTCTACCAGATCGTTTTAGATCTGTCGGTTTCGTCTCGATAAAGGTCTCGAAATGATTAAGAGATGTTCGGAGTCGCCACCAAGCAATTATGAGGTACTTGGAAACCGTTCGAATCTACTTTGTACCTCGGTCAAATGAAGCATAAAGCGGTGCTTGACATAGGTACTAAAGATAAGGACTCGTCCCCCTTTAGCATCATATTAACCTGGATAAGGTCATCCACTATCCATAAATTCGAGTAAGGGGTGAGGGTACGTATTGGAAAGCTCTTTAATCGAACACCCAATTCCGCCCGCGTAGCGGCCTCTACCGATCAATTGTGGCTGTTAAGTGAAAGAATTGATAAAATGGGTTAAATGCATGAATGCGCATCCAATAGTTTAACCTAACATGTGAATTTTGCTAAGTCGATTGTTTATGCAATTACCAAAAAATTGGTGTCAAAGTTGCATTTAAGTTGATTTGTGTGTGAGACGGAAATTAACATGCATTTACCGAGTTAGGTTTATTGTGCTTAACACGATCCATTTGTTTGAAAGAAAGATTGTAAAAAAATAAAATGCAAACTGTAAACTCGTCAATCTGATTCGTATACATTCGGGTTAAACATAATCGGGATTGTCCTAGACAAGTGCCAAAAGGAAGCAGAACAGTATCAAGCAGCCTAATTAGGGCACGAACCATATGGCGTGACGATGGGCTTTGCCCAGATTTGTGAAAATTAGAAAACATAAGGTACATTGGGGCGCGAGTTAAGTTGCGGTCCAAGTAAGCCTTATGGGCTTTTAAAATTTTGTCAAAACCGTCTTAAAAGGTTATTAAAATCCCCTTTTGTTGAAAAGGTTGTTAAAACCGCTTTTGTGCTAACATATTGAATACTAGGTTAAAAGCCTGTGCATTGCACAGGGTAATTAACTTAGTTATAATGAAAAAAATATTATAAGGCTTTAATTTTTACATATAATTATTTGTTTATATATGATTACAATATTTCATTCAATGAAAATAGAAGATAAATACATACACACCTACCGTTTATTATTTATGCGAGAAAAATAAATAATAAATAAATTTCGCTATTGTATAGATAATAATAGAAACTCTAATAAGAGACCTCTAAGACAATACTTAAGAGACTCAAAAGATTTTAGGTTGCTGACACGTAAGTTCGGAGATGACTCATATTTATAATCATAGTGTTACGAAATATCTTTAGATATTATATGGATGTCCATATATTCCCATAACTTTAGGAGATATTCTATTACCATATTACAATGTACTCTTGTACTATATATATCCCTTATATGAATAAAGCGATATACTCTTTTTGATCTCCATATTCTCTCTATAACTCTCTATTATTCATAACACGTTATCAACACGAGTCTCTAACCCTAATTTTATTTTTTTTGTAACCGACGATCCCACAACATGTATGTTTAAGCCGTGTACAAAAACTGGTTGAAACAAAACTACACTTATTAACCGCATGCAATGCCGTCCATAGTCCTGACACATGCTAATGAAATACTCTGTGATTCTCACATTATTACACGTTTTATTTCCTCTCACTTTGTTCTCACATATTATTCACTTTGTTTTATGTTGTCCATTTATTTGCATGTTCAGAATTAGCCATTCACTATGTTTTTTTTAAGCCCTTCTTAACCTCGTCTTATTAATTATGCGATTACAATTTTAGTATTTCAGATATAACTGATTGTAATTGTATTCTGACTTGTTTTATTTTCTTGATAGTTTAATCATGTCGATTTGACCAAACTTGATTTTGCGGCCTTGGATATCTCTGGAAGTAATTATTCTGAATGGGTGTTAGATGCCGAGATGCATCTTAAGTCTTATGCCCTTGGTGATGCTATTAAAGTGGGGAATGCAGCATCCGAACAAAATAAGGCCAAGGCCATGATTTTTCTCCGTCGTCACCTCCATTAAGGGCTCAATATGAATATAAATGTTTGACTGTGAAATATCCTTTGATCTTATGGTAAAATCTGAAAGAAAGATATGACCATCGTACACCAGTAATTCTTCCTAGAGCAAGTTACGACTGGATACACCTAAGGTTACAGGATTTCAAATCGGTTACTGATTATAACTCAGCCATGCACAGAATAACTTCACAGTTAACTTTATGTGGAGAAAATATATCTGATGCGGATATGTTGGAAAAAATATATCAGACTTTTCATAGTTCACAATTGCTACTTTCACAGCAATATCGTCGGAGAGGTTTTAAAAAATACTCTGAACTAGTTTCATGCTTATTGGTGGCTGGGCAAAATAACGAAATCCTGTTAAAAAACCAATAGTCCCGTCCTACTGGCACTGATCCATTCCCAGAAGTGAATACGACAGTTTCTGGTCCATTCCCTATAGTGAATGCGACAAATAAATATTCGGGTCACACTAGAGGTAGTGGCCCTGGACGTGGACAAGGACAAGGACGAGACAATTTTCGTGGTGGTAGAGGTGGAAAATTTAAAAGATCGTATTCTCACTGATGGGGGGAACCAAAAGATCGTGCACATGATAAGATAAAGAAAACTGATGAAAATCCATGTCATCGTTGTGGTAGTACAGGACATTGGATTAATACTTGTCGTACGCCGCAACATCTTGTTGATCTTTACAAGCAGTCTCTGAAAAATAACAAAGGGAAGAACATAGAAGCAAATTTTGCTGCTGAACATGAAAATTTTGAGACGAATTATGCTGATGGTGATAACAATCTACCTTTCGTATCTGGCAAATTTATGGATTTGGACATCTCAGATTTCATGACCTTTGATCCAAATGAAGAAATTGGCCCTTCGATTGGCGATGGAAGTGTCCCGAAATTGGACTAAATTTATTTGTATTACTTAAGTTATTTATTTTCGTTCAATCTTAGTTATTACTTTGCTTTCGGAAATTATCAAGTGTATTTGTTAAGTTTATTTTACAGATACTACAAATAATTATATTATGATCAATGAATTCTGTTTTAAATAATTACGCACATATTCCGTAATATGCACACTAATTGAGTTGTCCCACGAAATGCAGCATTCACATTGTTTGCACACTTTTTACACGTAATTTATTTGTACGTACTTTAATGTGTACGTACTCACATGCAACCATACACATTTGTTTTAGGGTTACGTTGTTGGAATTGACGTGTTTACTAGCTAGCTTTAATAATTACGTACACTTTGATTTACGAGTTTGCTAGCTAGTTTCAATAATTACGTACACTATATATAATAGTATATAATACTTCGTTTATAATATTTACTGCTTCACATGTATTTTAATAGTGACAATAATTATGCACTCTTTCTTGTTTTTAAGATATAATAAAAAGAAATATGTACGAGACTATAGTTTTCCTAGTTTTAATATCATGTTACAATTTTATCTTCTTACTTTTCTACGCATATATGTTAATTCTTATTACATGTAATTTATTTTATGAAGATTATTATGGGAGCTACACATGAAGATGTATGTCTCACGGATAGTGCAACAACGCACACAGTTCTTAAAAATAAGAAGTATTTTATTTGTCTGAAAGAGCAAAAGATAAATGTTTGTACAATAGCTGGTAGTACAAAATTAATTGAGGGCTCCGGAAGAGCTAATAGCCTAATGGAACAAATATTGAAATACAGGAGGCTTTGTACCCTCCTAAGTCAAAAAGAAGTTTGCTGAGTTTTAATGATATTCGTAGAAATGGATTTCATGTTGAGACAGCAAATAAAAATGGGGTAGAATACCTATATATCACACGTTCAAATTTGAACAAGAAAAGTGTGCTGGAAAAACTACAAGCGTTATCTTCTGGCTTGTATTATATGAAAATTTGTGCAGCTGAATCTCATGCACTAGTAAACAAAAAGTTTACAGATAAAAACAAGTTTATTGTTTGGCATGACCAGTTTGGCCATCCCGGATCATTAATGATGCGAAAAATCATTAAAAATTCATGTGGACATTTGCTGGAGCAGAAAATTCTTCAAACTAGTGAGTTTTCATGTGCCGCTTGTTTACAAGGAAAATTGATTATTAGGTCATCACCTACAAAGATAGGGAATGAATCCCTTACATTTCTGGAAAGAATACAAGGGGATATTTGTGGACATATACATCCACCAAGTGGACCATTTCGATACTTTATGGTATTAATTGATGCATCAACTAGATGGTCACATTTGTCCTTGTTATCAACTCGCAACCTGGCGTTTGCGAGATTACTAGCTCAATTGATAAGATTAAGAGCTCACTTTCCAGATTATCCTATTAAGACTATCCGTTTTGACAACGCTGATGAATTTAGTTCAGAAACTTTTGATGATTATTGTATGTCTATTGGGTAAGTGTTGAACATCCTGTAGCACATGTTCACACTCAAAATGATCTTGCTAAGTCATTAATAAAACTCATTCAATTAATTGCGAGACCAATGCTTATGAGGTCTAAATTGCGTATTTCGGCATGGGGGCATGCAGCAGCATAATTCGCATCAAGCCAACAAGTTATCATAAATATTAAATATTTAGAGCCGTCTACAGGAGATTTATTTACAGCCCGTTTTGCTGATTGTCATTTTGATGAATCACTTTTCCCAACATTAGGAGGAGAAAATAAACAACTGGTAAAAGAGATAAGTTGGAATGAATTGTCATTATCTCATTTAGATCCTCATACTAAACAATGTGAATTTGAATTTCAAAGGATAATTGTAACAGCAAATTTTGTATTGCGATAACTGAAATACAAAACAAGGAAACAATTATATTTTATTAATAAATATCAAAAGTACGTGTACAATCTCTAATGTATCCTCTGATTCTAATATGCTGTAAGGGGTACGTGTACGGGGTACACGTGAGGGGTGCGCGTGTAGACAAATTTAATTGCTCTACGCGCGATGTAAATTTTGATTTCTTGAGAGGGTTGCGATGACTTGAATCTCTCTTGAAGGTTTGAACTTGTGATTGAATCTTCAACGCAGGCGGCACGATTTGATGTGCTTGTTGACTGCTTGCAATGATTTTGACAGAGAGGATTTGTAGGAATTTGTACCTTGTTCTCTCTAGCTCCTTTGCAATTATGAATTTCCAATTCTTTGAATGAATGAGGAGAGCTCTATTTATAGAGTTTCAATTCCCCTTGTTGGACTTTGGTGGTCACAGGCCCATTTGTGGGTTTATTAGCAACCTTGGCCCAAATTTGATTCTTTCTAGGTTTAGTGATCCGAATAACTCCTTTGTAATCCGAATCGACCCATATTTCATTTAATCGGGACAAAATAATTAAATTAAGTTAAAGTTTGGTATTAACTCAAAATAATTAATTTATTTTATTTATTCGGCACATTAATAAATTTTCCGTGCCTACAAATTGCCCCCTCGGGACCTTGTCACGTGCACCTCCCAGTGTCTTGACGTGGCGGGGTCTCGATTTTGCTTTGACTTGGAAGTCGATAATGAGCGCCCTTACTTGTCGCGAAGGCAACTCCACTTGATTTGACTGGAGTTGGAAATAGATAGTGAACACCCTAACTTGTCGAAAGGATGTAATGTCACTTGTTATTATCTAACTTGGCGGTGAATTTTGTATTTGACTTGGAAGTCGAATGATGAACCCAAACTTGTCGTAAGGGTATTCTTTTCTTCTGGAATTTTCTTGACGTCACCGTGTCATTATCTGACTTGGCGGATGACCAGTCGTGAGAGAGAACTCATTTGAATTTTTTTTTTTGACTTTGAAGTTGATGGCACCTGTAACTTGTCATAGAGGTAGTCCATTTATTTTCTTTTTAATGTCATCCTGTCATTATCTGACTTGACGGACAACGCGTTCATCCTTTATTTTATGCTTGTCGCAACCATGTAATTTCATAATATATTGTAGTTGGTAAAAACCAAAGTTGAATTGGGTACATGTTTCGTAATCCCACTTAGTTCCATGGTCTTATAAATGCCATTAATGTACACCATCCAATCATCCAATATGGAGTAATAGAGATTTGAGCTAGACAAATAAAAAAATTAAGAGTCTTCGTTTAAGGCAAGTATCACACCCCAACACTGCTCGGTTACCTTTTTTTTGCCTTATCAATAAATTTCCATATCTTGTATTAAATAGATTGAAACACGACGCCCCAAAAGCTATATAAGAGGCTAAATCTCTCTTAATATTTGTTTGAAGCCCTCGTCAAAATACCCTCCTTAGGCCTTGTGTTAGAAGAATTGATCTTCTTTTGTGCTTTTTGGTGTCAAACTCATCATCTCAATAAAAGAACTACTATGTCTGTCGTCTTTTTCTTAACTGATGTTAAATACCTCTCTCTTTGACACAGCAGGAACTAGAAGAGACCTTTCGAGATTTGCGATGGTCTGGAAAGGAACGACACGGCTACACGGGTATGTATTCATCTCCTTCTTCCGTGTCAAATCAAATATCGATCGGAGTTCGAATCATACTACTGCCTGAGTTTTGATTAGCATCAACCCGAATTTCGCCTAAGCTTTGTCTGTAAATTTGGCTTGCTCTTTGATTATAACTTAGAAATTTGTCCAAATTTCACTATGAATTGTCCTGCTTTCCCTTTTATTCTTGTGATTTTGTAAAACACCTATTGCATAAAAAACAAGTTCTACACTTTACTTTCTCTTCATCCCGTTTGATTTGTTTATTTGATGCACTTCACATTCCGATGCGGTATTCGGTAGAATACGCCATCTTTGGCGCGAGTCTTCTTCTTCATATTTTTTTGCTCAAGCTTCCATTTTGGTGAAGTTATGTTCTTTGCTAATCTCCCATGTCATTGAGTACAACACAAAGATAAAATCTTGAATTAGCTTGATATCGAACTGCCCTATTCTGTTTTAGTTGTATTTGTCGTATGTCTTGAAGTCCTCCCTTTTTTTTTCTTACGGGATGAATATCATGAAAACCATCAATGAAACAAACACCAAACTTGAAATTATGGGGCATTTGAGTTATCATACAAGCAGGGTTAGAGACTTAACCCAACTGAGTCTCTGACGGTCATATAGGATGTCCATATTAGACCATCAAATTGATTTCCACAATAACCCTTTTTTTTCTTGATATGTTTTAATTTTACAGCTATGCCATGATGTCCTACAACATCTTCACATTACACGGGAATACCTAGTCTCGATGACAATTTAACGGCAATGACGATGCGGAGGGACCCGGGCAGTACATGCTGACGAAGTAACACATGAAAGACAACTCTTTGAAGCTGCGAATTCCTTCTCTTTTAATCAAGATCCCATTAGCGCTGCTTGAACCGGTGGTTAAAGAAAGCCACACGCACTTCGTCGCTTTCGGCAGTCCGACACTTGATGACGACGATGTAAGGTCTTTGACACCGTGGGGATGTTTTATTGTGTCAGCCATGGAAACTACGGAGTACTCCATCTTTTATATGGTTCGCTTAAATGAGGCATGGAAGAACTCATCTTGTGACAACAAGTAACACATGCTGCGGGTATGAACAAAATATTTTATAACCCACGTTCTACTGCGAGATTTTGGCTGTTCTTTTTAATCACATTGTCATTCGCTGAGTTCACTCTTCGTTTTTTAATGGTTGTGTACACCTTATTTAATTATATTGTGTGTATCTTAGCTTGTCCCCTCCTTTTGCTTGTATGGTTGTTAGCTTGTTGTATATGCAGGGGTCCCTCTTGATCAAGCAATTTTAATTCGAAGGCGCAATTTTATTTATCCATCACAGACGATTTATTATTTCAGACAATATTTCAGCCTCTAGTCGAATTGTCAGGGTGAACCCACTCGGGTCATCGCGACACAGTTTTGAAGACTTATTGCTTGTTAGGGTGAACCCATTTTTGGGTCATCGCGACAAGTTGTGTCAGGGTGAACCCATTCGGGTCATCGCGACACAGTTTTGAAGACTTATTGCTTGTTAGGGTGAACCCATTTTTGGGTCATCGCGACAAGTTGTGTCAGGGTGAACCCATTCGGGTCATCGCGACACAGTTTTGAAGACTTATTGCCTGTTAGGGTGAACCCATTTTTGGGTCATCGCGACAGGTTGTGTCAGGGTGAACCTATTCGGGTCATCGCGACACAGTATTGAAGACTCATGCAATGAACCTCTTTATGAAGACTATTATTTCATTACGCTCTCCCCTTGAGGCATGCCGGATGAATACGCTTCTTGATTTGATGTCTCTCCGACTTGTAAAAGATTTCCACATATTCTTTATATTTACTTGTATTTGTCCTTTTTTTTTTTTTGCAGGGATGCAACTCGCAATGGACCTGACTCGTCGACTCCAAGAGAGTACGAGTCACTCCTGGATGGGTCATCTTGGGTTCCCTTTGGAGTTACCATGCAATGAACTCGCTCGTCGATTGTAAGGAAGTTCCAAGCCTTTATGTGCCAGATTGCTACATCATTTCATCACTTGTATGCGATGTGACCCTCTTTTTTAAAGATCTATCCAATGCTAACCGTGAAGCAAATAGTGTAAAAACCCAGCTCAAGCGGAACTCATCATCGATTAACATGGCCTTGCTTTTACAACCTTGGTTGATGATTGACTGTAATTTTAGCCGTACACAGTTTAAACTCTTGCGGGCCAGGAGTAATTATTTTGCTGTAATTTTTTTGGTTTTTTTTGGTGTGGCTGCACTTGAACAAAGTGTTTGCTCAAACTGCCTACGTACTCGCAAAGCTACCAAGATGACAACTTGCAAGATCAAGCCAACGTAGTTCAAGAGAGGGATTTTTTTTTTTTTTGTTTGGAGGTGTGGCTGCACTTGAGCTACATGTTCACCCAAGTTGCCTACGTACTTGTGAAGCACAAAGTGTATTTCACAAGATCAAGCCGACGTAGTTCATAAAGGAAGGAGTATTTTTTTTTTTTTTTTTTTTTTTTTTTTTTTTTTTTTTTTTTTTTTTTTTTTTTTTTTTTTTTTTTTGTATACAGTTTAACCTCTTGCTTAGGAGCTTGGACTTGCAGTTTACGCTCTTGCTTAGGAGCCTTCACTGTTGGGATTTAAGAATAGTAACGCTTCAAAAACTTCCCATTGATTGGGCCTACTCGAACGCCGTCTTCATCCACGATTTTGTAAGCACCATTTGTATAGACCTCCTGTACCACGTATGGACCATCCCACTTAGAGGTGAACTTGCCAAACGGCTTGTGAGAGGTGATGATTGGTCTTCGATCTTTGCAAGGACGAGGTCTCCTACTTGGAAAGAACGAGGGCGCACCTTTTTGTTGAATGCGCGTGACAACCTTGCTTGATAGCACTGGAGCTTTTGTTGAGCCTCTAGTTTCTTTTCATCGAGAGCTTCCAACTCTGCTAATCGCAATTTGTCATTCTCATCATCTGTGAGTCCCTCCTGAATAGCAATGCGTAAGGAAGGGATCTGCAACTCCAAAGGCAACACGGCCTCCACTCCATACACCAACGCGTACGGGGTTGCCTGAGTAGGTGTTTTGTATGTGGTACGATATGCCCACAACGCCTCACCAATTCTTTCATGCCAATCTCGCTTTGACTTTGCTACTACTTTTCTCAACAAGTTGCAAAGAGTTTTATTAAAGGCTTCAGCCAAACCATTTGCAGAGGCATTGTACATGGATGACTTGTATTGTTTGAACTTGAATTTTTCTCCTAGACTTGTCATCAGATGGTTGAAAAATTGTTTCCCATTGTCGATTGTGATACGTTGAGGTACACCATATCTCGTAGATGATTTGGGTTCTAATGAAGTCCACAACATTTTCTTTCTTCACTTCCCGTAGTGTGATGGCTTCTGCCCATTTTGAGAAGTAGTCGGTGGCGGCGAGGATATACTCGTGTCCATTTGAGGCCTTTGGAGTAAGAGGTCCCACAACATCAAGTCCCCAAGCTTCAAAGGGCCATGAAGAAACAATGAGGATGCAACGGCTCCGCGGTTGGTGTATGAAGTTTGCGTAGAAGCGACGGGGTTCACATTTTTTCGCAAAGTCCATACAATCTTGCACCATGGTTGGCCAGCAATACCCCATTCTCTTTACACGATCATGAAGTTTAGGCCCAGATTGATGAGCCCCACAAATGCCAGAATGAGCTTCATGCATTGCTTCAGTAGCTTCATCCTTGCTTAGACACCTCAACCATTGGCCTGAGAAAGAACGTCTGTAGAGTGTCCCTTTATAGTGAATGAACTTTGGAGCACGTCGACGTATTTCTACCTTGTGTCTGGGATCATCGGGTAGTTTTTGGTGGTCCAAAAAATCAATGATAGGTTGACGCCAATCATCTTCATCAATGTGTGTAGACGCATATCATGTTGGTTGTGTCTACATTTTCTTCTCCTTCAAGAGATGATACTACCCAACGATTGCAGATCGGGACTTGCATAGACTCTTCGCCCCGAGTGCCAAAGTGGCTGCAAGATTAGCAAGCGCGTCAGCCAACTTATTGGCACTCCTTGGCACATGACCAACATGGATGTCCTCAAGTTGATTCAACAGTTGTAATGCCCGTTGATGGTAGGGAATCAAGTCTTCCTTTTTTACTTCATATTCACCAAGGACTTGGTTGACCACCACTTCGAGTCGTAGTAGATGTCCATATCTCTAACACCTATTTCGATCGCCATTTGGAGGCCGAGTATGAGAGCTTGGTATTCTGCCATATTATTTGAGCACAACCGAGTGAGCGTAAAGGAGTATGGCATGAGATGATTTTGTGGAGTTACGAATACAACTCCGGCTCCAGCTCCGTCCTTCCTCGCAAAGACAGCACCGTCAAAGTACATTTGCCATGGAGGTAGGACGTCCACATAGAAAATTTCTTCTCCTGGGAGGTCATCTGAAATTTCCCACTCTGCCGGGGCATGGATGATCAGCAAAGAAGTCGGCGATAGCTTGGCCTTTGATGACCTTTTGAGGCACGAACACCAAGTCATACCGCTTAAGTAACATTGCCCATTTCGCAAGTCTTCCAGACAAGACTGGTCTTGAGAGTATGTACTTGATTGGATCAGCTTTTGAGAGCACGTGTATGGTATGCGCCTGCATGTAGTGTCTCCACTTCTGGATGGCGAACACCAAAGCAAGACATATCTTCTCTATGGGCAAGTAATTCAACTCGGCTCCAACCAAGGTACGACTCAAGTAATAGAGTGCTCTCTCTTTACGGTCTTCAATTTCTTGAGCACACATTGCCCCAAGTGAGCGTTCTTGTCTTTGCGATGTAGAGGACAAGTGGCTTTCCGGAATTGGTGCCCCAAAGACGGTGCATCGGCCAAGTACTTCTTGATGCTATCAAAAGCATTTTTGCATTTTCCATCCCATTGGAATGGAGCATCCTTTTTCATGAGATGGCTGAATGGTTGGCAACGTCCTGCTAGGTTAGATATGAACCTTCGAATGTATGCCAAACGTCCTTGCAATCCGCGCAACTCTTTTAACGTCTTTGGTTCCGGCATTTCGTTGATGGCTTTAATTTTTGTTTGGTCAATTTCAATGCCTCTATGCCTAACCACAAACCCCAAGAACTTCCCAGATGTGACACCGAACGCACACTTGAGTGGATTCATCTTGAGTTGACATTTTCTAAGTCTTTCAAAAGACGGTTGAAGGTCTTTGATATGGTCTTCTCTTTTCTTTGATTTGATAACCACGTCATCAACATAACACTCTATTATTTTATGCAGCATGTCATCAAAGATCTTTTGCATTGCGCGTTGGTACGTAGCGCCATCATTCTTCAATCCAAACGGCATGACTGTGTAGCAGAAGATCCCTTTTGGGGTTCGAAAACCTGTTGCTTCTTGATCTTCGGGTGCCATATGTATTTGATTGTAACCAGCAGTACAATCCATGAATGAGAGGGCTTCATGACCAGTGGTTGCGTCAATCATCAACTCAGAATCGGCAAAGGGAAGTCATCCTTCGGGCATGCATCATTAAGGTCTCTGAAGTCGACACATATGCGTAATTGTCCATTCTTCTTTTTCGATTGGGACAATGTTTGCTATCCAAGTAGAATATTTGACTTCTCGAATGAAACCTGCTTCAATGAGTTTATTGACTTCCTTTTCAATTTCAGGTACAAGCTCCAGCCTGAAACGACGTTGAGGTTGCTTTTTGGGATTGGTGCCTTTCTTGATTGCTAGACGATGAGCGCAATTTTTGGCCGAGTCCAGGCATCTCTTTATAGCTCCAAGCGAAGACATCTTTGTACTCGACCAATAATTTGTAGTACTCCTCTTCTTCTTCCTTAGTCACAAAGCACCGACATAAATGGGGCGAGGATCTTGATGTAGTTCCCAAATTGAGTTCCTTGAGTTCATCCACGTCGATTGCCCCCCGTCTTCAAGTGTTTGGGGCCTCATCGGCCTCAACTTCTTCATTCTCGTCGGTATCTCTTCTCTTTGTGATATGATATGATGACGTTGTAACTTCTAAATCTCTTGGCTTCTTTACATCAGAGGGACGTGAAGAGGAAGGAATAGGCTCAACATTTTTTGAGCGGCCTGTGAGAACTAGTACGCGCCTCCTTGCTTTGAGTGGCTCATCTTTGGATGATATCCACTACTTGCATACGCTTCATGCGAGATGGTATTGCGCTTCTCAAATCATCGCTTACTCTTACTTCTTCTTCATTTTGTGTTGCAAAAGTTGAGAGAGGACGACCCTCACCACTATTCCTCTTGAGAGCCCCTAGTCGACTGAAGACTGTTTTTGATGGACCACCCAAGCGTTCATGTATTGCGCCCTTCTTGTTTATGCGCAACGAAGGTGTTGACACTTTGACCTTACTTTCTCCTTGATTGCCAAGCCTAGCAAAGACAGAAATGTGTTTGGTTGAAGCATTTGGTCTCCCTAACCTTGTAAATATAGAAGGACGACACTTCTCTGCAGGTGGACTTATTCGATCGAAGAGGCGAAGATGGATGCATCTTTTCCTCTCCTTCTTCATTTTCTTCGACCTCTTCTCTTGTGATGTCTTTGAGAAGATGCAGAGCCCCTTTTCTACAAGCACCAATCTTCACAGGCGCAGGAGACTCATATCCGAGCCCGGCCCTGGTCACCATGAAGCTCCCATCTTGCTTGAACACTTCATGTTGTGCTTTGTTAAGACCGTACGGCTCAACTTCTATAACTTTGCCGAGAGGAGTCGGATTTGTAAAGTCATATCCCGCCTTTGCCAGTAGCT
This sequence comes from Silene latifolia, assembly GCF_048544455.1. NCBI lineage: Eukaryota > Viridiplantae > Streptophyta > Magnoliopsida > Caryophyllales > Caryophyllaceae > Silene > Silene latifolia. The sequence continues at coordinate 164,103,273 of NC_133536.1, read as the reverse complement.
TGTAAGCATTGGAATCAAATATCCCCTTGTTTTCTTCATTTGATGATTGACTGGATGAACAGACGAAACCATTCGGAGGAGGTCTCACAATCTTTGTTTGAGATGAACTTGGTAGAGGTGTAACGACTTTGGCCACCCATTCCTGCTTGAACATCAGACTTGACTTTTTATCCTTAGGCTCTGTCTTTGGTGTTAGACACTCTGCAAAAGGACTCTCCCCATCTTTGCGGCGAGACTTCGGGATGTAGCGTAGTACTGGTGGTGTAGTTTTCTGCGTCGTCTCTTGCTTCTTGGGTGACGCAACAGGAGTAGCTGTTTTGTTGACCATGTCTACATCTTTCTTAACATCCTTTTCTTTAGCAGGACTTGCAGCTTCATCTTCTTTGATGATGTTCTTTTCCCGCTTACCTCCTTTTCCTGTTGAAGAGATGGTGGTTGGCATGAACTCACTGGAAGTACCATTCTCTTCAAAGAATTTTGCATCAGCGAAGAAAGAGTCGACCTTAGAGAAAGGTTTGGCGTCTCCGTCTATTTTCCTTTCGCCACCACGATAATATTTCAAGCATTGATGGAGGGTTGAGGCGACAACTCCATTCTCGTGCTTCCAAGGTCGTCCCAGCAATAGTTTGAACGATGTCTTGCCATCCATGACATGGAACAATGTGTCGGAAGAAAGATCACCCATGGTAAGGTTCACGCGGATCATGCCAACTGCGCGCTCCCCATTCAAGTTGAAACCATGAATCATTGTTCGACTACTGGAGAGTTCATCCATTGTGATCCCTAATTCATTCATAGTGGCTTTTGGCATGAGATTGACTCCTGAGCCTCCATCTATTAAGATGCGCTTGACCTTTTGCCCCCGGATGTACCCGGACACATAAAGTGGCCTGTTGTGAGGTTTGGATCCAAGAAGTAAATCCTCATCTGAAAAACTCAAGGCTGCGTTGCAGGAGACACATCCAGTTGATTGCTCAAGAGGCTCAGTTTTTTCTTTCATCTTGCCCGCATACAACTCTGGCTTCTCATGTCCTTGAATTATCAGCTGACGCTTCTCTTTAGGTAGATGAAAGATTTGCTTCCACCCCATATTTGTAGGAAGGGCATTGAGAGCAGCCACTATTTCCTTCTCCTTTTCGGAATGAGACCGTTGTGGTGATATCGCATCATCTAGGCCCCTTTCTTCATTCTTCTTTTCATCGTCGCCACTTTCACTAGCTGAGATGGTGCATACGGTAACCTTGTTTAAGAAGTCTTGTGGGAAGAATTCTTTTAAGGTGACGGGACTCGGTGGTTCTTGCTCGAGTACATCGATAGGCAAGACATGTGGTTTGATCACTGTTTTGGGCTTTTTCTTTCCCTTCGTCTTGCGAGGTTTAGTCTTCTTTGATTGTTTTCTTCGACGGTGAACAGGTTGCGCTATCTGTCTTGTTTGTTTCTTTGACTTCTTGCGCGTAACCAAAGTCCAACCTTCATCGTCATCTTCATGCTTCTTTTCCTCATTCTTATTCTGAGGAGGTAGTTTTTCTTCCAATGACATTGGAGGTAGCGACGGCAATGACCCTTGGATCTGTAATGCCACAGGCTCAAAACTTCCGAACTGCAACATATACACACATTGTCCTTGCCGTATAATTGGCTCGTCAAGTTACTCCAGGAATACAGTAGTTTGATTTGTGGTTACTGTGTCCTCCAAGTCAAGAATGATCTTCCCTTCCTTGGAGAGCTGCATGATCTTCTCCATGAGTGTTATACACTTTTCAATAGGATGACTCACCAGCCTATGATAACGACAGTAATTAGGATCGTTTGTCTTGTTTGCTTGCTCAGGGCGCTTGGACTCTGGCAATTGTTTAACCTTCTTTTCCAAGAGGTCATCAAGCATTCCGGACAAGTCAGAATCTGGGAATGGATATTTCTTAGCCTGCAACTCTTTCAATGTAGGCTTGTCTCGTTGGTAGTTGTAAGAGAATGACTCTTTCTTCTTTTCATACTTAGGCTTTGACGAGATTTTGACAGGTGCACTGCTGGTTTCGACGACCATTGTTTCCTTTGTCGACGATTTGGAGTTCTTATCAGTTTTCTTGAACTCCTTCTTTTCACTTGGCACCTTAGAAGAACTTGGTTGAGCACTACCATGTTCTTTGATTGTGATCTCCATGTCATGGGCGCGGGTAGCCAGGTCTTGGAAGCTCTTTGGCATGATCCCTTTCAGGATGTAAAGAATGTCCCATTTCATCCCGTTGACGCACATTTCAACTGCTGACGCTTCACTTAAGCGATCCTTACATTCCAGACTCAGCGCACGCCACCTGTTGATGTAATCGACTACAGGCTCATCTTGCCATTGAGATGTCTTTGTCAATTCGCTCATGCTGACGACACGTCTGGTGCTGTAGAATCTGTTGAGGAATTCATCTTCCATGTGACCCCAGCTGTCAATTGACTCGAGTCCGGATCGTGTACCGGTCGAACGCGATCCCTTTGAGCAAACGAACGAACCGCTTCACCAAACGATCACCTTCTGTTTTCAAAGCATTGTTGCATGTCTCGACGAAGTGGGCGATGTGTTGCTTTGGGTTCCCCTTCCCGTCGAATTGTTGAAATTTTGGAGGCCGATAGCCGATGGATGGCATGCGCAGATTGTCAATCCTCTTAGTGTAAGGCTTGATGTAGCGTCCACTACTTGTCGAGCTATCATCCAACTGACACTTGATCGTCTTGGCTATTAACTCCTGCAGCTTCTCTTCAGTGAAGTTGCTGATCTCATTCTTTGGCTTTTCCCTATCCTCGCCAACTTCTCTATCGCTATCAACATCCCTATCGGTGTCACCATGCTCGCTCTCGACCTTCCTGTCACGGAGTGCCACCACCTCTTTTTGGAGCTCATCAATTTTCTTGTTCTTTTCTTCACTCTCCTTCATCATCTTTTCAAGGAGATCATTCATTTTCTGCATTCGATCCTCAAGAGTATCGCCGCTTATCACCATGACTGAAGCAACGTTAGGAGTTGAGGTTTCTTTCTTCTTTGGCGATGCTTTGGGTTTGCATGGAGAAGCCTTCTTGTCAACCTTAACACTTCTAGTCTCCTCGCGTGAAGGAGAAGAGGCGCCAGAGCGCCGTAGCGGCAGCGGCTATGGAGGCGACAGAGAACTTGCGCGGCCTAGTTGGGACGTGTGCAGAGCGCGCGGCAAAGAAGAAGATTGATAAAGCACCTTCTTTGCCATTCCTCTTGTGGAGATGCCTAAACCGATCGCGTAGCGGGGAGGTAGCAGCAATGGGGTACCCTGCAGGATATCTGCGTAGGTCTTCTTGGATGGACTGGAGGAGATGCTTTGCTTAGTAGACATCTTCTTGTTTTGGTAGACTTGAATAAAACAGCAGTAGAGATGAGAGGTAGAGATTTTCACGTCGGGTTCACCAAAATTTGTAACAGCAAATTTTGTATTGCGATAACTGAAATACAAAACAAGGAAACAATTATATTTTATTAATAAATATCAAAAGTACGTGTACAATCTCTAATGTATCCTCTGATTCTAATATGCTGTAAGGGGTACGTGTACGGGGTACACGTGAGGGGTGCGCGTGTAGACAAATTTAATTGCTCTACGCGCGATGTAAATTTTGATTTCTTGAGAGGGTCGCGATGACTTGAATCTCTCTTGAAGGTTTGAACTTGTGATTGAATCTTCAACGCAGGCGGCACGATTTGATGTGCTTGTTGACTGCTTGCAATGATTTTGACAGAGAGGATTTGTAGGAATTTGTACCTTGTTCTCTCTAGCTCATTTGCAATTATGAATTTCCAATTCTTTGAATGAATGAGGAGAGCTCTATTTATAGAGTTTCAATTCCCCTTGTTGGACTTTGGTGGTCACAGGCCCATTTGTGGGTTTATTAGCAACCTTGGCCCAAATTTGATTCTTTCTAGGTTTAGTGATCCGAATAACTCCTTTGTAATCCGAATCGACCCATATTTTATTTAATCGGGACAAAATAATTAAATTAAGTTAAAGTTTGGTATTAACTCAAAATAATTAATTTATTTTATTTATTCGGCACATTAATAAATTTTCCGTGCCTACAATAATTCATTTACAACTGTTAGCAAAACAACTGCTAGATGCCTTCACTGACCCAGAAGGAGTGATAGAATCTCATATACCAGCTGTAAATGCTCCAGCTAAAATTAATGTCCCTGAAAGACTTTCAATTGCAAATGACTCTAAAGCACGCATGAAGTGTAGTAGACCTATTGGTTCCAAAGATAAAAATCCTCGAAAACAAAAAGGAGCAAAAGTTGATAATGGCAATGTTGAGGATAATATAGCTTTTCAAAATCCTCTTGAAAATCTTGGAGACATGACTGATAATATTAATCTAGAAGAGGTTCAGGTACTTGAAAATAAAGATTGTAAAGAGATCTCGATAAATTATGTCATGTCTAGAAAAACATGGAACCGAAATAAAGTGGACGTCGATGATGGTGTTTTTACAATTAATGTAGCGCTTGATATCATGCATGAAAATGAGGATCATGAACTAAAGTTGATATGTCCAAATTATATACATTTTTACCCCTTATTTTAGCTCCATTTTGTATGACATTATGCACTAACCTTAGTGATTTTGAGCTAATATTGTATTTCTAGTTGCATTTGCATGTTCTATCATATTTTGTAGGTACTTAAGCTTTAAGGAGCTTAATTCCACATATTTACAAGCACTAGGATACAAAGCTAAGTTGAAGAGAGGAATGGACCAACAATGAAGTAAAGCATGGACTTGCATGAGAAAATGTGGTGGATTAATTTGAGAAATGCACAACACAAATCAAGAAATGTCAAGCCCAATTACAAGTCCACAAAATGCTCAACTTAGGATTCTACATGGGATGCTCATGAAGATGCTCTTAGGATGTTAAGTATGCAATTAACCGGAGAGTTAAGAAGAATTAAGGAGCAACTTTGGATTCCACATAACATTTAATCAAGCATTAAAGAGAAAATACCCGGGCAATGGTAACCCCGTTCGAGGTTGGGTGTCCCCGATCGAGGACGTGGGATTCTCAATTGTTTACGTTACACACTCAAGTCCTATATAAAGGAACCTCGACACAAGCATTGGACACCATCTTTCTACACACTTTTACATAGAAATTCTCTCTAAATTTAGTAGTTAGTTTAGGTTAGCTCTTAGTTTGGTTTAGTTTAGATTTACTTTATATTATTTACATTTACTATTTACATTTCAAGTTATAAAACAATTTACATTTACAAGTTATTTATATTACAAGTATTGTTCTTCCATTTTCATTTCCATTTCCATCTCAAGGTAATTCTATTCCTAATTTCATTATGTTTTCCATTTCAATTGTCATTAGTTTAGTTTACATTTACATTACGTTAGAGTAGTTTCTTTTGTCTAGGGAATGAATGGAGCCATGCATAAAAAGTATTTGTAACATGCTAAATTAGGATAATATAATTTTATCTAATTGTTTATATCACATGTTTGCATCGTCACGTTTAATCTTTGTTTAAAGGCCTTATTCATTTGTTAAGTTTGTTAATTTATTCTATAAGTCGAGAGGCACGGAATCGGATTAGACTAAGCATGTGTAGTAGGACGACCTAGTCATAAACGAGAGTTTTTCTAGGACCCGGTCTATGGTTGACACTAATATCGTGAGGTGGGTGTCTCTAAGCCTAAACAATTAACGATTTATCAACTCCTGTGTTTAATTTGAGCATTTACATAATTCGTATGTGTGACCCGACTTCCCTAGATAATTTCTTTATCATTATTATTTTCTTCCATAATCCAACCAACCAACCAATCAACAAACGATAACCGACCTCAAGGTAAAATTCACTCCATAACAACTAATTAACAACTCCCGTCTCTCTGTGGATTCGACCCCTATGTACTACATTCATTTGTGTCTAGGGTATTTTATTTTTGCATAGGTGTGCGATAGCCTATCAAATTTTGGCGCCGTTGCCGGGGAGACGGTTTTGTTTGTTATTAGTTGTTGAATTTTATCTTTTTATTTTGTCTCGAGGAACACTTGTTCCTTTAGATTCATCTCATCATTTTCTTGTAGTTTTAGTGCCTATTTTTGTAGGTGATAAAGCTATTGGCATTTCATAATGAATGACGAATTCGTTCCACAACCCAATGATGAGCCTTTCCATGACTATTATGCTCGATTTTACTACTACCGCAACACTAGACTCATCCCCCTCATTTCCCTGGGTATGTCCTTGATTGGGATTACTGGGGTTATCTCGTGCTTGATGGCATGAATCTCGAGACCCGTGAAAAGGCCCTTAACTTGAGTAATGGGAGTGTCTACTACATGGATTAGCGGGAGATTTGGAATTTCTTTTAGTTCATGGCTTGCGAAAGTCGGGAGGTAGCTTGTCAACAAAGTTCGTCGCCAAGTCTTGAAGAGGAACTTTATGCGATTCTGGCTCAAAGCGAACAAGTGATCAAAGAGATGCAAGAAAGAAGTGAGCAATTGACCATTGCTTATGCTCTTCCGCCCTCCCAAAGTGAGTCTTCTCTGCCTAATGATTGTGAACTATTGGATGACGCTGAGTCGATGACGATAGTACAATTTTCTTAATTAAAATGCCACTTATTGTCGATCCAATTTACCATTTTGGGGAGGTAGTAGATAACACACCCACCGTGGACGATGTTGGGCCCGTTTTTAATGAAAAGGACGAGGTTTTACCCGAGACCTTAGAACCCTTTACAAATCCTTCCATGGAGGATATAGTGGACCCATTAGAAGTAGATGGTGGACTATGTGACATAGAGGTTAATAGGGATGAAACCCCCAATTCCCCAAAGTCCTACCATTTAGAGTTTTCATACCACCCAATTGAGACCGTTTATGATGATATGTTATGAATTAACAATTTGTTTCATGGTCTTAAGCATGATGCTCCATCTCTTACTGACGAGTAGAGTGATACAGTGGTTCTCTTTGAAATCTAGGATGCGCATTTTGATAAGATTTATCCTAGTTTATCTTTGATCTTTCAAGCTAATATCTTATCAATTGCGTATATATGCTTTTGTATTGTCCATGCACAGGTATATGATTTACTTCTAAGGGCATTGACGTGCTTTTTAGAGGACGATGGAGGATCCATTAGGAAAAAAACCTAGTTTGTTTTTGTTTTATTTCAATTTTTACGCAACTTCATGTTTTATTAGAATTAGGAATAAATTTTAGACTAATTAGCTATTTTGAGTTGTGATTTGTAGGTGTTTGAAGAGGAGAAGAGGCCTTTTGAAGGATAGCATACTACCCCATGTTGTAACCCCGTTGGGGGTCGTAACATTCAAAAAAAAAGTCAACGGTCAACCCCGATCGGGGTTGACTGTCCCCGATCGGGGTCGTGACTTTCTACTTTATTACGTGTTTTAATAAAAGACGGGATATGCTATCGTTCTCCATATGCTTCAAAAACGAAGGACGGTACTCCTTCTCTCTATTTTTCTTCATTTCTCAATCAAATCACATCTGAAAACCTCTATTATCATCAAGGACCTAGTACTCACCGGAATTTTGGCTTATTTTTCTTGCTGAGATGCTAAGTGGAGGAATCCCCCAATGTTTATGCTAGCTTGGGGGAGGCTCGCTAGTCTAGTAAGTTTTCTTTGTTTTGCATTTTAGTTTATTTCTCGCAACCCATTTAATATGACCTCTTGTCCTTCTTGTTTATGTGCTTTGCGCCATTTTTATGGTTTAGTTGGGTAATTTAATTGTTGGCACATTGAGGACAATGTTATGTTTAACTTGGGGGGGAGATTGCATTCGCATATTAGTTAGTTTGCATTTAGTTAGTATAGATTTAGTGAGAATTTTTGAAAAATTTGAGTGAATTTTTTCTTCTAATTCTTTGCTTGTCCTACTTATGCCTTCTTGCATATTCTAATGATAGCCAATAGCTAATGATTTATTCTTATTTGATGGAATAATTGCTACATGGGGATGTCTTGACATAGTAGGTGGGATATGGAAAATGAACCGAATAAGCTTAATCTTGACTATTGGCGAACTACAAAATTGGTAAGGTAGAGCCTCTTTGGACCGATGCATCCATATCTGGTCTCTCTTAGGTGAGTGTAGGTCTCCTTATGATGTGTGTTTCATCAAAACGTACAAGTATAGTCTTTATTTCATCTCTTGTTAAGCATGCATTCATTTGTTAAAGCATTTTGGAGCCATTCACATGATAAATTTAGCCTTTTTGACCCCTTCACAAAATTTATCCCTAGCTACATCATTGAAATTTCCTACTCTTGTTGAGCTAGTAGCTTAGTTGGATAATGTTTGGGTGCTCATTGGGATATGGTTTATTGTTGGAAGTCATGTGAGCTTGGTCTTAGTGCTTATGAAAAGAAATGGAAGGAATGTAAGAAAGAAGAAAGAGAAAAAAAAAATAGAAAATGCTTGAAGAAAAATGAAAGAATGAAAATGAATGAGAAAAATGAAAAGATTGAATATGCATTGAAAAATGAAGAAAGAAAAGCATGAAAAAGAAGAAGCAAATATTGTGTTGAAAATGAGAAGAAGAGGTGTAGTAGGGAGCTCTCATGCATCATTTATACATTTTGGAGAGCTTTTCTATGTTTTGTATTGTAACCTTGGGTTTAGTTTTGGGATTGAGCACCTTTACATTTTGGTAGTTGCTAGCTTGACTTAGCTCCACATTACCATAACTCTTTTGTTCCCCTTTCTTACCCATGTTTATTTACCTTCTTCTTAACCTTGGCTTCTTTACATGCTTGCATTTGATTGTTTTGTCTTATAGTTTTGAATTGATTACCATATTAGATTGCGGGCACATTTTCATGAGTTGAGGATAGTTGAGTGTTTATTCAAAAAATGTCCTTTCACATCAAAATGAGTTTGAGTGCCCCGTGAGAGTCCATTAGTCAAAAGATCATGCAAGAGCAGAAAAGTTCATTCAAAGTCTTTCATGCTACGCCGTCGTTTAAATCTCATCCATGTTCTTGCATTATGCCATTGCCCATATTGTTTCGGGTTTTAAAATCATTATGCTTAGCTTTTTTGGGATATTGCATTTGATGGGATATGGTTTCTTGCTTGAGAACAAGCAAGGGCTTAGCTTGGGGGAGTTTGATAAGTCCAAATTATATAAATTTTTACCCCTTATTTTAGCTCCATTTTGTATAACAATATGCACTAACCTTAGTGATTTTGAGCTAATATTGTATTTCTATTTGCATTAACATGTTCTATCATATTTTGTAGGTACTTAAGCTTTAAGGAGCTTAATTCCACATATTTACAAGCACTAGGATACAAAGCTAAGTTGAAGAGAGGAATGGACCAACAATGAAGTAAAGCATGGACTTGCATGAGAAAATGTGGTGGATTAATTTGAGAAATGCACAACACAAATCAAGAAATGTCAAGCCTAATTACAAGTCCACAAAATGCTCAACTTAGGATTCTACATGGGATGCTCATGAAGATGCTCTTAGGATGTTAAGTATGCAATTAACCAGAGAGTTAAGAAGAATTAAGGAGCAACTTTGGATTCCACATAACATTTAATCAAGCATTAAAGAGAAAATACTCGGGCAATGGTAACCCCGTTCGAGGTTGGGTGTCCCCGATCGAGGACGTGGGATTCTCAATTGTTTACGTTACACACTCAAGTCCTATATAAAGGAACCTCGACACAAGCATTGGACACCATCTTTCTACACACTTTTACATAGAAATTCTCTCTAAATTTAGTAGTTAGTTTAGGTTAGCTCTTAGTTTAGTTTAGTTTAGATTTACTTTATATTATTTACATTTACTATTTACATTTCAAGTTATAAAACAATTTACATTTACAAGTTATTTATATTACAAGTATTGTTCTTCCATTTCCATTTCAAGGTAATTCTATTCCTAATTTCATTATGTTTTCCATTTTAATTGTCATTAGTTTAGTTTACATTTACATTATGTTAGAGTAGTTTCTTTTGTCTAGGGAATGAATGGAGCCATGCATAAAAAGTATTTGTAACATGATAAACTAGGATGATATAATTTTATCTAATTGTTTCTATCACATGTTTGCATCGTCACGTTTAATCTTTGTTTAAAGGCCTTATTCATTTATTAAGTTTGTTAATTTATTCTATAAGTCGAGAGGCACGGAATCGGATTAGACTAAGCATGTGTAGTAGGACGACCTAGTCATAAACGAGAGTTTCTCTAGGACCCGGTCTATGGTTGACACTAATATCGTGAGGTGGGTGTCTCTAAGCCTAAAGAATTAAAGATTTATTAACTCCTGTGTTTAATTTGAGCATTTACATAATTCGTATGTGTGACCCGACCTCCCTAGATTATTTCTTTATCATTATTGTTTTCTTCCATAATCCAACCAACCAATCAACAAACGATAACTGACCTCAAGGTAAAATTCACTCCATAACAACTAATTAACAACTCCCGTCTCTCTGTGGATTCGACCCCTACGTACTACGTTCATTTGTGTCTGGGTATTTTATTTTTGCATAGGTGTGAAATAGCCTATCAAAAGTCTGTTGATCAGTGCAGACGTAGAATTTTGGGCTAAATAGAAAGATGTTATTGAAGCAGAATTAAAATCACTGGCTAAATGAGAAGTATTTGGGCCAATAATTCGCAGACCCAGTTGAGTAAAGCCAGTAGGCTACAAATGGGTGTTTGTGCGGAAAAGAAATGAAAAAGGCGAGGTAGTCATATATAAAGCTCGTTTAGTTGCACAAGGTTTTTCCCAAAGACCTGCTATTGATTATGAAGAGACATATTCTCCTGTAATGGATGCAACTACTTTTCGATATCTGATTAGTCTGACTATGAGGGAAGGACTTGATTTACGTCTTATGGACGTTGTCACGACTTATTTGTATGGCTCGCTTGATAATGAAATATACATGAAACTCCCTAAAGGTTTTAAGCTTCCCGAAACATTAAAATCAAGTCCAAGAGAGCAATATTCAATCAAGCTAAACAAATCTTTGTGTGGTTTGAAACAGTCCGGGCGTATGTGGTATAACCGTCTTAGTGAATATTTGTTAAAAGAAGGTTATAAAAATGACCCTATTTGTCCGTGTCTATTCATAAAGAGGTCAAAATCCGGATTTGTGATTATTGCTGTTTATGTTGATGATCTGAATATTGTTGGAACTTCTGAAGAAATTACAAAAGTCGTCGAATGTTTGAAAAAAGAATTTGAGATAAAAGATTTAGGAAAGACAAAATTTTGTCTTGGTCTGCAAATTGAACATCTTGACAATGGAATTTTGTTACATCAAGGGACATATATTGATAAAGTGCTAAAACAGTTTAAAATGGATAAAGCACATTTGTTGAATACTCATATGGTTGTAAGAACACTTGATGTGAAGAACGACCCGTTTCGACCTCGTGAAGAAAATGAGAAAGTCCTTGGTCCTGAAGTACCATACTTGAGTGCTATTGGAGCTTTGATGTATCTTGCTAGTCATACTTGACCCGACATATCATTTTCAATAAATCTCTTAGCAAGATATAGCTCTTCTCCAACTCAAAGGCATTGGAATGGAGTCAAACATTTACTCTGTTATCTTCGAGGTACATCTGATATGGGTTTATATTATTCTAATAAATACAAAATAGAGTTAGTTAGTTGGTTTTGCAGATGCAGGTTATATTTCTGACCCACATAATGGTCGCTCGCAAACTGGCTATGTGTTTACATGTGGTAATACTCCTATCTCATGGCGCTCTGTGAAGCAAACTATAGCCGCCACTTCTTCAAATCATGCCGAATTGTTAGCAATTCATGAAGCTAGCCGAGAATGTGTATGGTTGAGATCAGTTATTCATCATATTAAAGGATCATGCGATCTATCTCCAAGAAATAAGTCAACAACTATTTTACATGAAGATAATACTGCGTGCATCGCTCAAATCAAGACAGGATTCATCAAGGGTGATAGAATGAAGTACATTTTGCCGAAATTCTTTTTTACCCATGATCTTCAAAAATATGGTATCATTAGTGTTCAACAAATCCGCTCTAGTGAAAATCTCGCAGATATTTTTACCAAGGCACTTCCGAGCAAGACATTTGAGAAGCTACTCAATCAACTTGGGATTCGTCGTCTCAAAAATGTCAAGCGATGTTTTAATGAGGGGGAGTAAATACGCTTTGCACTCTTTTTCCCTTAGACATAGTTTTGTCCCACTGGGTTTTCCGGGCAAGGTTTTTAACGAGGCAACAGTTTGTGCGTATTACGTAGATTATTGTACTCTTTTTCCTTTATTAGATTTTTGTCCCATAGGGTTTTTCTAGTAGAGGTTTTAATGAGGCATTTTCTCTGATGATGGACATCTAAGGGGGAGTGTTACGAAATATCTTTAGATATTATATGGATGTCCATATATTACCATATCTTTAGGAGATATTCTATTACCATATTACAATGTACTCTTGTACTATATATACCCCTTATGCGAAAAAAGCGATATACTCTTTCTGGTCTCCATATCCTCTCTATAACTCTCTATTATTCATAACACATAGAAATATAGAATCACCCCAATTCGACTCTTTATACTTTATATAATAACCATATCTATATTATTTTTCAATGTGGGACAAATAACATACTATGTTTGTACGTTTTTGTTTTCTATTCCCTCCTATTTTCTAACATCTTCCACATTTCCTAAAACGGCAAATTTACTAAGATCTTCCACTTTCCTTATTTGTCTATTTTTTTTGTGGTTACAATATCTTATGACCTTACATTCTCTCTCTTACTTTAATTTACATCCACATATCATACTCCCACTAAATTCTACCCAAAACAATTGTGGAAGAACATAGAAAATAGAAGGGAGTATTTTTTTTTTGAAAGGGAAAGCCCGAAGGCTTTACTGCATAGATAACGAATCAAATGAAACAGCACTGTTCACAGTCGGCGGCAAACTATCCGACCATACAACTCTACCAGCAACAAAAGGTAAAACATGAGCTAAAGCATGGGCGACACTATTGTTCGTACGGCTAGTATACACCCATTGAATTGAAATAAAGGAACTACAAAGCGTTAAGATATCCGCAATAACTAACGCAAGATTACTTCTTCCTGGTGCCTCCTTCTTAAGCGCCTCGACAAGCGACAGGCAATCACTTTCTATCACCACGTGAGAATGATGATTCCGTAGAGCCTCCTGCACTCCTTCATAGATCGCAACAGCTTCCGCCATTTGAGGCTCCCATTCCTGCTCAACGACCCACGATAAGCCCCAAAGCACTGTACCCCGCTCGTCTCGACACACAGCCCCACCGCTCACACCCACTCCCTCCTTCACTCCTGCATCCACATTCACCTTCACATACCCGGCTTTAGGAACCACCCATCCTCGCTTCTTCCCCCCCCCCCCCCCCCCCACCAGCTCCACCTTCACGTGCTCCATCTTTCGGCCTAGCAAAACCTCCCCCTTCAATCTCCTCCATCACGTCTTCCACCCTGCGAATAACCCCCCATGGATCCACCTCCTTCCCATCAAATACCACCTTGTTTCAATGTTCCCAAAGAGCCCAGCAACCTACCATAAAGATCGAATGCTCACGCCCTCCAATAGTCTTCCATTTCTCCTCCACCCAATCTCTCACCCCTCCAACCGAGTCCCCTGTCTCCTCGTTCAAGCCCAAACCCTCCCAAACCCTCTTCGCAACTGCACAATCACGGAACAAATGCAAAGCCGACTCAAGATAAGAATTACAAAGAGAACAAAAAGAGCACTCACCTCGTATTCGCGTCGCTATATTTGCCCTTGTTGCTAGCGCCTCGCTGCACAGCTGCCAAAAAAAGAGCTTCACTCGGGGCCAAACCGGGATTTTCCACAGCCGATTCCATAACCATTTTTCCTTCTCCCAATCAGACGCCCCTCCTACCTCCACTGACTCCGCTTCCCCTGCCAACCTACGGTAAGCTGATCTCACAGAATAGAGGCCATCCTTTTCCGCGACCCAATACCAAACATCACCCGGTTTGTTTGGACTGATGCGGATAATGGTGACTCGATCTTTATCGATTGGCAGCAGCCACTGTGCGAGCAAATCATGACTCCAGCGTAACCCATCACCTTCTAAAAAATCAGCCACCCGCATATCTTCGAACCCCTGAACCGGTGGTGTTATGATTCGTCCAGTTTGCGTTCCTGGCAGCCACGCGTCTAACCAAACCCGTGTTAAGAGCCCATCCCCTATCCTTCTCCTTCAACCCGTCATAAGCGCCTCCCTCGCTTCAATCATCCCTCTCCACATATAGCTTGGGGAGCTGCCAATTGAAGCCGACATAACATCTCCATTAGGGAAGTATTTGGCCTTCATAATTTTAGTAAAATGTGATACCAGGAATCGTTAGCAATCTCCATATCTGCTTCCCAATTAAAGCAACATTAAACATATGGAAGTCACGAAAACCCATCCCCCTTAGACTCTTCGGTTTAAACAACTTTCGCCACGCTACCTAGCTTATTCCCTTCTTCCCCTCGTCATGGCCCCACCAAAAGCGAGAGATTAAAGATCTAAGCTCGTCACAGAAGCTAACGGGAATTTTAAAAATACTCATAACATAGGTAGGGAGTGAATTGGCAACTGCCTTTATAAGAACCTCCTTACCAGCCCTAGACAATATTTTCCCCCGCCACCCACTTAGTCTTTTACTCAGCTTATCCCTCAAGATGTCCGTTAACACCTTCTTAGATCGACCAACCACTGTGGGCAGTCCCAAATATCTCTCCTGCTCCTCCACTTCCACTACACCCAACCTCGTAGCCAAGTTACTACGCTCGTCTCGGTATACCCTTCTTTGAAAGAAACCGTAGTTTTTTCACGACTCACCAGTTGCCCAGACGCATTTTCATACCGTCTAAGCATATTCGAAACAGTCTCAACCTCATCAGCCGAGGCCCTCATGAAAAAGATGCTATCGTCAGCAAATAAAAGATGCGATATCGGTGGAGCAGTCCGCGCTATACGTACACCATGCAAGCTGCGTTGCTCCACAGCCCGTCGCATCAAAATGGAGAGAACTTCCGCACAAAGGATAAACAAGTACGGTGAAAGGGAATCGCCTTGTCTCAAGCCCCGCGATGGTATGAAAGTACTCGATGGCTGCCCGTTTATTAGGACCGAGAAGGACACCGTTGAAACGCATTCCATTACTCTTCGAATCCATGCCCTATCAAAACCCATCGCCCTAAGGACCCGCTCCAGAAAGACCCACTCCACTCTATCATACGCCTTTGCCATATCAAGTTTCAAAGCCATAAAACCCTCTCTTCCATTATGCCCCTTCATAAAATTGAAAATTTCGAAGGCAATTAGGACATTATCCGAAATGGCTCTTCCCGGGGTGAATGCGCTTTGGTTTTCCGAGACAATATCACCAAGAAAGGCTTTTAAACGGTTTGCAAGGACTTTTGATACCGGTTTATAAGCCACATTGCAAAGGCTAATAGGTCGGAATTCTCGGATTTTATCAGGGGCTTTCTTCTTCGGAATGAGAACTATGTTAGTCTTATTTATCTCCCTCGGCGATGATTCTCCCCTTAGAATAGCAAGAACCGTCCTCGTAACACACGGACCTACCAGATCCCAATATGTTTGATAGAAAAGGCCGTTCATGCCATCCGGTCCCGAAGCCTTCAAAGGATGCATTTGATTAAGCGCGTCAGTGATTTCTTCCTCGGTATATTCACGTCGAAGGCCTCCGTTCATGGCAGCAGTAACTCTATTTCCAACTCCCGCTAGAATATCATCCGTGACCATGGGTTGGGTAGTCTGGAAAAGCCCCTGAAAATATGCGTTGGCTACCTTTGCTACTTCTTCATCCCCAACACGCGGAAACCCGTTATCATCGATCAACTTGGCAATATGGTTCTTGGTTTTCCGCTCCCCGGCTCTTGTATGAAAAAACTTGGTATTCTTATCCCCGTCTTTGAGCCATAGTGCCCTCGAGCGTTGCCTCCAAAACTTCTCTTCTTGACCCCGTAACTTTGCCAATTCCGCAACCAGCTTTTTCCTTCTCTGAATGTTTTCCACGGACCGGGCCTCCTCATTTAACTTGGACAGCTGCTTCAATTTTCCCCCAATACTCCGACTAATCTGCTTAATTCCCGTCCCTTTCTACGCCTTCAGTTCTTTCGCGCATGCCTCCAGGATAGACACCAAATCACCCCTGCCTCTCTCCACCCCACGAGACACTGCATCCCCACTTCCCTCCTCCCCCACCCAAATTTGTTCAAATTTGAATCCCCTTTCCCGCCTGTCACCCATCTCCCTCATATTAAGGAAGAGTTTTATAGGTGCGTGATCCGACCAATCCCGAGCTAGGTAATGCAGTCGGGCAAAAGGAAACAAATCTGTCCATTCTCCCGTACACACCGCTCTATCAAGCATGCTTTGTCTATTTGCTTCACCAGCCTGCCCATTATCAAAAGAGAAATTATACCCCTCCCAAGCAATACACCGTAATCCACAGTCATCAAGTGCATTCCTAAAATTATTCATCTGCCATTGTGGACGGCTTCCACCCTTCATCTCAGTTGAGTACATTATTTCATTAAAATCGCCAATGCAAACCCAAGGAAGTTGCGATTGAGAATGAAGTAAACGAATAAGCTCCCACGATAAGTGACGATCCGTCACAGATGGCCACCCATAAAACCCTGTTATCCTCCACTCCCCTCCATCCCCACGAACCCGAAAGTCCATGTGATGAACAGATGCTGAAATAAAAGTACAGTCAATATCCTTCCTCCAGAGAAAAGCCAACCCTCCCGACCTTCTGACACTATCAACCTCAATGCCAAAGTAACCACCTATCCTCTCACGCACCCTCCTCATTTCACGACCACACAATTTTGTTTCGCATAAAAACAGTATGGCCGGGGCCTCCCTCCGTACCAGCTCACGGAGCGCAATCACCGTGTCGGGGTTGCCCAAGCCCCGACAGTTAATGCTTATGATGTTCATTGGGCCCGGCGGGGTTGACCACCGTCAACCTCCGCCTCAGGTTCTAAGACGCCCCCGTCAAAAGTTAGTTTACATTTCTTCTGCCCACCCTCTAAATCACTCTCTTCCCTCGTCCTCTTAGTAGCCAACAGTCCTGCTTCCTTCGAACCATATTGCACCCCCTCTTCTTCTACTCCCTCCCTTGCTAACCTCCTCCAACCCCGCATTGTACCACATCCACCCCTATCATCAGCTTCCTGCCCCCCCCCCCCCCTTCATCCTCGTATCCTCCTTCTCACCTCCTTCTCCCTCCCCCATCAAAACCTCCACAACATAAGGCACATAAGTAGCCTCCCTTCCTCCCATCCCCTCCAACGAACACACTTCTCCTATGCTGCTGCCCCTCCCAACCTCCTCAGCTTGCTGCCCCTCACCATTTACCACATGTGACACTCCTGCCTCCTCCCCACCCCTCTTTATGCTCCCATTCAACTTCTCACTATGCTTTTTCGATTTTAAGTCCAGAGCAATATTTTGAAGTTTTTTGATCATGCTTGAAATTATATCCCTTGAGTCATCCTTCCCTACTTCATCGAATATCGGCCTTAAGTTCCTAGCAGCCTTTCCCACTCCCTCCTTCTCCGTTTTGACCACTTTCCATGGTGAAGCTCTCAACCATTCCCCAAATTTCAAATCTTCCTCATCGTATGGTCCCTCATCGCAGTCCTTTTCCCTATGCCCAATAAGGCCACACCCATAACAAAAGGTAGGGAGTCGTTCATATTTCACATCAAATTGACTCGTGGAGCCACCCTTCATCCTTATGGGTATAGAGGCCTTCAGAGGTTCTCTAATGTCATATAATACACGCACACGGATGGCCCTATCCAGTTCAGCATTCGGACCATGTTTAAAGTGCAAAAAGTTTCCCAAACAATTTCCAAGTTTCCTCGCATTCTCAAGACTCGTTCTACCCGAAATAGGTAGGTCATATATGCGTGCCCAAATTGGGAAAAGGAATAAGGGTACGTCAGAGATCTTACCTGACTGATTTGGTTCATCAAAGCACCAGACGAACTTATCAAAATGCCACGGTTTCCCTTCTAAAACCCTAGCCCTGTCACGTTCCGCACCAAAGCTAAAGATGAAAGTCTTCTCCTTCGCATCAATTACATTCCCCATAATCGGTTTCGATGGGTTCCATAATTTAATCATTGTATCAACCGCCGCTTTTACGTTGATAGCTCTCGATGCCCAGAGTTTTCCCACCAGGACGCATTTTTTCTCCACGGCTTTCCCTCCCGTATCCTCCTCCCATTCAAACAACCCCTCCTCAGATCCCATCAGCTGTTTTACATCCCTACGTTGGCCCCTTGATCGACCCTCCATTAGCAACCTGCAATTAAAACGAAAGCAAACAAGAAACAAACAAAGAAACGCAAAGAAAGACCAATCTTACGATCGAAATCGTAAGATAAGCCTCGAAAAAGAGGATGAGCGAAGAATTTAGGACCGAACCCTAGGAAACCCTAGACTTCTATGCAGCATATTCTGGTAAGGGAGTATTTTTTATCATGATTAAAATATGTGCAAATAATAAGAAATATATACTCTAATGGTAGCATGTTTTTTTTACCGCGAATCTAATTATATAATTTCCATAATTTTTATTTTTTACGATACTTTTTTGTCAAATGAAATGTATAAGTGTTTATATAAAAATTATAAACATCACTTAAATATAATATAGGAAATGTGTATTATAATAATTAAAACATTCTCCACATTTTTTTTTATATCATATTGTAAGAGCGCTCTAAGACAATACTTGAGAGACTCGAAATATTCTCCATTATTCTTTACATAAAAAATTATTATTTATAAAACTTTCCTAAATTAATTTTTGATGATGTGGTCAGCTTAGAATCGTTCGAAAAAAGCTTCTTTTATAAATATATATAGATATAGATGATTTGTTTAACTCGTGATATTTACCATTATATTGGTGATATTCCGTGTCGGGCTCGGGTTTGCAAGCTTGACATGAATAGTTTGTAAATAAATGTGTAAAATGTGTCCTTAACCGTTTCGTCATCAAATTCGAGTTAATCGATATGACATGTATTTTTTACCAAGGATGACTTGAAATATGGTCAAGATAAAAATAAAATGAAAATGAATTAAAAAAGGTTTGATATGAACTAATTATGTTGAGCTCATTGTTGTGTAATTATTTAACATTTATCATCGTACTCGGGATTAAACCAACATCGTATGTATAAACTACGGATGATTATAAATATGTCTAAAATGCTTGCAAGCGTAAATAAATGAAGAAAATGATAAATAAAAGAAATGGATAGTCAAATACCCATTAAATTATAATTAACCAACTATATCATCGTCACACGAGATAAAATCATCATGGTACAATTAAGTAACCAAGGATGTTTTAGCAATGGTCAAAAATATTTGTCATAAAAATGAATTAAAGTGGTAAAACACGTAAAAAGAAAGAAAGAAAATAAAAGGAAATTATTGAGGAATGATGAACTCAAACACGTTTGAGTTCTGACCTGAGTAGCCCATTGGGGCGCGGGTCTCCCTGCGTGACAAGGAGCCTCTGTCTCAGGCCAAAAGTCGGTTTTGGCTCGATCATTCCATGTTTTAAATTGTGTTATGCATGGTTTATGTTTAAAGTCATGAAAACAGTAAAAACATGAAGTGGAAGAGTTTGTTACATCCTCATACTTACATATTTGGTTGCTTGACGAGAATCGACAAAGTGTTAAACTCGTGATTCAGAAAACTCGATTTAAAACCAATTTGTAAGAAAGAGTGTTGCTTTTAGTTGTTGATTAGGTGTAGTTGGTCAAAGTGGTCGGTCAAATGTTTTTAATGCACGATGACGATACCAAACAAAATGTGTAAGAATCGTATTTTAGATCGGTAGGTCCAAAACACGTGTCGGTTTTTGACTTATGAAATCGAGTCGAGAATTTTAAGGGCGAAAAGAAGGGGCGGACTCTCGCGTAAATCTAAAATAGTGGTGCAAGGGGGGTATTTATAGAGGATTGTGCGGTGTTGGTTATTTTAGGCGACGTGGCCTAGGAGATGCTGGAAGAGGCACGAGTCTTGCTGCTTGACAAGGAGATCACGTGTTATCTTTTTCGCAACTTGGATTTTCCTCTTTGTTCCATCTTATGTTTTGGTAGCTTGTGACCCTTTGCCTATACTAATGTACTGTGTACATTAGTATGTGGGTGATTTAGGGCGGGTTTGTAATACCCCGTATTTTTATATAATTAATTAAACGGATATTATTGTATATTAATTATTATATATTTTATATTACTAATTCAGTCGAGTTAATATTGAGTCGATAATTTCGTTAAGTTATCGTAAGTTAATTAAGACGGGTTTATACGGAATTCGAAAGGTGAGCAAAACAATCAACCAACGACCCATTTGAGCTGGCCTAATACACGTCCAGCCCATTTAGCCCTAACCCTAAACCCTAAACCTAATACACCCTAATCTCCCTCAACCCGCCTCCCTTTCATCAGCTCCAACTTCACCCTCCAGCAATTCGAGAGAGAGAGAGAGAGAGAGCGTGGGCATTGGCGGCACTGTAAGGAAGAGCATAAGGCGGTTGTCGACGTTCATAGGCGGCGCTGGTGGCTATAGTGGCGGCAGGAAAAAGGTAAGAGCAACCTATGTCCTCTGTTTTTAGCTTTTGATGTCGGGTTTTTGGTTGGGGTTGCGTGTCTTAGGGAGGGGATAAGGGTGGTTGGTGTCGGGGTAATATTAATGGGTGGTATGTGGCGAGTGTCGTGGTGGTGGTTAGGGTGGTTCTTGGTGGTTTTTAATGTGATAAAAAGGCGGCATTGACAGGGGGTGGTAAACGGGTATTGGTCACGGGTTTTCAGACGGGTTTGGACGGGTATGTTTGGGGTGGCGCCACCATGGACTTGGGGGAGGTCGAAACGGTGGTGCCACGGTGTCTGGGTTCGTGGGATGATGGTGAGCAGCACGGTGGTGGTGAGGCACGGTATAGGTGTTGGCTGCGGTGGTGGTAAAGGGAGAACATGGGGTGTTTGGTGAGCCGTGGTGGTGAACCAGGCCAAATGGCGGCCATGGTTTGGCTCGCCGGCGACGGTCGACCCCAGTGGGGGTGGCCGTTGGTGGCTGGGTCAGAGTGGGGGTTGGGCCTGGTGGTTGACACGGTGGTGAGGTGGCGCGCGGGAGTGCGGGGATGCGTGTAAAGGGACGTGGTTGATGACGGGTTCCTTTAGTGTTTGATTCGGGTTTTCGTAATCGTATAATTCATTTAACCTTTAATTATCATTTTGGTTATTCAATTTAATTCCGAGTCAGTTAAATAATTCAAGTCGGGTTTTGAGTCGGGTTGTTAAAATGGAAAAGCTACTATAACGGGAAAGTTCATTTTAGGAAATTCTATTTTTAGTAACTTCTATTTTGGGAACGGGAATAGTTGAGTAATTGTTTATCATTTAACTATCTTTCAGAGGACGGATTGTCGTGAAATATTTCTTGGACACCCGACCATTTTGACGCGAAGATCGAGGTAGGGAAATACACTTGACCTATTATCGTTGTTCTTTGAATTGTGTTGACTTGATTCGTGGTTGTTGATTTACGTTATGAATCATATACGGGAAGGTGATTGACTGCATTGATCGTGTTGAGTTGTTATCACAACATTCGTTAGCTGGCATGATTTCATTCATTAATATACATATTGTGTTGCATTATTACTGTTGAGCATTTTATATGCATTGGAGTTGGAGGATGGTGTAGGAGTGACGATGTTGAGATACGATGTGAATTGTGATAAGGCCCAGGCGGGTTCTGCAGGACTTGCCCTGGTGTCCTCAGCTGCGAGCTGGCAGATCGGCTACGGTCGATATATATAGTCTACCGGGGATTGGTATGGCTGGGTTGTCCGGGTTATGAGATATGAGAAATGAGATATGAGATACGAGTTGAGATGGAGATGGAGGTGACGGAGGATCATGCATATTATATTTTGTTGTTTAATTGTTTTCCCTACTCGGCCTTCGCGGGTGACCCCCCGTGTATTCGTGTACGCCCTTTGTGATGATCCAATTATTGGGGAGCAGATTGACGGGTATTTCGAGACCGATAGGAGCTGGCCGGGAAGAGAGCTTGGATGACGGACTTAGTGCCTAGCCCACCTTAGTCTTATTAGTAGTTTTATCAGACTTCATCTTTTGGTCATATTTTTGGAGGCTTGTTTTAATTCCAGTTGTAATCTCACTATAAGCATTTTAATAAAGTACTGTGTTTCTTTCCTTTGTTATCTACTGCCTCGGGTTTCCGAGATGGTAACACCGTCATTTATCTGAGGAGTCCTAGTTCAGGCCCTTAAATAAATGGGGGTGTTACAGGGTTTTTTGTGTGCTTGACTCGGGATTTGAATTTTGAGTCGGTTTTGGGCCTGACGTCGGTTTTGACTCTAATTAATGTCGTTTCGATGTCATCGACGTGCATACAACATTCTAGGTATTTTTAAAATGTTTTTCATTTTTGAAATTGGTTTTTTGAGCTTTCCGACACACTGTGATACAAACTGTTAATTAAACGCAACGATTTCTGAAACATGTTATAGTCCGATAATCATCGGGTTTTTTTTGGGATTTCGAAGATATCGAGTATCTACAGTAATCTAATAAATAGCGCTAAATTACTTATACAATTTAGCACTCAAGGATCAATGATATAATTCTTAAATTTAAACACAAGAATCTTCAAAAATACTTATATCAATAAAAAAAATCGATAACACAACATCAACTAGAGTCGTTACGAGTGTACTTGTGGATGATAAATTACAAACTAAGGGATAGATTGTAACACCCGCGCTTTTCATCATGTTTTAAATAAATTTTTAAGTGATTTTATTTAAATAATTATAATTTAAAACTTATTTTTATAAAATATCGTCGTAGTCGTATAACAGTAGTAATAATATAGATAATGATAATAATATTTTCCGTCTTGAGTTATAGTAGGCTTAAGACGTAAATTCTAGTAGAAATCGACTCGTTTAGAGTTGTTGGGCCTAATATACCTTATGGACCTTTTTCCTTCTCTTTTCTCTTCACAAAACCCTCACATAAACCTCACAACTTCATCTCCTTCACTCATAATTTCTGAAATTTTGCAACAAACACACCACCATTGTTGCTCCATCTCCACTCAACCATAAAATCCTGATATCTCACTCAATTCTTCGCCAATTTCGTTCATCCTAGCGCCATTCTTCTCCTCATCTCGTTCTCCATATTTCTAAATAAGAAAGATGTCAACTTTCCTCATATTTCGAAATTCTCATCTTATGAGGATGTGAATTCTTGACTTAACTCTTTCGTTTTTTTGTGTTTAGGGGAAGGTTTAGACAACCCGGAAGAGGATAGCAACATTGTTGACGACTCATTGGAAGATTGAAGCGCAAAAAGGTAACGGTGATGGGTTACTCGACAAAATGTCAAATTTGCATGCTTTGGTTGTTAATTTAGCCTTTCAAATGTTAAAATATGAATTTTGGTTGTGTTTTGCTTGAATTTTTGTAGAATTGTGTTCTCAAATAAATTTCTCACATGTTTGGTTGAAAGTTTCAAGCTTTACTGTCTTAAATTCGTAATGGTTGAATTTCCGTCTCAAATACGATGTTTTGCTGAGTTAGAATCATGCTAGGACATGTAAACAATTGTTGTGGAACGATTTTGGTTGGTTTCAAAGTGTTTGGGAGTCGATTTTGGACTGTCGCGCGTACTGTGTACTCCCAGCCGGGAGGGCTGGCGGCCGGTACCCCCACAGGCTGGGAGTTCACTGTATGTTTTTGAAAAATTTCAGAGTTTGTACTCTCAAACGGTGGGCAGGCGGCCGGTACCCCCCCACAGGCTGGGAGTGCACTATAATTTTTTGTAAAGGGTTTGTACTCCCAGCCAGTGGGCAGGCGGCCGGTACCCCCACAGGCTGGGAGATCACTGTAACTTTTGAAGGATTTTCAAGGAGTTTGTACTCCCAGCCGGTAGGCCGGGGGCCGGTACCCCTACAGGCTGGGAGTACACTGTAAGTTTTTGAGATTTTTAAGTATGGCGTTACTCCCAGCCGGTGGGCACGCAGCCGGTACCCCTACAAGCTGGGAGTACACTATACGTTTTTGAGATTTTTAAGTATGGCGTTACTCCCAGCCGGTGGGCAGGCGGCCGGTACCCCTACAGGCTGGGAGTACACTGTACGTTTTTTAGATTTTTCTTAGTATTGAGATACTCCCAGTCGGTGGGCCGGCGGCCGATACCTCCCACAGGCTGGGAGTTCACTGAAGGTTTTTTTTTTACTTGTAACTTCTATTAATCAGATATTTGGTTATGCATCTTTCTCATGATTGGTAATTGGTCAATTTAGGACTTGTTTACATTATGATCATGCAAATTATTGTTGCTCTTATGTGTGACTCGAGAGTGACGTTTTACATAGTGTGACGACTTGACATTCCTTATTTACCCCTTTCGGACCTTTGGTTATGGTTATGTGTGCCATATTTCCGGATTGGGTTATCCTTCCGCCTTTATTCGGACCTTTGGTTACGGTTATATGTGCCATGTTTCCGATTTGAGGTTACTTGACCTTTGGTTATGGCTATGTATGCCATGTTTCGAGTCTTGGATGCGATTGGTATATTGTTTGTCGAATTGGGTGACGTGCATCTCGAGAGTCTGGATCCAGGTTTAGACTTGGACCGTATTATTATCGTCGTCCTACCAGGAGGTTGGAGTTTAGATGGTTGTCTTGTGAGTCCATACTAAGTATATGTCTTACACTTGTTGAGTCGAGTCAATATGAAATTGGTTGACTTAGTTATTTTACTCGCTTGAATGCATATTTAATATAATGTATCATGTCTATCTCATTATGAATGTATTATGCCTATCTCATTATGATAATCATTTATATCACTTGTTCATTATTATTCAAGTATGATGTATGATCAATATGTTTAATTAAGTTCTTGTTTACTTGTATTTTGATATATTGTGGCTGGGAGAACCCTGAGTTACTCCCCACTGACTGTGGCTTTCATATTTATATGATTGACAGGTTCGTGATGAAGCTTAAGTGGGGGAGACCGTGTGAGCTAGCGAGTTCTTACCTTGGACCTTATTTTATTATCTATTTGACTCACCCTTTTTATTTGTGCCTATTCGTGGGATATCTTTTCCCCAACACGTTACTTGGTTTGTAAAACTTAAATTTACACCCATCGTACTTTCTTTTATTTATGTTAAGTGGATCCCGTGCTTTAGACTTAAAAAGTTTTTGAAAACCCGTATTTTCCGCCATTTTTTTTAATAACGTTATGGCTTTAGACTTGAAAAGTTTGAAAACCGTATTTTCCGCCATTTTTTTAATAACGTTATGTGGTTTTAGCCCGGGGGTTCACAGTTGGTATCAGAGCTTTAGTGCTACCGAGGCACACACGTGTACCCCAACTTAAATTTCGAACTTGGCCTTGAATAACAAATGAGAGAGGGATAGCCTTAAGGATTTATAATTGGTAGTCTTCTTGTGTATGCTCTATGTTAGGTTCTAACATGATTGAATTTTGTTGTTTTGAGAAGATGGTGTGATCAAATAATGTGGAGAATACTATCTTGCAAGCCCTTACTCAAATTCTTCAAAATCAACAAAATGTCAATGTTCAAGCCAATCCCGCTCCACAAATGGGAGATCGTCAAGGAAGTTTCGCTTGGATTGCAAGTCAACTAGAAAGAAACAAGGCTAGGACCTATGGTGGTGAGGTGGACCCTATTGAGCTCTCTGAGTGGTTCCGTGACATGGAAAAGAATTTCTCTCTTTATGATGTTCAAGAACAAGAAAAGGTGAAGCTTTCTTCTCATTTCTTGGTGAAGGAAGCCGGTCGTTGGTGGACTATGACCGGACCATCCGTTGTCCAAGACCCTACTTTCGATTGGAGTCGTTTCAAGATGCTTGTGGAGACCCGGTTTTACCCCAAAGAACTCAAGCAATAAAAGCTCAAAAAATTCATTGACTTCAAGCAAGGAGGCCTATCCGTGCAAGCCTATACCGATAAGTTTAATGACCTAGCTCATTATGCTTTAAAGTTTGTGAGGGATGAAGACGAACGAGTTTACTTTTACAAAAGCAAATTGAGCCCGAAATTGGAAAGCATGGTGAGGAGAGACTCTACATCCTTTGTGGCGGTGTATGATGATGCTCTTTGGGCAGAGAGTTCCTTGAAGGCCATTAAAGATGATGCTAAATCCCGTTCTTCCTCTACTTCTTATCATCCCAACTTTCATGGCAAGAGACCGTTTGTGCCTTCTACTCCAAATTATTTCAACAAGAAGAGGTTTGTGCCGAGAGTCCAAGGGCAAAGAGTACAAGACCATGGAGGACAAGAGCCAAGAGTGTAAGAGCCGAAAGGACAAGTCCCTACATCTACTAATAGGCTTGAGAAGGACCGCAAGTGCTTCCATTGTAGACAAGCTCTACACCCCGGAGTTGGATGCTACAATAGGCCATTGATTTGTTTTCATTGCAAGAAGCCCGGACATCGTGCCATTGAATGCCCCGAGAAGAAGAATGCTACTACTCCAAATGCCAAGCCAAGAGTAACCATCTTTGTTATGAGTCGAGCTGAAGCCGCCGCTCATCCCGATATCATTACGGGTATGTTCTCAATTCTTGATCAACCATGTCTCATTCTTTTTTATACCGGTGCATCTTTATCTTTTATATCTTCCAAGTTTTCGAAAAAGTTAGCTCTTGAGCCTATACCTAGTGAGGATACCCCTATATCCCTACCTTCCGGAGAGATATTCTCATGTTCCTACTGTTTTTCCGAGATTCCTATCTTAATTTCAGGAACTATTTTCCCCGCTAACCTACTTCGTTTTCCCCTTGAGGAATTCGATGTAATTTTGGGTATGGATTGGTTGTCTAAGTACGATGCAATATTCGAGTGTCGAGACCAAAATATTCGCCTCAAAAGCCCGTTAGGCAACCGAGTATCTTATAAGGGAGTTCGTTCCCGAGTAAGTGTGAAGTTGATTTCCGCGTTGAAGACGGTGAACTTGTTGCGGAAAGGTTGCCAAGCCTTTCTTTGTGTGGTGACTTCTGCTGAAGTTTCGTTGCCAAAGCTTGAACAAGTGCCCGTTGTTTGTGAGTTTACCGATGTTTTTCCCGATGAGTTGCCCGGAATACCTCCCGAGCGTGATGTAGAATTCTCTATCGACCTTGTCCCCGGAACCGGACCGATTGCTAAAGCCCCCTGCCGTATGGCTCCAACCGAACTTAAAGAGTTAAGGAAACAACTTGATGATATGATTGAGAAAGGATTTATTCGACCTAGTGCCTCACCTTGGGGTGCTCTCGTTCTCTTTGTGAAGAAGGAAGAAAGATGGATCCATGAGACTTTGTATCGACTATCGTGAGCTTAACCGTGTCACCATCAAAAACAAGTATCCTCTACCAAGGATTGTAGATTTGTTCGATCAACTCAAAGGTGCTTCTACTTTTTCCAAGATTGATTTGAGATCCGGTTATCATCAAATTCTCGTTCGTGAGTCCGATATCCCTAAGACCGCCTTTAGCACGAGATATGGACATTTCGAGTTTAAGTTGATGCCCTTTGGTTTAACCAATGCTCCCTCTATCTTCATGGACCAAATGAACCGAACCTTTAGTGAGTTCTTAGATAAGTGTGTTGTGGTCTTCATCGACGATATTCTAATCTTTTCTAAATCTGAGGACGAGCATGTCGATCATCTTCGTAGCGTTTTGGAGGTTCTTCGTCGTCAAAAGTGATTTGCCAAATTCTCCAAGTGTGAATTTTGGTTGTCTAAGGTGTCTTTTCTTGGTCATGTAATATCTAAGGACGGTGTTATGGTAGACCCTTCGAAGATTGAAGCCGTGATTGAGTGGAAGAGTCCAACTGATGTTGGTGAGATCCGTATTTTCTTGGGTTTGGCGGGTTATTAGCGTTGTTTGTGAAAGATTTTTCCAAGCTTGTTAGGCCGATGACCCAACTTTTGAAGAAAGAGACCAAGTTTGTGTGGACCGAAGCTTATGAAGGTGCATTCCAAGAGTTGAAGAAGAGATTGACTACCGCTCCCGTGTTGACCTTGCCCGAAGATGGAGTAGACTTTGACTTGTTTTATGATGCTTCTAAGATGGGTTTAGGCTGTGTTCTTAAACAAAATAAGAGATTTGTTGCCTATGCTTCGCGCCAGTTGAGAGTTCACGAGGTGAACTATCACACTCATGATTTGGAGTTAGCCGCCGTTGTTCATGCCTTAAAGTTGTGGAGACATTACCTCATTGGAGTTCATTGTCGTATCTACATCGATCATAAGAGTTTGAGGTATATTTTGTTAGGTTCATATACCTATTATTAGACATCTCTAATAGTGAACTAATTAACATATTAATATGAGTTCATTAGATCTAGTGCATGCATAACTAAATAAGTGATTAAATGAGAAAAACAATGTCCCTTACATTGTTAAGTGGCTCGAAAAATGGACATAAATAAGGTCACTTTTCTTATTTGTTCTTGAGCTTAAATGTAATGGATGAGCCTCCAAAATCTCAATGTAGAGATCCTTCTCTTGATTGCACCCAAAACAAATCCCTTAAACTAATATATTAATTAACTAGATTAATACACTAGTATCCTTAAAATGATTCTAATAATATTCTTATTACTACACTAGTAATCTAATATTGTGATTAGAATTTAGGATGAACAATCTTTTAATTTTCTAAAACTAGTTTAGAGAGAAGTGGGAGAGAAGGAGGTAAGAATGCATGTGAATAATGAATGGATGAATAAAGAGCAAAATAGAGAAAAACATTTCTCTATTTTTACTAAGGGGAGCCGATTTTGGAGGGCACCCAAAGCCAATGCATGGCTCTTACTTTAGCTTTTGTTCTTCACAAGAAATAGCATGTGTAAGACTAGTTAGAGTAGGTGTGTAAGGCTAGATAGACTAAGTTTGATTATATATATTTTATCTCATAAAATAAATCAACCATAATCCACTACTACCCCCACCATTTCGGTCTATATATATAAAATAGACTACCATTTTATTTTGTCAATTTGTCATTCGTCACACAATATGTCACATGTAGTATGTTACATGTTGTTAGTTAATTTAATGCATATTTATCAAATAAATATCATTTTATAAATTAATTAAATTACATACAACAAATTGACTAGTGATTCTTGATCACATAAATAAAATGGGTCATATAATTATAATTCACAACATATTGTAATTATAATTAACCATTCATTCTTATCTCAATTATTTCACAAACAATAATCGATTTTAGTAATAAGTATTTCAATTACTAAAATAAATCTTATTTAATCAAATTACAATAAGATATAAAAATTCTCTCTCACAAATTGAATTGTTCAATTTTAAGGAATTTATTAACTTGTATCGTCATACAATTAATCAATTTGTCTATTAAGGGAATTTGCCCTATAGGTGTGACCTTAAGGGATCAACTAATCACCACCGTCAAACGACAGTAATGTCAAACTCTAGTTAGCCAATCATTACTGATTAATGTTGATCAGTTGACTATATAAATGAATCATCCCTTACGTATTCTTAATATGAGATTTGATTATGATATTAAATCATGTGATCGCACTATTGTTGAGGACACATACTCCAACAATCTCCCACTTGTCCGAGATAAGTGTGTGTCACCAATTCTCTTGTCCTATTACAATCTCCCACTCAATGCAAGGTGTCTCACAGATCCTACTTGCATTTGATCATATCTTAAGTTGTTTCCTCGATCTGGAGAGTAACTGTCTGACCGGAATTATCTACCATAGATACCTTCCGAGCGTGGCCACGCATTTTCAGTTCACTACTCCTCGAGTGGCCTTGAGATTTCAAACAACCCTGACAAGGGGATGGACAATTCATATCGCACTATTCCCTTCGTTTAGCCACAGTTCATCATAACCCAAAATATACCCATTTGACCTCAGTTATGACAGTCGTAGAGCATAAATCAAAGCCAATCAGAAATTTGTGCCAACTTGGGCGAATAGTCTCTAGTCAAAAGAATTGACTCATAAGAATACTATAGTAGCTCTTGCCACGACCAGGCTTTATGAATTACCAGAACTCTATAAACGGTCACTGCCCGACAGAGTGTCCCATACAGTCTGTCTATGTGATCGACTAGTCATCCCATATGACTCTATGACACTTGAACTTGCCATCAATAGCATCACACTCTAGTTACTTTGAGACGTCACCTCCTTTAAGTAACTAGGGGCGAATACTATGTCAATTCAGTTCACTTCAATGGGGTTCAATTTATCTCAACAACTCATTTGGATTTAACAAAGTCATGGATGAGTTTAAAGAAACTCAAACGATAAATGTGATTATCATATATGAATAGTCAATACACTATTACTACTTCATATCTTATAATCTATAATGTACCTTTTACACTAGTTGAAATGCAATAAAGCTTGGCAAGTGGATATACCATATATCCATATATTCCAACTTTATTAATTGTTATTTCCTTCTATTCAATGTTATTTCTAATAACATGAACTTATCTAAGTATATGTCTAGTCTTCTTACTAGACTCCGGCTCTTTAGCTTGAAAGATGCTCCCACTGTTATCATATAACTTGTGATAAAGTCTTTGGTAGAGGGATTCACTCTCATTCCCTATGTTGACCATTTTATCACAAATTTACTTAGATTCCTTTTGTAGAATTTGCAATGTGCGAAACTAAAACACTTCTCTAGTCTCGTACTCCTAAGTCAATAAAAACAGCCTAGGATTTCGACAAATCCTTTTCGGTTTGGAAACTAAAGTTTGTGCAACCCTTCAACACATAACTTAGTATATCATCCAAACATAAGAACGAATCCTCAATTCTTCTCAAAAATCATAAAGGATGTTCTTTAAGGCTTTCACAAGACCATCTTATGAATTAACTTGTTATTGACTTATTATGCTCTAAGCATATGATTCATCATGGCAAGTGCATTTGATGGCATAATCGTTTTAATGGCGGAAACATTAGAAATCGATTTAATATGATCAACAACTTATTAGGTTCAGTGAATGACTATGACTCTATCATAGCAATTCCACTTTCATCAACATGAATAACCTACTCAAATTTGTTGATGTTAAACAGATATGAAAGATCTTATCATCATAAGACTCTCAACTCTATGCTAATATTCTCTCGAATTTAACACGTAGATTCGGAAATCTAGAATACATTACACCTTTTCCTAGTCTCCCAATCACTCTTTTACGGAGTAGAGCATTGGTACATTATTCTCAATAAGTAATATATTATCAACATATAAGACATGGGAAAAATAGCTTTGGCTCCCACTTAACTTCATGTATAAACATGATTCTTCAACAACGTGAATGAAACCATTCTCAATTATCACATGAACGAAAAGTATAATCCTTTGATGCTTGCTTAAGGCCATTCTAATATTGCTTAAGTAAGCTTTACATAATATGTTAGGATTCTTAGATCTTTATCGAAAGTTTTGTGTTCCGTACACATCATTCTCTAAATTCCCATTTTAGAAAAGCGAATCATTAATATCATTTGCCATTCTTCCTCAAAATGAAATGTGGCAATTTCTAACATGACTTATCTTGATCAATATCTTCATGTCAATCTATGCATTTAGGTACACTAAAGCTCTATTTACTTTAAAGAGACCATCGCCTTAAAGTAAATCAACTCTTGAGATTGTAATGCTATGGCTATTATGCAACAAAGTTGATTTAGGACTGCTCGCAATTGATCATTCAAAAGGTCATAATTCCATTACTTTCGAAAAGTAACATATTAACAATAAGACATGTGTACTTTACTCCCACTCTATCTCAATAGATTATAGTGTTAGATTCATATACCTATTATTAGACTCCTATAATAGTGAACTAATTAACTTGTTAATTATATGTTCTTTAGATCTAGTGCATGCATAACAAAATGAAAGATTTATAAGAAAAACAATGTCCCTTACATTGCTATATGGTACGAAATATAGGGAACAAGTAAGGTCACCTTCCTTCACTTGTTCATGAGCTTAATGTGATGGATGATCCTCCAAGATCCCAAGTATCGAAATCCTCCTTAGATTGCACCCAAGACGACTTGCCCTTAAACTAGTATACTAATTAACTATATTATTATACTAGTACCCTTAAAATGATTCTAATATTATTATTATTACTACATTAGTAATGTTATTGTGATATTAGAATGGATGAACAAATGCTTGTGAATCTCCAAAAACTTGTTAGAGAAAACTAGAGAGAAGGAGGAGAGTCTTGCATCAGATGTAAAAATGAATGAGTAGTAGTGGAAAAATGAGGACAAAAGTCCTCTTATGGAGAGGTGTGGCCGGGTGGGTATGTCCAAAAGGGCATCTCACTTTTCTCTTTTTACCTTCACAAGAATTAGTAGTGTAGGATGTATAAGAATAGGTCTAAGGCTAGTTGTAGATAGGTATCATCATACCATTTTATTAATTAAAATAAAACAACCAAAAACCCACTAACACTTCCTCTATTTCAATCCAACCTCCTTAATATGGACTACCATTTTATTTTGTCAATTTGTCATTAGTCACACAATATGTCACATGTAGTATGTTACATGTTATTAATTAATTTTAATGCATATTTATCACATAAATACCATTTTACAAATTAATTAAATTACCTCCAACAAATTGACTAATGATACTTGATCATATTAATAAAATGGGTCATCTAATTATAATTCACAACATCTTGTAATTATAATCAACCATTCATTCTTATCTCTATTGTTTCTCAAACAATAATCAATTTTAGTAACAAAGCATTTTTATTACTAAAATAAATCTTATTTAATCCCATTACAATAAGATATCAATATTCTCTCTCACAAGTAAATTGTTCACTTTTAAGGAATTGATTACCTTGCATTGTCATCCAATTAACCAATTTATCCATTAAGGGAATTGTCCTTTAGGTGTGACCTTAAGGGATCAACTGACCACCACCGTCACACGACAGTAATGTCAAACTCTAGTCAGCTAATCATTACCGATTAATGACGATCAGTTGATTATATAATAAATCATCCCTCACGTATTCTTAATATAATATTTAATTATGATATTAATCATGTGATCGCACTATTGTCGAGGACACATTTCCCTACATATAGTTCCATTACTTTCAAAAAGTAACACATTAACTATAAGACATGTTTGTGACGATGTACTCCCACTCTATCTCTTAGAAATACTTCTATCTTCTTAAGAGATAGCTTTGTGAGTCACAAACATATGCGGTGAAGTAATACTAGTTCCTCTAGACTAACGCGTTGGCTCATAAATAGACCGACTCTATTATATCAGTTTGATTCACGTAATATGCAAGTCTGATCCATGTCATTTGTTAAATAGACTCTCTATTTTGGGTATCTCCAGGTTGACCCTCCAGATTAGAATAAAAATCCCCAAAAGTGAGTTCAACAACTCAACCCGACTCATGTTAGTTTGATCTTATGGGTAGTGACACAAGGTCATAATCCATATATAATAAATCAAATTCATTACTTAGATCTTTGCCACCACGATCGGATCGTAATGCTTTAATTCCTTTTGTACAATTGGTTCTCTACTTCATTTTAGAAATTCTTTAAATTTCTCAAAAGCTTCACTTAATTATTTGATCAAGTAAACATACCCATATTTACTTAAATCATCGGTAAAAGTGACGAAGTAGTCATAATTTCCCCTTGCGGTGATGCTCATTTGACCACATACATCGGCATGTATTAGTCCTAATAATAAATCACTTGCTCGTGTTCCTTTACCACTAAATGGAGTACGAATCATTTTTCGAACGAGACAAGATTTGCATATTCCATATGATTGAAAATCAAACGGTCCAATAAATCTAGTCGACACTAGCCTTTTAATGCGTTTCTCATTTATGTGACCTGATCGAAAAAGCCAAATGTACAAATCATTTGGATCACTAGTTATGAGTCTTTTGGATTGTATGTTATAGATATCTTTAGTTGAGTTGGAAGTGTCTAACACATAAATACCATTTATAGAAGTGGCTTGGCTCATGGTCAAGTCATATTCAACAAAATACAACGATTGTTTTTTATGGCAAAAGAATAATCCTTCCATGTCTAACATAGAAATGGAAATAATGTGTTTAGACAAAATGGGTACATAATAACGATTATGTAAGTACAACTCGAAGCTATTAGCTAAAACAAGTACATAAGTCCCTCTTGAAGTGGCAGCTACCCTAGCTCCATTTCTTAGTCGAAGATCTACGTCACAC
Organism: Silene latifolia; assembly: GCF_048544455.1. Taxonomy (NCBI): domain Eukaryota; kingdom Viridiplantae; phylum Streptophyta; class Magnoliopsida; order Caryophyllales; family Caryophyllaceae; genus Silene; species Silene latifolia. The sequence continues at coordinate 164,068,756 of NC_133536.1, read as the reverse complement.
TTGTTTAGCTTTTCCACATTTACAAACCCCTGTAAATGATTACAAAGGTGAAAGCCACAACCGGTATCCAATACCCACATTGAGGTGGAATTATAATTTATATCAATAACAGAGATTCCAGAAGAAATAGTACCAAGTGGAGTGACAAGTCCAACATTGATATCTTCCAAATACTTGGGGCAATTACGCGGCCCATGACATTACAATAATGACATTCGTCGTAGGATTGGGCACCCTTCTTGGTTTTGGTTGTGGTAGTCTCACTATCCATTTCCAATTCATTATCGGGTTTGGGTTTCTTACCCTTCTTTGCCTTTCCTTTAATAATACCATTACTCCTTTCAATTGCAAGGACATTCTTGCTAGAACTCCCACTGAACTTAAAATTTCTCCTTGCTTCTACAAACAAGGATGCCTTAGAATTAGTGAGACTTTCTTCACAAGATTCTCTTACCAAAAAGGTGGGCATAAATATGGGAGTGGGAGGTGTGGAAGTGGTAAGGTAGCAAAGATTTCCATCCTCACCAATGCCAAAGCGTAGTTCTCTAGTCGGGTCATCATCATACAAGGAGCATTTTTCATTGAATGATTGGAGCCATGAATTAATGGTGATCGGTGTAAGATTATTAGATGAATCCATTGCGGATAAATAACTACATAAACAGAGATGAAGGAAAACAATTAACATTTATCGTTTTAAAACTTGTAAATATTTAAAACAAGTTTTAGCATTTATATAGTGACCTCTACCCAACTATTATAAATGATCCCGAGATCCAAATTCATATTAACTCGGGCACGGTGAGCCGATTCATCCCTAATCAATATAATTCGGTGCGTTAACTCTTTAATCGATTCTACTTCTAGAACTCTCGGTTGATAAAATTACTTTAATATTAATCTTAGCCTGGAACACATGCGGCTACGGTCGCAAATACTTCCGTTGAGCTCAATCCAAATTTCGATGTAATAACAATTTACTACCCACTTACCCAACGTAACAAGTTTAGCACCCCGGTAAGCCGAGCCTACTTCCATATGAAATTGGGATTAATGGTTCAACTATTTGTAAGGCTAATTCTCAATTATTATTTGTGAGAGGTCTTGTCAATTTATTATCTATCACGTTTTAAGTGAACTAAAGCGGTGAACTATGATAATTATAATTGACACGGTCAATGACTCGATATGAAATGCATGTGTTGTTATGGCGATTTGGCAATGCATGCAACATATTAAAATAAATGCAAAGCAATAATAATAAATTCCTAGCATGGCCTTCGTAAAATAGAAAATCAAATAATCTAATACATATTCAGAAATCAATTCCTTTGGTCCCTTGAATCTTCAAGTAGCACGCCTCCCAAGAACACCGTCTTTGTCAGAACACCTTTCCGAATGGCACCGTGTTGAAGGAACTCCGGAATTACAAATAATAATAAAAATACATAGCTATTCCTATTATACATTTGTAAAATGATAAACTAGTAAAAATAAAAGTGATACAAGATCACATTAAATTACAACCGAATAAATATTCTCTTTCATTATGGGTAATATCGATTAAAACTAAGGCCATACTAAGATAAAATTACATAATTCAAAATTATATAAATAAAAAGACATTCAACAATTGAAATATGCAGCATTATAATATGTGTCTATCATGCCAAATTATGTGCCAAATCGCCCTATTTAACTTATATCGATTATATAACCCGGTTTTATGAAAATGAGTGATAATAACTTATTAAAATCACAAATCAATACTTAAATCAAATTTAAGCTCAAGTTAATTATCCTAACACTCTTAGGTCTCAAAAATTAGTCATCACTCAATTTTTGATAATAATTCAACTTGATTTAATTTTATGCTCATTTTTTACCCTAAATCATAACATTTATGAAATAAATCCAAATTAAATTACAATAATTTCAAAATTTGAATTTTAAATTTTTGAACATTCTGAAATATTTCTATGATACTCATAATGTCAAAAATCATGGTTAAAATTTTTGAATTTATTTCGAGAAAAATATAGTTGCAATTTATCTATTTTATCAAATAAAACATCTAAAGTATACAAAAATTAATCCAATAAATTTTAAAACTTTAGATCTGATAGTTACGATATAAATGCAACATAAAATAATTTTCTCATACCATGTAATTCGTTTTAGCTATTTATACTAAAATAGTCACTATTTATGCCATTTTTACACTAAAAATTCATAAAACATGCAAAATGAATCAAGTTCATTTCAAATTTTACACACAGTGATTAAAACATGCATGTGACAACATATTAAAATTTTATGGCCTATTTCGAAGTTTAACTATATTTAACCATTTTACCTCCATTTAATCCATTTTTATCTCATAAAAATCATAAATCATGCAATATTAATCACATTAATACGAAATTTTACATACAATAAGAAAAATATGCATTTGAGGTCAGATGAAAATTTCAAGGTCATAAACTTATTTTAACTATTTTTAGTGTTTTTATTTCCATTTTAGTCATAAAAATGTAATAAAATAACTAAAAATCATTAAAATGAGCAATAAAATACCATAAATCATAAAAATGACCTAAAAACATTTTAGGACCAGAATATATAACATGTATCAATATTTCGTGGCTTTATCTAATAAATCACAAATTTTTAGTTTTAATTAAGTTACTAATAACTCGATAAAACTATAAATCGATTATGCTTGCAACATCCTATGATCTGATACCAATTGTTAGGTTCATATACCTATTATTAGACATCTCTAATAATGAACTAATTAACATATTAATATTATTTCATTAGATCTAGTGCATGCATAACTAAATAAGTGATTAAATGAGAAAAACAATGTCCCTTACATTGTTAAGTGGCTCGAAAAATGGGCACAAATAAGGTCACCTTTCTTATTTGTTCTTGAGCTTAAATATAATGGATGATCCTCCAAAATTCCAATATAGAGATCCTCCTCTTGATTGCACCCAAAACAAATCCCTTAAACTAATATATTAATTAACTAGATTAATACACTAGTATCCTTAAAATGATTCTAATAATATTCTTATTACTACACTAGTAATCTAATATTGTGATTAGAATTTAGGATGAACAATATTTTAATTTTCTAAAACTAGTTTAGAGAGAAGTGGGAGAAAAGGAGGTAAGAATGCATGTGAATAATGAATGGATGAATAAAGAGCAAAATAGAGAAAAACATTTCTCTATTTTTACTAAGGGGAGCCGGTTTTGGAGGGCACCCAAAGCCAATGCATGGCTCTTACTTTAGCTTTTGTTCTTCACAAGAAATAGCATGTGTAAGACTAGTTAGAGTAGGTGTGTGTAAGGCTAGATAGACTAAGTTTGATTATATATATTTTATCTCATAAAATAAATCAACCATAATCCACTACTACCCCTCCATTTCGGTCCATATATATAAAATGGACTACCATTTTATTTTGTCAATTTATTATTTGTCACACAATATGTCACATGTAGTATGTTACATGTTATCAATTAATTTAATGCATATTTATCAAATAAATATCATTTTATAAATTAATTAAATTACATACAATAAATTGACTAGTGATTCTTGATCACATAAATAAAATGGGTCATATAATTATAATTCACAACATATTGTAATTATAATTAACCATTCATTCTTACCTCAATTGTTTCACAAACAATAATCAATTTTAGTAATAAAGTATTTCAATTACTAAAATAAATCTTATTTAATCAAATTACAATAAGATATAAAAATTCTCTCTCACAAATTGAATTGTTCAATTTTAAGGAATTGATTAACTTGTATCGTCATACAATTAATCAATTTGTTTATTAAGGGAATTTGTCCTATAGGTGTGACCTTAAGGGATCAACTGATCACCACCGTCAAACGACAGTAATGTCAAACTCTAGTTAGCCAATCATTACTGATTAATGTTGATCAGTTGACTATATAAATGAATCATCCCTTACGTATTCTTAATATGAGATTTGATTATGATATTAAATCATGTGATCGCACTATTGTTGAGGACACATACTCCAACATATTTTCACCCAGAAAGATTTGAATATGAGACAACGACGATGGTTGGAATTGATGAATGATTACGATGTAGAGTTGTTGTATCATGAAGGAAAGGCAAATGTGGTTGTCGATGCCCTTAGTAGGAAGCCCTCTCATTCCTTGAGTGCCATTCGTGTGCTTCCCGATGACCTTTGTGCCGAGTTTCGTAAGTTGAGTTTGCAATTTGTGGAGAGTGGTTTTGATTACCTTGGTGCTATGGTTGCCGAGCCCGTTCTTTACCGTGAGATTCTTGATAGCTTAGTGGATGATGCTACTTTCAAAGGTTTCCAAGCCAAGCTTCTCGAAGGGAAAGCTAAAGATTGTGAGATTGATGCTAGAGATTATCTTCGTTACCGAGGACGCATGTATGTACCCGACGCCATTGACTTGAGAAAGAGAGTTCTAGATGAAGCCCATCTATCCCCTTATTCGATTCACCCCGGAGGAAACGAGAGGTATAAGGATTTGAAGCTTCAGTTTTGATGGCCCAACATGAAGAATGACATTGTGTCATATGTTGGAAGATGTCTTACTTGTCAACAAGTGAAGATCGAGCATAAGAGACCCAGAGGTTTGCTACAACAGTTAGATGTCCCTCTTTGGAAGTGGGAATCCATTTCCATGGATTTTGTTATGGCCTTGCCTAAGACCGTTGGTGGAAAGGATGTCGTTTGGGTGATCGTGGATAGGTTGAACAAGTGTGCTAGGTTCGTCCCTATCAAGGAAACTTGGAGTTTAGATCGACTTGCTGGTGCTTATGTTGAGGAGATCGTTCGTTACTATGGTGTCCCTAAGGAGATCATATCGGATCGTGACCCGAGGTTTTGTTCGAGATTTTGGAAAGCTTTGCAAGATGCTATGGGTAGTAAGTTGTTGATGAGTACCGCTTTTCATGCCTCTACCGATGGACAATCCGAGAGGACGATTCAAACTCTAGAAGACTTGTTTCGTGCTTGTGCCCTTTATTTTCATACTAGTTGGGAGAAGAGCTTACCTTTGGTGGAATTTTCCTACAACAACAGTTTTCATGCTTCTATCAACATGGCCCCTTATGAAGCCCTTCATGGAAGGAAGTGCCGTATTCCAATTTGTTGGGATCAATCAAGTGATGTTCGTGATCTAGGACTCGACAAGTTAGCCGAGACGATTGACCAAGTGAAGCTCATTCGTGAAAGAATGAAAGTCGCACAGGATCGTCAGAAGTCATATGCCGATGTTCGTCGTCGACCTTTGGAGTTTAAAGTTGGAGATAAGGTGTTCTTGAAAGTGTCCCCGATGAAAGGAGTTAAGAGGTTTAGAGTTAAAGGGAAGTTGAGTCCAAAGTACATCGGACCCTATGATGTTGTGAAGAGGATTGGTGTCGTGGCTTACAAATTGGATTTGCCCCCTAGTTTGGGTAAAGTTCATGACGTTTTCCATGTGTCTCAACTTAGGAAATGCATTAGCGACTCAAGTCATGTGTTGCAAAGTGAAGTTCCCGAGCTTGAGCCTAGTCTTTCTTTTGAAGAAAGGCCAATTCGCATTTTGGACGAGAAAGATAAGAAATTGAGAAGTAAGATTGTACCCTTAGTGAAGGTTCTATAGAAGTGTGGCAATGTAGAAGAAGAGACGTAGGAACCGAAAGCTTCTATGCGTATCAAGTACCCGGTTTTGTTCTCGTGAGGTAATCTCCAGTGCTTCAAGTTTCGAGTACGAAACTTTTTAAAAGGAGGGATGATTGTAACACCCGCGCTTTTCATCATGTTTTAAATAAATTTTTAAGTGATTTTATTTAAATAATTATAATTTAAAACTTATTTTTATAAAATATCGTCGTAATCGTATACCGGTAGTAATAATATAGATAATGATAATAATATTTTCCGTCTTGAGTTATAGTAGGCTTGAGACGTAATTTCTAGTAGAAATAGACTCATTTAGAGTTGTTGGGCCTAATATACCTTATGGACCTTTTTCCTTCTCTTTTCTCTTCACAAAACCCTCACATAAACCTCACAACTTCATCTCCTTCACTCATAATTTCTGAATTTTTGCAACAAACACACCACCATTATTACTCCATCTCCACTCAACCCTAAAATCCTCATATCTCACTCAATTCTTCGCCAATTTCGTTCATCCTCGCGCCATTTTTCTCCTTATCTCGTTCTCCATCTTTCTAAGTAAGAAAGATGTCAACTTTCCTCATATTTTGAAATTATCATCTTATGAGGATGTGAATTCTTGACTTAACTCTTTCATTTTTTGTGTTTAGGGGAAGGTTTAGATAACCCGGAAGAGGATAGCTACATTGTTGACGACTCATTGGAAGATTGAAGCGCAAAAAGGTAACGGTGATGGGTTACTCGATAAAATATCAAATTTCCATGCTTTGGTTGTTAATTTAGCCTTTGAAATGTTAAAATCTGAATTTTGGTTGTGTTTTGCTTGAATTTTGGTTGAATTGTGTTCTCACATAAATTTCTCACATGTTTGATTGAAAGTTTCAAGCTTTATTGTCTTAAATCCGTAATGGTTGAATTTCCGTCTCAAATACGATGGTTTCAAAGTGTTTGGGAGTCGATTTAGGATTGTCGCGCGTACTGTGTACTCCCAGCCGAGGGGTCGGTACCCCCACAGGCTGGGAGTTCACTGTATGTTTTTGAAGAATTTCAGAGTTTCTACTCCCAGCCGGTGGGCAGACGGCCGGTACCCCCCTCACAGCCTTGGAGTGCAATGTAAGTTTTTGTAAATTTTAAGGGTTTGTACTCCCAGCCGGTGGGCAGGCGGCCGGTACCCCCACAGGCTGGGAGATCACTGTAACTTTTGAAGGATTTTCAAGGAGTTTTTACTCCCAGCCGGTGGGCCGGCGGCCGGTACCCCTACAGGCTAGGAGTACACTGTAAGTTTTTGAGATTTTTAAGTATGGCGTTACTCTCAGCCGGTGGGCAGGCAGCCGGTACCCCTACAGGCTGGGAGTACACTATAAGTTTTTGTGATTTTAAAGTATGGCGTTACTCCCAGCCGGTGGGCAGGCGGTCGGTACCCCTACAGGCTGGGAGTACACTATGAGTTTTTGAGATTCTTAAGTATGGCGTTATTCCCAGGCGGTGGCCAGGCAGCCGGTACCCCTACAGGGTGGGAGTACACTGTAAGTTTGATCTTTCTTAATATTGAGGTACTCCCAGTAGGGGTGGGCATAATCCGGTCCGGACCGGAAAAATGGATCGGTCCGAACCGGAATCGAGTGGACCGGAACCGGAATTAAAAATTCCGGTCCGGTCTCCGGTGCACCATTTTCCAAGAATCCGATTTCCGGTCCGGGACCGGAATTTTCCGGCCGGACCGGAATTTTCAGGCCGGACCGGAATTTTCCGGCCGGACCGGAATGCCCGGAATTATTGTTATTTTCATTTTTTTCTTAAAGTTGTATTTTTATTCCGGTCCAACCGTTCCGATCCGGTCCAATGAACCGGAATTTTTGGACCGGAATTTGAAAAAGTGGGTGATTCCGGTCCAACCGGTCCGGTCTTGGACCGGAATTTTTCCGGTCCGGTCCCGGACCGGAATTTTTGTAATCCGGTCCGGTCCCGGTCCATGAATTTTGCCGATTCCGATTCCGGTCCGTTCCGGTTTTGGACCGGTGCCCAGCCCTAACTCCCAGCCGGTGGGCCAGCGGCCGAAAAACCCCCACAGGTTGGGAGTTTACTAAAGGTTTTTTCTTTACTTGTAACTTCTATTAATCAGTTATTTGGTTATGCATCTTTCTCATGATTGGTAATTGGTCAATTTAGGACTTGTTTACATTATGATCATGCAAATTATTGTTGCTCTTATGTGTGACTCGAGAGTGACGTTTTACATAGTGTGACGACTTGACATTCCTTATTTACCCCTTTTGGACCTTTGGTTACGATTATGTGTGCCATGTTTTCGGATTGGGTTATCCTTCCGTCTTTCTTCGGACCTTTGGTTACGGTTATGTATGCCATATTTCCAATTTGAGGTTACTCGACCTTTGGTTACAGCTATGTGTGCCATGTTTCGAGTCTTGGATGCGATTGGTATATCGTTTGTCGAATCGGGTGACGTCCATCCCGAGAGTCTGGATCCAGGTTTAGACTAGCACCGTATTATTATCGTCGTCCTACCAAGAGGTTAGAGTCTAGGTGGTTGTCTTGTGAGTCCATACTAAGTGTATGTCTTACACTTGTTGAGTCGAGTCAATATGAAATTGGTTGACTTAGTTATTTTACTCCCTTGAATGCATATTTAATATAATGTATCATGCCTATCTCATTATGAATGTATTATGCCTATCTCATTATGATTATCATTTATATCCCTTGTTCATTATTATTCAAGTATGATGTATGATCAATATGTTTAATTAAGTTTTGTTTACTTGTATTTTGACATATTGTGGCTGGGAGAACCCTGAGTTACTCCCCACTGACTATGACTTTCATATTTATATGATTGACAGGTTCGTGATGAAGCTTAAGTGGGGGAGACCGTGTGAGCTTGCGAGTTCTTACCCTGGACCTTATTTTATTATCTATTAGACTCACCCTTTTTATTTGTGCATATCCGTGGGATATATTTTCCCCAACACGTTACTTGGTTTGTAAAACTTAAATTTACACTCATCGTACTTTCTTTTATTTATGTTAAGTGGATCCCGCGCTTTAGACTTAAAAAGTTTTGAAAACCCGTATTTTCCGCCGTTTTTTTAATAACGTTGTGTGGTTTTAGCCCGGGGGTTCACATAGATGGCTGATTACCTGCATGATCGGATGGGCTCGTCGTGCTATCTAAAGCAAATGCTAATGCTAATCTAATCTAAGACTAAGAATCTAAGATCTAAGGATAGACTAAGTTGTAGTTGTTGTTTGAGTTGTGTGTCCTTTACTTGAGTAAATGCCTCCTTTATATAAGCATCTTCACCGGCTCCTTGTAACTACTCCTTAATGGGGAGTAGTAAATAACCGTTTGTGTTATCTGGGAACTGCACCTGAGCACTTGAAAACTTCCCCTAGTCCAGCGTTCTTCTTTTGAGCTCTCATTCTTCTTCCGGATTGATTACTTTATATAGGCCCAAATACTTATTCTTTAAGCAATTGACTCACACACCTTTAAAATAATAAATTAATTCTATTTATTGGCTCGTGAAGAAAGGTTATTCCATGTGGGTATTTCTTTTGACTGTCGAAATGTAGTTCTTCAGGTGGTCGGATGCCAAAAGACATCAAGTACTATCAAGTCCATTATCAAGGATATCCTTGATTATTCTTTCTCATTTTATTGCTTTATTTTTTTAAAATTTTTTGTCCAAAGAGATGTATTAAATCAGCTCATAATTCTAGCCAAACAGGCATTGTAAGCTCTTTATGTTATTAATTTTAAAAAAAAATTAAGAAAGATGACAATTATGACCAATAGGACAAAAATGCTCAAGTAAAGAAAGGCAATATTTTAGTACAATTTCTTAGCAATTCTCGCCGATTGCACCAACAAAGTCTTTTTGTTTTTGTCAATAAGATGAAGAGTTTTTACTTGTAATGCTTTTATAGCAGAGTCACATGGTTGCCTAACCGATCAAATCGTACTCCACTTTCTTGTTTTTATCTTATTTCTTTGGGATATTCTATGGTGTACCCCGGTGTTTTTCGGTTTTCTATGTTGTACCCCTGTATTTTGGAAATTCTATGGTGTACCCCTAAACTTCTTACTTATTTCTTCATCATGACCTCCTTAAAATCTCCATTAACTTTATCGTTACCAAACAACTGTACTTTGACCTTTATTTTGACTCATTAATGTTGTATCACCATCCTATATGAGAAGCATCACAAATCACTTTTAATACGCATAAAATACTATTAAGAACCTCTGTTATGAAGTATGAAATAATAATGAAGATTTGATGAATTTGAGTTAAATTCGTATACTATTTGGTGGGTTAATGGGTAATTCGGCGAACTAATATAAATGAGTTCACGGGTAGAATTTCACTTTTGGTGAAACTTACGGGGCTTGATTGCTCCAAATGAAAGTTATGGGACCTAATTTCACAATTGAACAAAGTTAAGGGGCTTAATTACCACTTTCGCGGTTAAGAAATTAAGTTAGCAAAGATAATAAATAAAGTCATCGTATATACTAATGTATAGAGTTTAGGGATACACCATAGAATATCGAAAATGTAGAGGGTACAACATAGAAAACCGAAAAACTCGGAGGTATGCTGTAGAATATCCATATTTCTTTTGTTCTACTCCGAAGATTGTTAACTTAGTAAGTATACCTTAGATTGTTAAAAAATAAGGGTTTATGTGACTATGTGAAAAGTCACCATTAAAAGCAATCTTATATTAACAAATTTGTATAAATATAAACATTTTAACGACTCAATATAAATTCAAATAAAACAATTAATCAGCTCATGTTACGAAATATCTTTAGATATTATATGGATGTCCATATATTTCCATATCATTAGAAGATATTCTATTACCATATTACGATGTACTCTTGTACTATATATACCCCTTCATATGAATAAAGCTGATGACTCTTTCTGGTCTCTACATTCTCTCCATAACTCTCTATTATTTATAACACGTTATCAGGACGAGTCTCTAACCATAGTTTGTTCACCGAAACGGTAAGACTTTCGGTAAGACCCGCCGATTTAATTTTTACTCTCTACTAATATTCCCGTGTAAAGATCTAATTCCTACATGCAAAAACTTTGACACATGCAAACTTTAACATCAATTTGACACATGCAAACTTTAACATCCACAAGCCACGTTAAAAAATATCTAGTAACATAAATCTGTGTTTTCTAATCAATCCTTCCATCAAATGATTAGATTATAATCTGTTTATATTTTATTGTTCGTACGATAAGTATTAATTGATTGTGTGTTCTAACTTGTTTTATTTCCTTAATAGTTCATTATGTCAAATTTGACCAAACTTGATTTTGCGGCCTTGGATATCTCTGAAAGTAATTATTCTGAATGGGTATTAGATGCCGAGATGCATCTTAAGTCTTATGCCCTTGGTGATGCTATTAAAGTGGGGAATACAGCATCCGAACAAAATAAGGCTAAGGCCATGATTATTCTCCGGCGTCGTCTTCATGAGGGACTCAAATATGAACATTTGACTGTGAAAGATTCTTTGATCTTATGGCAAAATCTGAAAGAAAGATATGACCATCTTACAACGGTAATTCTTCCTAAAGCAAAATTTGACTGGATTCACCTAAGATTACAGGATTTCAAATCCGTTATTGAGTATAACTCAGCCATGCACAGAATTGCTTCACAGTTAACTTAGTGTGGAGAAAAAATATCTGATGCGGATATGTTGGAAAAAACATATCAGACCTTTCATAGTTCACAATTGCTCCTGTCGCAGCAGTATCGCCAGAGAGGTTTTAAAAAATAATCTGAACTAGTTTCATGCTTATTGGTGGCTGAACAAAATAGCGAAATCCTGTTAAAAAAACCACCAGTCCCGTCCTACTGGTACTGACCCATTCCCAGCAATGAATGCGGCAGTTTTGGGTCCATTCCTTAAAGTGAATACGACAAGGTATGATAATAATCATAAATATTGGGGTCCCACCAGAAGTGATGACCCTGGACGTGGACGTGGACGAGGACGGGGAAATTATCGAGGTGGTAGAAGTGAAAAATTTAAAAAGACATATTCTCACCAAAAGGATGGTCCATATGAGAAGAATGAAAAAGGCATTGAAAATTGATGTCACCGTTGTGGTAGTACAGGTCATTGGGCTCGTACCTGTTGTACGCCTAAACATCTTGTGGACCTCTACCAGCAGTCTCAAGAAAATAACAAAGGGAAGAATATAGAAGCAAATTTTACTAATGAGCATGACAATTTTGAGACAAATTATGCCGATGGTGATAATTATCTATCTCCCAAATCTGGTGAATATTTGGATTTGGACGACTCAGATTTCTTAACTTATGACACTAGTGGAGAAATTGGCCCTGTGATTGGAGATGAAAGTGTCCAAAAATTAGACTAAATTTTATTCGTATTAATGATTAAGTTATTCGTTTTTCATTCAATTTAGCTATTAGTTTGTTTTCCGATATTGTCAAGTATGTTTGTTACGTTTATTTTATGGATACTACTAGTAATTTTCTTTATGGTAATTGAATTTAATGTTCCACCGTAATCATATTGTCAATTTTATTACGTACATCGTTTTAATATCATTAACTTGCGAAGTTATATAAACGAGACCATGGTAGCATTAAACGTTATCGGTATCTTTTGGCATACACCATCCCTTTTGACATGTGATTAAAGAAGAGTAAAAGTAGTTCGTGCTTGTGATTAAAAAAAAATATAAAAAAAATGAGAAGCAGCTACTATATTATCAACGTACATACATACTACCATATTCTAGTTCTCATACATGTTGTAACACCCCCATACTCCAAGTGCCTTACCAGGACCACTCAGGTATAAGGATACTACCATCTCGGTTGCCCGAGGTACTGAATATCATAAGACAATAAAGAAACGTACTTTTAAAGTAATTATAGATTAAGTGATTACATGTTCAAACCAAAACTAATAAAAGGAATTACAAGGTTCTCATACGGTCTACAGCTAAAACTATCAAAGCTACTAGACATCGTCTGACACAAACGTGAAGACTTCTAACCGCCACGTGATGACTCATCCGGCTATTCCATAAGCGTCATATCACACCGCTCAATAATCGCTCACCACCCCGAATGGATCACCACGTTTTTAAAACATTTAAACGGGTCGATACTAATCACACAATTCAATACATATATCAACAATAAGATAAACAGACAAATTGAACTATCACACACACACACACACACACACACCACCAACTCCCATCGTCTCAATACCGACCGTCCCTTTGGACGACCCCGCGATGGGGGACCGCAGCCGTTCCCACCTAAGCCCCGCTCATCGTACGAGCGATAACCCTGTCCATTAATGTGCACATCCCCTTTCGTGGCGGGTTCCACGAAGGGCGAAACTAGGGCGTGAGATCACTCCCGCAAGTGACCCCACTCAGCCGAGAACGCATCTCGAGAACCATCAACAAACACAACCACAATCACAATCGCAATCACAATCATCATATCAAACAACTAACTACAAAGACATCACCAATATCCCATTATGGGACTAATACCGAGTAGGAAATCCTACCTGGAAAGCACAACACGCAGACGGTATCTACAGCTGTATCAAAACGGCTCCTCTACGAATTCTCCTCCTATCATACAAACACATAAAGACTACACATCACAAACTACACACCAAAACCCCCAATCTATAAATTAGGGTTTAACCAATCTTAACAACACATTATAAAAACTATATTAAAAGCTTACCCTCGACGCAAGGAATCCAACGACACGAAAAACGACAAGAACCGACCGTCTCGAACTCCGGAATTGCTAAGAATGCGATTAGGAAGATGAAGTGGCTGCTTTCTCTCTTAAACAGGGTTTTAGGTTTTGTAAAAGTGAATTAAAACAATGACGAATATGTTTAAATACCTTAATCGCATAATTAACAAAACCCGAGAAAACTCCCTGTAAAACCGGACACTCGATCGAGTACCCAAGGTACTCGATCGAGTACCCCCTTACTCGATCGAGTATCCCAGCTACTCGATCGAGTACCCAACAGGTCAGAAACTATTTTATAAAACGCAACTTACCCTTACTCGACAGAGTAAGGCCTACTCGATAGAGTACCCAAAGACTCATAAATACGGAGTATTACAGTCTTCCCTCCTTAAAAAGAACTTCGTCCCCGAAGTTCAACCCATACATAAAAAAAAAAAAACCATACTGACTCGACCAAGACACAACAACTTAGCTAAGGACTCAAGAACTCGACCGAACATAGAACATGAACTCTTAACACCCACTCCACCAACTATGTTTACTTCCACAACATGACTCACTATACCGTATCTACCACATATATATCTCTCACGATACCAACTCCATATATAACCAACTACCATCCTCTAATGCTGCTAGCTCCATAATATCATCAACTATCAAATCAAATACCAAGACACTCATAGACATCAAACGGGATGTTACATTCTACCACCCTTAAAAGGAACTTCGTCCTCGAAGTTTACTCACACTCGTAACCTCATCATCCAACTGTCAATACTAGCGAAATATTCTCACACTCCTAAACATCACGCTACTACAAGCACGGTCATGACCTTTAATAAAATCACCCACAACACGAATCGATCTTTTATTCTACATCAAGACTCAACTTCCGAATATATTACCATATGTACAACCATCAAAATCTGTTTTATCGCATCCTACTCCTCTTAAGACAAATGTTACGTCCTCGTAACTCACTAATACCAAACCATATCTATATCTCATTACCCTCTGTACCACCACATGTCAAAGATAACCGTCTATAAACCAAACACTCACCATTCTTATATCCAAGGCTCCCATACATAAACATTTCCCATTCCTCAACTCATTCGGCATAGCACCTAACCTATACCATAAACTCGTAGCAAATCACCATACCCACTCTTCAGTATTACTACCAAACAACATACCTCTCTATGTAAGGCACTTATCTCCCGGAAGCATAACTCACGATCCGCACTCGTTACGTACACGCACACTAGATCCTCAAGTTCTTTCTTTCATTACCGCAAAATTCATACACAACTTAACATGACACTAATTTCCCCAACACCCTACCCTCACTGTCTCATCAAAAGATTATGAACTATCTGCCGCTTTCAGATCATTACAACACATGTTCCACGAATCATTTCCCATTACCATGTCTAACGATGTCTCATCTGAAAACAAGATCAAAATTACCGTAACAACCTCTCACCACCGTGTCCCATCAACAGATTATCACTATCCCATGACAACAACGAAACCTATACAACTCTATTTCATATCATACTCTACCTCATTCCCAACTTAACCTGGTAAACAAAACATCAATAAACAAGACAACTGTCTATCTGCACAAACTGAAACTCGCAGAGAGCAACATCAAACAAAACAACAATCTATGTATAACTGGTATGTACTTTCGAAACTCGAATCATAATCATCCCGCCTATTCCACCACAACCGGTGACGGCATCACAACACCGCCACCAACAGCCACACCGTAGTGCGAAAATACCCGCATCACAACACTATGTACCGTGCCCGGATCACCACCCGAGGCACCACAACCACACCAATAGACATCACAACTGCATACAATTCCCATAAATATCGACTCAAAGATAACTTCTCGACAAGAAAAACTTACTTAAATCCACCTTATTAAATCACCACGCAACATATTATATGGATAAACAGATAAGCATCTCATGAACATCATCTCTACCATTTCCCGGGATACACATGTGTTATCAATACACATAAAATTATAACTAGCTATGTCAAATCAATCAAGTTATTACCTTTTTGGATATCATTCAATTAAATTACCGTGCCCAACATATATATTACAGAACATTCATAAAACAACTTTATAATTATCACACCATACCACTTCTTGTGAGGTCAGAACCCCACACAAACATTTACACATATCATAGACCCGTAATCACAACCAACTAGTCAATCCTGACCACGTAAGTTACCACTCGAAAAAGGTTACTTGCTGCCCGAGTTTAACTCATATGCCCCTCATAACATATTCCCCATTCGCACAACCATCACTTCCTGCCAAATATAACCATACCTTCACTATTCAACTAATAGCGTCCGCCTCATCTAACCACATCTTATACCCTCTCACAATCATACACAACAATCAGGTCCCTACCAAATCAACCTCTTTAGAATTGTTACCTTTCTAATATTCCATCACTCTTAACCATTAGTGATAACACCACAATGCCACCGCTGCTCGTATATAAAATCTCTTACACTCATATCAAAATAACATGGTTTTTCTCCTATTTTTGGTTAATATTGCAAATAACGAACATCAAACCCATCCACAAAATTACCTCAACATTATTCCCAAAGCTAACTTATTTGTATTGTCATCCAACTCTCCACCAAATATCTCGTATCGTGCCAATGCTCCACCAACTTCTTACTCCCTTAATTCCTCGAAACTCATTACCAATCATGTTGTCCTGAAACTCCTATATAACCTTTAGCTAACATCCTCTTGAGACCATCACACATTTCGATGATTCCTTATCTTTATATCACATAGCTTCGGTGAACATTTTCCTCAGCTTACTTTTATCCTTCTTTTCTCTTTACACTCAATAATACCAATTAATAGTTCAACTCCTTATTCCTTCTAGCTAACTCTTTAGAAATCTGGTCACCCCTTCGTTGCTCCAAAACTCAGTTCCATTATTTTCTACCGACATCATCTCACTCTTTCTTCCCATGGATCTTCTCTTATTATGCTATCACTCATACTTGCCACTAATCTATCCATAGAACCAACGTTTAATGTTCAAACAATTGCATCTCCCTTTTTACATCTCTAGAAATCAGAATTCATTTAATACCGTTAATTACCCAAGGAACTCACACAGTAGTTTCATCTTTTAATAAACCTCCCAAACTCACTCACTGTCTATAAATACACCTCGCGACATGTCTCCACAAAGTTCACTATATATTACTCTTCTCAACCCCTTTAAACGAACTTTCACTACATAAATCCATAACCCACACGACTCCTAACCATTTCCTTCCATAACTCTTTCACATCTCAAGCTGCCACTATCCACATTCTTACTTTCAATCTTTTCATTCTCACGTTCATTATACTCACATCATCCCTTGCCTATATTCACTTATTTTTACATTACTCAACACACAATCATATCACTCATCCCGTCTCGCAAAACGTGCGCCATGCCTCAATAAACTATACCAATCTTCCTTTTCTTTTTCCACCATCTATCATAATCACATATAACTCATGTCCTCCCCACCGAACTCATACTCATCATAGTGCCACTCTTTACATCATAAGATTGGGTAACTTACGCTTCAGGACCAACACATACGTAAAACAATGCATAAAAAAGTAATACAACACCTTTGAATTAAACATAATATGCAACGAATGTCAAAAGACAAACATATGACCTGAAATACGCATATGACTGACGGACCCAACTCGATCGAGTACTGAACCTACTCGATCGAGTTGAGGCTACTCGATCGAGTGCCCAACATGCTCGATCGAGTGCCCCGACTCTTAACCCAAACAGACCTTTCGATCTCGACTTACTCGACCGAGTAGCCCGGCTACTCGATCGAGTGACCCCATACTCGATCGAGTTCCCGAGGTACTCGATCGAGTGCCCAAAAACACGATTCTGGTCAAAATAACGACAAGTACCCACTCGATCGAATCAAACCCACTCGATCGAGTCATGCAGACTCGTGAATACTACCCGAATGTTATCTCACATACCCTAACGTACCATGCATTCATTATTATTTCAACATTATGATTACAACTACGCATTCAAATCTGCGCGACTCCTCATACAATTAACAAAATAATCTACTTCGTGTTATCAAGTGCCACGTTATAAACAACCATCATGCTTTTCATCCAATTCGTTATATAAAACACATATCATTGAACCTCTATTCTTCATGTTACTACTTACCAAAAGTCAAACATTACCATCTATCATGCTCATATAACATTCAACTTTCAATCATGTATTACCCGCATGTTTTAAATTTTCATAACTTTTCATAACACAAACCACACCCATACACTACAAATCCTATTCCCATGTTGCTAATACAACAACATTACATATCCACTTCATCACACATCATCATATACGAACTACTTTCTTTTTCTACCATATCATTCATCATTCTCATATACTTTTCCAACGATTCCAACCAACATGTCAACCAACTATCATGCAACATGCTTTCAACAAACCATATACAAAGACAATTAACATACACGTCGCACATATACACACGGACTCCACGTTCCCATACCATGTGACTGGCTTAAGTATCATGGGGCCAAGATTTTGAAGTGAGGGCGCCTACTCACCCAAAACCTAGCATCAGCCGGGGCTCCCATTACACATACACCAGGTTCATTTCATTAGACTCCCTATGTTCATTATGTTCATTTGTTACAGGTTCCAAAATCGTCGCTCTGATACCATTTGTAACACCCCCATACTCCAAGTGCCTTACCGGGACCACTCAGGTATAAGGATACTACCATCTCGGTTGCCCGAGGTAAGTCGAATATCATAAGACAATAAAGAAACGTACTTTTAAAGTAATTATAGATTAAGTGATTACATGTTCAAACCAAAACTAATAAAAGGAATTACAAGGTTCTCATACGGTCTACTGCTAAAACTATCAAAGCTACTAGACATCGTCGACACAAACGGAAGACTTCTAACCGCCACGTGATGACTCATCCCGGCCTATTCCATAAGCGTCATATCACACTGCTCAATAAATCGCTCACCACCCCGAATGGATCACCACAGTTTTTAAAACATTTAAACGGGTCGATACTAATCACACAATTCAATACATATATCAACAATAAGATAAACAGACAATTTGAACTATCACACACACACACACACACACACCACCAACTCCCATCGTCTCAATACCGACCGTCCCCTTTGGACCGGACCCCGCCGATGGGGGACCGCAGCCTGTTCCCACCTAAGCCCCGCTCATCGTACGAGCGATAACCCCGTCCATTAATGTGCACATCCCCTTTCGTGGCGGGTTCCACGAAGGGCGAAACTAGGGCGTGAGATCACTCCCGCAAGTGACCCCACTCAGCCGAGAACGTATCTCGAGAACCATCAACAAACACAACCACAATCACAATCGCAATCACAATCATCATATCAAACAACTAACTACAAAGACATCACCAATATCCCATTATGGGACTAATACCGAGTAGGAAATCCTACCTGGAAAGCACAACACGCAGAGACGGTATCTACATTTGTATCAAAACGGCTCCTCTACGAATTCTCCTCCTATCATACAAACACATAAAGACTACACATCACAAACTACACACCAAAACCCCCAATTCCTAAATTAGGGTTTAACCAATCTTAACAACACATTATAAAAACTATATTAAAAGCTTACCCTCGACGCAAGGAATCCAACGACACGAAAAACGACAAGAACCGACCGTCGAACTCCGGAATTGCTAAGAATGCGATTAGGAAGATGAACTGGTCGCTTTCTCTCTTAAACAGGGTTTTAGGTTTTGTAAAAGTGAATTAAAACAATGACGAATATGTTTAAATACCTTAATCGCATAATTAACAAAACCCGAGAAAACTCCTCAGTAAAACCAGGACACTCGATCGAGTACCCAAGGTACTCGATCGAGTACCCCTTACTCGATCGAGTATCCCAGCTACTCGATCGAGTACCCAACAGGTCAGAAACTATTTTATAAAACGCAACTTACCCTTACTCGACAGAGTAAGGCCTACTCGATAGAGTACCCAAAGACTCATAAATACGGAGTATTACACATGTCTGACACATGCAAGTTAAGATACATGTTGATTAATTATTAGCACCTAGGATGTGAGTTTGGTTTACTGCTTGCTTATCTTATTAATTACACATGTATTAATTAAAATTAGTATTTTAAGATTACTTGGCTGATCATGTATGTTTTTCTTTCGTCTCTTGTATAGTTAAGGCTGACACCATCATTGTCTCTTGCATAAACACATAACATGTTTACTGTTTATCGATCTTTATAACTTATATATTGATATCTGAATGTATTGTGTCGTTTAAATATAATGGTACAATTTATGTTTACTTATTGTTTTATCCATGTATCTTATTATATGTAATTTATTTTATAACGATTATGAGAGCTACACCTGAAGATGTATGTCTCGTGAACAATAAAAGTTTTGTGCAGTTGAATTTTATGCACTAGGAAACCTGAAGTTTACACATAAAATAACTTTATTGTTTGGCATGACCGGTATAGCCATCCCGGCTCATTAATGATGCGAAAAATCATTGAAAATTAATTTGGTCATTTATTGGAGAACCAGAAGTTCTTCAAACTAATGATTTTTCATGTGCTACTTGTTATGAAGGCAAGTTAATTATTAGACCATTACTTACAAAGACAGGGAATGAACTCCTTACATTTGTGAAAAGGATACAAGGTATATATCCGTAGTGGACCATTCAGATATTTTATGGTTTTAATTGATGCATCACTAAATGGTCACATATTTCTTTGTTGATAACTCACAACCTGGCGTTTGCGAGAATACAAGGTCTAAATTGCCTATTTAAGCATGGGGCATGTAATTTTACATAAGGTAGCATTATTTTGCATCAGGCCAAAAAGTTATTTACTACATGAGATTTATTTACAGTCATTTTAACGAGTCAATCTTCCCAACATTAGGGGGAGAAAATGAACAACTGGTAAAAGAGATAAGTTGGAATGAATTATCATTATCTCAGATAGATGCCTTCACTGATCTAAAAGGCGTGGTAAAATCCCATATACTAGTTGTAAATGCTCCAGCAAAATTTAATGTTCCTGAAGGACTTTTACTTGCAAATGAGTCTAAGGCACGCATGAAGCGTGGTAGACCAATTGGTTCCAAAGAAAAACAATCCTCGAATACAAAAAGGAGCAAAAGTTTATGATGGCAATATTGAGGATAAGATAGCTTTTGAAAAGCCCCTTGAAAAGCTTGGAGACATGACTAATGATATTAATCTAAAAGAGCTTCAGGTACCTGAAAATAATGATTGCGAAGAGATCTCGATAAATTATGTCATGTCAAGACAAATATGGAACCGAAATAAAATAGACGTCGATAAGTGGTGTTTTAGTATTTAATGTAGCGCTTAATATCATGCATGAAAGAAAAATGAGGATCATGAACCAAAGTCTGTTGATCAGTGCAGACATAAAATTTGATTAGCCAAAAATGGAAAGATGCTATTGAAGTAGAATTTAAATCATTCCTAAACGGAAGTCTTTTGGCAAGTAATTAATACGCACACTTAGTGGAGTAAAGCCTCTGAGCTAAAAATGGGTATTTGTGCGAAAAAAAAAAGGAAAATGAAAATGGTGAAATAGTTAGATATAATGCTCGTTTAGTTGCACAAGTATACCCGATATATTATTTCTATTAATCTTTTAACATGATATAGTTCTTGTCCCACCCAGAGGCATTGGAATTTACCGCTATATTTTCAAGGTACGTATAATATGGGTTTATATTATTTTATTAAATGCGAAACATAGTTAGCTGGTTTTGCAGATACAGAGTTATTGGCAATTCACGGAGTTGATCCGAACCGTGTATGGTTATTCACCATGCGATCTACCTCAAGGAAATAAGTCACCAACTTACATGAAGACAATACTGTAACAACCCCATACTCCAAGTGCCTTACCAGGACCACTCAGGTATAAGGATGCTACCATCTCGGTTACCCGAGGCATGATAATCATAAGACAATGAAGAAACATACTTTATTAAATAAGTTTTAGCGATTACATAACAAAACCAACTGTACGCAAAATACAACTGTTCTCAAACTATAAACCAACTGAAAGGAACTGTCCTAACAAACACAGCGGAAGACTAAAGACTCTGATATGTGATGACTCCATCCCCAGCTAGATCCCACGCGTATCCAAGATATACCGCAAACAATCGCTCACCACCCCGAATGGATCACCACAGTTTTTAAAACATTTAAACGGGGTCAGTACTAATCACACAATTAATATACATGTCACAATAAGATAAACAGACAGCTTAACTGTCACACATACACAACCAACCAACTCCAATCATCTCAATCATCGATCGTCCCTTTGGACAGCCCGCCCGATGGGGGACCGCAGCCGTACCCACCAAATCCCCGCTCCACATAGTGAGCGATAACCCTGTCCATTAATGTGCACATCCCCTTCCGTGGCGGGTTCCACGAAGGGCGAAACTAGGGCGTGAAGCCACTGCCGTAAGTGACTCCACTCAGCCGAGAACGCATCTTGAGAACCATAGGCAACCAATCACAATCACAATATCAACAACCGTCTCGAATCCATCAAAGTGTACAATCACAAACACGGTAGTCACAATACAATTACTATATCAAACAATCAATCTCAACACATCAACAATCATCCCATTATAGGACTAATGCGAGTAGGAAATCCTACCGGAATGCAACACAAACATCGACGATCTAGCAAATTGTCTCAAAACCTTTCCTCTACGAACCCTTCTCCTATACACATAATCACATAATCACTACCAACACAACAAATCATAAAAACCCCCAATCCCAAAATTAGGGTTTAAACAAAGTCAACCAAACGCTATAAAATTGGTATGTAGGACTTACCCTTGACGCAAGGAACACTATGATGCAAAGAACAATGAAATCCGACACCTCTAGCTCCGGAATTTGCTAACGATGCGATGACAGACAAACTACGTAACTCCTTTTCTCCTCACTTAGGTTTTAGAACATATAAAAGAAACTAAGAAAAGTGACGGACAACCTTTTATACTTATCTCGCATCATTTAACAAAACCCGACAAAACACCCCCGTAAACCGGCTACTCGATCGAGTACCCAAGGTACTCGATCAAGTACCCCCCCTACTCGATCGAGTACCCAACAGGTCAGAAACTATTTTAAAACGCAACTCACCCTTACTCGACAGAGTAAGGCCTACTCGATAGAGTACCTAAAGACTTATAAATACGGAGTATTACAGTCTTCCCTCCTTAAAAAAAACTTCGTCCCCGAAGTTCAACCCATACATAAAAACAACCATACTAACTCGACCAAGACACAACAACATAACTAAGAACTCAAGAACTCGACCAATCATAAAACATGAACTTTTAACACCCACTCCACCAACTATGTTTACTTCTCTAACATGACTCACGATATCGTATCCACCACATATATATCTCTCACGACACCAACTCCATACATAACCAACTACCATCCTCTAACGCTGCTAGCTCCATAATATCATCCACTATCAAATCCAAAATCAAGACACTCATAGACATAAAACGGAGTGTTACATTCTACCACCCTTAAAAGGAACTTCGTCCTCGAAGTTTACTCACACTCATAATCTCATCATCCAATCACACTATCGAAGTATTCTCGCATTCCTAACATCAAACTACTACAAGCATGTCCGTGACCTTTTAACACTATCAACCACAACATATACAAATCCATATCTTATGCTACACCAACACTCTACTTCCAAATATACTACCATATGAACAACCATCAAAATCTCTTTTATCGCATCCTACTCCTCTTAAGATAAATGTTACGTCCTCGTAACCTACTAATACTATATCCTTAGTTATATCTTCTCATTATTCTCATCATCATCACATGTCATAGATAACCACCTATACTCTAAACACTCGCCATGCATGTATCCAAGGCTCTCTTACTGAAACAATTCTCATACTTCAATTCACTCGTCACACCACCTAACCTATACCTCAAAATCTTTATCTTAACCCAAAACTTCAACTTTTCCACATTACCGCAACATGACATACCTCTCTATATAAACTATATGAAACTCCCATCATCAAAAGCATAACTCACGATCCACACTTGTTACGTGCACTCATTCCAGATCCTCAAGTTCTTTCCTTCATTACCGCAAAACTCATACATAACTTAATATGACACTAATTCCCCCAACACCCTACACTCACTGTCCCAACAAAAGATTATGAACTACCTGCCGCTTTCAGATCATTACAACACATGTTCCACGAATCATTTTCCATTACCATGTCTACTAAAGCCTTATCTAGAACAAGATCAAAATTACTGTAACAACCTCTCACAACCGTATCCCATCAATAGAACATCACTATACCATGACAACAACGAAAAGATATTCAACTCTATTTCATATCATACTTTGCCTCATTCTTAACTTAACCTGGTAAAGAAAACATCAATAAGCAAGACAACTGTCTACATGTTCAACCAAAACTCACAAAGAACAACAGCAAACAAAACAACAATCTATGTATAACTGGTATGCACTTTCGAAAACTCGTATCATAATCATCCCGCCTACTCCACCACAACCGGTGACGGCATCACAACACCGCCACCAACAGCCACACCGTAGTGCGAAAATACCCGCATCACAACACTAAATATCGTGCCCGGATCACCACCCGAGGCACCACAACCACATCGATAGACATCACAACTACATACAATTCCATAAATACTGACTCGGAATTAACCTTTCGGATAAGAAAACTTACTCAAATCCACTTTACTCAATCACAACGCAACATATTATATGAATAAACAGATAAGCATCTCATGAACATCATCTCTACCATTTCACGGAATACACATGTGTTATTAATACACATAAAATTATAACTAGCCATGTCAAATTAATCAAATTATTACCTTTTCGGATATCATTCAATTAAATTACCGTGTCCAACATATATATTACAGAACATTCATAAAACAACTTTATAATTATCACACCATACTACTTCTTGTGAGGTCAGAACCTCACACAAACATTTACACATATCATAGACCCGTAATCACAACCAACTAGTCAATCCTGACCACGTAAGTTACCACTCGATAAAGGTTACCTGTCGCCCGAGTTTAACTCATATGCCCCTCATAACATATTCCCCCATTCGCACAACCATCACTTCCTGCCAAATATAACCATACCTTTACTATTCAACTATTAGCATCCGCCTCATCTAACCACATCTTATACCCTCTCACAATCATACACAACAATCAGGTCCCTACCAAATCAACCTCTTTAGAATTGCTACCTTTCTAATATACCATCACTCTTAACCACTAGTGACAACACCACAATACCACCACTGCTCGTATATCAAACCTCTTACACTCATATCAAAATAACACAGTTTTTCTCCTATCTTTGGTTATCATTCCAAATAACGAACATCAAACCCATCCACAAAATTACTTCAACATTATTCCCAATACTATCTTATTTGTGTTGTCATCCAACTCTCCACCAAATACCTCGTATCGTGCCAATACTCCACCAACTTCTTGCTCCCTTAATTCCTCGAAACTCATTATCAATCATGTTGTCCTGAAACTCCTATATAACCTTTAGCTAACATCCTCGTGACGTTATCACACATTTCAATGATTCCTTACCTTTATATCACATAACTCCGGTGAATATTTTTCTCAGCTTACTTTTATCCTTCGTTTCTCTTTACACTCAATAATACCAATTAATAGTTCAACTCCTTATTCCTTTTAGCTAACTCTCTAGAAATCCAGTTACCCCTTCGTTGCTCCAAAACTCAAATTCCATTATTTTCTACCGACATCATCTCACTCTTTCTTACCATGGATCTTCTCTTATTATGCTATCACTCACACTTGCCACTAATCTATCCATAGAATCAACGTTTAATGTTCAAACAATTGCATCTCCCTTTTTACATCTCTAGAAATCAGAATTCATTTAATACCGTTAATTACCCAAGGAAATCACACGTAGTTTCGTCTCTCGATAACACAAATTTCCAAACTCTCACTACACCGCAAATCCACGTCGCGACATGTCCCATTAAGTTCGCTATATACTACTATTTCCAAACGACCTTTCATTACATATGTTCTTACTCAACACTATTTCTAGCCATCTCCCTCCATAATTTATTATACATCTCAGGTTGCTACTATCCACATCCTTTCTTTCAATCTTTTCATTCTCACGTTCCTTAAACTTACATCATGCCTTGCCCACATTCACTTACATTTTCATTACTCAACATACAATCATGTCACTCATCTCGTCTCACACAACATGCTCTATGCCTCAATTAAGTCTTACCAATCCCAACACATATAAATCATGTCCTCCCCACCGAACTCATACTCATCATAGGTGCCACTCTTTACACCACAAAATTGGGTAACTTACGCGTCAAGACCAACATACATGTAAAACAATGCATAAAGAATCAAAATAACGCCTTTGAATTAAACATAATATGCAACGAAGTCAAAAGATAAGCATATGACCCAAAATAGGGGTCACTAGATCGAGTACAGGCCACTCGATCGAGTAAGGGACTTACTCGATCGAGTAGGTGAAGATCAGAAGCACGTAAAACAAATTACCAGGGACACTCGATCGAGTAACTGACGTACTCGATCGAGTACCCCCCTACTCGATCGAGTACCAAGGCTACTCGATCGAGTACCTACGCATTTCTCAAAGACTGTCCAGCCAGTAAAACAGCCATAACTCACTCATTTCTTGGTCGTTTTGGGCGTGTGACCTATCGTTAGAATCGTAAAAGAACAAGCTATCACCTCCAATTGGAATCACATTAAAATCATTTACGCATCTCAAGTTATAACAGTTTAAAGACACTTTGTCTGTAATCGACGACATAATTATTTGATTTTTACTTCCAAACAACTTAAACAACAACCAAGTTAAACGAAAACAACCCAATACTCATGAAACCAGTAGCCCCAATCACATATTATTATTTTCAAAAACAAAGCAACAACATTCATCATGCACTACCCACATGCTTTTATTCTATAGCCTTTCGTAAGACAAATCATACTCATACATTACAAATCCTATTCCATGTTACTAACATAACAACACTATAAAATAACTTCCATTATATAACATGCTTAATCCGGAACCATGTTATCATACCACGATGATTCATCTTTTTCCACTAATTCATCCATCATACCACATATTTATCCACCATATTCGTTCAACATATTCACCCAAAGACATGTTCAATTCACACTCCCAACCTTCTGTACTTTTACTCAACACGACAACAACAACATGTATACTTACACATCGCTTTATATATATATAGACAAAACACTTTTCCTTACATAATTATAACATGCCAAATTACATGTATCAATCATTATACTTTCATGCTTTACTATCAACCAACATACAATTCACGTCATCATCATCAATTCATGCAACATACTACTACATAGATACACACAGCACACAATATGCACATAACGATCCCGACACATATCCCATGGTGACCGGTTCAAAATTGTAGGGCGAGTTCGCGACTTTAGGACGTCTCCCAAGTCTTTGCATTAGCTCCTACAACCTTTACCCCGGGTTGATTTTAATTGACTCCCTATATTCATTGGATTTATTGGTTACAGGTTTCAGGATCGTCGCTCTGATACCATTTGTAACAACCCCATACTCCAAGTGCCTTACCAGGACCACTCAGGTATAAGGATGCTACCATCTCGGTTACCCGAGGCATGATAATCATAAGACAATGAAGAAACATACTTTATTAAATAAGTTTTAGCGATTACATAACAAAACCAAACGTACGCAAAATACAATGTTCTCAAACTATAAACCAACTGAAAGGAACTGTCCTAACAAACACAACGGAAGACTAAAGACTCGGATATGTGATGACTCCATCCCCTGACTAGATCCCACGCGTATCCAAGATATATACCAAGCTTAAACAATCGCTCACCACCCCGAATGGATCACCACAGTTTTTAAAACATTTAAACGGGGTCAATACTAATCACACAATTAACATACATGTCACAATAAGATAAACAGACGACTTAATCACACATACACAACCAACCAACTCCAATCATCTCAATCACCGATCGTCCTTTGGACCGCCCGCGCGATGGGGGACCGCAGCCGTACCCACCAAATCCCCGCTCCACATAGTGAGCGATAACCTGTTCATTAATGTGCACATCCCCTTCCGTGGCGGGTTCCACGAAGGGCGAAACTAGGGCGTGAAGCCACTCCCGCAAGTGACTCCACTCAGCCGAGAACGCATCTCGAGAACCATAGGCAACCAATCACAATATCAACAACCGTCTGAATCCATCAACAGTGTACAATCACAAACACAGCCGTCACAATACAATTACTATATCAAACAATCAATCTCAACACATCAACAATCATCCCATTATGGGACTAATACTGAGTAGGAAATCCTACCTGGAATGCAACACAAACATCAGACGATCTAGCAGCTGTCTCAAAACCTTTCCTCTACGAACCCTTCTCCTATACACATAATCACATAATCACTACCAACACAACAAATCATAAAAACCCTCAATCCCAAAATTAGGGTTTAAACAAAGTCAACCAAACGCTATAAAATTGGTATGTAGGACTTACCCTTGACGCAAGGAACACTATGATGCAAAGAACAATGAAATCTGACACCTCTAGCTCCGGAATTTGCTAACGATGCGATGACAGACAAACTACGTAACTCCTTTTCTCCTCACTTAGGTTTTAGAACATATAAAAGAAACTAAGAAAAGTGACGGACAACCTTTTATACTTATCTCGCATCATTTAACAAAACCCGACAAAACACCCCCGTAAACCGGCTAATCGATCGAGTACCCAAGGTACTCGATCGAGTACCCCCCTACTCGATCGAGTACCCCAGCTACTCGATCGAGTACCCAACAGGTCAGAAACTATTTTAAAACGCAACTCACCCTTACTCGACAGAGTAAGGCCTACTCGATAGAGTACCTAAAGACTTATAAATACGGAGTATTACAAATACAGCTTACATTGCTCAGCTTAAAGCAGGATTCATCAAGGATGTTTTTTACCAAGGCACTTCCAAACAAAACATTTCAGAAGCTAATCAACCAACTTGGGTTACGTCATCTCAAGGATGTCAAGCGATGTTTTAATGAGGGGGAGTAAATACGCGTTGCACTCTTTTTCCCTTAGCCATGGTTTTGTCCCACAGGGTTTTCCAGGCAAGGTTTTTAACGAGGCAATACCTAGTGCGTATTACGGAGATTATTGTACTCTTTTTCCTTTATTAGATTTTTGTCCCATATGGTTTTTCTAGTAGAGGTTTTAACGAGACATTTTCTCCGATGATGGACATCCAAGGGGCAGTGTTACGAAATATCTTTAGATATTATATGGATGTCCATATATTTCCATATCATTAGAAGATATTCTATTACCATATTACGATGTACTCTTGTACTATATATATACCCCTTCATATGAATAAAGTTGATGACTCTTTCTGGTCTCTACATTCTCTCCATAACTCTCTATTATTTATAACAGGGGGAAAGTGGCAAATAAGCCCCATACGTTTGACCTTATGTGCATATTAGCCCCATGTCTTTCTATTAGTGCAAATCAACCCCACTACTTATACTTTATGTGCAATTAAACCCAATTGAAAATATTCAGATCAATTTCTCGCCGGAAAATAATGAAATAGTACCAGAAAGATGACTAGGACTGATTTAGTTGATTAAAAAAGAAACAAAACATGATTTTTGTCACATATACGGAGTTGTTCAATCGGGTGAGAGATTGAGAAACAAGCAATTGAAGAATCCTAATATGGAAAATGCAAATTTTGTTCAATTAGATGAGAAATTGAAAATCCCTAAGTTGGGTGATGCAGATGTTGTTCAATTGGATGAGGAATTGAAGAACCCTAATAAATTGGATGAGAAATTGAAGAACCCTAATTTTGGGAAATGCAAATGTTGTTCAATTAGATGAGAAAACAAAGAAAAAGAAGAGTAAGAGGGATGATTTGGAGAAAGAATGCAAGATGAAAAAGTATGGCAGTGTTGTTGTTGATGATGATGACGGTAAAAAGGGTGAAAAAGAGAAGGTAAAAGTCATATATCTCAGTCCTAGTCATTTTTCCGGTGCCCTGTCACTTTTTCCGGTGAGAAATTGGCCTGAAATCTTTAATTGGGCTTAATTGCACATCATGTATAACTTACGGGGTTAATTTGCACCAATTGGAAGTTATGGGGCTAATATGCACATAAGATCAAACGTATAAGACTTATTTGCCACTTTCCCGTTTATAAAAGCTCAAAACTAATTCGACTCAAGGTCAACCCAATAATATTTGATTATTTGTATGGGAAAATTGAAAGATAAGAGTATATACGGGTGCACAGACGTAAGCGAGGCCTCATAGTTCCTACTCCATATTTAACCGACTATAAGCGTCCTGGTGTGCCGTTTTTCCTATATAATTTCATTTCATACCTAAACCCCTCATTTTGTTAGGCGGCCACAAAATCAGAATTAACAAAAACCATGCCTGGGCTAACCTGCAATGCTTGCAACAAAGAATTCATTGATGATTCTGACCAAAAACTCCATTACAAATCTGAATGGCATCGTTACAATCTCAAACGCAAGGTTTTTATTACTTTTTTTTTGTCTGGGCTTTTCTGAATGGCATCGTTGTTCATTTTTTTTGCAACTATCTTTTTTTCTTGCAGAAATTGATTTATTCTTCTAATATAGGGGCTTATAATAATTATTTGATGATGTAATTGTGATTTTACGGTTCCGTTTGGAGCATGGGAAAGGAATTCCTATATGATTGAATTGTTGTTTGATTCTTTCTCTACTGTTGGGTTTGTGAATATTGGGTGCTTTTATCAGGAATTGCTGAATCCTGATTACTGGTGGATTTCATTACATTCCTTGTTAGTGATTTCGTGTGCTTCTATACCTTGGATGTGTTTCCGTTCAGCATTTATAAACATTATTTTTGCTTGCCTGGGTATAGGTTTTGACACTCTAACAGGCTGATGGTAAGATTTTGGATGAATCTCAAGTTTCTTGCATTTTTCAGATTGTTGTATGGCTTTGAGTCGATAGAACTGCACGGAATTTAAGTTTGCAGGGATCATACTGAAAATAAGTTCATGTTTCACGAAAGCTATAGGATAAGTTTCTGTTTCATGAATTGATTTAGATCATACTATGGCTTTCAATGCATAGCCTGGAAGTTAATCGGTGATTGTATATCTTATTAGCTCTTTGATGTCATATTTCAATTAGGCTATCTTCTAGGATACCTATTGTCTTGTTTACATGCTAGGTCGAGTTCTGATAGAACACCTTTTGAATTTCCTCTCTATTAACTATGAAGTGTATTATCAGGCTGTCAACTCATTCATACATTAAAGGCTATTGAAATTGATTACTTGAATGGTCAGTGATATGAAAACAATTGGAGTATTCCATACTTAATGGTCTACAATTGGAGAATTCTGGCCTGTTTATCAGTTGTTTGTTGGTTGCACTTGCTTGAAGTTTCTATTTTGCTGATCGAATTGATATTAGTATTCATCCTTCATTCTTATTATAATTCAGGTTGCTGGGGTTCCAGGGGTGACAGAGGCACTCTTTCAAGCAAGGCAGTCTGCCCTTGCCGAGGAGAAGAACAAGCTGAATGAGACCCCCATGCTTTACAGTTGTGGCCTCTGTGGCAAGGGTTACAGAAGCTCTAAGGCTCATGCACAACATCTCAAGTCAAAGTCTCATTTAGTACGAGCTTCCCAGGAAGAGAATCATCCAATTGAGGAGAACACCATAATTAGGCCGTTGGTTAGGCGGACCCCAGTGAGACCTCCTCCTGAAGAAGATGTTGACTCAGAAGAGAGCGAGGAAAGTGAGTGGGAGGAGGTCGATCCCGAGGAAGACATGGTTGATGACGCTACAAATTCACTTACTTCTATGAACATGAATGGGAAGCCTGCTGATGCTGTTGACACTGATGTCGAAGATGGATTCGAAGAGGACGTGGATCCAACCTGTTGCTTCATGTGTGACTTGGAGAATCCTAGCTTAGAAACTTGCATGGTTCATATGCACAAAAAGCACGGGTTTTTCGTTCCTGACATTGAGTATTTGAAAGACCCAAAGGGGTTGCTAACTTATTTGAGCCTTAAGGTAACCATTTCATTGCTCTTTCCATTTCCCTGTTATTTTCTACTAAAATTATTTCCATAATCAATTGAGTCAATTACTAAATACTCTTCGGCTTTGGGTTATGATGGAATAAAGCACCTAAAGCAAAATAACTCCGTTAACAGTGTGGTTCTTTTTATGGTGAAGTAGCAGTCTTTCTATTTAATTTTCGATGCAGTTTCAGTTATGAATCATTAGGAACAACCTTTATATGCTTTTAACATGGGCTAAAGTTGCAATGTTGCATATGTCCGACCCCCTACCCCTCTATTGATGGGAGCTTTTGAGGCGGTGGAGTAATGTTGTTGTATTTTCCATACTCATTATTGTGCTCTCCTTTTGACTCTTATATCTTCAATCTTCGGATTTGCATCTTGTTAGGTGAGAAGAGATTTATTGTGCCTCTACTGCAATGAGAGATGCCACCCATTTAGTAGCTTAGAGGCAGTTAGGAAGCACATGGACGCGAAAGGTCACTGTAAAGTCCGTTATGGTGATGGAGATGATGAGGAGGAAGTAGAACTGGAAGATTTCTATGATTATAGCAGCAGGTATGAGCTCTACAAGATGGTACATTTTATATTTTGATCAAGTTATTTGGCACCTCTTCGGGGTGGAAATTCGAGATGTAAAGATCTTGAATCCCTGAGGATTAAAAAGATACAGAAAAAAATATAACAAATATGTCAAAGACTGGGTTTAGAATATCTGACATAAGTGCAACAATTGGACGAGAGCCTCATTCCACGCACTTCTAATTGTCTAATGTTTGGTGATACGCTTAGTGAGACGGTTCCCTTGGACCGTCTGGAAAAATATCTAAGGGGGGGAGTTTTGGGGGCAGTAAATAACATAGTCGTTAAAAAGGACAAGTCACAACCTTTGCAGCATAGGCAGTTTTGTCTGCACTTACCATTGCCAACGGACCCAAATACTCGTTATTTTTTGGCTGTGGATTATGATAGATACAATAAAACGACTGACCGGACTAATTGCACTTTTTTCAAGTGTGATTGTAGTTAATTTGATGCAATTTTTGGGATGTTGTGTAAACTGTACATATGACCTCTCCCCTCACCAATCACACCATTTCTGGGAGCCCGGTGGACCGACTACTAAGGCTAGAGGATTGACCCGAAGTCTTTCCACCACCCTTTCTATAATTGCTGCTTCCTTGCCCACACACCCACACAAAGGTTTACATCTCTGTATGTAATTGATTTCTGGTTTCATTGTTTCCGATAGCTATATGGACGAAGATGGTAAACAATTGGTGGCAGTGAATGATGATGGTGCAAACGCCGTTGAATTTGGGTGCGGCGGATCTGAACTCATTCTAAAGAGGAGAACTCAGAGCGGAGTATCTGCCAAGACGCTAGGATCTAGAGAATTTTTGCGCTACTACAAGCAAAAACCGCGCCCTCCTCCTGCAAATGCTTTGGCTATTTCCATTGCATTGGCGTCAAGGTAACTTCCCCTTCTTTCTCACTTTTCAGTTTCTTTGATGGGATTTTGAAATAAATATACGACTTTAGAGAATCAGATGGAGGATATGAGACGATTTCTTGTATGCGACCAACCCAAATCGGATCTATGAGACTGTCTCGTACAAGACTCACTAGTCCGTTCATGGGTATTTGAGATCAACCCAATAGTCCCTACCTATAATCAAATAAGGAAGAAACAAATATTTGGGTTGATTTTACAATTTTCAGAAGTTTCAATTCACAGCTGTTTTTTGTGTTCCTCCTGAATTCCTTTTCTTTCCAGTTATAAGAGCATGGGTCTTGCTACTGTGCAATCAAAGGAGCGAACCATAAGAATGAAGGTGATGAAGGAAATAAGGCGATCTGGAAAAGAAGCCATGAAGGCTAGGATTGGCATGAAAAGTAACGTCATTTTGAATCTCCCAAACAATGTTCCTTATTAGTCATCATCTCTCCAGATCAACTTCTCTATGTTATATGGCCTTTTCTTCCATTATGGCTACGATTTCAGACGATTTGAGTCCTTCTGAGTGAACTGTCAAGTTATATTGTCGATTGGAGACTTCTATGGGTTTTTTTTTTTGGTCGATGCTCTTGTTCTTGGGTCTCTATGATTACTCGGAGTCTCAAGCGGTTTTATGTTGTATGCTTAGAATGTAATACTACAATCTTTCTTATTTGAATCGGTGTCTACTTGAGCTTTAATGCTTTATGCTAAGTAGGGTTGTAGAGTAAGTTGTACTTGCCTTCCTGGCTTCCTACTCTCACATTGACATGCAGTCTTCATGATCTGTGATGCAACAAATGCGCCACTAGAATCATATATTGAACCAAGCATGGGATGCAACGGTCCTGCAAATCCTTATCGTTGGATCATGCTATTGTCTCATTTGACATGGTACGATGACTAAGCCTCTGTTCTTGTGGACTTCTATTTTAGTGAAGTTTAGTTCAAGTCATAAGTTGAGTTCACTAACTCTTCAGGTCAATTTGTATAAGTACAGGTTAGTTCAATTTAGAAAGTTTAGTCCAAAAGAACGAGCTTTGTGATTAACTATGAGAGCATCCGTTTGAATTTCTCAAATGTTGGCCGTTTAATATCAAATATGAAAAAAAAAACCATGATTTTAGAGTTGCAATCTATCAGATTACAATCTTCTCTTAATTAAAACACGATTAACAAAGTTTTTTTTTCCTTTTTTTTTTTTTGTCAGAGGATTAATAAAGTTGGGTATACTGAAAATGTCCTAGTTATGAAGGATTGTGGTAAGCATGAGACGTATGATGTGAATCATCGTAAGACGATTGATTATATTCGGGTTTGCAATAGAAAGGAGAGTTGAGAAAGTTGATGGTAGTAGTAGTAGTAGTAGATAACGTAACGCTATAATTTTAGTGGCAAATACCACATTAGTTTATTGAAAGAGATAAGACAGACGTGCTTGCTCGATAATGACATGCGGATTTGTAACAACACAAATGCTAATCCTATCATAAATAATTCATCGTCTTTTCAATATATATTTTCATTGTCTACGTAACAATATCTTTAAAAGACAATTTCCACTAAATTATTAACAGACAGAGTACTACGTTTTTTTTTTTTTTTTTTTTTTTGGCTTCACAAGTTAACTCGAACTTCTTGGATAAAAATCTAATCATTTTAGATTGGGTCATTTCGAAGTTGTTTCATTTTGGCACATTGATCAGGTGAATTTCATGTCTGAATATCGAAGAGAGCCAGCCACGGTTAATGTTGGAGAGCAAAATATATTAAACCACAACTTTAATGAGGTAAAAATACCAACAAGGCTCGTACTTTATTATCTGATTATAAACATCCACTTCTGATGTAATTCTATAGCTTTCCACTCTATTTATTCTTCACATTTTAACCAAGAGTAAAACCTACTATTATTTGGCAAGAATTATATACATGCATTCCATCATTGTTTCTCTAGGGGAAAAAAAAAGGTAAATTTTGAGAGAACAAACCCAAAACTTCCTAATGATCAAAGTTCCACCCAGTAAATGGAACAGCAAACTAATTAATGAAATAAATTTGTAACAACTAAAACCAAACATCAACTAAAATCCAGGAATTCAGGTTTAATCACTAGAGCTCATCATTATGTTTGGGCCCGAGTGTGTCGAACGCTGCATTAGTGCATTACAGAAGAAGCTCCATCAGTAGCATGCCTGTACTCCCTTTCCACCATTCTCCTCTGCTTCTTCTATTCCAACTGCAATATGATATGATATTATGATGTACCTAATGGCCATTGAAGCGGGAGCGTCTTCTAGGAGAGCTGCAAAGAACACCACAACTGTTTAGAGGAATTCTAAGACAAGTGATGCAATCATAACCAACAACCATTTTCACTGCAGATGGGAGTCATGACCAATAACCGAACTGCCATTGTGAAGTTGTGGTGCCACTTACAAATACCAAAAAAACTCCATTTTCAAATCTAATCACCGTTGATGTTTACGACGATAGTATACTGAATGGGCAGTGAGGCCCGAATGGAATATGATCAACACACAATCAAATTGATAATCACAAATTTTCATATGAGACGGCATCATGATAAGAATATCATGAGAACGGGCCATATAATTGTTGTTGGTTGTTGGCCAGTGGGTTAATGGGAGAAGTTTCTATACTTAGATGAGATTGTCTCACATTACACTAATGTGAAAATGGCTCATGAGAGACTAAATTTCTGAAAATAGAAGCAGAGTTAGTAGTACAAAGCTAAATTCAGTCGTCAAAAAGCCATGAGATCAGCGGACAAAGCCACTCTGCTATATTTACAAAAATATGCAGCCCATAAAACGAAAAAATTGGAGATGATGCACGTGAACTGGAAAGGTTAAATTCCCAAATGGATGCGATTTCGGGTTTGAACAGGAGTTTCCAACATGTCAGATACAGTATCTTACCAGCACGCTATGGGATTAGGATCCTCTCCATTTCCTTCTCTCCATTTCCCTCTCAACCCCATTTAATAATACTTTACCCTCTAACTTCCATTTTCCCTTTATTTTTATGGATAAATTTAGGACCGTTAGATGTTGGCAGAATAAGATCTCAACCGTTGTAAGGAAATGGACTCTCCATTTCTTTTTAGGAAATGGAGAGGATATGGACTCCTATGCTATGTTGCTACATAATTTACCTGACATAAATAATTAAAATATCATACAAGGGGACTCTTGAATTTTGAGGCCCTGAGCAAGCTGAGAAAACGAAAATGTTGTTTTGACGTTCAAAAGTCAATAACCATTATATGGAATGAACTTATAATTTTCAGTTGGCTTCTCACTTCACATACCAGAATAACAGATAAAACCTTTCAATACTTCTGCCAGAGCACATATCTAGGGTAAGTAATTGCCACGGTTACTGTACTGTGTAATGGACTATCGTGCAAAATTTTCAATGTGTTATTAGATCTCATAGTGCTCTGTGGCACTATCCATTCAATCTCAGACATTATGGTCAGTTGGCCACCACGTAGCTAATCACGAGTAATTCTAAGGTACTTTCAACATCTCCACATGTGAATAACAAAAACACAGAAAACTCTCACAAAACTTACAAAGAATGGATAACAATACTTATGGTAAAGCGGCTTAAAATGCTGATTGCCATTTTTCCACAAAAAGTTTGGTTATTCGATCGACATTAAAATGAGACAACTCTAGACCAAAGGGCATAACTGTTTTCACATTTATATTGTCCGTATAAAACTTGACTTCGGTGGTCAACAAACAGTGGACATTGACTTTGATATTATAACATTGTAACAAGTGACAACTTCTAAAAAACGATAATTTGAAAAGACTTGTTTTGATAAATCAAACATGACAAATTTTTAATAAAGTATCATTGCATGAACATACATGGCCAGAATCTTTATCAAGTGATGTCAACATAACCGTATAGGACAATAATAGTGCGACGAGTTATTTTACTTGCCTAAGATCTGAACTGTACATATAAACATATCTAGCAGCAATCATGAAAAGTTTTGCTCATGCACATCTCACGGTCATCCTAATGGATTCATAACTCCTCTATTAACAAGAGATGAAAATTACTGACTCACATTTCCAGCTATAAGTATAGAGAAGAAAAAGTCATCCATAAGAAAGAAACGGACGAGATTTGCAAACTTCTTCAGCAAAGAAATGCTAGACTGACCTTCGATGATTAAAATTATTCCTTGCAAGACCTCTGGAGTTAACAAACTCGTCATCATTCCCATCTCCTCTATATTGTGTAATGTCAACAGATATCACAGAGCCATCATCTGAATTTGATGTATCTTGGCTAGAACGACGGCTGCCTCTTCTTGTATCACTATTTCTTATCCTCCTTCTATTTCTAGTATTCCTGAGATTATCAAAAACCTGGTACAATATACAAGATGTCCACCAATTTCCTTCATCACCAGGGAAGTCCTCAAAGTCATCTGTAGTATCGCCATCACCATATTCAATTACGTAATCTCCCAGAACTACCCCACGTGGAACCTCTGAGTGAATAGTACTAAGAACATCCACGATTTCGGATGACTGCTGAAAATTTTCCCAGTCGAGCTGCCGTGCAGGATCGATTCTTGATGGACGGGAATTAGGATGTTCTTCTTGAGCATGTTTTTGGAGCTCCAAAAAAGTACCAACAAATAAGCATCGTTCCTCTTCACAGCAGCGTTTTTTCTGATCCAAATATTTTCGGGCCTCATCTATAATAACCCACCCATTTACATCTCCCCTACATAATGGACAATTTGGCTTACAGTCGCTCTCAGGAGTTGCTGGCTCGGGTCCCGGATTTTCACCGTTTACCGGGTCTAACGTTGAAGATGGTTTTGACTCCGGTGGCATCCCATATGCCGTTCTAAAACGTTCTAAGCAATTTGATTGCAAGTGGTTTGTGTCACACACAAATGGACGACACCCTTGTTCATAAGATGAACACTGAAGAAGTACACCATTGTGAGGGTAATCCAAGCAAATCGGACAAGTTACAGAATCCCAGTTAGTATTCAACTGAACATGGACTATCTTAGAAGGTTTAGGTTGGGGTTTGACTTCCTCACCTCCCCTTCCGCTTTTGTGGGGCCCTCTCTTGTAGAAGCATTGAAAGGCCATGAATATGCAGCTCCTAAACCACAAGAAGATCACCGAAATCTACCACTGATACCTTCAACATGAACTAAAAACCTCCTTTCAGAGAAACCCGCTAAGGACAGCTTTGTCAGCAGTTCAAGTTACGGAGGAAGGTGGGTAGTTTCTGCAAATGTCGGAAGTATTTACCAAAACAATGAAAGATATCAGCCACCAATTCTATTGAAAAGGGAAAATTAGGTCAACTATGAATACAATTCTGCTCAAGATATGAGACGAATTCTTCCAACTGAATAACTAATCAATTACATCAAAGCTAAGTCAAAGTGTCCTTACAGCTACAAAACCCCAGCTCCCATACTATCTAATATAGACCAAGAGCATGTCCTTATCAACTTAAGAATCTCACTCTTTCATAACCAAATAAGCCCCGAAAATTCCGATAACAAAAAATTACGACAACGAATTTGATCATTATACTAGCTATTTCACACTCAGTCCAAGGGGCAACAGAAGGTACTTTGCTTGCGAGCTAGGTGTTAATTGATGCAGGCAAAATGTTCATGAAGCAGTTATTCATTTCTAGAAAAAATAACCATTAATCATATACCAAGATCAACAGAATCAATCTAACTTTGATGATACCGTTTCAAGCTTAAGACGGAAAGTGTCATCTTAAACGAGAATTTGTGGTTATACATACTAAGTAAACTGTCAACAAACAAACACAGCAAAGGCAAAACTCAATCAGAGATCTAAATTCCAACTTTCAATTTGTCAATGAATTTTGTTTTTTATCAAATGATTGACAGAATTACAAATAAATAAACATAATCATACATCAAATGAAGTTGAACCCACAACATAAATAACTGATCAAACTGAAATAATCATAATCATGTGCCCATAACAACCCACATATTAATTCAGATACTAATTACCTCCATTTTAAAGTGAACCAAATTGATAATTAACACAATTTATTAACAAAAATGATAAGAGTGCTTATAAAATGAAATACCCAAATTCCAGTATAATCAAAAGGAGGGAACTTTAAGAAAAAGATGAAACCTTGATGAACAAAAAGTGTTGAAATTTCAGAAGGGTTTGCCCATCTTTTTGATTTAGAGAGGTTTTGTTATTAAGAGAGTTGGTAAAATCTCCTTTATTTTATATTTAATTAATTAATTGTCACTTTTTATAGTTTGTATTAAGACGAAATCATCCATCTTAAATATTTGTCTTAAGTTTAAGATTAGCATGGATCAAATATATATGAGGTGATATTTAGAGCATGTTTGGTCTCGATTCTCAAAAATGAATTTTTGTTTTTCAAGTTTAATTTTTCAAAAGTGTTTTTCAAAAGCAGAAACAACAAATAGTTGCTTCTATTTCTATGGGCAAAAATATGGATTTTTACCTTTTGAGAATTTTTGTTTAACTTTTAGAAAATGATGTTGGCCAAAAAGTGTTTTTAAGTTCAAAAACACTTTTACAAACTTGGCCAAAGGCCAAACACACACTTAATTTATCTTAGCCCTAACTGATAGTTACTTGGGAAAATAGTAAATCACCACATAAGTTTGATACTATGTGCAATTAAGCCGTTTATTGTAGCAAATCAATCCCATAAGTTTTTCTTAATGTGCAATCAACCACATATCTTATTTTTAAGAATAAAATTTGTTAATTAAATATTTTCTATTATTGAAAATCAAAATTATTGATTAGATTTTAATCCCGAAATTCTTGTTTATTTAAAGACAGGTTCAAATATTCTTTTTAATTTATTTTGGCGAAAAATGTTCCTAATATGAGAATTTTTAATGATGTCACAATAAAAGTTACGTGACCAAAATTTTGTTTATACTAAAATTGATTCGCATTTTCCGTTGAATATGTAAATATTATACTTAATTATT
Organism: Silene latifolia; assembly: GCF_048544455.1. Lineage (NCBI taxonomy): Eukaryota > Viridiplantae > Streptophyta > Magnoliopsida > Caryophyllales > Caryophyllaceae > Silene > Silene latifolia. The sequence goes on along the minus strand of NC_133536.1, from coordinate 164,028,140 downwards.
TAAGAAATATATTTACAATAGTTTTTATAATAGAAAAAAATAGATTTTAGTTAAAAAAATGGTAAAAAATTTGATTTGTGTTTAATTGCACATTTTTGAAAAGTTATGAGGGTAATTTAATACAATTAAAATTTAAAAATTTAATTCACACATAATTCATAAATTATGGGAGTAATTTTCTACATCCCCAGTTTAGGGGAATGATAATGCCACTACTCTTTTTGTTAATGCCACAATATTACAAGATAAGTTTAAGGACATGTTATTATTCACCGTTTCACAAAAACAAGTGGCATTAATAATTTTAGAGTGACATTATGCATTCCCGTTTAGTTTATACTCCCTCCTATTTCCTGTGATGTTCCCATTTCCTTTTTCAATCGATTTCAATGTTGTTCCCTCTTTCCCCTTTTGGACAAGTTTGTGTGGTCAAAAATCAATTACATGTGGGGTCATGTGTAATGTGTGGTCCAAATTAATTGTCTTAATTCTTGAGGAAAAAAGAAATGGGAACAACATAGGAAATAGGAGGGAGTACTTCTATCATTCACAAATATTCCGGAGTACAATAATATTCCTTAGCTTTCTTACTTTCTGAAATGGAGTTGAGCAAGAGTGTAACGGTTTAAATGACTATAATATCCCTTATTGAGGGTGATTTCTTAGTTAACACGTGTGAATCTGAGGTTAATTTTGTCATTTTATGTTGTTACGTGTGTACAAAAAGACAGTGAAAAAGTCTACTTGAGAAAGTGAGAGGGGATAGGAGGAAAAAGAGGCATAAAGTAAGGTCAACTCAATCTAATCAAATTTCAAGTGTTTGTGTTACCTACTTCATTTTTTAATTTTTAGGTTATGATTTTCAATCTTTTACGCTTGCTATTTTTAACTTCAAATTTACAAACTACCCTGTAATTCTTCCATTTAGTTAACGCAAATGTCCGTTTAAAGCTGGAGACGAATAATATCTCTCTCACAAAATACAAGTGGATAGTGCAAGTGGGTGGGAAATGAATACCCCCACTTGTCCTCCACTTGCATTTTGTGAGAGACTAATATTCGTCTACAATTTTAGACGGATAGTATCCATTTACAATGAGAAAAATTGTTTAGTAAATACTTCACATGTATTTTAAAACACTTGTACCAAATAATGTAAACATTGATTAAAGTTTTATACCGAGTCATACAAAGTTTTGAATTTAATTTATTATTTCTTTTACACTTAGCAGATTTGTACGTGGCGGACCTATTAAGAATATTAAAATATTAACAATAAAATTTATATTCAAAATATAGCTAAACAAATATAAATTTGAAAAATAATAAAATGTTACTCAGTGTATGTTATAATTTACAATCATTAGCTAATGGTCTAGAAACAGTGTGTTGTGTATATGAGCACTAAAAGGTCTATCTCTCTCTAGATTTCCCCTCTTTCCAAAAAAACCACAAAAAAAACCCTAATTTTCTCTTGAGCCGCCGCCTCCCCTAATCACTCACTACCCCTCGTTTTCCCCTACCCTTCATCGGAGTTAGGCTCTTTCAATGGCCTAACTCCGGCGTTGCTCAGGCCTATCCTCGCTTTCAACCCGTTAGCAGTGATATCCTCTTCTCTGACGGTTTTTTGATTTTGTCTCGGTGGTCCACTGGATGCGTCGGCTTGCCTTCCCGCTGATCTGTTGACGACCTTTCGTCTGTTTCCCTGTCCTGTCGTCGAAGCTTGGCATGCAACCCCTCTGCTCCTCCCTCCGGTTCGATCTGTTTTGGCCTTGTGTTGGTCTTGTTGTCGGTTAGGTCGGCTTTCGGATGGCTGGGGTTGGGTCTCCCTCTGTCGGTCCCGTCACTCCGTCTCCTTGTCTTGTCACCGCCGTTCCTGTTTCCATCCCAGAGGTGATCCCCCCATTTCCCCTATTTCTGGGATGGATGGCTTAATTTTATTTGTCCGTCTGTGTCGATGAGCATAGCTCATTTGTCTGATTGTCTGTTGCTTTTTGTGGTCTCGACTTGGGTCAGTTTGGTGATCCCCCCATTCCCCCACCTTTCGAGCCTAAGTCTTTTAAAACCTCTGTCAGTTTTGTTCTTTTTTGGTTTTGTTGCTTGTGTGGCGGTGGTCCTGGGAGGAGTCGTCCGGTGAATCGGGTCTCGTTTTTGTGTCTGTCTGGTTTTTTTTGGTGAGTGTTGTCTTCTTAGTGGGGTTGGTGCATGCATGCGGACGGTCCTGGGGGGTTCGTTTGATTTCGGATGTCTTGGCGCCTCTTTAGGATCTGGTTGTTGATGGGCTGGTTGTGCCATGGTTGGTGTGGCCGTCTTTTTCTGGTGTCTGAGTGAGATCACGGCTACTTGGGTTTCTCTTTGGTTGGGCTTTGGGCTTTGGCGTGAAGGGTATGGTGGAGTCGGGGTTTTCGGGTAGTGTTGTTGGTTGGGTCGGATGTGGTGGTTTCCGTTTCTAGCTGATGATGTTTTTTTCTTCTTGTTGGTTATTTTCTTTGTTTATTTTAATAATAAATTCCCTTTGGTTATGGGTGTCATGTCCCTTAATCTTTGAGGTGAATCGTAGGGTCGTGTTTTCTGTTCTTAAGGGGGTTATGATGAGCTGTCGTTTTCCGCCCGCTCTTCTTCGCATGGTGGACTCTTTGAAGTGTTGGTCCTTTGGTCAAAGGGGTCGGTTTCTAAGGTATAGGAGTTTTATCTCCATTGATGGCAGACTTCGTCGTCTTGCTCATCTCCTTTTCTTTCTTCGCTCTTTTCGCAAGAGCGGAAGTACACCTTGTCATTGCCTCTCTGCGGCTCGTTGGCATCGTTATCTTCTGGTTGTTAAGTGTGCGAATGAAGCTGTTTCGGTTGTTCGTGGCCTATCCTCCACCCTTTTCCATTCTATCATCGAGGAGTTTGCTTATCGTCATGTTGTAGTTTCAGATTTATTTTTTCATTATGTTTGTCTTAGGTATGGCTTTATTGTGCCAGACTTAGTTGTCGGTTAACTGGTGCTACCTAGGCGAGTAGCTTACGTTGTTACTTGTAGAACATTGTAAGTTATTCTCCTGCCGTTGTCAAAAAAAAAGCTAATGGTCTTACAACTTTTCAAAAATTTCTTTATACACTACAATATTTGTTCTATTGTATAGGTCCTATGATGTGAAATCAGATCCGGCATAACAATATTGCAGTGGAATGAACAATCTCGTGTAATGTTTGTTTGATTGGGACGATATAACAACAACAAATTGAACAATATTGCTGTGTGTTTGGTTCGTGAATTGCAGCAGCAAGAAATAACAATGACACTTTTTTTTTGTGCTTTTCGATGTGAAACAAGAACGACAATTAACAAGAAGAACACGAAATATAAAAGGGATATTTAGTCTTGAATTTCGACCTGAAATCGCAGCTAATAACGAAAGAGATTGGAGCCCAATCCTCAAACGCCAATTCGAAGTACAATCTCGAATTTTGTATGCAAATGGTCGAAATAATCAAAAGATTGCAACGGGTTTTGTTTATTTCAAATTTTAATTCATAATCTGTATTCTGAATAATACATTGCAGCTAAGACGCCTTATATAGGCTCGACTAAGAGATCTTCTAGGTCACACAAATCGTGCCTAGCAAGCAAGTAATCCTAAAGATATTATTCTTGTTGCATAAGATAATTTAACTAAGGAAAAGAAATAATACTTGCTAAAACAAAAGACATACTACGAGAAAATAACATAAATGATACTATTAAGATCTCGGACTAGTTATTCTGTTTACGAGATCTTGTTCTTGTTGTGTTACTCGTGCACCAGCTTCTAGTCCAAGTAATTGCATCATTCACGTATGATTTGGATAGCTGAACTTAAAACAGTCATATCTCATTCGTTACGTAACCGAATCACGCATAAGACCACTCGTTGGAAAGCTAACATCATAAACTTTCATCTCCAATTGATTTCAGCGCAAAACGAGTCACATATTTTGAGATATTAAGCTTTAAAAATAGTTGAACGAATCTGGAAGTTCATGAATGTTTCATCTCCATGTTTTTCTTGCATCATACTCCCCTTCTTCAAAAAGAATCGACTCGATTCTTGGACCAACGACCTCCCGCTTCAAAACCAATGATGTAGCAACCGAGAAGATATTTAGATTGACGTAAACATCAGAAAAGTTCTTGAGTTCATCATCTTCAATATAATCTTCAAACTTTCCCATGAAGAACTTAGTAGAGAACTTATCACTAGCATCGAAACCACTGTATAAGAAAGCATCAATATGGGACTCGATTCGGGATTTATAGTTATCTTCCAATAAGGGTGACGTTTGAAAATCACGATTGTTATGAATTGTTATGATTGCAGGTGCAACTTGAATGGACGACTCTTCAACAGTTCCATCATGTTTGTCTATTCGAGAATTAACCATGTTAAAATTAAGCAACTCTTTAATCTCGATAAAGTTCCACGTCTCTTCATTGTTAAATTCATCAAATATAGGTGGCAAATCGAGATTTAAATCCGAATTACCTTCCAATGGAATTTCTTCAGAAAAGAACGGACTCTCAAAAAGCATAATCTGATCGTTTGAGCGTTCAAACTCCCCTGCCCCTAATAGGATCATCTTGGTTTGAGGAAATCAAGAGCCGAAGCTATGATACCATATGATGTGAAATCAGATCCGACATAACAATATTGCAGCGGAATGAACAATCTCGTGTACTGTTTGTTTGATTGGGACGATATAACAACAACAAATTGAACAATATTGATGTGTGTTTGGTTCGTGAATTGCAGTAGCAATTAATAACAATGACACTTTTTTTGTGATTTTCGATGTGAAACAAGAACGACAATTAACAAGAAGAACACGAAATATAAAAGGGATATTTAGCCTTGAATTTCGACTGAATTCGCAGCTAATAACGAAAGAGATTGGAGCCCAATACTCAAACGCCAATTCAAAGTACAATCTCGAATTTTGTATCCAAATGATCGAAATGATCAAAAGCTTGCAACGGGTTTTGTTTATTTCAAACTTTAATTCATAATCTGTATTCTGAATAATACATTGCAGCTAAGACGCTTTATATAGGCTCGGCTAAGAGATATTCTAGGTTACACAAATCGTGCCTAGCAAGCAAGTAATCCTAAAGATATTATTCTTGTTGCATAAGATAACTTAACTAAGGAAAAGAAATCATACTTGCTAAAATAAAAGAAATACTACGGGAAAATAACATAAATGATACTAGCAAGATCTCGGACTAGTTATTCTGTTTACGGGATCTTGTTCTTGTTGTGTTACTCGGGCACCAGCTTCTGGTCTAAGTTATTGCATCATTCACGTATGATTTGGATAGCTGAACTTAAAACAGTCATATCTCATTCGTTACTTAACAGAATCACGCATAAGACCACTCGTTGGAAAGCTAACATCATGAACTTTCATCTCCAATTGATTTTAGCGCAAAACGAGTCACATATTTTTGAGATATTAAGCTTTAAAAATAGTTGAACTAATCTGGAAGTTCATGAATGTTTCATCTCCATGTTTTTCTTGCATCAATTGGTCTTGCGTAAAGACCGACCTTGGAAAATAACGATTAAATGTGTTAGAGACTACCATTAGCTCTTACTTATTGTCATTGCAAAACATATACATCAATGTTAGCTAGACAACCCCCTACAAGCTACAACCCAAAAATGATCCCAAAAAGAGAGGTACCGTTCCAATAGAGGGCATCATCAATGTTAGGATCGGAAGAAAGAGAATATGAAGCGCTTTTTAAGAGACTCTCGAGGAAGAAAGTTCTCAAATAGAGCTCAGTTTCACCCCGACTCTTCGCTCCACATATCGCTAACAGTAGTTCCCAATGATAAGTCCATTTTATATAGACTTTATCTCCTTATTTTGGCTTTAATATATATGATTATTGCACTATCCTTAGTGATCTTATGAGCTAATATTGTATTCTAATTGTCTTTGCATGTTTTGTCACATTTTATAGGAAGTTGAGCTTTTAGAAGCTTATTCCATCACTTGTGCAAGTAACTAGAAGCAAGGCTAAGTAAAGAAGCAAACATTGGACCAACCTTGAAGTGTTACATGGATTTGCATGCATAAAGATATGGATTAAAATGAGAAATGCAAAATAAGGTCTTATGCAAAGTCAAGCCCAAGATTTAAAGTCCAATTAAGGTAGAAACTTTGGATGCTTAGTGAAGCTTTGGATGCTAATATCACATTTAACCAAGTGAATTAAGATGGAATTAGTGGCTCACAATTGATCCCCTTGGCATTTAATCAAGAAGTAAAGAGATTTGAACCAAGCTTTAGGATGTTCATTGGATGCTCTTAGGATGCTCAGTAAACATTTAACCGGAGGATTGAAGTTGAGTTAATAGCTCACTTAGGATTCCTTTGGTAATTAGTCAAGCAATTAAGAGAAAATATTTGGGGTTGACCCCTTGTATTTACTCTAAGTTTTACCCCTCATTTCATATATAAAGGGTGTAGACTTCAACACTTTTACACACCTTTACACACCATTTTTTCTTAGTATTTTCTACACTACTTTCATGTTCTTAGTTTAGTTTCTAGTTTAGTTTAGATTTGATTTACTATAAACAATTTCCTTTAAGCATTTCAATTTATATTACAATTTCCATTTCAAGTTGTTTATATTTGCACTGTTCTTCAATTCCATTTCCATTTTCCATTTCAAGGTAATTCTATTCCTATTTTCATTATGTTTATCATTTCAATTCTCATTAGTTTAGTTTACATTTACATTATGCTAGAGTAGTCTACCTTGTCTAGGGAATGAAGGGAGTTATGCATAAAAAGTATTTGTAACATGATAAACTAGGATGTTATAATATCGTTTCATTGTTTCTATCACATGTTTGCATCGTCACGTTTAATCTTTGTTTAAAGGCCTTATTCATTGATTAAGTTTGTTAATTCGTTCTATAAGTCGAGAGGCACGAAATCGTATAAGACTAAGCATGTGTAGTAGGACGACCTAGTCATAAACGAGAGTTTCTCTAGGACCCGGTCTATAGTTGACACTAATATCGTGAGGTGGGTGTCTTTAAGCCTAAACAATTAACGATTCATCAACTCATATGTTTAATTTGAGTATTTACATAATTCGCATGTATGACCCGACCTCCCTAGACTACTTTTTTTATCATTATTGTTTACTTCCATTATCCAACCAACCAATCATACGATAACCGACCTTGATAAAATTCATTCCATAACAACTAATTAACAACTCCCGTCTCTTTGTGGATTCGACCCCTACGTACTACATTCATTTGTGTCTAGGGTATTTATTTTTTCATACGTGTGCGATAGCCTATCACCCAATAATAATTCTGGGATGTCAGCTATAGAGCCACCTACAACCCAAGAATGATCCCAAAAGTGGGTCCTCCCATTTTCCACGAGTGTGGTTGTATCTTCCTTTTATGACTTCGGCTTGAGACGATATCCCTGCCCAAACATTTGCATAAGTCTTAAGCTTGAATATGTCGACGTCACATCTCCCATTGCAATATTTTGCCCGTAAGTCCCGATACCAAAGACTATGCGGTTTTGCTAGAGCTTGCCAACCTAATATGGCCAAGAAAGTGACATGGCCTGTCTTGAGGAAGTAAAGCCCAGACCTTCCGATGATTTTGGTTTATGCACAGTTTCCCAAAAAATGAGAAGTATTTTCTTTGTATTTCCGTCTCCTCCCCTGAGAAACAAAGTGCCATTCGGTTTAAACAATCGTAAGACGACCTCGGAATATTTGTCATTTGCATGCTATAATTTGTCATTGTTGATATAGTAGATATAGCCTGACCTGTTAACGAAAGGTGCTTAATGCTGACCAACTAGACGTTACTAATGGATAACTGAATCCCTAATCTCGTACACATAACAATTGTTTGATTAATTTCTGACAAATTCAGTTATAGAGATTAGATTATCCTCTTTTATATATGAGAACGTAGACAACTTATCCGTGAATGCAAAAGGCCAAAAAAGGTGCAATTTAAGAAATTCCTTTTTTGCCTACAATTCAATCAATTAATTAGGGAGAAATGACATGTTGTATATATATAAAAAAGAGTATAATATATAAGAGGCTCACCTAATCCTCAATTGAATAGTTATTATATTATGTATCATTTGGCGATAATTACTCGCCTTATCTTACACTTGGGATCTAATAAGATTTTGAAACGGCCTACACTTCACCAAATCTTTGATTTTACATAGTTTTTGTCACACAACTTAACTAACCCACAAACTACTGCCAACGAGCTAGTAAAGTTTTAAACCAACAATCTATTTTGCGAGAAGATGGTATTGAAACGAAGGTAAATAATGCTTACTTTTTAATGCTGTGCATCACATCCACAATTCTTTTTTTTTTTTACAGCAACAAATAGCATAGCTTACAAAAGAGCTTCTTGAGCACGATTATGAGCTATCCTATTCACCCCCTAGGACAGAAACTAAGAGAGAAACAATGAAAATGAGACGCAATAGACTTTAATTTAAATCATGGATAGTGCACTTAACAGATGCAATCGCCTTCTTCGCTAAAGCAACCTGCATAACCAAGATTAGACAATCCATAACAAGTCTAACATGAAGGTACCCTTCGGCCAAGGCCCAATTGAGTGCCATGATAGCTACATGTCCTTCGGCATACAGGGCAGAAGAGGCAAACGAGCGAGCATGAGCAGTATTCCTTAAGGTCCCATTACCATCCAACAAGCACTACCCCATGCCAGAACTTCTATCGGCCCTTCATCCAGCATCACACTTGATAGTGCAAACATTTCTGCACCCAGGTCCACCAACAATCCAATAGGGGAAGGAGTTTCTAATTCTCTTAGCTAGACCAAAAACACGAGAGGAGTCCAACAAAGGTGCTCTAAGGAGGCTAGCATCCTTACTGCACACAATCTCATTCATACACTGAATGTCACCAAGAATAGAATTAAGAGCACTCAAAGGCCAAGGGCGACGGTTTTTAAAGACCATCTCATTCCTACAACATCAAATTCTCCAGAGGGTAGCAATAAGGGGAAAGAGGAGGGGGGTTAGGATCAGGGCCAATTAAGAAATAAGTAACCCAGTTTATTACCCAAACCCTAGCATCAATGTCCACCCCTCCCGTGATTCTAAGTCCTAACGGACAGCCAAACCATAAAACCTTTGCAAAGCTACAATCTCTGAAGAGGTGAGAAATAGATTCCACACAAGGAGATGATTCATCACAAAGAGAACAAGAGGAGCACCAATTCATTTTCCGTTTGAGGAATTCAGAGCCCACTGGAAACGCATTAGCCATAAATTTCCATAGAAACACCCTTAGTTTGTTAGAGATAGGCAATGTCCACAATTCAAATCATCAAAAGAAAGGAAAAAAGAAAATCAGTTGCACTAGCATTTCTAGTAACTTCTTTAATAGATGTTCAAAATCTAATCCATTTAAAAATCAAAATAACAATTCCACGTACGACAGTTATTACCATAGAAAAACAACTATGTTATGCATGAAAAGTAAGGAAGATGATACACATACACATTGTGTACAAAATTTTTGTACACAAACTAATTGCTACTTGACACGTGGCAAACCATAGTTAGTTAGGTTAGATTAATTTAGGGTTAGTTTAGTCATTTTACAAATGTAGTTAACTAATTTATGGTTAGTTTTTTTTTTTTTTTATAGATAGTTTTTTTTATGGTTAATTTTTTTTAATGGTTAATTTTTTTTATGGTTAGTTTTTTTATATTTCATTTATTTTTCTAAATTCCCAATTTAGATTCAACGATTTTAGGGGTTGATTAAAGGAATTTAGGAATTACTTTGTTTTTTCTAATTTAGTAATTTTTTTATAATTGATTTATTTTTCGAAAAAAACGTAATTATTTGAACCCTATTTTATTCGAATAATAAATTCTTAATTGAATTCTGTTAATAAAACTGACGAGTCCTTATACAAATAAGCAAAATTGTTCAACAGAGAGTAAGCCAAAATTGATGAATCCTTATACAAATATAATAAAATTGATGAATCCTTATACAAATAATCAATTCCTAATTGAATTCTATTAATAAAATTGATGAACCCTAATTCAATTAATCAGCAAATTGTTCAATCAATTGATGATGAACCCTAATTCAATTCCTGAAATTGGTTTGATCTGGTGTTTAATTTGATTTTTTTAATCATTAATTAATGATGAACCCTAATTCGTCAATAGAGGTCTAGTTCAATTAATCAGCAAAATCGATCAATCAATTGATGATGAACCCTAATTCAATTTGTGAAATTGGATGAACCCTAGTGTTTAATTTGATTTTTTTAATTATTAATTAATGATGAACCCTAATTCGTCAATAGTGACATAAATTTGCGTGTAATTAAGGGGAAAAAAGGAATAAAACAAAAAGTGTTGTTAGTAAGGGTCGAACACGCGTTGCATTAGAAGGGAGTTAGTTTTTGCAAATATACTGGTAACCAATTAAGCTAGGGGGATCAACCGAAATCTAATCAATTTCATTTCATTATATAACTTATTAATTAATCTTAATTTATAAAAAAGCTAAACTTTTCTAATATATTGCCCTAATTTTTGCCCAACATTGTTTCCTTTATGTTTTTTTTCATATTTGTTATTTATGTAAATAAATTATTTTAGGAATTTGTTTTGATACAATTTATTTAAATTTATTTTTAAATTATAGAAAATCCCATTTAATTAATCTCTATATATAATTTTTAAATTACATTTTTTTTAAAACTAAATATATGTTTGGTATATTCTCTAGATTTGAAGCTATGATCGGTATAAGTTAGTATGTATTTGAATAAAATGTCGATTTAAGCTATGATCGGTAGAAGTTAGTACGTATTTGAATGAAATATCTATTTTAAACTATGGTCGGTACAAGTTAATACATAGTTTTTACACGAATCATAGCTAATAAGGTATGATCGGTTTTTACATGAAATTTAGCTAATAACATATGCTCGGTATATATAACTAAGTAGTTTTTACATGAAATGAAGTTAATAAGCTACGATCGGTATAACTAAGTAGGTTTTTAAATGAAATAAAGTTAATAAGCTATGATCGGTGTTAAGTTAGTATACGTTCACATAAAATATCAATTTTAAGCTATGATCAGGTTATGTTAGTACACTTTTACATGAAATATCAATTTTAAGCTATGACCGGGTTAAGTTAGTACACGTTTACATGAAATTTTAATTTTAAGCTATGATTGGCTTAAGTTAGTACACGTTTACATAAAATATCGATTTTAAGCTTTCTATACCATAGAAACCCTAACACCTAAATCTATACCCTAGAAACCCTAACCCCTAAATCCTAAAACCCTAAACCCTATATCCAAAACCAAACTCTAAACCCTAAAACCCTAAACTCTATATTCCAAACCAAATCCTAACATTCAACTTGGCGCCAATTGTGTTAAATTGAAAAAAAAAAAACATTTGCACCAATTGTGTTGAATGTTACCAAGTTTCAAATTTACAATATTTGAGTTTGGTAGAGTCTTGGCTATTATGCATAGGTATTGGGCATCCATTTTTGTTTTACCCAAGGGTGTATTGAGTAGGGTGGATGCAATCTGCAGGAATTTTCTTTGGGAAGGGCATGCTGATTACAATAGAGTTCCTAGGTTAGCCTGGCATAAGGTTTGTGTCCCAAAGAAAGAAGGTGGGCTGGGTTTGAAAGATAGTCAAGTATGGAATGTAGTAACTATTGGAAAGCTAGTGTGGTGGCTGACTGTTAAACCAGACAAGCTTTGGGCTAGATGGGCCCATCACATTTATATAAAAAATGGTGACTCGATGAACCATATTCTTTCCTCGGATGCAAGTTGGCATTGGAAGAAGATTTGTAAAGTCAGGGATATCATAAGAGATGGGTTTATATCTAATGCTTGGAGTATTGGTACTGGGGATTATACTGTTAAGAGTTGCTACAACTGGATTCGACAACCTAGACCAGAAGTGCCCTGGTTTAGATCTGTCTAGCACTCACTAGTCTTGCCTAAACATGCTTTTGTGGCCTGGCTGGTAAGCAGTAATGCTCTGCTGTTGAAGGATAAGTTATATCAGTTGGCAGTAGCAGAGGATGACCTTTGCTGTGTGTGTTATCTTCAGCGAGAAACCCATAATCACCTGTTCAGGAATGCAGCTTCACTCAGAGGCTAGTGCAGGATGTTATAGCTGGTTTGGGTTCTCCAATTGGACAACAAGACTGGATTCAGAGTATAGCTCGAAGAAGGTGGTCCAGGCTGAGGAAAGCTGTGTTAAATGCAGCCATTCTAGCCTGTTGGTATGTGATTTGGATGCAAAGGAATGAGGCCCGCATTTATGGAAGAGTAGCCAGACCTGAAAATTTGGCTACACAAATCCGGAGTCTTTTAAGAAATAGAATTAGTATGTGTAAACCAAACCTTGTCTCTCCCAGGGATGAGGCATGGTTGAATAGGGTGCAGCTAATTTGATATGTGCATCTATTGAATAGCCTTGTTTTGTACTAAAATGGACGTGTTGTAAATTGCTTTGGAATTAATGAAAGCTTACATTTTAGCAAAAAAAAAAATTACAATATTTCAAATTTTTGAACTTGACTATGTTAGTTAAAATAAATTTTACGCCAAACCAGTTATAATTTAAAAATCAAATACATATTCAAAAATATTCAATTCAATAAAAATAAAAATGTAGTTTCAAATTGACAATCGATTTGGGTTAATTAATTTACGAACCTAAAATTGAGTTCCAAATATTTCATTATAAGTTCATATAGGCTAAAATCATACTGGTAGAAACTCAGTAGAACTAATCTACATCTAATAGTTTTTACAATTATAGATCATTAGTCTTAAATAATTTGAATTTCAATTTTAAATTGCAAATTAACCTCCATTAAATGGAGATCATATATGCTATTAATATTCAAGTTATAAAAAATAAAATCATAAACCATTAAGGCAATATTTATGGCTGAAAAATAGGACTTCCAATTAGGAAACTTTGACTTTTTATAAATTGCTCTGTGTGAGTTATATAATGAAATGAAATTAGTTAGAGTTCGGTTGATCCCCCTAGCTTAATTGGTTACGAGTCTATTTAGAAACACTAACCTTCTTTTGATGCATCAAGGGTTCGAATCCTACTAACAACATTTTCTTTTCTTTTTAACCTAAGACTTTCCGTTTAGGGTTTACGATTTTATTCAATTTATATTCTATCTTCCTATACTATATTCATATTCAATTAGGAAACTATATTTTGCAAACACTAACTCTCTTCTTATACATTCCGAGTTCGAACCCTACTAACAAAAATATTTTTATTTTCACCAACGAATATTCGTTTAGAGTTTATGATTTTAAACTTAGGTTAAGACTTATAATTGACCATAATTCGTTTAATTGCTTTCATTATTGCCCTATTTTAATTAATTCAAACAAATGAAATACAATAATTAAAAACATATTGAGGAAATAAGTATTAAATTTATTTCAATAAAAAATTATAGAACAATTTAATAATACTAAACTAAGTTATAAACTATATATAATAAATTACTCAAAATAAAAATAAGAGATTTTAAAACAGAATAATCTTGAAATATTTAGAATGTAAATTCCTTAAATAATTTGATTCATATTTCCTTAAAATCAAATATAAACCATTAAGGAAAAAATAATGGACGAAAATTAAGGATTCAAAATAGGAAAGTTTGACTTTTTTTTATAAATTACAATTATTTAACATTATATAATGAAATTAAATTGGCTAGTATACGTGCTGATACCCCTTACTTAACTGGTTACGAGTATACTTGCAAACAGTAACACCCTTTTCTAATGCAAAGCGTGTTCGAACCTTACTAACACCGTTTTTTATTTAAATTTTTCTTCTTCCTTTTCCCCCTAATTTCACACTAACTCATGCAATTCGCACTAAAATTAGATTAGGGTTCATCATTAATAATAAAAAAAATCGAATAAAACTAGGGTTAATCCAATTACACGATTTCAATTAGGGTTCATCATCAATTGAATGATCGATTTTTCTGTTTAATTGATTTATGACTAAATTAGGGCTACATTTGAAAAACTTAAATTAGGAGGAAAATGTTGAGTGATTTAGATTAATTGTATATCATCAATTTTATTAATAGAATTAAATTAGGGGGAAATGTTTGACGAAATTCATTATTATGATCCATAATTCCATTTTTGGATTAACCCTAATTTAGTCCAACTTATTTGAAATTCGGGCTTCGTTAATTTGAAGCAAAACTTTGATTGATGCAAAAGTTAGTCAGATATAAGAATATGATAATTAGATTTTGACAAAATTGATTTAATTGAATAATAAATAATTCTATTTTTATGTAATTGACTAAATTTAAATGGAAACAAAATAAATCAAATAAGGAAATAAACTAACCATAAATTAATTAACTAAATATGCAAAATGACTGACCTAACCCTAAATTAATCTAACCTAGCTAACTATGGTTTGCCACGTGTCACGTAGCTATTGGTTTGTGTACAAAATGTGTATGTGTAGCCTTTTCGTGAAAAGAAACTTAAATTTTCAAGTTCTCAAGTAACTTTATCTTGTTTAAGTTACTTTCCAAAAATAAAGTATTCCGTAGTTACTTTTAAGGGTGTCATACACAGATTCTGTAGAATTGCTCAAATCGGAATTAAGAAAAAAAAACCGTTGAAATAGACATAATTACAAGTTAGGGTGGCATTTAGCGTAACAGAAGTTGAGGTCATGCCACCATCAATACATCATTCGAAAATAATGTTTCACCGATGATTACAAAACTTGCAACTATTAAACGTGTTGCCATTTTCTGACCTGTATCAAATTGCTTAAAATAATACCCTGACAGTTCATTTGACTGCTGTGTGTGTCTAACTATGCCTGAATTTAGAAACTGAGAGCTTATGTACAAATACTAGGTCATTCTACCTTCTCACTTTTGATCTTCGTATACTCGGGTCACAACACCGGCTGCTATGGTTCTTCCTGATTGCCGTAGGAAAACTCGGCCAAGAGCTTTATAGCTGGAAAATTCCTCAGCACAAACTTCTCCTTGCAAAGCTACCTGAAAAATATACGGAGTAACTGTTATTTATTGAAATTTGTAACAGGGTTTCGAATTTCCAAACTTTTTCCAACATGGACTCGATGAAACACTCACAACTGGATCAATGCTTAACCCACTAACCTCGATTACAGCACTTTGCTTTGCTAAAAGGTGGCGAGGTGCCTTCTTTGTCTCCTTTCCGGTTCTGGGATCGAGCAATGACACGATCTTTACAACTCGAGCAGCTTCTTTTGCATGGTGAATGTGGAATTCCACCTAACATTTCAATCCGCATGATTAGCAACTATATTTGTTTTTTATACAAGTCATTCTCACAGTAATGCTACGAATAATCATCCATCCATACATCTCAAAATATATAAAAATTGCTACAAAGTTACTCCCTCTGTCCCGGTCAAAATAGTGTACGTGTTCTAACAATTGACAGAAGAGAAAGAATCGTAATAGGAAATAGAAGAATACAAAAGGGATTCATATTAAAAAGAATAAGAATAAAGAGGCCTTTCAAAAAAGATATGGATGCATGTTACTGATGGAAAAGAATTTTAAATTTTAAAATCCATAAAATTACGGGTTTTTTTCTAGTTGGAAGATGGTAAAAAAGACGTAGGATGAGAGGATAAAAATTTGATTAGGGATGAAGAATTAAGATGGAGAGCGAAGGGACAGTGAAAGGGAAAGGGAAAAGGGCATAAAGGGTATTTTATTTATTGTTGGTCTTCGTGTATCAAGCAAATGTAAACTATCCGTTAAGACGTAGGGACTAGGGAGTACGAGTTACCGGATTCGCTCGGGTACCCTATATACGAATCACGAATCGTTAAGAGCGAATTCTATCATGGTCGCTTATTGAAAATACATATAAGTTATAACACACATTCTGAAAGAGAGATTCGCGAATAGGCAAGGTCGTATTCATAACGAATCTGGTAACCATGCTCTATAGAAAGTATATTCGGCTGCCGTGGAAAGCAACAACTGTTTTATACAGAAAATGAAGCGACACATTTGGAATCAAGTCATACTGGCAACTAGAGCTAACACTCACCTGGGAACCAATCAGGATCGGGATTTTCACATCGAGAACGAGAATCTTTAACTCTAAGTGAGAAGCAACCCTAACAGGAAAATCGGGATGACACAGCACCCCCCCTGCTTTGACGTGAGTAGCATCAATTCCTTGTAGAACAACAGCAACATTCTGCCCCGCCCTTGCGACGGTACAAGACTGGGAGTTGCACTCAATAGAGCGTACAACTGCTACATCTCCCAAGGGCATAACTAAAACCTGCATCCAATTTGAATGTGATCATAAAATAGTTATAGTTAATTCATGATATAACACAGCAGATTTAGGATGTATTAAGCAATAAGCATTACACCATGTTAAAAGCACGCACGTGGTTTATGAATGACCAAAACATTGCACAGAATAAATAGTGTCAGAAGTGGACATAGTTTCATGAGCCAATTTGCTTTGATCAATCATGTTCCAAAGATGAAGAATAGTGAGTCTTCGACACCACTAAAAACAGAAAATCACAAGATTTAAGGCGACTCGAGAATTTTATAAGACAACACATTTCCGAACCTCATAATTTATTGTGTACTGCACTCCTACTTCTAAGTCACTCAAGACTCCGGTACTAGTATGGTTTAAAACATCGCCACCGATTTCGAGTTATTAAGGTTTTATAGAGAAGGTGTGATAACTGATAAGGCTGCCACAAGCGATTTCAAGATAAAATCCCAAGCCGAGATCTAATACCATGGGTACTAACATGTATCTGGGTGTCTTAAAAAAAACTCGCCAGGAGTTTTCAATCCTTAACATGCCCAAATAACTCCTCGTTTTGGGACATGAGGGTCCAGTCAAAAAATAAGGACACAAATAAAGGGACATATCTTAAAATTTAAAACATTAATTTTAACCGAAAGATTGAATTCCAGTGGAGCCAGAGACTCATTATTCTTGGGTGATTATGATGGAATAAATCAAAATGGCTCACTAAAGTGGATGTGCTTCTTGCTCTTGTGAAGTAGTGGTCCTTCAATGCAGTTCTCGACGCAATTTTCATCTTGAGTCATTCGGAAGCAATCTCTTTGTGTTGCTAACACAGGGGTAAGGTTGCGTAAATTCGACCCCCCCCCAACCTTGCAATTTGCGCGAGCCATTGAGGCACTGGGCTAATGTTGTTGTTAATGAAATATTTAGAGTTTTCACAAGTGAAGTAGAGATATGTTTAAGACATGCTTAAAATAGATACAAATCCTACTAAATACTTCATGCACCATCACCCTATTTGTTCTGTCATCAGACCCCTTTGTTGCATTTGTGCTAGAAGTGTAAGTTAGTAAGGATAGTGTATGGATTCCAAACTTATATCCTTAGCGTCACGTCAGACAAATATGACAACAAAAGTGAAGACTTCAAGTAACAAAGCCTATTCCACTAACAGTTAATGTATTATACAACTGGTTGTATATACAACTTAATCAATGTTGTTGAGCTTTGTTACAAAATTGTCGAGTTTTATTAACAAAATTATCGAGTTTTATTAACAAAATTATCGAGTTATGGTACAAAGTTATTGAGCTTAACAGAATAATTATTAAACTCAATAACTTGTAAAATTGAGGAGGCGGTTGTACAATACTATTATACAACTGGTTGTAAGATAGTATTTGTGTTCCACTAATACATATCCAATATTCTAGGAGAGCGTGATTTAGATGATTACGCCCATATTCTTAATCACATGCAGAAACACATACCTTGCATCCATTTCGAAGAGCTCCAGCTTCCAATTTACCACATGAAGAAATCTGAGCCGTAGACCGTGTCTTGACAACATCACAAATAGGCATGAGCAGAGGCTTTTCGTAGTCTCTTTTAGGAGGATGCAGCTTATCTATTGCATCTAAAAGATTAGGTCCGTCGTACCTGCAAATCATCTCAATTAGTTAGCCCAGGAGTTTTATCATAATTTCACCGTAAGTCATTCCATAAGTGCCTGTTGTTTATATTTGATACGTAGTATTTATTGATGATAATCGCACCCAACTTTTCGAAAGTACGATATGCAAACACTCACATGTCACAATTCACCATTAATGGTCATACAACATTTATACTGCTATGTCCACAGCAAGCTAGCATATGGAAATTTACAAGAAGAAATTAACAGCCCACTTCACCACCACCACAACATCAGAGCCTTAATCTCAAAACGATTTGGGGTTAACTGACATAAATCATCTTTTGAACCGTCACTGACTAGTGGCACACTTAAAAATACAATGAGAGAATAAAACGGGAAAAAAAAGGAAGGGGAGCACGAAAAATAGTTGATCTAAACTGGTAGGTATAAAAGTCATAAAACAAGAAAAACTTTTTTTTTCTCTCTGTTTATACAAACTTAGATACAAAAAAAAAATCAATCAATTAGTAGTAAAAATATAAAAACTAATTATAATGGAGTGAAAATCAAATTATTTTCTTTGAATCAAGCTACTAACTTGGCTTGCCCGGCAAACAAATGCGGAGAATAATAATCAAATAGCCCTACAAGCGTCAAGGTGTTAATCGTCCAGTACAATGTTACATGGATTGGGTACAATATATCCTTGTTGATCTGACTGCCAGTTCCAGATGACGTTCTGGACTGAATTGAAGTTTTTGGTATAAACTTTAATCTTAGTGCGCACTCGGGTAGAATACAAGTAATATATAATCATAATGAAGAGTCCAAATAGCTAGAAAATGTCTTAGTCTTGGTGACCTGATACAACCTCAAACACTAAAGAGCAACTTTACTGCTAAAACTATTGCGTGGCTCAAGTGATACACCGAAGTGACGAGACCTTGAAAGTTGTTTTTCAGGTGTCAGTCGCGGGACCTTTTAGTCAATCGAGGAAGGTTTGGGAAAGGTTTGTGGTAGCAAATAGTAGCACCAAGGTGAAGCTTCTGGATCTGAAGCGCGGTTGCTAGTACGGAGCCTGCAGCGCAAAGGCATGGTGACCACAACAGCATGGGCTTGTTGAATGGCAAGACTGGTTACTAAGATACGGTTTTCTAGGGTGAATGATAGTTCTTTCAAGTTTCAATGGTCCCAGAAATATACCATGCTTTGGATTAAAAGAAAAATGACTTTGCTAAAGTTTTTGCACTTTGTACATTGTAAAGTAATAATTAGTCAACAAGAATGTTTGAGTACATAATACTGGGTTATCCAGGTCGGAGTGACAGACTCTTGCGTTCTAAGTTTCTAACAAGAATAAGGTTGAGTACATCTAAACATGCACACTTTTCCCATAGGCGGGAGCCTATAAGGCATTGATGTATTGTTATTATAAATGTTAGCGTTCTGAGCCAAATTGAATCGGAAGTTTATAAGGCACAATCCGCCATTTTTTTTTTGGGTGCGAACAATCCAAACTGGTGAATCGCTAGTTTTTACGAAAATTGGCAAATCACAAGTTTACAATTCTAGCTGAGTTCAGAGAACTTAGTTAATCGGAAGACTACTGTTTCACGTTCTTCATTAGAGGACTCATTGTCCTCTCTCAATTAGTCTCACTATAGACGGATATATCCGTCTAACGTGAAAGACGGGTCAAATATGCTTAAAGTGGTGACATTTTTGGGCCCACCATGCAACTTGTTGCTTGTCTAATGCTTAAAGTGGGTGGATATGTGGTCCGTCTATAAAACGGATATCTCCCGTCTATAATGAGAATTTGTGATTCTCTACTACTATACACCCTCCCTAATTTAATATTCCTCCTCTGACTTTTCAGTCTCCAAGATGATAGATAACACTGACACCATTGTTTTTGGCACTTACTCGTGTATATTATGAGTACTTTTTCCATGGTTATCATAATACGACCGATTCGAATTCTTAATACGAATACGCAATTCACTAGCAGCATAATTCGATAAAACTATAACCAAACACCATAACACGACGTAATTCATGCAAATTGATTAGCGATTCGTTAGGAAATTAAGTGAATCCAGTAACCATGCTTTTTTCGGGTGAACATATAATCTTGTGAAAGATATTTGCGTTAACAAATGTAAATGTTAGTATCATATTATGATTTTATAATTTATATACTTCAACATATTAGTTGTAAATTTTTGAAACTTTAACCTCAAATAGGCAAATGGGAAGAATGTTTGATTATGAAGGGAATACTTTCTAAATATTTACACAGAAAGTCTTTTACCTAAATAACCAAGAAATGAGTTAAAATAGTTGCCTTCAAACAAGGAGCCAAAGGCTATATGGCTTATTGAAGACACCACCTAGATTTTAGAACTGTGAACAAGTTGAGCCCCAAAGTTCTCAAATCGTCTGAAATTGCCAGTTCAAAACAACGGAGTGATCTGATAAACCCCACTAAGCGTGGTGTGCAGACTTTACGATAATTTCTGCTTGAGTAAGGATGTCTCGGCTCTTCTCAAATTTAGATACTAGGTGTGTGAAATGCAGAAATGCAACGGCATAAACAATAACTCTCCAGCTCTCCCTTTGAATGAAAATAGTGCTCATTTAAGCAAAAGCAGCATTATTTCAGATGTATTTGAGTGGTAAGTTGGTAAAAAAGAATAAATGACCCTCAAAAGTGCCACAGCCACAGTAGAGGAAAGTTTAAATTGAAATCAACAAAAAAAAGGATGGAGGCCTTAAAGACATAGAATTAAAGAAAAGTCACCGAGAGGAAAATTATCAATCCAGAGGTTGTTGAGGTAATTTATGTATCCAAACATACTGTTGGTCATGCTTTGAAGAGTACATCTTATACTCCAATAGAAAACATTCCAGCAGTCTTAATATAGCCCGAAATTATTTCTATGATCTTTACTTATTTGTAACTTAAGAATGGACTTCGAAGGTCATTGGATCACAACTTGAAATTAGTTAATGATTGTTCTTAAGCATGACCTGGAAACCTCAGGTTCCATTCTGAATAATTTGCAAATACAGTAGGTGGGAAACTCAACGCATTTTGTTATCCAATGCTAGGGCAATGAGCCAATGAGTCAATCTATAACAGAAAGTTGAAGAACTGTAAAGCAATAGTGTAAAAAACATAGCAGTTCACTCACCACGAATTTAGACGTACATCAGAAGCAGAAGCCACCAGATTTTGATTTTCCATTGCACTGACAGGAATCCAGAAGACGGAAGAATCTTTGAAACCACAATGACGAAGAAAAGATCCAACCTGCTGCTTAATTAGATCAAATCGTTCTTGTGAGTATGCCACAACATCCATTTTGTTGATAGCAACTATAATTTGATCAACACCATAACTACGAACAAGCTGTGCATGCTCCCGTGATTGTCCCCCAGCAATATCCATACCCGTTTCATATGCACCAATTGAGGCATCTAGAACAAGAATTGCTGAGTCTGCTTGGGTTGTTCCAGAGATCATATTTGGGACAAAGTCTTTATGGCCTGGAGAGTCCAGCAAAACCACGTGGTAATTTTTAGTGTCGAAATAAGCAACAGCAACTGTCATGGTTATTCCCCGTACCCTTTCTTCAGCACTCTCGTCCAAAGCCCAGGCATAAGCAAATGAGCCCTTTCCCTAGTAAAAAAAAGTATCCTATGAGCCCTTTCCCAATAAACAAACATGAATGAATAACTCATGGGTATGGGGTTCAAACTTCAAACCCTTGCAAAAGCAATTTGGCATGATAATATTCACTCCCGAATCAGAGCCTACCACCCTCTGACTGGTGTTTTTGTGTACGTGGTTTACAGGCTATTGATTATTCCCACAAATTTACTATAATGTGCACTAAAGGTAAAGGCTGCGGGTTCCATTGTTAAGAAAAAGAGCTTTATTGATGACTCACATGTTGCTTTGCTTCTTTCTCAAACTTGTGCATTTGCTTCTGAGATATCTGGCCTAAAAGGTGTAAGAGTCTGCCTGACAGAGTGGACTTCCCTGAATCAACATGGCCAACCTGTGAAAGGGGAAGCGAGATTATACTTGTATGCTCAAAAACAGAAAGCACAAGAGAAAAAATGTTTCACAGAAGATAACTCACAATGGCAAGATTTAGTTGAGTCATTAGACTGCTTTCTTTCTCAGGTAGCATCCACTTCTCAGGTTTGTACTGTGCAAGGGACTTTTTAGGAAGAATAGGTTTGGAGGATCCAGGCTTGCTGTTCAAAGACATATCCTCCAAGCCACTGGAAACACTCTCAGGGTTTTCTTCTCTTGCAAAAGAACTACTCTCTGCCATGTTATTATTGGATTTTGGTTTCCTTGTAGAGAAGGTATCAGATCTTTCAGAGCTTGGCAGACCATCAACGACGTCAATGTTCCTGAACACATCTGAAGTTGAGGAGAAACTGTTCTCTTCCAAAGGAACTGTTCTTCCTGTCGATGCAGTATTAACACCAGTCTGTCTCACACTAGACTCTGTCGGTGTGGAATCATTCTTTACAGCAAAGCCTGGTGGAGCCACTGAACCTCCTGAATAAAATTAAATACATTGAGAATTAGCTTGAATATGCATTATAATCAAGAGTTATGGAAAAGATTAAGAAGATTGAAAGGAAATCTACACCGGGGAGAAAAGGAAGAAATGATGGATTCGTGAGAGCTATACAAGTCAAGGAAGTAGGCAAAGCAGGAGGACAAGAGTTATTTTCTTTTTTACTTTAAGGAGTTGAAGTATTTTTAGACCACCAATCAACACAAAACACCAGGATTCTCAAGCTTTAAGCTTAGTTTGGACATAGGTTGACGGGAAAGAGGAAAGGAGATGGTAATTTTCTTACAATTCTTTCCTATACTGGAAACGTTTTAATTTAGCATGTAGGCTGGAAATGGATCCCTCAATTTCCCTCCACATCAATTTACTAAATAAACAGCGGAAATTATCTTATTACCCGCATCCTTATCCCTCACCTCACAATTCCTCCACCTCCTCCACCCAAACAGAACCTTAGACACTTTTGAACCTCTGAAAATCGTAAGTGTAATTCTACTATGCTGGTGAGTATATTCATCTAATGATACAAGTGGAAAGAATAAAAGGGGGACAAAAGCAAGTTAAAGAAGAAAAGAAAAAAATATGACAAACTGTGGATACATAAGTAACAGACTCGAAACGGATCACATCCAAGTTGTTCAAATAAGAAACAAGCCTATTTGACCAAAAATTTTAGTATGGTATCAACCTAAAATTCCATACCTTTTTTTGATGAATTCAAACGACTGGAGATGATATCATCTGGTGACGGGATATCAAACTTGAAGGGGGCTGACACAAAACCCATAAAAATTAGAAAATTATCCAGATAAACTCCTGGAAATCAATCTTAATATGATGTTAACTTTTCCAGCCTTCCAGGATGTCATACATTAATCCAATGCAGGTATCATTCATCTAAAAAGGTAGCAGACCTATAGTTGTATGGGGGCGGCTACTAGGATCAGTCCGACCACAAGAGAGCAAATGACAAAGCCGCTGAGTGCTCTCGTTACTATGGTATCCATTGCCACCACCAGTGACATTTACAAAAGTTTGAGGTTGAGAAGCTACAGCCCTTTTGGGTGCCTGACTAGGAACTGAGGCAAAGAGTGCCTTGGCTAACTTGGATACTCCATAATCTCTGTCCCCGCCACCAGAAACTGCAGCAAAGAGATCTATCTATGAAGACCACTTTGAACAAGAAAACCTATACTCAAAGGTTATTAGATTGCGAGACACGTGTTGTACACAAAATCACTTTTTAAGAGTTCGAAGCACAACGTAGTGCTCAGACATTGGTGATTCAAGCCGAGCTAACTAGTAGACAAAATCTTTTAGAGCCCATAGGTCAGTGTCTCCTTCCTTTCAGCAAGAAAATCACATAGAATAAAAACAGACTCCTCATCCACCTATGTTGGACCTAGAAATAGGTATCTATTGCCAGTTTACCACAATTAGTAACACTCGACTTACTGACTACTAACAATAACAGTGATTAGGCATGAGTTAACAACACTCACACAAGAAAGAAACATATACATGGAAAAAGCAGACACACAGGTCGACCGCACAAAAAGTGGCAAGGACTGTAACAAAGATGCCACTTCAAATCCCACACATATAGAACAAAATGAATACAGCGCTTGGAAAACCCTATCGACAGGAAAACATGAAATTCAATTTTACCTGCATCCTTATCAATATTGCTGCCAGTATTGGGTGGAGGAAAACGAAGAACGCCACATATCTCACAAGAGGTCATATTTTCATCATTATCATACGTACAGATGGAGCAGTGCCATACTCCGAGCTTAACTGTCTCCTGAGTCACTGCAGCTGCTTCACCTGCACATTAAAATGGTAGTCCGTAAATAAGTTGGGCATAAAAGTATGTACACTCCAACAGCAGCAAATGAACCCAAGTTTTCCAAGTTATAACATAATCAACAAACAAGCAAAGAATGAAGCGGTTACGACTTCCAATACTTCCAATACATCATAAAACAGGAGATTACAACAATAAATGCAAACCTTTCTGTAGAGAATTATCATCCTCATCCACATAATCCTGATACTCATCAAACTCATTGTCATCGTCGTAATCATATCCGTAGTTAGGTTTACGAGGCATTATCCTTGTTCCTGATCATAAAAATCGCAACTAATCCATTCAATTCCGAATGCAATAACATAAGTATAACAGTGAAGCTAAAACCCCAACACAGTAAACTACAATTTCTACCGACAAAAATAAACCCTAACAATCGACGTAACTGGAATAAAAATTGAAGTGCGATCGATCAATCAAGGTGTTGAAAACGAAGAATGGAGGAGTTAAGAGAGGAATAAACTTGCCGAAATTAGAAGGCAACGAGAGAATTAATGTTCCTGCATAAGCAAGTTTCAGGTGATTCAGTGATCGAGAAGAAGCCTAATTCAAGTTGAGCACTTGAGCTCCAACCAACGATTCCAAGAGGCTAACAGACCCATGTGTCTCCTCACTTCCCTCCAAATTCACTCATTTTTATTACAAAACGGGTCAAATAGAATACTACTTGTGTAATAATAAGACAAGTTTTTGCTAATATATAAATATTTTGTTTTGTACTAGTGGTCGTATCCTCTAGGGTTTTTCCTATAAGGGCATCCGTCTAGGCTCCATCTTCGATACCTTCTTGCTTTTTGTAGGTTTTTCTCGCGATTTTATGTGAGATTTCTTTCTTTTCTTATTAGTATTTTGTCCCAGCGCTTCTTATTGCATTACAAGAAGAAAACATACACGAGAGCATCTTTCTATGGAGGGGTCACATAATACTAAGCGCAAAGGCAAAGCTATTGTGGGTGCGGAGGACGACTTCGTGTGGGATGATGGAGACGACAACAAGCTAAGAAAAATAATCAAGCCGAGGTGATTCTTGTGGGGAAGATCTGGACAACGAAGGCTATATATGCTAAAGCCGCGATTGACCCTATGATCAGGCTTTGGAATTCAAAAGGTACAAGCTGACAATCTTATCAATCAATCAATCAATCAATCAATACTATATATTAATTCCAGAAACCAAGGGACTTTCATGTAATTAAATAAAGTTATACAAATTAATTATACTATATAGTTTAAATCACTAGCACCGTATGATGGACCCGATTAAGGGATCTCAATGCAAATATTATATAGTTTGGGTTAAAATTGAATTATATAGAAGCTTGGTAATTTTCCTAAACATTTGTAAGAGACTAAAACATGGTCAATTTCCTTAAAATAAAATAATTAATTAAGATGGTCAATTTCCTTAAAATAAAATAATTAGTTAAGATGGTCAATTTCAAGGAGACTAAAAGAAAGAAGATGCTTGGTAATTTTCCTAAATATTTATAGAAGACTAGAACATGGTCAATTTCCTTAAAATAAAATAATTAATTAGTATAAACATGTACACTTATGCTATTAATTATTATCATCATAAAATTATATATTAAATTTAAAATCTATGCAATTTTATTAAACTTTATAGTTTATTAGATGTATAGAGATGTTAATTATTTAACATACAAAAATATAATATAAGTAGGTTATAAATAATTCAAGTTAGATTCCATAATATATAATATTGCATAATTGTTTCGATTTGATTTAATGCATATATGTAATATATTTATATAAATATAGAATCCTCTTAAAATTGCATGCTTAAGTAGTAAAAGTAATTTCGTCAGTAAAGAAAAGAATTGTAATAACATTGGATATAGTTATATGATAGTAATCACTCATTTGAATAGTAAAAGTAACAATATTATCAGCGAGATCAGTGAAAGTGGTAGAAACAACAACGGGAGTAGTGAAATAATCAATATTAATGCGGCAATAGTGAAAATAACAATAATTACGGCGGGAGTAGTGAAGTTATCAATATTAAGGCATGCGGCAGTAGTGACAGTAACAATATTTACGGCGGGAGTAGTGAAAGTAACAGTAATTACGGGCAAGTAGTGAAATGTTATTACTATTGTTTCATTAATAAGAGTAAAATATTAATAGCCGGAGTAGTGAATTTGTCTCAAAATTTATTTCATCGTAATTTTAGGATATGTCATAAAAAATATATTAATGATAAATTTACGGGTTATGCAACTTTAAGTAATTTTATTTAATGAAAAAAAAATTTAATGGCAAGTAGAGGTAGCCCGGGCGAAGCCGGGCACCAATACTAGTACTATATATTAAATCCAGAAACCAAGGGACTTCAATGTAATTAAAGTAAGTTATACAAATTAATTATACTATATAATTTTAAATCACTAGCACCGTGTGATGGACCCGATTAAGGGATCTCAATGCAAATATTATATAGTTTGGGTTAAAATTAAATTATATAGAAGCTTGGTATTTTTCCTAAACATTTGTAGGAGACCTAAAACATGATCAGTTTCCTTAAAATAAAATAATTAATTAAGATGGTCAATTTCCTTAAAATAAAATAATTAATTAAGATGGTCAATTTCAAGGAGACTAAAAGAAAGAAGATGCTTCGTAATTTTCCTAAATATTTATAGAAGACTAGAAGATGGTCAATTTCCTTAAAATAAATTAATTAATTAGTATAAACATGCACACTTATGGTATTAATTATTATCATCATAAAATTATATATTAAATTTAAAATCTATACAATTTTATTAAACTTTATAGTTTATTAGATGTATAGAGATGTTAATTATCTAACATACAAAAATATAATATAAGTAGGTTATAAATAATTCAAGTTAGATTCCATAATATATAATACTAGTATTGGTGCCCGGCTTCGCCCGAGCTACCTCTATTTTCCATTAATTTTTTTTATTAAATAAAATTATTTAAAGTTGTATAACCCATAAATTTATCATTAATATATTTTTCTATGACATATTCTAAAATTACGATGAAATAAATTTTGAGACAAATTCACTATTTCCACTATTAATATTTTACTCTTATTAATGAAACAATAGTAATAATATTTCACTACTTGCCCGTAATCATTGTTACTTTCACCGTAATTATTGTTACTGTTACTACTGCTACATTAATATTGATAATTTCACTACTCCCGCCGTTATTATTGTTACTTTTACTATTGCCGCATTAATATTGATTATTTCACTACCCCGTTGTTGTTTCTACCACTTTCACTAATCTCGCTGATAATATTGTTACTTTTACTATTCAAATGAGTAATTAATATCATATAACTTACTACAATTTTTTTCTTTACTGACGAAATTATTTTTACTACTTAGACATGCAATTTTAAGAGGATTATATATTTATATAAATATATTACATATATGCGTTAAATCAAATCGAAAGAATTATGCAATATTATATATTGTGGAATCTAACTTGAATTATTTTTAACCTACTTATTATATTTTTGTATGTTAAATAATTAACATCTATATACATCTAATAAACTATAAAGTTTAATAAAATTGCATAGATTTTAAATTTAATATATAATTTTATGATGATAATAATTAATACCATAAGTGTGCATGTTTATACTAATTAATTATTTTATTTTATAGAAATTGACCATCTTCTAGTCTTCTATAAATATTTAGAAAAATTATCAAGCATCTTCTTTCTTTTAGTATCCTTGAAATTTACCATCTTAATTAATTATTTTATTTTAAGGAAAGTGACCATGTTTTAGTATCTTACAAATGTTTAGGAAAATTACCAAGCTTCTATATAATTTAATTTTAATCCAAACTATATAATATTTGCATTGAGATCCCTTAATCGGGTCCATCACACAGTGCTATTAATTTAAAACTATATAGTATAATTAATTTGTATAACTTTCTTTAATTACATTGAAGTCCTTTGGTTTATGGATTTAATATATAGTATTGATTGCATAATTCTTTCGATTTGATTTAATGCATATATGTAATATATTTATATAAATATATAATCCTCTTAAAATTGCATGCCTAAGTAGTAAAAGTAATTTCATCAGTAAAGAAAAGAATTGTAGTAACATTGGATATAGTTATATGATAGTAATCAAATTAATCACTCATTTGAATAGCAAAAGTAACAATATTATCAGCGAGATTAGTGAAAGTGGTAGAAACAACAACGAGAGTAGTGAAATAATCAATATTAATGCGGCAATAGTGAAAGTAACAATAATTACGGTGGGAGTAATGAAATTATCAATATTAATGCGGCAGTAGTGACAGTAACAATAACTACGGCGGGAGTAGTGAAAGTAACAATGATTATAGGCAAGTAGTGAAATGTTTTATTACTATTGTTTCATTAATAAGAGTAAAATATTAATAGCGGAGGTAGTGAATTTGTCTCAAAATTTATTTCATCGTAATTTTAGGACATGTCATAGGAAAAATATATTAATGATAAATTTATGGGTTATGCAACTTTAAGTAATTTTATATAATTAAAAAAAAATTAATGATAAATTTATGGGTTATGCAACTTTAAGTAATTTTATACTAGTTAATGTGAAAAGTAAAATCTTTGTCTTTTGATTCTCGAATGTGAAGGATAAAGATCGTGTTGTAGAAGGGCAACCCTGACACTTTGATAAACATGTTTGTGCTTTAGTGAGCCTAATTTAGATGGCAAGATGACTGATACATCGCTCTTTCATGGTCCAATGCGGGCGAGGGTTAATGATCTTCCACTGCAGGGACGGTCGAATATTGAAAATTTGTGGAGGATTGGGGGTCAGTTGGGGGAATTTGATGAGGTGGATGAAGCTCTGTGTCCGGGGATGGAGTGGGCAGTCATAATGCGGATTATACATGATGTGCATCTACCTCTAGTTAAGGGGGTAGAAATTAGAACAGGTTCATGGAAGGTTGTCTTATTTAAGGTGAAGTATGAAAGACTCCCCAATTATTGTTACGAGTGTGAGTTGTTTGGTCATGGGGAGAAGGATTGCGAGGATGGACCATATGAGAGGGACGAGTTAAAATTTGGGGATGAGTTGAAGGCTGATACGTGCTTTTTATATAGTCTTTTTAGCCTATTTCAGCACGTATTTCTATGCATTTTCATACTGTTTTTATAGTATTTTGCCCCGAATTGGCTACTTTGGTTCGTTTTGTCTATTTTGTAGAAATGAACGCGAAAGTAGTGGAATCGTACTCTTTTTCGTCCTTTTTGCATGCATTTAGAGGAGATGAGATTTTTCCAGAGTGAGATACTACGTTGGAAGTGTCATGGCACGCATTACGAGGCAGTCGTTGACGGACTTGAGCTGAAATGAAGACAAAGTACTCGATCGAGCAGTTTTACCCCTCGATCGAGTGGTTTTTACGTCCCAGGATGGTCGATCGAGTAGAATTCTACTCGATCCTTAGCTGCAGAAAGACGAGTTACTCGATCGAGTAACTTTCTACTCGATCGAGTAGATTTGCTGAGGTGTTTGCTCGATCGAGTGGTTTTAATCCACTCGATCGAGTGGTTTCGCTGTTATGGGCTTTAAAACAGCCCGTGTTATGTTTATTTCGCTAAACTTAATTACTTTGCTATTTAAGCACGCTTTAGTAGGTCATTAGGATCTATCTTTCATTATCTAAACTTTCTACTGTAAACTTTACTGCGTTGCTAATTCCTCTTCACTGTAACCTTGCTCTCGGATCTATTTTCACTCGGATTTTGTGTTCTTTACGCCGGATTCGCTTGATTGTAATTCCTTTCTCTTCCTTTAATAATAATTAGTCATTTGTTTGCTTTAATCATTCGTTTTACTGCATTTATTCTTCTGCCCTAATTTACTCTTTATGCAATTTTATTGTTATTTCATAATGGTTACTGCTGGAAAATTATCTGCTGTTAGTTTAATTAGCGACATGAGTAGCTAAACCCCTTTCATGTTGGGATTAGGGGATCTGCGGTAGGAATGTGACGATGTAGTGAATGAATTAGATGAATTGATTATAAGACTCCGTCACCATAGCAATTTAATTGTATTTATTCGACTTAGTTGAGTGCACACTTCTGAGTTAACCTTTAATCTGGCTAAAATTAATCCTAGATCGAGAGATTGGACTAAATAGGCCTGCTATGAACAGTAGACTACCCTGACGAGAATGAAAATTAAGTTAGTGGTATTTTATGATAGAAAGTGGACCGAAAGGACCTTTCAGCATCCGTCTTACATTAATTCGTCTGAGTCATTTACCGCTGAGTCACTGGACTACCGTAGTGAACCGAAATCTTGACATGTCCCTCTCTATCTGATAGTTTAATCTCATTTCTTGCCTTTACTGCTCTTGCCCTTTATTTCTCTTTCCTTTAAAACTCGTAGTTTAGATAACAATTCAAACAACCCCCCCCCCATTTGTGACCAAATAGACGGACTACTACAAATATCTTGCCTCCCTGTAGAGATCGACCTGACTTCCCTAGCTATATAGTTAGTTTAGTTAGTTTATTTTTGACAGGTACACGACAGACGTGTCAAATTTTGGCGCCGTTACCGGGGAGGCAATTGCCCTATTTGTTTCGTTCCGTTTATTTTATCCGTCTCAGGGAATTTTTATTCCTTGAGGCAGTTCTTATTCATTTTCTTTCAGTGTTGTTTATGCCCGGGTCGACAGGTTTGAATTAGTTTGGTGATTGAGCCGAGAGATTATTCAGGCATAGACTCCGTCTGCAGAGAAAATCACGAAAGGACGACTTGAGTACTTTCGAGCGAGCTACATCACTCTCTTTTCGAAGACAAGTCCGATTTCTACAAAGTAAAGATGCCAAAACGTTCTAGTCATTCGGTGCCTAAAGCATCCTCTATTCGAAGGGTTTCAATCTCAGATCGAGGATGGGAATACTTTCGACATCCGTCCTTCTTATATCAATCTGGTGGAGAGAAATATTTATAGAGGTGTGGCAGGTGAAGATCCGAGGAAGCATATGGAGACCTTTACCGATTACTGTTCTACTATCCCCGCCACTAAGGGGGTAACTCAAGACAAGATTAAGGAGGTTCTATTTCCTTTCTCTTTAGCCGATTGACCGGGGAGAGTGGTCGATCGACTTGGACCGCACTGGCTCTTTGGGGTTCTGATTGGGAGTCTCTTGCTCTTGCATTTTACAAGAGATACTTCCCTCCACAACGCACCAATCTGCTGAGGGCCAAGATTACTAGTTTCAGACAGGCTCCCGATGAAAGTTTCTATGAGGCATGGTCGCGATTCAAGAAGGTGGTGAGGTCTATCCCTCACCATGGTTTTGACCCATGGTTTCTAGCTAATCAGTTCTACAATGGGTTGTATGACGACCAAAGAGCCATACTTGATGCGGCATCTAGTGGAAGATTCCAGGAGAATACAGATGATGATAAGGGATGGTCCCTTATTGAAGAGATGGCAAATCACAGTGCTGAGTATGGAAACCCGAGGGATGAGATTAGAACAGTTTATGTAGTTGATAAGCAGGTGTTGGCTCAGCTGGAGACCATGAATGCTAGATTTGACAAGTTGGAGCTACAAGCTGCTGGGGAGCCTCAGACGGTCCATGTTCTTACTAGAGGAGAGACCGTTTCTTGTGAGAGATGTGGGAGTAATGATGGCCACACTGCTGTTGGCTGTCTTGTAGAGAAGGAACAAGTCCTTGCCTTTCAGCAATATAGGCAAGGATGAGGTTCCTATTACAATAATCAAGGGGCAGTCCATCCCAATTTGAGGTGGACTGGTCAAAATGTGCTTAATCCTACTCCTCCTCCGCACCAACAACAGCCTTATGTTCCTCCACATAAGAATCAACAAGGCTTTCAAAAGCCTCCTTCCTTTACTCCTCCTAACCATGGTGCATCCTTTTCCGGTGGGGTGAGTGAAATTGGTGAACTTAAGTCTATGTTGCAAGCTTTTACAAAGCAATTTCAGCTGAGTGATCAACAGAAAGATGAGTCCATAAAGGCACTTGAAACTCAAGTTGCCCAACTAGCCATGAACCAGTCCACAAGGAAGCAGGGTCAATTACCGACTCAAAATGAGAAGAATCCACACGAGACAGTAAACTTGATAAATCTGAGAAGCGATCGTTCTTATGAGGGACCGGAAATACAAAAATCAGACCCGAGGAGAGCTGTAACTGATGATGAACAGTGTTCTGTCGAAGAAAGTGAGCTCACGGCAAAGCAAGAGCTCGATCGACTGGTTTCTGGAGGTCGATCGAGCAGATTTAGTGAAGAAAGTGCTCGATCGAGTGGTTTTTCCACTCGATCGAGTAAACAGGAAGAGCAGACTGGTCGATCGAGTAGTTTTTCGACTCGATCGAGTGAAGAGCAAAATGGAGTTGCTCGATCGAGTGAAAATTTCACTCGATCGAGTGATATTATTGAGGATTCTACTCGAGCGAATGGGTATATTGGTCGATCGAGTAGTTTTGATGACGGGAAGCTTATTCGAGAGCCTGCTAGTGCTCGTTTAAGCGATAAATCACCGGAAAGACCTCGTTCGAGAGGTAAGAAGCGTCCAAAGGATACATAACTTGCTCCTGAAGATACATTGGAAGAGAGAAACAAGGGACTCGAGATACCTATCACGGTTCCCTTCCCGAGGCGGCTGCAGAATACTAAAGCTACTCAACAATTCGGCAAATTTGTCGAACTTCTGAAGAGCTTGGAAGTCACTGTGCCGTTCACTGAGTTGCTGACAAAGGTACCCTCTTATCTTAAGTTTATAAAGGAAATTTTATCGCGTAAGAGGAGTATTAGTGATAGTGAGACCGTAGCTTTGACTGAGGTGGGGTCAGCCCTATTTCAAAATAAGTTACCTCCTAAGCAGTCGGACCCGGGTAGTTTTTCAATTCCGTGTCATATCGGTAACCATTTGATTGATAACGCCCTATGCGATCTAGGCGCTAGCGTGAGTGTCTTACCATTGTCTATGGCTAAGAGGCTTGGTTTGACAAAGATGAGTTGCACCAACATGACAGTCCAGATGGCCGACCGTAGTATATCACGGCCACTAGGTATAGTAGAAGACGTACCTGTGAGGATCGGGAGGTTCTTTATTCCCATTGATTTCGTTGTCTTAGACATCCCCGAAGATGCACACACCCCTATTATTTTAGGGAGACCATTTTTGTCCACTGCCCGTGCAGTTATCGACGTCGGGGGGAAGACTTTGACGTTTCAGGTAGGGGATGAGGAGCTGATTTTTCATCAGTCTAAGTCCCGGAGGGCCCCCATGCAAGCTCAGCCTTGCAATGCTCTCCCTTCTATTGACCCTATTATTGACACTCCAGTTGAAAATTTGGAGTATTGTGCTGCAATTGTTACCCCTCCGCCTCAGACTGAGAGCAAAAAGGAGGAAAGTTCGTCTGTTTTCCTTGCTGCAGGTACAGATAAAAACAATGAAGGAGCTGTCAAGGGACATGGTGCGATCAATGTCAATCAAACTGGAAGTGAGGATGCTAAAGACGGTGATAGAGGAGCAAGGATGAGGAAAGTTCGTGCTTATGTGGATGTGAACTATTCCCCTCCTACCGTCTCTAATGATAATTCATGCTCATGGAAGTTGAAGAAGACAATCAACGTTGTTGAGATGACGTCCTCCAGTCAGGACCCCACCAAGGGGCTACTGAATTGCATTGGGAATTGAGCGGGGAAATGCCCCGTGTAACACTTTGTAATAGATATTTTTGAATTTTCCGTTGAATTTGTTTTAATGCTTTTTATTAGGACAATTAGTTTATAGACTGTTTTTAGCGTAGATTTAAGACTATAGACTGTTTATATGCATATTTGGTATGTTGGGATATTTTTGCACGTGTTTTTATGAAGGTTTGGGGAAGTTTTACGCATTCTAAGGGAAGAATTGACGAAATTCAAGAGCTTACGCGAGAAAAGAGCTCGATCGAGTACTTTTTGTACTCGATCGAGTGAAAAAATGGTCGATCGAGTGTTTCCTTTAGTCGATCGAGTAAAGCAATAAGTGGGACTTCTCGATCGAGTAGAATTCTACTCGATCGAGCAACTGGGTCATCAAAAGTCCTCGATCGAGTGGTTTACAGGACGCAGGGAGTTTTACTTTAAACTCTATTCTTTTGCTTTCTATTTCATTTTCTCCTAATTTTCGACTAACCCCTTCCCTATTTGCGATAAAAACTCCCCCAAATCCCCATTTTTTCTTGCTCAATCACCAAATCCGCCTCCTACAATCTATTGCTTTCTAATTAATCTTTCAAAACCCCTTAATTTCCCCCTTGATTGTGCTCGTTTTCACGGTTTTAAAGAAGGGCTAGGGTTTGCGATTTTTTCGAACAAAAATTGCCTATTTTGCTTGTTTCTTTGAAGATTATTTGCAATTTGTAGGTTGTATTCATCAAGTAAGTGATTCCTCTACCTTCATTGCATTTTGATTTCATTATTTTTGCAATTTTTTGAGGTAAATTGGAATTAGGGTTTCGAATTTGTTGGGACAGTCGAACTTTTTCGACTTTACTTGTCTTTATTGGCCCTTATTTGTCTTGCTTGATGATATATCCCCTTTCCTCGCTGAATGTTGCATGTTTATTTCGATTATTACACGATTTTCGCGATTAGGGCTGTTTAAGTCGAATTTTTCGACTGTCAGACGGGTTTATATGCTGCCATGATTTAATTAACCTCAGTTGTTGTTAATTGTTGCTGTTGTTAATTGTTGCTGTCATTACCTGCTATCCCATTCCCTACCGCTGTTTACACGCTGTAATTCGAAATTTTTGAGGAATTGTTGGGAATTGTGTGCTGTAAGTCGGAATTTTTGACTGGTAGGGGTTTTCGCATGTTGTTTCTGCTGGTTTTTCGTGCTATTTCAGCTACCTTTAGCCGCTGTTTTCTTATCATACCCCCTACCCTTTGTATACAGGATGGATTCTAGCTCTTTACCCTCTACTAGTTCATCCTCTAGCCCGTCTCTGTCTGAGACAGTGGCCCCTGCTGTTGCCACTGTCTCCACTTTAGTGACTACCGCAGCTCCAGTGTTCCTAGTTTCAGCTGTCGGTACAGTTTTTGCTCCAGCTAGCTCTGCTGCTAGCTCAGTTTAGGCTGTCACTTCTTCTACGGTCACTACCACTGCTAGCACTGCTGCTAGTTCCTCTTCAGTGGTGGCCATAGCAGCCACTACTCCTACACCAGCCACTGCTTTTACTCCTGTGGTGGACTCGCCAGCAGCTGCTTTCAGAGCAGCCCTGGTCCCTCACTCCGTCACTGCACGGGCTACTACTTCGGGTTCCAGAGGCCGGGGTCGTAGACAGTCTCGTTCTGCGCCAGCCCCAACCACCTCTACTTCTTACTTCTTCGCTCTTCATTTCACTGCCGCTTCTACTTCGGCACACGATCACACCGAGGGGACACTTCCCTCGACTCTCACCCAGATTATCCGCAGGTACATTTTGTTAACGCTTTACATCGTACGAAATTTTATAACCTGCTAGGCTGTGTGCATGTTCCTTCCCGATTTCTAGAGAAAACGGCACTTGTGAGACTAGGCATTTACGAGTCGGTTTGTGACTTACTACGGGGCACGGGGATGGCCGGGCTCATCACTATGAGCGGCCGCACTTTTCTGGAGCTGCGCCTCGAGTTTCTCAGCTCCTTTACCTTCTCCTCAGGGGCACACGATGCTGACCCCTCTAGTTCTTCAGCGTCCTTCCGGTTGTTTAACCGGACCTTTCCGATGACCATAGGGGAGTTTGGTAGGTTACTTGGCCTTACCTCTACGGGCGCGATTGCCGCCCCTAGGAGGGTCTCCCGTCAGCTTTGGAGGACCCTGGCCCACACCACTTTTCAGGAGCGAAAGCTCCAACAGGTCCACCTCCCCGCTGTTCGTTGTTTTCTCAGATTGATGGGGAGCACTATTTTCGGCCGAAAGGAACCGAACAACATCACAAACACCGAGCTCTCCATCCTGGGCGGTTACCTGAATATCGACTGTGAGGGTCCTTTTACCCTCAACATAGCTTACTTGACCGCCCAGTACCTTCAGAGCCAGGGGAAGAAGGAGACGGGAACCATTGCCTGCGGTGGCATAGCCACCATTCTTGCCCGTTCCCTCATCCCCGTTTGGCCTCGTGACTTGCAGTACCTCTAGGGAGAGAGGCTACTGAGTCTGGATGCCATGCTTTCTCAGCATTGGCTGACTGATACGTGCATTTTCTATACACTTTATCTGTGGTTTTGGCACGTGTTTCTATGCATAATTGTTAGCTTAAGGCTACTATTTCTCCCGAAACGGTTTACTTTGCATTTTCTATGATTTATTGTAGGAACGAGTAGAAGTAAGCTAAATCAAGCCTAATTCGTCCTCCGGAGGCAAGTTTAAGGAAGCCAAAGAGAAGGAGAGTCGTATTCACTCACCTTGGGATGCGTGCAAAGGAGTGAAGAGTTGATTGGAAGGAACAAGAGAGCCACTGCACAACATATTCAGTCGATCGACTAGGCTGTGAGGTCGATCGACCACTGAAGCTCATCAGATGCTACTGTTCCGCATATTCAGTCGATCGACCGTGCTGACCGGTCGATCGACCAGTTTTCGAGCTGACACGTTTCTCTTCGTGTTAGACTTTTAAAAGCCCAACTTGTAATTAACTTTCAGTATCTTTTTATCAGTAGAACGCAGCAACTTTTAGGTTATGCTTTTCATTCTGGAAAAACTCAGTTTTAGATCTAGCTTGGAGACGGAAACCTTGGATTTGAATGCTTTGTGCTCGAATTCAATTAGTAAGCTTTTTATGCAATTCTTTCTCTTCCTTATTTCCTTGTTATTTTGATTCTTATTTTCATCAATTAATTTCAGCAATTGAGTTCTTCTCTTTTGTTTTAGTTCGATTCCATTATGTCAAATTTGTTCTTTATTATTAATTTTGAAGTTAGAATAGTTATAATTATGCGTAGGTAATTTCTTTGATTGGGAACGAGGTGAGCCATGATATTGAATTAGGATTGTTTTGTAGTATGAGTTCTTCCGTATCGGCCTCGTTATCTTTTGATAAATTTCTTTACTAGATTGAAAGATTGGTAATTTGAATTATCGTTAGATTTGAAATTTCTCTTGAGCGAAAGCTTTGATAAATTCTAGGGAATTAATAGACCGTGAGGTTATTTGAGCTTTGATCGAAAGGCTAGCTTATATTCCCTGAGACCGTATTATAAGACCTCTGCTACCTTATTGACCTGACTTTTGCCATGGTGAACCGAAGTTCCCGATCCCCTTTTTATCTTGTTGAGAATATTCATTTTAGCAATTAGCCAGTTAATCAACCAAATTCAAAACCCCCCAATTAATTGTTACTTTTATAGACTGAAAAATAGCAAACAAAATCAACCTTGTCTCTCTGTGGTTCGACCCTTACTATCACTAGCTATAGTTTTAGTTTGGAATTATAAATTTAATTTTGGTACTAAACGACGGTATCAAACTTTGGCGCCGTTGCCGGGGAGACGGTGTAATTCTGTTTGCTTTATTTTAGTTTGTTTTTCTTGTCTCAAGGAACCTTTGTTCCTTGAGACCGTTGCTTACCTTTGCTTCTAGTTTTGCTTTTTGCACAGTTAGAAGACAAGTTTTTGAGAGGAAGACTTGAGTACTCTCATTTTGGCAATTATGGCTACAATATATGATAATCTACAGCCAAAGGAACACCATCTTCCGACGGGGTACCAATTACCTACCCCTACTATGGGTAGCTTCGTATTTCGTTCTTCTTATATCGATTTAGTAGAGCGAAATCAGTTTGCTGGTCTACCAGATGAGGACCCCTTGAAGCATATGGAGATTTTCACGGACTACTGCTGTTCCATACCTATACCAGCTGGGGTGACTCAGGATGAAGTAAAGGGGTTGATGTTCTTATACTCCTGGAAGGATTCAACGCGAGATTGGTACCGCTACCTTGATAGGGTGGCAACTGGAGTCACGGACTGGACATCTCTAGCATTAGCCTTCTACAAGAAGTACTTCCCACTTTCAAAGACTGACGCCTTGAGAAGTAAAATCACAAGTTTCCAGCAAGGAGCTGATGAGGATTTTTGTGAAGCATGGGGACGTTTCAAAAGTTTGGTCCGAGCTGTTCCTCACCATGGTTTTCAGCAATGGTATCTTTGCAACCTATTTTATAACGCTCTATATGATGATTACAAGGTCATCTTGGATGCAGCTGCTAATGGCAGGTTTCAAAACAATACCGGTCAAAGTAAAGGTTGGAACACTATTGAGGAGATGGCAGTCCATAGAGCTGAGTTTGGAAGCTCACGTGGAAAATCACGAAAGCAAAGTGAAGAAATGACTGCTGTTGTGACACTTATAACTTCCATTTCTACCCGTCTCGAGAAGCTCGAGATTTCTGAAGCTTCCAAGGAGAAAGTCGAAATTCCTGTTCAAAACTCAGATGAGATCGAGAAGTTGAGAGAGATGGTCCAACTCCTTTTGGTTCAAGTGGCGAATATGGAAGCAGCCGATATTGAGTCCTCAAGGAATTTTGTAAAACAATTGGAGAACATGGAGGCTAAGCAAGCTGCTAATTCTTCAAGCAAATGTGAAGGGCCGGTTGAGACGATCAATGCCATCAATCTCAGAAGTGGCCTTTCTTATGAAAGTCCCGACGAGCCAAAGGAAGACTCGGGAAATGATGAAGAAGCTCGTTTAAATTCTGGTGCAAAAACGAGCTTGAATGCCAGTACTTCTGGTCGATCGACCAACATTCTCAGTCGATCGACTGAAGCGTCAGATAAAATAGTTTCTGGTCAGAAACTATTCACACCCAGCACATCCAGTCGATCGACCAACATTCTCAGTCGATCGACTGAGACACCTGACAAAGTCAATTCTGGACAGGAACTGTTCACGCCCAGCTTACGTGGTCGATCGACCACTAATATCAGTCGATCGACTGATACTCCAGAGCAGGATGCAAATCCGTCAACTAGTTTGCATGATTCGTCACTCATTGATGATTTGACGGGCGTTTTAAACCTACAGAAGCCGAAGGTTACTGATCCTACGGCCAGTGTTGCAGTCCCGTATCCGGAGCGTTTGAAGGCTACTAAGCCGGAGCGTAAGTTTGGTAAGTTTTCGGAGATGGTCCGAATCTCGAGGTAACGGTTCCTTTCATCGATTTAATTACCAGGTACCCTCTTACGCTAAATTTATGAAAGATATTTTGAATCGTAAGAGAAATTTTCGTGATGATGGTAATGTTGCGTTTGTGGAGGAATGTAATGCTCTTTCACAAGTTAATGTGCCACCTAAATTAAAGGACCCGGGTAGTTTTTCAATTCCTTGCACTATAGGTAACCACGTAATTGGAAAGGCCCTTTGTGACTTAGGGGCCAGTGTTAGTGTCATGCCGTATTCTGTTTGCGAAAGGTTAAACATTGGTAGACTTAAGGTGACCGATATTACCGTTCAAATGGCAAATAGATCGACTCAGAGACCTATAGGTGTTCTAGAGGATGTACCCGTTCGAGTGGGTAAGTTTTTTATTCCTGTCGATTTCGTTGTTTTGGACATTGCAGAGGACAGTCAGATACCTATTATTTTAGGCAGACCGTTCTTACATACATTTGGGGTGTGATAGATGTCAAACGCGGAACCATCACCTTAGAGGTAGGGGATGACACCATTGAGTTGATCTTGCTCACAAGGCAACTGGACTCTTGATGAGGATACGTGTTATTCCATTGATATTGTTGATGTGGTTGTTACTTGTAATTGGAGGGAATCCTTAGCCAAGGATCCCTTAGCTGATCTAACCCGTTTAGATGAGTGTGCAGTAATGAGTGGAGAATCTTTGAGGAGCCAAATGCTTTGGTAGCCTCAATGGAGAGCTACGAGCTCAATGAGGAAGAAGATGAGATGCTTTTGAGCTTGGCCAACGATAACTTGGTCAACACCTGCTACACCATTGAAGCTGATTCCGTCTATGCTGTAGAGGTAAAAGTGCAAGAGCGTAAGCCACTTCCTCCTAATCTTAAGTATGTTTTTCTCGATGATACGGAGCAGTACCCAGCTATTGTTAGCTCTAAGCTTAATGATGACCAGCTGTCTACTTTGATGTGTGTGCTTAAGAAAAACATGAAAGCTTTGGGTTACTCTTTGGATGACATTAAGGGCATCAACCCTGATGTTTGTATGCACAGGATAGAGTTGGAAGAAGGCCACAAGCCTTACAGACAGGGTCAACGCAAGTTGAACCCGAAGATGCAGGAAGTTGTTATGGCCGAGGTGATGAAACTACTCGATGCAGGTATTATTTATACAGTTGGCAACTCCAAGTGGGTTAGTGATTCAGGTAGTCCCGAAGAAAGGAGGGACTACCGTGGTTAAAAATGATAAAAATGAATTAATACCAACTCGAGTAGTGACAGGGTGGCGGATGTGCATTGATTATAGACAGTTGAATGCCGCCACCAAGAAAGACCATTTCCCCCTCCCTTTTGTTGACCAAATGACTGAAAGACTTGCTTCTAACAAATTTTTCTGTTTTCTAGGCGGATATTCAGGGTTCTTTCAGATCCCTATTCATCCGAACGATCAGAGTAAGACTACTTTTACCTGTCCACAGGGTGTTTTTGCATATCGTAGAATGCCTTTCGGATTGTGTAACGCCCCTGCTACCTTTCAGAGGTGCATGATGGGGATTTTTTCTGATTATATAGAAAATATTATGGAAGTATTCATGGATGATTTCTCAGTTTATGGTAGTGACTTTGATCGTTGTTTAGCTAACCTTGATAAAGTCATGCAGCGTTGTATAGATGTTAATCTTGTTTTAAACTGGGAAAAGTGTCAGTTTATGGTCAATGAGGGAGTTGTGTTAGGGCATCTGATTTCTGATAAAGGTATACATGTTGATAAGGCAAAGGTGCAGGTGATTGAGCAATTACCTCCTCCAGTGAATGTTAAAGGAGTGAGGAGTTTCCTTGGTCACGCCGGTTTTTACCGGCGTTTCATTAAGGATTTTTCAAAAATTGCTAAACCACTTACACAATTGCTCCTTAAGGATGCTGTCTTTGAATTTACTGATGAGTGCCTTGTCGCTTTTAACAGGTTAAATGAGGCCCTAGTTTCTGCGCCAATCATTCAGCCGCCTGATTCGGACCTCCCATTTGAGATCATGTGTGATGCCAGCGACTATGCGATCGGTGCAGTTCTGGGACAGCGAAAGAATAAAGCTTTGAATGCCATATACTATGCGAGCCGAACTCTGGATGAGGCTCAAGTCAACTATTTTACCACTGAGAAAGAGTTTCTAGCTGTTGTTTTTGCCTTAGACAAATTTCGGTCTTATTTGTTAGGTTCTAAGGTTATTGTTTATACTGACCATGCAGCGTTGAAGACTCTCTTTATTAAGAAAGATGCGAAGCCAAGGCTTTTGAGGTGGATACTCCTTTTGCAGGAGTTTGATTTGGAGATCAAAGATAAGAAAGGAGCAGAGAATGTGGTAGCTGACCACTTATCTCGTCTGCAATGTGACGAAAGGGAGGATTCGTTACCTATTAATGATTCTTTTCCTGATGAGAGTCTGTTAGCTATTACTACTTCAGGGTCTTATCCACCTCCGTGGTTTGCTAATTTTGCTAACTTTGCTGTGACAGGTAGAATACCACCCGAGCTTTCATGGCAGCAGAAGAAGCGGTTTGCCTACGATGCTAGACAATATTTCTGGGATGATCCTTATGTTTTCAAGGAATGCGCAGACGGTCTCATCCGGAAATGCGTACCTCAGTGGGAGGTGAAGGATATCCTAGAGGCTTGCCACTCTTCTGCTTATGGTGGTCATCACGGTCCGTCCAGGACTGTAGCTAAGGTACTCCAATCTGGTTTCTATTGGCCAACTTTGCATGCAGATTGTCGCAATTTTGTTCTTTGAGTGCGACGCTTGTCAAAGATCGGGAATATTTCCAAGAGACATGAGATGCCACAGGTAGGCATTCTTGAGGTTGAGATTTTCGATGTCTGGGGCATTGATTATCAAGGACCTTTTCCGAGCAGTCAAGGTAATAAATATATCCTCGTAGCTGTAGATTATGTATCCAAATGGGTGGAAGCTATCGCTACCCCCCATTTCGATGCAAAGGCCGTGATTAAACTGTTTAAAAAGATCATTTTCCCTCGTTTTGGTGTCCCTCGGGTTGTCATTAGCGATGGGGGAATGCATTTTAAAGAGAAACAACTTAGTGCTTTATTGACTAAATTCGGTGTCCAACATCGTAGAGGTTTGGGGTATCATCCCCAAACTAGTGGTCGGGTTGAGGTTTCTATGAGAGAATTGAAAGAAGTCTTAGCTAAAGTTGTTTCTAAATCACGGAAAGATTGGAGTCTTAAGTTAGATGATGTCTTATGGGCTTATAGAACTGCGTTTAAAACGCCAATCGGGATGTCACCATACCGATTGATTTATGGTAAGACATGTCATTTACCTGTTGAGTTAGAGCGTAAGTCTTGGTGGACTATTTGTGATTTGAATTTGGATCCTAACCTCTCTCGTGAGAAACGCATGACACAGCTGAATGAGCTAGAGGAATTTAGGCTGCTGGCCTATGACAATGCAAGGATCTACAAGGAGAAAGCAAAGCGCTGGCACGACAAGAGAA
This sequence comes from Silene latifolia, assembly GCF_048544455.1. Taxonomy (NCBI): domain Eukaryota; kingdom Viridiplantae; phylum Streptophyta; class Magnoliopsida; order Caryophyllales; family Caryophyllaceae; genus Silene; species Silene latifolia. The sequence goes on along the minus strand of NC_133536.1, from coordinate 163,984,865 downwards.
TCATCAAGCGCGAGTTCCATATTGGCGATAAGGTACTTCTTTTTAACGCTCGTATCCGTTTATTTCCTGGTAAGCTGAAATCCAGGTGGACCGGCCCCTATACGGTCACAGCGATTTACAAAGTTCGGATCGTTGAATTGGAGACCTCTGCTGGAGAAAGGTTCAAGGTTAATGGCCAATATGTGAAGCACTATCATGGATCAGATGCATATGTTGGGAAGGTCGAGGTTTTGTACTTCGACCCGCTATCAGATGAAGAAAAGTGAGGTAAAAAGGTCGTGCGGGACCTCTTAAACCAGTGCTAACTGGGAGGCAACCCAGGTTGTAATTTTTTGTAATTTAGGAATTTTATTTTGTTTTTTTTCATTCAATTTGCATCTTAAGTTTTCTTGTTTTTGTTTTCTTTAATTTCTTTTAATTTGCAATTTCTTGGTTTGGAAAACTTGCGCGCCTTTGATAATTTTTGCAGGAATTTATTTTATGCAAAGTGCGTAGATGGTCTACTGGATATTTGCGAGAGAAAGACAGGAAGTTATGATGGCAAAATGAATTTTTGACGAATTACTGACTAATTGCCAGCGATAGCAGTCGATCGACTATGTGAGTCAGTCGATCGACTGCAGGGGAGAAACAGATGCTACTGTGTATAGGGGAGTGGTCGATCGACTGGGTCATATAGTCGATCGACCACCAAGGGAAGTCCAGAAGCCGTGAAAATGGAAATCCAGTCGATCGACCAAGTCAACAGGTCGATCGACCAGTTCACGGGTTCAGAATGCAGCTAATAAGGGAAGTATTCATCCTTTCTTCTTTTATTCTTTCACTTCCCCAAAATCACAAACTCATAAGCAAACCCTATTCCTCTCTCTTTTTCGCGATTTCTCTGCAGTTTCCGTCTTAATCTCTTCCTTTCTTGCTTTAATCTTCAAGGAAATCTTCAAGGTACTAAAAATGACAAAAGGAAAGGAGCCAATGCAAGAGGGACAATCGAGCCAAGGGCCAGCTAAGCGACCACGCGGGCCGCCACTGATGATAGAAGCCACTACGGATAGTCTACCTGACTATCCGCAGGTTATCTTTGCTAATTCTACTCAGCGCGCTAAATTTTCTTTCTTTGTTTCGCGTATGAAGGTCACAGCTACCCGGTTTCTCCATAAAGACACTTTGGAGAAATTAGGCTGTTATGAGTCGGTTGTGTCCCTGCTAAACGGGACGGGTATGATGGGTCTTGTGGACATGGCTGAGTTCACATATTATGTTTTGACCCTTGAATTCTTTTCGTCTTATGCTTTCGACTCGAAAGCTTTCGAGGCTGATTCGACCAAACCTTGCATTTATTTTCGACTTTTCAATGTCAATTACTCTTTGACGCTGGCTGACTTTGCGGGTTTTTTGGGTCTTTACTTCGAGGGCCGAACATCGGTCACTTCTGACATTCACCGGGTCATGTGGTCTTGTATCAGTGACTTTCACGGGGCAAAAAGGACGGGCACTTCCGTCCATTTGCCCCCTCTTCGTTATTTTCTACGGCTGATGGGTAACACCATTTTTGGCCGTAAAGAGTCTAATAATGTGAATAATATTGAGCTTTCGATTTTGGTGGGCTATCTGAACGTTGACAGTCGGACAGCCCGTATCTATAACATTGCATACTTGACCGCCGCTCACTTTCAGACTGTAAGTGAGGGCACCTTGACCACCATTGCTTGTGGTGGGTTGGTGACACGCATCGCCAACCGCCTTGTTTTACTTTTCCCCCGACAGGAAGACCCCATCGACCCTGACCAACGTTTCATGGACCTTCCTTACGCGAGGTCTATCTATTGGGTTGATAGACAGATGCGGTGGAAGATAGACTCTTTCATCTGTGACCGCATTCCTGTCACTGGCTACCCTCCTGTCCTGCCCCTTACTACTGTTCAGGGGGCAGCTAGGCCGCCCTTGCCTAGTTACAGGCTTCATCCGCGGGCGGCCACTGCTACTGCTAGCACTTCGAGGAGAGCTCGTGCCTCCACTGGACAGGCACCCTCTTCCTCCACTCCTGCTCCCACTGGCTACCCGGCCACTTTTCGAGCACCCACTCCTTTGGTTGTCCCTCCGGTCATGGACCAGAGGGCGATGTCACGTGTCTTGGGTGAGTTGTGCAGGAGTTTCAACGAGCACAGGCTAGACACGGCTCTAGCCCTCTACCCGGTTTACGAGGAGTTAGCCAGGGGAGGGATGCTCCCACAGGGTGACTGGACTCACCCTTCCTTCTTTGTCCCTCCTGTGGGCGGCTACCCTCAGCCTGCTAGGAGACCCCCTCCCACTACTACTGCTGGTGCCTCCACTTCCAGGAGAGCCACTCCCGCTGCTGCTGCTGAGGAGGAGGAGGAGAAGAGTGACTCGGGGTCCGACGAGGACAGAGACTCTGACTACGAGGGTGGAGATTAGCTGCTGGTGACCTCCTCGTTTTTGGCTGGTTTGGGGAGGTCGTATTTTGTGAGTTATTTTCCTTTCTCTATTAGCTTCCTTTTCTTTTATTATGCTTTTATTCTCCCATTTTTCTGCTGGTGATTTGCTGCTGAGCACAATAAGGGCATTGTGCGTTTTGGTTTGGGGAGGGTATATGCATATGCCTTTTGTTTTGCATCTGCATTTGTTTCCTTTATTGCATTTCAGTCACATGTTTAGTGCATTTCTGTTTGCATTTGTGTTTTTGTTTTCATTCATTCAATTCCCAAAAAAAAAAAAAAAAAAAAATTTGAAAAATTCATAAAATTCAAAAACATCATGTTTACTTTTGCATATAGTTGAGTCAGATTGGAGTTATTAATGATGATTTTGCACTATTAGTCAAATATGCCATTCCTGGCCTTTTCACAACTGTTTATCGAGAATTATAAGTGATTTCTCAAATTTTGTTATGGAATTCATTTCGGGTAATTAGACTTGACTCATTACTTTTGGCAAACTACTTATACTTTCTGAGATATAGAGCCTATAACTGGTGACATTCATGACCGGTTACATTAGGATTGAGAGTAGTACTCCCTTCATTTCATGTTTTGCACGTGTATGAGTTTTGATTGCTTATTGCCTATACGCATTGGTTTGTGGTCGGTATTGCATGTTTTGAGAACTATTGCATCCTCCCCTTTCTCATTTTACCCCATTAACTCCACTATAAGCCATAACTGCCAGTTGCCCTCAACTACATCCCATACTTAGCCTACCATTGTGCCAAGCTAGGAAGTAGTAGAGGAATTTTTGTCGGATTAGAAGCGGTTTTGGTTCGTCTTGTATTGATGGAGTGAGTATTGATGACAAGTGAAGGGGATGTTGATGATTCAGCCTGGAAATAGAAAGAAAGAAAAGTAAAATTCAGAAAAAAAAAATGAAAAAAAAGAAAGGAAGGATTTACCTGGGCAGAGTGCTCTGGATGTGCAAAGTGGTCGATCGACTGACATCACTGGTCGATCGACCACCAGTTCAGAAGTTGAAAAAAAAAAAATGAAAATGAAAAAAAAAGAGAAACAGACAGAAAAAAAAAGAAGAAGTTTTGAAAATAATAAGGTCTTGGTTGAAATAAGAACGCACCTCATATGCTTATTTCACGAATTGGAGGCGTTTGTTTGGGATTTTGTGTTGTCTAGTCAATAAAGGCATGGTCTTTATGTTGAGTTGGAAGAACGGGATACGGTTTCTAATGGTTCGTTAGGTACTAGCTTGGCTCTTACCTTCACTTTTCCATAATTGTTTTGCCCCTTCTTTCCCACTTAGCCTCACATATCCAAATCTTGCAATAGTTCGGCGTGTGATAGTCCTTGACGGTGGTTATGCGTATGTACGGTAGCTAGAATCATTATTCATGCTAGTCAAGCATACATGTTTTGTCGGTCATGATCTAGGTGAGAGACTCGTATCTTTCTTCCCTCTCTTTTACATATAATCTTACCATTTGCTTTGCTGAGAGAAGAGTGGCCCGGGAGAGTCCGAATGTATGAGTCTTGCAAGGTCGAACGCCCGATTAAATTCCATGATATGCATAAATTTGTTCACTTGATTTAAGCTTTGCAGTAGTTGACTATGTGCATTAAACGGTTTGGCATTGACTTGTAGTTAGCTCTGAAATGTACTCCTTTCCATTTGGTTTTTATACGGGTCATAATGCTTGCTTGGGGACAAGCAAGGTTTGGTTTGGGGAGATTTGATACGTGCATTTTCTATACACTTTATCTGTGGTTTTGGCACGTGTTTCTATGCATAATTGTTAGCTTAAGGCTACTATTTCTCCCGAAACGGTTTACTTTGAATTTTCTATGATTTATTGTAGGAACGAGTAGAAGTAAGCTAAATCAAGCCTAATTCGTCCTCCGGAGGCAAGTTTAAGGAAGCCAAGGAGAAGGAGAGTCGTATTCACTCACATTGGGATGCGTGCAAAGGAGTGAAGAGTTGATTGGAAGGAACAAGAGAGCCACTGCACAACATATTCAGTCGATCGACTAGGCTGTGAGGTCGATCGACCACTGAAGCTCATCAGATGCTACTGTTCCGCATATTCAGTCGATCGACCGTGCTGACCGGTCGATCAACCAGTTTTCGAGCTGACACGTTTCTCTTCGTGTTAGACTTTTAAAAGCCCAACTTGTAATTAACTTTCAGTATCTTTTTATCAGTAGAACGCAGCAACTTTTAGGTTATACTTTTCATTCTGGAAAAACTCAGTTTTAGATCTAGCTTGGAGACGGAAACCTTGGATTTGAATGCTTTGTGCTCGAATTCAATTAGTAAGCTTTTTATGCAATTCTTTCTCTTCCTTATTTCCTTGTTATTTTGATTCTTATTTTCATCAATTAATTTCAGCAATTGAGTTCTTCTCTTTTGTTTTAGTTCGATTCCATTATGTCAAATTTGTTCTTTATTATTAATTTTGAAGTTAGAATAGTTATAATTATGCGTAGGTAATTTCTTTGATTGGGAACGAGGTGAGCCATGGTATTGAATTAGGATTGTTTTGTAGTATGAGTTCTTCCGTATCGGTCTCGTTATCTTTTGATAAATTTCTTTACTAGATTGAAAGATTGGTAATTTGAATTATCGTTAGATTTGAAATTTCTCTTGAGCGAAAGCTTTGATAAATTCTAGGGAATTAATAGACCGTGAGGTTATTTGAGCTTTGATCGAAAGGCTAGCTTATATTCCCTGAGACCGTATTATAAGACCTCTGCTACCTTATTGAGCTGACTTTTGCCATGGTGAACCGAAGTTCCCGATCCCCTTTTTATCTTGTTGAGAATATTCATTTTAGCAATTAGCCAGTTAATCAACCAAATTCAAAACCCCCCAATTAATTGTTACTTTTATAGACTGAAAAATAGCAAACAAAATCAACCTTGTCTCTCTGTGGTTCGACCCTTACTATCACTAGCTATAGTTTTAGTTTGGAATTATAAATTTAATTTTGGTACTAAACGACGGTATCACTGACCCCAGACTACCAGACATGGAAGATTGACGGCTTCCTTTATTTTGACTTACCTTGTAAGACTCTCCCCCGTCTAGAGCCCCTTCCTACTGTTGCTAGGGGCGCCCGCCTGCCACCACTGCCTGACCTTCACCTTCCACGCCGACCACCTCCCACTGCACCCGCCGCCAAGAAGCGGCGTCTTGAGACCGGAGAGGGGTCTACACCTTTAGGGAGTACCCAGCCTTCCACGGCTACTCCCGCACCGACCCCTACTCCCACTACTACTACCACTCCTACTCCCACTCCCACTGACCAGACACAGACTTAGCCGGACCTACCAGCTACTTTCGTACTACCTCCTCCCTTTGTGGCGCCCGCGGTCCTGGACCAAGGGGGCGCCGTTTACGGTTTGTTGCTTGAGGTTGCAGAGCGTCAGGCTAGTATGGAGAGGGACTTGGCTCTTGCTTTACACCCTCTGTACGAGTACCACTTGCGGCGACACCGACCGATCCCAGAGGGTTGGCCACACCCTTCCTTCTTCCGGTACCCACCTGAGGGGTACCCGGTGTCTGAGGAGGAGGAGGACGAGGACCCGGAGGTGGCAGTGGAGAGAGCTCGCGCTGAGGAGCAGAGGAGGAGAGAGATCCGGAGTTCAGGGTGGAGGACGTCCGTGACAGTGACGGCGACGACGACGACGAGTAGCTACTGGTCTACTCACTTCCCCAGTTTTCTGGCTGGTTTGGGGAAGTTCGTATCTCGTATGTATTTCTTACTCTTTTATTTTGTCTCCTTTATATTTATTGTTTTTATTTATTATCGGTTGTATATTCCCGCTCCCCTGTATATATCTGCTGGTGTATGCTGGAGGACAACGAGGGCGTTGTCCGTTTTGGTTTGGGGAGGGTATTGCATCCTTTTGAGTCTGCATTTGCATCTGTTTTTGCATTCACGTTTATTTTTCAGCTTGCATTGTTGTTTATTTTCATAAAAAATCAAAAATAAAAAAAAATTAGAAAACATCAAAAATAAAAAAAATTCACGTTTATTTTTGCATATAGGTTGAGTCGGAACGGTATATTTCCATGATGATAATGCACTATAACTTGTCTTTTTGCTTAAGCCTTGCACTTCTTTTGACACTTATTAGCTGAGTCTTGCGCATATCTACGAGTTTTTGTTCAAATTTAGCTGACTGTTTAGACTTGGCCTGATAAATTGGCAAACTACTTGAAAAATTCTGAGTTTTAGAGCCTTATAACTGGTGACATTCATGACCAGTTCATTAGGAATTGAGAGTAGTACTCCTTGCATAGCATGTTCATCTTTTTTGCACTTTTATGACATTCAATTTCTTGTCAAATGCACATATTCGGGTTTGTGGTTGGTGTCACATGCAGGGAGGTGCTTGCAAATTTCCCTTTCTTTATATTTTTCACCCATCTAGCTCCACATTAGCCAAATTTGCCTTTTTGACCCATTAGCTACATTCCAAATTAAGCCTGCCTAGTCAAGCTAGTTAGTATGTTCTTTTGAGTATGAGTTTTCCGATTGCATTTTGGCCCGTATTTCTTTGTTTGGAGTTGTTGGAAAATAGAGGGAGGAGGAAAAAGAAAAAAAAAAGAATTGGAAAAGAAAAAAAAGAAAGAAGTGAAAGAAGTGAAAAAAAAAGAAAAAAGAAAAAAAAAAGAAAAAAGAAGCTGAAAACGTGAACAGGGGAAAAAGAAAGAAAGTTTGAAAAAAAAAGTTGATTTGTTTCAGTTAGTTATTTCAGACGGTGTTTGAAAAAGTAAAGTTTGTGACCGTCTGACTCCTCTACTCTTATTCTATATTTTTGAGGAGATTGTGTTTGAGTTTAGTGAGTTTTGTGCCAAATGAAGGGCACTTGTACTTAGTTTATTAGTCAGTTGAGATTCGGATGGTTTACTATGGTCCTGTTAGGAACTAGCTTGACGCTTTTACCTCCACATTTCCATAACTTGTTTTGCCTTTCTCACCTGAACCTCACTATTCCCAAATTATTTGTAAGCCGTCGGCTGTGACGGACATTATTGGTTGGAGTGTGTGCATTAGTACTTGAATTGTCTTTCATTTTTGTTGCATGCATGCTATGTAGGTCGCAGTTAGGTGAGTGACTGTCTTTTCTTCTCTCTTATACATATAACATTCACCCTTTGCTTCATGAGAGAAGAGTGACCACGGGAGAGTCCGATTTTATTGGTCTTGCAAGGTCGATAGGTTGGCTATATTTCTGAACAGCTTATAATTCGTTTGCGTATTGACTGCTTAGCATTAACTGTTAGTTTTTGATGCATTAAATTGGTTCAAGTAGACAAGTTAAGCTAGCTCTGAGTTATCATTTCCGTTCCATTAGTTGCATTTTAGTTTACTCGAGGACGAGTAAAGGTTCGGTTTGGGGAGATTTGATACGTGCTTTAATTTTTATATAGTCTTTTTAGCCTATTTCAGCACGTATTTCTATGCATTTTTATACTGTTTTTATAGTATTTTTCCCCGAATTGGCTACTTTGGTTCATTTTGTCTATTTTGTAGAAATGAACGCGAAAGTAGTGGAATCGTACTCTTTTTCGTCCTTTTTGCATGCATTTAGAGGAGACGGGATTTTTCCAGAGTGAGATACTACGTTGGAAGTGTCATGGCACGCATTACGAGGTAGTCGTTGATGGACTTGAGCTGAAATGAAGACAAAGTACTCGATCGAGCAGTTTTACCACTCGATCGAGTGGTTTTTACGTCCCAGGATGGTCGATCGAGTAAAATTCTACTCGATCCTTAGCTGCAGAAAGACGAGTTACTCGATCGAGTAACTTTCTACTCGATCGAGTAGATTTGCTGAGGTGTTTGCTCGATCGAGTGGTTTTAATCCACTCGATCGAGTGGTTTCACTATTATGGGCTTTAAAACAGCCCGTGTTATGTTTATTTCGCTAAACTTAATTACTTTGCTATTTAAGCACGCTTTACTAGGTCATTAGGATCTATCTTTCATTATTTAAACTTTCTATTGTAAACTTTACCGCGTTGCTAATTCCTCTTCACTGTAACCTTGCTCTCGGATCTATTTTCATTCGGATTTTGTGTTCTTTACGCCGGATTCGCTTGATTGTAATTCCTTTCTCTTCCTTTAATAATAATTAGTCATTTGTTTGCTTTAATCATTCGTTTTACTGCATTTATTCTTCTGCCGTAATTTACTCTTTATGCAATTTTATTGTTATTTCATAATGGTTACTGCTGGAAAATTATCTGCTGTTAGTTTAATTAGCGACATGAGTAGCTAAACCCCTTTCATGTTGGGATTAGGGGATCTGCGGTAGGAATGTGACGATGTAGTGAATGAATTAGATGAATTGATTATAAGACTCTGTCACCATAGCAATTTAATTGTATTTATTCGACTTAGTTGAGTGCACACTTTTGAGTTAACCTTTAATCTGGCTAAAATTAATCCTAGATCGAGAGATTGGACTAAATAGGCCTGCTATGAACAGTAGACTACCCTGACGAGAATGAAAATTAAGTTAGTGGTATTTTAGGATAGAAAGTGGACCGAAAGGATCGGACCTTTCAGCATCCGTCTTACATTAATTCGTCTGAGTCATTTACAGATGAGTCACTGGACTACCGTAGTGAACCGAAATCCTGATATGTCCCTCTCTATCTGATAGTTTAATCTCATTTCTTGCCTTTACTGCTCTTGCCCTTTATTTCTCTTTCCTTTAAAACTCGTAGTTTAGATAACAATTCAAACAACCCCCCCTATTTGTGACCAAATAGACGGACTACTACAAATATCTTGCCTCCCTGTGGAGATCGACCTGACTTCCCTAGCTATATAGTTAGTTCAGTTAATTTATTTTTGACAGGTACACGACAGACGTGTCAAAGGCATCTCATTGAAGGTGATTAAAACAGCTGATAGGCTATCGTGTACCTAATCAAAGATAAATTCCCTAAATACAAATAAATGTAGTAATAGGGGTCGAACCACAAGGAGACGGGAGTTTGCTAAATAAGTTGTTATGGATTGAATTATATCGAGGTCGGTTTATCGGTTGTTGGTTGGTTGGTTGGCTGGTTATGCAAATAAAATGAAAACAATAGTAAAGAAAGCGTCTAGGGAAGTCGGGTCACACATGCAAATTACTAATTAATCATGTTAATTTAGAAATGCATTGATAATGATAAATTATTTAGGCCTTTAGACACCCATCTCTCGATATTAGCATCGACCATAGATCGGGTCCTAACGATCTCTCGATATGGCTAGGTAATTCTACTATAGCATGTTTAGTCTAATTCAATTCCGTGTCTCTCGACTTATAGAACGAGTTAACAAACTTAATCTACGATTACGGCCAATAACCAAAGATTAAACAATATAATGCAAACATATTATAGAAACTATTATTTGATATCGTGACATCTCATTTTAACAATTGTGATTAGTTATTTAGCATGGCTTCCTTAATCCCTAGACTAAGGAAATTACTCGAACATAATGTAAATTATCTAATGACAAATGAATAATAAAGTAATGCAAGAAATGAAATTACCTTGATAATGGAAGAACTTGCAAATGAAGAACAAGGAATGAAATGTAAATAACTTGTAATGGAAATTGAATTATAACTTGAAATGTTTAAAGGAAATGTAAACAACATAAAAACTAAACTAATCTAAACTAACCTAGCTAATGACTAAAACTAATCTGAAATTTAGAGGATTTTGTGAACTAGAACGTAATGGGAATTATTTATGAAGTGTCGGATCAACCCCCTTATATAGGAATAAGGGGGTGTAACGTAAACAGCCTAGAAGAGGCTAACCCTAATCGGGGCCGTTGGTTTTCTCAATTTTCTCTTAATTCCGTCTTAACTTTTCACTTAATGTTGATGCGAAATCCGATGCTTATGTCTTAATGCGTCCGTCTAAGGTATCCTAGGCATACTTTGGCATCCAAAGTAGCATCCGAAGCTCATGCAAATCCACTTAATTTTTTGGACTTTATTTGGGCTTGAATATTATTGCACCAACCCAAGTTGGTTTTGAGCTCAGGATTTCCATTTCTTCCCAAATGCCCCTATACTTCTCGAAACATCTTTGCATAGTCACAACTTGCTTTATTTAGCCTCGTGAACTCCGATGTTTGCTATTTTGACGGGAAAAAGGTACAAAAGCTCCAATTCCTACAAAATGTAATAAATACACGTAAAACGCCCGAGATTAGCTCACAAATACACTAATTTAAGTGCAATAATACTATAAAACCAAGCTAAAATAGGGAGTTAAAACTCTATATAAAATGGACTTATCAACAGCTGGGGAGGAGAAACCAAAAAGCTCGAAATCGCTGAATGAGGAGTTTGAGTGTGAACATCATAAAAATGAAGAGGAGGTGGTGACAACCATGATTGAAAAACTTAAGGCGATCGCTATTAAGTCGAAGAATAATTTAGTAGGAAAAGAGGTGTTGGGTATGACACGAGAGGCAGCGCAATGAGGATGGTTCATGGGCTAATGTGGAAGAGATAAGGGTTGTGGTGTTAGTGTAGGATAGTAAGGCTAATGGGGTAGGTGAGGAAGGTAGTGATACGCCAGGCGGGTTGCTAATGAGCAAGAGGGTTTTGAGGGAAGATAGGGACCATTCGAGCGGTAATGATGGTCACAAACTTCTGGATCGATGGCAGGCCAGAGGAGGGGAGGAAAGAGGCCACGATGGAGAGGAGGCAAGCTAGGGAGGAAAGGGTTGGTGTGGGAGGGCATGTCTCGATGGGGGACGTGCTTGGTAAAAGAGGTGGTGATGGGGTGTTACACGAGGAGACAGTCAATAAGAAATCAAAACTTTGCATATGTGTGTATTCACCTGAGGCAGAGGTTGAGGGAGCTCAACCCCGTCAGGTGTTATGAAAATCTTGAGCCTTAACTGCAGGGGCTGGGCAACCCCGATGCGGTAGGCGGTCTTCATAATTTGCTCAGACGAGAGGATCCTGATTTAGTATTTTTGTGTGAGACTAAACTTAGCGGGGCGGAGATGAGGAAGGTTAGAAGTATTTTTCAGGCATACGATGGTTTGGAAGTTGGTAGTGCAAGACGTTCAGGGGGTCTTGCTTTTCTTTGGAAGAGCCTGTTGACTATTTCGTTTTGGTCTGGCACTTTGCATTACATGGACTTTGATGTAGGGGAAAGCGATAATAAGTGGAGAATTAATGGGTTTTATGGGTGGCCGTCAATGCAAAACATATAACTATTCTGAGTGCAGCTCCGATTGTTGGCTTTAGAATCACAATGCTCGTGGCTATGTATTGGAGATTATAATGAGGTCTTATATTGGACGGAGATGTTAAGAGGTGTTAGGGCATAGTGGCAAATGAATAACTTTCGAGTGGCGATTAATGAGTGTGGGTTGCATGATCTTAGCTTTATGGTATTAATTCACTTATGACAACGCTCAGGCGGGTGAGGACAATAGACAGAATAGAATCGATCGGGCCATGGCGAATGATGGGTGGTTCGATATGTTTCCTTATGCAAAATTGCACCACATGGAGAGGGAGTAGTCTGACCATTCCCCATGGATGGTGTCTCTAGGCCGAGAGCGTGATGAAGAGGAGAAAGGTAGGAAGATATTCCGCTTTAAAGAAATTTGGGTAGGGGAAGATGGATGTGAGGACACGATCAAGAGAGCCTGGGAGCATGGGGATGTTGATTTGATTGAGACGATTAGTAGATGTGCTAAGGAATTGGTGAAGTGGAAGGGTGTGAGTATCGGCAAAGTGATGCGGGATCTTAAGACCAAGCACAGAAGGTTGGCTCGGCTGAATGTGGGGCAACTGTCTCGGAAGGCTGTTCAAGATTGTAAGAAACTGATGACGGATATTTCTCATCTACTCCGACAAGAAGAAACCTTTTGGCGGCAACGATCTAGAGTCCTATGGCTTCAAAATGAGGATAAGAGTACAAAATTTTTTCATCAAAAAGATAAGCAGAGAAGGCAAAAGAACTTTATCAAATATATTATCGATGATAAGGGCCGCAAGTTCGAAAGTGCTGATGGAATAAAGCATGTCGTTGTCCGTTATTTTGAGCATTTATTCACTTCTGATGAACCAGGAGGATTTGACGAGTTACTGGTGGGCGTGGAGAGACGGGTCAATAATGAGATGAAAGCAATACTTAGCGAGGAATACACGGGAGAGAAGGTTGTGGAAGCTCTTCATCAAATGCATCCGCTAAAGGCTCCTGGACCCGATGGTATGAATGCGTTATTTTTCCAAACTTATTGGCATATTGTTGGTCCGTCAGTTATTCGTACTTCATTGAAAATTCTTAATGGTGCGGCTTTTCCGGATAATTTTAATGGAACACATATTGTTTTAATTCCGAAAAAGAAATCACCGGAGAGAATGTCTTATTTTAAACCCATTAGCCTTTGTAATGTCCTTTATAAGATTATATCGAAGGTTCTCATTAATCGGCTAAAGACGTTTCTGGGAGAAATTGTTTTCGAGAACCAAAGTGCCTTTACTCCAGGCCGTCTTATTGTAATACTCGCCCTGTTAGGGACCCGTTGACTGACCTTTTGACCAAGGGAGAGCCTTAGCAAGGGAGACGGAAGAGATTAGTTGACCAATGTAACTCGTTACTTGACCTAGTAGTGGCCACTCGGTCGAGTAGTTAAGATACTCGACCGAGTGGGGCATACTCGGCCGAAAATGTCTATACTTGACCGAGTACCTCGTCGGTCAGCGCGTTATTATAAAACGCGGAGTCTTAAACGAAAATCATTTTCGACGGTTCCTTTTCTCTTTTCCTAAACCTAATCTCTGTCTCTCAATTATCTCATATCACTCTACACATCGTAGGTGGCCTTGAATACTTACCCGGGAAGGGAGATGGGCTATGCATGGAGTCATCGTGTTGGGTTGTCGCCATTGTCGGCATCGGTCTGCGTCTCAAGGTAAGTTTGTGATTAGTTGTCATCCTTTAGTAGATCTTGAATAGCTTAGTGATAGGATTCGATTGCTACCTGTAGGATTCAATATGGAGTCTTGCTTGGCTTGTATGATGGACGCGCTTTCATGGAATAGCGAAAAGGTAGGGTTTTCCCTACTCAGTTGTGTGATTAATTGGATATAAGATGACGATGGTTGATTTATTGGCATGGTTACTATTATTATGATTGTGATATATTGGATGATTTGGTTTGGTTGTAGTTCTCGAGGTGCGTCTTCGGCCGAGTGGAGTCCATCATCGGGAATGGCTTCACACCCTTGTGGTTCCCGTCACAAGAGGGATGTGCATATTAATGGATCCGTCTTATGCGCTCGTTATGATGAGCGGGGTTTAGGTGGGCATGGTTGCGGTCCCCCACTTGCAGTGAGGATTACCTGTTGCGATGGGTAATCCGGTAGGACTACACACTTTAGTGAGTAGTCAGTGATTGATTGTCAATCGAGTTGGAGATTGATATTGTAATTGAATTGGTTGCATTGTTTGTATTGTGTTCTTATCTTGGTTATACAGTTGACTGACCTCGTTGTTGTTTTACAAAACTGTGGTGATCCATTTGGGGATGTTGGGCAGTTGGTTTAGCAGGTGTTGGTTGATATGTTGCTTGAGGGGCGTGAAGGGGAATCGAGTCATCACGCTGTCTAGCTCGTGGCTGTTGTAACTTATGCTTAGTAGTCCTTTAGCTGTTTCAGAGTTATAATCTTTCGTTATGTTGTATAACCTGCAAGAAACATTTAATAAAACGTTCTGTTATTGTTTATTTGATATACTTACCTCGGGTAACCGAGATGGTAATGCCCTTACTTATTGGGGAAGGTCTTGTTAAGGCTCTTTTGTAAGCGGGGGTGTTACACTTATCACTGATAATATTCTAGTTGCCTTTGAGTTGTTGTAACACCCCCACTTACCAATGAGTCTTAACAAAACCTTCCCCAATAAGTAAGGGCCTTACTGTAACACCCCCATACACCAAGGTGCCTTACCAAGGCTACCCAATGCATAAAAGTACTACCATCTCGGTTACCCGAGGCAATGAATATCAATAGACCATAAAAGAACATACTTTAATAGATAAGTTTAAGTGATTACATAACAAAACCAACTGTAAAGTAAAGTACAACTGTTCTAAAACCAAACTACAACTAAAGTAACAAAGGTCTTATGATAACACAGCGGAAGACTACTACCAGACTCTTGGAAAATCCATCCCCATCTAATCCCGTGCGCATCCATAGTATACCTGCTCACTACCTCCGAATAGATCACCACAGTTTTTAAAACATTTAAACGGAGTCAGTTACTGATTACACAAAACACAATATCTAAGATACAATACACACATTACCCAAACTCCGTCACAAATACACACACCTGTGTGTAGTCCTGCCAGAATACCATCGCAACAGATGTTCCTCGCCGCCAGTGGGGGACCGCAGCCGTTCCCACCTAAGCCCCGCTCATCTCATCCGAGCGATAACCCATGTTCCTTAATGTGCACATCCCCCCTGTGGCGGGTTCCACAGAGAGCAAATCAAGGGCGTGAAGCCACTCCCGCAAGGGATTCCACTCAGCCGAGGAC
The DNA here is from genome assembly GCF_048544455.1 of Silene latifolia. Lineage (NCBI taxonomy): Eukaryota > Viridiplantae > Streptophyta > Magnoliopsida > Caryophyllales > Caryophyllaceae > Silene > Silene latifolia. The sequence goes on along the minus strand of NC_133536.1, from coordinate 163,969,807 downwards.
GCATCTCGAGAACCACAGACAAATAATCACAACCAACTACAATATCAATAATTATTACTTTATGTAATAACAACACTAAGACCTGGAATTTGACTAGATTTAAGGATCTCAACAATCCCGAGATAGAAGAGTCAGCTAGAAACAACTCTAGTAAGGAAGAAATTTGGTGGGAAAAACCTATAATCGGTTTTCTAAAGCTAAACTTTGACGGATCGAGAATAGAAGCTAATAAAGCTGCTTTAGGATATTCTATAAGAGATCACAATGGTAAAGTCATTTTGTTAGGAGCAATAAAGTGCGGATCCAATAATATCCTTGTTGCAGAAGCTCTCGCTCTAAAAGAAGGTATTTTAGCACCTAAATACTTAGGAATCTAAAGTTTTTTTTTGGTGAAATGTAAGATTTCATTAAGCACAAACTTAGGTATTACAACCTAACAATTTTACAAACAGACCCATTTGATAGAGATATATCTCTATTTACATACATCAATACTTTCTAACCATTGCCTATCATGAATCTCAAGTTGATTTTGGAAAGCACCAATTCGCATTTTAGCAACATTCCTAGCCATCCTAAATACAACTTCAGGCCTGACCAGGCAATGCTCCACCCTTGATCTATTCCTCTACAACCAAATAAAATAAAAGCAAGCCATGAATGCGCATAGCAGGATACCCCTTCGATTATTGACCACTTCTGCAGCCAAATCCACCTGAGAATATCAGTAGATGGAAGAGCTACATGGCAAACACTAGCCATCTCCAAAAGAATGACTCTGCTATAAGGACACTGCTGAAATAAATGTATATGAGTCTCTGCAGCACACCCACATAACAGACAGTCTTCATCAGTAGCAATACCCAAACCAAAGAGCTTAGCTTTGACCTGCAATGCTTCTCTGGCAATTAGCCAGCAGATAAATTTATGCTTAGGCACTGCCCACTTGTTCCACACAATACTATGCCAATCAACAGCCTGATACTTCACCCTCAGCATCTCATAACCACTCTGCATTGTATAACCCTTAATACCTAGTAACCACTGTCCCTGACTGTAACCAGAACTGAGCTTATCACGAACTCTACAAGTTGTTCTCCATCCCCAGCTAACATCACCACTGGGTACATAAGCAGTCCAAGTCCTGCCTTTTAAGTAAATCCCGCTGATCCATTTTACCCAGAGCTTATCAGGATTAAAAAAGATCCACCAAACTAACTTGCCCATAACAGCTACATTCCACACAAAACTATCTCTTAGTCCCAGACCACCCTCCTTTTTTGGGGAACAAATCTTTGCCCAACTAACAGGGGGTACTCTAAGGTGATCAACACTACCATCCCATAAATAATTTCGATAGATGGAGTTCAACCTATGCAGCACACCTTTAGGTATAACAAAGATGCTCATCCAATAGGTATATAAAGAAGTCAATACTGAATTAACAAGTACCAACCTCCCAGAGTAAGATAAGCGTCTGGACCCAAAGCTTGCTATTCTTGCAGTAATCTTTTCAACTAGGATTTGGCCTTGAGCTTTAGTTAACCTGCCAGTAGTAATATGCACTCCTAGATACTTAAATGGGAGGTGACCTTCTTGAACTCCAGTAGCAAGCAATATGTCCTCCTTAACCCCCACAGTCACCCTATTAAAATAAGCATTAGTCTTGGGAGGGCTCAAGTGTAAACCAGAAGCCCTAGAGAAAGTAGCAAAAGCTCTAAGCAACACCATGATAGAGCCCACATCACCTTTGCTGAATAAAAGTAAGTCATTTGCAAACATTAGGTGTGACAATTTGATTTTACCACACATAGGGTGATATTTGAATCCCATATTTTCAGTAACATATCCCAAAACTCTACTCAAGTACTCCATAGAGATAGTAAACAAGAGGGGTGATAAAGGATCTCCTTGTCTTAACCTTTTCTTTCCATTAAAAAAAACCAAATATATCTCCATTCAGGACCAAGGAGTAACTTGCAGTTCTTACACACTCCATTACCAAGGAGATAAAATGGGTAGGAAACTCTAAAGAAACCAACATCTCCTCTAAAAATTCCCAGCTGACTGAATCATATGCTTTCTTCATATCAACTTTCATCAAGAACCTAGAAGAGACTGACTTCCTATTGTATAATCTGACTATGTCCTGACAGATAAGAATGTTTTCAACAATGCTCCTACCCTTAATAAAACCTCCTTGACTATCACTGATCAACTCAGGCAACACCCCAGACAATCTATTGCACAGAAGCTTAGAAATGCACCTGTAAACAACATTGCAGCAAGAAATTGGATGAAATTGAGTAACATTTTGAGGCATTGCACACTTAGGAATGAGAGAAATGAGGGTATGGTTTAATTGTTTAAGAAGTTTATCAGTCTGGAAAAAATCCTTAATAGCAAGACAAATTGAATCCCCCACAACATCCCAAGCATCTTTGAAGAAAGCACTGGAATAACCATAAGGACCTGCAACCTTATGGCTAGGAATAGAAAACATAGCCTTCTTAATTTCTTCATTAGTGACAAGGCTCAAAAGCAACTGCTTGTGCCCAGCAGAGCAAACCTTCCCCATCTTGACCACCCTGTGACTAATATTAAGAACCTTCTCAGAGGTACCCAATAGATTAGTATAAAAACTCAAGAAAGCTTCCTGAATTTGCTGAGGATCATCACACTGAACCCCTTGAGTATCCTCTATCTTAATAACCTTATTCCTGAGCTGCCTCCCCTTAATAACACTATGAAAATACTTCGTGTTGTCATCACCTTTGTCAACCCAGATGGCTTTGGATTTTTGCAACAGAAATTCAGAGCAAGCAGACTCCAGGAACCTAACACTGCTATGAGCCTCCATCTCTTGAACAATAAGTGCAGCATTAGAAGGATCCGCCCTGAGCTTCAGTTGAATAAACTCAAGGTTCATTTGAGCCCTAGCTGTATTATTGACAATATCATCAATATTATCCATATTAAGCTGTTTCAGAGGCCATTTTAGGACTTCAGTTTCTTGACCAACTGAAACATCAAAGTGCCATTCCAGTCAGTATCCCAAACCTGCTTCACACACTCTTTAAAATCCTCTACTTTACTCCACATGTTATAATATTTAAAGCATATCCTTGGTTTAGCAGTATTACTGTGTTCTTGAATCACACAAGGAGTGTGATAAAAAAATCCTTCAGTATAGAAATGAGCATAGATATTATCATTATTCCTAATCCAAGCATCATTCACCAAGACTATATCCAGTCTTCTAAACACTCTAGAGGAAGGTTCTTGTTTGTTAGGCTATGTATATAAAGAACTAATGGCAGAACAATCAGTAACCCCACACTCAGCTACACACTGCTGAAAATCATCCATTTCTTCATAAGTATAATTACCTCCTAATCTTTCAGAGGGAACTAAGACAGTGTTGAAATCACCACATATAACCCAAGGTCCATTAATTTCCTCATTATAAGCACAAAGTTTAGACCACAGTGCCTTCCTATCATGCAGATCATTGAAAGCATACACCATAGTACAGTTAAACATAAACCCAGTGCTTAAATCCTTGACCTCCATATGAATAGATTGTGCAGAATAGTCCAAACAATTAACAGAAAACATTAAAGGCTGCCAAAGAACCCACACACGACCCCCTTTGTGATAAAAAGTATTAGTAGTGACACACTAAGTAGCACAAAGATTATTTCTCTCATTATTTAGAGACAAAGGCTTCACCTTTGTGTTAAGGAGACCAAACAACCCAATTTGATGGTGGTGTAAAAACCATTTGATAGTATTCTGCTTAACTGGGCTATTCAGTCCCCTAATGTTCCAAAATCCAAGATTATACATTACCCCCAGAAGGAGGTAATGCACTACCATTTAATGAGACCACACCAATTCCAACAGTAGGAGTAGCAGTGTTAAGGGATTCAAGGACAGTGTCCTTACCAAACTTGATAGAACTATACCCTTTATCCAACAACTCCTGTCTACTAAACCGAATAATCCTCTTTGCAGAGGTTTGAGCAACATGATACTTCCCATTCTTTCCCCATGTCACCTGGAACTGGTTTGGCTTCTCAATTGGAGTAACAAGACTTGACTCCTTAGGGGAAGGCAATGAAACTACAGGCTCAGATGGTTTCCGAGCTTTAGGTCTCCACTTCTTAACAACCTCTTTTGGAGCCTTAGTTTTAGGAGCCTGCGGTTGTTTCATCTTCCTGTAGTTAGCAGTAGCATACCTAACTCCTTTACATGAGGTACATAGAAGTGGCTTCCATTCAGACACAACATTAATAACAACCACATGACCATCTTCATCTAATAATTTAATCTTATCAGGGATAGCTTTACCAAAAGGAACCTCCACCATGACTCGGGCAAACCCAAGTCGGGTCTTATCCTTAGTAGCCACATCACATTGAATAAATTTCCCCAATAAGCCTGCAATTCTGGGAAGACACTTCCCCCAAAATTTCAGAGGAAGCTGTTCTAACCTCACCCAAACTGGAACATCCTTGACATCCTCCTTCACTAAATCAACATCAGAACTCCATGGACGAACAATAAGAGGCTTATTGTCGAACAAAAGTGCCCTTGCTGCAAGACACGATCTTTGGCAGTACTATTAGCAAATCTCACCAAAAATACCCCATTCGGAAGGAAGGATACCTTATCAAGTGGGAGATGAACCCAGATTCTCCTGATAAACCATCAACCACTTCTACTGGCGGATTAGCACTCAATATGAAGCAGTACACCGAATTTGTCCAGTACTCAATTTCCTCCTTGACATCCTCTGAGGAGAACCGTAACAGAGCATCAGGTTCTTTCTCAATAACTTCCAACTGATTCTTCCCTTTCCTCCTACGCAGAACCACCGAATCCTGATCATCAGGTCGGATTGAATCCAAGTCATAGGGTTGAACACCAACGATCGAATTGACACTCTTTGTTTTCTGGGTATCCTCATATGAAGGACCCCCAGCCACCACCATAGGGACATACGACACTTCAGAGGAAGACTCAACATTATTAGTAACTGATTCAGGACTTTTCGATTTAGTATTACCAGAGATCAGAGGGGGAAATTGTTCAACGTTTGAACAATCGATTGACATGTTTTTTTGATTTTTAGGGTTTAAGATATTTTTGGGTTTTTAGGGTTTTGTGAATTTTAGAGTTGTTTCTCTCTCTGTCTCTTCATTTTTCTTCTTGAATTAGTAATCCCAAAGTTAATTGTGGAAGGTGATAATTTATGTGTTATTAACTCAATTCGAGGTACTTGGAAAATTCCTTGGGAAGTTTCTAGTATTATCAAGGATGTGAAATTAGACCTTCATTTTTTCGATGAAGTGATAATTAAACATTGCTTTCGTGAATCCAATAAGGTTGCTGACTTCATGGCTTCTATTGGACATTCATGTCAAACTCTTTCGAGGTGGTTTGATAGCCGGTGGCTTCAACTTACCTCCCTCATTCGAAAGGATGAGATAGGTTGGTCCTACCCTAGATGATCAACCTAGTTTTCTTTCCTAATAAAAAAAAAACACTACAATATCAATAATTACCAATTCCAATATGATATAGACAAATGTTATTAATCAACAATCACCAACAATCAATCAACCAACCAACATACATGTAACCAATAACTGAGTAGGAAATCCTACCTGGAAAAGCAATCACCAAGATCGTCACAATCAGATAATCAGAACGTTCCTCTACCAAGTCACCTCCTATCAAACATACAATCACACAATCACCATCTAATAAACACAATACTCCCAAAACCCCCAAATTACCCAATTAGGGTCTTAAACAGAATCAACGAAAAGGCATAAAAACTATACAAGGATCTTACCCATGACACGATGAACTCAACGGCGTAAAGAACACAATGATCCAACGACTCTAGCCCTTAGGATTTGATAGCAATGAGAGTGAGAGAGAGAGAGAAGCAACGTAACTTTGTTTTATCTTTGTGAAGTTTGGAGAAGTGTAAAAATGAAAAGAAATTGACGGATTAAGTTTATATATCTTTCTCACGTTGCTATCAAAACCCGTCAAAAACAACCCGTAAAAGTAACTTACTCGATTGAGTGCCACACTAACTCGATCGAGTACCCATCAGCAGAACACTATTTCATAAACCAAACATACTTACTCGACAGAGTACCCAAAGACATAGAAAACCATAGTATTACAGTCTTCCCTCCTTAAAACGAACTTCGTCCTCGAAGTTCAAACCCCAACCTATAAAACATGAACTCTTACACCATCTCTATCAACTATGCCTACCTCCACAACATGGCTCACGATATCGTATCCACCACCTTATAGCCTCTCGACATTAACTCCATACACTACCGAATACCATCCAGAAACACCGTTAGCTCCTTCTCACTAACATATTATCCACTAGAAAATCCAATATCAAGACAATCCACCAAGCAAGATCAACCACCGAACGGAATGTTACATTCTACCACCCTTAAAATGAACTTCGTCCTCGAAGTTTACACACACTCATAAACATAATCATCCAACTGTCAACACTATCGAAGTATTCTCACACTCCTAAACATCACACAACTATAAGCACGACCATGACCTTTTAACAATATCGACCACAACACAAATCCGTTCTTTATTCTCCACCAAGACTCAAACTTCCAAATCTACTACAACATGTACAACCATCGAACTGTCTTTGCTGCCGCATCCTACTCCTCTTAAGATAAATGTTACGTCCTCGTAACTCACTAATACTAGATCCTTAGCAATATCTTCTCATTACTCTCATCACCACCGCATGTCAAAGATAACCGCCTATAACCTCAACACCTATAACCATTCCTATCTCCAAGGCTCTCTTACTTAAACAGTCCTCATTCCTCAATTCATTCTGCACTCCGCATCTAATCTATACCATAAAATCCTCAGCAAAATCACCACAACGACTCTTCAACATTACCGCAAAACGACGTGCTCCTCTATACATGCGCTTATCTCCATAATCATAATTCACGATCCACAATTGTTATACACACTCTCACTAGATCCTCAAGCTCTCCCTTTTATTACTACAACTCATCCACAACTTAATATGATACTAATTCCCAACACCCTATACTCACTGTCCCAAAAAAAAATTATGAACCACCTGCAGCTTCCAAATAAGTACAACACATGTTCTACAAATCACTTGCCATTACTATGTCAACCAATGCCTCCCCTAAAAGAACATCACAAGTATTCCAACAACCTCTCACAACTGTGTCCCATCAATAGGATATCACTATACCATGACAACAACGGAAACATACACAACTCTCTTCCATATCATATTCTACCCCACTCCTAAGCTGAAACTGGTAAGAAACATCAATAAACAAAACAACCGTATATCTGTAATACTCCGTATTTATAAGTAAGGGGGTACTCTATCAAGTAGCCTTAGGTACTCGATAGAGTAAGGGGGTACTCTATCAAGTAGCCTTAGGCATTCGATCGAGTAAGGGGGTACTCGATCGAGTACCTTGGGTACTCGATCGAGTGTCCGGTTTTACGGGAAGTTTTCTCGGGTTTTGTTAATTATGGGATTAAGGTATTTAAACATAATCGTCATTGTTTTAAATCACTTTTGCAAAACCTAAAACCCTGTTTAAGAGAGAAAGCAACCAGTTCATCTTCCTAATCGCATTCTTAGCAATTCCCGGAGTTGAGACGGTCGGTTCTTGTCGTTATTCGTATCGTTGAGTCCCTTGCGTCGAGGGTAAGCTTTTAATATAATTTTTATAGTGTTTTGTTAAGTTTGGTTAAACCCTAATTTAGAGATTGGGGGTTTTGTGTGTAGTATGTGATGTGTAGTCTCTATGTGTTATATGATAGGAGGAGGGTTCGTAGAAGAGGCTTTTTGATACAGCTGTAGATACCGTCTGCTTGTTGTGCTTTCCAGGTAGGATTTCCTACTCAGTATTAGTCCCATAATGGGATATTGGTGATGTCTTTGTATTTGGTTGTACGATATAATGATTGTCTTGTGTTTGTGGTTGTGATTCTTTGTTGATGGTTCTCGAGATGCGTTCTCGGCCGAGTGGGGTCACTTGCGGGAGTGACTTCACGCCCTAGTTTCGCCCTTCGTGGAACCCGCCACGGAAGGGGATGTGCACATTAATGGGACGGGGTTATCGCTCGGTATGATGAGCGGGGCTTAGGTGGGAACGGCTGCGGTCCCCCATGGCGTGGTGGTCCGGTGGACGGTCAAGTATTGAGATGATGGGGATTGGTTGGTGGTGTGTGTGTGTGTGTGTGTGACAGTTCAATTTGTCTGTTTGTCTTATTATTGATATATATATATATATATAAGTTGTGTGATTAGTCTTGACCCGTTTAAATGTTTTAAAACTGTGGTGATCCATTCGGGGGTGGTGAGCGGTTGCTTAAGCGGTATATCTTGGATACGCGTGGGATCTAGTGGGGATGGAGTCATCACATATCGAGTCTTTAGTCTTCCATTTGTGTTTATTAGAACAGTTCCTTTCGGTTGGTTTATAGTTTGAGAACAGTTGTATTTTGCTTACAGTTGGTTTTGTAATGTAATCACTTAAACTTATTTAATAAAGTATGTTTCTTCATTGTCTTATGATTATCATGCCTCGGGTAACCGAGATGGTGACATCCTCATACCTGAGTGGTCCTGGTAAGGCACTTGGAGTATGGGGGTGTTACAAATGGTATCAGAGCGACGATCCTGAAACCCGTAACCAATGAATCTAATGAATCTAGGGAGTCAATTAAAATGAAACCGGGGTAAAGGTTGTAGGAGCTAATGCAAAGACTTGGGAGACGTCTGTTGGGAAATGTGTCCTCAACAATAGTGCGATCACATGATTTAAATATCATGATTAAATCTCATACTAAGAATACGTGAGGGATGATTATTAATACAGTCGACTGACCGTCATTAATCGGTAATGATTGGCTGACTAGAGTTTGACATTCTTTGTCGTGTGACGGTGGTGGTCGATTGATCCCTTAAGGTCACACCTAAAGGACAATTCCCTTAATGGATAAATTGATTAATTGTATGACGATACGAGGTAATCAATTCCTTAAAAGTGAACAATTTACTTGTGAGAGAGAATATTAATATCTTATTATAATGGGATTAAATAAGATTTATTTTAGTAATAAAAATGCTTTATTACTAAAATTGCTTATTGTTTGAGAAACAATAGAGATAAGAATGAATGGTTAATTATAATTACAAGATGTTGTGAATTATAATTTTATGACCCATTTTATTTATGTGATCAAGTATCACTAGTCAATTTATTGTATGTAATTTAATTAATTTATAAAATGATATTTATGGGATAAATATGCATTAAATTAATTAATAACATGTAAAATACTACATGTATCATATTGTGTGACAAATGACAAATTGACAAAATAAAATGGTAGTCCATTTTATGGTGAATGGACCGAAATGGTGAGTGTGCTAATGGGTAGTGATTATTTTATATTATGTGATAATATTCATATAAATAATTGTGCCTACCTTTATGTAGCCTTACACATCTAGGATTTTGATAAGAGAAAAAGAGAAAGGAGATTCCAATTTTTGTTTGGTTCCCCTTGCCTCTTCCCACCCGGTTTCCCAACTCTCTTTATAGAGTTTTTGGTCTCTTATCTTACTTACACAATTCATTCAAAGTATACATGCAAGTGTCTTTGCTCTTCCTTCTCTCTAGTTTTCTCCAACAAGTTTTTGGAGATTCATAAGTTATTGTTCATCATTTCTAATATAAAAACAACATTACTAGTGTAGTAATAATAATAATATTAGAATTATTTAAGGATACTAGTATAATAATCTAGTTAATTAGTATACTAGTTTAAGGGTAAGTCTTGGGTGCAATCTAAGGAGGATTTCTATACTTGGGATCTTGGAGGATCATCCATCATTATTAGCTCAAGAACAAGTGAAGGAAGGTGACCTTACTTGTGCCCATAATTTCGAACCAATCTACAATGTAAGGAACATTGTTTTTCTCATAAATCTTTCATTTTGTTATGCATGCACTAGATCTAAAGAACAAATAATTAATAAGTTAATTAGTTCACTATTAGAGGAGTCTAATAATAGGTATATGAACCTAACAAGTGGTATCGGAGCATAGGATGTTGCATGCATAATCGGTTATTGTTTTTCCGAGTTAAAAGGTTAACATATAAAACTAAAAATTTGTGATTTATAAGTATAAGCCACGAAATCACCATGCATGTTATATATTCTGGTCCTAAAGTGTTTTTAGGTCATTTTTATGATTCATGGAAATTTATTGCTCATTTTAAGGATTTTTGGTCATTTTATTACATTTTTATGACTAAAATGGGAATTAAAATGCTAAAAATAGTTAAATTTCGTTTCTGGCCTTGAAAAATTTATATGACCTCACATGCATATTTTACAAGTTGTGTGTAAAAGGACGAGTTAATTTGATTAATTTTGCATGATTTATGATTTTTATGAGATAAAAATGGATTAAAAGAGGTAAAATGGTTAAAATTAGTTAAATTTCGAATTAAGCCATGATCTTTTAATATGATGTCACATGCAAGATTTACAGAGAGTATGTAAATTTCTAGATTTAAATATCTTCTTTAGCATGATTTATGGATTTTTGAGTAAAAATGGCATAAATAGTGACTATTTTAGCAAAAATTAGCTAAAACGTATTGCATGGCTTGAGAAAATTATTTTAAGTTGCATTAATATCCCAATAATCAGATCTAAAGTTGTAAAAATTATTGGTTTAATTTTCGTATGCTTTATGCATTTTATGAGATAAAAACGATAAAAATGCAACTATATTTTCTCTAAATTAATTCGAAAATTTTAACCATGTTTTTTTTTTTGACATTATGAGGGTCATGGAATTATTCCAGAATGTTCAAAAATTTAAAATTCAAATTTTGAAACTTTTATGATTTAATTTGGATTTATTACATATAAATGATGATTTTAAGGTCAAAAATGAGCATAAAATTAAATCAAGTTGAATTATTGTCAAAAATTTAGTGATGACTGATTTTTGAGTCCTAAAATGTGTTAGGATAATTAACTTGAGCTTAGATGTGATTTAAGTGTTAATTAGTGATTTTAAAAGGTTATTATCACGTATTTCCATGATACCGGGTTATATGTACGACATAAGTTAAATAGGGCGATTTGGCACATGATTTTGCATGATAGGTACATATTATAATGCTGCATATTTCAATTGTTGAATGTCTTTTATTTATATAATTTTGAATTATGTAATTTTATCTTAGTATGGCCTTAGTTTTAATCAATATTACCCGTAATGAAAGGGAATAATGATTCGGTTGTAATTTAATGTGATCTCGTATCACTTTTATTTTTATTTCATTAGTTTTTCCATTTTACAAATGTATAATAGGAATAGCTTTGTATTTTTATTATTATTTGTAATTATGGAGCTTCTTCAAAACGGTGCCATTCGGAAAGGTGATCCGACAAAGACGGTGTCTTGGGTGGCGTGCCAATTGAAGATTCAAGGGACCAAAGGAGTTGGTTTCCGAATATGTAATAGATTATTTGATTTTCTATTTTTAGGTAGGCCATACTAGGAATTTTATTTATTGCTTTGCATTTCTTTTAATATGTTGCATGCATAGCCAAATCGCCATAACAACACATGCATATCATATCGAGTCATCGACCGTGTCAATTATAATTATCGTAGTTCACCGCTTTAGTTCACTTAAAACGTGATAGATAATAAATTGACAAGACCTCTCACATATCAAAAATTGAGATAAAGCCTTACCAAATAGTAGAAACCCATGAAGTACCAATTTCGCAAGGGAGTTAATCCGGCTTCACCGTAATACAAACCTTGTTACGTTGGCGAAGTGGGGTAGTAAACTGTTATTACATCGAAATTTGGATTGAGCTCAACGGAAGTATTGTTGACCGTAGTCGCATGTGTTCGGGGCTAAAGATGAGAATTAGAGTAATTTTTATCGACCGAGAGTTCTAAAAGTAGAATCGATTAAAAGGTTAATCCACCGAGTTATATTAATAAGGGATGAATCGGCTCACCGTGCCCAAGTTAATATGAATTTGGATCTCGGAATCATTTATGTAGTTGGGTGGAGGTCACTATATAAATGCAATACTTGTAGTTAAAATTTACAAGTATTATTAAAACGATAGATGATAATTAAATTCCTTCATTTCCTATTTTATAGTCAAATTTGTTTTATCAATTGCAATGACAACTCCAATATCATCTAATAATCATACACCGATCACCATTAATTCTTGGCTCCAATCATTCTATGAAAAATGCTTCTTGTATATCAACGACCCGATTAGAGTACTACGCTTTAGCATTGGTGAAGATGGGAATCTTTGTTTTTTTACTACTTCTACACCTCATACTCATGCCTACCTCTCAGGTAAGAGGTTCATATGAGGGGAATCTCATAGATTCCAAGATATCCTTGTTTGATGAATCAAGAAGTAATATCAAATTAAGTGGGAGTTCTAGCAAGAGTGTCCTTGCAAATGAAAGTAGTATTGGTGTTAGTAAAGAAAGAGCAAAGATATGTGAGAAACCCAAATCCGATTGTGAATTGGAAGTTGATAGTGAGACTACCACAAAACCAAGATGGGTATCCAATCCTACCATGAATATCATTATTTTAATGTCATGGGCCAATGGAAGCATATTTGCCCCAAGTATTTAGAAGATATCAAAGTTGGGCTTGTTACTCCAAGTGGGACTTGGAAATGTGGAAAAGCTAAACAAGAGTGATATGAATCTCCGACAACGAAATGGAGCTCGGGTAGCCACCACTTCAAGAGAAATTTATATACTTGTTTTTGCTAATAGCTTTGAGTTATGATTTACATAATTGTTATTATGTTCCCACTTAGTCTAAAACATCATTTCTATGTGAGACATGAAAGGATCTATATTTTGTCCTCAAAGACAATTGTTGTATTTTATTGAAAATAGACGTGGATGTGAGCCATGTCACTTATCTTTATGATACACAAGTTTTAGACAGTTCCAACTCATGTAAAGATATCTACATAATACGATCGAAAAGACTCATAACTAGTAATCCAAATGATTTGAACATTTGATTTTTCAATTAGGGTACATAAATAAGAAACGCATTAAACGCTAGTGTCGACTAGAATTATTGAACCATTTGATTTTCAATCATATGGAATATGCGAATCTTGTCTCCTTTGCAATATAATTTGTACTTCCTTTAGTGGTAAAGGGACACAAGCAAGTGATTGTTGAGACTAATACATGCCGATGTATGTGTTCTAATAAACATCACCGCAAGGGGAATTTATGACTACTTCGTCACTTTTACCAATGATTAAAGTAGATAAGGGTATATTTACTTAATCTAATAAAAGGTGAAGCATTTGAGAGATTTGAGAAATTTCTAAAATGACGTAGAGAACCAATTGAATAAAGTTCTAAGCATTACGACCCAATCGTAGTGGCAAAGATCTAAGTAATAAATTTGATTTATTAAAGATGGATTATGACCTAGCGTCACTACCCATAAGATCAAACTAATATGAGTCGGTTTGAGTTGATGAACTCAATTTTGGGAATTTGCAATCCAAAACGGACAAGTAATTCTAATTGGATGGTCAACCATGAGATACCTAGAATAGAGAGTCTATTAAACCAAATAACATGGATAAGACTGTCATATTATATGTATCAAGCTGCCATGTTAGGATGGCCTTTTGAATGCTAATACATAGTCTGGATAAAATCCTAATACTCCGTTAAATATATATGTTTGTGACTCACAAAACTATCTCTCAAGAAGATAGATGTATTTCTGAGAGATAGAGTGGGAGAAGATTGTATCGTCACAAACATCTCTTATAGTTGAAATGTTACTTTGTGAAAGTAATAGAATTATAGAGTTGGAGTGTAGATGAACTATAGTCTATGGAGATAGATTAGAAGTATAGTTCAGTGGGAGTTTATCGCACATGTCTTATTGTTCAAAAATATTACTTTGTGAAAGTAATAGTATCATGACCTTGTTACATACGAGCCGAAGCATTACAATCCGAAAAGTTACTTTGTGAAAGTAACTTTGTGAAAGTAATAGAATTATAGAGTTGGAGTGTAGATGAACTATAGTCTATGGAGATAGATTAGAAGTATAGTTCAGTGGGAGTTTATCGCACATGTCTTATTGTTCAAAAATATTACTTTGTGAAAGTAATAGTATCATGACCTTGTTACATACGAGCCGAAGCATTACAATCCGAAAATTGTTGCTCATGAGTAGATTTACTTTAAAGTGAGGGTCTCTTTAAAGGGAAATAGAGCTTTAGAGTACACAAATGCATAAGATTTACATAAAGATGTTGATCAAGACAAATTGTGTTAGGAATTGCCGCATTTCATTTTAATGAAGAATGGCAAATAAAAAATTCGCTTTTCTAAAATGGGAATTTAGAGAAGGAAGTGTTTCAAACACAAAACCTTAGATTAAGATCTAAGAATCCTAACATATTATGCGTAGCTATCTTAAGTGATCACAAGTTGGTTTTAAGCTAGCATTAAAGGATTATACTTTTCATTCATGTGATTATAGTGAATTGTTTCATTCACATGATTGAAGAATCATGATATACATGAAGTTAAGTGGGAGCTAGAATTGTTTTTCCATGTCTTATATGTTGATGACATATTAATTATTGAGAATAATGTACCAATGCTCTCTTCTGGCAAGAGTGATTGGGAGACTAGAAAAGGGTGCAATATACGTTAGATTACCGAATCTATGTGAGAGTATATTGGCATAGAGTTGAGAGTCTTATGAGGATAAGATCTTTCGTATCTGTTGTAACATCAACAAGGTTGAATGGCTTATTCATGATGATGAAAGTGGAATTACTATGATGGAATCATAGTCGTTCATTGAACCCATTAAGTTGTTGATTACATGAAATCGATTGCTAATGTTTCCGCCATTAGAACGATTATGTATGCCAACAGACGCATGTCTTTGTGATGAAAAATATGCCTAGGGCATAATAAGTCAATAACAAGATAATTCCCATGATATGGTTTGTGAGAGCCTTATAGAACATCCTTGAGATTCTTGAGAAGAATTAGGGAAGGAGTCGTTCACATGTTTGGATGATAAACTAAGTTAGGTGTTGATGGGATACACAAACTTTAGTTTCCAAACCAAAACGGATTTGTTGAAATCCTAGGATGAATTGTTGACAAAGGAGTAAGAGACTAAGAAAGGTGTTTTAGTTTCGCGCATTGCAAAAATCTACAAAAGGAATCCAAGTTGTGATAAAATAGTCAACGTAGGGATTAAGGGTGAATCCCTCTACAAGTGACTTTATCACAAGTTATGCGATAACAATGGGAGCGTCTTTCAAGTTAAAGAGCCCAAGTCTAGTATGAAGTCTAGACATATACTTGGAGAAATTCATGTCATTAAGAGATGACATTGAATGGAAGGAAATAGCAATTAATTAAATTGGAATATATGGATATCGGGTATATCCACTTGCCAAGCTTGTATTGCATTTTAACTAGTGTTTTTGAACACTAGAGATTATAGAATATGAAGTAGTAATAGTGTATTGACTATTCATATGTGATAATCACCTTTATCGTTTGAGTTTTTAATTAAACTCACCCGGTACCTTGTCGTATCCGAATGGGTTGTAGAGACAAATTGAACCCCATTAAAGTGAACTGGATTGACATGGTATTCGCCCCTAGTTACTCATATGAGGTGACGTCTCGAAGTGACTAGAGTGTGATGCGATTGATGGCAAGTTCAAGTGCCATAGAGTCATATGGGATGACTAGTCGATCACATAGACAGAATGTATGGGACAATCGTCGGGCGTGACCGCTTATAGAGTTCGGTAATTCATAAAGCCTGGTCGTGGCAAGAGCTACTATAGTATTCTTATGAGTCAATTCTTTTGACTAGAGACTATTCGCCCAAGTTGGCACTTACGATTAGCTTTGATTTATACTCTACGATTTCGTAAATGAGGTCAAACTGGGTATATTTTGGGTTATGATGGACTGTGGCTGAACGAAGGGAATAGGGCGATAGGAATTGTCCACCCCTTGTCAGGGTTGTTTGAAATCTCAAGGCCACTCGAGGAGTAGTTAACTGGAAATGCGTGGCCACGCTCGGAAAGCATCTATGATAGATAATTCCGGTCAGACAGTTAATCTCCAGATCGAGAAAACCACTCAAGATATGATCAAATGTAAGTACGACTTCAAGACACCTTGCATTGAGTGGGAGATTGTAATAGGACAAGAGAAATGGTGACGCACACTTGTCGAGGACAAGTGGGAGATTGTTGGGAAATGTGTCCTCAACAATAGTGCGATCACATGATTTAAATATCATGATTAAATCTCATACTAAGAATACGTGAGGGATGATTATTAATACGATGATTGACCGTCATTAATCGGTAATGATTGGTGACTAGAGTTTGACATTCTTTGTCGTGTGACGGTGGTGGTCGATTGATCCCTTAAGGTCACACCTAAAGGACAATTCCCTTAATGGATAAATTGATTAATTGTATGACGATACGAGGTAATCAATTCCTTAAAAGTGAACAATTTACTTGTGAGAGAGAATATTAATATCTTATTATAATGGGATTAAATAAGATTTATTTTAGTAATAAAAATGCTTTATTACTAAAATTGCTTATTGTTTGAGAAACAATAGAGATAAGAATGAATGGTTAATTATAATTACAAGATGTTGTGAATTATAATTTTATGACCCATTTTATTTATGTGATCAAGTATCACTAGTCAATTTATTGTATGTAATTTAATTAATTTATAAAATGATATTTATGGGATAAATATGCATTAAATTAATTAATAACATGTAAAATACTACATGTATCATATTGTGTGACAAATGACAAATTGACAAAATAAAATGGTAGTCCATTTTATGGTGAATGGACGGAAATGGTGAGTGTGCTAATGGGTAGTGATTATTTTATATTATGTGATAATATTCATATAAATAATTGTGCCTACCTTTATGTAGCCTTACACATCTAGGATTTTGATAAGAGAAAAAGAGAAAGGAGATTCCAATTTTTGTTTGGTTCCCCTTGCCTCTTCCCACCCGGTTTCCCAACTCTCTTTATAGAGTTTTTGGTCTCTTATCTTACTTACACAATTCATTCAAAGTATACATGCAAGTGTCTTTGCTCTTCCTTCTCTCTAGTTTTCTCCAACAAGTTTTTGGAGATTCATAAGTTATTGTTCATCATTTCTAATATAAAAACAACATTACTAGTGTAGTAATAATAATAATATTAGAATTATTTAAGGATACTAGTATAATAATCTAGTTAATTAGTATACTAGTTTAAGGGTAAGTCTTGGGTGCAATCTAAGGAGGATTTCTATACTTGGGATCTTGGAGGATCATCCATCATTATTAGCTCAAGAACAAGTGAAGGAAGGTGACCTTACTTGTGCCCATAATTTCGAACCAATCTACAATGTAAGGAACATTGTTTTTCTCATAAATCTTTCATTTTGTTATGCATGCACTAGATCTAAAGAACAAATAATTAATAAGTTAATTAGTTCACTATTAGAGGAGTCTAATAATAGGTATATGAACCTAACAACGTCCTAAAGTCGCGAACTCGCCCTACAATTTTGAACCGGTCACCATGGGATATGTGTCGGGATCGTTATGTGCTTATTGTGTGCTGTGTGTATTTATGTAGTAGTATGTTGTATGAATTGATGGATGAAAGATGATAATGACGTGAATTGTATGTTGGTTGATTGTAAAGCATGAAAGTATAATTATTGATACATGTAATTTGACATGTTATAATTACGCAAGGAAAAGTGTTTGTCTATATATATATATAAAGCGATGTGTAAGTATACATGTTGTTGTTGTCGTGTTGAGTAAAAGTACAGAAGGTTAGGAGTATGAATTGAACATGTGCTGGGTGAATATGTTGAACGTATATGGTGGATAAATATGTGGTATGATGGATGAATTAGTGGAAAAGATGAATCATCGTGGTAGTAACATTTGAATAGGGGACTTGATGTCATGTGTTTGTGATTTTGTTTACGAAAAGTGATAGAATAAAAACATGTGGGTAAGTCATAATTGGCAAGTTAGATAAGCTAAGTGCATGATGAATGTTGTTGTTTGGCTTTTGAAAATAGTAACATATGATTATGAATACTGGTTTTATGAGTTTTGGGTTGTTTTCGTTTAACTTGGTTGTTGTTTAAGTTGTTTGGAAGTAAAAATCAAATAATTATGTCGTCGATTCAGACAAAGTTGTCTTTAAACTGTTATAACTTGAGATGCGTAAATGATTTTAATGTGATTCCAATTGGAGGTGATAGCTTGTTCTTTTACGATTCTAACGATAGGTCACACGTCCAAAACGACCAAGAAATGAGTGAGTTATGACTGTTTTACTAAAACTGGACAGTGTTGAGAATTGGGGTACTCGATCGAGTATCCTTGGTACTCGATCGAGTAAGGGGGCACTCGATCGAGTACCTTAGCTACTCGATCGAGTAGCCCTGGTAATTTGTTTTACGTGCTTCTGATCTTCACCTACTCGATCGAGTAAGTCCCTTACTCGATCGAGTGGCTAGTACTCGATCTAGTGACCCCTATTTTGGGTCATATGTTTATCTTTTGACTTCGTTGCATATTATGTTTAATTCAAAGGCGTTATTTTGCTTCTTTATGCATTGTTTTACATGTATGTTGGTCTTGACGCGTAAGTTACCCAATTTTGTGGTGTAAAGAGTGGCACCTATGATGAGTATGAGTTCGGTGGGGAGGACATGATTTATATGTGTTGGGATTAGTAAGACTTAATTGAGGCATAGAGCATGTTGTGTGAGACGAGATGAGTGACATGATTGTATGTTGAGTAATGAAAATGTAAGTGAATGTGGGCAAGGCATGATGTAAGTTTAAGGAACGTGAGAATGAAAAGATTGAAAGAAAGGATGTGGATAGTAGCAACCTGAGATGTATAATAAATTATGGAGGGAGATGGCTAGAAATAGTGTTGAGTAAGAACATATGTAATGAAAGGTCGTTTGGAAATAGTGGTATATAGCGAACTTAATGGGACATGTCGCGACGTGAATTTGCAGGTAGTGACTGAGTTTGGAAATTTGTGTTATCGAGAGACGAAACTACTGTGTGATTTCCTTGGGTAATTAACGGTATTAAATGAATTATGATTTCTAGAGATGTAAAAAGGGAGATGCAATTGTTTGAACATTAAACGTTGATTCTATGGATAGATTAGTGGCAAGTGTGACTGATAGCATAATAAGAGAAGATCCATGGTAAGAAAGAGTGGGATGATGTCGGTAGAAAATAATGGAATTTGAGTTTTGGAGCAACGAAAGGGTAACTGAATTTCTAAAGAGTTAGCTAGAAGGAATAAGGAGTTGAACTATTAATTGGTATTATTGAGTGTAAAGAGAAAAGAAGGATAAAAGCAAGCTGAGGAAAATATTCACCGGAGTTATGTGATATAAAGGTAAGGAATCATCGAAATGTGTGATATTATCATGAGGATGTTAGTTAATGGTTATATGGGAGCTTCAGGACAACATGTTTAATAATGAGTTTCGAGAAGTTAAGGAAAGTAAGAAGTTAGTAGAATATCTGCATGATATGAGATTTTGGTGGAAAAATGGATGATGATTCAATTAAGGAAAATATCGGGAAGAATGTTGAGGCAATTTTGTTCATGGATTCGATGTTCGTTGTTTGGGATGTTAACCAAAGATAGAAAATAAATCATGATGTTTAGAGATGAGTGAAGAGGTTTGATGTCCGGACAGTGGTAGTGTTATGGTCTTTGACTAGTGGTTAAGGTTAAGGGTATATTAGAAAAGTGGCAATTCTAAAGAGGCTGATTTTGTAAAGACTGAATTGATAAAAGTATGGTTGTCAGGAAGTATAAGACATAGTCTTAGGAGGTGGTTTCTCATAATGAGTGTTATCTGTATGGTTATGTATGGGGAAGGTCTTTGGTGATGCGAATGGAAGAATGTGATGAGGGGCATACGAGTTAAGCTCGGACAACAGGTAACCTTGTTGAGTGGTAACTTACGTGGTCAGGATTGACTAGTTGGTTGTGATTACGGGTCTATGATATGTGTAAATGTTTGTGTGAAGTTCTGACCTCACAAGAAGTGGTATGGTGTGATAATTATAAAGCTGTTTTATGAATGTTCTGTAATATATATGTTGGACACGGTAGTTTAATTGAATGATATCCAAAAAGGTAATAATTTGATTAATTTGACATGGCTAGTTATAATTTTATGTGTATTAATAACACATGTGTATTCCGTGAAATGGTAGAGATGATGTTCATGAGATGCTTATCTGTTTAATTCATATAATATGTTGCGTTGTGATTGAGTAAAGTGGATTTGAGTAAGTTTTCTTGTCCGAAAGGTTATTTCCGAGTCAGTATTTATGGAATTGTATGTAGCTATGATGTCTATCGATGTGGTTGTGGTGCCTCCGGTGGTGATCCGGGCACGGTATTTAGTATTATGATGCGGGTATTTTCGTATTGTGGTGTGGCTGTTGGTGGCGGTGTTGTGATGCCGTCACCGGTTGTGGTGGAGTAGGTGGGATGATTATGATACGAGTTTTCGAAAGTGCATACCAGTTATACATAGATTGTTGTTTTGTTTGCTGTTGTTCTTTGTGAGTTTTGGTTGAACATGTAGACAGTTGTCTTGCTTATTGATGTTTTCTTTACCAGGTTAAGTTAAGAATGAGGTAGAGTATGATATGAAATAGAATTGAATATGTTTTCGTTGTTGTCATGGTATAGTGATGTTCTATTGATGGGACACGGTTGTGAGAGGTTATTCTGATAATTTTGATCTTGTTCTAGATAAGGCTTTAGTAGACATGGTAATGGAAAATGATTCGTGGAACATGTGTTGTAATGATCTGAAAGCGGCAGGTAGTTCATAATCTTTTGTTGGGACAGTGAGTGTTGGGTGTTGGGGGAATTAGTGTCATATTAAGTTATGTATGAGTTTTGCGGTAATGAAGGAAAGAACTTGAGGATCTAGTGTGAGTATAAGTAACGAGTGTGGATCGGGAGTTATGCTTCTGGAAGATAAGTGCTTAACATAGCGAGGTATGTTGGTTTGCAGTGATAATGGAGAGTTAGTATGGTGATTTTGCTACGAGCCTTATGGTATAGGTTAGGGGTGTGCAAATTGATTTGAAGTATGAGAACTGTTGAAGTAAGAGAGCCTTGAGAAATAGGAGTGATTATGGAAATGAGGTTATAGGCAGTTATCTTTGACATATGGTGGTGATGAGGATAATGAGATAATATAGCTAAGGGTTTAGTATTAGTGAGTTACGAGGACGTAACATTTGTCTTAAGAGGAGTAGGATGCAATAAAAGAGAGTTTCATGGTGGTGCATGCGGTAATATAATTGGAAGTAGAGTGTTAGCGTAGCGTAAAGGAGGGATTTGTTTTGTGGACAATACTTATAAAGGCCATGGCCGTGCTTGTAGTAGTGTGATGCTTCAGAGTGTGGGAATATTTTATATAGTGTTGACAGTTGAAGGATGATGTTATGAGTCTGAGTAAACTTCGAGGACGAAGTTCCTTTTAAGGGTGGTAGAATGTAACATTCCGTTTGATATCTAGGAGTGTCTTGATTTTGGATTTGATAGTGGATGATATTATGGAGCTAGCAGTGTTAGTGGATGGTGGTTGGTTATGTATGAAGTTGGTGTCGTGAGAGATATATATGTGGTGGATACGATATCGTGAGTCATGTTAAGGAAGTAAACATAGTTGGTGGAGTGGGTGTTAAGAGTTCATGTTTTATGTTTGGTCGAGTTGTTGAGTTCTTAGTTATGTTGTTGTGTCTGGGTCGAGTTAGTATGGTTGTTTTTAGAGTATGGGTTGAACTTCGGGGACGAAGTTCTTTTTAAGGAGGGAAGACTGTAATACTCCGTATTTATAAGTAAGGGGGTACTCTATCAAGTAGCCTTAGGTACTCGATAGAGTAAGGGGGTACTCTATCAAGTAGCCTTAGGCACTCGATAGAGTAAGGGGGTACTCGATCGAGTACCTTGGTTACTCGATCGAGTGTCCGGTTTTACGGGGAGTTTTCTCGGGTTTTGTTAATTATGCGATTAAGGTATTTAAACATAATTGTCATTGTTTTAAATCACTTTTGCAAAACCTAAAACCCTGTTTAAGAGAGAAAGCAACCAGTTCATCTTCCTAATCGCATTCTTAGCAATTCCCGGAGTTGAGACGGTCGGTTCTTGTCGTTATTCGTATCGTTGAGTTCCTTGCGTCGAGGGTAAGCTTTTAATATAATTTTTATAGTGTTTTGTTAAGTTTGGTTAAACCCTAATTTAGAGATTGGGGGTTTTGTGTGTAGTATGTGATGTGTAGTCTCTATGTGTTATATGATAGGAGGAGGGTTCGTAGAAGAGGCTTTTTGATACAATTTGTAGATACCGTCTCGCTTGTTGTGCTTTCCAGGTAGGATTTCTACTCGGTATTAGTCCCATAATGGGATATTGGTGATGTCTTTGTATTTGGTTGTACGATATAATGATTGTCTTGTGTTTGTGGTTGTGATTCTTTGTTGATGGTTCTCGAGATGCGTTCTTGGTCGAGTGGGGTCACTTGCGAGAGTGACTTCACGCCCTAGTTTCGCCCTTCGTGGAACCCGCCACGGAAGGGGATGTGCACATTAATGGGACAGGGTTATCGCTCGGTATGATGAGCGGGGCTTAGGTGGGAACGGCTGCGGTCCCCCACTGGCAGGGCTGGTCCAGTGGACAGTCAGTATTGAGATGATGGGGATTGGTTGGTGGTGTGTGTGTGTGTGTGTGTGTTCATTTGTCTGTTTGTCTTATTATTGATATATATATATAAGTTGTGTGATTAGTACTGACCCCGTTTAAATGTTTTAAAAACTGTGGTGATCCATTCGGGGGTGGTGTGCAGTTGCTTGGCAGGTATATCTTGGATACGCGTGGGATCTAGCTGGGGATGGAGTCATCACATATCGAGTCTTTAGTCTTCATTTGTGTTTATTAGAACAGTTCCTTTCAGTTGGTTTATAGTTTGAGGACAGTTGTATTTTGCTTACAGTTGGTTTTGTAATGTAATCACTTAAACTTATTTAATAAAGTATGTTTCTTCATTGTCTTATGATTATCATGCCTCGGGTAACCGAGATGGTGACATCCTCATACCTGAGTGGTCCTGGTAAGGCACTTGGAGTATGGGGGTGTTACAATATCTATCCAAAGCAAAACTCGCAGGAAACAACATTAAACACACAACAATCTATGTATAACTGGTATGTACTTTCGAAAACGCGTATCATAATCATCCCGCCTACTCCACCACAACTGATGACGGCATCGCAACACCGCCACCAACAGCCGCACCGCAGCGCGAAAATACCCGCATCACAACACGAAGTACCGTGCCCGGATCACCATCCAAGGCACAACAACACATTGATAGTCATCGCAACTTATAAAATCCCATAAACACTGACTTAGTATAACTTCCCGGACAAGAAAACTTACTCAAAACCGCTTTACTAGATCACAACGCAACATAGTACACGGAATAACAGATAAGAATCTCATGAATATCATCCCTACCATTTCACAGAATAAACATATATCATGAATACACATACAAGTATAACTAGCCATGCCAGATCACTCAAATCATTACTTTTGAGTATCATTCCATTCGGTTATCGTATCCAACATATATTACAGAACATTCAGATAACAACTTTATAACTATCACACCATATTACTTCTCGTGAGGTCAGAACCTCACACAAACATTTATACACATCATATACCCGTAATCACATCCAACTAGTCAATCCTGATCACGTAAGTTACCACTTGATAAAGGTTCACCCGAGCTTAAAATTGCGTGCCCTTCAAAACACATTCTCCCATTCGCATAACTATCACCTCCTGACAGATATAACCATACCACTAATACTCAACTTCTAGCAACCGCCCCCTCTAACCACATCTTATACTCCCTCACAACCATACATATCAATCTGGTCTCTACAAAATCGACCTCTTTATGATGGCTATCTTTCCTGCTTATCATCACCCTTAACCACTAGTGACAACACTTCAACACTACCACTGTTCGTATATCAAACCTCTTATACTCATCTCTAAATATCACGGTTTCTTTCCCCTCTTCGGTTAACATCCCATATGTCGAACATCAAACCCATCATCAAACTTTACCTGAACATTCATTCCACTTCTATCTATAATTGTATCGTCACCCAACTCTCCACCAAAATCTCATGTCATGCAAATACTCTACCAACTTCTTACTCCCTTAATTCCTCAAAATTCATGACTAACATGTTGTCCTAAAACCCCTATATAACCATTAACTCATACCCTCTCCTGATGCTATCGTACATCTCCACGATTCTTTACTTCTATATCACATAACTCCGGTCAACATTCTCCTAGTTTACTCCCCTCATTCTTTTTCTTTTACACTCGACAAAATCAATTGATAATTCATCTCCTTACTCCTTGTACCTAATTCTTTAGTAATCCGGTTACCTTCTCATTGCTCCAAAACTCAATTCCCATTATTTCATATCAGTACCATCTCACTCTTTCTTACCATGGATCTTGTCTCATCATGCTATCACTCACACTTGTCACCAATCCGTCCACACAAATAATATTACCCTTCACCTTTTTTTTTTTCTCTAGAGACCAAAACTCATTTCATACCGTAAATTGCCCAAGGAAATCACACATTACTTTCACCTCTTGATAATATAAATTCCCAAACTCGGCCACTACCTACACATCGCGGCATAACTCGATCTCACTATATACCATTCACTTTCATCCCTCTATAACGACCTTCCACCACATATATCCTTAACCAATACAACCCTAACCATCTCCCTCCATAAATCTTACACACCCCAATTTGCCATTATTCGCATCCCTCATTTCAATCCTTTCATCCTCACGTTCCTTAGACTTACATCATCTCTTGACCATATTCACTTACCTTTACATTACTCAAACTCGCGATTATATCACTCACCACATCTCACAAAACATGCTCCTTGCCTCGATAAGCTCATCAATCTCCCTTTCCTTTATCCACTATCCATCACAACCACATATAACTCATGTCCTCCCCACCAAACTCATACCCATTATAAGGTGTTACTCCTTACATCATAAAATCTGGTAACTTACGCATCAGAACCAACACATACGTAAAACAATGCAAAAAGAAGCAAAAGAACACTTTTGAATTAAACATGATATGAGATGAAGTGAAACGATAAGCATATGACCCAAAACATGGGTCATTAGATCGAGTATAGCCTATTCGATCGAGTAGGTGAAGGTCAGAAGCAAGCATAATAAATTACCAGGGCTACTCGATCGAGTAAGGGGTAGTCGATCAAGTAACAAGAGGTGCACTCGATCGAGTAAGGGCCACTCGATCGAGTACCCTACGCATTTCTCAGCATTGTCCAATTTTCGTAAAACGGTCATATCTCACTCGTTTCTTAGTCATTTTGGGCGTGTGACCTATCGTTAGAATCGTAAAAGAACAAGCTACCATCTCCAATTCGAATCAAATAAAAATCATATATACATCTCAAGTTATAACAGTTTAAAGACAACCTCTCTATAATCGGAGAACATAACTACTAGATTTTTACTTCCAAACAACTTAAACAACAACAAAGTAAACAAATAACTCAATACTCATAAAACCAGTATTCCTAATCACATGTTACTTTCTACAAAAGCCAAACAATAACATCTATCATGATTATATATTATTCAACTTACTAATCATGTAATGCCCGCATGCTTTTATTGTATAACTTCCGTCATAACAAAACATACTTATACATTACAAACCCTATTCCCATGTTACTAATACAACAATATTACAACTCCACTTCGTCACCTAAACATATTCTTAATCATGAAATTCATATTCTCATGCAATTGCCACTCCATCTTTTCAAATCAATTCATCCATTTTAACCACATTCTTCATCCAACATGTGCACATGAAACAACAGTAAACAAATATACAACTTTATTATATAACTTTACGCAAACAAAATCATGTATAATCATATCACATCCCCTAATCACATGTTACTAGTATAGCTACATTATAAATTCTCTCTTTCATTACATAACATGCTCTTAATCCTAGATCATATTCTTATGCTGTAATTACTTCATATTTTTCCACCACATCCTCCATTCAATCACATACAATTCATCCAACAAGTTCATATACACATATTCATCCAACATATGCAATCGAACATTAGTAAACACATAGCAATCCCATGACACCCCATTGTGACCGGTTTAAAGTTATAGGGCGAGTTCGCAAATTTAGGACGTTTCCCAAGTCTTTGCATTAGCTCCTAACAACTCCTACCCGGGTTCATTTTATTTCGACTCCCTAGATTCATTGGGTTCATTAGTTACAGGTTCCAAAATCGTCGCTCTGATACCACTTTGTAACACCCCCATACACAAAGGTGCCTTACCAAGGCCACCCAATGCAAGAAAGTACTACCATCTCGGTTACCCGAGGCAATGAATATCAATAGACCATAAAAGAACGTACTTTAATAGATAAGTTTAAGTGATTACATAACAAAATCAACTGTAAAGTAAAGTACAACTATTCTAAAACCAAACTACAACTAAAGTAACAAAGGTCATATGATAACACAGCGGAAGACTACTATCAGACCCGTGGCAACTCCATCCCGAGCTAATCCCGTGCGCATCCATAGTATACCTGCTAGATAACTGCTCACCACCCCTGAATGGATCACCATAGTTTTTAAAACATTTAAACGGGATCAGTTACTGATTACACAAAACACAATATATAAGATACAACACACACATTACCCAAACTCCGTCACAACTCCACACACCTGACTACACAATAAAGCATGTAGTCCTGCCAGAATACCCATCGCAACAGATATTCCTCGCCGCCAGTGGGGGACCGCAACCGTTCCCACTTAAGCCCCGCTCATCTCATCCGAGCGATAACCCATGTTCCTTAATGTGCACATCCCCTATGTGGCGGGTTCCACAGAGGGCAAATCAAGGGCATGAAGCCACTCCTGCAAGTGACTCCACTCAGGCGAGGATGGACCTCGAGAACCACAGACAAACCATCACAACCAACTACAATATCAATAATTACCAATTCCAATACAATATAGACAAATGTTATTAATCAACAATCACCAACAATCAATCAATCAACCAACATACATGTAACCAATAACTGAGTAGGAAATCCTACCTGGAAAAGCAATCACCAAGATCGTCACAATCAGCTAATCAGAACGTTCCTCTACGAAGTCACCTCCTATCAAACATATAATCATACAATCACCATCTAATAAACACAATACTCTCAAAACCCCCAAATTACCCAATTAGGGTTTTAAACAAAATCAACGAAAAGGCATAAAAACTATATAAGGATCTTACCCACGACACGACGAACTTAACGGCGTAAAGAACACAACGATCCGACGACTCTAGCCCTTAGGATTTGATAGCAATGAGAGAGAGAGAGAGAGAAGCAACGTAACTTTGTTTTATCTTTGTGAAGTTTAGAGAAGTGTAAAAATGAAAAGAAACTGACGGATTAAGTTTATATATCTTTCTCACGTTGCTATCAAAACCCGTCAAAAATAACTCGTAAAAGTAACTTACTCGATCGAGTGACCCTTACTCGATCATGTGCCACACTAACTCGATTGAGTACCCGTCAGCAGAACACATTTTCGTAAACCAAACATACTTACTCGACAGAGTAAGCCCCACTCGATAGAGTACCCAAAGACATAGAAAACCGTAGTATTACACTTACCATCTCGGTTGCCCAAGGTAAGTATATCAAATAGACCATAAAAGAACAAATAATAATCTCTTTACAACTTACAACGGAAACAAAAGAAGAAGAACTCAACTATGTCAACATAAAAAATACAACTGGTGAAACTACTATCGTTCAACAACCGACTCTATGTCATGC
The DNA here is from genome assembly GCF_048544455.1 of Silene latifolia. Classification (NCBI taxonomy): domain Eukaryota; kingdom Viridiplantae; phylum Streptophyta; class Magnoliopsida; order Caryophyllales; family Caryophyllaceae; genus Silene; species Silene latifolia. Next base: position 163,941,512 of record NC_133536.1, on the reverse strand, counting down.
GACCTCTCCAACCCAGCAGCTACATCGAGACAGTAACCAAAGCAACCTGAAACGTCCCACTGCTCACCATTTACTAGCAATATCAAATGGATCACCGCAGACACAAACAGAAGAATAAACACAACTAACACACCACGCAGGTCAGTAACAAGATTTAACAACAGCAAAACAAGCAATCCAATGAAACAGTACAACTCATGTCCACCGACTGTCGAACTCAACACCAAATCCATAGTATCCAATGGTTCCCATCGTAACAGGTAACCCGCACAGTCAGTGAGAGACCGCAACCTTGCCACCTAAGGCCCGCTCATCACAACGAGCGAACCCAGATCATTAATGTGCACACCCCCTTGTGACGGGAGCCAGAAGGGGCAAACATGGGAGTGAAGCCCATATCCTGACAATGGCTCCACAATCCAATACCAGTAACACCACCAACACCATCGTCACCATCTAAATGCTGTAACGGAACTAATACAACAAGGTAGTCACAATAATGGTAGCCACATAACACGATTAAACAAACAAGCATGAACTGAACTGAGCAAGGAAACCCTACCTTTTCGCCACTTTTTAGCAATCGCATAAATCATATCGACGCCTAGCAAGAATTCACATCATACCCTACAATCAACAATTATGCCCTATCATTATTGTTTTAGCAGGATTTCTCACAAGGATAAAGTCCCGCCAGGGATGTAATTGCAGGACAATCTAACTCAAAATAACTAAGCCTATCTAGTATGACTGATTAAGTAAAAAACAAATAACAAAGTGAGACACAAAGATTTATACGTGGAAAAACTCTGGGAATAAGGGAAAAAACCACGGGCACCAAGCCAGGAGGGATTGTTACTATGTTTTGGAGTACCCTGACAGGGAATGTGTATGTCAGGCTAGGAATAGAGTATGAACGTTTAATAATAATGCTTTGGCAGTTTACAATTACAAAATGAGAGTAAGTAAGAGTGAGTAAGTGATGTTCTTTCTTCTTTATTCCCTCTACTAATTATAGTAGCTCCCTTATCTTTGCAACAACTCTCCCACGCTTGTTTAAGATGCTCCTAGGTAATAGGCCTCGTGCCCTATTTACCCGGAGGTAGGTATTTGACTCCTCAAAACTGCCCGCCATTGGCTCTGCTTGGTTGACTGCTCTATACTTGTTGTAGATTTTGTTGAATAAGTCCTCCGTGTATGTAGGAACTATATTTCTAGACATTAGTTGTTGCCTGACGCGTTCTTTGTAGTGCTTAGCATATGGCTGGTAAGATATCCCCTCAGGCCTGGCCTTGTAGATGGCCTGACCTGTCGTTCCCTTCTGGCTGGCACCTGCTTAGGTATTGTATGCCTTGTGTTAGATTGTTTTTGTTCAGGCTTGGCTTGGTTATTGCCTGATTGTTGTCTGGTCAGGCAGGATAATTCTGGGCCCAACAATTGCCCCTTATCTTCTTATTCCCAGTGGATTTGGCCAGGGATAAGGAGATAAAAATTCGAGCTAGGCAAAAAGTATAAGAATATTTACTGGAAAAAAGTTTGAGTTCCTTTCAACTTCTATAACGGCTAGTGACCATAAATGAGGTAGGCTCATCAAACCCTAGGAGAGTCATGATTGGATTCATCCACTTGTGTTATCCGTTGGATTTTTACGGCTATAAAATATTTTGAGGCGTTTGTTTGCTTCTATATTTTCATTCTTCAATTCTCTAAACTTTCTTTCTCTTCTCTCTAATTCCTTTGTGAAATAATCCTTTTTTTGGGAATCAATTTTATATTCCAATCATTCAAAAATGGCCGGTGGAAGGAGAAGGGTTGCTGCATCAAAGATTGCTGTTGGGGTTGACCAGGCTCCGGTGGTGGTAGATGTCCCAGAAATTATTCCTGAAGATGAAGTTATGGAAATTTCTGCCCTTGCAGAAATTCTGTCTATTACACACAAGGGTGTCACTTTTGTCCCAGTAAAATCATTATTTGCTTCTTTCCCTGAGGCCAATCAATTGAAGCCTTCTTTCGAACACTACTTGAAAGGTAGGGGATCTTCTCCCCTCCGGTGCTGAGGTTTGGGTCCCTGATAGTGGTTCAGTCAGGACTAATTGGTGTAGTCCTGGCTGGTTCTGCATCTTTGAATGGGCGTTCAAAGGGGGTTGCAGGCTTCCCTTTTCTCCATTTATGGTTGAGGTCATCAGGGCCATCAAGGTTGCTCCTTTTCAACTTATGCCGATGGTTTGGAAGATTGTTCAATCTATTGAGCACATATGTGCCAAGCATAACTTGGTGATTACTCATGAAGATTTCAAGAATGTCTACCATTTAAAAAGTAATACCACTGGACGCCTTCAATCTTCGAGTCAGGGCAAAGATGACTAATCTGATAACCAACTTCGATTCAGGCGATTATAAGGGTTGGGCCACAACCTATATGTTCATCAAGGCAGATTCTGTTGCCCCTGATCTGGATTATCTTGGCTATCCGGCTGTGGAGGGTGGTAAGTTCTTTTTTCCTGCATTCAATTCAGATTATAGTAGTATGTAGATTAAATTTTAATGATAGACTTACTTGTATCGTGTTACAGTGGCTGACTGGGCTTGTAATCATGATGCTGAGGGGTCGGCTAACCGGATTGCAGCTTTTATGGCCTTACCAGATGAGGAGAGGATGTGGCCTGCCTATATTGGTCAAGAGCCCTTGTCTCATTTCAAGAAGGCTAAATTGAGCACTTACAAGGCTGCTAGAGGTGCCAAGGCTTCAGGGGCCTCATCATCAGGTAGTAAGTTTTTGTTTTCTCTTTGTAGATTTTGATACCTGAACATATGTTAGTATTACTGATATAGGATTTCGTCATGTAGCTACCAGAGCTTCTTCAAGGATTGCCAATTTTGGCATGTCTTTGGTAAAAGCAGGCGTTTCTCAAATTACAGTGGAAAAGTCCCGGAGTAGTGAGGCTACAGGGAGTGAAAACACGTTGTAAGTCTAGGTCCCTGCTAATCAGGCTCAATTGGTGTCTCCTCCTTAGGTTGTGGTTGATGAGCCTAGTCAGGCTGAAAAGAGGAAAAAGGTCAGATGGGGCTTATAAGGGAGTTGGTGGTGTAAGTGAGGTTAAGGCTAGGCTTCCTGATGTTCAATTTGCTAAGGAACAAATCCAGGCTCACTCTTTTCTAGTTGATGATCTTTACTACAAGTATCAGGCTGAGGAAATGTCTGCCCAGGCAGTGTCTGCTATGTACCGTTCCAGGGACTATGCTGCTAACCTGGTTACCATGCTGCAGGAAGTATGATTCTTTTCTTCTTAGTATTATTTTGGTTGTATATTTTTGTTCTAGTTTGCCTGATTTGTGATTTTCTTGCAGAATGTAAATGATATGTTGAGGGGTGCTTGTGAGGTGGAATCTTCAAATACAAAAAAAAAGAGACTCTGGACTAGGAGGTGCAATGCCTGAAGAAGGATGCCAAATCTTTGATGACGGATTTGGAAGAGTTGAAAAAGGAGAATGAGTCTTTGAAGAAAGAGAATGAGGCAGGCAAGGCAAAGCTGGTTGTTGAGATGTCAAAATTGGGGTATGCTCAGAATGCTGTGCAGTCTATCCAGGCTAAGCTTGTTACGGTCTAGGAAGAATTGAAGGCTGAGAAGCAAGCTATGTAGGATCAATTGAAGGTAAATGAGGAGCTGGCTGCTGAAAGGGATGTGGTGCAGGGCAGGTACAAGGATGCAGCCTTGTATTTCTTTGGCAAAGGTCGTGTAGATGCCATGAAGGAGCCTGTTGAAGTCAGGCCATATTGGAACCCAGAGCAAGAAATGGCTGATCTCAATGCCACCTATCCTGATCTTTGCAAGCTGCATGCTGATGACGAGGTTGATTCTCCCCCGTCCAAAGAAAAAACGGTGAGGCAGACGAGGATGGGGATGATGAAGAGGAGGAGGTTGCTGATGAGGGCGTTGGTTCTGCTACCACTTCCAAGGCAGACTGATAATTTAGTTTAGGGTAACATTTTTTGGCCCATCCGGGGGGGGGGGGAGATGTTACCTGGATAAACTATCTTTGATTTTTTTTGCTGGTTGGTATTTGTCCTACCTAGGGGGGGATGTTCCCTGGGCAAACTTTGAATTTTTTTGATTTTTCCTTAGTATAATTTGAAGTTGTTTTCCTGTTCCATTGTGTGCCTTGGTCTGATTAGGTAGTACGTGCAACAATGCAGTTTGAGCCATTTTGTTAAGATAATGCCTGTCAGGAGGGCTTATGACCCTCAATCCATTCAAGAAAACGTGGCTTTTTTTGCCTGTCTGGAGCGCTTTTTGAGTAAGAGGGCTGGTTTCCTATCAGGAGGATTATGGCCCTCAGCCTGTCAAGAGGGCTTTAAGACAAGTGGTCCGGTTTCTATCTTTTTATACCGAGCTTAGTTTTTGTGTGTTTTTTAGATGTGGCAAAAATGCCAAAGTTTGTGAAGATGTGGCAAAAATGTCAAAGTTTATGAAACATTTCTAAGATGTTGTTTAGGTTGGGTGGAGTGGCCCTCAATCCTGAATATTTATTTAAGCCTGTAATGATAATGACCTAGATAATTATAGAAAAGGCGTAAAATAAGTTTTCAGGATTTAGCATGGTAATATGGTAAAATTGTATTTATATTACGCAAGGAGTAAAGTAAGAATATAGCAGACATGTATTCAGGCAAAATTGCAATTAGCAGGAAAGCACATATTAAGAGCATAGAAAGGTCATAGACTATTTCATTCAGGGGGGTCTCACATAGAATTTTGCCAGGTAAGAGATAAAGTTAGTAGTCTTACCTGATTGAAGCATAAGATAATAAGTTTATACATGAAATAGTTTTAAGTGGGAGATGTTTCAGAATTTGGGGATCATGTTTCCGTCCAGGGTCTGTAGCCTGTAGGCTCCCTGCCCTACTATTGAATCAATCAGGTAAGGCCTTTCCCATACATGAGAAAGTTTGCCAGCATTTTTGTCTTTTGTATTTGGGAAGACCTTACGTAGGACCAGGTCTCCTTCCTTGAATACCCTGATGTTTACATTTTTATTGTAGCTTCTGGCTACTGTTTGTTGGTAGCAAGCTATTCTTATCTTGGCTGCATCTCTTAATTCTTCAGCCAGGGTCCGGCTGTCTTGCAGTAGTGGCTTATTTTCCTTTATGGTGTTGAGGCTGCTTCTAGTAGTTGGTACATGGATTTCTGCTGGAATCACTACTTCGCAGCCATAGACCAGCGAGTAAGGGGTCTTGCCTGTGGATGTTTTAGGTGTAGTTCTGTCAGCCCAGAAGAGTAAAGGGAGTTCTTGAGCCCATCTACCTTTTCTTCTCTTTAGTTTTTTCTTCAGGCAGCTAAGTACCACTTTGTTGCTGGATTCAGCCTGGCCGTTGGCTTTTAGATAGCCTGGTGTAGAGGTTACCAGATTGATATTCCATTGTGCACAGAAAGCCATTATCCTTTTTCCCACAAACTAAGTGCCATTGTCATAAACTATTTCTGAGGGGATGCCATATCTACATATGATGTTGCGTTTGATGAATGATATGACATCCTTCTCCTTGACTTGCCTGTATGAGTCAGCCTCTATCCATTTTGAAAAGTAATCAGTCATGGCTAACATGTAGACTTTTTGTCCAGGAGCTTGGGGTAGTTTGCCTACAATGTCCATTCTCCACTTCATGAATGGCCAGGGGGCTGAAATGGAATGTAGTAACTATGATGGTTAATGGATGAATGAAGAATGAAGTTGGCAGGCTTCACATTTTGAGCTGTAAGCAAGGCCGTCAGCCCTTAGTGTTGGCCAAAAGTAGCCTGTCCTTAGGATCTTGCTTGCCAGGCTTCTGCCGCCTTTGTGATTTCCACAGTATCGATCATGTATGTCCTCAATAACTTGTTTGGCTTTATGAGGTTCGAGGCATCGCAGGTAAGGTCCAGCCTTGAGACCAGCTATCAGGGCTTCATATTCAGCTTCATTGTTTGTTGCTTTAAATTCACAACTAATAGCCCAAGCTATTAAATCTCCATGTGTTGATTTTAGTACTAATCCTAGGCCAGTTCCTCTCATATTTGTTGCTCCATCTACATGTAAAGTCCATTCTTGGCCTAACGTTTGGGTGTCTAGATGATTGACCTCTTTTATGAGGTCTGGTTCTAGGCGGGGACTAAATTCAGCCACAAAGTCTGCTAAGGCCTGGGAGTTAATTGTTGTCCTAGGTTCAAAGGTTATGTCATAAGTACTGAGTTGTACTGACCATTTTACCATTCTGCCTGAAAGTTCAGGTTTTCTGAGGACAAATTTTATCGGCAATTATTGGGTGACTCTCAAAGTAAGGTCTGAGTTTTGTGCAGGATACAATTAAAGCAAGTACGTATTTTTCAAGTAGTCCATACCTTGTTTCTACATCCAGGAGACTTTTACTTACATAATAGACGGGGTGCCGTTGGCCTTCAACCTCTTTGGTCAGGACTCCACTTACTGCAGTCTCAGTGACTGATAAGTAAACCGTCAAGGCTTCTTCTTTGTTAGGTTTGGCCAGAAGTGGAGGAGTAGCCAGGTAGGTTTTTAATTCTTGGAAGGCTGTTTCATGTTCAGGCATCCACATGAATGATTTGTTCTTCCCGAGGAGGTCATAAAAGGATCTGCATCTTTCAGATGATCTAGATATGAATCTGTTCAGGGCTGCAACTCTTCCTGTTAGTCTCTAGATATCTTTGACTAACTTGGGAGATTCCAATTCCAGGATGTCTTTTATTTGTTCTGGGCTGGCTTCAATCCCTCCTTTTGTCACCATGTATCCTAGGAATTTGCCTAAAGACACTCCAAAGTGGCATTTGGAGGGGTTGGGCTTCATGTTGAATTCTTCCAGAATTTTGAAGGCTACTTATAGGTTCTTTACATGATCTTCTGCCTTCTTTGACTTGACCACCATGTCATCAATGTAGACCTCCATTAAGTACTCTTGACAGGGTACTGTAATTGCTAAGCGAGAGACTTATCTGCCTTGGACGGTTTTAATGATTCAATATAACATTCCTGGGCAGACTTTTGTTCACCTTAGATGGTTGCTATTCCCCATTCTGTTGGTATTTTAACGCATTGGTGATAGGTTGAAGGAATGGCTATGACATTATGGATCCAGGGCCTGCCTAGGATTGCGTTGTAGGATGAAAGGCAATCCAGGACTCTAAATCTTTTATAGGATGAGACTCCTTCAACGTAGGTTGGCAGGTAGATCTCCCCTAGAGTATTCTTGGTTTCACCACTGAATCCTACCAAGACATTTGACTTCTTTATGATTTGGTTCTTATCAATCTTCATGGCTTTCAAGAGATCAAGCATAATTAGATTGACTGAGCTGCCACCATCTACTAGGATTCTCAAGACACGTGAAGTCCCAATTTGCATAGTAATGACCAGCCCATTATGATGGATGTCTAAGATTCCCTACATATCAGTATCATCAAAAGTAATTTGAGGTAAATTTCTTGGTTTAAAAAGAGATTTCATTTTTAACTGCCTGGCTATTTTCTTTGCAGCTGAGCTAGTCAGGCCGCAAATCTCAGATCCTCCATTGATGAATTTACCTTCATAGATGGGTGGTGCTGGGGGCAGGTCACGTTGTGGTCTTTCCTGATCCTTTCTTGATCCGCTGGCTTCTCTGTTCTTTGATGGCGTCATATCTTTTAGGTAACCTTTCTTTAACAGGTAGGCCACTTGTCTGCGTAGACCCATGCATTCTTCTGTGGTATGTCCTATGTCCATGAGAAATTCACACCATCTTGTTGTGTCTTTCTTTGAGTTGGGATTGTCCGTCTTTTTGGGCCACTTGACAATGTCTCCCATATTGTCAAACCTTTTGATCAATCCTGCAGTATGAACAGAGAAGTTATATTCCTGAATAGGTGGGTAAGTATAAGAGTTACCTCGTTGCTCATGAGCATAGTTGACTTCTGATCTGTTAGGCCTAGTGTAGGGGGATGGCCTGGAACTGCTTCCCCTGTGATTAGAACTTTTTCTGTTGGATATTTCGTATCCTGAAACGCTGTCAGTGGTTTCAGCCTTGAAACTTTTGTCTTCTTCCAGGCTGATGTAGCCAATAGCCTTTGTTGAATCTGGTCAGGAATGCTCTAGTTGTCTCGCCAGGCTTTTGCTTGATTCTGTATAGGTCACTGGATTTGTTTTCGAGTTCTCTGCTGCTGGCGAATTGATGGTTGAACGAGTTTATCAGATCTGCAAAGGACTTGATGCTTCTATTTGGCAGGTTTATGTACCATTGAAGGGCGGATCCGGTCAGGGTTGTTCTAAAACTCTTGCACATACATACTTTGTTAGTTTGATCTGGGATGGCATCTTTATGGCTGCACTAGTTTGATCTGGGATGGCATCTTCATTTGGGATTTCCTCTGACTCTGAATTAAGATCTCCTGCTTTGGATTTTGATGGAGTACCAAAGTTGGAGAAATCAATATTCCTGATGATTGAAGAGAATGATGTTCCAGGCTGAATCTTTAATTTTGAGCCTGAAGCTTTATGTCCTAGCTTTTGCTTTAGACTGGACTCTGATTCTTTTAGTTTCTGGACTTCAGCCTCAGCCTGGGCCATTTTCTGCTTCAGCTGCTCCATTTCCAGTAGTTGTTTGGCGGCAGCCAGTTATTGTTCTATGCTGTCTCCAGTCATTTTTTGGAAAGATTTTGGCGTTGTTTGGGATTAGGTTTTGATTATGTTTTAGCTAGATACCCCACGGTGGGCGCCAATTGTTTTAGCAGGATTTCTCACAGGATAAAGTCATGCCAGGGATGTAATTCCAGGGCAATCTAACTCAAAATAACTAAGCCTGTCTAGTATGACTGATTAAGTAATGAACAAATAACAAAGTGAGAAACAAAGATTTATACGTGGAAAAACTCTGGGAATAAGGGAAAAAACCATGGGCACTAAGCCAGGAGGGATTGTTACTATGTTTTGGAGTACCCCGACAGGGAATGTGTATGTCAGGCTAGGAATAGAGTATGAACGTTTAATAATAATGCTTTGGCAGTTTACAATTACACAATAAGACTAAGTGAGAGTGAGTAAGTGATGTCCTTTCTTCTTTCTTCCCTCTGCTATTTATAGTAGCTCCCTTCTCTTTGCAACGACTCTCCCACGCTTGTTTAAGATGCTCCTAGGTAATAGGCCTCGTGCCCTATTTACCCGGTGGTAGGTATTTGACTCCTCAAAACTGCCCGCCTTTGTCTATGCTTGGTTGACTGCTCTATAATAGTTGTAGATTTTGTTGAATAAGTCCTCCGTGTAAGTATGAACTATATTTCCAGACATTAGTTGTTGCCTGACGCGTTCTTGGTAGTGCTTAGCATATGGCTGGTAAGATATCCCTTCAGGCCTGTCCTGGTAGATGGCCTGACCATTCTTTCCCTCCCGGCTGGCCCCTGCTTAGCTATTGTATGCCTTGTGTTAGATTAAAAGAAACAACTTAAAGAAGTTTTTTATTGCCGCGATGTTATCTACCTCTCTTAAAAGTAACCTCGTCGCCGAAGTTCACTCCCAAGTTGTAACAAAGAAAGTATAAACGCGCGAACACGACAAGTAAGTTAAAACAATTATCACACCTCATTGTCACATATAATGTAACACTCCATAAGTCGGGAACCTTCCTTAAGGCAATCCCCACCCATGAGAGTGTCACAAGACTTGGTTTCCCAAGTTTGTAGTGCGAACAAAAGAAGCTAAAGCAATTTAATGCGTATAGTTGAAGTCCATGCCATAAAATACTAAGTAGTTAAGTCGAATAAAATACTACAAGTTAAGGGGTGCACAAGGCTACCCCATTTACTCAAACCGTCCTGAATAAAAAGGAGTTTAATGTAAAAAAAAGCTAGAGTAACAAAAGTGAAGACCGCTCGCCAAAGCCTCTGAATCACTATATGCAAAGCCTACATGTCAACACTGCTCCCCATATGGGCGGAAATCATCATATAGTTCACCACAGACATTTTAAAACACAAGGTTAGCTTTAACAATACAAATAATGTTCATGAATGATCTACTATTATGCTAAACTATATGAATATGCAATTGAAAGCCATTAACAATGAAACACCCAACTCAAGTGTCCACCTCCAACACTCCGGTGTCAGGGACACGCCCACGCCACCACACCACAACTAGGTACTCGGAATACGTCCGTGGTACCGGGCCCGAGAGCGACTCGGATCCCCTGCCAGATGCCGCGTCTGAACCACATGGGTCCCTCCAAACTCAAGTCCTCAATGTGCACATCCCTCTTGGAGGGGGAAGCTCCAAGAGGTGACTTAAGCGCAGGACGGTCTCTCAACCGTCTTACGTCTCCTCTACAACCATGCCTCACAACCAATACCGAAACCAACCATTCTCTAAGAATCAACACCATATAAGATAACACCACATGTAATAAATATTCAATCCAACATTAACTCACCCTTTTTGGCACCAATGTCTCATAAACATGTTATAATGCAATTTATACCAATAGAGGAATAACAATGCTTACCCATTTTTCTACATGTACGAATATTGCCAAACAATATCATACCATCAACCTTAATTACCATTATTTATGTTATAATGTAACTACCATGATATTAATGCTAATTAATGCAACAACATCCATATCATTAAAACTAAGTAGGGAAACCCTACCTCTTGTTAATCTTTCACAACCTTCAAGCTAAGGACTAGAAATTCTCCTCAATGAAGTCTCCTCCTACATAATCCATAGCTAACTATTACTATAACATACTACAACAATAACAACAGTAATTAACCTCTAACTACCGCCTTAATTTAGTCACAGCCCTAATTAATTTCTTAAACCACATACTAATTAATTAGTGTTTACTAATTAAAGACAAAGAGGACAAGGGTGAACATAATCTTACCACACTATGAACAAATGGCAAGAACAAGGATTTGGGAATAAATTCTTCAAGAAGTGTGTGCTAAATCTTGAGGATAAGGTATATGGTATTTTTAGAGCTTTTTAGAGAGTGATAGGGTAAGGCGAGGGTGGTTACTAGTGAAAGAAATCCGAAAAGATAAGGATTTAAGAGTGATATACCACCTACCAACCTCGTGTAAAAAGCTGGACAGCGACGAGTCACTCGATCGAGTGCTCAATTCACTCGAACGAGTGGAACTCCAATCGGTCGGGTGAACCACCACTCGGTCGAGTGACGCTATTTTAGAAACTTCAAGCCATTTTCCAAATTCCACTCGGTCCCCCACTCGATTGAGTGAGCTACACTCGACCGAGTGGACTACCTACACGGTCGAGTATGGCCTTATAAATTACGATATATTACAATCTTACCCCCTTAAAAAGAACTTCGTCCCCGAAGTTCACACCCGACACAAAACTCTAACAAAACTCTATTTCCCCTAACACTCAAAGGGCGCATGGTGGTAGGTCGAGGTGATATGGGATTAGTACGGGTATGACTAACTAAACGACCATAGGGTGAGGTGATGACAACTTTAAGTAAGAGAAAGGAGGAAATTTGTACTTGCGTAATACGCCCTATCCCTCTAGAAAAATGGTTACGACCTCATAACCAAACTCATACCTGCGCGAAAAGTTGAAGATACCGCTCTTTCATGGTCTCTTCGGCCTCCCATGTGGCCTCCTCTACTAGTTGGTTAGACCACAATACTTTTACCAACACCGTCTCACTACGTCTTGTCTTCCTTATCTTCCGGTCTAGGATCTCCTTGGGAGTTTCCACATCTGTTAAGGCATCATATAACTCGACCATTTCTGCCTCAGGCACATGTGACGGATCACTTATGTATTTACGCAATTGAGACACATGAAAGACATTGTGAACTCGCTCCAATGCTGGGGGAAGTACTAAACGGTAGGGCACTTCCCCCAAATCTACTCAATATCTCATAAGGCCCTATGAAATTTTGGCTGAACTTGCTTCTTTTACCAAATCTCATCACTCCTCTCATGGGTGAAACCATAAGTAAAACCTTATCTCCTACCGCAAATTCGATGTCACTTCTGTGGGATTTATCTGTATGCATCCCTTTATTTTAAGGATTATAACGAATATAAAGTGATGATAAATAGTCATAAAATGAATTACATAAATAAAATCGTAAAGGATTAAGAAATAACCTTCGGTCCTAGTTTTTATGGCCTATGAACAATATCGCAATGATATTCTCCTATCAGTTGCACCCAAGACGATATGACAAATGCCCTTTGATTTTGCTAGAATCGATCCAAAAATTAACTGATTAATTTTTAGGTTTTTGTGTTTTTCTTTTGATGAGAGGAGGCAAAAATAGCTTAGGAAAAATTAGGTTAAAAAATTCTATCCCTCATCACCCTATACAACCGAGTATATAGATGATTAGGGTAGATTTTCTTGTTTTATTTTTCGGCCCATATGCTAACCGAAATAAGAGAGATCCATTTCTCTTTTTTTTTTTCGTTTTTTACAAAAATGTATAAAATGTGTTTCTAGTGAGGATCGAACCCATAACCTCTTGGTTTGAGTACCCTTACTATTACCACTATGACACATTCAACTTGTTGATTAAATATAACCGATTACATTTAAGTACGAATTAACAGATTAATTCGTCCAAGCTAACATTACATACATTTAATTAAATATAACTTATTATATTCAATTTACGAATTGACAGTTAATTCGTCTCAACTAATATTATTTAATCTTCATTAAATAATTGTCTCATCAACACATTGACTAACTGTTTAGTCATATAAGGCATCAATGTGATTATATTTCCATAACCACATCTCTCAAACACATCCTATAGGTGTGACCTTTAGGGACCAGTTGATCACCGCCATCTGTATGATAATAACGTCAAACTTTCTAGCAAGCCAACCGTTATTAGGTAATCGTTAATCAACTGATTAAAATACAAAGTATACCCTTGTGAACCTGTAAGAGATTTACAAATGTTATCACACTAATTTGTGGAGGACACAAGCTCCAACAAACTCCCACTTGTCCTCACAAGTATATGTGCGATAACCGATTCTGATATCCTAAAATTTCTCCCACTCAATGTAAAACAATTTGCAAATCCGGATTCACAAAGGTCGTATTTTACAAGCGATCATTATCAAGAGTGGTTTCCCCGACTAGAGAGTAACTTAACTGATAAACGAATCATCATTCGAGCATGGCCATGCATTTCAGTTACAACTCCTCGAGTGGCCCTGAGAAATAACTATACCTGATAAGGGTTGGATATTTTCCTCAACTCGAATCATGCAGATGTAAGCACAGTATGAAATGACCCAGAAATAATCTACTTAGCCTCCATTTACGGCAGACCGTGAGAAAGAAACCAAAGTCACCCAAAAACTGCCTTAATCTCAAGAGACAATCGATAGTCAAAAGAATCGACTCTAGGAACACAATGGATGTCCTATCCACGACCTGGCACCGAATGTTATTAAACATTTAGGACTCCATTACGTTGTCACAAAAAGTTGTCCTACGAGGTATCGTTATAATCTCGCATCTGTGATCGATCAGTCAACCGTTTGACTTATGGCTCGTTGAACCCACCATCAATCGACTGCACAATATAATAGCCGGAGTTATCAGCTCACATTGGCGATTACGGACTAAAACAAATATAATGTAATTCAGTTCACTTTGTGGCGTTCAAAGTTGTCAGTAAAATCCACATGAAAAACAAAATATTATAATAAAACGATGAAGTTATAAGTAGTATATGAAAAAGATACCGTATCGAATTCATAATCAACTACTATAACTCAGGTACACGTTTAATTCTCATGGAAATAACGTGCCCTCTATGCTTATCATTTTTCAATGGCTCAGTAGTAGAATCTGCTACAACATCTTGTTTGGAACTATTCCAGCTAACCGCAGCACCATTAAGAGTGAAGACCATTAGTCAATACCCTATCCTTAGTCCTCTGTAGGTACTTGAGGATATTTTTAACAGCTATCCAGTGTGTTTCACCTGGATTCTTTTGGTACCGACTCGTCATACTCAATGCATATGCCACGTCTGGACGTGTGCATATCATGGCATACATGATTGATCCTATTGCAGATGCATAAGGAACACGACTCATGCGCTTAATTCCTTCAAGCGTCGTGGGTGACTGAGACTTGCTCAACTGCATCCTAGACGTCATTGGAAGGTTCCCCTTCTTGGAGTTAGTCATGCTGAACTTCTCAAGAATCTTATCCGAATAAGACTCCTGACTAAGTGATAACGTCCGTCGTGATCTATCTTGGTAGATACGGATTCCCAAAATGCGTTGTGCCTCACCAGATCTTTCATCTGGAAATGGTTCTTCAACCATCCTTTAACCGAAGATAGGAGAGGAATGTCATTCCCAATCAAGAGTATGTCATCGACATACAATATGAAGAATACAATCTTGCTCCCACTCGACTTGATATATATGCATGGTTCTTCGACCGATCGAGTGAAACCATACTCTTTTATCACCTGGTCGAAACGATGATTCCAACTCCGAGAAGCTTGCTTAAGTCCATAAATGGAATGCTTAAGCTTGCATACTTTCTTAGGATGTTCAAGATCTATGAAACCTTCGGGTTGCACCATGTACAACTCTTCCTCCAATTAACCGTTTAAGAAGGCGGTTTTCACATCCATTTGCCAAATTTCATAGTCATGAAATGCGGCAATTGCTAAGATTATCCGAATGGAACGTAGCATGACTACAGGTGCAAAAATCTCATCATAATGCATTCCGTGCACTTGAGTGAAACCTTTTGCCACTAGTCGTGCCTTATAGGTATCTGGTTGCGCATCTACAGAACGCTTTATTTTGTAAAGCCATTTGCACTGTAGAGGTTTTACCTTATTAGGTAAATCAACTAGATTCCATATGTTATTCTCATACATGGAGTCCATCTCGGATTGCATGGCTTCGAGCCATAGCTTTGAGTCGGAACAGATCATGGCACCTTTATAGGTAGCGGGTTTATTACTCTCCAGGAGTAAAACGTCATTCTCCTCGACCATACCAATGTATCTGTCCGGAGGATTAGAGACTCTACCCGACCTCCTAGGTTCCTCAGGAAAATTAACCGTATCATCAGTTGGAGGAACAACTTCCTCCATCCGTTCCTCGGTCGTTGGTTCTGGAATCTCCGACAGCTCGAAGGTTCTATTACTCGTCTTTTTCTCGAGAAATTATTTCTCTAAGAACGTCGCACTAGCCGCAACAAAAACTCGATGTTCGGTAGGCGAATAGAAGTAATGACCAAATGTTCCTTTTGGATAACCTATAAAGTATGTCTTGACCGATAGCGGGCCGAGCTTATCCTCGTGTCTCCACTTAACATAAGCCTCGCAGCCCCAAACCCGAATAAAGGACAAGTTAGGGACCGTTCCCTTCCACATTTTATATGGAGTCTTGTCGACAACTTTAGTCGGACTTCGGTTAAGTATAAGAGCAGCTGACAAAAGAGCATAACCCCATAATGAATCAGGCACTACCGTGTGACTTATCATGGAACGAACCATATCCAGTAAGGTTCGATTTCTCCGTTCGGTCACACCATTTAATTGAGGTGTTCCAGGTGGAGTTAACTGTAGTATGATTCCACAGTCTTTAAGGTGTTGATCAAACTCATTTGAAAGATATTCGCCACCCCGATCTGAACGGAGTTCTTTAACCTTTATACCCAGTTGGTTATGAACCCTGTTCTGGTATTCCTTGAATTTCTCAAAGGACTCACTTTTATGCTTCATTAAGTAGACATATCCGTATCTACTCAAATCGTCCGTGAAAGTGATAAAATATCTATAGCCATCTCTAGCGGTAATTGACATAGGTCCACAAACATCAGTATGTATGAGTCCTAATAGGTCACTAGCGCGCATTCCAACACCTTTGAATGAAATTCGAGTCATATTGCCAATGAGACATGATTCACACGTGCCATATGTAGAAAATTCGAATGCGGGAATAGTCCCATTATCGACGAGTTTCTTTACGCGTTTCTCATTTATGTGTCCTATTCGACAATGCCATAGATAGGTTTGATCTTTGTCACCAACCTTTAATTTCTTATTATTCATGTGTAATTCTTCCGTGGTTTGATCTAAGATGTAAATTCCATTCATGGAAACTGCTTGCCATAAATCATTTCATAAAAAGAAAATACAGCTATTATCCTTTATTGAAAATGCAAAACCGTCTTTAGCAAGTACGGAAACTGAAATAATGTTCTTAGATAAACTGGGTACATAGTAACAGTTATAAAAATAACTCAAAACCACTAGGGAGTTGGATTACGTATGTTCCCTTCGAGACTGCAGCAACTTGTGCTCCATTCCCGACTCGCAGGTCCACATCACCCTTTTCGAGAGGCATGATGTTCTTTAGGTCCTGCAAATAATTACACAGATGAGAACCACAACCAGTATCTAGTACCCAAGTTCCGAAACTTGCATGGTTAATCTCAATCATATGAATATAAGATGACATACCAACAGGAATGACGCGGCCTGCTTTGATGCCCTCACGGTAGACGGGACAGTTCCTCCTCCAATGTCCAGTCTTGTGACAATGGTGGCACTCTATGTCACCGCCCTTGCTCTTTGCCTTGCCCTGTGAGCCACTAGTCTCACCAGGCCCACTCTTACCATTTCCTGACTTTTTAAACTTTGGCTTACCTACAGCTAGGTCGCCATGAGCCTTGCCCTTACCTTTACTTTTATTGGAAATCATGAGAACATCCTGCTTCATACTCCCACTCAATTTCATATCCTTCTCGGTCTGTACGAGAAGGGAGTGTAGCTCATGAGGACTTTTTTTCAAGTCATTCATATAGTAGATCGCCCTGAAAAGGGCAAAACCATCATGAAGAGAATGAAGCATTCAGTCAATGACAATGCTCTCACTGATTTTGCAATCAAGAGCCTCCAGCTTCTCGACATTCTCAATCATGTGAAGAATGTGTGGGCTAACCGGTTGGCCCTTCTGGAGTTTCGCATCAAAGAAGCGACAGGTATGCTCATATGTAACGATTCTCGGTGCCTTTGAGAACTCGTTAGTGAGCGTGGTGAAAATCTTGTTTGCACCCTGACCAATGAAGCGTCTCTGCAAATTGGTTTCCATTGCAAAGATGAGTACGTTCTTTATCGCACCCGCTTCCATAACGAAGTCACTGTAAGCGAGTGACTCGTTGACTCCTGCATTGGGGCCTGGGTTTACCGGTATTGGCTCAGTTAAGCACCTGAGCTTACCGTCGCAATGGCAACATTCCGTAGTCTTTGCCTCCCGATCCGCAAAGTTGGACCCGTCATTTTTCAGACGTGTGAACTGATTCATGTTGTCCATAAAAACTTTCAGCCAGGACGCGCGATCAAGTGTGGCACTTGGCATTGGGATTTCGTTATTTCCAGCCATTTGTTGTAACAGTAAAATTAACGTGTTCTACACTGCGAAAAGAAAATTGAATAATAAGCCTATGCATTAATTTGATTTTTAAGTCTAATGCAATACTATTATAACACGAAGACTCATGCATTTATACAATTGACCTCCCTCAAGAATTATATAAATGATCCCAAGACTCAATTCTCTGTAAATTGATAAGCTAACCTTTTAGCTAATTCTACCGTTAGAATTCTTGGTCGATAAATTTCTGTAAATTCTATCTTTTACTCCATCATAATCACGAGAAATCTCCGGACTATAATGTTGAGATAAACTAAGTCAACACAACTACTTACCCAACGTAGAAGGGGTCATATTATGCCTATCGACGAAGAAGGGATTCATAGTTTTTTGCCCTTATAAAGACTAATCTCAATTTCGTTTTTAGAGGAAGATCCCATCAACTTTATTTTAATTCATTTTAAGTGAACTAATATCTAGCATGCGTGAATGAATAAACTAAGGTGATGGCTTAATAAGTATGTGACATCTGTATGTCCATGAAAACTAACATACAATCTATATGAGTCTATTTTCATGCATTTTAGTAGTAGGTGGTTTGGTTTAGGCGGAATATGATGCATTAACTAGCATGTGAATGAAAAACAATAAGAATAGTAAAACGTAAAAACAATAATAAAGTCCTAGTGTG
Organism: Silene latifolia; assembly: GCF_048544455.1. Classification (NCBI taxonomy): domain Eukaryota; kingdom Viridiplantae; phylum Streptophyta; class Magnoliopsida; order Caryophyllales; family Caryophyllaceae; genus Silene; species Silene latifolia. The sequence goes on along the minus strand of NC_133536.1, from coordinate 163,923,396 downwards.
GCCTATCCTATCAAAATGAACATAAATACAAGTTTGGAATCCATCGTTGGACCCGAGAAGCCTGTCTTGATGTTCCATCTTGATCCATGTAGCGGGAGTGAGCTCCAACCTCCATCTTTAGTCTTCTTTGAAATTACAATAAATAAAATTACATAATAAACCTATTTATTACATTCTAATTTCAAAAACCCAAAACTAAAGAAAAAAAAGGAGATTCGAGATCTCATAATTACATAAAAATTATGTTTCCTTCATTACGAAAACATAATTTGACTAAGGCCACACTAAGTATTACAAATTACAACCGATTGCAAAAATACGTAAATTAAACCATTCAAACGATTCATTCAACTAAATAAAATGCATCAACTAAAAAAATTAAACATGCAAGACATAATTCTTTAATTATGTAGATTAATTTTATCCAAACCACCCATTTAAATCATCAAATTAAGTGACAATTCCTCAATTAATCACATTAATTTCAATCTTAATTCATATTAAACTTGTAATATGAATTTAATCCGTCAAAATTTTAAACTGCTTTAAAATGATTAGGTATCCATAAATTATGAACCGCTTCACAATAATTAATTGGCCACAACAAACCCAAAAAAAAAACTTTTCTCGATTTTACAGCTAAAACCGAAAAAAAAACAAAATCTTTTTTTTTTTTTTAAATCTGTCCAGCACGTGAACAATAACAGAAACCAAATTTTTTTTTCTTTTCTCTCGGTTGGATAGACAAAACAACAAAAACATCTCGTTTTTATTTATTTCTTCTTGCGGTTTTTCTGTAAAAACCATAACAAAACAAATTTTTTTTATTCTGGCCACTGTGAACAGTAACCACGTGAACAATAACAGGAAAAAAAAATTTTCTTTTCTCGGATGCTTTTCAAATCGGCATAAACAAAAACAGCCGTAAAAAAACTTTAATCGGTTTTTCAGGAGAAACCGAAAGAAAAAAACAGATTTTTTTTTAAAGTACTGTTCATCCGTGAATAGTATCGAAAACGAAAGAAAAAAAAAATTCCACGGATAAAAAAAAACAGTCGATTATATATTTTTTTCGCAAACCCTAATTATTGTTTACAATCAATTTTATGAAAATCATCAAAATTAAAATTCGTGGCCTTGGCTCTGATACCACTTGTGGGATTTATCTGTATGCATCCCTTTATTTTAAGGATTATAACGAATATAAAGTGATGATAACTAGTCATAAAATGAATTACATAAACAAAATCGTAAAGGATTAAGAAATAACCTTCGGTCCTAGCTTTTATGGCCTATGAACAATATCGCAATGATATTCTCCTATCAGTTGCACCCAAGACGATATGAGAAATGCCTTTTGATTTTGCTAGAATCGATCCAAAAATTAACTGATTAATTTTTTTGGTTTTTGTGTTTTTCTTTTGATGAGAGGAGGCAAGAATAGCTTAGGAAAAATTAGGTTAAAAAATTCTATCCCTCATCACCCTATACAACCGAGTATATAGATGATTAGGGTAGATTTTCTTGTTTTATTTTTCGGCCCATATGCTAACCGAAATAAGAGAGATCCATTTCTCTTTTTTTTTTCGGTTTTTACAAAAATGTATAAAATGTGTTTCTAGTGAGGATCGAACCCATAACCTCTTGGTTTGAGTACCCTTACTATTACCACTATGACACATTCAACTTGTTGATTAAATATAACCGATTACATTTAAGTACGAATTAACAGATTAATTCGTCCAAGCTAACATTACATACATTTAATTAAATATAACTTATTATATTCAATTTACGAATTGACAGTTAATTCGTCTCAACTAATATTATTTAATCTTCATTAAATAATTGTCTCATCAACACATTGACTAACTGTTTAGTCATATAAGACATCAATGTGATTATATTTCCATAACCACATCTCTCAAACACATCCTATAGGTGTGACCTTTAGGGACCAGTTGATCACCGCCATCTGTATGATAATAACGTCAAACTTTCTAGCAAGCCAACCGTTATTAGGTAATCGTTAATGAACTGATTAAAATACAAAGTATACCCTTGTGAACCTGTAAGAGATTTACAAATGTTATCACACTAATTTGTGGAGGACACAAGCTCCAACAACTTCTTCTCAAGTCGGCATAACTCTTTTGCCTATCTTGTGCCGCCCTCATCTTCTCTCAGATTATATGGACTTGGTCAATTATGTCTTGGATCATTTGAGGTCCCAACAAGACGGCTTCGATACTATCATCCCAACATATTGGATTCGACACTTCCTCGCATATAAGGCTTCAAAAGGCGCCATGCCAATGTTAGCATGTTAGCTATTATTGTAAGAAAATTCGATCAAATGTAACATATCTTCCCAAGAGCCCCCAAATTCCAAGATGCAAGCTCTCAACATGTCTTCTAAGGTTTGAATGGTTCTCTCCATTTGTCCATCTGTTACCGGGTGGAAAGCCGTACTCATTTTCAATTAAGTACCTAAACAACTTTGAAGCTCTTGCCAAAACCTTGAAATGAACCGCAAATCACGGTCCGACATAATATCTTTCAGAAATCCATAAAGCTTGACCACATACTTGCAATAGGCGCTTGCTAACTCCACCTTGCTCCACGTGTCTTTTATTACAATTAAATGAGCCAATTTGGTTAACCTATTTACAATGACCTAAATCATGTTGTTCCCGTTTTGAGTCCTTGGTAACCCCACTATGAATTTCATAAATATTGATTCCCACTTCCATTACGGCACATCTAGTGGTTGAACTTTCCCTTGTGGTCTCTTGTTTTCTCCTTTTACTCTTTGGCAAGTCAAACATCTTTCCACGAATTCTGCCACTTGGCTCTTCATGTTTGACCACCAAAATGTCTTCTTAAGGTCCTTGTACAACTTATCACCACCAGGGTGTACTGAGTAAGGTGTGTTATGGGATTCATTCATGATCTTTTTCTTAAGCTCTTCATCATTTGGTATGCACCACCTCCCTTTGAATCTAAGGCTTCCGTCCCCATGCAACTCAAACCTTGAGGTTTCACCTCTCTTTAACACTCCTTTCCACTCTTGGATCTTGACATCACTTGCTTGATTCTTCCGAATTTCATCGTACAACTTGGGTTCTAAAGTTAAGTCTCCAATTGCCTCCTCTTTTCGTATCACATGAATACCCATCTTCTTTATTTCTTCCTTCAATCTTAGCATGGACAAGGCGGTACACAAGGAGTGCACCGAATTCCTACTCAAGGCATCGGCCACCACGTTAGGTTTCCCTTCCTGGTATACTATTTCCATGTCATAATCCCCAATGATCTCAATTAATCTTCTTTGTCTTATGTTCAACTCCTTTTGGGTGTAGATTTATTTTAAACTCTTGTGATTGGAAAACACCTTAAAGGTCGCCTCATATAAGTAGTGCCTCCAAATCTTCAAGGCAAATACAAGGGTTCCTAACTCTAGATCATGTGTTGGATAATTCTCTTCACAGGGCTTCAATTGTCCCGATGCATAAGTAATTACCCTACCATTTTTCATTAGTGCACATCCCAAACCATTCTTTGAAACATCGGTATACACGAAATTTTCACCCTCTTCCGGCAAAGCTATCACTAGGGCCGTGGTTAGGTGCTCCTTTAGGGTCAAGAAGGCCGTCTCACAACTTCCGTCCCACTTGAAACGGATTTCTTTCCTCATCAAGGATGTCAAAGGCCTAGCGATCTTAGAGAAGTCTTTCACAAATCGTCGATAATACCTGACTAGACCTAGGAAACTTCGGATTTCCGGCACATTCTTGGGTGCTACCCACTTTGACACAACTTCAATCTTTGTAGAATCCACGACAACTACTTCCTTTGATATCACATGGCCTAGGAAAGCTACCTCCTCCAACGAAAACTCACACTTACTAAGCTTTGCATAAAGTTGATGCTCCCTTAAAGTTTGTAACACGATTCTCAAGTGCTCTTCATGCTCCTCTTTGGTCGTTTTATTGGTAGAATGTGAATATATATTAAGAATAAAGGGACAACCACCATTACAAGAATTCATCATTTTTGGTTACATCACATATACACAAAAGCACATGACTAAGCTGATGTAACACCTTCAAAATAATAGGGTAGCCTGATATTTAGTTGGCCACTTCCTACTCAGGAACCGCGTATGAATAGCCTGTTGGACTTCCTTCATCATCAGTGTAGGGGATTTCACCAAATGATCAACTCTGCTGATGTTCCTGGTGTTCTAGATCTGATACAGTACAACAGCCATAACTGCAAATATAATATGTTTTTTCAACAAAGACTTGCATCTCCACTTAATACACCACTCCAAAATCCCCTGAGTTAGTAATTGAATGCATAGCCAATCCTTTAGAATATCCTAACATCTAAGACTTAACTCACATTGATAGAACAGGTGCATATGATCTTCATTGTGATTGTAGCAGATCTCACACTTCCCATCATTCATAACACCAAATGACAATAGCCTATCTTTAGTTAACAGTCTCTCTTTAGCAGCTAACCAGGCTATAAAGGAATTTTTAGGCACATTAAACCTATTCCAAACCAGAGGAAACCAAATCACTTTTGTTTGAGGCCCTGCAGCAACAGAATAAACTCTATTGCTATCACACCATGGATTATTTAAATAACCATGTTTGAACTGATTCTTGACACTACAAATTCTCTTCTATGTCCAACTTGAGTTTCAAGTTGGTTCATAGTCATACCAGTCCCTACCTTTCAAGTACACATGGTCAACCCATTTAATCCACAAGTGGTCACTCTTCCTTGCCAACCACCAGGTGAACTTCCCTATCATTGCCAGATTCCACAGCCCACAGTTCACAATTCCTAGTCCCCCATATTTTTTCGCTGTACAAAAAAATTCCCAAGCAACAGAAGGAGCCCTCCCATATTGCTCATTCCCAGACCATAGATAATTTCTACAAATTGTAGTGATCATATCAATGACTGTGATAGGAATCACAAAGATTCTTGACCAGAACACATGCAGTTGGGTAAGAACAGCTTGGACCAATACTAGCCTCCCTGAATAGCTGAGTTTTTTTGCACCTAAACCTCTAAGCTTGCCCACAAGTCTCTCCACAAGTCTTGTGCAGTCTCCAATAGCCATTCTTTTGTAAGAAATAGGAATACCTAGATATTTAAAAATGGAACTGTCCCTCCTTAAAACCAGATATCCTCAGTACATAATCCACCTCTCCTTGGCAAATTCCATTGAAGTAGATATCAAATTTGTCAAAGTTCACTTCAAGGCCAGAAACAGAAGAGAATATGGCAAAAGCCCTTAAAAGGGTCTTAATAGATACTATATCTCCCCTACAGAACATAAGAAGGTCATCTACAAAACACAGATGACTAAGCTTCATAGGCTTGCAGAGAGGATGATAGTTGAAGTCCAAATTCTCAGTCACAACACTTAACACTCTGCTCCATACATATAGTAAACAACAAGGGAGACATGAGTTCTCCTTGTCTAATACCTCTCTTCCCTTGAAAGTATCCAAAGCTGGACCCATTTATAGACAAAGTGAATTAAGGTGAAGAAACACACACCATGATCCACTTAATCAACTTCTCAGAAAACTTTAAAGCACACAACATCTGTTCAATAAATTGCCACTCTATGGAATCATATGCTTTTTTAAGATCTGTCTGCATTATACATCTAAGAGAACATGATTTCCTATTGTACAATCTCACTAAGTCCTGACAGATTAAAATGTTATCTACTATCTCCCTTCATTTAATGAATGCACTTTGATTTGCACTAATTATCTCAGGCAAGATACTAGCCAGTGTATTGCACATTACTTTGGAAATGGGCTTGTAGAGGACATTGCAACAGGCTATAGGTTTAAAATCAGCAACACTAAGAGGCCTATCCTTTTTTGGAATCAAGGTCAGAGTGGTGGAATTAACCTGTTTTAGAAGCTTGCCATTATCAAAGAATTCTTTAACAGCCTTAATAATATCCTTACCCACTATACTTTAAGCATCTTTGTAGAATTGAGAGGTATATCCATCAGGTCCTGGGGACTTATTAGGAGGAATGGAAAAAAGTGCTTCATGAATCTCAGTTTCCGTCACCTCTTTAATCAATTTAGCATCATGCATCTCTGTTATAATCTTCCCCTTCCTCACTGTTTGGAAATGAACATCACCCAGCCCGCATCTCCTCTTTGGTCTTGGAGTAGACCAATATATCGTCTATGAACACAAATACGAATTTGTCCAAGTATGGACTAAACACCCTATTCATGAGGTCCATGAACACGGCTGGGGCTGTAACAACCCGGATTATAAAACAAAGGAAAAACGTATATAAAGTAAATATCAGAGTACGATACTGACAAAAGGGTCAAGGTGGCGGAAACACCTGACCAATCCGGTTTGCTACTAAATCCAAAACAACTAATACATTATTCAAAAGGTTCTCATAACATGAAAACAAACTCCTAATTTATTATTCATCTCGCCGCACAGTACTTCCCAGCAAGATATCATCCAAAACAGCAACTATCTGAACAACCTGAGAAGGGGGTCGACAATCAGTCGGGAGTAAATAGATGCTCTCCCAGTCATGTTTACAACAATTGAATATAATCAACAATCATTAACAATTGAAATGTAAAACCAGTAAACATGTGAGACCATCTATACTCATTAAGACCCAACGTAAAGCATCATTAAACGAAGGCATATTAAGACAATCCTTTAAAAATGATATCTCAATGAAACCACATATTACGAGACACAAACATTACCAATTAATAATAGCAACATAAGGCATAAAGCTAGCAACAAAGCATAGCGAATAGGGTGAACATCACACATCATACCGATTAGAGCATACAACCAATGCTTCCAAACAATACTTATAGGGTATAAAAAGAACACCGGCTCGAGCGTATAACTGACACTCTAACCTGTCAGAGCATATAATTGATACTCTGACTGACGGATCGAATAACTGACTCCCCGTCGGTGTGAAGTATATAACTGATACTCCACGGTACTATGTATAGCGTATCACCACTGCCTATGTGCCTAAGACCAGGCCAGACCCCTCGATGAAATAACTATACACCGAACGACACTCGAGACCCAGAGCGTATAACTGACGACACTGGCCACCCCCGAACTTAGACCAAATAAATCCCATAATGGGTGGCGTTAGTTCATTTCGTTTGGTATATAACTGATACCGCACGTCATCTATACCACTAGCAACCAAACAAATGTACAGTATAACTGACTGTACCAACATGCGTGAACAACATCACGACTTAACTCATAGGATAGTATAACTAACTACCCTACTTATCATATGAACAAGAGTAATCAACGTCAAACGAAACATAGCATTATATAATAACAACTGAACATCACATAACATATGAAACAAGTATAAACAACCAATGTTATAGTAACTTCAGCTATAACTTTAACATTAACCATTCAATGTTATAGTAATCCTAACCATAACATAAACTCTGGATGCGAGGTTATAGTAACCTCGACTATAACTTCAACATATATAACTTGAGGTTATACTTACCTCAACTATAACCTTGACACGAAACTCAAAGTTATACTAGTTCCAACCATAACCTTGAGCCATAAATCTCAGGGTACGTTAGTTCCAGCTATAACCTTATCTCGTACTTCAATGTTATAGTAGCTTCAGTCATAACTAGAGTAACTACCCAAAGTTGTATTAACTTTAGCTATAACACATGAATCATCATCGAGGTTATACTAGCTTTAGCTATAACTTGGAGAACATTCTTGGCCGCCTATCATGCCGCCACTAGGGTTTATTCGTAAACCCTAATTGCGCTCATGACACCCATGATTTAATGCATAAGTAACATATGATATATAATTAATGCATAAAAACATATACAAACATGCGAAACATATTTAATCATGATAACAAATAATCAAACATGTACCAATCACTGTTAAAAATGACATTCTTCAAGTTTCTGGATTCACTGAAGGATCTCTCCCCTTTAAGTATCTGGGAGTTCCTATCTCTGCTGGTAGGCTTTCTGTGAAGCATTGTTTTGTTCTTATTGAGAAAGTCACAACTAGGATTAGAGGTTTTGGTGCTAAAAAGTTGTCTTATGCTGGGAGGCTTACCTTGGTTTCTGCTGTGTTAAGCTCTCTGTATAATTATTGGGCATCCATCTTTATTATTCCTAAATGTGTCCTAAGGAAGGTGGATGCTATATGCAGAAATTATCTCAGGGATGGTTCTAATGAATATATCAGAACCCCCATGGTGAGTTGGGAGAAGGTGTGCTCCCCAAAGTGTGAAGGAGGATTGGGTATAAGAAATAGTATTCACTGGAATGTGGCTGCCATAAGTAAACTGGTTTGGTGGGTGTTCTCCAAACCAGATAGCTTATGGGTTTAGTGGGTTCATCATCTTTATATGAAAGGCTCAACCTGGATTAATTATACTCCTAAGAATGATACTAGTTGGTCTTGGAAGGCTATTTGCAGGGTGAAGGATAAACTGTGTTCAGCTTATGCTAGTGGACAGTGGTTACCTCAACCTGCTGGTTATACTGTTATTAGTGGTTATAACTCGATCAGGAATCCTCAGCCACAGGTTGCCTGGTCACAGTGTGTCTGGAATAATTGGTGCATACCAAAGCATAACTTTATCAATTGGCTTATTGCAAGGGAGGCCCTCATGCTTAAAGATAGATTATTCTCCTTGGGTGTCTCTCCTGATAATCAATGTGTTACCTGTTGGAATGCTCCTGAAACACATATTCATCTATTTCAGCAATGTCCTTATGCCAGGCTTGCTTTTGGACTGTTGCAGCAGAGGTTACATATCAGTCTGCCAACTTCTAATATGCTTATGTGGCTTCAGTCTAAGCCTTGGTCCAGAGTTAAGAAAAGGGTAGTGAATGCGTTTATTCAAGCTTGTCAGTATGTTATCTGGCAGCAACGTAACAAAGCAAGGATTGATGGTGTTCTTGACCGTCCAGAACTGGTGATCCAGTTTGTATTTTCGACTCTCAAATGGAGGTCTACTTATTGGCAGGAGACATCAAAGTCTTTGAATGATAGTAATTGGATCAAGTCTCTATTTTAATATGTTTAGAATGTCAACAAAATTGTAATGTATCAAACTATGTCATAGTTTGTAATAGCTTGTTTCATGCTTAATGAGAATTTTCTAACTTTTCACCAAAAAAAAAAAAACATGTACCAATCATGCAAAACAATCATTAAATCATATTAATTACATCAATTGGCATAAACACAATTAAAAGAAAACACCTAGTTACCTTATTAAGCAAATAATCCTAAAGATCGTCTTCAACGATATAAACGTCCTCTCCAGGAGTAACTTCCACGTCTTCATTGAATCATCCACGTGCCAAAGATAACGAATCTAATAAATATACTAACTATATATATAAACTATAAAAACTATAAAGCTATGCGAAAACATAAAACTTACGAAGGAGATAGATAGATCCAAGAAGTAGGATCGATCTAAGCATGAAGAATGAAGAAGAAAGGAAGAATGACACAAAACCCTAGGCGAGGGACGCGCGGCACAAGAGAGGAAGAGAAGAGAGAAATTAGGTTTAGGGTTTTGTGAGAAAAGAGAAGCAAGGGTTTGATTTCCCTTCTTATATATAGAGAAGCTCATGGGTTTATTTCAAGCTTAGGCCCAAAACTTACCCATCTACACCAAGAATCATGTGAGACCCAAAGAAAGAGCGGGTTTTCACTGTTTCGAGCCCAACGAGCCCTAACGATAAGAGACGGATATTTTCCCGGAAAATAAAATATGAAATATGGGAAAATAAAATTATAGAATTATATTATGGAAATTAGGGGTGTTACAATCCAACCCCCTAAAAAGAAGTTTCGTCCTCGAAACTTGATAAGAGAACTACCTCACTCGAAAAGATATGGATGCTTCTCTCGCATAGACGCTTCGGTTTCCCAAGTCTCTTGCTCAGACTTCTGACTCCTCCATAGAACCCGAACCAAAGGTACAACCTTATTCCTTAACCTCGTCTCCTAACGTTCCAAAATACGAACGAGTCGTTCCTCATAAGTCAGGTTAGGCTCAACCTCGATATCATCAGCCTGTAGAACATGAGAAGGATCACTGCGGTAACGACGCAAATGCGACACATGGAAAACGTCGTGAACCTTCGACAAATTCGAAGGTAAAGCCAACCTATAGGCTACCTCGCCAACTCTCTCGAGCACCTCATACGGTCCAATGTACTTAGGACTAAGCTTGCCCTTAAGCCCAAATCTCTTAACACCTTTCATCGACGAAACCTTAAGAAAAACCTTATCGCCAACCTCAAACTCAATCGGCCTACGCCCCAAGTCTGCATACGTCTTATGTCGATCCTGGGCTGCCTTAAGCTTCTCACGGATCAACCTCACTTGCTCAATCGATTCCTGAACCAACTCTGGATCAAGAACGACAACCTCACTAGAATCGTCCCAACACAAAGGACTACGACACTTTCTCCCATAAAGTGCCTCAAACGGAGCCATCTGAATACTAGCTTGGTAACTGTTGTTGTAGGAGAACTCCACAAGCGGTAAACTCTTCTCCCAACTAACTTGGAACTCCAAAGCACAAGCTCGCAACATAACCTCAAGCGTCTGAATCGTAAGTTCAGTCTGACCATCAGTTGCAGCATGAAAAGTCGTACTCATCTTAAGCTCACTACCCAAAGCAGACTGAAGCATCTTCCAAATCTGAGAACAAAACCTCGGATCGTGGTCAGAGATGATATCCTTAGAAACCCCATGAAGACGAATGATCTCACGCTGATATGCATTCGCTAGCTTTTTGAGACTCCAAGTCTCTTTCATCGAAATGAAATGCGCGACCTTAGTCAAACGATCAACCACGACCCAAATCGCGTCATTCCTCTCGACGACCTTGGCAAACCCATAACGAAATCCATCGAAATCGAATCCCATTTCCATGTGGGAATATCCAACGGTTACAGTAGACCACCAGGTCTCTGATGTTCGAACTTGACCTTCTGACAGATCAGGCAACGACTCACAAACTCAACAATCTTTTTCTTCATACCCGGCCACCAAAACCGTAGCTTCAGATCCTTATACATCTTATCACCACCAGGATGAACCGAATAGGGAGTACTATGAGCCTTTTGAGAATCTTATATTTGAAGACCTCACATCTAGGCACACACCAACGACCTTGGAATCGTAGACCATCATCAGGTCCAACGTCGAAGTCTCTGGCACGCCCTTCGCTTATAGCGACTCGAACTCCTTCTAAGTATTCATCCTCTCTTTGCTTAACTCGGATCTCATGAAGAATCTCGGGTTCAACAACCATCGCACTCAAATCTAAAGTACCAGGAAGAACTACTTCAAGGTTCATCCTCTGGAACTCTCGACTCAAGTTATCCGGCAACACCATCACCGATCTCATAGCATGGCACACCTTGCAACTCAAAGCATCGGCAACTACGTTTGCCTTACCCTCATGATATTGCAGCTCAACCTTGTAGTTGTTAAACAGCTCTAACCAACGTCTCAGTCTCATGTTAAGATCTCTCTGAGTGAAGATATACTTCAAGCTCTTATGATGCGTATAAATGTTGGAAGAGACCACATAAAGGTAGTGTCGCCACAGCTTAAGCGCAAACACCACTGCTGCTAACTCAAGATCATGAGTCGGGTAGTTTATCTCGTGAACTTTCAACTGACGGGAAGCATAAGCCACAACTTTACCCTTCTACATCAAGAGACAACCCAACCCAAACTTCGACGCATCGCAGAAAACATCGAACTCAACGGCCTCTTCTGGTAAATTCAACACAGGAGCGATAGTCAACCTCCTCTTCAACTCCTGGAAAACAGCTTCACAAGCCTCAGTCCAAATAAACTTGGATTCCTTCTTCATTAACTGAGTCATCGGTCTCGCGATCTTAGAGAATTCATGAACAAACCGACGATAGTACCCAGCTAGTCCAAGGAAACTCCGAACTTCGTTCACATTCTTTGGACTTTCCCACTCAACCACAGCTTGAATCTTCGACGGATCAATGATGAGTCATAATTATATACATATTTATGCCTCCCCTAATTACTTTTGATACGGTTTTCGTGCTAGTTTATATCATTTACATGCCTTTTATGTTAGAATGTTGATACTTCCGCCTTTTGATGTTTAATGTAGAAATGATGCATTTGAAGAGCAAAGGATTGAAATGGGCATCGCGGAGTGAGAATGAAGGGATACATGAAGCATGGCACGAGAATCCATAAGAACGAAGGAAGAGAAGTTAAGAAGAAAACACGAAGAAAAGAGCTTCTTATTACAAGTGCCTACTTTGAAGAGCCATATCTCGAGTTTTACAACATATTTTCAACTGATTCTAATTGGAGGTGAAAGCTTATCCTCTTAGCTTTCCAACGCCAAACAAATCGCTTGTTTCTGACAAGTAACGAAGAAATGGTGGCCGTTTGAAGTTCAGTGCGCGAAGCAGGAAATTGGTGCCTCGATCGAGTCAACCTTGGCTCGATCGAGGAACTTCATGCTCGATCGAGTCACTCTCGACTCGATCGAGGAACCAACCTAATCAATAAATTTCGCAATGTCGAGAGTTGGGTGTTCTTGAACTTTGGTGCCTCGATCGAGTCACTCTCGACTCGATCGAGGAACCTTCCAGTTTTACAATTCCCGCAACTTTCCTTAAGTCGGTTATGTATTGCTATAAATACCAAAACTCGTACCCTAAGTTATTTTATGCTTTATTTTCATAGGTTTAGTATAGCTACCTTAGAAAACTCTCTCAAATACTTAGTTTAGTTTAATTATTGTTCTTATTCCGGATCTAGCTATTTACGGTATTGTTCTTAATCTTTCCTCGTTAATTATTAATTCAGTTCATGCTATTATTTCTTTGTTCTTATTTATTGTCTTTGATTATGTCTTCATCAATTATTGTTGTTATTGTTATCATCATGAGTAGCTAAGTTTATTATCTAGGATGAAGGGGATCTAGGTTAATTAAAAGGGAAAATTGATTAATTGCTAGGGAAATCATATAAGTTGTCGTTTGATTGTTGTTCTTATTCTAGTTAATTGACTTAGGCCTGAGTTATTAATTAGTGTAGCGAATTAATCCTTTTACCGACCGGGTTAGAATTAATATAGGCTGCGATAATCAAATAGATTGTATCTAATTATAGCGACCGCATGTTAGAATCGATCTAAAGGGCATAATTGAGTCGACCGATCTTATGACCTTAGACAGCTTGGTAGATCTAGCAATTGATTAATAGACCCCATATAACTGACCTAGTGAACCGGAAATCCTAGACCTTTAATATTATTGTTATTTGTCTTTTAATTACTTGCAATTAGTTGTTAGCATACAAACAATCAAAACCCCCAAAATTGGTTACCTTAAGACGGATTTAAATATAAACAAACTAGATAAACACCGCCTCCCTGTGGATTCGACCCTGACTTACCGCTAGCTATCTTGTTAGTAGTAGTTTAGGTTTACTTTGATTAAGGTCAACGACTGAAACAACCTTATCAAATTTGGCGCCGTTGCCGGGGAGGCAACTATTTTTCTATTTGTTTTTGTTTAGTTTGTCTTTTGTCTCAGGGAACATCAGTTCCTTGAGACCGTTCTAATGTTTTCCATCGAGTTTCTACAGGGTGAAGATGAGAACTTCCATGATTACATGCATAGATGGAATGATTGGATTCGTTCCCATAATTACGAACCCAAAATTCCGCGGCTTACTATGTGCCTTACCATCATAAAAGGTATGAACAGACAAACCCAAGCCTACATTGACTCCATAGGTATGGAATATTTTGGTGGTAAGAATATTGAAGATGTCCTTTCTTTCTTTGAATGGCTTGCTATTGAATGCATTAAACCCACTTTATCATTTCAGTCATACATGGATGAGGGTGTGGGTGAGACCATAGAAACCGTTTTAAAGAATGAAAAGGATATTGAGGGAAACATAGAGGATGAGACCATATGCTCAGTTGATAACCCCTTCTTTGACGACAATCTAGAACCCCTCTATGACGATTTTACAGACAGTGAGTCACATGAGGAAGACTTGACAGACCTCTTAGATTACCCCTTTTGTGATGAGTCTTGGGATCCAGAGAGTGAGGATGCGCGATTCGAAGATCTTGAGGTTAAATGGGACTCATGTGACGATATGTTGACTCTTTCTTTGGATACTTCCCCTTCAGTTGTTGAATTTGATTCTAATTTTGAGTCTAGTGAGGTTCATTTTATTACATCGGTGCATAATGCATATTTTGATGTTTCTGATGTTGAAGATGATATTGATGAATACTCTACACAAGGGCCCCCTACTATGGACCCTTTAGATGCTTTGATATCTTTTGAGACATGTGCAGGTGAATCTCCCATATGGAAAGCCGAGTTGGATGCTTTAGAGGCTGAAGTATATGGGATAGAGCTTATCAACAAAGGGAATGAGAAGGCATATGAGTCAATGAATACTCCTAGCCTGGTAGAGGTAGTATATTCTTTTGCCACCGATTCTGATATTAAGAGTGGTAGACCTCCTGACCAAGAGGTAATTGTTGACGATGATTTCATGAGGATTACTGGTGTAGTGAGTGATAAATTACCTCGTATGACCTCTACTTTGTGCTTTCATACTCCATACTCTTTTGGTTGGACTAACAATTTGATGCGGTTTTGCTATAATTGTCATCAAATATTTGATATGCTGAGACGGTCTTTAACATTGATTTTATATGCTCCTGTTATATCTTGGTGCTACTTATGCTTTTGTGTAGCACATGCGCAGATTTATGATCGACTATTAAGAGCTTTGAGCTGTTTTGATTGTGCCCAATTGTGGGTAATCGATATATAAAGAAAGGAAGGGGACGGCAACCGGTGCCTCGATCGAGTGGCATGGGGCTCGATCGAGTCACCACGTTTTGGGTTTATTCATAGCCAGACGATGATAGGAATTGCGCGGATGATTATTTTCCCTTGTTTTGCAGCTGGTTTGGGGGAATTTCTTTGCTCTTACCCGGTATTCTCTTCCCTTGTACCTTCTTTGATTGTATTATCTATTTCTTTTCCATTTGTTTTGTTAGTTGTGTCCTTTAGGTTGCTGGATTTGTGTGTGATTGCTATGCTGTAGGCGTCACAATGAGGACACTGTGACATTTAGGTTTGGGGGAGGAGTTTAACTATGTTGTGTGATTTACTTTATGTTGTGTGCATTTATAAAAAAATCCATAAAAATTAAAAATTTTATAAAATACAAAAACATGTTTTTACCTTTGTTTTAGGTCGAGTCTTGGTGAATTGAATAACAATGATGTTAAATTGCATTGTTTTTGCATTTGAATCCTATATAGTTATTCATGTACATTGTTTTGACTCGTTAGCCATGAAAACAAAGCTCATAATTCAAGTCTTAACCGTATTGACATGCCTTATATTGATTAGATTTGACATAATTACGTTGGTAAACTACTTAAATTCTGAGGTCTATAGAGCTTCCAAGGCCAGAAACATCAATAAACTGGTCTTATTGTCAATTAGGCTTGAGTGTGGTTTCTCCTTGTGGAATGTGTAATATCAAATTGCATAAGTGTGACATTGATTTCTTGATACTTTTATTGCTTTCATTTGACTAAGTACATGTGGATAGGCGGTTCTTATCGTTCAAATAAGCCTTACAATTATCCTTTTGTTAGCCCGTTTGAACCCTTGTAGCCAATATTAATTACATCCTATGAGCTACAATCCAAGAATTTGCCTACCTTTTCGGGACAGTCGCAGTTGCTTGTTTATCATAATTATTTTGCTATTATGGTTGGGTTGGGACATATTGTTGTCCTGTCGGTATAGCAAAATACTTTTAGCGATTGTGTTGGAAAAAAGAAAAATATGAAGCAAAAGAAAAAAAAAAAAGAAAAAAGAAGAAAAAGAAAAAAAAAAAGAGAAAAAATCGAAAAAGAGAAAAAGAGAAAAGAAAAAGAAAAGAGATTGCTTCATTTGGTTTTGTCAAGGATCAAAAGGATGGTTGTTAGAGTCTAATGCATAATTGGAGAGTAATTTATTAGCTCTCATATGTTGTAAAGTTGAGATCATTTCTCTAAGTTGGGTGCATTTATTATCAAAGATTTGGTTTTTGTTTTGGTTAGCGCTGCGACTACCATCTTAGCTCCACATATCCATAACGTGCTTTGGCACAAACCATTTCTATCCCTTTAACCCATTTGCCACCCTTATTGTCCTTGATACATGTACTTTTGTCTACATATGTGATTGCATATTAGTTGGGGGAAATCTCTATCACATTAGATTGCATGCATGTTTCATAAGTTGAGTGAGTGTTTCTACTTCTTTCTATCTTCACATATAACTCACCCTGTATATTTATGAGTGCATGAGTGAATCCGCGAGAATCCGACTAATTTGTCTTGCAAGATCGAAAGGTATTTGGCATTTGTCTATAGTATGGTGACTGAGACTTGAGCTATGTTTTCTATTTCCCGTACCTTTGAATTTGTTTTATTGGTACACTTTAGTCATTACTTTGTTACAGATATGGATAGCTTGGGATTTGTATGTGCATTAAACATTAGCTCTGAGTCGTTTATTCGCCATTTGTATGATTGCCTTTTGTATTGCGTGATGTTTTGCTTGAGGACAAGCAAAGAGATGGTTTGGGGGAGTTTGATGAGTCATAATTATATACATATTTATGCCTCCCCTTAATTACTTTTGATACGGTTTTCGTGCTAGTTTATATCATTTACATGCCTTTTATGTTAGAATGTTGATACTTCCGCCTTTTGATGTTTAATGTAGAAATGATGCATTTGAGGAGCAAAGGATTGAAATGGGCATCGCGGAGTGAGAATGAAGGGATACATGAAGCATGGCACGAGAATCCATAAGAACGAAGGAAGAGAAGTTAAGAAGAAAACACGAAGAAAAGAGCTTCTTATTACAAGTGCCTACTTTGAAGAGCCATATCTCGAGTTTTACAACATATTTTCAACTGATTCCAATTGAAGGTGAAAGCTTATCCTCTTAGCTTTCCAACGCCATAAAAATTGCTTGTTTCTGACAAGTAACGAAGAAATGGTGGCCGTTTGAAGTTCAGTGCGCGAAGCAGGAAATTGGTGCCTCGATCGAGTCAACCTTGGCTCGATCGAGGAACTTCATTCTCGATCGAGTCACTCTCGACTCGATCGAGGAACCAACCTAATCAATAAATTTCGCAATGTCGAGAGTTGGGTGTTCTTGAACTTTGGTGCCTCGATCGAGTCACTCTCGACTCGATCGAGGAACCTTCCAGTTTTACAATTCCCGCAACTTTCCTTAAGTCGGTTATGTATTGCTATAAATACCAAAACTCGTACCCTAAGTTATTTTATGCTTTATTTTCATAGGTTTAGTATAGCTACCTTAGAAAACTCTCTCAAATACTTAGTTTAGTTTAATTATTGTTCTTATTCCGGATCTAGCTATTTACGGTATTGTTCTTAATCTTTCCTCGTTAATTATTAATTCAGTTCATGCTATTATTTCTTTGTTCTTATTTATTGTCTTTCATTATGTCTTCATCAATTATTGTTGTTATTGTTATCATCATGAGTAGCTAAGTTTATTATCTAGGATGAAGGGGATCTAGGTTAATTAAAAGGGAAAATTGATTAATTGCTAGGGAAATCATATAAGTTGTCGTTTGATTGTTGTTCTTATTCTAGTTAATTGACTTAGGCCTGAGTTATTAATTAGTGTAGCGAATTAATCCTTTCACCGACCGGGTTAGAATTAATATAGGCTGCGATAATCAAATAGATTGTATCTAATTATAGCGACCGCATGTTAGAATCGATCTAAAGGGCATAATTGAGTCGACCGATCTTATGACCTTAGACAGCTTGGTAGATCTAGCAATTGATTAATAGACCCCATATAACTGACCTAGTGAACCGGAAATCCTAGACCTTTAATATTATTGTTATTTGTCTTTTAATTACTTGCAATTAGCTGTTAGCATACAAACAATCAAAACCCCCAAAATTGGTTACCTTAAGACGGATTTAAATATAAACAAACTAGATAAACACCGCCTCCCTGTGGATTCAACCCTGACTTACCGCTAGCTATCTTGTTAGTAGTAGTTTAGGTTTACTTTGATTAAGGTCAACGACTGAAACAACCTTATCAATCAACCATAACTCCATCGCCAGATATCACATGACCCAGGAAGGTAACTTCCTTTAACCAAAACTTGCACTTTGATAACTTAGCATACCACTTCTGCTTACGCAGAGTCTCCAATATAACATGAACATGACGCTCGTGTTCAGCTTCGTCTTTCGAGTAAATCAGTATGTCGTCTATGAACACCACGACACACTTATCCAAATACTCGCTGAAAGTGCGGTTCATCTGATCCATGAAAATGGTAGGTGCATTCGTCAACCCAAACGGCATCACCACGAACTCATAGTGGCCATACATCGAACGAAAAACAGTCTTAGGAATATCCTCATTCCTAACTGGAATCTGATGGTAACCTGACCTCAAGTCGATTTTCGAGAACACACTCGCACCACGGAGCTAATCAAACAAATCCTCGATCCTCGGCAAATGATTCTTATTCTTGATAGTAACCTTGTTCAGCTCACGGTAGTCAATGCACAACCGCATACTACCATCCTTCTTCTTGACGAACAAAACAGGCGCACCCCACGGCGAAGCACTCGGTCGTATAAAACCCTTATCGACGATATCCTCAAGTTGTTTCTTAAGTTCCTGTAACTCAGCTGGTGCCATACGATAGGGAGCTTTCGAAATGGGACCGGTTCCGGGCAACAACTCAATCGAGAACTCTACATCTCGCTCAGGAGGAATACCAGGTAGACCCTCAGGGAAGACATCGGGAAACTCCTTAACCACAGGGATATCCTCTAACTTTGGCTCAACTGAAACACCCTGAACACTACATAGATAGATCTGATGACCCTTTCTACCTATGTTAACCATCTTCATAGCAGAAACCCACTTGACCGTAGGTGTAACCCTAACACCCTGATAAGAAACCCTCGAACCTGTGGGACTCTTGAGCACGATCTTCTGATCACGACATAGGAACCTAGCGTCATAGCGAGATAACCAATGCATACCTAAAATCACATCAAACTCTCCGAGTTTGAATTGGACAAGATCGGCAGGAAGGATTGCCCCTGCAATACTGGCAGGCACGACCTTGAAAATAACGGATCAAGAAACAATCTCACCCGTAGGAAGGGATATAAAGGTATGAACGGATGAAGAAGAAGAGAGTCCAACACGGACGGAAAAGGATTTGGATACGAAAGACATCGATGCACCGGTATAAAAAAGAACGAAAGCAGATAAAGAGTGAACGAGAAAGGTACCCGTAACCACATCTGGATTAGCATCTGCCTCAGCACGGCTCATAACGAACACACGACCAGTCTTCAGAGCATTAGCCTTAGGAGCATCAAACTTTGGCTTCTGGGGGCAATCGATAGCCTTGTGTTCCGGAGCTTTGCAGGTGAAACATGTGATCGGATTACCAGTGGCACAATACTTACCTGGGTGGTAAGCCTTTCCACACTTGAAGCAAACCATATCCTTCTCAGCTTGACCTTGATCACGCGGAGCATACAGACGAGCTTCGAACTTCTTCTTCTTCTGAGAAGAACTAGGCGCAACATAAGGCCTCTTTACGAACTTACTCTTCGCACTCTCCTCAGTAACGGTAGCAAGAACTGAATCATAAATGCTAAGAGCACGATCATAAGCCTGCTGGAAAGAAGTTGAAGGAATACCAGACATAGCAGTCCGGACCTTGGGAGCTAGATTCTTCTCATAGCGACGAGTCCTTGAAACCTCGTCCATAGCTACAGAAGTAACGAAACGAGATAGCTTCACGAACTTGTTAGTGTACTCCTCAACGGTCATAGAACATTGTTGTAGACGAAGGAACTCCTGCTCCTTCTGCCAACGCATATCCTCAGGATAGAACCTCTTCTTTAGAGCTTCAGAGAAAACAGCCCAACCATATCCTGGTTGAACTTCCAGACCAGCTCTAGCAAGAGCCCACCAGTTGTCGGCCTCGTCCTTCAGAGAATAGGCGGCGATATCCACCATCTGATGCTCAGGACATCCAGTAGCGAGGAACAGCTTCTCGATCTCTCGAATCCAAGCCTCCAAAGTTGTAGGATCATTCACACCATCATAAGTCGAAGGACGGTGATGAGCAAAGCGATCAAAGACGGTCGGTTGCGGATGGTTGTTGTTGTTGTTGTTGTTGTTATTGTTGTTGTTGTTGTTGTTGTTGTTGTTGTTGTTGTTGTTGTTGTTGTTGTTGTTGTTGTTGTTGTTGTTGTTGTTGTTGTTGTTGTTGTTGTTGTTGTTGTTGTTGTTGTTGTTGTTGTTGTTGTTGTTGTTGTTGTTGTTGTTGTTGTTGTTGTTGTTGTTGTTGTTGTTGTTGTTGTTGTTGTTGTTGTTGTTGTTGTTGTTGTTGTTGTTGTTGTTGTTGTTGTTGTTGTTGTTGTTGTTGTTGTTGTTGTTGTTGTTGTTGTTGTTGTTGAGGTGGTTGGTAAAACCTTCGGCCATAGATGCCAAAGCGGCCTCTAGTCTCCTGATGCGGTCAGCATCGGTCTCACCATTCGCGTTACGCACCATCTGCAAGAACGAAATCTTGTTATAAGTGGTAGAACCTAAGTACCACTCCAAATAACTACTCATACACTTTTCAAACATAAGAAAACCAACCAATCCTATTGGTTTCTACCCCATTTACTCTCACTCATTAACTAGGTCATTTATTTTAGTCATCAACTAAGCGAGAGTTGGGAGCGTGTTCGCTCTGATACCAACTGTAACAACCCGGATTTTAAAACAAAGGAAAAACTTATATAAAGTAAATATTAGAGTACGATACTGACAAAAGGGTCAAGGTGGCGGAAGCACCTGACCAATCCGGTTCGCTACTAAATCCAAAATAACTAATACATTATTCAAAAGGTTCTCATAACATGAAAACAAACTCCCAATTTATTATTCATCTCGCCGCACAGTACTTCCCAGCAAGATATCATCCAAAACAGCAACTATCTGAACAACCTGAGAAGGGGGTCGACAATCAGCCGGGAGTAAATAGATGCTCTCCCAGTCATGTTTACAACAATTGAATATAATCAACAATCATTAACAATTGAAATGTAAAATCAGTAAACATGTGAGACCATCTATACTCATGAAGACCCAACGTAAACTTATCATTAAACGAAGGCATATTAAGACAATCCTTTAAAAATGATATCTCAATGAAACCACATATTACGAGACACAAACATTACCAATTAACAATAGCAACATAAGGCATAAAGCTAGCAACAAAGCATATCAAATAGGGTGAACATCACACATCATACCGATTAGAGCATACAACCAATGCTTCCACACAATACGCATAGGGTATAAAACGAACACCGGCTCAAGCGTATAACTGACATTCTAACCTGTAAGAGCATATAACTGATACTCTGACTGACGGATCGTATAACTGACTCCCCGTCTGTGTGAAGTAAATAACTGATACTCTACGGTACTATGTATAGCGTATCACCACTGCCTATGTGCCTAAGACCTGGCCAGACCCCTCGATGCAATAACTATACACCGAACGAAACTCGGGACCCAGAGCGTATAACGGACGACTCTGGCCACCCCCGAACATAGACCAAATAAATCCCATAATAGGTGGCGTTAGTTCATTCCGTTTGGTATATAACTGATACCGCACGTCATCTATACCACTAGCCAACAAACAAATGCACAGTATAACTAACTGTACCAACATGCGTGAACAACGTCACGACTTAACTCATTGGATAGTATAACTGACTACCCTACTTATCATATGAAAAAGAGTAACCAACGTCAAACGAAACATAGCATTATATAATAACAACTGAACATCACATAACATATGAAACAAGTATAAACAACCAATGTTATAGTAACTTCAGCTATAACTTTAACATTAACAATTCAATGTTATAGTAATCCTCACCATAACATAAACTCTGGATGCAAGGTTATAGTAACCTCGACTATAACTTCAACATATATAACTTGAAGTTATACTTACCTCAACTATAACCTTGACACGAAACTCAAAGTTATACTAGTTCCAACCATAACCTTGAGCCATAAATCTCAGGGTACATTAGTTCCAGCTATAACCTTATCTCGTACTTCAATGTTATAGTAGCTTCAGCCATAACTAGAGTAACTACCTAAAGTTGTATTAACTTTAGCTATAACACATGAGTCATCCTCAAGGTTATACTAGCTTTAGCTATAACTTTGGAGAGCACTCTTGGCCGCCTATCATGCCGCCACTAGGGTTTATTCGTAAACCCTAATTGCGCTCATGACACCCATAATTTAATGCATAAGCAACATATGATATATAATTAATGCATAAAAACATATACAAACATGCGAAACATATTTAATCATGATAACAAATAATCAAACATGTAGCAATCATGCAAAACAATCATTAAATCATACTAATTACATCAATTGGCATAAACACAATTAAAAGAAAACACCTAGTTACCTTATTAAGCAAATAATCCTAATGATGGTCTTCAACGATATAAACGTCCTCTCGAGGAGCATCTTCCACGCCTTCATTGAATCATCCACGTGCCAAAGATAACGAATCTAATAAATATACTAACTATATATATATATATATATATATATATATATATATATATATAAACTATAAAAACTATAAAGTTATGCGAAAACATAAAACTTACGAAGGAGATAGATAGATCCAAGAAGTGGGATCGATCTAAGAACGAAGAACGATGAAGAACGAAGAAGAAAGGAAGAAAGACACAAAACCCTAGGCGAGGGACGCGCGTCACAAGAGAGGAAGAGAGGAGAGAAATTAGGTTTACGGTTTTGTGAGAAAAGAGAAGCAAGGGTTTGATTTCCCTTCTTATATATAGAGAAGATCATGGGTTTATTTCAAGCTTAGGCCCAAAACTTACCCATCTACACCATGAATCACGTGAGACCCAAAGAAAGAGCGAGTCTTCACCGTTTTCGAGCCCAACGAGCCCAAAAGATAAGAGACGGATATTTTCCTGGAAAATAAAATATTAAATATGGGAAAATAAAATTATAGAATTATATTATGGAAATTAGGGGTGTTACAGGGGCATTTGTCAATCCGAACGACATCACTACGAACTCATAATGCCCATATCTTGATCTAAAGGGGTTTTTGGAATGTCCTCATTCTTAATCTTCAATTGGTGGTAGCCTGACCTCAAGTCAATATTTGAAAACACACCGGCTCCATTAAGTTGATCAAATAGATCATCGATTCTTGGTAATGGATAATTTTTCTTGACGGTAACACTAATCAACTCCCGATAGTCGATACACAGCCTCATAGTTCCGTCCTTCTTCTTCACAAATAGAACCGGTGCTCGCCATGGTGAGACACTAGGTCTAATATACCCCTTACCCGCCAATTTATAAAGTTGCTTCTTTAATTCTTATAACTCCTTTGGACCCATCCGGTATGAGGCCTTAGAGATTGGTCCTGCCCCCGGTTTCAAGTCCACCCCAAACTCTACTTCCCTTGGTGGAGGTAATCCGGGGAATTCCTTCGGAAATACATCCTCGAATTCTCCCACTACTTGTATTTCTTGAGCTTGCAGTCTTTCCATACTAGTGTCCCACACATGACAGAAAAGCATAGGAAAACCCTTTTTCAAACACGTCTTTAAGGTCATCACCGAAATGATTTTCACCTTGGGCTTGACCAAATAACCCATGTACGACACCTTAGTACTCTTGGGTCCTCTCATTTCCTTTAGATGACAATCTATATTGGCTTTGTGCTTACTTAGCCAATCTATTCCTAATATTACTTCGAACCCCTCAAAAGGAAATTCAAAAACATTTACTGGAATTTTTTTTTCATGTACTAAGACCGGCAGCTCTTTATACACCTTTGAACACATAATAGACTCTCCAGTAGGTAAGGACACATCATCGTTTGCTAACTCACCCTCTCCCAAATCTAGGGTTGACACACGACTCTTAGACACGAAAGAATGGGTGGCTCCCGAGTCAAATAAAACAAAACAAGGATGAGAATTAACAAGAAATGTACCGCAGACAAGATGAGCATTCTCTTCGATGCTTTCTTTATCCATAGCAAAGAGCTTGCCACTAGCCTTGGGCTCTCATTGCACCGTACTTACTGAGTTGATCGGCCTAACCCCTGAAGTGTTACCTCCAATAAAGCTTATCGCCCTTGATGGTACTCCCCTATTGAAGTTCCCACTGTAATACCCGCCCTAATTAAGGACCTCTTGACCGACCATTTGACCAGAGGAGACCGTAGGAGGGATATGTGAGAGGATAAAGGACTTACACAATTGTTTACTCGACTTAGTAGATACTACTTGATGTGACCATAATTAGCGTACATTTAGTCCCCGAATTAGCCTTGTTCCCATGCTTTTTAGTGCATATTTGGGTCATTTATTGTCTTTAGTTCTTTGTTTTGCATATTCTTTGAGGTTTTGTGTCCTTGGTAGAAAAGAAGTGCAAACCTTGCATTTTCATGGCAAAATGAGACTAAATTGATTAAATCCAATGACCAAGCATCAAGGAGAGACAAGATTAGAAGGCCTTTGTACATATTATAGTAGTTGGGCAATGATGAGGAAAGATCCTTGCATCCCCAAGGAAATCCCCAAGGATTTTATGAAGAAAAGGGAAGAAAAGAAGAAGAAACACGGCTGAGCAGCAATCCGCCCGTCTTCCCCTGAAGACGCCCGTCCCCAGGACCACAATCCGTGCGTCTTCTATCAAAGACGCCTGGGCAGCAGCACCTAGAAGACGCCCGTTTTCTCTCAAAGACGCCCGGGCAGAGACTCCTGAATCCGGCCGTACCGTGCCTAAGACGCACGGATTCCAAGACAGCGCAAATCCGTTTCTTCAAGCTTCAAGAAAGATGCCCTTCCTTCAGAAAATACCGGCGTTTCCCTAAGTAGGGACTTAATCGTCATTTAAGCCCTTAGTTAACCCTAATGCATCCACCTAATTTCCACTATAAATACCCCATTAGTCTAATTAGAAGAGCATGTTCTTCTTATCAATTCTTAGAGTAGTTAATATCAATGAAATCTCTCTTTAGTTTTGTAATCAACAATTAATCAAGTTTTAATACAAGTTTTATTTCCTTAATCTCTCTTTTGTTCATCCTTTATTTTGGGTAATTGAAGATTATTTGGGTTATTATTGGGAGATTGACAACCTCTCAATCAAGCATCAAGTACTTCTATTATTCTTTGCTTTATTATTGGAATCATTAGTAGGTATAATTCTCTTAATCCCTTTTTAAATATTGCTAATTACTTTCATTTGTTCATCATGTTTCACTTTGTTGGTATGATTGACAACCTTGCTAGCATGTTCAACATGATAATGAGTGAGTAGTTCCATAGCTAGGGTTAATGGGTAATTAGAGGAAACCAACATGGGGAATAATTCATGCTTAAATTAATATGCTTTCATGGTTTATTTGCTTGCTTGTTTTGATCTCAACTCATGCACATGTTATGTTTGATGAAATGTGAGCCTATGAATCCTTGCATTTTTTACCCATCACCTATCTTTTCAATGAGACTTGTAAGACATAAACCAACTCGAGTCTCATTAGACCATGCATGTTGTTGAGTAGGGAAGACTAAGTCGACTTGTAGGTGTTGTACAATCTAATCGATTCGGCTCTGAGACCCAAACTTTCCTAGGATTGTATTATATAACCCAACTCAATCCATCACAACAATAATTGCTTGCTTATAATTTGAGAACATGTTTGTATGATCAATTCCCATGAATCCCCTATGACCCCATGACACCCTAGTGCTTTTTATCAACTGTTTACAACCTTTTCAATTCATCTTGCTTATTTACTTTCATTGCTATTTAGTTTAGTGACCTTCTACATCAACCCAAATTGTGACACCCCTAAGACACCACTAGTCTCAATAGAAATCTCATCTCAATTCCCGTCCCTTGGGATCCGACCTTTACTTGCCTCTTTACTAATTGTAGAGTGTTTGTGAAGTTATAAATTGTGTTTTGGTCTAGGTGCTTCCAACGACAATTGTTCCGAAAAATAGAATATAGCTCCGAATACCGACCAAAAATGGCGCCGTTGCCGGGGACGGTGTTATCTTGATTTAGATTTTCTTATATTGTTATTAGTTGTGTCTTTCTTTGCCTTGAGTAAGTAAAACTCCTCAAGGTTTGTTCTATTGTTTTCGAGTTGTTTGATATTTTGCATGTCTAGAAGGTCACAAGGTGATTTGTTACCTTTTGATCGTGAAATTGAAAGAACTTTGACAACCAATAGAAGACTTGCTAGGAGAAATTTGAGAGGTATTAGTGAGGTTGTAGATATTCAATCAACTATTGAGTTCATCAACCCTTTTGCAAGAGAAGGTGAGGAGAACCCAACACAAAATACAACACAAAATCAACCCACAATGCCTAAGTTTTCGTCACATTCCGTACCCACCGAGGAGAACCTACCCAATGGTACTCCCACACCACAACATCTAACCGGAAATTTCATTGCCAAATCCGCATTTATCCAATTAGTCGAAAGGAGCCAATTTGGGGGGATGCCTAGTGAAGACCCTCATTCTCATATGGAGACCTTTTGTGACTATTGTGATGCAATTTCTCAAACCGGTGTAACTCAAGACCAAATTCGATGGGTCCTATTTCCTTTTTCTCTAATTGGCACCGCGAAACAATGGTTGAAGGGCCTTGATAAGGCCACTCTCGGAATTGATTCTTGGAAAATGTTGGCTCTAGCTTTCTACAAAAAATTCTACCCACCGGAAAAGACTAACATGGTAAGAGCTCAAATTACGGGTTTTAAGCAAAGGGATGAAGAATCTTTGTATGAAGCTTGGGAGCGGTTCAAAGGAATTTGTCGCTCATATCCTCACCATGGACTTAGCGAGTGGTTCTTGGTACAACAATTTTGGAACGGTCTATATGAAGATTCAAGGAACATTCTCAACATTAGATCAAATGGAATGTTCACCGAAGTTGATGACAATCAAACTTGGAACAAAATTGAGGAAATGGCGGTCCATAACTCACAATATAGTAGACCTCACAAGGCTACTAGAGGAGGAAAGCATGAAGTGGACTCCGTTACTCAATTGGGTGCTCAACTTAGTGCTCACATTGACACAATCAATTTGAAGTTTTAAAAAGCTATGGCTAGACTTGAAGAAGCCTCGAAATCACCAAAGCATCATGTTAATGCCATGACGGCATCCTCATCAATCCCAAGTGGGATATGTCAGAATTGTGGAACTTTGGGACATGACTCAAGTGAATGTAGGGGTACAAATGAACAAGTGAATGCTTTCCAAGCATACAAGAGTGGTACCCCTTATTCTAACTATTACAATGAAAACACCAAATTCCATCCAAATCTCTCATACAAAAGCCAAAATGTTCAAAACCCTCAAACAACATACACCCCACCTCCCATGAGAAACCAAAATCAAAGACCCTTTTACAACCAAAACCAAGGTTACCAAAATCAAAATCCATACAATCAACAAAATGACCAAGGTTTTGATGTTCAAAAAGCGGTCCTTCAAATGCAAATAAATCAACAAGAATTTTTCACTCAAATGCAAAAAGATAGTTAAGCAAAGGAAACCACCATCAACAACATCCTAGCTCACACCAAAATGTTGGAAACTCAATTAACTCAACTAGCATCTTCAAGCTCACAAAGACAAAAGGGGCAATTACCAGCTCAAAGTAATTCCCCAAGACATGAAATGGTTAGTGCCATTCACTTGAGAAGTGGTACATGGTATGAAGCACCGAAGAAACAAGTTGAGGATGAAGTTGTGGAAGCTAGTGATAAGCAAAAAATTGTGCAAAACTCCAAAGATGGAGAATCATCAAAGGAAGAAATTTCAAAGAAAAATGAAGACAAGGTCAAGGAGAAGGAGCCCATTGTGATTAGACTTCCTTTTCCAAGTCGTCAAGCCAAGCCCAAATTTGATGACCAACTTGGAAAGTTTATGGAAATTGTGAAGAATTTAGAAGTCTCAATTCCTTTCACGGAATTAATCAATCACGTGCCGGCCTATGCGAAATACATGAAAGACATACTCACAAAGAAGAAGTCGATCCGGAAGCTTGAGACTATCGCCTTCACTAAGGTGAGTAGTGTAATACTTCAAGGGAGTTCACCTCCAAAACTCAAGGATCCGGGAAGCTTCTCAATACCGTGTACCATTGGCGACACCACGATCAACAAAGCCTTATGTGATCTAAGGGCTAGTGTGAGTGTTATGCCGTACTCGGTGAGTAAAAGGTTAGGGATGGGAGAGCTTAAATGCACCAATATCACACTCCAAATGGCCGATAGATCGACGAAGACACCGTTAGGGATATGGGAAGATGTTCCCGTACGAATTGGGAAATTTTTCATCCCAGTGGACTTTGTCATTGTTGATATGGAAGAAGATTCCAACATTCCAATCATTCTAGGAAGACCTTTCTTACACACCGCGGGTGCGGTGATTGATGTGAAACATGGAGAGCTCACTCTAGGAGTGGGAGATGAGAGTATAACTTTCAATCTTGACAAGACTATGAGAGCTCCCCATTTACATGAACCATGTTTTATGATCGATCATTATAGCCGGAAGGATGATAGGAAGAAGTCGGAACTCCAATGGAACAAGAAAATTGAAGATGCTCCATTCAAAGAGCAAGTGAATTGTAACAAAGAGAGCTTGCAAAGCTCACCAAAGTCAAGCAATGAAGAAGATGGCCTCATTGGCCAAAACAAGATAATGGGAGAGTTGTCTCTATAAACTCAAGAGATCTTTAGTGATCAAGTACATGAAGTTTGTGGTCTTTGGGACGATGATTTTGAAGGGATTTTCAATCTCTACATTGGTAATGCTATCGATCAAGACAGACAACAAGGGCAAAGATCTATTGAAGAACTTTATCACGACAATGAACAAGCTTTTGATTACTTTTTCAAGGTGTTGAGCAACATCAACAACACCTTGGACATGCCCCCTTGACATCTCATCAAGAATGAGAGTTTGGTGGAGTCTTCCCTAAACCACCATTTGTAAATATTTCTAACTCCCTAACTCGCATTTTAATTCTTAATTTGCATTTTTGTCAATTTTGGATTTTTTATACTTTGATCAAGATAATCATCATGTTTGAGAGAAGTGAGGGATGGACTAATAATTTCAATTAATGTGTAGTGCTTTAGCTTAGTGTGGGGATAGCAATTGCCTAGGCTATTCATGCCTTAGTAGTGCCCCCACAATGAAGAACACGAGATTTTGAAGAATGAAAAATGACAAGGGATATGCAAGGTACACGGATGGAACTGAATCCGGGTAAAAGGGATAAAACCCGAGCGGTTTCAAGAGAATCCGCCCGTCTTCAGACAATCCGGGTATACTGGGCAGAAGACGCCCGTCCTTCATGAGCTGAATTCTTGAAATTTTGGGACTGTTAACGAATCCGGGCGTCCTGCAAAGAATCCGCCCGTCTTTAGAAAGCCGCCCGTCCTGTGTTTTCAAATCCGCCCGTGTTTGCTAGAATCCGCCCGTCTTTAGGCGAGAATTTCCCAACCCAGAACAAGCAGAATCCGGGCGTCCCGAAGGAAAGCCGCCCGTCTTCCCCCTGCATTTCAAATTTTTCGGGTTTATTATAAACCCCATCCCACATTCATTTCCTCATTCCTTCATTCAAAACACTACCCATAAACCCCATAACTCCAAAACCCTCATCCTCTCCATTACAAAAACAAGATTCCTCAACAACATTCACCAAAATCAAATCAAAACATCCTTTAACAACAAATTAATCACTCCTCTTTCAACAACAATCAAAACCAAGCACAAAATCTTCAACCTTTGAGTCAATTTTTGAATTTATAAAGGCAAAGCCTTTCATATTTAAATCGATTTGGGTGCACTAGAAATTGAAGATTTTTGATCTTTTATTGGTTTATTCATCAATGGCAAAGACAAAGGGAGAAACAAAAGCAGCAATGGCAAAGGCACTCTCATCAAGACAAAAGAGTCTTCAAGCAAAGAAAGCATTGGCTATGGTGGTAGCTAGCCCAAACTTGGAGGTGCAACAACAACAACCTACCATGGAAGCAACAACATCTACTACTCCGGAAATTGCTCAACTTTCGAATTATCCGGAGGTAATTTTCATTTCCAAATCCCATAGGGACACTTTTGCCAAGTTTGCTAGTAAATCATTTCTTTCTACCAAGTTTATT
Organism: Silene latifolia; assembly: GCF_048544455.1. NCBI lineage: Eukaryota > Viridiplantae > Streptophyta > Magnoliopsida > Caryophyllales > Caryophyllaceae > Silene > Silene latifolia. Next base: position 163,892,865 of record NC_133536.1, on the reverse strand, counting down.
TGTGAAGATGCCTTAGATAAGTTGGGTGTCCTTGAGCAAACTAGAGCCTTCTTTAAAGCCATGGGGTTGGAGAAATTGTTTACAACAAAAGAATTGACAAACCCCACCCTTACCTTAGAATTTTTGAGTTCTTTGAAAGTTAACAAGGTTGAGACTATGGAAACCATCGAGTTTCGCTTAGCTAATGTTAGTAGGCGCATCTCCTTTGAGGAAATGGGTAAAGCTTTGGGTCTTAGTGATTCACCGAGTTATTTCAAGAATGTTGGCAAATATGACCCCGAACCTCTTTGGGAGGCGATTTCCGGAAGAAAATTTGAGAGCTTTCATGTTAGTCGCGCTCTATTAGTCCACCATCCGGGCATTAGAGTGTGGCACAAGGTTGTAGGAAACACCATCATTGCAAGAAAAGATACCAACCATTTCACCAAACTCGATTTTGTTCTTCTTGAGTCGGCCTTAAACATTGGAAAGGAATTCACCAAGCCTTTCAACTCTCTAAGACTTTTGGTGGATAGATGGCTAAATGTTGATTGTGGGAAGCAAGGCACTACCGTCATTGTGAATGGAGGTCTAGTCACTCTTTTGGCTAAATACTTTGATCCTAACTTCAACAAGGATAGCAAGTATGAGACAAACAAGGGTGGTCATCTCATTGATATTGATACTATGATAAACAAGTACAAGTGGGTCTCTCATAACCCTCTTGACACCAAGTATGGGTGGCTCACTAGCGAGGCTAGATCTTTTACTTTGCCTTCGAAGATTTGTCGTTTAAGTGTCCACCGGACCAACTATCTCCTTCCCCTTTCAAAAGAGGCCGAGTACATCATCAAACAACAAAAGGGTGAAATTGAAATGCCCTCCTCTTCCATTGTCACACCACCCTATCCTTTCAAGTACCAAGAGTTCAAGCCCGAAGGTGTTGAAGCAAGCAAAGATTATGTGACTTTTCTTATGCAAGAGATGCACAAGCAAGCCTTCAAGGACCGGGAAGATGCTTACTTAGCCCAATATCCACCCCTCCTTCACTTAGCTAGGCAAGGACTACTTGACCCTTCATGTCCTTTGCCTAGTTGGGCAGATAGGGAGGTCTTCTTTCCGAGTGTATCTAGGGGTATTCCGGGTGATGATGAGGTTGTTGGTGATGCGGTTGATGCGGTTGTTGATGATAACATTGATGAAGAAGCTAGTGAAGAAGGAGAAGAGGATGATGAACAAAGTGAACAAGAAAGTGAAAAGGGAAGTGGTGATAAGTCCACTTCTAGTGAGGAAGATGATGATAGTATGATGGAAGATTAGCAAACTATGGAGGCTCCTACCCTCTTGAGGTTTGTCTACTTCTCTCTTTGTTGTATTTTATTAATCTTGATCATTGTTGGAGTAGTCCTAGCACCATAGAGGACTAACACCTCGGCCCCATTGAGGTGTTCTCATTTTATTGTTCCCACTTTTAAAAATCCAAAATGACAAATTTAGTTTCATGCATTGCATAGTGTGTGCATGAACTACACCCAACCTTAGGACATTAGCAATAATGTCTAACTCAGTTTAGGGAAGTACTTACATACACAACGGGAGGTAATCTAAATTATCCTCTCCGTCATAAACAAAAATCATGCATCATGTAGTGTAGATTAGTGTAGCTTGCATTTAGTGTAGAAATCATGCATCATGTTTGCATAATTTCCCATCATTTTGGCCATTGAGGACAATGCCCATATTAGTGTGGGGATGGGGAATTCTAATCTAACTTTTATTCAAATATCCAAAAAAAAAAAAATTGAAAATTTTCGAAAAAACCATAAAAATCGGAAAATTGAAAAACCAAAAACATGTTTTTTTCCTTTGTAGTGTAGTCATGTATATATTATTGTATATATTGTGTTTGTTCTACCCTTGTTCACATTTATCGACTACGCCACATCCGAGACATGAGGATATTGAAGACCGCATGGTATGATCTTTCCAATCTCCTTTTTCCGCTTTATGTTAATGACTATGTGGCTTTATTTTGATTGATGCGGTATAACAATGTGAACTTAGGACTTGCATTTAGTTTATATGTCATATTAGTTGGTAGAATCACTCACATTAGGATGTATATAATAGTTGCATCATGGCATTTAGTTGCATTTAGATAAAATATTTTGAAAAAGTGCCTAATTGAGAACTTTGACAAGAGCAACTAAGCCATTACAAATACTTTTTCAACATAAGACTTCGCCTACTAGAATGGTTGTAAAACACCCTAGATAGTGTCATACTAGTGTCTTTTGACCCATGACCCAAAGCATAGTCAAGGGTTTGCATGTGAGTCACCTATCCAACCCCGTGATGCTATGTGGACTTGGTTAACTTGTCTAGGTGACCTTGATTGACCTTGTGGTACGGCAACCCAAATATACTTTCTATCAATAAGTTTGAAGTGCTCATTTCAAAGATTTTGTATGTGGAAATATTTTATTGCCAAGGAAACCTCAAATGTCATGAAATGTTGAAATATTGAGAATTCTAGTTGTTTTGATGGAGGCGTACCACTTTGATGTGCTTTGGAGAGGGATCCATTGAATTGGGCCTCCACACGATTGTGAATTCAACCGCCCAGAGACAGAGTGACTATCACCCCGAAAAGCTATTGTCTAGAGGTTAACCGGTTGCCTAATAAGCGATTGGCGAAAGCAAAGGACATTAGCACGGAAGGGACAAACCCCATCTCTAAATTTTGAAATGTGAAAGTTGAATGAGGTCAAATTTTGAATGCTAGTCATATCCACCCTTGTTTATAACGATTTAAGCATTTCATTCCCAAAAAGCCTTTTTGTCAAGCCACTTTGTCGAGTTTGGGACGATCCATGACCTTTACTTTTGTAGAGAACTCGAGACTTGTTATGTCATATGCTACTAGCATCATGGGGATCATCATTCCATAACCATCCGATTGCTCTTGACGATAGTATTTGGAAATTGAGGACGAAAGTAGTCTAGTTTAACACCATTTGGAGGTGATTTAGTGCCATCCTCTTAGCCTTAGTAATTTGTTGAACTAGTATTTGTGACGGAATATATGCTCTTAAATTTGTTCTCTTTTGGTTGCCTCCTCCACTTGATGAGGAAGTGGCTATTCCTTTTGTAGATGCATCCATTATTTGATTTTGTGTGCTTAATGTTTGGATGTGTCGCCATTTTGGCAAGACCGACCTTGCCTTGCAAGAAGGCATCCTACCTCATGGTTGTCCTGTTGTGAGTTGAAGGGGCGGAGTGAGACCCGCTAATTGTCTCATGTCGGCTATGCTATTAGGTTAGTTTAAATAATGGTCCTAGTCTTTGTCACCTCTTTACTCGGGACGAGCAAAGGTTCGGTTTGGGGATATTTGATGTGACCATAATTAGCGCACATTTAGTCCCCGAATTAGCCTTGTTCCCATGCTTTTTAGTGCATATTTGTGTCATTTATTTTCTTTAGTTCTTTGTTTTGCATATTCTTTGAGGTTTTGTGTCCTTGGTAGGAAAGGAGTGCAAACCTTGCATTTTCATGGCAAAATGAGACTAAATTGATTAAATCCAATGACCAAGCATCAAGGAGAGACAAGATTAGAAGGCCTTTGTACATATTATAGTAGTTGGGCAATGATGAGGAAAGATCCTTGCATCCCCAAGGAAATCCCCAAGGATTTTATGAAGAAAAGGGAAGAAAAAAAGAAGAAACACGGCTGAGCAGCAATCCGCCCATCTTCCCCTGAAGACGCCCGTCCCCAGGACCACAATCCGTGCGTCTTCTATCAAAGACGCCCGGGAAGCAGCACCTAGAAGACGCCCGTTTTCTCTCAAAGACGCCCGGGCAGAGACTCCGGAATCCGGCCGTCCCGTGCCTAAGACGCACGGATTCCAAGACAGCGCAAATCCGTTTCTTCAAGCTTCAAGAAAGATGCCCTTCCTTCAGAAAATACCGGCGTTTCCCTAAGTAGGGACTTAATCGTCATTTAAGCCCTTAGTTAACCCTAATGCATTCACCTAATTTCCACTATAAATACCCCATTAGTCTAATTAGAAGAGCATGTTCTTCTTATCAATACTTAGAGTAGTTAATATCAATGAAATCTCTCTTTAGTCTTGTAATCAACAATTAATCAAGTTTTAATACAAGTTTTATTTCCTTAATCTCTCTTTTGTTCATCCTTTATTTTGGGTAATTGAAGATTATTTGGGTTATTATTGGGAGATTGACAACCTCTCAATCAAGCATCAAGTACTTCTATTATTCTTTGCTTTATTATTGGAATCATTAGTAGGTATAATTCTCTTAATCCTTTTTTAATTATTGCTAATTACTTTCATTTGTTCATCATGTTTCACTTTGTTGGTAGATTGACAACCTTGCTAGCATGTTAACCATGATAATGAGTGAGTAGTTCCATAGCTAGGGTTAATGGGTAATTAGGGGAAAGTAACATGGGGAATGATTCATACTTAAATTAATATGCTTTCATGGTTTATTTGCTTGCTTGTTTTGATCTCAACTCATGCACATGTTATGTTTGATGAAATGTGAGCCTATGAATCCTTGCATTTTTTACCCATCACCTATCTTTTCAATGAGACTTGTAAGACATAAACCAACTCGAGTCTCATTATACCATGCATGTTGTTGAGTAGGGAAGACTAAGTCGACTTGTAGGTGTTGTACAATCTAATCGATTCGGCTTCGGGACCCAAACTTTCCTAGGATTGTAAGATATAACCCAACTCAATCCATCACAACAATAATTGGTTGCTTATAATTTGAGAACATGTTTGTATGATCAATTCCCATGAATCCCCTATGACCCCATGACACCCTAGTGCTTTTTATCAATTGTTTACAACCCTTTCAATTCATCTTGCTTATTTACTTTCATTGCTATTTAGTTTAGTGACCTTCTACATCAACCCAAATTGTGACACCCCTAATACACCACTAGTCTCAATAGAAATCTCATCTCAATTCCCGTCCCTTGGGATCCGACCTTTACTTGCCTCTTTACTAATTGTAGAGTGTTTGTGAAGTTATAAATTGTGTTTTGGTCTAGGCGCTTCCAACGATAATTGTTCCGAAAAATAGAATATAGCTCCGAATACCGACCACTACTCGACCGAGTAGTGGTAACACTCGACCGAGTAGGGCATACTCGGCCGAGTATATGTGTACTCGTCCGAGTATTTCCGCTGTTGACGCATTAATATAAAACGCAAGTTGGTAAATCTTATTTCATTTTCAACGGTTCCCTTTCTCTCTAAACCTAATATATCTCTCTCTCTCACCTATCACCCACCTCTTCATACACTCTCACCTAGCGTAGACACTAACCAAGGAAGCATATTTGTTTATTTATGGAGTATTCAAGTAAGGATGTCCTCGTTGTCGACTTCGGTTCGCGTCTCAAGGTAAGTCGCCGTTTTGTTGTTGTTTTTAAGTGGGTCTTTGGGGTAGTCTTGTAATAGGATGTGGTTATCGTTTGTAGGATTCGTCTCGGAGTCTTGCTTGGCTAGTTGTTGGATGCATTTTTATGGATTAGCGATAAGGTAGGGTTTCCCTACTTGGTTTACTGTTAATTGATTTGAGATTGTATTGTGATTGTTGTACGATTTGATATTGTGATTATCTACTGATTGTTGATTTGGAGTTGGGTGTTGGAGTTGTGATGGTTGATGGTGATGTTCGCGAGGTGCGTCCTCGGCTGAGTGGAGTCACTTGCGGGAGTGGCTTCACTCCCTAGTTTCTCCCTCTGTGGAACCCCCTAGCAGGAGGGGATATGCACATTAATGAACAGGGTTATCGCTCGTTGATGAGCGGGGGCTTAGGTGGGTACGACTACGGTCCTCCACTAGCAGGACTATACACTTTAGTGTGTAGTCAGTTATATGTTGTGATTGGGAGTAGAGGTGGATGATGATCAGCTGTTTATCTTATCATATTTGTCTTAATTTTGTTATGCAGTAAACTGACCCCGTGTTGTGTTTTCAAAATTTTGGTGATTCATTCGGGGATGGCGAGTTGTTGGTTTAGCGGGTACATTTGGTCTTGTTGCTTGCGGGCTTGGAAGGGAATCAAGTCACCACGCTACCGGAGTAGATGTCTTTGACACTCAAGCTTAGCAGTCTTTTTAGTTATCCCGGTTGTATCTTGCCACGCTGTCCTATCATGTAAAGACTTAGGTTATTTAATAAATGTTCTTTTATTTTTTATTTGATCTACTACCTCGGGCAACCGAAATGGTAACACCTTCACACACTGGGGTGGTCCTTGGTAAGGCACCTTGGTGTACGGGGGTATTAGACCCACGGTTGTTCCCGCCATTGTAGGTAGAGTTGACATTCCTTCAGTTGCTCCATGCTCCTGAGTTCTGGTTGCTTGCTCCACTTTGGTAAGGGGTGTGGTAAGAACTTCCCTGTCCAAACCTCCGGTTGGGGACCTTTTGGGTGCTATTACACTCATTCCTCTTCTGGCCAAGACCACCACAATTATAGCATCTCAAACCACCACCTTCACTAGGAGCCCTTCCTCCATAGCCACCCGACTTCCCAAAGCCACTCACTTGAGTTCCTCCTGAATAAGACTTTGCTTGGTGTGGACACGGGCCCACCTGCGCGCCCAGCTCGGTCTGCGGACGTGCAACGGTCTTTTGAAAGCCATGCTTGGCGGCGTAAAAATGCTTTCGACCGGATCGTTTTAGATCGGTCCGTTCCGTCTCGGCAAGTGTCTCGAAACGATTAGAGATGTTCGGAGTCGCCACCAAGCATTTGTGGGATGCTTGGAACCCGTTCGAATCCACTTTATACCTCGGTCAAACGAAGCACAAAGGAGGGTTTGATATAGGTACTAAAGATAAGGAATCGTCCCTCTTTAGCATCCTATCTCTAGAATGACTCTCGTATGCCCTGGATAAGGTCGTCCACTATCCAAAGTTTCTGAGTAAGAGGTGAAGGTACGTATTAGGAAGCCCTTTTATCAGACACCCAATCCCGTCCGCGGTAGCGGCCTCTACTAATCGATCTTGGTTGGTTGAATGCAAAAGTTGATAAAACGGTTTAAATGCATGAATGCGCATCCAATAATTTAAACCTAACATGTGAGAGCTTTCTACGTCGGTTGGTTTAATCCAAGTATCAAGTATAAGATGTCGAGTTGGATTTAATGTTGATTTGCATGCAAAACGGAAATTAAACATCCATTTACCAAATTAGGTTTATGGTGCATAACGTGATCCATTTGTCTTAGTAAGGCATTTTGCAAATACGGTGTTTGAATGAGAAAATTAGTCATCTGATCCATCCTGTATTCGGGCTAACCGAAGTCGGGATTGTCCTAGACTAGTGCTGGAAAGGGAACAGGCCCTGCATCAGGCAGCCAGAAGAGGCGCGAGCCTATGGGCGATGCAAGAGGGTCTCCCCTGGTTTGAAAAATAGAAAAAAAGGAGTGGCCTGTTTAGGCGTGGGTCAGTCAACGATGGAAGACGTGTTCTGACCATTGAAAAACGTTTATAAAACGTGTTGAAAAATGGGTATTTGGACCCGTTTTGGTTTGAAAGGGCCGTTTAGACCGTTTTTGTGTTGATTTGAAGAACAATACTTGAATAATCGTCATTATTTTGATGATATTCGATGTCGGGTTCACTTTTGCAAGCTTGACATGAATAGTTTTAAAAATAATTATGAACTAATTGTATTAAGTTCATTTGAATATAATTAGTCGACATTCATCATCGTACTCGGGTTAAAATCTGACATGGTATATGAAACCAAGGATGACTTTGTGTTGCTGACTAATACATTTGTTTTGAAAATGTAAAGAAATGATGAAAGGCTTTAAAATACCCTTAAAAATGTAAATAAATGAAATAAAAGGTTTTAAAATACCTTTTAAAATGTAATTAACCAAATATTATCACCGAAACACGGATTAAACCGTCATGGTATGAGGAACCAAGGGTGAAAAAATGTTTTCTGGTTAAAAACTTGTAAAAATGGTTTGAAATGGTAAAAACCATTCACAAATATGAAAATGAAAATAAGGGAGATGAAGAGACCAAACAAGGTTTGGACTTAAGGCTGGGCATGGTCCTTTAGGCGTGAGCCTATCTACTACGTAAGTAGCCTCTACCTCAACCAAAAATCCGGTTTTGGCTTATTCTTCCCATGTTTTGGACCATGTTATGCATGATTTAGCATGTTATAGTCATGAAACAGACAACATGATAAAAGAAGATTTGTACACCCTCATACTTACATGCTAGGCTTATAGCGAGAAATCGACGTAAGTGTATCAACTCGTTTGGTCGGAAAACTCGGTTTAAAACCGTTTTAGTAAGTAAAAAGAGTGTTTTGTTAAGTTTAGTGATTGTGTAGTGGTCGAGATGGTTGGTCAAGTGGTTTAATGCACGATGACAGTACCAAACAATGTGTAAGGCTTGTGTTTACGATCGGTAGGTCGTAAACACATGTCGGATTGTGACTTAGGAAGTCGAGTCGAGAATTTAAAGGGAGAAAAGAGGGGGCGGACACTCGCGTAACTCTCAAATGGTTGCATTTGAAGGGTATTTATAGGAAAATGAGTGGTTGTGTGAGTTTTGAGCGACGTGGCCACCTGGGCTACTCAAAGAGGCGCGAGCCATGTAGCACGTCTTCGAGGTGTCTTGTCGCTTTCACACAAGTGCAATCATGATTTGTTCTATCCTATGATTTGTATGAACATGTTTCGTACTTGACTATGTAAGATTCTAGGAAATATTAACATAGAAGCATTTGAATGGTTTTATTTTTTGTGTTTGACTCGTTGATGGAGTCGGGATTTGAATTTTGAGTCGGTTTTTGGTCCAGTGTCGATTTTGACTCTAGTTAGTGTCATTGCGACCTCGTCGTCATGCATTAAACACTCCAGGTACTTTTGAAAAGTTTTAAAATGTTTTATTTTCGAAATCGTTTTAAGTTTTCCGACGTAAAGTTGTACACAAACTGTCGATCAAACGCTGCGATTCCTAAGCATGTTGTAGTCTGATAATCATCGGGTGTTTGTTGGAGTCTCAACAGATACTGGATATCTATAGAGCCCCCACTTTGACGGAGGCTTGGATAGGGCGAAAGTCAAAGTAGAGCCCCCAGGTCAATCGAAGATTACAACCTGGAGACCCAAGCGACTTGGAGGCGGCTCGAAAGGATTCGGGCCAACGACCTGCCGTTGGGAAGGGTGACGTCAAGGCGACTCGCGGGTACGAGCCAAGGACCTGTCGTCGGGAATAGTTTAAAATCTGTCGACTGTCCGTGCGGGTCCTTTAAAGTCCGTTAGACTACGTACAAAGGCTCACCAGCCATAAGAAGGAGTCATACCTGAGGCATCTTCGGGATATGTCCTATTGTTGTGTCTTGTTTGCGGACAAAGGCTCACCAGCTATGGTGGAGGAGTCGTACCCGAGGCATCTTTGGGGTACATCCTCGGTTGTATTTTGTTTGCGGACAAAGGCTCGCCAGCTGCTATGGAGGAGTCGTACCCGAGGCATCTTCGGGATACGTCCTCGGTTTGTATTTGTTTGCGGACAAAGGATTGCCAGCTGCTGTGGAGAAGTCGTACCTGAGGCATCTTCGGGATACGTTCTCGGTTTGTATTTTGTTTGCGGACAATGGCTCGCCAGCTGCTGTGCGTATATGAAAGGGCTCACCAGTCGCTGCGCGTTGTAAGACTCGCCAGCCATTGTGAAGGGTCGGTTGATCGACCGCGAAAATAGCCGCGTTGGGTGGACTTGTTTTGAAATAGCGGGCTTCGTGAGAAAGCCCCCGACATTCCTGTTGGGGAATTTCGGCGTTTGTGCTTGAACGTTTGAGGAGATAGTGGGTTTGGATCCCGCTACCTACTTGTTTCGACAGGTGGGGCTTGTGACGCCGCCGTGGAAATAGAGAATTTCGAATTTCACTATTATTGTTTTTGAAGTGAAACGGCGGTCTTGGTCGCCGTTTGTTTGAATTTTGGAAAAATAGTGAATTTTGAATTTTCACTATTATTTTTGAGGTGACGGTTTTAATTGCCGTCGTTTGAAATTTGAAGAAATAGTGAATTTTAAATTTTCACTATTATTGTTAAAGTGACGGTTTTAATTCCCGTCGTTTGAAATTTGAAGAAATAGTGAATTTTAAATTTTCATTATTATTTTTGAAGCGACAGTTTTAATTGCAGTCATTTGAAATTTGAAGAAATAGTGAATTTTAAATTTTCACTATTATTTTTGAAGTGAAACGGCGGTCTTGGTCGCCGTTTGTTTGAATTTTCGAGAAATAGTGAATTTTGAATTTTCACTATTATTTTTTTTTTGAAGTGAAATGGCGGTTTTAATCGCCGTTTGTTTGAATTTTGGAGGAATAGTGAATTTTAAATTTTCACTATTATTTTTGAAGTGACGGTTTTAATTGCCGTCTTTTGAAATTTGAAGAAATAGTGAATTTTAATTTTTCACTATTATTTTTGAAGTGACTGTTTTAATTGCCGTCGTTTGAATTTTGAAGGATTTGTGTGGGAAATTGGGCCAAAGCCCGAATTTCGCTGGAAAAGCAAAGGGAAGCCGTATTCATGCGCGAGTCCTTTGGCGATAGAAGGGGGCTTCCCTATTTTTGTAGAAAAGACGCGAGATCAGGCTGCTCGTCATTCATCACTTCGTCTTCTCCAAATTTCGACAAAACAAACCAAAATCGCCATTGTTGGGTCTTCTAGCTTGCTTGAGTTCGTGCCATTATCAACATGTCACCTCAAGGTATGTAATTCCTTTTGAATCCATTTGAATTTGTTGGTCTTTTTGTTAATTAAATTAGGGCGAATTTTCATACCCTCAAAAATCGAATTGGGCGTTTTTGATTGAGCCAGTTTCGAGTGAAATTGATGATTGCATTAGGTTAGAAACCTGTTTAGGAGTATAGGGGTGCTTTTAGTTTGCATATTGGTCCCCATTTCCGTCCTCTATGCTCGAAAAACGTGAGTGAGGCGAAGAAACCGTCTCATTTCAAAATGTCAAGTTTATTTGCTTGAGTTGTGTGCCCCACTAGGTTGTATTGTAGTCGAGGAAGACCGTGTTTGCCATTTCAGACCTTTGTTGGGTACTGTGGGCAAAATTAGAATTTTTGCCTTTTGTGACGGTCTTATGTCTGACAAAATAAGCGTCTGTTTGGGCTTGAATTGAGTCAGGTTGCTTTGATATGGACCTTATTGGTAGTTTAGGCCGCTTTGAGACGTGGTAAAATCACGTTGCCTCGTTGTGGTCGTTTTTTGAAATTTTGACCTGTTTGTGCTCAAATCGGCGTAGAAATTGCCTCTTTGAGTTGTAGAAAATACCCTATTTATCGGGAGCGTATTTTGGTTGTTGGCGGGCGTCGTGTGGGTCTTGAGGTGCCGTTTTTGTTGTTGTTGTTGTTGTTGTTGTTGTTGTTGTTGTTGTTGTTGTTGTTGTTGTTGTTGTTGTTGTTGTTGTTGTTGTTGTTGTTGTTGTTGTTGTTGTTGTTGTTGTTGTTGTTGTTGTTGTTGTTGTTGTTGTTGTTGTTGTTGTTGTTGTTGTTGTTGTTTTGACTCGTCTTTTGCTTGAAAAGAAGGGCGAGTCGTTTTTTGTGCGTTTTTTGTAGATTGTTTTGTTTGGTTGGGTTTGGGCGGGATTGACCTTGTTCTGCTTTGCAGTTTTTTCTTTTTTGGATTTGTCCATTTTATGTCGTCGTAATGCCGAAATTTTGGTTGACGTCTTTGATTGCAGGAGAGTGCTCGGGACCTATCGGGTCCATTGCTGCGACCCTAGATGACCTGTTTGGGACCGGACCGGTTAGTACTCCAGCCAGCGCGCCTGACGTGACTGTGGAGGACGCTTCTGAGGAGGAGGGGCCCTCCGAGGAGGCCGTTAGGGCTGAGAGAGTCGCTGAGGTTCGTGAGGGGCCCGTTGTTGGGGTTGCTGTTGCTGAGGGAGCCGCTGGGGCTCGAGAGGAGCCTGTTGTTGGGGCTGCTTACGTTGAGAGAGCTCAGACAGGGTCTGAGGCTGGTGCCTTTGGGAGAAGGGTTACTAGGAGGAGGGCTCCTCGGTTGAACAGACGTGAGTTGCAGAATGTTGTTAGGGTCGTTGAGATGCCTCCTATCCGTCACGTGAAGTCTCGTGGTCAGAAGAGACGGAGGGCGGAGACGGTTGAGGAAGACGTTCACGTCGCGGGTTGGGAGGCCAGACGAGTTACAGCTCCGCGAGGGCTGAACCTACGGGCGGCGTCTGCTTGGGCCGAGGGTATTGACGGTAGCCAGTTGTTGCTTCGGCTGAAACAGACATATTTCCTACCGTGCGCATGAGGGCCTGGTGAGTCGTGCCACTTGATTGAACTTCCCTCAATTCTGACATTTCAGACCTGAATAGGTGTTCTGACGTTGTTTTTTTTATTTCAGGATATTGGCACCATGAGGACTTTCTCAGGCTTCTCCACCTGTCTGGGTTTCTACGACGTTCTCCGAGCCGATACGAGGGCGTTGATAGAGAGGTCGGCCTTGGGGTCGTTGGTGGCTGCTTGGCGGGATATTCACAGGTCTTCAATTAGGTCGAACCTGTCTCTGATCCGTGCCATGTTGGATCGGTATTGGGACACGACGTCATCGTTCCATATGGAGTTTGGGGAGGTCAGTGTGACCTTAGAGGACTTTGCCATGATATCGGGTCTCTCCGGTGACGAGACGCATGTTGAGTTCACGGAGACACCAGATAGGGAATCTTCTCCTGCGGTTACCCGTCTGATCGACAGTGCTTTGCCCGAGCCTTCAGACATCACTCCTTACTTGATCGCCAGCTCATACGTGAGGGATCACTTCAGGAGGAGAGCGGTGGGGTATGCTCCGGAGCAGTTGGTGAGTCCGGAGGCTGACGCCAAAGCTGACGCGCAGGAAGCGCGGTTGTGGTTGTGGTACTTCTTGGGTATCATGTACTTTGGTGACAAGGGTGAGCGCTTGTCGATTAACGTGCTTCCTATTCTTGCTGACCTCGACACTCTAGGTCAGTTTGACTGGGTTACGCCAGCTTTGGTGAGTTTCACCTGGTATTTGCACGCTGCGGTGCGCCCGAAGGCGGTGGGGGATGGTAGCGCTCCTGCTTTGGTTGGTCCCGGCTTCATCTTGGAGGTACGAGCGTTTTTGTAGTTTTGAGTTTAATTTTGACTTTGATTTTGATTTTGATTTTGGCAATTTTTGAAAAGACTGGCTGATTTGTGTTTGCTGTGTTTGGTTATAGGCTTGGTTGTATGCTTACTTCATCCCCCTGCGTCCTTGGACTACCCATGGCGTCCCTTCGACCTACCCTGCTATGAGGGCCTAGACGGTGGCTAGGAAGAAGTCAACTAAGTCAACTTACGAGGACTGCAGGCGTCGTGTGAACGCCCTTCGAGTTGCTGACGTAAGTTGCTGTCCCTTACTCCTTTTATTTTTTAGAAACAAACAGAGATAGGATGACTAGGTAGCTTAGGAAGCCCCCAGTTAGCTGGTTAGTTCTGCCTTGAGTGCAGTTTGTCGGGTGCCTTGGGAGCACTACACAGAGGTGCCGATTGTTGTCAGGAAGCGTTTGCGGCCTCGCAGCTCCCAGGGTTTATACTTGGAGACGGCGATCGAGCCGGTTTTGTACCTGGGCGAGCGCTTAGCTCGTCAGTTCTTCACTGAGACTTTTGTGGTATCGGTCGTCCCGCCTAGGGTGTTGTTCCAGGAGTCGACCCCCGACGAGGTTGAGGAGCACCTTCACGGTCAGGGTGCTGAGGAGCTGTTGCGACGGAAGGTTGACTACGACACATTCCGGTTGTCGAGGCTTTCCTGGTACCCGATCGAGGTATGTTTTCCTCCGTTCCTTTATTTTCATTGGCTCTTTTGATAGGAGGGTTTGTTACCTTTGATGTGGACCCGATTTTCAGGGGGTCAATGCGTTGATGACGACTCAGCCCCCAGTTTTCCTGGCGGAGACCACCTTTCAGGGGCCGGGCGGTGAGGAGCTACAACTGCACCTGCCAGAGCCTGCGGTCGTTGAGGTGACCGACGTTGGCATGGAGTGGAGGTTAAGTGTTCTGAGGGTGAGTTCCTGATCTGAACATTCTTCCTCATTTATGTTTTGCCTTGCATTGTATTGAAGGACCTTCTTGGTTGTAGGTGACGACCGCTAGTCATCAGGCTTTGTGGCGGATGGCTAAGCGGTGGAGGGCACTTGCTGGTGACCTAGCTGCGAGGGAGGCTCGGCTTGCTCAGGTACTTTTTGTATGTTGTTTTTGTGTATTTTTGTGATGCATTTCACGTTTCTTAGATCTCAATGATCTGTACTGTGTTTTGCAGGGTACTGCGGATCCGACAGAGCTTGCTCGAGTCCAGGCTGAGCTGGACGCAGCTAGGTCGATGATCGAGGCCCAGGGGTTGGGCATCACCAGTCGAGACCAGCAGTTGAGGCGTCGTGAGGACGCGTTGTGGAGCCGAGATGCAGAGATTGCCTCTCTTAGGGCTCAGTTGGCTGCGGCGGGGGAGCTTCGCATCACGATGGAATACGAGACATTGGAGAGTTCTTCGGAGAGGGAGCCTGAGCAGATGATGGTGTCTGCCTTGCCCGCGACTCCTCGTGAGACCGAGATTGGTCCGACGGGAGGTGCTGAGTAGTTCTAGTTGTTTGTCCGTGTCTTGGACTCTTGCTTGTACATATTTACATTTTGCGTGAGGCGGTTTGTATATATGTATTTTTGGATTGTGGTTTATTTTGTGATTTTTGGCTTTTTTGTGTTGTGTTTCGGAGAAGCACTGTCGGCTGTCAGTTCCCTTTTTGATTCACACCAGTTTCTGCATCGTTAGTGTAGAAAACAGGCAACAGGTAGCACGTACGCATAAATGTAAACACGTAAAAAGGCAATTGATTGAAAACAAAAATTAACCATGATGACTCGAGGTTAAAATTGAAAATTGAAATTTGAAATGATATTTTGAAAATTCCGTGACAATTCGTCGCGTTTGGACTTCTTAAAAGAAAATGATTCGAAAATTGAGCAATTAACTCGTGTCTTGAATTAAATTGCATCGAAATTGTTGAAATTGATTTGTAACTCGAAAAATTCAAACTCGAACCGTCAGGGGGTGAATTTTAGAATAGATTTTTGTGAGTATATTTGATTTGATTTTCGTGGGATCAAGGCTCGGATTTGTGAGTACTTGAAATTTTTGTGGAAAACTGATGTCGTGTTATCAATTTTCAATTTTTATTTTTGCTGGGAAAAGAGCGAAAAAGCGAAACTTTTTTCGGAATTTTGAATGACTTAGAAACGATCCGTCGCGGATCGGGGCAACTAGCCCTTCCCCCTTAAAAAAACAAAGAAAAATTCGTATGTTTAAAGCTGCGTCCTGGAAACCGTGTCGGATTTCGTAAAACACGAAAACAAGGAAATGTGAGTGTGAGAAAACACAAAACGTCCTTGACCGTCCCGAAGAGGCGCGAGCATTCCGGCGGGAGGTTTGAGGTGTCAGGAGAAAACACAACTTGAAAAGGACAATTCAAGGTGGGAATCCTGAGAATAGGCCCAAAGAGGCGCGAGCAGCTTGTCGATAGAAGTCTGCCTCCTCTTTTTCGGAAAAAAGGCGCTGATAGGGATGTTTGTGCTTCATTGTTTCATCATCCGAAACACAAAAACATCTCTAAAAAAAAACTACTTCTTCTTTCACAAAAAAAAAACCCATGGATGCCTTTGAGAATGCGTTGCGACAATGGTGCCGGGATTTGTCGCCTCCCGAAAAGTATCAACTCGTTTGCATGGGAGTTGGTCAATTGTTGGTGTTTCGTTAAGTTAACGTTCAATCCTCATTTCTTGAAGCATGCTCTCGGTTTTGGGATTCGAAACATCATGTTTTCGTTTTCCCGAAAGGCAAAATTTGTCCTCTTGCTGAAGAAGTTGGTGGCATTGGTGGGTGGCCGGGTTATGTTCCGGTGCTCCCTCCGACTCGGTTGTGTTACAAGGAGAAATTCCGTTCAATGTTGGGCTTGTCAACAAGCCAAGTCAATTTCCTCCTTGCTCCTCAAGGCGTGGATATGTTCGCTCTTATCAACATCTTTTCAAACCGATTGGATGCCAATGTTTCGGAGGTGGCTAGGAGAAGGGCTCTTGCCTTTTGCCTTGTCCATGTATACCTATTTGTTGATGCTTTGAAGAAGGAAGGGCCAAAGTGCTATGGTAGCATGACCCTCGTGCATGTTGTTGAGCAAATGGAGCATGGTAGGGATCCATCATGGTTGGTGCTTGGCGAGATCATCCAAGCTTTGGACAAGAAGGGTTCTAGTGGAGAAGCTCCCTCGTTTGGATCTCCAAGGATCCTCCAAGTGTGGCTATTGGAGAGGCTGAGGTATGTAGAGCCTCCGGTTGATTCTTCCTCTTATTCTTTCCGTCACCTTACTATGAGGAAGAAGTTGTACTCGAATAGTTTTGCTTCCACCGAGGCCTATTGGGCCGCAATATTGGCGGAGGAGGGTGGTCCTCATATCCGTTGGGTGGTGCCATGGTGGCACTTAAGGTCCTTCACGGGGTTGCCCGCTTCGGGTGCTAGTCCTCGTTCTTTGATGGTGGTGGGTTTGAAGGTCGTTTCCTTCATTTATCCCGAAAAGTTCATGAGGCAAATGGGGCGTCAAAAAAAGGTGCCCTCTCAAGATACCCTCTTCTGAGAGAATGTTTTTCGGAACTCCGAGCTTGTGGAGGTCTTCGAAAGATGGTGGGCAACTCGGCCGCTTTGGGAGGTACCAAACCCCGTTGCCACGACATGGGTGACTCACGCTTATGTCAAGTGGGCAAGAGCCCAATCCTTGGAGGAAAGGTTCAAATCCCGTAAAGAGGAGGTTGTTGACTTGAAGTATCGAGAGGTTGGCAAGGCCAACCGTGCCTTCTTTGAGGATTGTGTTGATGGAGCTAGCCCGGATGTGATGAGGCCACCAAAGAGAAGAAGCTCGGGACCAAAAGATGTAGTGGGCCGTGCGTGGGCTCGTTTTGGATTGAGCATGGGGTCTTGTAAGGGTCCGGAGGCCGTCGCCGTTGTAGATCCGTTGAGGATCCGTTCCAAAGAGGAAGTTCATGCTAGGCGGGCTAACAAGAAGAACAGGGGGAAGATGTACCCCGAAGGAAAAGGCAAGGGTATAGTGGAACAATGAAGACCTCTATTACCCACTTTATTATTATGTTGTATTAGTGTTGTGAGTTTTTATTATGTTGTATTAGCTATGTATTATGTGTTTTGTGCTAGTTTTACTATGTGAGGTGTTTTAGTCGACACCTTAGCTTTGACAAGTTGTAGACTTGCCGAGCTTTATTTGTTGTTGAATTTATAATTCTTCCCATTATTAATTAAATAAGAGGATTGCTTGTGTCAAAAGAAAATTGTGAACGCTTGTTTCTTCCATCCATTTTGTAAAGACAATTCGGTTTGAATCGTCCTAAACATTTGCACTTAGGAAGTGGGATTTTTGTAGGGAGGGAGAAAGGCTTCTTTTTTGCATTTTGTGGGAAAGGGAATGTTTTTCCTTTTTTTCTCTTTTTTGAAAGTTGATATTGGTGATTTTTGTATGTGTGTAAACATAAAGGAATTTATTTTGATGGGCATGTATTATTTTTTTTGATTAAGGGTATGGTTGTATCCTTCTTGTGTAAGAAAGGACTGCCTACGTATCCACCTAAAGAGGTGAAATCAAACCATGCTCGTAGTTCGAAATGTTTTGTAAATTTGATTGGGTTTTGTGGTTTTATCCCTCATGTATAAGAAAGACTGCCTACGTATCCACCTGAAGAGGTGAAATCAAACCATGCTCGCAGTTTAGGTTTTTTTTTTGTTTGAGTGCAAATGGATGTTGCCTTTGACAGATCAAAGGGCATTCGAAATGGGCAAGGTGCCGCAACTTAGACTCGATAAAACATGCAATTTCAAATCATAACACGTTGAGGAACTTGACTTGAAAGGGTTAAGGTGTTCGCTAGTTGTAAAACTAGGGTGAGGTAATTGGTTATTACGGTTCAAGGGTAATATTTTTTGAGTTGGTCTAGGTTGGCCGGGTTTGTAAAATCCTCCCCCTCTAGGTCACTCAGTCTCCCTGCGCCCCCGAAAGTATTTTCTTAACTAGGTACGGCCCGACCCAGTTGGGTTTGAATTTCCCCCTCGGATCGATGGGTAACGGTGCTCGAACCGACTTGAGGACTAAGTCACCTTCCTTGATGTCCCTGGGTTTAACCTTCTTGTTGAATGCCCGTTGTATACGTCGTTGGTATAGATGGACGTTGTGTAAGGTGTTGAGCCGCCGTTCGTCTAGAAGTGTGAGTTGTTCATACCTTCGACGGGTCCACTCCGCCTCAAGAACTTGACTCTCCAGTAGGATGCGTAGAGATGGGACCTCTAACTCTACCGGCTGAACCGCCTTCATACCGTATGCCAGTTAGAAGGGCGTGGCGCCTGTTGGTGTTTGAATGGAGGTTCGGTATCCCCAGAGTACGAATGGGAGTTTGCTCGGCCAATCGCGGTAGTTGTCTTGCATTTTCTTGATAATGGGGACAAGAGTTTTGTTCGCTACCTCCACCGCTCCATTGGTTTGGGGACGGTAGGGGGATGATCGATGTCGTTTAATCTTGTATTGTCCAGCAAGGCTTGTGTTTCCGCCCAGAAGTGAGAGCCTTGATCGCTGATGATTTTATGGGGTACCCCATATCTGTAGATGACGTTGTTTTGGATGAACTTAGCCACTTGTTGGCGATCAAGACTGCATATGATTGTGCTTCTGCCCATTTGGTGAAGTAGTCGATGGCGACAAGGACGAAGCAATGCCCCTTAGTGCCTATCGGGTTGACTTTTCCGATGATGTCGATGCCCTAGGTTGAGAAAGGCTAGGGTGATGTCATGGTGTATAAAAGGGATAGTGGTATGTGTTGTATGTTGACGAAGATTTGGCAATTGTGGCAATGTTTTACGTAGTTACGGCAATCAGCTTCCATGGTGGTCCAATAGTAGCTTAACCGAATGATCTTTCGGGTCAGCATCATTGTGCTCATGTGAGGGCCACATTCTCCGTCGTGGACCTCTCCCATGACTTTTTTGGATTTGTAATGGTCAATGCAAAGGAGGAGAATCCCTTGGGGTGTTCTTTTGTATAATTGGTCTTGATTTATCATGAATTGTGATGCAAGTAAACGGATGGCTCTTTGTCCTCTTGGATCAGAGTTAGGAGGGAATTCGTTTTTGGTTTTGTAGTTGAGGATGGCTTGGTACCAGGGTTCATCATGGTTTTCCTCGTCGTTGTTGATGGCACAGATATGAGCTGGCTCGCTCCTTCTCTCGACACATAGGGGCATCGATGTCATGTCGTCGGGTATGTTGACAAGCGCGACAAGTTTTGCTAGGGCATCAGCAAATTTATTTTCCTCTCGTGGCAAGTGGAAGTAGTCGACTTGGTCGAAGAACTCGGCCTCCTGATTGATTTTTGCTCGGTAGCGAGCTAAGCTGTCGCTTCGGATTTTCCATGATCCGGACACCTGATTGATGATGAGTGAGGAATCGCCGTGGACCCTCAGTCTCTTGATGCCAAGTGTTATGGTAGCTTGTAGGCCGATGAGGCATGCTTCATATTCGGCGGCATTGTTGGTGACGTCAAAGTCTAGATTGACTGAGATCGTAACATGTTCCCCCTCTGGTGATATTAGAAGGTTTCCTACCCCGAAGCCTCTCATATTACATGCGCCATCGAAGTATAGGTCGCATGCGTTGGAGTCAGCACAAAGGATGTCTTCGTCAGGAAGTGACCATGTGTCGGTTGCTGGATCCTTGTGGACGGGATTTTCTGTTAGGAAATCGGCGAATGCCCTTCCCTTGATAACCTTGAGGGGTACGAACTTGAGATCAAATTCGGACAGCATGAGTGTCAATCTAGACAGCCTTCCGTTTAGAACGGGTTTTTCGAAGATGTATTTGACCGGGTCCATCTTAGAATAGATGTGAACCGTGTAGCTGAGCATGTAATGTCGCAACTTCTTTGTTGACCATACTAGGGCAAGGCATGTCTTTTCCAGTTGGGTTTACCTTGTCTCATAGTCAATGAACTTTTTGCTGATGTAGTAGATGGCTCATTCTTCGCCGTCGACTGTTTGTGCTAACATAGCTCCCATGGCTGTGTCGGTGACAGTCAGGTATAGGGATAGGGGAATCCCTTGTTGAGGTGGCATGAGGACAGGAGGCTTCGATAGGATTTCCTTTATCTTGTCGAAGGCCTTTTGACAGTCGTCATCCCAATTGGTGTGATCGGAGGTGCGAAGTTTCTTGAAGATTGGTTCACAAATCATGGTGAGCTTGGCTATGAAGCGGCTGATGTATTGAACCTGACCGAGAAATCCCCGAATCTCCTTCTCGTTCTTAGGCCGAGGCAAGTGTTGAAGGGCTTTTATTTTGTTTGGATCAATCTCAATGCCTCTTTTACTGACGACATGTCCCAAGAGTTTTCCGGAGGTGACCCCGAATGCACATTTCTGAGGATTTAGTCTCATGTTATATTTCCGCAGACGAGCGAAGAATTTCCGGAGAGCGTTGATGTGGCCGTCCCGTTCCTTTGATTTGACGATCATATCGTCGACATATATCTCTACCTCCTTGTGCATCATATCACGTAGGAGAGTGGTAGCGGCTCTTTGATAGGTACCTCCGGCATTGATGAGACCGAAAGGCATGACCGTGTAGCAATATGTACCCCACTGCGTAGTGAATGCAGTCTTGTGTATGTCTTCCCCAGCCATTTTGATCTGGTTGTACCCATCATACCCGTCCATGAATGATAAGAGGGCGTGCTCGGCGGTATTGTCCACCAGGATGTCAACATGTGGCAAAGGGAAGTCGTCCTTTGGACTCGCCTTGTTCAGATCCCTGAAGTCGACGCGAACCCGAATTCACCCATCTTCCTTTAGTACAGGAACAATGTTGGCTACCCAGTCAGAATATTCCGACACTTTGATAAAACCGACCTTGAACTATTTATCCACTTCTTCTTTGATTTTTAGGGCCCATTTTGGGCACATTCGGCGCAGTTTTTTCTTCACGGGTTTGGCTCCGAGCTTAATGGGTATTCGATGCTCAACAATTTCCCTGTCAATCCCATGCATATATCTGTAGGACCAGGCAAATACGTCCTTGTATTCGTGTAGGAGGTCAATGAACTGTTGTCTTTCCGAGTGGTCAAGGGTTGTCCCTATCCTAAGTTCTTGAGGCGTGTTGTCGGCTCCTACGTTAATAGGTTCGGTCTCCTCAATGATGAGGGTCCTGGTTTCCCGTTTATCAAGTTCTTTGGCTAACTGAGGTGGGTAGTCACTCAAGTCAAATTCCTCATAGTCATTTAGAATTGCATTGCAGTTAAATTGAGACGAGTCATAAGCAAACTTAGCGTTCATTAAGTTGACTCGAGCGAAAAGCTCGGACAGGACAGACATCTCATGGTCAGTCAGAGGCGACACAGCAGAGGAGGTGGCTCCTGGAACAGGCTCCCGGTTGTCACCTTCCATGGGAGTGGGGACGACCCTAGTTGACTCAGCCTTAGAAGCAGCCACAAGTTTCTGATAAAACAGTGGGAAAGGGACCTTGACCGGGACATCAGGAGTGTTAGGAGCTAAGACACACTCCGACTCCGACTCAGACTCAGATTCTTCTTCACTTCCCTCTTTGAACATAGAGCCTTCTCCAGTTGTAATCTTTAGAATGCGGCCTTGGTGATCGGTCCGCTTGACAGTTTTCCTCCAGCCTTGTGTAGCTTTCTCTGGGTCAGTGTCAGAGATTAAGGCGGTGGGGTAAAATTGGTTGTCCTTCAAAGCAATGTTGATGATGTCCTCATAGTCGAGGTGCTTGATGTTATCCTCTCCAAAGAGGAGAGTGACAGCTTGTCTGTCTAGGCATGGGGACGATTTAGACTCGGTTGATGCAGCTTCAGTGTTGTTGGGGATGAAGTAGCAGTCCTGGAAGACTTCTACACCCGGGTACCTGACCTTGGCCACAGAGTCATAGATCGGCTCAGGAAAGCCATGGTAGAGCTCAGACTCTCCCTCGGGGACAAAGTATCCATTGAGGGTCAGATGATAGGGACAGAGGATAATTCCGTGTTTCTTGTGCTTCCGAACTAGGAGGTTCATCTCCTGGATATCCTCACTGGTAGGTTCATAGCCCAGCCCAAAGGGGATGTTGGGGACCTTAGCCTGTTTCAAGGGAGGTAAGGTGCTCTTTAGCGGATTGAGGGGTAAACCTAGGAAATAACCCTGGCGCATCAAGATGCGGTTGACTGTGAGGTTGGCAAACGGGTCACAATCAGAGGGTGTTGATTCGTCAGTTAGGACGTTCACAACTTGAAATCCCCACATCTCGTTGTCGTCCTCCTCGATGGTTTGGGAGGCTATTCCCTTTTTTTATGACGGCTTTGATCGGGGAAGCAGGAATCGTAATCGTTTTCCCGTTAAAGGGGTCCCTGATTTTATGATGAAGGGTGGAGGTAACTGCCTTGACGGCGTGGATCCAGGGACGTCCTAGAAGCATGTTGAAGGAGGCGTCGATGTCGACTACCTGAAAACTGGTTTGCCTTTCCAGTGGCCCGGTTGCGACGGTTAGAGTGATAAGCCCTGCGACCTTACGACGAGTGCCGTCATAAGCGCGTACTCCTTGATTGGTTGGGACCAAATCAGCTTCCTTGATACCCAGTTTACGAGCCATTTTGAGAGGAACGACATTAACCGTAGATCCGTCATCCACAAGAACCATAGGCACATTCTTTGTGAGGCACTGTACGGTGATGTATATGGCAAGGTTATGGTTGGCTCCGAAGGGAGGGATATATTTATAAGAGAAGATGACCGGGTTGTTCAGGTCGGGGACGTCCCTCGTCATGTGTGCTACTACTTCTTCGGGGGAGGAGGTGGAGGGCACACTCAGTTTTCCCAAGGCTTGTAGTAGAGCTTGCCGATGCTCGAAGGATGTAGCAATCAGTTGCCAAATTGAGATTTCGGCTTTTGCTTTCTGCAGTTGTTTGAGAATTGAATTCTCGGGAGCCTTGGGTTGAGTGTCCGCGTTCGGGACAACCTGGTCGTTCGTTGTTGGAACGCCCGTTGAATTGTTCGGGTTTTGATAGGGGCGTACGGACCGGGTAAGATGACCGATCTTTTTTGCCCGTTTCTCTTTTCCTGGGACTATATAGATATCCTTATCATCATCCCTCCAGATACCATTGATTTCGGGATCTCGAGGGTACCTCAGAGGGATATTCCTTGGTGAGCAGTTTTTATGAGGGAGATTTTTGTGAGGGTAATTTTTGTGAGGGTAGTTTTTGTGAGGTTGATTATTGTGGGGGTTATTATTATGAGGTTCATGCCAGAATGGTTGCGGGAGCAATCCATCCTGGTGAGGGTAGTTTTGGGTGTTTGGGGGACCCTCCCTCGGGCTTGGTATAGGAGGATTGAAAATCAATCGGCGGTAAGCATCGTCAAGTCGGGTAATCTTTTCGGAGAGACTGGCTATAGCTTCCTCGATTTGTTGGAACATGGCAAGCATAGTTGCGGCGCTGAACACAAATACCCCATCCGAGGCATCCTTCTCCAGGGCATTCACCTCGTCATCAATTGGTAAGATGAGGTGTGAGCAGTCCAAGGTTGGCTCTTTATCGGAGATAGCATGGATTCCCAAAGGGTTTGTCTTATTGTTTGATTTTGTCGGTGGAGGCAAAGGCAATTCCCCTTTATCGATCATATCCTGAATGACGTGTTTGAGTTTGAAACAGGTTTCCGTGTCATGACCTTTCCCTTGATGGTACTGACAGTAGGCATTAGGGTTCCAGAAGCGGGATTTCTTAGCATCAGACGGATCCGGGATCGGTCCGATCGGTTGTAACTTCCCTTGGTCCATAAGCCTTTTCAGGGAACTTGCATAAGTTAACCCTAAGTTGGTGAACACTCTTTGAGGGCGTTCAGCTCTCTTGGCGGTTGGCTCGAGGAGGTTGACCTCGTCAATCTTATTTGTCTGACCATAAGGGCGAGATCTAGTTGATGTGGATCCCTGGTAGCCTCTACCGGTGGTCTTGGCTAGGACACCCTTTCGGAGGTTGTCTTCAATGCGTGTCCCAAGGATTTGCAGATCCTGTAACATTTTGATGTTTTGGCACCTCAGTAAGTTGGCATATACCGGGCGGAGATTGTTGATAAATTTCTCCACCAAAGTTGACTCACTCGGCTTGCTGACCAACTGAGTGCTTACTCTCCTCCACCGGGTTACGAATTCGTTGAATCTTTCCTTATCATTCTGGGTTCGGACCTCCAGAGTACGGGTATTGGCTTAGATTTGACACTGTCGGCATATTGCGTAGCAAATTCAACTGCAACCTTATCCCAGGTAGTGAGGTTCTCGGGTCAAGGGAGTAGTACCATTGGCGAGGGATCGGCTCTAAGGATGATGGTAAGATCCGGGTGAAAAGTTCCTGTTTGACCCCTTTTATGGCCATGTAGTCCTTGAAGGCACGGATGTGGTTGAGTAGGTCCTCCACTCCCTTGTATTTGGGCACATCAGTCAAGGTAAAGTTGTCGGGTAGTTGATCCCCAACGGGTTCAAATCTTCGATTATTTTCGAGGTGGATGTTGTTACCCCGGGCTAGGAGTTGTTCTTCCAGGAGTTTGAGCCTTTTCTCAGTTTCAGTCAAAAGTAGAGTGTTGTGTTCTCCAGTTTCCTTGTTTTCCAGGGTGTCGATACGGGTCTCGACACGGTCCAGAGTGACCTTAAGAGCAGTGAGCAGGCTGGCTAGCTGAGCAGTTGTGACATCTCTGTTGTCGTTGTTGTTGTTGGACGAAGCTGAAGATGGGGCCATGGTTCTGAGGCGTAAAAACGGCTCACATTACAACTCAATCCGACACGGTTCAAAGACTGAACGCAGACGACGCAAAGGACGAAACGAAAATCAGACTCAACAAGACGAGGGTGACCGTATGTGGTACCTCGGTGCCGACTCGATTTATAACGTGACGGTGTTGACCAGACTCTGACTTGCATCCAACGTGGTGGCGTGACGCCGTTGGACGAGTCTTGTGGTGAGACGACTTATAAGTAAAGACCCATAAGTGCGTTAGCTTCGACTTGATAGACACGAGGCGGAATTGGAATGGTGGACTGAAGTTTTCGAAAATAGAAATTTTCAAAAAGATTCGTTTATCGCTTCATGGATGGCTTCCGAAGATAGGGATCCCGCAAGTCAGCCAGTTGAAAGGGTTGTCTTAAGTTTGTTTGGAAAAGACGGTTTGAGTTTGAGTCAGCTCGGAAAACGAAGTACTGTTTCCCAAGACGGTTTTGAAATTCAAAATTGTATGTTTTGAAAATCGAGTTTGAAATGTTTGAAAAGGTCTCGGGGACGATGTATGGTCCTCGTGTTAGATTCATTAATCTCATTAGTTTACATATTCATATATGAATTAATTTATTTAGTCATAAAATAAATACAAGATCTTATCCATGCAAACTAAAACAAGATAAGAGAAGAAATCATCAATCTTACTATGGGATTTTGGATATTAGGGCACCAACAAATTCACCTATTTGTTAGTTCTTGAGCTTCCTTATAATGGATGAACAAAGGTCCAAATTAGAACCTCTCCCAAAACTATATACCCAAGGAAATCCCTTAATAACTTATATAATTATGAACTAGTAATAATATAACTCTTGCTTAAAATTTGACAAAAACAATTTTGTATTTTCTCTTGAATATTTCGGCCAAGACAGAATGATTTATGAGGTTTTATTTCTCTAAGTTTTTCACAAAATTGGTAGAGAGAATATATTTTTCTTACACTAGAAAATATAATGCAAAGTAGTGAATGAATGATAGATGGAAAAATAACCTTCTATCTTTTCTTCTAAAAACCGGTGGGGAGGGGTGGAGGGGAGCCAATGCATGGTGCTCATTTTCTTCCCAAGAAAATAGGTTTGCATGGCTATAACTATGGGTAATCATTGTGTTTTCCACTTAAAAATAACTAACACAATTTCAACCATAATCCCCTCCATTTTCGGCACATACATATAAAATGGGAGGTCCATTTTATTTTGTCATTTGTCAATTGTAACATATGTGACATGTTACTTGACTTATGAAATTGTAATGTATTTTTAACATATTAAAAATCAACATACTCATAAAATATGTCATATACAAAATCGACTAGTAATTCGTAATTACTTGTACCAAAACGGTTTATCAAATTATAAATTACAACGTCTTGTATTTATAATAAATTATTCATTCAATTTCAATTTTAATTATTTCGTAAACAATAATTTTATCTTATTAATAAAACAATTCGATTACTTAGACCGTATCTGATGTGTCGTATTTTTATATTATTTTCACCCCACTTTTAGCTCGATTTTACATGACAATTGCACTTTATAAAATGATTTTATGAGCTAATTCCGTGTTCTAGGTGTTTTGCATGCATTATTGTGTTTTTGTAGAAAATGAAGCAATTGTCGGATTTTTCCTATCATTTTGGCATTCACCGAGAATCACGAGGCTACTTGAGACGAGTCTTGGCCATGGAAAGAATGAGCTATTTTGATGCTGATATTAGCTAAACAGCTAAGAGAGACGATGAATAAAAACTGGCAAAACAATTAAGGACTTTAAGCTCAAACTCAAAATCTCCAAGTCCACAAAATAAAAATGAAGCCGTCCAAAATAAAATGAAGGCGAACTATTGAATAATGGTGACAAGACCATCATTTTACAAATGATAAAATAAAGAAGCATACTCGTAGAAGTTAGTGCATTGAACATCAAGTCTTGAAGCATTCAATTTGATGATGTTACATTGAAGGATTTTTACGAGCAAAACGCATGCAACATTTACATGGGTGAAGAGTTATTATGATAATTACAACATGAAACATCTCAAATTAATTCTTTAATTCATGAAACATTCTTTATGTGAAGAAACTTCATGCACTAAATGCACAAAACCGTAGGAATAATTTTATATGTAATGTATTTATATTAATTATTTGTTCTAAACGTACATGTATAATTAAATTTGAAAGCTCAAATGATCGCCTATATAATGGAGGTGATTTGCTTTTGAGAAGTACGAAAAACATAGAGACATAGACATCAAATAATAAAATAATTAGTTCCAAATTAAATTCTATCCATTCTCTCATTATTTACATCAATTACCTTTATTATATTTTAATATTGTTTATGCTATTATTTGACCAATTTATATATTGTTACCATGTTCATATTTATTCATCTTATTGTTGTTAGTCTACTCATAATTATGTGTGAGTAGTTTCTTAATCTAGGGGAGGGGAAGTCATGTTTGATTAGCCATTTACACATGTTGAATTAGAGAATTATATTATCAATTGTTGCTTATAATACATGCTTGTTTCATATTGTTAATCTTTTATTGTTGGCCATAATCGTTTATTAATTTGTTATTCATTTCCTAAGAGCGAAAGTCGGGAATTGAATTAGGCAAAGTATGTTTTAATAGTTCGATCTAATTTGTGCGAGAGCTCGTTAGTAATCGTTCTATGATTGGGTAATAGACCAAGAGGAAATTGCTAATAACCTAAACAACATTTGATTTTATGTTCGTCTGATTTGACATCGATTTATGCTAATCTACATGTATGATCCCATTCCCCCTAGATCCTTATTCATAATTGTTTACAACTTATTTTTCATCATTGCTTTTACTTTAATCAAATCAAACCAAACCAAATCGTGACCGACCTTGATAGAATTCTACTCATAGCTTGTCAAATTGCGTCCACCGTCTCCCTGAGATCGACCCCTACTTCCCTAACTACATTCATTTGTTTTTAGCTATGCCTAGGGTATTTTATCTTTGTTAGGTACGCGATAAGCCTAACAAATTTTGGCGCCGTTGCCGGGGAGCACGGTTTTGTTTGCTTTGTGATTAGTTGATTTCTATCTTGTTTTTCTTTGTCTTAAGGAGCACTTGTTCCTTAAGACTGTTACTCACGATCTCCTCTAGGTTGTTGTCTTAAGCTCAGGTCCTCTCGGATTGGTGAATTACTTCCAATCGATCCCGAGCCCGAAAGAACTTTGCATAGACGACTACGCTTCTTTAAGGAGATTTCTGACGCTACATCTATTGAAGGACTTGAAAGTGTGAGGAGATCTTATGAAGAAGATATTCAAATTATCGAGGAAGAGGGGGATTCTAGTTCAACACCACCGATTAAGAAGATGGTTCATTTATCCGATCACTCCAAGCCCACCGCGGCAATGCTTCCTAGGGGCATTGTTACCACCCAAATTGGTGCGGCAGATTTTGAAATCAAGCCGGCTTTCATTAGCCTTGTTGAGAGGAAGCAATTTGGTGGGAGTCCAACGGAAGATCCTAATTTACATGTTCAAAATTTTTGCGATTATTGCTAGATGAATAGGCAACCGGGGGTTACACAAGCTCAAATTAGGGAGATACTTTTCCCTTTTTCTTTGAGAGACAAAGCCAAGTTGTGGATTAATAGCCTTGATAGAGCCACAATAGAAATTACCGATTGGGATTCATTGGCTCTTCCATTTTATCAAAAGTATTTTCCCCCGGAGAAGACCCAACAATTGAGAAGCCAAATCACGGGATTCCGTCAAAATGGTCATGAAAGTTTGTTTGAAGCATGGGAAAGGTATAAGGAGTTGCAAAGAGAGTGCCCTCATCATGGGTTAGATCCATGGTTCCTTGCCATTACATTTTATAATGGTTGTTGTGCCGAGTCTCGTCGAGTTCTAGATTCTGCTAACAACGGGAGGTTTGACCAAATTGATACGGAACTTGCTCATTCTACCATTGAATCCATGGCGGTGCATGATTCCCAATACGTCAACTCTCGTAACACCCCATTGAAAGACAAGGAAGAGGATACAACTATATCTATTTTGAAAGCTCAAGTGGCTCTTCTCCGACAACAAATGGATAACCGAGGAGCAAGCTCATCCCAATCTCATGAACAAGTGAATGTTACTAGCCAAGTGATGGTGTGTGAAGCTTGTGGAGGTGCGGGACATTGCACCACTTTGTGTAGGGCATATATTGAAGAGGTGAATGCTTTTCAAAGTTTTAGACAAAATCTCAGTCCTTTCTCCAACACCTACAATGAAGCTACAAAGTATCATCCAAACTTGTCCTACAAGAGCACCAATGTGTTAAATCCACAACATCAAATCCAAAATGTGCCACAACAACCAAGGCATGTTCAAGCACTCCCACCGGGTTTTCAAAATCAAATTCAAAGGCCTCATTATCAACAAAATTTCCAACAAAGCTTTCAACAACCCTTCCAAAATCAACAAACTCAAGGTCAATCATCAAATTACCAACAATC
Organism: Silene latifolia; assembly: GCF_048544455.1. NCBI lineage: Eukaryota > Viridiplantae > Streptophyta > Magnoliopsida > Caryophyllales > Caryophyllaceae > Silene > Silene latifolia. The sequence goes on along the minus strand of NC_133536.1, from coordinate 163,863,455 downwards.
CAACCAAGGATCAAATAAGATTGAGTCTTTGTTGACACAAGTGGTTGAGACACAAAGGAATATGCACTACAACGAAAACACGGGAAACCGACGGAAAAATTAAGGCCATACTGACGGCTTTTCCGTCGGTATTTTAATTTCCTGATGGAAATTACGTCAGGAAACAGAGTCAGCTTATTTCGTCACTAAAAAACGTGTCCTGACGGAATTTCCGTCAGTATTCCAATCACTGACGGATCACTGACGGGTAAACCGTCATTATATCTAGGAAAACAGTGACGGTTATTCCATCAGTTTTCTATTATACTTACGGTTATTCCGTCAGTGTTTTCATGTTACTGACGGCTATTCCGTCAGCAGTTAGACACGTGGCAGATCCCTGCAGTTGATAAAATCACATTAAAAGGATGGATGTGACATAATTTTCGTCAGTTTTTTCATTTTACTGACGGAAATTCCGTCAGTTTGTGGACACTTGGCACTTTCCTCTTAATTCTGGAAAAATGGGGGGGACGGTGACGAAAATTCCGTCGGTATTTTAGAATTACTGGCGGAATTTCCGTCAGATATATTAAAAACAGGCCTGGAAACAGCATCCTGCCGCCCAGCCACGATGCGTTTTTTGCATCGTTTCAAATACAGCCACGATGCCTATTTGCATCGTTTCCAATATAACCAAAACATGCAAAACACATACAATCATCGACCGCCAAGCGAGAATCCATTTTCACGTCGACCGCTAATGCGGGAATCAATAGACAACAAAAGAGAAGGGGACGCAAAATTTTTTACATAAAAAGATAGTCAAATTTGTACATCGTCTTACAAATTAAACACGAAAGAGAATTGTCTTACCATGTTTTTCATACTCCCTACTAGACGACAATACTAACCAAACTAAAGGTTCTAACCTAAAGGCTTTAACTTATTATAGGCTCAATAAAACTACCACTACCTCCAAACCCGTCATCACCACCCCCAAAATCATCCCGTCTATGTGGAGGAAATTGTGAACACGTGTTTGGGGGTTGAGATTCTTGCATATCAGCCCAAGCCTTTTTCATTGCCGCCATTTGTCAAGCCTGTTCACGAACATGTCTTTCAAGAGCGGTTCGAGCGGCTCGCTCATCATTCATTTGGGTGGAAAGCTGTGAAATCATGCTAGGAGCATAAGAGAAAGACCGTGCCAATCACGGTGACAATCAAACCAACAAACCTTTTTGCTATTTTTAAGCCAAAAAGATCTATGATCATTTTCTGGACAATAAGGACATGCACTATATCCACTTGTGGACCAACCAGAAAGCATGCCATATGCCGGGAAATCGTTGATCGTCCACATTTATGCAGCCTGTAATTGAAAATTTTGTTTCTTAGAGACATCGTAGGTGTCCACGCCGGTTTCCCAAAGTTGTTTCAACTCTTTGATCAACGGTTGGAGGAAAACATCAAAATTTGATTTAGGGTTCTTAGGACCGGGAACTAGTACAGATAAGAACATAAATTGTCTCTTCATGCATAACCAAGGAGGTAAGTTGTACAGAGTCACAATCACGGGCCAACAAGAGTATTTCGTCCCAAACTGCCCAAAAGGTTGAAATCCATCCGTACACAAACCTATCCTAACATTCCGGTGTTCACTTGCAAAATCTGGATGCTCTCTATCGAAATGCTTCCACGCTTCTCCATCACTTGGATGTGCCATTGTTCCCCTTTCTCTTAATCGAGAGTTTTTGTAGTGCCAACTCATCTCACCTGCTATGTGCTTGGTTGCATATAGTCGTTGTAACCTTGGTGCAAGCGGGAAATAAGTTATTGGTTTACATGGAATTCGCCTCCCACTTGAATTCTTTTTACCTTTATACCGAGATGCACGACACTTTGTACATTTTTCAAGATTAGAATTTTCCTCCCAGAAAAGCATGCATCCATTGATACATGCATCAATCTTTTCATGGGGAAGTTGGAGTCCCTTCAGAAATTTTTTAATCTCATTAAAATTGCGCGCCATTTGATTTTCCTTTGGAATTATGTCACCAACGAACGACACAAAACCATTAGCGCATCTAAGAGATATGTTGTTCTCACATTTGAGTGATAACAACCTAGCAGCTGCTTGCAACAAACTCATATCACTTCCCTCAAACATCGGCTGTTCGGCTTGCTCTAACATTTTAAAGAACGAAGAAACTTGGGGGTTCGGGGTTTCATAACGCACTTCTTCATCGTTAAGGTCATCAGGATTAAGTCGATCCTCCAAAATTTGGTCAACAGTATCACGCAATGCATTTTCCACGAACTCACGGTAAGGATTCTCCCTAGCATTTGTACTAGGTAGTTTCTCACCGTGATATGTCCATACATAATAATTATCGGCGAAACCATACGATCAAAGATGAATTTGAACATCTGCTTTCCTTTTAAAACCTAGGTTTTTGCATTTCTTACACGGACACCTCATTTCACCTAAATTCTTGAACTCACTACTTCCTTCCGCGAATTTAATAAACTCTTTCACCCCCTCTGCAAATGCTTTCTTGGGTTTCTTTTTTTCGTCTAATCTTTCATACATCCACTGCCGTTCTAATCTTTTCATGTTATTATGTATCTACTCATTTATATATGTCATTAAAAAATAACCTAATAACAATCAAAATCAAGAATAATACACAATAATTTAACATTTTAACCAATATAAATATTGTATTTCTTTGAATTGGGTCCTTATCACTCCAACCTAAACCCATCAATGTACGTTTCAAGTCACTAGCAAACATGTACTTGTGATTTATTAATGAGGAAAAAAAATTCGGCAGCAATTCCCATCCGTTCTCCAAATACACAATGTAGAATAAATAATTACTCTACATATGCATTTAGAGAACATTAAAGGAATTGTCACCAAACTCTTTTCTCATTAACAATTCACAAGAACATGTTTACTACCTAAGTGACTTAAAACGTACAAAGACAGTCCCAAAACGGGGACTATTCAAAAATTACTCCTAGTGAGTAATTTTTGAACGTGTACTAGGTCAATATGAACAATAATTGTAACAATATTAAAAAAAAAAACATACAACAATGACTACTTTTTTAATTAACATAAACTAACATGATTTATTTTTCATTTTACATATCTAGTCTAATTAATATCTATTCTAATTAACATTTAACAATAATCTAATTTTTAACAATAAAATTAAATATCTATCTTAAGTCAACATGCATACATTAAAAAAAAACTAATAATCTAAATTAACAACATACATCCGTCACAACATTGGCTTCTATCCTAAGTCAACATGCATCAACACCAACCCTTTTTCAACAACAATTAAAACAATAACTAATAATCTAAATTAATTAAACTAATTAAAAAAAATTAAAAGGAGTAATACCTAATTAACTTGACAAAAAAAATGAAAAAGAATCGGGCAGTGGCGGCAGTCGGCGGCGACATGGGTCGCCGGCAGGGGGTGGTTGGCGGCGGCGGTCGCCGGCAGGGGCTATGGACAAAAAAAAAGTAAATAAGAAAAGGAGAAGGAAAAGGATGAAGGAGAAGGAAAAAGATAAAGGAAAGAGGCAAAAAAGATAAAGTTAATTACCTTATAGTGATGGCGACGCCGTGGTGGTGTTGTTGGTGGTGGTGGCGGCGCCGGAAGTGGAGGTGGGTGGTGGTGGTGTCGGGTTTTAAGGTGGTGGAGGAGGGTTTGGCGATTTTAATTTTGGGGGAAATTTGGTAAAGTGATATGAGTGAACTCCCGTGTTTGAGATAAAAGGAAGGACTGACGGATATTCCGTCAGTTCAATATGTTTCCTGACGGAAATTCCGTCAGTAAAACACAAAAACTGACGGAAATTCCGTCACTGATCTGCTTTATCAGACCAATAATACAGAAATCATACACGTCACATAATATGGACAACTGACGGAATTTTCGTCAGTTTTCTCTAATTCCTGACGGAAATTCTATCACTGTCTCAATTATTGTGCCAGCCTGTAATGCAGTGTTTTAAAAAAAAAAAAACATGTGGCGGAAATTCCGTCAGTTTTTCTGTTTTACTGACGGAATTTCCGTCATTTTTCTCAATTTCCTCACAGCTGTCATGCACTGTTGGGTATGAAAGCCAATGACGGAATTTCCGTCAGTTTTTTGGAAATACTGATGGAAATTCCGTCACATGTTTTTTAGCGCCATTGACTTAGTCAACGCGCCATTAATAAGTGACGGAGTGTCCGTCAGGAAAAGTTACTAACGGAAATTCCGTCAAAAATCCGTCAGTAACCCGTGTTTTCTGACGGCCTCTTTTTTCCGTCGGTATGCCCGTCACTAACCTGCGTTTTATTTGTAGTGATGGCCGCCCACATTCAAAAGAGCGATCAAGCTAGGGATGCGACAATCAAAATGCTTGAAACCCAAATAGCCCAACTTGCCACCTCAAGTGCCCAAAGACAACAAGGTCAATTACCACCTCAAGGTGCACAACCTCATGACACCGCAAATGCTATCACTTTGAGGAGTGGTACCACTTATGATGAACCCCTTATGCCTAACGATGATGGTGGGGTAGTTGGTGAGGAAAGTGGTGATGTTGAAGATGGCAACAAGGTTGATAGGTCAAGAAAGGTTGAGGATGTTTCAAAGAAAGTTGATGAGCCAATAGTGGTGGAAGATATGGAGGATGTTCCTCCAAAGAAGGATGATCAAGTCAAAGAGCCGGAAAAGATTCAAGTACCTTTCCCTCATAGATTAAAGAAGTCCCAAAAGGAGACTCAATTTGGTAAGTTCATGGAAGTGGTAAAGAATTTGCAGGTAACCGTTCCTTTTACCAAATTAATCACCCAAATCCCTTCTTATACTAAGTTCATGAAAGACATTTTAACTAGGAAGAGGACTTTTGATAATGTTGAAACTATAGCGTTCACCGCCGAGTGTAGTGCTCTTTTACAAAATAAGTCCCTTCCCGGGTTAAAAGATCCTGGTAGCTTTTCTATTCCATGCACTATTGGCACCTACACTATTGATAAAGCCTTATGCGATCTAGGTGCTAGTGTGAGTGTGATGCAATACTCAATTTATGAAAGGCTAAACATAGGTGTCTTAAAATGTACTAGTGTCACCTTGCAAATGGCGGACCGTTCTATAAAACGCCTTTTGGGTGTTTTGGAGGATGTGCCCGTCAAAGTTGGAAAGTTTTTCATTCCGGTTGATTTTATTGTTCATGACATTGCCGAAGATTCACAAATCCCAATCATTTTGGGAAGGCCATTTTTACATACCGCGGGCGCGGTCATTGATGTCAAGAATGGTAAGTTAACATTGGAAGTAGGTGATGACAAGGTCACTTATAATTTGAATAATGCTATGAAGAGTCCAATGCTAGAGGAGTCATGTTATTTCCTTGAAGTTTTGGATGTTGTTGATGTTATTGTAGATGACTCATTGCCTCGATCTTTAAGCAATGATCCTTTAGAGGCACTCTTGTTGTTGGAATCTTTTTCAGGTGATGGAGACATTGGAAGTGAAGAAATTGATACACATCCTTCTCAAAATACTCTTTTCGGAAGGAGGTTTAACCATTTTATTTTCATAATGAGGTTAAGTAATGACACTAGCGTGGTTAACAATTAACTTAGCTTTTGTAGATATCGGCATATCTTTCTTTGCAACTTTTAATCATAAATCTCATTTATATTCAAGGATGCAACTTTGTTTCATTTAGGCTTGAAACTCTTATTTATATGTAGGTCATAGACTAGCCAAATCTCTTGTTGACACTTTTCTTTAGTCATTTTCTTTCAAAACTTTCTTTTGGTCTCCTCGTGTAGTTATCATAAGAACATATTCTTTTGATTACTTCACTTGGTCTCTTTGTCATGTAGATCTCATCTACTCAAGACCATAGATCTCATCTATTCAAGTATACTATCTATTTAGGTATACAAATCATTCTTTCTTTCGTAGATCTCATTTACTCAAGCATACAAATTATCTTTGTATTCTTTGTGTCTTCATTTTTCTCCCACTCTATCTTGAGAATGAATACACTAGATATTCAAAGATAGCTTATGAGACACAAGTAATGATTTTGAAGTAGAAGGAGGATTATCTCATAGATTGACTAATAGATTTTAGATTTGATGAGTGTACTCGGTAATCGACATTCCTTTAGGAGAGTTCATTAACTCAACATCACTTTATCATTGATCATACACAAGCCTTAAGCTTGTGGACATATAATGAATTCCATCATTATAGTTGTCTATTGGATCACTTTAAGTAGATGATCATATGTTTCTATGTGCAAGCATATAAAGACGAATTTTTAGAACAAACAAAAACGATAAAAGGGGTGACTTGGGTTGCAAGCCAAGCAACCATAATCCAAAATACAACCATTGTTTAAAAGGATCACACATTTCCATGTCGAAAACGGAAATCAAAATAGTTCTAAAATTCATAACATTAAAATAAAGACAATAATAAAAGCCAAGCTTCATTGGTATCTACTCCTAGCTCCTTCATGATTTCTCAAGCTTGCTTCTCTTTTCCCTTGTCTTTGCTTGGAGGAGGCTCTATTTACAATAAAAAGGGGATACATTATCACAACTTTGTATCAAAATACCATAGTTGAATTAGAAACATAAAAGAAAGGATAGTCATTTACCTACTGGAGTGATCTTTCCAGCTTTGATGTCACCAAGATACTTGGAACAATTCCTCTTCCAATGTCCAACACCATTACAATAATGGCATTTATCAAGAGGACCCTACTTGGTTTTGGAAGTGCTAGCTTCAAAAGTCTTAGCCTTGGTGGACATGGGAGCTTGCCTCTTACCCTTTTTCCCATTCTTCTTGAACTTCCCCTTGCTCTTAGTGCTTATATTAAGCACATCCTTAGATGGGTTAACATTTAGCCCCATGTCTCTTTCGGCTTGCACAAGTAACTTGTGCAACTCTTCAAGAGACACGTCCTTGTCTTGCATATTGAAATTCACCCGGAATTGTACATATGCTTTGACTTTGGATAAGGAGTGAAGAATCCTATCAACAATGAGTTCCTTGGGGATTTCAACCTTTTGAATTTTCAATGTCTCGACTAGCTCCAACAATTTGAGCACGTGAGGGCTAACCTTTTGGCCCCCTCCTTGAAATCGAGATCAAGGAATGCCGAGGCCGCCTCATATTGGACGATCCTCAGTGCTTGTGAGAACATTGTCACAAGTTTGGAATAGACTTCATAAGCGGTGCCCATTTTAAAGGCTCTCCTTTGGAGATCCGCCTCCATAGCAAAAATCAACACATTTTTCATAGCGGCGGACTCTTTGTGGTAAGCCTCATATGCTTCCCTAGTGGCGGCACTCGACCTAGCATTAGGTTCGGGTGGAGAGGCCTCAATGAGGTAACGAAGCTTGTCGTCGCCTTGGGCGGCCAATTTGAGTTGGGCATCCCAATCGGATAAATTTGACCCATTCTTTTCAAGTTTACAACGATCGATGAAGGATCAGAGCTATGAAACATTAGTGAGAGTGGTGGCGTTGGTGTTTGGTGCGGCCATTTGTTATGAGAAATAAAAGTAGTCTACAAAACAAAATAGAAGGAATAAAACACTTGTCGTTTTTTCAAAATAATAATAATACTCGTAAATTTTAATTTAAACAAGTTTTATTGCATTTATCTAGTGACCTCTACTTAACTTGATAAATGATTCCAAGATCCAAATTCATATTAACTTGGGCACGGTGTAGCCGATTCATCCCTTATCAATATAACTCGGTGGATTAACTCTTTACTCGATTCTACTTTTAGAACTCTTGGTCGATAAAATTACATTAATATATATCTTTAGCCCAAAACACATCCGGCTATGGTCGAGAATACTTTTGTTGAGTTCAACCCAAATTTCGAATAAATGTGTCCATGATCCAAATCCACATTAACTTGGGCACGGTGTAGCCGATTCATCCCTTATCAACATGAATTCGGTGGATAGACATTTATCACCCACTTCCCCTACGTAACAAGGTTTGTACCCCGGTGTGGTCGAGTGCACTCACTCACGAAATAGGTTTTCATGGTTTCTACTTTTTGGTAAGGCTAAGTCTCAATTGTTTATTTTAGCGAGAGGTCATGTCAATTTATTATCTATCACGTTTTAAGTGAACTAAAGCAGTGAACTATGACAATTGTAATTGACAGGGTCGATAAACTCGATTTAAAATGCATGTTTAGTTATGGCGATTTAGCGATGCATGCAACATATAAATAAAATGCAAAGCATAAAATAAAATCCTAGTATGGCCTTCCTAAAATAGTAAATCTAATAAACTATTACAAATTCGGAAACCAACTCCTTTGGTCCCTTGAACTTCGCTCTTGGCACGCACTTCAGGACAACACTTTCTTTGATGGATCGCCTTCTCGAATGGCACCGTCTTCAAGGAACTCCGGAATAATTAAATTACATAATGAATTACATAATTTCTTATTATACATTTGTAATTAAAATAAAATAAATCTAATAAATTACAAAACGGTGATACGAGATCACAATAATTACAACCGAATCGATATTCCCATATATTTCGGGTAATACCAATTAAAACTAAGGCCACACTAAGTAAAATTACATAATTCAAAAATTACATAAAATTAAAATATGACAATCATAAATAAAATGCATCATTATAATATGTATGAACATGCTAGATTTTATGCTAAATCGCCTTTTAAGAGCCAATATCGTATATTTATCGGTTTTTATGGATTTGCGTGATTATAACTTGTTAAAATCACAATAATTACATAAATTCATATTTATGTACAAGTTAATTACCCTAACCATCTTAGGACTCAAAATTAGTCTCCACTAACATTTTGACAATAATTAAACTTGATTTCTTTATATTGTTCATAAATGGACCCAAAAATACAAAATTATGCTATAAACTTCAAATTAAATTATAAAAAATTTAAACAATTTCAAAATTTGAAATTTAAACTCATGAAAATTCTGGAAAAATACCATGACACTCATAATGTTCAAAACTTAGGTTAAAAATTTCGAAAATTTATCGAGAAAAACAATGTTGCGGTTTAACGGTTTTAACAAATATGACCATAAAAATATGAGAAAAATTATTATCATTAACTTTTCACTTTTAGATCTAAAATATATGATAAAATGCAACATGTGACGTTTTTCCTTTAGTCATAAAGTATGTTTTAGCATTATTACTAATTATAGTCACTATTTATGTGATTTTTCATCAAAAATTGATTTTAAATCATGCATAAAGACTTCATTATAGCCAAATATTTTACACACATCTTTTAAAATTGCATGTGACAACATACTAAATCTCCATGACCAGATTCGAAATATAACTCATATTAACCTATTTACCCATTTAATTACGAGTTTAATTTTAAAAATCCATATTTCGAGTAAAACAGCTTATTTTAACATGAAAATTTACAGGCCATCAGTAGATAATATATGTGAAAACATATCCAAAAACCACTAAAAAAATAAAAGTTTAACTATTTTTCGTCCAAAAATGACATTTCTATCATAAAAATCACATTTTAATGCCAATAATATATAAAATGAACAATAAAATCCATAAATAAACCAAAATGTTCTAAAAATCACTTAGGACCAGAAATTATAAACATGCAAACTTATTTTTAGGTTTATCTTCATAAATCCAAATTAATTAGTTTTGTATGTTAATCTTATAACTCGGAAAAACTATAAACCGATTTGCATGCAAACAACCTAAGGCTCATGATATCACTTGTTAGATTCATTAATATCATTAGTTTACATATTCATATATGAATTAATTTATTTAGTCATAAAATAAATACAAGATCTTATGCATGCAAACTAAAACAAGATAAGAGTAGAAATCATCAATCTTACTATGGGATTTCGGATATTAGGGCACCAACAAATTCACCTATTTGTTAGTTCTTGAGCTTCCTTATAATGGGTTAACAAAGGTCCAAATTAGAACCTCTCCCAAAAGTATATACCCAAGGAAATCTCTTAATAACTTATATAATTATGAACTAGTAATAATATAAATCTTGCTTAAAATTTGACAAAAACAATTTTGTATTTTTTCTTGAATATTTCGGCCAAGAGAGAATGATTTATGAGGTTTTATTTCTCTAAGTTTTTCACAAAATTGGTAGAGAGAATATATTTTTCTTACACTAGAAAATATAATGCAAAGTAGTGAATGAATGATAGATGGAAAAAAAATCTTCTATCTTTTCTTCTAAAAACCGGTGGGGAGGTGTGGAGGGGAGCCAATGCATGTTGCTCATTTTCTTCCCAAGAAAATAGGTTTGCATGGCTACAACTATGGGTAATCATTGTGTTTTCCACTTAAAAATAATTAACACAATTTCAACCATAATCCCCTCCATTTTCGGCACATACATATAAAATGGGAGGTCCATTTTATTTTGTCATTTGTCAATTGTAACATATGTGACATGTTACTTGACTTATGAAATTGTAATGTATTTTTAACATATTAAAAATCAACATACTCATAAAATATGTCATATACAAAATCGACTAGTAATTCGTAATTACTTGTACCAAAATGGTTTATCAAATTATAAATTACAACATCTTGTATTTATAATAAATTATTCATTCAATTTCAATTTCAATTGTTTCGTAAACAATAATTTTATCTAAGTAATAAAACAATTCGATTACTTAGACCGTATCTAATTTAATCGAATTATAATAAGACACGTTAATCTTACTCACAAATCATCCGTCAATTTTTAAGCAATTTAATTAACTCGTATCGGCATACGTTCAATTAAATAATCAATTAAGAGTATTTCCCTATAGGTATGACCTAAGGGGATCAACTGATCACCACCGTCGCACGATTGTAATGTCAAACTCTAGTAAGCCAATCATTATCGATATGTGTGGACCAGTTGACTGTAAAATATTACATCCCACATGTATTCTTAAAATGAGATTTAAACATGTGATCATCACGATCGACAGTTGTGATCGCATTATTGTCGGAGGACACATATTCCAACACCTCGGGATCTCGAAAGTGTCTCGAGAAAAGGGTGTGTGCTTTTCTCGGGTTTCGAAAGATCCATTGTCGGCGTGAAACGAGTTAAAATCCGTGTCTAGACGCGGCGAATATAACGGCGTAAAAAGGTGTTTTGAAAAATGTAGAAAACCGAGTTTGAAAATCGTCATTACGACGGCCTAGGAAGGCGTGTTGAAATGGTTATAGAAACTGGGTTTGAAAATCGTCATTACGACGGCCTAGAAAGGCGTGTTGAAATGGTTATAAAAAGCGGGTTTGAAAATCGTCATTACGAGGGCTAGAAAGGCGTGTTTAAATGGTTATAAATATCGATTTTGAAAATCGTCATTACAACGGCCTAGAAAGGCGTGTTTGAAATGGTTATAAAAACCGGGTTTAAAAATCGTCATTACGACGGCCTAGAAAGGCGTGTTGAAATGGTTATAAAAACCGGGTTTGAAAATCGTCATTACGATGGCCTATAAAGGCGTGTTGAAATGCAACGGTCGGCGACAGACCGAGGTTTGAAATGGCCATTATAACAGCGCAAAAAGGTATTTTTTGAATGTTTGAAAACGACACGGAAGGACTTATGATCATATAGCACATAAGCACCCATAGTTTCATTATATTATGGATAATGCTGACATGGGTTTTGGCTTAAAAGGGTGGGTTACACACCAAGCAATCAAACCCCGATTTTCTAGAGGGATATCAATCCAAACAAAATGTGTAAGGAGGGTGTCCTAGCCTCGTGCTCGAAGGTGATGAAAGCCCTTTGACGAAATAGAAATGTGTAACGTCAATGGTATGCTTGACTCAATCGGGATTCAAAACACGGGGATGAGAAAACTCACGCCGACGAGACGAGCCAGTTGGTCGAAAAGAGTTAGGTTGTGGGCCCGGACAAGGAACCCGACCGTGACCGTAATATCAATTAATGCATTCCAACCAAGACCTCGTTCGAGTCTCACCATCTAGGGATCACAAAGACACAAGTATCCTAGTTCTCCCCAGCGGAGTCGCCAATCTGTGGACACGGGCCCACCTGCGCGCCCAGCTCGGTCTGCGGACGTGCATTGGTCTTTTGAAAGCCACGCTCGGCGGCGTAAAAATGCTTTCGACCGGATCGTTTTAGATCGGTCGGTTTCATCTCGGCAAGGGTCTCGAAACGATTAGAGATGTTCGAAGTCGCCACCAAGCATTTGTGAGATGCTTGGAACCCGTTCGAATCCACTTTATACCTCGGTCAAACGAAGCACAAATCAGGGTTTGACATAGGTACTAAAGATAAGGAATCGTCCGTCTTTAACATCCTATCTCTAGAATGACTCTCATACGCCCTGGATAAGGTCGTCCACTATCCAAAGTTTTTGAGTAAGAGGTGAAGGTACGTATTGGGAAGCCCTTTAATCAGACACCCAATCCCGCCCGCTCTAGCGGTCTCTACTGATCGATCTTGGTTGGTTGAATGCAAAGGTTGATAAAACGGTTTAAATGCATGAATGTGCATCCATTAATTTAAACCTAACATGTGAGAGCTTTCTACGTCGGTTGGTTTAATCCAAGTATCAAGTATAAGATGTCGAGTTGGATTTAATGTTGATTTGCATTAAAGACGGAAATTAAACATCCATTTACCAAATTAGGTTTATGGTGCATAACGTGATCCATTTGTCTTAGTAAGGCGTTTTGCAAATACGGTGTTTGAATGAGCAAATTAGTCATCTGACCCGTCCTGTATTCGGGCTAATCGAAGTCGGGATCGTCCTAGACTAGTGCTGGAAAGGGAACAGACCCTGCATCAGGCAGCCAAAAGTGGCACGAGCCTATTGGCGATGCATGGGGGTCTCCCCTGGTTTGAAAAATAGAAAAAAGGAGTGGCATGTTTAGGCGCGGGTCAGTCAACGATGGAAGACGTGTTCTGACCATTGAAACAATTTATAAAACGTGTTGAAAAATGGGTATTTGGACCCATTTTGGTTTGAAAAGGCCGTTTAGACCATTTTTGTGTTGATTTGAAGAACGAGACTTGAATAATCGTCATTGTTTTGACGATATTCGATGTCGGGTTCGGTTTTTCAAGCTTGACATGAATAGTTTTGAAAATAATTATGAACTAATTGTATTAAGTTCATTTGAATATAATTAGTCGACATTCATCATCGTACTCGGGTTAAAATCCGACATGGTATATGGAACCAATGATGACTTTGTGTTGATGACTAATACATTTGTTTTGAAAATGTAAAGAAATTATGAAAGGCTTTAAAATACCCTTCAAAATGTAAATAAATGAAATAAAAGGTTTTAAAATACCTTTTAAAATGTAATTAACCAAATATTATCACCGAAACACGGATTAAACCGTCATGGTATGAGGAACCAAGGGTGAAAAAATGTTTTATGGTTAAAAACTTGTAAAAATGGTTTGAAAATATTTGAAATGGTAAAAACCGTTCACAATTTCTGCAGCAGAGCTTATGTATCAGATTTCCTTCACATTCTTTTGATCAATGGTGTGCATCAGGCAGAGGTAAAAGCAAGCTACAAAGGAGAGTGGTTAGTGCTTGTGTGGTAAGCCTTACTTATGAAATATGGCATGCAAGGAACATTGCACGTCTTCAGCAGCAGGTATGCAGACCTGATATTCTTGTGCGCAGGATTGTCACTAATGTTAAGCATCGCTGGAGTAAGAACAATCACAGTACTCTACATCAGCGTGACAAAACTTGGATGGATAAGCTAGGCTGAGAGTTTAGTTTTTTTTCCCTATTGTTCTATGAGAATGTATATGCATACGAACTAATTGTTGTATTCGGTTCATTCTTTTATTAATATACTTACCCTTCACCAAAAAAAAAAAAAAAAAAAACCGTTCACAAATATGAAAATGAAAATAAGGGAGATGAAGAGACCAAACACGGTTTGGACTTAAGGCTGGGCAGGGTCCTTTAGGCGCGAGCCTATCTGCTACGTAAATAGCCACTGCCTCAACCAAAAATACGGTTTTGGCTCATTCTTCCCATGTTTTGGACCATGTTATGCATGATTTAGCATGTTATAGTCATGAAACAAATGAAAACATGATAAAATAAGATTTTTACACACTCATACTTACATGCTAGGCTTATGGCGAGAAATCGACGTAAGTGTATCAACTCGTTTGGTCGGAAAACTCGGTTTAAAACCGTTTTAGTAAGTAAAAAGAGTGTTTTGTTAAGTTTAGTGATGGTGTAGTGGTCGAGATGGTCGGTCAAGTGGTTTACTTCACGATGACGGTACCAAACAACGTGTAAGGCTTGTGTTTACGATCGGTAGGTCGTAAACACGTGTCGGATTGTGACTTAGGAAGTCGAGTCGAGAATTTTAAGGGAGAAAAGAGGGGGCAGACACTCGCGTAGCTCTAAAATGGTTGCATTTGAGGGGTATTTATAGGAAAAATGAGTGGTTGTGTGATTTTTGAGCGACGTGGCCACCTGGGCTGCTCAAAGAGGCGCGAGCCATGTAGCACGTCTTCGAGGTGTCTTGTCGCTTTCACACAAGTGCAATCATGATTTGTTCTATCCTAGGATTTGGATGAACATGTTTGGTACTTGACTATGTAGGATTCCGGGAAATCTAAACATTGAAGAATTTGAATGGTTTTGGTTTTTGTGTTTGACTCGGTTTGACTCGTTGTTGGAGTCGAGATTTGAATTTTGAGTCGGTTTTTGGTCCGGTGTCGGTTTTGACTCTAGTTAGTGTCATTGCGACCCCGTCGTCATGTATTAAACACTCCAGGTACTTTTGAAAAGTTTTGAAAAGTTTTATTTTCGAAATCGTTTTAAGTTTTCCGACGTAAAGTTGTACACAAACTGTCGATCAAACGCTGCGATTCCTAAGCATGTTGTAGTCCGATAATCATCGGGTGTTTGTTGGAGTCTCATAAGATACTGGGTATCTACACTTGGTTGAAGGTAAACTTCTTTTCTTGGTGTCCCCCACCTTCACTTTCGGTCTTCCTCTTTTCCCTGATCCTTTCCTTAGCATCCTTAGTCATGTTAAGAAGCCTATCCGCATTCCCGGCCCTAGCATACATCTCCTTCACACTAGACAACTCACCCGGTGGAAGTTTTTTCAAGATTTTCATGGTCAACCCTCCTTCAAACTTGAGAGCCAAACGAGATTGGCTAAGGTGAAGGTCTTCCACATAGGTGGCAAGCTCATTGAAGCGGATGTAATAGTCTTGCACCGTCATTGCATCGGTCATTATAAATCAATCAAACTCCACCCGGAGCTTACATATATCATGCTCGAGGATGAAATCGTTCCTCATCTCCATCTTGAAGTCGCCCCATGGAATAGCGGTCTCACTCATTTCATCATTCTAGTCCCTCATAGTATCTATTTCCTTATACCACCAACCTTCCGCTAAATCCCAAGGTAGAAAGCGGCTTGCTCCACCTTGAGTTCTTTGGGACATCATACCACCTCAAAAACATTTTCTATTTCTCTTACCCAATTACTACAGAGATTACGCTCGCCCACTCCAAGGTATTTAGAGGGTCTGTGACGTGAGATGGCGGTGCTCACGGCCGAGGCATCCATTTCCGCGTCCCTCTCTATAGTGACATTCCGAAGAGCTTTGGTGAGAGCTTCATTTCGTGCAATGATCCGGTCCACCTCCTCATCGGAACTACGGAGTGGTGGTGAAGGAGTCCTTGCATGAGTTCTCGACATATTCTCTCTTCAATAAGCATAACAAACGTCAATACATGTCTCACAATAAGAGACAAATGTTATTGACTACTATAAAGGCCCACTCAATCGAGTGTAGGGCATCACTCGGTCGAGTGATCCTCCACTCGGTCGAGTGGTTGTCCCACTCGGTCGAGTGTCTAAGTTTCCAGGAGGTTTCCAGGTTTCATTCAATAGTATACTTGGTCCAGTGGTACTACCACTCGGTCGAGTGACTCACAGTCGATCAACTGAGTCCTCTACTTGATCGAGTGTTTCAACATTAGGAATTTTACAGAATCTGGAAAATCGACCATACTCGGTCGAGTGGCATGGGCACTCGGTCGAGTGCCTTTAATTCGGACGAGTCCCCCTTTTCCCACTTGGCCCAGTACACCCCTAAAGGGTCATGTACTCGTTCTGACTCACATAAGTCCACATATAACCTTATTTTGCATGTTTCTAAATGCAAGCACGGGAGAATAAAAGCATAGATGCGATATAAGATATGCACATGACGATAATTAGCATGTGATTTACATTTCCTATTTACAAATTGCCAACTGTAACACTTTAACATGCTCACACATAAACATCCAACATGTTCCTCATTAGCTTGACTATAATCATCCATATCACCACATAGAGTGCTACTAAACATGAAACTACTTCACAAGTATCAAACAAGGATATGCAACAACTATATGCACGAAGAATATTCTATTACCCCACGTGTTGTGACCAACTCAAGTTAATTAAGAGGACACGAGTACAACCTTGGGATGTCTCCTATGCTTGCCACGAGTTCTTATATGCAAAGCCTCTGAGTTGTTATATGCAAAGCCTACCTGTCAGCACTGCTCCCCATATGGGCGAAAATCACCATATGGTTCACCACAGACATTTTAAAACACAAGGTTAGCCTTAACAATACAAATAATGTTCATGGATGGTCTAGTATTATGCTAAACTATATGAATATGCAATTGAAAGCCATTAACAATGAAACACCCAACTCAAGTGTCCACCTCCAACACTCCGGTGTCAGGGACACGCCCACGCCACCACACCACAACTAGGTACTCGGAACACGTCCGTGGTACTGGGCCCGAGAGCGACTCGGATCCCCTGCCAGACGCCGCGTCTCAACCACACGGGTCCCTCTAAACTCAAGTCCTCAATGTGCACATCCCCCTCTTGGAGTGGGAAGATCGAAGAGGTGACTCAAGCACAGGACGGTCTCCCAACCATCTTATGTCTCCTCTATAACCATGCCTCACAACCAATACCAAAACCAACCATTCTCCAAGAATCAACACCACATAAGATAACAATTACAAACAAGTGGCATGCTTTTCAAATGTACAATTCATGACATGTAATAAATATTCAATCCAACATTAGCTCACCCTTTTTGGCACCAATGTCTCATAAACATGTTATAATGCAATTTAATACCAATAGAGGAATAACAATGCTTACCCATTTTTCTACATGTACGAATATTGCCAAACAATATCATACCATCAACCCTAATTACCATTAATTATTTTATAATGTAACTACCACGATATTAATGCTAATTAATGCACAAACAACATCCATATCATTAAAACTAAGTAGGGAAACCCTACCTCTTGTTAATCTTCCACAACCTTCAAGCTAAGGACTAGAAGTGCTCCTCAATGAAGAAGTCTCCTCCTACATAATCCATAACTAACTATTACTATAACATACTACAACAATAACAACACTAATTAAACTCTAATTACCCCATTAATTTAGTCATAACCCTAATTAATTTCTTAAACCACATACTAATTAATTAGGGTTTACTAACTAAAAACAAAGTGGACAAGAGTGAACATAATCTTACCACACTATGAAAAAAGGTAAGCACAAGGATTTGGGAATGAATTCTTCAAGAAGTGTGTGCTAAATCTTGAGGATAAGGTATATGATATTTTTAGAGGTTTTTAGAGAGTGGTAGGATAAAGTGAGGGTGGTTACTAGTGAAAGAAATCTAAAAGGATAAGGATTTGAGAGTGATATACCACCTACCAACCTCGTATAAAAAGCTGGAAAGCAACGGGTCACTCGATTGAGTGCCCGATTCACTCAATCGAGTGAAACTCCACTCGGTCGAGCGAACCATCACTCGGTCGAGTGACGCTGTTTCAGAAACTTCCAGTCATTTTCCAGTTTCCACTCGGTTCCCCTACTAGATCGAGTGAGCTACACTCGACCGAGTGTACTGCGCACTCGGTCGAGTATGGCCTTATAAACTACGAGGTATTCCATATAAATACGCACGAAATTGATCCAATGTAACTATGCTTAAAGATTAAATGGAATAACATGAGTTCTATAACAAATTTAAATATATAAAACAAATCGAGACACCCAAAATGGTATCACATTGCCACCATGTTCCTATCCAGACCAACTCACATTCCACATCCGTCTCAAATTCCAACCATATTATTGGAGCATCACAATACCATCATGCCAACACCACATCGCCTGTGCCTCGGGCCCATATAAATCACAGTAAGAAATCCACCTAAAAACTCAACAAATAGTTATACAAACAAATAACGAAATCACGAGTATAAGTCAGTGACGCCATCCCAGAGTACTCGGTTGAGTAACGGGGGCACTCGGCCGAGTATCCGGTACTCGGTCGATTAATCAGTACTCGGTCGAGTACTTTGAAGGCAGAATGTCATTTCATCAATTGTCATCATGAAAACTCAAGCTTCACCTGCAATATGAAGTCTAACCATCGAACAACATAAAAAATCAAGTCCCAAGCACATCATAGTCTATGATAAAGTAAAGTCTTGGCCTTAGGGCCAGATTACACACTCACAAAAGAAATCCAATGTCGAAAAGTAATCAAATCTTACAAAGACTAAAATAAATAACAATAAAACAAATCTCAAGGGTCCATGGCCACCACATCATCCATGTCATCACCACCACCACCTGAACCTGATGTCCCAGCACCATGGTATTCCCCATCAGCGGCGTCACCACCAATCCATCTACCTTCCTCATCCAGCTGGCTACCATAGTTAGCTCCCCACGGCCCTGCAAGGCAACCATACGTGTAGTTAGTCGGGGTTTCCCATGTAGCGCGGTTCACCCCATAGCTATCAAGCACTCCACTGTCGTCTTCTACTCTTCTGCACCACACTGGCTGAGCAAGGTCAGTCCCCACGTTCTGAAGACGTGTCATCTTGTGCATGTTCTGCAACACTAGGGTAGTGGACAACCTCTCGGTGAGCTCGCTAACCTACATCCTAGGGTCATGAACCGTAGGATAAGACGGGTACTGGTATAGGGAGTAACTCTGCGGAATGTAAGGTGCCTCGGTCATCAAATCTCCAGTCACCCCCGCTCCGTGAGTCTCACGAGGTGTCGAAGCGGCCTTTTGCCGACTAGAAGCTATCAGCGGCTTGGGTAAGTACTCAAGGATCTCGGCAGGAATGAGGTAGAACTGCGGTTAAGGCTCGGGTTCCCCACTCTCCGGGTCATTCTCCCCGAAATGGTCAATCACTGGCAGGTTCACCCCATCGGACAAACTCATCCACCTAGTTTCACTCACCCTCCACACTAAGGTTCCATCATTCAACCTCCTCAACCACTTGGTGTGGCACAAATAATCTTCATCTTTGGTAGATGCTTTCTCAAACAAAGCGGAAGACGACTCACCAGAGGCTACCAAGTTCGTTAGTCTCTGGGCCAACCGGGTAACTATGGCTCTGCAGCTAAGGTAGCGAGTCTTGGAACAAGCCATAAGTGTTAAACTAGCACACACTACTCCGGGAGCACTATAGTAAAAATGCTCCCTTCGGAGAGGGTTAAGGTAGGACATCAAGAGCATAACCTCATGGGTGTTTAGCTTACTCATATCACTCTGGCCGTAAAGCAGACATGTCATCATCCTAAAGAAGATGCGAAGAGACACATGTTGAACATCATTAATCAACATGGCACTCGATGTGATTGGCTATGTATCCCTAAACCTACTGTGAATGGGATAATCTGGGTGGGGAGAAGAAACTGGAGTCTTTTGAAGAGAAATATTTGTCTTGCTGCTGTCATGGCAGTTTACTATGCAGTGTGGCATCAAAGAAATCAAGCAAGAGTGGAGGGCATTGTACTGAGACCGAGTATCGTGATACAGCAGATTCAGCAATGTCTCAAATTAAGAATGATTACTTGTAAGGTTGTAGCAAGTGTAGATGCAAACTGGCTGGCTTTTATAATGTAGAAGCTTCTCTTAATTATTATTGTCAATGAGAACTTACCTTCTACCAAAAAAAAAAAAACATGGCACTCGAACTAGGCGCGAGTCGGCCTGTAATGTAAGGAAGGTAGCTAGGAGCCCCGCTCTCAGTCGCTAAATCACTCAGATACCACTCCTTCTCCGGGTCTAAATCCAAATATTCAGTAAAATGGTCAAGGGTCAAGGCATAGTCGGTTTTCATAAGACGGAAACGGACAGTTTTTCCAGCAACATCATATTTAAACGAACTCATGAACTCTAAGGTCAGGAAAGGGTAACACTTCTTACGGAGGTGATACAACCCCTTAAAACCCAAAATCTCAAATATATGCTTATGTCCGAATCAATCCCCAAATCCTTCAAGATACTTGGGTCCATACAATGGCTTGGTCTCATGGTACGTTCCAACAAGGCAACAAAAGCAGCCCGTTGGTCGAAATCAGCAAAGATTACCGTAGGATATCGATCAACTGGAGGAACAAGCGACTCCTTACTCGTTTGTCCTTGCTAGGCCTCGATATTAGAACAGGTACGCTTCTTAGCGGGTGCTCTGGCTTTTGGAAGGCTGCAAGAATACAAGTTCAACAAGAGTTTTCCGGATTCCACACGATATTAAAGATGAAAATTTCCGATTTTGCTCTCTTTTAAGACGAAGTTTAAGATGGAGTTTTCGATCCAAATACACAAAATAATCACTTAGTAGGAATTATTAGTACCAATTAAACGTCTATAAGCATCCTACAAATTATTAGAGTTGTAAAAATCAAAATTTTGGGGCTGATGAGTCATAATCATATGTATATTTATGCCATCTCTTAGATACTTTTGATACGGTTTTCGTGCTAATTTATATTAATACATGCCTTTTATATAAGAATGTTGTTACTTCCGCTATTTGATGTTTAATGCAGGAATGATTTATTTGAGGAGCAAAGGAATGAAATGGGTATCGCGGAGTGGGCATGAAGGAATACACGAAGTATGGCACGGGAATCCATAAGAATGAAGGAATAGAAGTTAAGAAGACAACACGAAGAAAAGAGCTGAAGATGAAGAATACTCGATCAAACCCACATCGACTCGATCAAGGAACCTGTGTACTCGATCGAGTGCATATAGGCTCGATCGAGTACTTTTCGAGTGTCAACTTTTCCGCAATTTCCTTAAGTCGGTTATGTTTTACTATAAATACCCAATTCGTACCCTATGTTTATGGAAGCTTTATTTTTACCTAGCTACATATAATTACCCTAGAAAACTCTCTAAAACTCTTAGTTAAATTTAGTTTATTGTTCTTACGTCCGGATCTAAGCATTCCTCTATTACGGTATTAATCTTTCTTCAATATTTATTCAATCGTTATTATTCATCTTTTATGCTTGCAATTATGTCTTTCATTCATATTATTGTTGTTATATTTATTGGTATGAATAGCTAATTTGTTTATCTAGGGTGAAAAGGGATCTAGGTTGTTAGAAAAGGGGATATTAATGAATTGATTGTTAAATTGCGTTTGATTGCTGTTCAATTATCGTCTTACATCTAGTTACTTAATTACTAATCAGAATTGGTTAATTAGTCTTACAAACTATGATTTTCACCGACCAAGTTAAGACTGGTATAAGCCACGATAATTGAATTAGACTGACTTAATAATAGCGATTGCATGTGAAGTTTATATCTAAAAAGACATATTAGAATCAACCAATCATATGACTTTCAACAATATAAATTGCTCAATCAATGAACTAAACCTTACCCTTGGATGACTACCTAGTGAACCCAATCTCTATACTCTTTATTATTATTGATTTTGTCTTTATTTACATCGTAATTAGTTATTAGAAATCAAACAATCAACCCCATAAACTGTTACCTTTAAGACGAACTTAAATATAAACAAACTAGATTAATTAACTCGCCTCCCTGTAGATTCGACCCTTTCTTGCCACTAGCTACCGGTTAGTAGTAATTTAGGATTTATTTTGTTAGGCCAATGACTGAAAACAACCTTATCAGGGGGAAACCCTAGAAAATTCTCGGTACAAACATGGTGATTTTGGGCATAGAAATCATCTTTTTCAGAGGGGTACCAGATCAAATTAAACAAGACATTATAAGGGTGTCAAGTTTTGCTGAAGGGATGCCACCATTTAAGTATCTAGGAATGCCAATACAAACTACTAGACTCAAAAAAATGGACTGTGCTTGCCTGGTTGAGAATATTTGTGGTAGGATTCATAGTTATGGTGCAAGAAAATTTTCCTATGCTGGGAGACTAGTACTGGTGAAATCAGTTCTTAACACATTGTATTCCTACTGGGCCTCTATGTCATAATTCCCAAGGGTATCATCAAGAGCATTGGAGCTACATGCAGGAACTTCCTTTGGGATAGTGGTATGGACTACAGAAGGGTACCTCTTGTGGCATCGGATAGAATGTGCAAACCAAAGAAAATGGGGGGGGGGGTGGATTAGGGATCGAAGATCAGGGGATGTGGAATAAGGCCATGGTTGGAAGACTGGTAGCATGGGTTGTTGAGAAAAGGGACTCCATCTGGGTTCATTAGGTGCATCAGAATCATCTAAAAGGGAAGGATTGGATGGAGTACACTCCTTCTGCTAATTCAAGCTGGGTCTGGAGGAGGATTTGCAAAGTCAAACAGGCTATTGCTCATGGGTTTGTGGATGGTAATTGGGTGGTATAGCCGAATGGTTATACCCCAGCAGGGTGCTATGAATGGCTCGGGGATGTCAGGACATACAGTCCCCTGGAATAAGGTGGTATGGAATGCTTGGGCCGTTCCCAAACATCAATTTCTGGGATGGTTAGTAGCCCATGGGGCCCTAAACACAGTTGATAAGCTGGTTCATTGTGGAATGGAGGTAGATGACAAATGCTTACTATGTGGACAGTTAGAGGAGTGCTCATCTCAATTGTTTTTTGAGTGCCAGTATAGTAGGAGGGTGATCATGGCTATGCAGCAGATGACTGGTTGTCAGCTCCCTCTGACTCATGGTATTTATTGGTGTGCTACCAGGGGAGGCTCTAACGTGCAGCAAGGAGTTCAGGCAACTCTGATCTTGGGTGCCTTTTACTACGTCTAATATCAAAGGAACAAGTGCAAAGTGGACAATATGGTGATGAGACTAGGTAAAATTGCAGAACAGATTGTTGAGGTTTTGAAACTCAGGATTAGAGGTCGAGAAAATATGAACTTGGATGTGAATGATCTAGACTAGCCGAGTCAGTTAAAATTTATGTAATTAGAGGCATGCCATGCTTGTAATTTTTCCCTCTTTATGATATATATAATACTCACATTACACCAAAAAAATCATCTTTTTCCATATTCAAATCGATTATTTGAAGCAATTACTACTAATTAACAACATCTAATACACGATTCTACGAATTTCAAGGCAAAAAATTCGGATTTGAACAACCTTACACCTTTAATTTATTGAAAACAAGAAGCATTGAAAATACATTACCTTGAATTAGGAATTTGATTGGATAAAGGAAGGATAAGAGGATAAATCAAAGAGCAAATATAACAATATCACAAAGGTTTTTGTTAGGAGGGGGTTTTAGTGAAACAGAATGAGTAGGAGTCGAAAATCATGGAGGTATTAAGTTTATAGGTTTTCCGGAAAAACAACCCGATGAACCATCAAAACAAGGGTACTTGGTCGAGTACTAGACTTACTCGATCGAGTACACTTGTCTACTCGGTCGACTACTCAGAATTTGGAGATTACAGCAGCCACTTCCTTCTGAGCACTCAGGCGAGTGTACTCGTGCTCGATCGAGTCAGGTGTACTCGGTTGAGTACCTTATGTACTCGGTCGAGTAACCTTAATGAGTAACGGGAGTTGTTTAATATTAAGGTTGTCATTCCTGCAACACGAAATACATTGTTTGGAGTCTAAAACTTATTCAGAAATTGTCACAATTAGGTCATATTTCTATCATACACTATGCAACTTAGCAATTACACACACCTACTTCAACTTACTTGCACATAATATATATATCGTATCTCCATTAAAATCTATTCACATATATATCATGTTACATGTGCACA
Source organism: Silene latifolia (assembly GCF_048544455.1). NCBI lineage: Eukaryota > Viridiplantae > Streptophyta > Magnoliopsida > Caryophyllales > Caryophyllaceae > Silene > Silene latifolia. Next base: position 163,839,265 of record NC_133536.1, on the reverse strand, counting down.
ATACTACTCAAGCTTGAATGAATTACTAACAATATCATATGCATATAAGTATTCAATCACTTACTCCATGAAACAATACCACATATCACTCACACGTAATATAAACACACCATGCATCATACCGTAGACATCCTCTAGCGACATCAGTACCATACTATCACGCATACAAGTCAAAGCTAACCACGCAAACCAGTTCACGTAGGTATCCACATATCATTTCCTAGTTTCATAACTATTCCCAACTTTCATGCTAAAATATAATATGAAAACCAAGATGGCCACACATCTGTAATACCCGTCCTTTAGGGACCTGTTTACTGACGTTGACCGACCTTAGTGACATGCCTTAGCCGTTGGGAAACCTTACGAGCGATATCTTGTGAAGTGGTAAGCTTTGGGTAAGTGGTACTCGATCTAGTCGAGTCTACTCAATCGAGTAGCTAGGAGGCTCGATTGAGTAGGGGCCACTCGATCGAGTAAGTTAGTTACTCGATCGAGTAGCGTGTTTCCAGCGAGGAGTTATCTATCGTGTTTCGCATAACCGAAAATCATTTCCGCCTCTTTCCTATAAACCTAAATGTCGCCTCCTCTTCTTCCCTTCACCATAGTCCCTTCCTTTAAGGTTCTTGAGGATGCTTATGCCATGGGAGTAGGTTGCTCGAGTCGGGTAGCGGTCTTGACGCCGGATAGCTATGCGTAGGTATGTCATCGTCATCATCATTGTCGTTGTTGTTTTCAGTTAGTGTTGTAGTGGTTGTGATAGATGATTGTACTGTTTGTAGAGGTTTGTTGCGTGGTTGTTTGACATCTTGTGATCGAAAGTGGAATCGCTGCGGTGCGCTAAAGGTAGGCTCGCCTACTCAGTACTGTTGGGTGTTATAGTGTCTTTTAATGTGATTTGGTCGTTGTTGTGTCGTTATGGCTGATTGGTTTTGGTAATTGGTTGGTGTTACGTTGTGTTGATTATTGTTGTAGTGGTACAAATGTTTATGGTTGTTTGTCTCTGCTTCTCGAGGTGCGTCCTCGGCTGAGTGGGGTCACTTGCGGGAGTGGCTTCACGCCCTAGTTTTGCCCTCCGTGGAACCCGCCACGGGAGGGATGTGCACATTAATGGGATAGGGTTATCGCTCGGTATGATGAGCGGGGCTTAGGTGGGAACGGCTGCGGTCCCCCACTGACAGGTCTGGTCCAGTAGGCAGTCGGTGACGGTGTTTGGCTGGAGGAGATGTGGCTTATGTGTGTGCTGTTGTGTTTGTATTGTAGTGTCAATGGTTGGTGTGTTCTTTCAGTTACTGAACTTGGGTGGTTTGTCTTCTTGTCTTTTTCTGTTGTGTCTGCCGTGATCCCTTATGGTGAGCAGTCAGTCTTAGCAGGTGATGTCTTGGATGATAGCTGGATACTTGACGGAATGAGTCTTTCACAAGTCATGACAGGAGTGTAGATCACATAGTTGATAGTAGTCCGAGTTGTATCTTTATATATCTTAGTTTGTTAATCACTGTAATATAACTTAATCGTTCTTTTATCGACATTTTATTATTACAGTCCTCGGGCAACCGAGATGGTGATGCCCTTATATGCTAGGGAAGGTCTTGTTCAGGCTCCTTGGTATATGGGGGTATCACAAAGTGGTATCAGAGCAACGATTTTAGAACCTATAACAAATGAGCCTAATGAACATAGTGAGTCTAATAAAATGAACCTGGTGTATGTATATTGGGAGCCCCAGCTGATGCTAGATTTTGGGTGAGTAGGCGCCCTCATTTCAAAATCATGGCCCCATTATGCTTAAGCCAGTCACCGGTTATAGGAATATCGAGTCAGGAATTGTGTGCCTAGTGTGTATAATAGTGATGTTAGGAACGTTTGTGGTGGAGTATTTATGGATGTTAGTGTGTATAATTGTGATTAGAACAGTGAGAATCTATGGCTGAGTAGTAATGAAAGTGGTGCTATGTTGGTAACACGCGACAATGTGTATGGTGTGGTGTTGGTAATGTTTGTTCCAAATGATTGGTTTTAGCACTTGATATGGAAGAACTTGTGAGTATGGTATGTGGTAATGATGGTAATTTGTAAGTTTTGAATGAGTCGTAGCAGCTGTCCAAGTAGTACTTGGAGGATATGATAGATGAATGGTCGAATGCTTCCGCAATGTGGTGTAATTAAGTTGAGTAAGCTGCTTGATAATTGTTGTGACATGGTTAAACTGTTAGTACGCTTGAATGATAAGGAACGGTACATGTTAGACGTATGTTTAGAGTGACATGAATAGAATCTATTTTGTCGTAGTCACGATTGCATGATCATAAGTGAAACGAAGCGTGTTAGATGTATACATGAGAAAGCTAATAGTACAGTCAGTTGGTTGCGTAATGTTTTCATAGAATGAAGTTAAACGGGTTTCACATGAGAAAGCTAATAGTACAGTCAGTTGGTTGCATAATAACCCGTGACGATTTCCGAACTCATTTTGGAATCGACACGCGTTGCTGTTTTGCAGGAATCTTTAGTTAATGTTATATTTCCGATTATATACCTAGCCTTACTTGACCGAGTACGAGTGCCTACTAGACTGAGTAGACCTCATTCGATTTAGTTAGGAAGCTTTTATGTCGAGAAAGTTGGAATTTCCTGCGAAAACTCGACCGAGTTGCTCCAACTCGATCGAGTGGAGGCCACTCGATCGAATAAGCTGCTACAGTGCCGCTGAAACACGGGGTCATATACCCTTTTCTAATCCTTTCCTTTTTATTCTTTCTTCCATTCCGCAAACCCTAATTCTATACTTCTCGCTCAAAGTATCCTTGTTCTTATTGACTTTGTGCTTAAAACTTGGTGATTTCTTTGTCTAATTCGTTCTTTTTGCTTGTTAATTAATCAAGGTATGAATGTCTATCCTATTTTGTTGTTTTAAATTAATTAGAAGCATGTAGGGTGTTGAAAATTGCTTGAAATTCGATCTATGTGGGCTAAATCTTGCTTATGATTGTTGTAATATGATCTAATTGCTTCAATTTATCGTTTATTGTTGTTAACAATGAAAAAATCGAATCAAATGAGGGATCTATGTGACTCGAAATTTCGAGGGTTTGCGATTTTGAATTGAATTTTGGTTATCTTTTGTATGTAAAAGGCTAAAAATTGGGTAATATATGTTATACATATCATGTTTAGAGTCGATTTTGATGATTTTCCCTCAAAAATTTGCGTTAAAACTCCGTCTTAAAAGTGCCCCAAACTGAAATTCGATTTGTATTGTTGTGAAATTTGGTTGTTTATGAAGTTATTTTGGAAGTATGATTTTCAGAAGTGATAGTGATGATGATAATTGGTACCATAAATGTCAAAATATTTACAGCTGTAGAGACCGTCTGATGATTAGAATTGAGAGTTAAACTTATAATTTTGGATTGTTGGTGAGAGTGTGTACTTAGTTACTCCTTTCTATGATTATACATGAATGTTTTACATGTTCTTCAAGTATATGAGGTTTGAATATTAAAGTCATATGTTGAAACAGATGCCGAGACCGACCGTGGGAACCCGTCAGAGCAAAAGGGAAAGGGCTTCTGAGCGTGAGGTAGGAGAGGGGAGTGGACCTATGGTCCCAGCGGTACCGGAGTACCCGTCAGTAGTCTTTGTGGACTTTACCCAAAGGGGTAATTTTGTGGCCTTGCAGAACCGAAAGATGAGACCTACCCGTTGTATAGACACAACCCTTCTCAATGACTTGGGGATTTAGACCGATGTCAGGCACATCTTTGAGACTTTGGGGATGACTGGGTTATATCACCTCCGTAAGCACTCTTATGCCTTCTTGACCCTTAAGTTTATGAGTTCGTTTAAATATGATGTGGTGGAACAAACTGTGGAGTTCCGCCTTATGAACACAAGTTTTCTTCTTACCATGGATATGTTTGCTTCTCACCTTGGCCTTGCTAAACCTGCTAAGGGAGCTCTCAAGAATATACCGTCTGAGTGTGGGGTTAGTAGCCTCATTCCTTGTCTTACCGGTAAATCAGCTCATACTTCGAGTAACATGTTGATCAACGATGTTCAACATGTCACTTTGAAGATTTTCCTTCGTGCTTTGACATGTCTGCTTTATGAGAGGAAGGATGTGAGTAAGTTAAACTCACATGAGTTGATGCTACTGATGGTGTACCTTAACCCCACCCGGTCTCAGAGAGTGACCTTTAGTGCCCCTGCTATAGTGTGTGCCAGTCTAGCCCTGATGGCTTCTTCCGATACCCGTTTTCTGAGTTGTGGTGCCATTGCCACTCGGTTGGCAGAGAGATTGACTTCCTTTGAGGCCTCCTCAGCCTACACCCCTTTGACCACCGCGGTACCTACCTTGGACCGAGACTATTTCCTCGACCAGAAATGGTTGAGAACCTTGGGGGATGGTAGTTTGGCATGGAGAGTGTGGGTTATGAGTTGGATGCGGATACCAGCTCCTGAGCACCTTCCTACTATAGAGCCTTTACCAGCGGTAGTGGTGTCTACCGATTCTAACGAGGAAGAGGAGGAGGGGCGTCCTGCGGGGCAGACGTACCTCATTGACCCAGAGATCCTACAGGTGATGGCCGAGCCGAGGAAGGGGGAGAATGTGAGAGCTGAGGATGGCCGACCTAGAGTAGGGAGGGGGCCACGCCGAGTGAGGGAGAGGGTGGCTGAGACTCAGCCAGCGTAGCCGGAGCAGCCAGTACCGCCACAGTACCAGTATCTCGGTTACCATCTTTTTTATAGCCCGGAGACACGAGTGAGCGACCTCACGGAGAGGGTTTCATCTACCTTAACACTCCGGAACCTTCATGAGATGGCTTATGTACAGGGTATTGGGACCACGGGAGCTCAGTCGGTGTGGTGGAGAGGTGTCGGGAACGACAGCGGGGTATTCCATTCTTATGGTGTGGATATGTATACTTGGGGAGAGCCTCAGTCGTATCCATATGGTTGTTTGGCCTCTTGGCGCATGGGAGCAGATGCTGGTGTTTGTGGTGGTGCGAGTCACGATGCGGCAGGAGCAGGCACTTCTGGAGGTGGCGGTGATGATGAGATCATGGAGGAGCAGCAGGAGGAGTGATATACTCTATTTTCTTTCTTTTTTTTTGTTTCATGGTTGTAGTGGATATTACTTTGGTTTTCGGTAGGTACTTTTGTGGATCTTTGGTTTGTGTGGTTGGCCATAAGGCCGTACTTGAGTAGTTTTAGACATGTTATGCAGGATTTTAGGGTCGGGAGAGCATCCCGACTCATGTATCTATGTTCGTTTGGTTTAACTTGGCATTTAGAGGACTTTTGGACCTGTGGCAACTCGATCGATATTGTCTTGTGGCAAAGAGTGGGTTGTGTTAGTGTGAATCAATATTGTCTTATGGTTTATGAGTAATGTCAAGTAATATCATCTATATTAGTTTGAGGGACAAGGAAGTTGCTTGACGGTGAACTTCGGGGACGAAGTTCCTTTTAAGAGGGGAAGAGTAATGTCGCAAAAGAAAAATGATGTAACTATAACAATTTTGCAATATTTTTGTGGTATTTTAAAGTACGTGGATGATTGTTTGAATAGTTTTATATGATTGTTTGGATAGGTTCATAAGTGGTTATGGTACAACTATGTAAGAATTTACAATTGTTGAATGAGATAACATGTTGTATACTTTATTTCAGTAGTTATTCGTTATGATGACTTGAGAATTCAATGTTATTAGCAGAATGGTATTGTGCGGTTAAAGTAATCGAGTATAATGAAACATATGTGGTGTAAATCAGGAACATATGTTGTTGTGAATCTGTGATAAAATCGCTGCGTTATATGTTTTGTAAGTGGTAATTGTTGGCCGGTGTTAAATGAAAGTATAGTCTTATGGTAGTGTTGGTGCATGTTTGAATAATGTGATGTAGTAGTGTAAGTGATAGTCGGGTTGGTCGTCCTTATGTTTGGTATAAGTTCGATAATCCATGGGAGTCGTGTGGGGTACTGTGCGCTAAGGTGGATGATGATGATGATTGATGGACATATGTAGTGGGATAGTATTTCTAAACAGTTACGTTGACATGTGTCGGGTAAACGACGGTGTCAACCTTGTTTTCTTTGTCTTGCTGATCCGGTTGAGGTCGTCACTCATCCAATCAAACATATTTATAATACTCAACAAACAACTAGTTAGCGGTAAGTCGAGGTCGATCCATGGGACGGTGTGCTTTGGGTTCTAAGTCTATCTATCTCAATTTATGCTAGTGTCACAATTGATGGGGTTTGTAGTTGTATTCTAAACTAGTGGAAGCAATATAGTAAAACAAACAATAAAAGGAAAGATGTAAACAAATGATTAAAAGTGCTAGGATATTATGGGGTCATAGGGGATTCATGGTATTGATCATACAAACATGTTTACAAAGTTGCAAGCAATTAATGTTGTGGAGGAACCGAGTTGGGTTATGTCTTACGGTTCATAGGAAGAGTTGGGTCCCGGAGCCGAATCGATTAGATTGTACAACACCTACAAGTCGACTTACTTTCCTCCTATTCAACTTCTATGCATGGTCTAACAAGACTCGAGTTGGTTTATATCTTACAAGTCAAGTTGAGTAGATAAGAGATGGTAAAAATGCAAGGATTCATAGGCTTAGCATTTCATCAAACATAACATGTGCATAAAGTTGACATCACAACAAGCAAGAAATTTAATCATGTGAACATATTAGATTAAGCATGAATCAATCCCATGTTGGTTTCCCCTAATTACCCATTAATCCTAGCTAAAGAAACTACTCACTCATTATCATGGAAAATATGTCATTAATGGTGTCAATCATCACAACAAGTATAAACATGATAATAGAATGAAGAAATGAACAATAAAGATTAAAGAGTAAAGGAATTATACCAAACTTGAGATGATTCCAAATAATAAAGCAAAGAATAATAGAAGAAACTTGATTGATTGATGGAAGGTTGTCAATCTCCCAATAATAACCCAATAATCTTCAATTACCCAACAATAAACTTGAATAATAAACTTGAACAATAATTAAGGAGAGATTAATGTGAGATTTGTGGAAAGATTAAAGAGTAATCTGTTCTAATCTACTCCTAATCTAATCTAAAGAAGGATTTTCTACTCTAAAAACTTGATAAAACTTGATAAAAGGATCCCCCTTTGATTATTTACAAGTGGGGTATTTATAGTAGAAATTAGGTGGATGCATTAGGGTTAACTAAGGGCTAAACTAGTAATTACACTTTTGAGATTGAGCAGGGAGGAGCCGGTATTTTTCGAAGGAAGGGCTTCTTTCTTTGTAGCTTGGAGAAGACGAAATTCGCTGTACTGGAATCCGGGCGGATTGGTGTCGGGACGGGCGGATTCTGAAGATGCAATCCGGGCGGATTTGGGAGAAGACGGGCGGATTCTAAAGATGCAATCTGGGCGGATTTGGGAGAAGACGGGCGTCTTCTTCTCGGGACGCGCGGATTCCCGAACAGCTTCTTTGTTTGACCTCGGATTGTAAAACGGACGTCATTTTCTCATCCGGACTCCTATTGGAGTGATTCAAAATCCTAGATCACTTGTTTTTTCGACGCCGTTCCAACTAGCATACTTTCAGAGCCAAAGGAGCAGCCCTTGATTTGCGTTCCGAGCAATTTTCTTCATGAATGGCTTCCTTGCTTTTCCTCCTTGCTTTAAACCTTATGACCTTTCTATATACTCTTTATTCCTACATACTTGGCCATCATTTTTGCCTCCTCTTCATACTAGTCCATCTAATATCATCAATAAGCTTCCAAATATGCACGAAAGACGGGAATTTCCGCCTTATTCTCTTCTTTTCTACAAAACATATGAAATGCGATAGAAAAGCAAATAGGAAGGTTTTGACGGATAAAATGGCCATAGAATGTTATAATAGTATGCAAAATAGGCTCAATTAGGGGACTAAATGTGCGCAAATAATGTTCACATCAAATATCCCCAAACCGAACCTTTACTCGTCCCGAGTAAAGAGGTGACTAAAACTAGACCTTTATTTAAACTAACCTAATAACATAACCGATATGAGACAATTAGCGGGTCTCACTCCGCCCCTTAAACTCACAACAAGACAACCATGAGGTAGGATGCCTTCTTGCAAGGCAAGGTGGGTCTTGCCAAAATGGCGACACATCCAAACATTAAGCACACAAAATCACATAATGGATGCATCTACAAAAGAATAGCCACTTCCTCATCAAGTGGCGGAGGCACTAAAGAGGAACAAATTTAAGAGCATGTAATCCTTCACAAATACTAGTTCAACAAATTACTAAGGCTAAGAGGATGGCACTAAATCACCTCCAAATGGTGTTAAACTAGACTACTTTCGTCCTCAATTTCCAAATGCTTTCATCAAGAGCGATCGGATGGTGGTGGAATGATGATCCCTATGATGCTAGTAGCATATGACATGAGAAGTCTCGAATTCTCTACAAAAGTAAAGGTCATGGATCGTTCCAAGCTCGACCAAGTGGCTTGACAAAAAGGCTTTTTGGGAATGAAATGCTCAAATCTTTATACACAACGGGTGGATATGACTAGTATTCATAAATTGACCTCATTTAACTTTCACATTTCAAAAATTTAAGATGGGGTTTGTCCCTTCCGGGCTAGTGTCCTTTGCTTTCGCCAATCGCTTATTAGGCAACCGGTTAACCTCTAGACAATAGCTTTTCGGGGTGATAGTCACTCTGTCTCTGGGCGGCCGAATTCACAACCGTGTGGGGGCCTAATTCAATGGATCCCGCTCCAAAGCACATCGAAGTGGTACGCCTCCATCAAAACAATTTAAATTTCTCAACATTCAACAATTCATAACATTTGAGGTTTCCTTGGCATTAAATTACTTCCACATGACAAAATTCTTTGAAATGAGCACTTCAAACTTATTGATAGAAAATATTTTTGGGTTGCTTTACCACAAGGTCAATCAAGGTCACCTAGACAAGTTAACCAAGTCCACATCGCATCACGGGGTTGGATAGGTGACTCACATGCAAACCCTTGACTAGGCTTTGGGTCATGGGTCAAAAGACACTAGTATGACACTATCTAGGGTGTTTTACAACCATTCTAGTAGGCAAAGTCTTAAGTTGAACAAGTATTTGCAATGGCTTAGTTGCTCTTGTCAAAGTTCCTAATTAGGCATTTCTCAAAACTTTTATCTAAATGCAACTATATGCTATGTGCAACTAATATAAACATCCTAATGCAAGTGATTCTACCAACTAATATGACATATAAACTAAATGCAAGTCCTAAGTTCACATTGTTATACCGCATCAATCAAAATAAAGCCACATAGTCATTAACATAAAGAGGAAAAAGGAGATTGGAAAGATCATACCATGCAGTCTTCATGATCCTCATGTCTCGGATGTGGCGTAGTCGATCAATGTGAACAAGGGTAGAATAAACACAATATATACAAAAAAATATATACACAAGACTACACTACAAAGGAAATGAACTTGTTTTTGGATTTTTCAAATTTTCAAATTTTTATGGTTTTTGTTTTTATGAAATTAAAAGACATATTTTTGTGATTTTTCGAAATTTTTCGATTTTTATGCATTTTTGGAATATAAATTCCCATCCCCCACTTTATTTTGGACATTGTCCTCAATGTACATGTAGGAGTAGGAATAAAAAAGAAATACATGTTTTTGGATTTTTGATTTTTTTGAAATAAAGTACAAATGCAATGATATGGTATGAATGAATGCATGCTCTATCTAAATGCAATTCTATATGACATATATAACAAATGAATGCAATCTAAACTATACTATATGATGCATGATTAATGCTTAAGTCACCTATGATCAAACCTCCCCAAACCGATTTAAACACTATCTCTAGTGTAGAAAAGAATAGGATTGGTCATTAGTGACTATGCATGAATTCTAATCTATATGCAAATAACTACATGAATCATGTGAGATATATTACAATGCAAACTATACTATATGAACTAACTAATGTAAATGCAATATGATATATAATACAAATGCAAGCTTAATGTATATGTAAATAACTAAATGCAAGTGGAAATGTAATGCAAAGTGAAAGGAAATGATATCTTACAAATGGTGGTTTGAGGGAGGACTCCACCAAACTCATTCATATTCCATTATCCATGGAGCTCAATGCTCTCAATAGTTGATCAAAGGTTTGTGAATGGTCCTCAAGTAAGCATGAATAAGTCTTGAACCATTGCCAAATAGAGTAGGGCCAATCCATGAGGGACCTCCCTTTGAACTCCTTCCCCTTCTCTTATGCTTTGTGATGGTGGCCTTCCCGGCTCTTAAAACTAGCAAACTTGAGATTCTTGTCATGGGGGCTTTTCCGGTTGCTCCTATTTCTTCCAAAGTTGAAGATGCGAATGCTTGGACTAGTCAATTCTCCAAGGATAGAAGGCGAACTTTCATGGCATTGATGATGGGATGTCTTAGGATTTGGGATAGTGGATGCCAAATTTCCACATATAGACTCCTTAATCTTTTCTTTGAGCTTCCCCACTAAGTAATTCTTGTATGACGATTTGACTTTCGTGAGAAGGTCCATAATGTCATCTCCAACTATCATGGGCTCCATAGTGGGTGCGAAAAGGTTCTCATGAAGGCATTCCTCCTCTTCATCGAATCAATCTTCAAACTTCTCAAGGATGGGTTCCTCAAGAAATCTAATCCCATAACTCCCTTCATCATTTGAGTCCATATTTCCCTCATCATCTTCTTCCATAGATGCATCATCATCGCTTTCTCCATATGAATCATAAATAGGGGCTTCACTCTTCTTCACCAACTCATTCTCCAACACCTCAACATCTACTTCAAATGACACACCCTCATACTCACAAAGGCTAAGAGTATTTGGCTTACTCAACCTCATGTCTTCATCATCAAATACCACACTTTCATACTCACAAGATCTCAAAGGGATTGGCTCTTCCCACTTCTCATCAAAGGTAACTCCTTCAAATTCGCATTCATGATCAATTTTTGAGGAATGGTGAGGAGTGGTTGCTTGAGTTTCTTTTATTTGGGCAATTTGAATCTCCAACTCCTCACCTTGGGTAATAATGCCTTGAAGAACAATGTCCCTTCTTTGGCTCTCTTCTAGCATTTTTTTGAAGAAGTTTTGTTGATCTCCCATCATTTGGAGAATCACATTTTGAATGGGCTCATTTTCTTGTTGTGGGTGAGTGTGAAAATGGTTGTATTGTGGCATTTGGAATTCATTTTGAAGTGGGTATTGGGTGAGTGGTTGTTGTGGATGTTGGATGTGGTGATTTTGGTGGGAAAAGTTGGGGTAGTGGTTAGGATTTTCATTGTACAAATAATAAGGTAGGTTTGTGTTGACTTGCTCCTCAAACTCCCCATACCCATAGTCATACTCAAAAGATCCACCACATATTCCATATGTCAAGTATTGAGCCATCATAGCTAAGACAAGGAAACAACTACAAGCATGGAAACTACACAAAAACGGTAAGAACAATCCTTGAGGAACAAGTTCCTCAAGGTGAAAGCACAATTAAAATAGACAAACAAGTAAGAACTTAATCACATAGCACCATCCCCGGCAACGGCGCCATTTTGATCCGGTTGAGGTCGTCACTCATCCAATCAAACATATTTATAATACTCAACAAACAACTAGTTAGCGGTAAGTCGAGGTCGATCCATGGGACGGTGTGCTTTGGGTTCTAAGTCTATCTATCTCAATTTATGCTAGTGTCACAATTGATGGGGTTTGTAGTTGTATTCTAAACTAGTGGAAGCAATATAGTAAAACAAACAATAAAAGGAAAGATGTAAACAAATGATTAAAAGTGCTAGGATATTATGGGGTCATAGGGGATTCATGGTATTGATCATACAAACATGTTTACAAAGTTGCAAGCAATTAATGTTGTGGAGGAACCGAGTTGGGTTATGTCTTACGGTTCATAGGAAGAGTTGGGTCCCGGAGCCGAATCGATTAGATTGTACAACACCTACAAGTCGACTTACTTTCCTCCTATTCAACTTCTATGCATGGTCTAACAAGACTCGAGTTGGTTTATATCTTACAAGTCAAGTTGAGTAGATAAGAGATGGTAAAAATGCAAGGATTCATAGGCTTAGCATTTCATCAAACATAACATGTGCATAAAGTTGACATCACAACAAGCAAGAAATTTAATCATGTGAACATATTAGATTAAGCATGAATCAATCCCATGTTGGTTTCCCCTAATTACCCATTAATCCTAGCTAAAGAAACTACTCACTCATTATCATGGAAAATATGTCATTAATGGTGTCAATCATCACAACAAGTATAAACATGATAATAGAATGAAGAAATGAACAATAAAGATTAAAGAGTAAAGGAATTATACCAAACTTGAGATGATTCCAAATAATAAAGCAAAGAATAATAGAAGAAACTTGATTGATTGATGGAAGGTTGTCAATCTCCCAATAATAACCCAATAATCTTCAATTACCCAATAATAAACTTGAATAATAAACTTGAACAATAATTAAGGAGAGATTAATGTGAGATTTGTGGAAAGATTAAAGAGTAATCTGTTCTAATCTACTCCTAATCTAATCTAAAGAAGGATTTTCTACTCTAAAAACTTGATAAAACTTGATAAAAGGATCCCCCTTTGATTATTTACAAGTGGGGTATTTATAGTAGAAATTAGGTGGATGCATTAGGGTTAACTAAGGGCTAAACTAGTAATTACACTTTTGAGATTGAGCAGGGAGGAGCCGGTATTTTTCGAAGGAAGGGCTTATTTCTTTGTAGCTTGGAGAAGACGAAATTCGCTGTACTGGAATCCGGGCGGATTGGTGTCGGGACGGGCGGATTCTGAAGATGCAATCCTGGCGGATTTGGGAGAAGACGGGCGGATTCTAAAGATGCAATCCGGGCGGATTTGGGAGAAGACGGGCGGATTCTAAAGATGCAATCCGGGCGGATTTGGGAGAAGACGGGCGGATTCTAAAGATGCAATCCGGGCGGATTTGGGAGAAGACGGGCGGATTCTCCTCTAGTGAATTTTCTTGTTTTTCCCAGCTAGAAGACGGGCGTCTTGTGGGGAAGACGGGCGTCTTGGGGAAGACGGGCGTGTTCTTCTCGGGACGCGCGGATTCCCGAACAGCTTCTTTGTTTGACCTCGGATTGTAAAACGGACGTCATTTTCTCATCCGGACTCCTATTGGAGTGATTCAAAAGCCTAGATCACTTGTTTTTTCGACGCCGTTCCAACTAGCATACTTTCAGAGCCAAAGGAGCAGCCCTTGATTTGCGTTCCGAGCAATTTTCTTCATGAATGGCTTCCTTGCTTTTCCTCCTTGCTTTAAACCTTATGACCTTTCTATATACTCTTTATTCCTACATACTTGGCCATCATTTTTGCCTCCTCTTCATACTAGTCCATCTAATATCATCAATAAGCTTCCAAATATGCACGAAAGACGGGAAATTCCGCCTTATTCTCTCCTTTTCTACAAAACATATGAAATGCGATAGAAAAGCAAATAGGAAGGTTTTGGCGGATAAAATGGCCATAGAATGTTATAATAGTATGCAAAATAGGCTCAATTAGGGGACTAAATGTGCGCAAATAATGTTCACATCACTTGCCGTACGGGAGAAGATTAGTCGAACTTCGGGGACGAAGTTCTTTTTAAGGGGGGAGACTGTAATAACCGTCCTTTTAGGGACCCGTTGACTGCGTTGACCGACCTTAGTGACATGACTTGGCCGTTGGGAAACCTTACGAGTGATGTCTTGTGAAGTGGTAACCTTTGGTTGAGTGGTACTCGATCTAGTCGAGTCTACTCAATCGAGTAGCTGGGAGGCTCGATCGATTAGGGGCCACTTGATCGAGTAAGTTAGTTACTCGATCGAGTAGCGTGTTTACAGCGAGGAATTATATATCGTGTTTCGCATAACCGCAAATCATTTCCGCCTCTTTCCTCTAAACCTAAATGTCGCCTCCTCTTCTTCCCTTCACCATAGTCTCTTCCTTTGAGGTTCTAGAGGATGCTTATGCCATGGGAGTAGGTTGCTCAAGTCAGGTAGCGGTCTTGACGCCGAATAGCTATGCGTAGGTATGTCATCGTCATCATCATTGTCGTTGTTGTTTTCAGTTAGGGTTGTAGTGGTTATGATAGATGATTGTACTGTTTGTATAGGTTTGTTGCGTGGTTGTTGACATCTTGTGATCGGAAGTGGAATCGCTGTGGTGCGCTAAAGGTAGGCTCGCCTACTCAGTACTGTTGGTTGTTAGAGTGTCTTTTAATGTGATTTGGTCGTTAATGTGTCGTTATGGCTGATTGGTTATGGTAATTGGTTGGTGTTACGTTGTGTTGATTATTGTTGTAGTGGTACAACTGTTTGTGGTTGTTTGTCTCTGGTTCTCAAGGTGCATCCTCGGCTGAGTGGGGTCACTTGCGGGAGTGGCTTCACGCCCTAGTTTCGCCCTCCGTGGAACCCGTCACGGGAGGGGATGTGCACATTAATGGGACAGGGTTATCGCTCGGTATGATGAGCGGGGTTTAGGTGGGAACGGTTGCGGTCCCCGACTGGCAGGGCTGGTCCAATGGACAGTCGGTGACGGTGTTTGGCTGGAGGAGATGTGGCTTGTGTGTGTGCTGTTGTGGTTGTATTCTAGTGTCAATGGTTGGTGTGTTCTTTCAGTTACTGAACTTGTGTGGTTTGTCTTCTTGTCTATTTCTGTTGTGTCTGCCGTGATCCCTTATGGTGAGCAGTCAGTCTTAGCAGGTGATGTCTTGGATGATAGCTGGATACTTGGCGGAATGAGTCTTTCACGAGTCATGACAGGAGTGTAGATCACATAGTTGATAGTAGTCCGAGTTGTATCTTTATATATCTTAGTTTGTTAATCACTGTAATATAACTTAATCGTTCTTTTATCAACATTTGATTATTACTGTCCTCGGGCAACCGAGATGGCGATTCCCTTATATGCTAGGGAAGGTCTTGTTCTGGCTCCTTGGTATGTAGGGGTGTCACAACATCACACACATAATCCCACACTTTTACCCCACGCGGAGTTGCTGGCTAAAGTATGTTAGGGCTGGGATTCAAAGATGGAGTGCCTTCTCACCCAAAACCGACATAAGAGGGCTCCCAACATACATACACCAGGTTTATTTTAACTTGACACCTTACATTCCTTTGGTTCATTGGCTCAAGATCCAAAATCGTCGCTTTGATACCATTTTGTAATACCCCCACTTATTAAGGAGCCTTAACAAGAACTTTCTTGACAACTAAGGTCGTTACCATCTCGGTTGCCCGAGGTAAGTATATCAACTAGACCATAAAAGAACAATTAATAATCTCTTTACAACCTATAGCAGAAACAAAAGAAGAAGAACTCAACTATGTCAACATAAGAAAATACAATTGGTGAAACTACTATCGTTCAACGACCGACTCTATGTCATGCAACCTCTCCTAAAAGGATTTAATAACCCTCTAATTAAACTCTTTAATTATTTATCTAAATTACTCATTAGATGTTGATCTAGTGCATGCATAACATAATATAAATAGAAAAGTAAGTACAAAGTTCCTTACATTTGTAGAAATCGGTTTAGGGCACAAGTAAGGACTCCTTCTCACTTGTTCTTGAGCTACAGGTTAATGGATGATCCTGCAAAATCCCAATAGTAGAGATTCTCCTCTTGATTTCACCAAGACTACCCCTTAAATCTAATAATATATTAACTAGATATATTATTAGGGACCTTAAAATATAATCTAATAATATTTTTTATTACTACTTTTAGTAATCTAAATAAATTAGATTTTTTGAACAATATATTTTAAAACTTATTTTAAAGAGAAGATGAGAGAAGTGAGAAGAATGAATAATATAAGAATAAATTAAGAGAATAAGAACAATTCTTACTTTTAGAAGGGAGAAAACCGGTTGGGGGGAGTGGCCATAGAGCCAATACATTCCCTTCACTTTTGCAATTGTTCTTCTCAAAACAAAACTAGGGTGTAGTCTAATCTTAGAGGTTAATCATTGTGTTTTCTATAATTAAAAAATAATTAACCATTTCACCCTAATTACCTCTAAAAACCGGTCCACATAGATAATATGGAGTCCATTTTATTTTTGTCAATTGTCATTTTGTCATATAATGTGTGACATGTAACATGTTGTTAATAATATTAATGCATATTTATATATTAATTCAATTATATATAAAATTGACTAGTAATTCATAATCACAAGTGTATAAAATGGTTCTAGTTAATATAATCTACAACACATTGTAATTATAATTAACTGATCATGCTTAATTTAATTGTTTCATAAACAAACTTTTAGTAATATAACATTTTAATTACTAAAACGAATCTTATTTAATCGAATTACAATAAGATACATATATTCTTACTCACATATATAAATTGTTCAATTTTAAGGAATTAATTAATCAGTATCAATATACAATTAATTAATTTATCTATTAAGGGAATCGTCCTTTAGGTGTGACCTTTAGGGATCAACTGATCACCACCGTCAGACGACAGTAATGTCAAACACTTGTCAGCCGATCATTAACGATTAATGTTGATCAGTTGACGTATAAAAATGAATCATCCCTTCATGTCTTCTTATCATGAGTTTTAATAATGTGATCTCACTATTGTTGAGGACACATACTCCAACAATCTCCCTTTTGTCCGAGACAAGTGTGCGTCACCAATTCTCTTGTCCTATTACAATCTCCCACTCAATGCAATGTTTCTTGCAGGTCGTACTTGCATTTGATCATATCTAGAGTGGTTTTCTCGATCTGGAGAGTAACTGTCTAACCGGAATTATCTACCGTAGATACCCTTAGAGCGTGGCCACGCATTTTCAGTTCACTACTCCTCGAGTGGCCCTGAGATTTTTAAATAACCCTAACAAGGGGGTGGACATTTCCTATCGTACTATTCCCTTTGTTTAGCCACAGCTCATCATGACCTAAAAGATGCCCATTTGACCTCATTTACGTAAGTCGTAGAGCATAATTTAAAGTCACTCAGAAACTGTGCCAACTTGGGCGAACAGTCTCTAGTCAAATAATTGACTCAAAAGAATACTATAGTAGCGCTCGCCACGACCAGGCTATACGAATTACCAGAACTCTATAAGCGGTCACTGCCCGACAGAGTGTCTCTTACAATCTGCGTATGTGATCAACTAGTCATCTCTTATGACCTTATGGCACTTGAACTTGCCATCAATCGACTCACACTCTAATCACTTAGAGATGTCACCTCATGTAAGTAACTAAGGGCAATTACTATGTTAATCCAATTAACTTTAACAGGGTTCAAAATTGTCTTAACAACCTATTTGGATATAGCAAAGTAATAGATGAGTTTAAGAAACTCAAACGATAAATGTGATTATCACATATGAATAGTCAATACCATATTACTATTTCATATCTTATAATCTAAAGTGTATATTTTACACATATCAAAGTGCAATAAAAGCTTGGTTAGTGGATATACCATGTATCCATTCAGTCCAACTTTATGAATTGCTATTTCCTTCTATTCAATGTCATTTCTAATGTCATGACCTTTTCCAAGTACATGTCTAGGCTTCTTCTTAGACTTGGGCTCTTTAATTTGAAAGATGCTCCTACTGTCATCATATAACTTGTGATACAATATTTGGTGGAAGGATCTACCTATAGTCCCTTTATGAACCACCTTATCACAATGTACTCAGACTCCATTTGTAGGATTTGCAATGGTTGATTCTAAAATATTTTTCTAGTCAGTTACTCCTGAGTCAATAAAATTAGCCTGGGATTTCAATAAATTCTTATAGGTTTGGATACTAAAGTTTGTGTAATCCTTCAATACACAACTTAGTATGTCATCCAAACACAAGAACGGATCCTCAATTCTTCTCAAGAATCATGATGGATGTTCTTAAAGGCTTTCAAATGACCTAACTTGTCATTGACTCATTATGCTCCAAGCATATGATTCATCATGGCATGTGCATATATTGGCATACATGATCGATCTAATGGCGGAAACATTAGCAATCGATTTCATGTGATCAAAAACTCATGGGGTTCAGTGAATGACTACGACTCTCTCATAGTAATTCCACTTTCATCAAAATGAATAACCTCCTCAACCTATGTTGATATTGAACAGATTAAGAATCTTATATATGAACATAAGATACTTATCTAAGTGCCAATTTAAATTTTCCTATATCATAATAGATTTGGAATTTTAGAATACTTCATGTCTTCTTTCATCAAGAATTGAAAACAAAAACACTCCTTCATCGATGGTAGTGTTAGCATGTCATCCTCAATGACATTAATATGAAATACAATTTCTCCCACTGATCTTCATGTCTTAACATGACAATATTGAGTCCCATTTAAATCCATGTATACTTATGGCTTCTCGACAACTCGAGTGAAACCATTTTCTCATCACATAATTGTAATGATCATTGCAATTTTTTAAGTGTTAATTAAAACCTCGTGCTTATGTCACACACACACACTTTTCTAAATACCTATTTAGAAATTGGTTTTAACTTGCCTATACACACTATGAGGTGTAGTAATGATGATATGGATCTTAGCATAGTTACCTTTTAACTTAGCTTTGTAGACAACTTTCATGTCTATCTATGAAACTCTTATGCATAGATTTCACTTTGGTTCATTAGGCTCTTATGTAAAATCAAATTGAAATTTCTTGATACAACCACTTCATAATCTTTATTGAAGAACACTTTCTTTTGGTCTCCTCACTAGTCTTGAGTTTAACCTAAGAAGCTTTCTTTTGGTCTCCCCACTAGTCTTGAGTTTGACCTAAGAAGCTTTGTTTTGGTCTCCTCACTAGCCTTGAGTTTAACCTAAGAAGCTTTCTTTTGGTCTCCTCACTAGTCTCGAGTTTGACCTAAGAAGCTTTCTTTTGGTCTCCTCACTAGCCTTGAGTTTGTTGCTAATTTTCTCCTACTCTATCTTTTGAAAAATACATCTATTTTTCTTGAAGGATAGCTATATAAGCAACAAACAATTTGATACTTAAACTTTGTGAAGGAAGAAAATATCGCACATTATAACCTTAATAGATGACCCTCTTGTAATGACATTGTAATCTAGTAGTAAGGTATACTAGCTTTTATAAGATAAAGGATTGGATTCATATCCATGTCTTATACAATTTTAGGGTCTTAAGACCTTCCATAGCTCGTATGGAGTCTTATAAGTGGTTACAAGTCTTAGTTATAAGTGATGTTATCAATTGGTTTATAAAACTATCTACCTTGAGTTCAAAATAACTCTATTTGACTTTACAATCGTTCTTTCTTATGTCAAATAACATGTGATATTTAGTCATAAAAGCATAAGAGGGAATCAAATTCATGGCTTATGAACTTATTACAATGATCCAATCGTTGTGATTCTTTTATGATCAAATTAAGTCAAATTAATTTATGTTATTGATGTAAAAGTGTATAATGACAAGTTTTTAGAACAAAGAAAAATTTCATAAACCGAATGACTTGGGTTGAAAGCCAAGTTATTAAAATTCATATAATCGTTTGAAAAATGGAAATAAAACAAACTTCCATCTCCAACACGAAAATCAAAAGGAGTTCTAAAACAACAAGTCAAAATACAATAATACTAAGAAGACAATACAAAATAAAAGCTAAGCTTCCATAGGTCTTCTACTGTGGGCGGCTACCCTAGCATCCCTTTATTGAAGATCTTCCTCAAACTTGTTTGTCCTTACCTTTGTCTTTGCTCAAATGCCCTATATTACATTAAAGGGGTGAGTATCACAACTTGTATCTAAATACCAAAGTTGGGATTTATATCAATAACACAATATATTAGAGAATTACCTACTGGAGTCACACGTCCAGCTTTGACATCTCCTAGATGCTTCGGGCAATTACGTTTCCAATGGCCCGTACCACAACAATAGTGTCACTTGTCCTCGGAAGAAGCACCCTTTTTGGGCTTGGATGAGCTATTCCCAATAGCTTTCCCTTCGCCCTTGTTGGGAGTAGGTTTCTTACCCTTGCTAGCGCTTTTCTTGAACTTCCCTTTGCTCTTATTATTAATATTGAGCACATCCTTGGTCGTATTCACATTAAGACTCATGTCTCTCTCGGCTTGCACAAGCAAGTTGTGCAATTCATGGAGAGTGGTTTTCATGTTTTGCATATTGTAGTTTACCCTAAATTGAACATATGCTTTGATGCGATTAAAGGAATGGAGCACTCAGTCAATAAGGAGTTGTTCGGGAATTTCAACCCCTTGCAATTTGAGTGTCTCAACATGCTCAATCAATTTGAGCACATGAGAGCTAACCTTTTGACCCTCTTTGATGTTGAGCTCAAAGAATGCGGAGGCCGCCTCATATTGGATGATCCTAGGAGCTTGAGGAAACATGGTCACAAGCTTGGTGTAGATCTCATAGGCGTTGCCTATCTTAATAGCACTCCTTTGGAGATCGGCTTCCATAGAGAAGATCAAGACATTCTTGACCGCGGCCGTTTATTTTAGGTAAGCCTCATAGGCCTTCCTAACCGCGGCAGATGACCTAGTAGTAGGTGTAGCGGGAGCGGCTTCGGTAAGGTAACGAAGCTTGTCGTCACCTTCCGCGGCCAAGTGGAGTTGTGCATCCCAATCGGCAAAGTTAGTCCCATTCTTTTCAAGGTTACATCGATCCATAAAGGTTCGGAGCCAAGAAGCATTGGTGAGTGGTGGAGCGGTTCCACTTGTGGAGCAGATTAAATCGGAGTTGTCATTGCAAATTAATCAAATTGACTACAAAAAGGAAATGAAGGAAACAATTAACATTTATCATTTTACTTGTAAACATTTTTAACAAGGTTTTAAAATTATGCATTTATATAATGACCTCGCACCTAAATTATATAAATGATTCCGAGATCCATCTTTACACAAACATGGGCACGGGAAACCGATACATCCCATACTTGTATAAATTCGGTGAATTAACTCTTTAGTTGATTCTACTATAGAATTCTCGGTCGATGTATTTCATAAATTCCATCTCTAGCTTCGGTAGCTTCGGAACATAAGACTAGTCTTTATATCCCGTTGAGTCCAACCAAATTTCGCATGTAATAACTTTTATTACCTCACTTACCCAATGCTAAATGAAAGCACCCCGGTAAACCGAATCTACCCCATATGTCAAAGGGATTCATGCGTCCTACTATTTGGTAAGGCTAATCTCAATTTTTAAATATGTGTGAGGTCTTGTCGATTTATTATCTATATCATCTTTAAGTGAACTAAGTCGATGAATACTCGATAATTATAATTGACAATAGTCGATAAGACGATAAAATATGCATGTGAAGTTATGGCGATTTGGCAATGTATGCAAACATATAAAGCAAGCAAATAAAGTAAAGTAAATTTCCTAGTATGACCTTTCCTAAAATAGAAAATTTTATATTCTATTACAAATTCGGAAACCAACTCCTTTGGTCCCTTGAATCTTAATGTGACACGTCTCCCAAGGATAAACACCGTCTTGATCGGAACTCCTTTCCGAATGGCACCGTCTTTAGGAAACTCCGGGATTACAAATAATTATATAATAAAAATGTACATTGCATTTCCTATTATACATTTGTAAAATAAAATCTAATAATAATAAAATAAAAGTGATACGAGATCACATTAAACAACCGAATCAATATTCCCTTACATTACGGGTAATATCGATTAAAACTAAGGCCATACTAAGATAAAATTACATAATTTAAAATTATATAAATAAAATATGACATTCATCAATAAAAAATGCAGCATTATAATATGTAACTAACATGCCAAGCTATGTGCCAAATCGTCCTATTTAAACTTATATCGTAAATATAATCCGGTTTTATGGTTATTCGCAATTTTTAACTTATTAAAATCACAAAATAATACTAAAATCTAATTTTAGTCCAAGTTAATTATCCTAACTATTTAGGACTCACAAATTAGTCATTACTCAATTTTTGACAATAATTCAACTTGATTTAACATTTATGCTCATTATAGACCTTAAAATCATAACCTTTTATGAAATAAATCCAAATTAAATTACAATAATTTTGAATTTTAAATTTTAAAATTTTTAACATTCTGGATAATTTCATGACACTCATAATCTTAAAAATACATGGTTAAAATTTTCGAATTTATTTCGAGAAAAATATAGTTGCGATTTATCGGTTTTATCAAATAAAACATCTAAAGCATATGAAAATTAATCTAATAATTGTTCCAACTTTAGATCTGATTTATGGGATAATTATGCAACCTAAAATAATTTTCTCAGGCCTTGTAACTCGGTTTTGGTTTTTTTGCTAAAATAGTCACTATTTATGTCATTTTTACACTAAAAATTCATAAATCATGCAAAATGAATCAAGTTCATCTCAAATTTTACACACAGTGAGTAAAATATGCATGTGACAACATATTAAAATTCATGGCCTATTTTGATGTTTAACTATTTTAACCATTTTACCTCCATTTATTTCATTTTTATCACATAAAAATTATAAATCATGCAAAATAAATCAAATTTATACGAAATTTTACATACAATAGGTAAAATATGCATGTGAGGTCATATAAAAATTTCAAGATCAGAAACAAAGTTTAACAATTTTTAGCATTTTAAATACCATTTTATACATAAAAATGTAATTAAATCACTAAAAAACATTAAAATGATCAAAAATTACCATAAATCATCAAAATGACCTAAATATATTATAGGACCAGAATATATGACATGCAAAAATTTTCATGACTTTATAATATAAATTACAAAATCTCTAGTTTTATATGTTATATATTTAACTTGGAAAACAGTAAACAGATTATGCATGCAACAACCTAAGCTCCTGATACCACTTGAAAGGATTCAATAACCCTCTAATTAAACTCTTTAATTATTTGGATAAATTACAAATAACCACCTTCTATTTACGTATTTTTACAATTTACCACCTTGTATTTACAATTTTACAAATAACACTCAAACTCTATTTTATATTCCCCAATCACCACCGTATTTTTTCCCGAGCATCATTTTTTCTTCTTTTCCGACTTGTTAGGTGATGACTTAATCTTATTACCCAAATTACCCTCCTATACTACAACACTAATTACCCAAAATACATTTCATTTTGTTTCTCCAATTCAATAAACCTAAATCCCCCAATTTTTGTCTTAAATTTTCCCAATTAATTAGCTTATCTCAGTGTTTAACTCATAAATTTCCCAACTTGCTAAACCTGCTATGGAATTAAATCTTGTTCAAAAAGAGCACAAGACCATAGCATGTAATTCTGCCTGCGTTATTTCGCGCCAAAGCAATTCACCTCTTTAGGTGGAAGAGTCGAATTTTTTTTGATTATTTTGGAATGCTGTTTTCTGCCTTTTCACCTCGTCCTGTTAATTTGTGCAAAATACCCCACGCCATGACACCACAACCCTAAAATTATCCGAAGAGTGCCGAGATATGTCTATGATATCATTCAATCTAAATGGAGTTGATGAATATAATTAGTATAATTTATTTTGTATAATCATCTGTTTAAACTTGTATACAAACAAATGAAAAAAGATGCCACATTGATGTAACAGAGGAAAGCAAATAATTGAGAATTGAGATAAGCTCTTAAATTGGGGAAATATGTTATATGAATTTGGGGATTTAGGGTTATTAAATTGGGGAAATAAAATGAAATGTATTTGGAGTAATCAAAGTTGTAATAAGAGGGTAATTTGGGTAATATGAGTAAGTTGTCATTTAACGAGTCAGAAATAAGAAAAAACGATGTTCGGGGCATAAATACGGTGGTGGTTGGGGAATAAACTATGAAGTTTGGGTGTTATTTGTAAAAAAGCAAATACAAGGTGGTAAATTGTAAAAATGAGTAAATACAAGGTGGTTATTTATAATTTATCCTAATTATTTATCTAAATTACTCATTAAAATAGATGTTGATCTAGTGCATGCATAACATAATATAAATAAAAAAGTAAGAACAAAGTTCCTTACATTTGTAGAAATCGGTTTAGGGCACAAGTGAGTAGGGCTGAGCAAAACCATATGCCCGATACGGTTTTCGGGTATACAGTTTTTTGAACACCAATTTTTTTATTCCGGATACGATACGGTTTTAACCGTGTATACGGTTTTCGGTTACCCGGTTAAACCGTATACACAAATCCGGATACCCGGATACGGTTTTTGCTGTTTTTCTATTAAATGCAATTAAAAAAAATCTTGAAATCGATGTTTTGAGCAGGCCATGTTACATTGTTACTGTATGTTTCACACTACTTTCACCCATCATTAATACTTGGGGGAAAAGAGAACCCAATAAACTTGAATCATCATAAAATTCATCTTTTCACACACTGGCGCACCTACGCGGCTACGCCTCCACCACCTACCGTCGTTGGAGCATTACGCCGCCGTCACCGAATCATCACGCCGCCTTCTACTCTCCTCTGATGCCATCGTTTGCCTTTGCGGAGCTTCACAAGATGTCTCCTTTCTTCCTCTTTTCCATTCTCTTAGTGTACCCATATAAGATTTGATTCTAGTTCAATTTTTAATATGACTTTTTGTGGCAGAATTAGGGTTGAGGAATTGGGGATTTAATTGTGGAGGAAATGGAGATCTGAAAATTAGATTTGGGGAATTGGGGTGAGAGAGGAGAGAGAAGCATAAAGTGTAATGTGAATGTTCAAGTGTGCATTGTATCCGCATTTCGTACGTGACCAATTTTTTTTTTTTTTTTTTTTTTTTTTTTTTTTTTTAAAGAATTTATCTCAAACCGGGTCAAAACCGTATATACGGTTCTCATTTTCCCCGACACGGATACGATACGGTTTTTATAAAACCGTATCGTATATACGGAAATCCGTATCGTATATACGGAAAATCGTATAACAAGAACCGTGTATCGTATCGTATCCGTATAAAAAAACCGTATCGTATATTTTTGCTCAGCCCTACAAGTGAGGACTCCTTCTCACTTGTTCTTGAGCTACAAGTTAATGGATGATCCTCTAAAATCTCAATAGTAGAGATTCTCCTCTTGATGGCACCAAGAATACCCCTTAAATCTAATAATATATTAACTAGATATATTATTAGGGACCATAAAATATATTCTAATAATATTTCTTATTACTACTTTTAGTAATCTAAATAAATTAGATTTTTTGAACAATATATTCTAAAACTTATTTTAGAGAGAAGATGAGGGAAGTGATAAGAATGAATAATGTAAGAATAAATTAAGAGAATAAGAACAATTCTTATTCTTTTAGAGGGGAGGAAAATCGGTGGGGGGAGTGGCCATAGAGTCAATGCATGCCCTTCACTTTTGCAATTGTTCTTCTCAAAACAAACTAGGGTGTAGTCTAATCTTAGAGGTTAATCATTGTGTTTTCTATAATTAAAAAATAATTAACCATTTCACCCTAGTTACCTCTAAAAACCGGTCCACATAGATAATGTGGAGTCCATTTTATTTTTGTCAATTGTCATTTTATCATATAATGTGTGACATGTAACATGTAACATGTAACATGTTATTAATAATATTAATGCATATTTAACAATTAAATATCATTATATATATTAATTCAATTATATATAACAATTGACTAGTAATTCATAATCACAAGTGTATAAAATGGTTCTAGTTAATATAATCTACAACACATTGTAATTATAATTAACCGATCATTCTTAATTTAATTGTTTCATAAACAAAATTTTAGTAATATAACATTTTAATTACTAAAATGAATCTTATTTAATCGAATTACAATAAGATATATATATATATATATATATATATATATATATATATATATATATATATATATATATATATATATATATATATATATATATATATATATAGAGAGAGAGAGAGAGAGAGAGAGAGAGAAGGGGGTTCTTTTAAGGCCCTCATGTATAATGAGTCCCTAAGTCATTATAGAAGCCTTTGGATATAGTGGATGAAGGGATGAGATTCAATCAAAATGAAAGGCTACAAACTAATCTCACCAAACAAAATGCTTATTACTCTAATTTCCTCCTCAACTCAATTATTCCCCTCATTAATCATTCCTCTCCTCTCATTATCACAACCACACTCCTTCTCTCTATCTCACTTCTCTCATTTCATAAACAAAAAAAAAAACCATACAAAAAAAAAAAAAATAGAAATACTATAATACTCCGTATTTTATATCGCTAATTGAGTCGAGTTAATTGTTTAGTCGTATTGATATCGTAAGATCGAGTTATTCGTAAACTTGTGGAGACGGGTTTAACTGAACGAAGTCACGTTAGCTAGTCCATTTACCAACCACGCTGACCCATGACGCTTACCCATTTACCCAGGCACGTTTACCCATGACCCATTTACCATCTAACCTAATTTTTAACCTAATTTTACCCTAGCTCTACAAAACACTCCCCTCTCACCCGCCTCCCTCACTTCGACGGCACGCATTTCCACAATCACACAAATCGAGAGGGAGAGTTTGAACGTGGGTAGTGACGGCGCAGCAGGGAAGAGCATAGGGTGGTTGTCGACGCTTTGAGGCGGCCTGAGTGGTGGTTTACGTGGCAGTTTAGGTAAGCAGTTGTAGATACCCGTATCCGTCGATATTGGAATTTATAGAGAACCCGACAAACACCCGATGATGATAGGACACATGTATTTATTAGTTGTCATTGTCATTATTTGGGTTCGTTTTACGATGTAGAATGAGCGTTGTCGACGGAGTATTTTATTAATTTAAATGATATTTAAATTAAAGCTTTTTTTAGGTGAATTCATTTTACTTTATTTTGAATTTATTTTCTCAAGTTTATTTTATTGAAAATAAAATAAATAATTGATTTGAAAAATCATTTTATGAGTGTATTTGATTTGAAAAATCATTTATTTTAACGTGTTAATCGATTTGAAAAATCGAATTTGAAAATCGAAAACTCGTTTTAACCACGCGTTTTGGAGCTTGATTATAGCTCGGTTTTTGAGCCCGTTTTCTTTACGAGTTGGCACGAATCTCGAGTACACTAACCAACCTAGGCCTCTACCCATCCAACCCCAGTTCGAACCCCCATACCCACGTCCCAAATATCGTCCCAAATCACGACCAAAACAGCCCAACTCCTTCCCCTTACCCGCGTTAGCCCTTCCTCTTTTCCAACCCGTTTTGTGTGCTTCAAAGCTTGACCCAAACCCGCCACAACCAACCCAATTCCTGCCCCTCATTACCTACAAACAACCCATCACTAAACCCACCACGAAACCCATCCAATTCCCGTCCCAAACACCCAATAAACAGCCCGCAAATAACAAGCATCCCCCCTGTTTTGCGTGCTCAAACCCGAGTCCAAAACCCGCTCCAAACACCACCTAAACCCGTGCCCATTAACCCTACACCATACCCTAGTATCCTACCCATATTAACTTAGCTTAACCACAAAGCAAACCCCCCATACAAACCCTAAAAACCCCACGAAATAGCGGATGGACATAAGCTATGCAAAACAGGCCCGACTGCTTGTTGCCTTACTTCTACCCTTTGAAACTCCTTATAAATACCCCCTTTTCCCCATACATTCAGGGCTCTAAGTTCTCCATACATACTACCGTCGCTTACAAGCTTTAAACTCCAGAAACAAACCCTAATTGCCTCCCAAAAACCCTCGACAAAACCGACATACAAAACTGAGAATCAGTTTTTGTGTCCTCTGTGGAACCCTTCGTTCAACCCTCAAACCTCCATCAAAATTCGAGTTTCTTATTCCTAATTAACCACACAATATCCATCTACATCTTAGACAAAGATTCACGAGCCAAATTGCCCTTGAGAGTACACGAATCCCCTCGAAAAAGAGAGAGACATACACTCTGTTTTCGCGGCTTTTCCTGTCTGTCCAGTTCTGTTTGTGCTCATTTTTCGTGCCCAAAAATTCAAAACGAGCAGGGATTGTTTTAAAATCTTTGTTCTCCTCTCTTTCTAGTTTTCAAAACATCTTTTAAATCTAATTTTCACCGTGAAACGAGTGAGAAATTGCAGTTTGAAAGTTGCTGTCCAGATTTGCAAAAAACGTGTTATTGCTTTGTTCCTTCATCGACGACGGCCTCTCGAGATAAAATATACGATCGATTACGACCCAAGACGGTGTCAACGATACATGTAGGTTGAGGGTGCATCAAATCCTCCTCTTCTCCCATTTATTTCGTTCTTTTTATGTTTGTTTTTTTATCGTTTCGTTTTATTTTGTTTATCGTTTTTTATCGTTTGATATCGTTAACTAGGAAACTAGTTTAGTCAGAGTATGAGTTAAAGTACCA
Organism: Silene latifolia; assembly: GCF_048544455.1. Taxonomy (NCBI): domain Eukaryota; kingdom Viridiplantae; phylum Streptophyta; class Magnoliopsida; order Caryophyllales; family Caryophyllaceae; genus Silene; species Silene latifolia. Next base: position 163,810,741 of record NC_133536.1, on the reverse strand, counting down.
CCATGAACACCTGCGTTGACTTGAAATGGGAAAGAAATCCGCCACATCGGTCGGTCGTATCCCCCGTCTCATTTACATATCCTCGTGTTCAAGGTAGGGCATTAATAAAACGAATTCTAACTTCGTTCCTCGTTTTTGACCCCCCGTTTGTTTCGACCAATTCGACCTACCCTAGGACCCGTTGCATGTTAGTTCGACCTCTGATTGTTAACATATGACTTATTTAGACGACATTAGATCAATTTAATAACCTAATTAGACACGTTAGGTGGCTTCGACATAAGCATTAAAATCGATCAACAATTCTCTAATCTAATTGAATGCATCTCTCTTTTCACATGATTTCTCGCTAGTATAAGAGTGTGTGATTAGCACCTTCTTATTAACACTCGACGAGTTAATTTAATTAGCGAACTTGACCTAATTCGACCCTTTAGGCCGTGTAGAGCACTCGGTTTTAGGCGAAACTTTCTGACCTATTTTATCATCGTTTCCTAATTTGCATCCCGTATCGCTTTGCAAATCTATCTAACCTAATGAATATAACCTAAGGATTAGGGTAGGCTAGGATATGTAGGCCGTGTTTGGCCGTGTTTCTGTAGTCCTTTTCTCGCTCTTTCTTATCTTTATCTCGTCATTTCATATCTTGTAATTATTTTTGTTTACCGAGTCGTGTTTTGTAATTTGTTTTTAATTAGTTTTCTATTTGGTCAAGTCAAATGATTTAAAAAAACCTTAGTCTTATTTGGTTAGATAGTTGTACTCCAATTCATGTAGGAGCGTAGTAAATCGCTTGTTGTTTAAAGCGACATGGCCCGATTTATGCTAATGCATGCTTTGGTGTGTGGCCTAATGTCTAATTCGATAAGATTAAGCGAAAGCACGCATTACGAGGAGTGACCCAAGGCCGTGAGTTATGTAAACCGTGGACCACCCCTTTGTGCACGTTTTCCTAGGCCGAATGGCCATGTGTCGTGTATGGTGTCGTATATAGCAATTGTATTTAGATCGAGTTGTATCTCTAATTTCTCGTTGTGTCGGCATGAAATTCCTGGGTTGTAATAGGGTAGATCCCAACGGCTCCCCCATTCCCCTTAAGCCTTGTTTGCTCTGTTTTATGTGTTGTTAGATCAATCAACCCACATGCTAAATTACAACTTTGACAAAGTTAGTTTAGTTGCATCTAATCGACATACAAACCTCACATGTTAGGGTTTTAAAACGATGTTTGCATATCATATATCGCAGTAGCTACGACCTTGTTTGAAATCCGATACTTGACTTAGTAGAGGCCGTTATCGACGGGCGGGGTTAGGTGTCCTTATAGGCTTCCTAACACGTACCCTCACCCCTTACTCAAGATCTATGGTTTGTGGATCCGTCTAAATACCATTGGATTACGAGAGTCATTCAAATCGAGTGATATAGGGTACAAGTCTTTATCTTTAATCACTCGTAGTCGATTGGCTTTATGCTTTTCGATGAAAGGTGTAAAGTTGACTTGAACGGTTCCAAGTTCCCATAAAACTTGGTGGCGACTCTAATTTGTCTTAATTCGATTCGAAAGAACCTCGAGTCGATAATGCCTAGTGTGGATCCCGCGGACGCAGATTCCGTGGGCCTTGTCCCTGATTTGGCGACTCACTGGGAAAAGAGGACTAGTTACACTTTGTTTCTAGGGTCTTTTCCTCCGAGGTGAAACTTGAAAAGAAAGTATTGGAAAGTAAAAAATTACTCGTAGTGCTACGATTCATGCATAAACCCTTAAGGACTTTCCCGGGCCGTCCCAGCGCTTCTTTGTGACGCGTGGGGGGTGACGTCCTACTATGCCAGGAACTTGCACATTGCTTGCTTCCGCTCCGCCTCGTCGTGGTTCTTGATGGTGGGGATGCTCTTCTAGGTACTCTACCTAAAGTCCCTTGCTCTATAAGACCCAAAAAGGATGGAGGGCATAGACCTTCTTGTAGAAGACTTGCCGAGACTTAGAGATGTCTAGGAGCATACATCCTTATAACATGAGAATGACAATGTGCGAAATGAATTTCCGGAGTCTTTTCAAATTTTCCGTATCGATTTCAAAACCGAACTTTTGAACAACTTACTTTCAAAATAGCATGGTTTTAAAAACGCGGAATGTTGCCCAAGTAGGACTAGATTTTTCGGCCCAAAATAAGCTTTTATAGCCGGCATGCTGCCCATTTTAAATCTCATTTTCAAATCGATTATTCGTTTTTTTTCAAATTCAATCCAAAATATTTCTCGAACCCTAACCAAGCATGAAATGCATAGAGTCGTGTCCGGGTCCTGGCCGTGTTAGGCTAGGCGTGTTTTGCCCCGAGAGTCTAGAACACGACCTTGTTGGGTCACCCAAGCTCACCTCTTGGGCTTCGAGTCATGTGGGTCGACCATTTGGTCTAGAATAGTCCACAGAAACGTCTAAGCTAGGCCATTTAGGGCGTTTCACTTAAACCTATGGGCTATGTTAGTCCAATCACGGGTTTAGTCGCACCAAGTCCAGTTCAGAATCGAGTTATGATGGTTTGGGTCGTGTCGTTTTGTCGAAGTCCAAAATGAAGCGAGGTCTAAATCCAACCGTGAGTCGAACCTTTTGGTTAATCGGTTTTAAGTCGACTCTTGGCTTGAGTCAAGTTGGTGTCGTGTCCTTAAGTGTGCAGGGGCTCTTACTTTTAAATATTGACTCGGTTCGGGGTTTTCTTGTAGAAAGGCCGCCAAAAACCCGACGTCAAGCAATGGAAGACGCTGTTAACAAACTCACTGAGGTCGTGAACCTCATGATGACCAGAATGGATGCAATCGAATCTAAGCTGGGTGAAGATTCCTCTTCATCTACCCCACCTCTGACTGATCTGGAGACACGGTTCAAATTCATTGAAGACCGTCTGAAGCTCTCCCAGGGGAAGAACATCCACTATGAAAATGCTAGGGCCTATGCCCCAGTTCAGGATAAGTTGCCCACAAACATGTTACTCACTGATATCCCAAAGTTTAAGGGCACAGAAGATCCAGTCCACCATGCTAAGGCCTATAAGGGGTACTTAGCGCTGAAGGGAGTACCGCCGACATGCTCTCGAAATTTTCGCTCAATCTCTGGATGAACACCCGAAGGCGTGGTTCTATAATCTGGACCTTAAGAACTTCCCTACCTTCGAAGATATCACGGTGGAGTTTTGTAAGCACTATGCTGACAATGTCGAGATTCGGACCAATATAAGAACGCTAGAGGTTATGACGCAGAAAGAAAAGGAAGGCTTTACTGAGTTCCATGCAAGATGGCGCGCTGAAAGCGTGAAGTTAGCCAAGAAGCCTGACGAAGTTGAAATGGTAGATAAGTTCGTAAAGAATCTACGACCTATTTACCGTAATGCTCTGAAATACCAGAATTTTGGCTCTTTCAAAGAATTGATAAGAATCGGGATAAAGGTAGAAGATGATGTCATAAGGGCAGAGGCTGAAAAGTCGAAAGGGTACCAAGGGGCCTCATCGTCTAGGACCAAAGCCCCAGCAACGACCCATATTGATGAAGCCATCAACCTCTTAGAAGGGCAATCGAAGAAGTCGCAGCGCCAAACACCTAGGGCATTCACCAATATCAGATGCACTTATACATACGCTCTCCAAAGGCTCATAGCCCAAGGAAAGCTGAAGCCTATTGGTCCAACTCCGGACCCTCCCGCTGATCAACAAGGTAAATGGTATAAACCAAATGCCTACTGTGCCTTTCATCAAAGGAAAGGCCATGATATCGAAAGGTGCTATCGATCAAGCACGAAATCCATGACATGATTGAGAATGGAACACTCCCGATCCCAACTGTTAAACCCAATAACATCACCAATCCATTTGGCGATCACGCCAACTTTGTTTCTGTCGAAGACAATGTCGATTATTCCCATCTTATCCGCCCATGTCACTTGAAAGGGGTGTTTATCGGGAAGATATTTGTGGATTGCTTTGAATTCTTGCCAAACTCAAAGAATGAAATTCAAGTCGGGAGTCTTGCTCCAGAATGTACTCCTCTCGTTAACGAAGTTAATAAAAGACAATTCGATTCACCAACTTTCATCACTAGCGTAGATCCTCAGAGGACTACCTCGGGATGGAGGCCGATCATCAAAGGGATCGTGGACAAGAGCCGAGCATCTAAGCTGACAGCCGAACAAGAGAAAGCTCAAGACCAGATTTGAAAATTATGAGTCGGGATCTGTTTTCTTATCTTAGTCAAGTCGAGTCTAAGACTTTCTTTTCTTGAATTTGAGTCGTTTGTTCCGCGATGTCCTAGGGTGTGTCCTAGGAATCGTTCCTTCGAGTCTGTTAAGCATTTGTCATTCCAATAAAAAGTTGCAGTTTCGTTTCCAAATATGTCTTGTTTCCAATCCTCAATCATTCTGAAAGCATGATAAAATGCACAACACACTCAAAGAGATCCCTAGGGTAGAAATATGTCCCGTTTCATAATGTAAGGTACACTAGGATCCCGTGTTTGATTACTTTACCTATTCCATGTCTGGCGGTAGAAAACCTCCATCAGAACCAGTGCTTATCACAAGCCTTTAGATGATTCTATGATGAACCCGGACTAGCTCCTGGTTTCCCTATCGATGATGGAAGGCAAGCTCATCCCCACAAAATCATCCCCTCTCGAAGAGAGAAGATATCAACCCGTTCTAACAAGGAATTGTTAGTTCTTACCCAATTTAGTTGGCGAAGCCCAGTTTTTAAGGTGTATCCGTTTGTGACTAAGGGAATGAATAGAAGACCATTTTCAAGAAGAGAAGAAAAGAAAGATGAAAAAGAATGAAAATATGAGGAAAAAAAAGGACGAAAAAAAAAGCAAAAGAAAAAAATGAAAAAAGATGAAAGAAAAAGAAAAAAAAAAGATGTTGAAGTTATTGCGGAATGCTTTTTGGTTGAATGTCGAAGTTACGGAAGCCAGAATTCAAGTCAAGTACCCATATTTGAGGTTCAATAGGCGAAGCCCAAAAGCTTAAGTAGTAACCTCTTTACCCTCTAAGTCCTTCCAGAGACAGTTACAAAGGGATAGTCGGGAATTTTGAGAATTATTCCGCTTGTGTTGTTTTGACCTTTAGGGTCCAGACATGGAAATTTGAACCCACATCATTTTTCAACCCATTTGCACTCGTGGTTCATCAAACCCGAGACACCCATTCCAACCACATCAGCAACCATAGCCCTTGGCCTTAGCACCACAAAACAAACCTTCAGAATGATGGTTAACCATTCCAACTTGTTAATACCAAGCTCCACATCCCAAAAGATCCAAGCCTTTTACACCCAACCCCAAACACGGGATTTAACGGTACTTTACAGGATAGAATGGGATATGACATGATACCTTAGGTGAAACCTTCGAGTGTGTACACACAATCAAAATGCCATGTTTATGCACCATGATCGAACTACGTCGGATTTGATTTCGCTCCACGCGAATACGTAGGCAGTCCTTCAGAATAAGGGATTCAATCCACTCATCAACCAAGTTGTCATCTTGTTAGTTTATTACGGGTTTTAACCAAGTCCAAATGAAGCCACCTTTGTTTGAGTCGGTCTTAGCACTCGATGTAGGCTAGGATAAGGATATAGGTTTAGATGAGTAGTGTCAAGTCTCGGAATGAGCTTTATCTAACGGTGTAGGCAAAGATGCTCAGTCAGATAGATGTGGGTTTTTGTTGGGAACAGAAAATATGAAAAACCCGCTGAAAAGAAAGAAGGCGTGGAAGAAAAATAGGAAAAGCCCGCTGAAATGAAAGAAGGCGGTGGCAAGAAATGATGAAAACCCGCTGAAAATAAAGGAGGCAAGGAGAAGAGTGACAAATGTTCCCAACAAGAGTGATGTGTGATGTCTAAGTGTTCTCATAAAATCATTCTGTGTTTAGTATCTGGGCGAAGCCAACGTTGTTGCTCTGTGAGTTTAATCCACCCTGTCAATGCCAAGTGATCTTGATTCCCATGTGCCCTCGGGAGCACGCCCATGACATACGATATCTCCGTCCCAAGTCCGACGACCTTGTGATTCCCATTTGCCATCTTTTGGCACCGGAATGGCCAATTTACATTTCTACCCCCAACAAGTCAATAATTGAATTAAAACCCGTGCACACTTACGGTTTTATTTTCCTTTTTTGTTTTACGGTAGCGGGCTACGCCCACGTTGTTTACGGGTCATACAGAGTGTCTGAGTCGTATTTCATGCTCACCCATCAAGGTTCGATTTCAAAAAAAATTTCACAATTTCAATTTCAAAATTTCAAAATTCCAAAAACTTTTTGCGAATTATGGATAGATGATCCAAGTAGTGGAATCTTTTCGGGTCGATGACCCCAATCTTTCGAAATTCAAAATTTCAGATTCAATTTTTGAAGGGTCGATGGCCCAACATACCAAGTGATGTCAAATTTAAGCTTCGGGTCGATGGCCCAATTATTCAAAATTTTCAAATTCAATTTTCGGGTCGATGACCCAATCTTTCAAATAATCTAATTTTAAGATTGATGATCCAAATGTGCTTATGTTATGATTATTGCTAGTACGTTTTTGTGTTTCAAATATAGCAGGATATGCTTCAACTGGGGATTCTAAAGTCTTCGACTTTAGAGCCATTGCAAACTGGGGGCTCTGAAGCCGTTGGCTTCAGAGACCATTATCAGGATGTAAAGGATGACATCCACCAAGAATTCAATTCAATACAAGAGTATGAAATGGAAGAATTCCGTAGCTGAAAGCAAATGATGAAAGCGGCGGCAACCTCCTTGGAAAGTCCCGTCCCATTCGGACAAGCGCCAGCAGATGATAAATTTTGGGCAAATGTCAGCAGATGATGAATTTTGGACATACGCCAGCAGATGATAAACTTTGGGCATGTGTCAGCAGTTGCCGAACTACGACGCGGGTTTGATTCCGTCAGAAACGGATACGTAGGCGCCTAAGGATAAGGCTCAATCCACCATATATGCACTTTATGGGTCGACGACCAACAACGATAATTTGACGCAACAGAAGCAAGAGTTAATCCCCGACGAAGTTTCAGGTATGATCTCTTCTTATGGCTGGCGAGCTTATATACGCCAGTCTAATGGACTATAAACGACCCGCAGAATCCTCAGGTCGAGAGGGACCTGGGGTATACTTTGACTTTCGCCTTGTCCAAGCCTCAGTCAAAGTGGGGGCTCTGTAGATACCCGTATCCGTCGATATTGGAATTTATAGAGAACCCGACAAACACTCGATGATGATAGGACACATGTATTTATTAGTTGTCATTGTCATTATTTGGGTTCGTTTTACGATGTAGAATGAGCGTTGTCGACGGAGTATTTTATTAATTTAAATGATATTTAAATTAAAGCTTTTTTTAGGTGAATTCATTTTACTTTATTTTGAATTTATTTTCTCAAGTTTATTTTATTGAAAATAAAATAAATAATTGATTTGAAAAATCATTTTATGAGTGTATTTGATTTGAAAAATCATTTATTTTAACGTGTTAATCGATTTGAAAAATCGAATTTGAAAATCGAAAACTCGTTTTAACCACGCGTTTTGGAGCTTGATTATAGCTCGGTTTTTGAGCCCGTTTTCTTTACGAGTTGGCACGAATCTCGAGTACACTAACCAACCTAGGCCTCTACCCATCCAACCCCAGTTCGAACCCCCATACCCACGTCCCAAATCTCGTCCCAAATCACGACCAAAACAGCCCTACTCCTTCCCCTTACCCGCGTTAGCCCTTCCTCTTTTCCAACCCGTTTTGTGCGCTTCAAAGCTTGACCCAAACCCGCCACAAACAACCCAATTCCTGCCTCTCATTACCTACAAACAACCCATCACTAAACCCACCACGAAACCCATCCAATTCCCGTCCCAAACACCCAATAAACAGCCCGCAAATAACAAGCAGCCCCCCTGTTTTGCGTGCTCAAACCCGAGTACAAAACCCGCTCCAAACACCACCTAAACCCGTGCCCATTAACCCTACACCATACCCTAGTATCCTACTCATATTACCTTATCTTAACCACCAAGCAAACCCCCCATTCAAACCCTAAAAACCCCACGAAATAGCTGATGGACAGCAGCTATGCGAAACAGGCCCGACTGCTTGTTGCCCTACTTCTACCCTTCGAAACTCCTTATAAATACCCCCTCTTCACCATACATTCAGGGCTCTAAGTTCTTTATACATACTACCGTCACTTACAAGCTTTAAACTCCAGAAACAAACCCTAATTGCCTCTCAAAAACCCTCGACAAAACCGACATACAAAACTGAGAATCAGTTTGTGTGTCCTCTTTGGAACCCTTCGTTCAACCCTCAAACCTCCATCAAAATTCGAGTTTCTTGTTCCCAATCAACCACACAACATCCATCTACATCTTAGACAAATATTCACGAGCCAAATTGCCCTTGAGAGTACACGAATACCCTCGAAAACAGAGTGACATACACTCTGTTTTCGCGGCTTTTCATGTCTGTCCAGTTCTGTTTGTGCTCGTTTTTCGTGCCCAATAATTCAAAACGAGCAGGGATTGTTTTAAGATCTTTGTTCTCCTCTCTTTCTAGTTTTCAAAACATCTTTTAAATCTAATTTTCACCGTGAAACGAGTGAGAAATTGAAGTTTGAAAGTTGCTGTCCAGATTTGCAAGAAACGTGTTATTGCTTTGTTCCTTCGTCGACGACGGCCTCTCGAGATAAAATCTACGATTGATTACGACCCAAGACGGTGTCAACGATACATGTAGGTTGAGGGTGCATCAAATCCTCCTCTTCTCCCTTTTATTTCGTTCTTTTTATGTTTGTTTTTTTATCGTTTCGTTTTATTTTGTTTATCGTTTTTTATCGTTTGATATCGTTAACTATGAAACTAGTTTAGTCCGAGTATGAGTTAAAGTACCACCATGAACACCCGCGTTGACTTGAGATGGGAAAGAAATCCACCACATCGGTCGGTCGTATCCCCCGTCTCATTTACATATCCTCGTGTTCAAGGTAGGGCATTAATAAAACGAATTCTAACTCCGTTCCTCGTTTTTGACCCCCCGTTTGTTTCGACCAATTCGACCTACCCTAGGACCCGTTGCATGTTAGTTCGACCTCTGATTGTTAACATATGACTTATTTAGACGATATTATATCAATTTAATAACCTAATTAGACACGTTAAGTGGCTTCGACATAAGCATTAAAATCGATCAACAATTCTCTAATCTAATTGAATGCATCTCTCTTTTCACATGATTTCTCGCTAGTATAAGAGTGCATGATTAGCACCTTCTTATTAACACTCGATGAGTTAATTTAATTAGCGAACTTGACCTAATTCGACCCTTTAGGCCGTGTAGAGCACTCGGTTTTAGGCGAAGCTTTCTGACCTATTTTATCATCGTTTCCTAATGTGCATCCCGTATCGCTTTGCAAATCTATCTAACCTAATGAATATAACCTAAGGATTAGGGTAGGCTAGGATATGTAGGCCGTGTTTGGCCGTGTTTCTGTAGTCCTTTTCTCGCTCTTTCTTATCTTTATCTCGTCATTTCATATCTTGTAATTATTTTTGTTTACCGAGTCGTGTTTTGTAATTTGTTTGTAATTAGTTTTCTATTTGGTCGAGTCAAATGATTTAAAAAAACCTTAGTCTTATTTGGTTAGATAGTTGTACTCCAATTCATGTAGGAACGTAGTAAATCGCATGTTGTTTAAAGCGACATGGCCCGATTTATGCTAATGCATGCTTTGGTGTGTGGCCTAATGTCTAATTCGATAAGATTAAGCGAAAGCACGCATTCCGAGGAGTGACCCAAGGCCGTGAGTTATGTAAACCGTGGGCCACCCCTTTGTGCACGTTTTCCTAGGCCGAATGGCCATGTGTCGTGTATGGTGTCGTATATAGCAATTGTATTTAGATCGAGTTGTATCTCTAATTTCTCGTTGTGTCGGCATGAAATGCCTGGGTTGTAATAGGGTAGATCCCAACGGCTCCCCCATTCCCCTTAAGCCTTGTTTGCTCTGTTTTATGTGTTGTTAGATCAATCAACCCACATGCTAAATTACAACTTTGACAAAGTTAGTTTAGTTGCATCTAAATCGACATAGAAACCTCACATGTTAAGGTTTTAAAACGATGTTTGCATATCATATATCGCAGTAGCTACGACCTTATTTGAAATCCGATACTTGACTTAGTAGAGGCCGTTATCGACGGGAGGGGTTAGGTGTCCTTATGGGCTTCCTAACACGTACCCTCACCCCTTACTCAAGATCTATGGTTATTGGATCCGTCTAAATACCATTGGATTACGAGAGTCATTCAAATCGAGTGATATAGGGTACAAGTCTTTATCTTTAATCACTCGTAGTCGATTGGCTTTATGCTTTTCGATGAAAGGTGTAAAGTTGACTTGAACGGTTCCAAGTTCCCATAAAACTTGGTGGCGACTCTAATTTGTCTTAATTCGATTCGAAAGAACCTCGAGTCGATATTGCCTAGTGTGGATCCCGCGGACGCAGTTCCCGAGGGCCTTGTCCACAGCAGTCATCCTTTCTTTTTCGTTTTTGTGGTTTGTCGGGTTGTAGTTGTTGTCACCGTGTGTCACAGGGAGGTGATAATGGTGGTTGGTGTCGGGGATATGGTACTGGGTGGTTTGTGTCACCCCTATTGGTGGCGGTTAGGGAGGTTTTAGGCGGTGGAATTGGCGGTGAGAGGCGTTATCGACAGGAAAAATCAAACGGGTTTAAGCAGGGGTTTTCAGGCGGGTTTAGACGATTAGAATTGGGGTGGTGCCACCGTGGAATCGGGGGAGGTCGAAACGGCGGCGCCACGGCGTCTGTGTACATTGAGTGACGGCGAGAAGAGGGGTGGTGGTAGCATAGGATGATGTTGACGACGGTGGTGGCTATAGGGTTGCAAGGGGAGGCTGTTGGTGGCTGCAACCCCTGCTAGGCGGTGTGTCGTCGTTGTTGGCAGCCACGGTTCGACTCGCGGTGCGATCGACCAGGTTGGGGTCGGTTGTTGGTGGTTGGGTCGAACTGGGGAACAGGCCTGGTGGTTGTCGTGGTGGTTCAGGCGGCGCGTGAGGGGTTTGGGCGAGTGTGAAGTCACGGGTTGTGGGAGTCGGGTTGTTAGGATTGTTCAATGTTTGTTTCGTTTTTTTTTTCTTAATCGTATAATTCGTTTAATCTTTTATTTATCGTATTAGTTATTTAATTTAATTCCCGAGTTATTTAAATAATTAGAGACGGGTTTTGAGTCGGGTTGGTTAAAATGGAAAACTGCTATATCGGGGAAGTTTCCATTTAAGGGAACTTTCCATTTTAGGAAGTTTCTATTTTTAGTAACCTTCTATTTTGGGAACGGGAATAGTTAAGTAATCATCTATCATTTATTTATCTTTCAGAGGGCGAATTTGTTATGGAATATTATTGAGCATCTACCCATTTGACTGCAGTACTGAGGTAGGGGAATACACTGATTGAGTTCTTACGATTATAAAGAGTTGGCATGTTCGGTGATTATATGACATATCTGTTTATCTTATTTACCTCGTTGAGCATTACTGTTTCATACGTTTTATACATTTCTTATGCATTGGAGTTGGAGTTGGAGGAGATGAGATTATCGTGATTAAGGCCCAGGCGGGTTCTGCAGGACTTGCCCTGGTGTCCTCAGCTACGAGCTGGTATATCGACGATGGTCGATTTGATTAGTCTGCCGGGGATCGGTATGGCTGGGCATTCCGGGGATGTGTGTGATGGAGTTGAGATTGGAGGATCATATCATTGCATTCTTTATTATATCGTATTACCTACTCAACCTCGCGGTTGACCCTGTGTATTCGTGTACGCCTGTGATGATCCATTTACTGGGGAGCAGATTGACAGGTTGTTGAGACATATGGAGCTAGCAGGGGAGAGAGCGTGGATCACCTGACTTACAGCTAGCCCACTTTTATTTTCAGTTTAGCTATCAGACTTTATTTACAGTTTTGAGACATGTTCCATTTGAGTTGTAAACATTTATAACTTTCAATTTAAAGTACTGTTTATTTTTCCTTTGTTATCTACTGCCTCGGGTTTCGGAGATGGTAACACCCTTCTTTATCTGAGGAGTCCTAGTCCAGGCCCTTAAATAAATGGGGGTGTTACAAAGTGGTATCGGAGCGAACGATCCTCAGGCCTAAGCCAATGAATCCAATGAACATAGGAAGAGTCTAAATAAAATGAACCCCCGGGATAGAAATTTTAGGAGCACACTAAAGGTAAGGGATGAGTTAGGGGCCCCCTCACACCGAACCATTGGCCCTCTCAGTTTGACCCGGGAACCCCGAGTGTATATGAGAGAAAGGGTAGAAAAAGTTGCATGATGTTGAGCATGAATTCATATATCGTTGCCTAAGTGTTAACTGATTGATATTTTACTTGTTGCATAGAAGAGTTGATGGGAGGTTGTGGCATGATACATTGCATGTTTTAAAGTTGATTCATACTTATGTCTCTATAAAGTTTGTGTTAGAAGGCTATGTCTAGTGATATGCGGTTATATGATCCCTAAACCATGCTAGGTAGACAAGTAGGGTGAGAAGTGATAGAATTGGCTAGAGTTGCCAATGTGATTTTGTGTTGCAGCTAATTCCTAAAATTTTCTTATAGTCATGCCTTGAAGAAGGGACACAGCTGTAAACATCACCCAGGCAGAGTTAGATCAGCTACGGGCTGAGAATGAGGCCCTAAAGGCCAAAAGAATTGATCCTGCTAAGATGAGTACCACAGTGGCGAGGCATAATCCTACCATCTTCACTAGGGAAGGGGAACCTCACTTGCTGGGTGAGTGATGTCGGGAATTCACCAACCTTTTTGAGTTGATTGCTTGTCCGGAGGAGCTGTAAGTGGACCAGCGCCCACTATCTTAGGGCCACTACGGAGACTCGGTGGATCGGGAACAAGGCGGAGATCCGACATGTTGCTAGGGACATCGAGGAGGGTTATGTGTCTTGGTTAGAGTTCCAGCGTCTTACCGACAGACCGATTCATGCCGAGTTCGGAAAGCTAAGCTCAGGGAGGATTTTGATACATTTCGGATGACAGAGGACATGACAGTGGACACTTATCACAGGAAATTCCGACTGTTGGCGTCATACATCGACGAATTTGCTAGGGAAGAGACCATGCTGGCTATGAGGTTTGAGAGGGGACTGACGACTGACGGTGGATATCAATAAGAGGCTCACGGCAGCTCCACCTACCACCGTTCAGGACATCTACCTGAGGGCAGGTGCTGCACTGCTGCTGAGAGGCTCTCCGAGCAGATCAAAGAGGATAAAAAAGGAAAAGCTGAGAAGAGGAAGCCGGAAACTGTCAGTGATAATACTGGGGCCAAGAAGCAGAATTCAGGCAAGTTTGGTGGATACTCCACCAATAGTGCTCTGGGGCCGAGGAATCAAAGCGGAGGCGATTCTGAGGTACTAGTAGTGGAGGTAACGCGCCTGGGGTCACCTGTTATGGTGTGGAAAGTTGGGACACAAGAAGTGGGAATGCAGAAGTTCTGGAGAAAACCAAGCTGGGGGTTTCCGGACACCTACATCTGGATACAGCGGATCTCGTACAGCGGGATTAGGGTACAACAACTACCGTGCTCCTAACACTGGCTATGGAGGAGGTGCCCGATCTGGGGCAAGTAACAATTATCAAGGAAGCTACAACAACTATCAGAACCGTAGCCAGCAAAACCAGCTCAGCGGGGGTGGTAACTTCCAGAGCAACCAGAACGAGGGGAACAAGCAACCCAATACCGCTTCATCGAGTCAGTCTGAAGCTAAGTCCAGTGGCAAGCTCTTTGCCATGGGAAAGGAAGCAGCAAAGGAGGATGCCCATGTCGTGACTGGTACATTTCTTGTCAATTCTAAACCCACATTCGTGTTATTCGATTCTGGTGCCACACATTCATTCATATCTAGGGAGCATGTTAGAACCTTGAACCTTACTGCATATGATAGAGTCGTTGATTCTAATATAGTACCCTCGGGAGATTCTGTGTCTTGTGATAGGATCTATACTAGTGTACCTATTCAGATTGGGGAGGTTGTCTTTCACTGTGACCTTATAGAGTTCCCATTGGGTGGATTCGAGGTGATTCTAGGGATGGATTGGCTGGGAAAGTACAAAGCTTTTATTGACTGTTACCAAAAGAAAATATCACTGAGAGGACCTAAGGGAGTCAGAGTAACCTACAAGGGATACATGGTCAAACCCAGAGTCAAATTTATTTCTGTGAATACCCTAAAATCGAGTCTGAGGAAGGGAGACCAGTTGATCTTGTGTCAGATGTGGGATAGAGAGTCCGAGACCCCTAGGATTTCTGAGATACCTGTGGTGAGAGACTTTGAGGGGGTATTCCCGGAAGAGATTCCTGGGCTACCACCTAGGCGCGACGTTGACTTTTCCATAGATCTAAAGTCGGGAGCTGGGCCTATTTCTAAGCCATCATATCGTATGGGACCAAAAGAGATAGAGGAATTGAAGAAGCAATTGGATGAATTGGCTGAGAAGGGATATATTCGACCCAGTGTATCACCTTGGGGAGCACCTGTGCTATTTGTCAAGAAAAAGGATGGAAGTTTGAGGCTGTGTGTGGATTACCGAGAGTTGAATAATGTGACTATCAAGAACCGTTATCCTTTGCCAAGGATCGATGATCTGTTTGACCAACTGAGTGGAGCTGGAGTGTTCTCGAAGATTGATCTGAGGTCGGGTTATCACCAACTGAGGATAAAGAACGAGGATATTCCTAAGACTGCATTCAGAACCAGATATGGACACTATGAGTTCGTGGTCATGCCCTTCGGATTGACCAACGCGCCAGCTGTGTTTATGGACCTAATGAATCGGGTGTTCAGTCCTTATCTGGACAAGTTTATGGTTGTATTCATTGATGATATATTGGTTTACTCCAAGAATGAGGAAGAGCACGAGGAACATCTGAGGATAGTGTTGAGAACTTTGGCAGAGAATCAGTTGTATGCCAAATTGAGTAAGTGCGAGTTCTGGTTGAAGAAAGCCTTTCTGGGGCATGTGATTTCCAAGGAAGGGGTGTCAGTGGATCCTAGCAAGATCGAGGCTGTGACTAGATGGCAGAGCCCAAAGAATGTGGGCGAAATTCGAAGCTTCTTGGGACTAGCCGGATACTACAGGAGGTTTGTCAAAGATTTTTCGAAGATAGAAAAACCTTTGACATCACTAATGAGGAAAGAGAACAGGTTTGTCTGGGATGAGAGTTGTGAGAAGGTTTTCTTGACCCTCAAAGAGCGCCTAACCACAGCTCCTATCCTTGCCTTGCCAGATGGGAATGATAACTTCGAAGTATATACTGATGCTTCCAAGAAAGGGTTGGGGTGTATGTTGATGCAGAACGGGAAGTTAATCGCTTACGCTTCTTGACAATTGAAGACCTATGAGGAGAACTACCCTACCCATGACCTGGAGTTGGGATCCGTAGTGTTTGCTCTCAAGTTGTGGCGACATTATCTCTATGGAGCAACTTTCAAGGTATTTTCTGACCACAAGAGTCTGAAGTATATCTATACTCAGAAGGAGCTGAACATGAGACAGAGGAGATGGATCGAGTTGATTGGTGACTATGACATGGACTTACTCTATCATGAAGGGAAGGCGAATGTCGTAGCTGATGCTTTGAGTCGGAAGTCTATCCATGCCCTGATCAGTGCCAGATCCAGAGTGAGGATGTTAGGTGAGCTAAGGAAGATGGGGATTTACATGATCCGACGAGGCGAGACTATTGGAGATATGACAGTTGTACGAGGAGATTCGAGAGTTACAGAAAGAGGATGCTAGAGTTCAGAAATGGCGCAGTGTAGTGGAACAGGCAGGTGCAGAACCTTACTCTAAATTCAGTATTCATTCAGATGGGAGCTTGAGGTTTTGACAGAGGTGATGTGTGCCAGCTAATGAGGAATTGAAGAGGAAAATTCTTACGGAGGCACATGCTACTCCTTATTCTGTACATCCTGGAGGGGATAAGTTATACAAGGACCTCAAGAAGACTTTTTGGTGGCCTAATATGAAGAAGGAAGTTGCTGAGTTCGTGTCTCGATGTTTGACATGCCAAAGGGTGAAGGGTGAACACAAGAGACCGCAGGGGAAGGTTCAGCCGCTAGATGTACCAGAGTGGAAGTGGGAGAGTATATCCATGGACTTCATCGTCGGGTTGCCTCGGACTCAAAGAGGTAACAATATGATTTGGGTGATCGTCGACAGGTTGACCAAGTCAGCTCACTTTATTCCCATGAAGGTTACTTGGAGTAAGGCTGAGTTGGCTAAGGCTTATGTTCAGTACGTGGTAAAGTTGCATGGTGTGCCTAAAGATATCGTCTCCGACAGAGATTCCAGGTTTCTATCCAAGTTCTGGCAGGAATTGCAGTCATTGATGGGTACTCAACTGAAGATGAGCACCGCTTTTTATCCTGCTAATGACGGCCAGACAGAGAGGACTATTCAGACCCTCGAGGATATGTTGAGAGCTTGTGTTCTAGAGTTTGGCGGATCTTGGGAGGACAGACTGGGGTTGATCGAGTTTTCTTACAACAACAGTTATCACGCTAGCATTGGGATGGCACCATTCGAGGCACTTTATGGTAGGAAATGCAGGAGTCCTGTGTGTTGGGATGATCGATCTGACGCTGTAGTTTTGGGGCCAGAGATGATTCAGGAGATGGTTGAACAGGTACAGATTATTAGGCAAAAGATGAGAGCTTCCCGGAGACGAGATGTAAGAGCTATCTTGTGAAGAGAAGTGACATTTCTTTCGAGGTGGGAGAGAAGGTACTACTCAAAGTGTCGCCGATGAAGGGAGTTATGAGGTTCGGGAAGCGAGGAAAGCTGAGTCAGAAATTCATCGGACCTTATGAGATTTTGGACAGAGTTGGAGAGGTGGCATACCGTTTAGCTTTGCCACCAGCGTTAGCCAGAGTTCACAATGTCTTTCATGTTTCTCAGTTGCGGAGGTACTTGAGCGATCCATCACATGTGTTGAGTACTGAGGTGATCGAGGTGGATGAGCAGTTGTCCTATCTGGAGACACCTAAGGAGATTTTGGACAGGAAAGTGAGGAAGACCATGAATGGAGAGACAGCTTTGGTGAAAGTCTTGTGGACTAACCACAATGTTGAGGAAGCTACATGGGAGACTGAGCTTTCCATGAAGGAAAGCTATCCACACCTGTTAACATGAGGTAAGTTCCGGGACGTAACTTTCTTTTTAGGAGGGTAGAATGTAACATTTTGTTTTATGGGCCTAAATCCATGAGTTATCTACATTAGAAAATCTGTTTTGGTACCCACGGTGATGCTTGGAGGTTTGATAGATGAGCGAACTTCGGGACGAAGTTCATTTTAAGGGGAGAAGACTGTAATACTCTGTATTTTATATCGCTAATTGAGTCGAGTTAATTGTTTAGTCGTATTGATATCGTAAGATCGAGTTATTCGTAAACTTGTGGAGACGGGTTTAACTGAACGAAGTCACGTTAGCTAGTCCATTTACCAACCACGCTGACCCATGACGCTTACCCATTTACCCAGGCACGTTTACCCATGACCCATTTACCATCTAACCTAATTTTTAACCTAATTTTACCCTAGCTCTACAAAACACTCCCCTCTCACCCGCCTCCCTCACTTCGACGGCACGCATTTCCACAATCACACAAATCGAGAGGGAGAGTTTGAAAATGGGTAGTGACATCACAGCAGGGAAGAGCAGAGGGTGGTTGTCGACGCTTTGAGGCGGCCTGAGTGGTGGTTTACGTGGCAGTTTAGGTAAGCAGTCATCCTTTCTTTTTCGTTTTTGTGGTTTGTCGGGTTGTAGTTGTTGTCACCGTGTGTCACAGGGAGTGGATAATGGTGGTTGGTGTCGGGGATATGGTACTGGGTGGTTTGTGTCGCCCCTATTGGTGGCGGTTAGGGAGGTTTTAGGCGGTGGAATTGGCGGTGAGAGGCGTTATCGACAGGGACAATCAAACGGGTTTAAGCAGGGGTTTTCAGGCGGGTTTAGACGATTAAAATTGGGGTGGTGCCACCGTGGACTCGGGGGAGGTCGAGACGGCGGCGCCACGGCGTCTGTGTACGTTGAGTGACGGCGAGTAGAGGGGTGGTGGTAGCATAGGATGATGTTGACGACGGTGGTGGTTATAGGGTTGCAAGGGGAGGCTGTTAGTGGCGGCAACCCCTGCTAGGCGGTGTGTCAGGGCTGTTGGCAGCCCTGGTTCGACTCGCCGGCGGCAGTCGACCAGGTTGGGGTCGGTTGTTGGTGGTTGGGTCGAACTGGGGAACAGGCCTGGTGGTTGTCGTGGTGGTTCAGGCGGCGCGTGAGGGGTTTGGGCGAGTGTGAAGTCATGGGTTGTGGGAGTTGGGTTGTTAGGATTGTTCAATGTTTGTTTCGTTTTTTTTTCTTAATCGTATAATTCGTTTAATCTTTTATTTATCGTATTAGTTATTTAATTTAATTCCCGAGTTATTTAAATAATTAGAGACGGGTTTTGAGTCGGGTTGGTTAAAATGGAAAACTGCTATATCGGGGAAGTTTCCATTTAAGGAAACTTTCCATTTTAGGAAGTTTCTATTTTTAGTAACCTTCTATTTTGGGAACGGGAATAGTTAAGTAATCATCTATCGTTTATTTATCTTTCAGAGGGCGAATTTGTTGTGGAATATTATTGAGCATCTACCCATTTGACTGCAGTACTGAGGTAGGGGAATACACTGATTGAGTTCTTACGATTATAAAGAGTTGGCATGTTCGATGATTATATGACATATCTGTTTATCTTATTTACCTCGTTGAGCATTATTGTTTCATACGTTTTATACATTTCTTATGCATTGGAGTTGGAGTTGGAGGAGATGAGATTATCGTGATTAAGGCCCAGGCGGGTTCTGCAGGACTTGCCCTGGTGTCCTCAGCTACGAGCTGGTATATCGACGACGGTCGATTTGATTAGCCTGTCGGGGATCGGTATGGCTGGGCGTTCCGGGGATGTGTATGATGGAGTTGAGATTGGAGGATCATATCATTGCATTCTTTATTATATCGTATTACCTACTCAACCTCGCGGTTGACCCTGTGTATTCGTGTATGCCTATGATGATCCATTTACTGGGGAGCAGATTGACAGGTTGTTGAGACATATAGAGCTGGCAGGAGAGAGAGCATGGATCACCTGACTTAGAGCTAGCCTACTTTTATTTTCAGTTTAGCTATCAGACTTTATTTACAGTTTTGAGACATGTTCCATTTGAGTTGTAAACATTTATAACTTTCAATTTAAAGTACTGTTTATTTTTCCTTTGTAATCTACTGCCTCGGGTTTCCGAGATGGTAACACCCTTCTTTATCTGAGGAGTCCTAGTCCAGGCCCTTAAATAAATGGGGGTGTTACAAATACAAAACACCGCCAAATATCCCCTTTGTCCTTCCTCCTGCCGCCAACCACCCCATCTCCGCACCAGATCGACCCCCACTACCCCCGACTACCTCACCCGACAGATCGACCCCCACTACCCCCGACTACCTCACCCGACAACCCCACGGCCACCTCCCTCCACCCGACAGATCGACCCCCACTACCCCCGACTACCTCACCAACACCGCACGCACCTCTGAACCGCACCTCCTTTGCTTTGGTTTCTTTGTTTATTTTAATTTGTTGTCCTTGCTTTGGATTTCGATGGGTTTTGTTGTTTTATTTGGTTTTTTTTTGTTTGTCTTTTTTCGTTTGGTTTTTTTTTGTTCTTTTAATTGGTTTTTTTGTTTGTTGTTGTTGGTTTTTTAGGCTTTTTTCGTTGGTGTTGTCGTTGGTGTTGATGTCGTTGGTGTTGGTGGCGTTAGGGGGCGGCAGCGGCGGAAGGGGAAGGTCGAAATGGTGGTGGTTGTTGCGGTTGTGTTTGTTGTATATTTCACCGCCATACCCGTCCTCCTTTCACGCCTCACCTCCCTCCTCAAATTCTTTGTTGTTCATTTTTTCAGATTTACTTTTTCGTTTTGTTTTTTGTTTTTGTTATTTTTTTTATTTTGTTATTGTTATTTGGTTTTGTTATTGTTATTTGATTTTTTGGACTAAAGTTATACATCTTGTCTATTAAAGTTATACACTGCGTGCATTAAAGTTATACACTCGATATTTAAATTTTTAGATATTTGGTTATTGTTATTTGGTTGTTATTGTTCACTGACGTTTTTTTATTTCAATTATTGTTATTGTATTGTATTGTATTTCCTTAATTTTTGATCTTTGTTGTTTTGAATTTCTTATTTGTTATTTTTCAAGTTTTTTTTAAATTTCAAATTTTGGGCTAAAGTTATACAATAATCAAAATAGAGTTATACTGTTAATGTCTAAAAGTTATACATTGTATAAATTGAAGTTACACAAATTTTGAACTAAAGTTATACATCTTGTCTATTAAAATTATACACTGCGTGCATTAAAGTTATACACACGATATATAATTTTTTTTGTTATTTCAGATTTCGTACAACTTCAGCGGTTATTGTGTACAACTTCAATGCCCTTATGTGCAACTACAGTGATCATTTATTTCAGATTTTGTATATATTGTTTTTGGTTTTGTTGGTTTTTTTGTTTGGTTTGGTTTTGGTTTTTTTTTTGTTATTTGATTTTTTTTTTGTTATTTGTTTTTTTTTTAATTATTGGTTAATTTTTTATTATTGTTATTGAAGTTTTTTTATTGTACTTTTTTGACTTATTGGTTTTTTTAATATCATCTTCTTATGTGTTGTTTCAAATTTGAATTTATAGTTCTAAAGTTATACAAATTTGGACTAAAGTTATACAAAATATGACTGAAGTTATTCAAATAAGGATTAAAGTTATACAAAAAATTGGACTAAAGTTATACAAAAATGAAACAAAGTTATACAAAAATGAACCAAAGTTATACAAAAATGGACTAAAGTTATACAAATATGGATTAAAGTTATACAAATATGGACTAAAGTTATACAAAAATGGACTAAAGTTAAACAAAAATAGACCAAAGTTATACAAAATAAGACCAAAGTTATACAAAAATTGGACTAAAGTTATACAAAAAATTGGACCAAAGTTATACAAAAATGAACCAAAGTTATACAAAAATGGACCAAAGTTATACAAAAATGGACTAAAGTTATACAAAAATGAACCAAAGTTATACAAAAATAGACCAAAGTTATACAAAAAAAGACTAAAGTTATACAAAAATTGGACTAAAGTCATACAACAATGGACTAAAGTTAAACAAAAATAGACCAAAGTTATACAAAAAAAGACTAAATTATACAAAAATTGGACTAAAGTTATACAAAAAATTGGACTAAAGTTATACAAAAATGAACCAAAGTTATACAAAAATGGACTAAAGTTATACAAAAATGAACCAAAGTTATACAAAAATAGACCAAAGTTATACAAAAAAAGACTAAAGTTATACAAAAATTGGACTAAAGTTATACAAAAAATTGGACTAAAGTTATACAAAAATGAACCAAAGTTATACAAAAATGAACCAAAGTTATACAAAATTTTTGTATAACTTTAGTCCAATTTTTGTATAACTTTGGTTCATTTTTGTATAACTTTAGTCCATATTTGTATAACTTTAATCCATATTTGTATAACTTTAGTCCATTTTTGTATAACTTTGGTTCATTTTTGTATAACTTTAGTCCAATTTTTGTATAACTTTAGTCCATATTTGTATAACTTTAATCCATATTTGTATAACTTTAATCCATTTTTGTATAACTTTGGTTCATTTTTGTAAAACTTTGGTTCATTTTTGTATAACTTTGGTTCATTTTTGTATAACTTTAGTCCAATTTTTTGTATAACTTTAATCCTTATTTGTATAACTTCAGTCATTTTTTGTATAACTTTAGTCCAAATTTGTATAACTTTAGAACAATAAATTCAAATTTGAAACAACACATAAGAAGATGATATTAAAAAAACCAATAAGTCAAAAAAGTACAATAAAAAAACCTCAATAAAAAAAACGAGATTTAAAACCCGAAATCTTAAAAAAAAAGTATAACAAGAAGAGATTTGAGAAAATTAATAAAAAATGAGAAGTAACAAAATAAAAGAAAATAAAAGACAACAAAAAAAAAGAATGGAAAAAAGAACTCAAAACATAAAAATAAACACCAAAAGAAAAAAAAAACAAAAAACAAAAAACAAAAAACAAAAAACAAAAAAAAACCGAAAAAACCGAGGTGAAAAAAAAGTGAGATGTGGTAGCGGTGCGGTGGCGGCGGTGGGGTGGCGGCGGTGGTGGGTGGTGAGTTGGTGTCGGGTGGGGTGGTGGTGGGTGGTGGTGAATGAACATGAGAGGAGTGGGTTATTTATTTGGGTTTTGATTTTTTGGGATTTTGTGGTTTTTTTAGAGAGAAGAGAAAAGTGAGATGTAGAGAGAGGAGGAGGAGTTGTGATAATGAAATGATAAATGATTAGTGAGGTTGGTTTATTGAATTGATGAGTTAATTAGAGAAAAAGGTGGAGGGATTAATTTGTAGCCACATATTTACATCAAATCCTAGCCTTCCATTGCCTTGATCCAATGGCCCTTAGAAGGACTTATGAACTCAAATATATAAGTGGCCTTAGTTGATCCTTTCTCTCTCTCTCTCTCTCTCTCTCTCTCTCTCTATATATATATATATATATATATATATATATATATATATATATATATATATATATATATATATATTCTTATTCACTTATATAAATTGTTCAATTTTAAGGAATTAATTAATCTGTATCAATATACAATTAATTAATTTATCTATTAAGGGAATCGTTCTTTAGGTGTGACCTTAAGCGATCAACCGATCACCACCGTCAAACGACAGTAGTGTCAAACTCTAGTCAACCAATCATTACCGATTAATGTTGATCAGTTGACGTATAAAAATGAATCAGCCCTTCATTTATTCTTATCATGAGTTTTAATAATGTGATCGCACTATTGTTGAGGACACATACTCCAACATCTCCAACCCAACAGCTACATCGAGACGACAACCAAAGTAACCTGAAACGTCTCACTGCTCACCATTTACCGGTAATATCAAATGGATCACCGGAGGCACAAACAGAAGAAGAAACACAAGAAACACACCATGCAAGTCAGTAACAGGATTTAATAACGGCAAAACAAAGCAATCCAATGAAACAGTACAACTCATGTCCACGACTGCCGAACTCAAGCATATCAAATCCATAGTATCCAATGGTTCCCATCGCAACAGGTAACCCGCACCGCTGGTGGGAGACCACAACCTTTCCACCTAAGCCCCGCTCATCGCAACGAGCGAACCCAGATCATTAATGTGCACACCCCCTTATGATGAGAGGCACAAGGGGCGAATATGGGAGTTAAGACAATCTCCCGACAATGGCTCCACAATCCAATACAAGTAACATCAACAACACCATCATCATCATCTCAATACTGTAACTGAACTAACACTACAAGGTACTCACAACAATGGTAACTATATAACACGATTAAAAAAACAACCATGAACTGAACTAAGTAGGGAAACCCGACCTTTTCGCCACTTCTTAGCAATCGCATAAATCATATCGACGCCTAACAAGAATCCACATCATACCCAACAATCAATAATTATACCATATCACTATTCTATTAAGATTGACTAAACGATAATAAAATATCCACCAACTCACCTTGAAGACTAATCAGATGCCGACGACGACGATGACCCAACTCGATGACTCCAGGCATAGGCTATTTGCCTCTCCGGAATAGGCGTAATACCCGCCCTATTTAGGGATCCATTGACAGACTCGTTGACCTTGGGAGGAAAACCGTAAGGAAGACTAGGCAGTCATCATGACTCGATACTCGGCCTAGTAAGAGCCACTCGGCCAAGTATCTGGGGTACTCGACCGAGTGCGGCGTACTTGGACGAGTATGTCCATACTCGACAAATTACCTCGTTTGACAGCGTGTTATTATAAAACACGGTGATCAAAACATAATTATTTTTGACGGTTCATTTTATCCTTTCTAAAACCTAAAATCTATCTCTCTCTCTCTCTCTCTCTCTCTCTCTCTCTCTCTCTCTCTCTCTCTCTCTCTCTCTCTCTCTCTCTCTCTCTCTCTCTCTCTCGCTCTCAATTCTCTCATCTCACTCTACACATCTGGGTAGCCTTGAACACTAATTCGGGAAGGGAGACGGTCTATGCATGAGGTCATCGAGTCGGGTTGTCGCCGCCAGCGGCATCGGTTTTTCTTCAAGGTGAGTTTGTGAATAATTGTGTATTTCGTAGTAAATCTTGAATAGCTTAGTGATAGGGTATGGTTGTTGTTTGTAGGATACGATATGGAGTTTTGCTTGACGTGATGTGATTGATGCATTCTATAGATTTGCAGAAACATAGGGTTTCCCTACTCAGTTGATTGTACAATTGATTTAAGATAGATTGTGATTGATTATATAACATGTTTGATTGGATTGAGATTTGGTTGATACTGTATTGTTGATTGGTACTGGTGTTTTGGGACCATTTTCGGGATATGGTTCCAAGCCCATGTTCGCCTCATGTGGCTCCCGTTACAAAGGGATATGCATATTAATGATCTGGTTTCGTTCGTTGTGATGAGCGGAGTTTAGGTGGTATGGCTACGGTCCCCACTGGCATCGAGGGTTACTTGTTGCGATAGGTAACTTGGCAGGACTACACACTCCGGTGTGTAGTCGGTTTCTAGTGTTGGAATATGTGCCCTCCGACAATAATGCGATCACAACTGTTGATCATGATGATCACATGTTTAAATCTCATTTTAAAGAGTACAATTGGGAAGTAATATTTTACTGTCAACTGGTCCACACATATCGGTAATGATTGGCTGACTAGAGTTTGACATTACTGTCGTGAGACGGTGGTGACCAGTTAATCCCCTTAGGTCATACCTAAAGGGTAACACTCTTAATTGATCATTTAATTGATTGTATGACGATACGGGTCAATTAAATTACTTAAAATTGACGGACGATTTTGGAAGTAATATTTACGTGTCTCAGTGTAATTTGATTAAATAAGATACGGTCTAAGTAATCGAATTGTTTTATTACTTAGATGAAGTTATTGTTTAAGGAAACAATTGCATTTGAATGAATAAATTATTATAAATACAAGATGTTGTGATTTATAATTGGTAAAATATTTTGGTACAAGTAATTATGAATTACTAAGTCGATTTTGTATATGACGTATTTTTATTAATGCGTTGATTTTTAATATGTTAAAAATACATAACAATTTTATGTGACATGTGACATGTGACAAATTGACAAAAATAAAATGGAGTCCATTTTATCTATATGTACCGAAATTTAGGGTGTATAAGGCAAAATATTGTGTTGATTATTTTATATGGAAAACACAATCATTAACCTAAGGAATAGCCATGCAAACCTACTTGTCTTTGTGAAGAGAACATTGATCATGCATTGGCTATTTCCACCCACCCCCCCTCCCCCTTTACCCGGTTTTTCAAGAGCAAGGCCAAGGGTCTTTGAGAAACTAGTGCATTATTATTCATTCTACACATCTAAAATAAGAGTTTTAGAGAGATAAAAAGCTTCCCTTTTCTTCCTCCTCTTAGCCGAATTAAGAGAACCAAAATAAATATTTTTGGGTCATTTTTATTTAAATTAATATTGTTCTAGTAATAATAATATTAATTTTGTTAAGAGTTTACCTTGGGTATAAATCCTTGGGAGGGATTATACACTTGAATCCTTGTTCTTCCATTTTGGAGTGCTCAAGAACAAGTAAGAAGGAGATCTTACTTGTGCCCAATAATCCGAAATAATCAATGTAAGGGTTGATGATTTCTTCCTTATTTTCTTTATTGTTTGCATGCATAAGATCAATGTTTAATTTTATGACTAAATTAAATCATCACATATATGAATATGCATTATAATGAGATATAGATGTCTAACAAGTGGTATCAGAGCCTTGGTTGTTTGCATGCAAATCGGTTATAGTTTTTCCGAGTTATACGATTAACATATAAAACTTGTAAATTTGTGTTATTATGATATATCACGAAATAATTTATGCATGTTAAAGTTTCTGATCCTAAAATGTATTTAGGATATTTTGGTTAATTTATGGATTTTTATTGTTCATCTTATATAACAATGGCATTAAAAATGTGATTTTATGATTAAAATGTCATTTTCGGACTAAAATTAGCTAAACTTCGAATTTTACAATGGTTTTTGGATATGTTTTTACATATATTATTTTTAGATGACCTGTATATTTTCAGAATTTTTGGAGTTTTTATGCTCGAAATATGGATTTTTCATGATAAAAATCGAATTTAAATGAAAAATAGGTTAATATGAGAAATATTTCGAATCTGGTCATATAAATTTAGTATGTTGTCACATGCAATTTTACAAGATGTGTGTAAAATTATAGGCTATAATGAAGTCTTTATGCATGATTTATGAATTTTTGATGAAAAATAGCATAAATAGTGACTTAATTAGTGAATAATTGCTAAAACATACTTCATGACTAGGGAAAAATGTCACATGTTTCATTTTATTATTTTTTTCAGATCTGAAATTGTAAAGTTGATGAATTTATTTTTCCTCGTGTTTTTATGATTATAATTAATAATTCGATAAACCGCAACATTGTTTTCCCGATAAATTTCGAAATTTTAACCTAAGTTTTTGAACATTATGAGTGTCATGGTACTTTTCCAGAATGTTCATAAGTTTAAATTTCAAATTTTGAATTTATTTGAAATTTTTGTGATTTATTTGAAGTTTATAGCATTTTATTGTAATTTTGAGTCCGTTAATGAACAATTTTAAGAAATATAAGTTAATTATAGTCAAATAGTTAGTGGAGACTAATTTTGAGTCCTAAGTTGGTTAGGGTAATTAACTTGTGCATAAATATGATTTTATGTAATTTATTGTCATTCTAAAAGGTTGAATCACGCAAATCCGTAAAAACCGTTTAATATACGATATTGGCTCCTTAAAGGCGATTTAGCATAAAATTGGGCATGTTCATACATATTATAATGCTTCATTTTATCTATGATTGTCATAATTTCATTTTATGTAATTTTTGAATTATGTAATTTTTACTTAGTATGGCCTTAGTTTTTAATTGGTATTACCCGAAATGTATGGGAATATCGATTCGGTTGTAATTTATTGTGATCTCATATCACCGTTTTGTAATTTAATATATTTATTTTATTTTAATTACAAATGTATAATAGGAAATTATGTAATTTATTTATTTATTTATTCCGGAGTTCCTTAAAGACGGTGTCACTCAAGAAGGCGATACATAAAGACGGTGTTACCTCGAGATGCGTGCTAAAACCGAAGTTCAAGGGACCAATGGAGTTGGTTTCCGAATATGTAATAGTTAATTAGATTTTCTATTTTAGGAAGGCCATACTAGGATTTATTTTTTATGCTTTGCATTTTATTTATATGTCGCATGCATCGCTAAATCGCCATAACTAAAACATGCATCATCATTTTATCGAGTTTATCGACCGTTTCAATTAAAATTATCGTAGTTCACCGCTTTAGTTCACTTAAAACGTGATAGATAATAAATTGACATGACCTCTCGCAAAAATAATCAATTGAGACATAGCCTTACCAAAAAGTAGAAACCATGAAAACCTATTTCGTGAGGGAGTGCAC
This sequence comes from Silene latifolia, assembly GCF_048544455.1. Lineage (NCBI taxonomy): Eukaryota > Viridiplantae > Streptophyta > Magnoliopsida > Caryophyllales > Caryophyllaceae > Silene > Silene latifolia. The sequence goes on along the minus strand of NC_133536.1, from coordinate 163,782,905 downwards.
TCGGCCACACCGGGGTACAAACCTTGTTACGTAGGGGAAGTGGGTGATAAATGTCTATCCACCGAATTCATGTTGATGAGGGTTTCATCGGCCACACCGTGCCCAAGTTAACGTGGGTTTGGATCATGGACACATTTATTCGAAATTTGGATTGAACTCAACAAAAGTTTTTGATAAGGGTTTTATCGGCCACACCGTGCCCTTGTCGGATGTGTTTGGGCTAAAGATAAAATGTTAATGTAATTTTATCGACCAAGAGAAAGTAGAATCGATTAAAGAGTTAATCCACCGAGTTATATTGATAAGGGTTTCATCGGCCACACCGTGCCCAAGTTAATATGAATTTGGGTCTTGGAATCATTTATCTAGTTGGGTAGAGGTCACTAGAAAAATGCAATAAAACTTGTTTAAATTAATATTTTTACGAGTATTATTATTATGAAAACGACATATGTTTTATTCCTTCTATATTTTATTTTGTAGACCACTTCTATTTCTCATAACAAATGGCTACTCCAAACCCAAACGCCACACCTCTCACAAATACTTCATGGCTCCGATCCTTCATGGATCGTTGTAAACTTGAAAAGAATGGGTCAAATTTCTCCGATTGGGATACCCAACTCAAATTAGCCGCCCAAGGTGACGACAAGCTTCGTTACCTCACCGAGGCCTCTCCACCCGAACCTAATGCTAGGTCGAGTGCCGCCACTAGGGAAGCATATGAGGCTTACCATAAGGAGTCCGCCGCAATGAAAAATGTGTTGATCTTTGCGATGGAGGCGGATCTCCAAAGGAGAGCCTTTAAGATGGGCACCGCTAATGAAATCTATTCCAAGCTTGTGACAATGTTTTCACAAACTCCGCGGATCGTCCAATATGAGGCGGCCGCGGCATTCTTTGATCTCGACTTTAAAGAGGGACAAAAGGTTAGCCCTCATGTGCTCAAATTAATGGAGCTAGTCGAGACTTTGAAGATTCAAAAAGTTGAAATCCCCAAAGAACTCATTGTAGATAGGATTCTACACTCCTTATCAAAAGTCAAGGCATATGTTCAATTCCGGGTGAATTTTAACATACAAGACAAGGACGTGTCTCTTGAAGAGTTGCACAAGTTACTTGTGCAAGCCGAAAGAGATATGGGGTTAAATGTTAACCCACCCAAGGATGTGCTTAACATAAGCACCAAGAGTAAGGGGAAGTTCAAAAAGAATGGGAAGAAAGGTAAGAAGCAAGCTCCCACTTTCACCAAAGTTAAGACTTATGAAGCGAGCACTTCCAAAATCAAGAAGGGTCCTCTTGATAAATGCCATTATTGTAATGGTGTTGGACATTGGAAAAAAAAATTGTTCCAAATACCTTGGTGACATTAAAGCTGGAAAGATCACTCTAGTAGGTAAATGACTATCCTTTCTTTTATGTTTCTATTTCAACTATGGTATTGTGATACAAAGTTGTGATAATGTATCCCCCTTTTATTGTAAATAGGGCCTCCACCAAGAAAGGACAAGGGAAAAGAAAAGCAAGCTTGAGAAACCATCGAGAAGCTAGGAGTAGCTTCCATGAAGCTTGTCTTTTTATTGTCTTATTTTAATTTATGTTTCGGATTTTAGAACCTTTTGATTTCCGTGTTCGACATGGAAATGTATTTTGGATATTGGTTGTATTTTGGATAATGGTGGCTTGGTTTGCAACCCAAGTCACCCTTTTTATCGTATTTTATCTTTGTTCTAAAATTCGTCTTTATCCGCTTGCTCATAGAAACATATGATCATTCACTTAAAGTGATCTAATAGACAACTATAATGATGGGATTCATTATATGTCCACAAGCTTAAGGCTTGTATATGATCAATTATAAAGTCATATTGAGTTGATGAACTCTCTTAAAGGAATGTCAATCACCAAGTACACTTATCAAATTTAAAACAATTAGTCAACCTATGAGATAGTCCTCCTTCTACTTCAAAATCATTATTTGTGTCTCATAAGCTATCTTTGAATTTCTAGTGTATTCATTCTAAAGATAGAGTGTGAGAAAAATGAAGACACAAAGAACACCAAGATAAATTTGTGTACTTGTGTAAATAAGATCTACGCAAGGAAGAATGATTTGAATAAAGGTATATCTATTTATATAGTATACACGAATAGATGAGATCTATGGTCTCGAATAGATCTACATGACAAAAGATACCAAATGAAGTAATCAAAAGAATATGTTCTAAAGATAACTACACGAGGAGACCAAAAGAAAGTTTTGGAATAAGAATGACTAATGTAAAGTCTTAATTGACTAGTTTATGATATTTTTGACCAATAGTTTCAATACTGATATTTACATAAGAGCCTAAATGAATCAAAGTTACATCCTAGAAAATGAATGAGATTTATGACTAGAAGTTGCAGGGATTGATATACCGATATCCACAATAGCTAAGTTAAGTATTAACCACGCTAATGTCAGTACTTAACCTCATTATGATAATTAAATGGTTAAACCTCCTTCCGAAAATGGTATTTTGAAGGACGTGTATTAGATATTATTCATATTTAAATAATGACATTGCTACGCATCATTATAAAATGAATGAATTAGAGATTAAAATCTCTTTCCATAAGGTTAAGATGAGACCTCTTCAAAATAGGTATTTTGAAAGGATATGATGGGAACATATATGGTTTTATCTTAATAACTTAGCAAAGCAAAATATATTTCAATTCTTGAAATGTTTCAATTGAGTAGTCAATTACGAAACATGTGGAATTAAGTGGGAGTTGGAAATTATCATGTGAAGACATGGAATTTAGTGGGAGCAATCATCTTGTAAAAGTTTATAACTCATTACTCATTGAGAATGACGAGCTAATACTTTCTTTCACAAAGAAGTATTTGAGTTTTCAATTCTGGATGAAAATGAACTATGATGAATCCAATCACATCATGAGATGTTGGATAAGTATTGAGATATACACATCGAATCAACGAGAAACATAGGTTATTCATGTCAATGAAAATGGAATTGCCATTAGCAGTCATGGTCGTTCGTTGAACCTAAGAATGGTTGATACATGATTATTAGTTACTAATATTTCCGCCATTAGAATAATCATGCACATGTCCAATAATGAATCATATGCATAAGAGCATGATGAATCATTGGCAAGCCATAGAAGAAACGTCATGAATTCTCGAGGAGAACCGATGAGCGATTTCAGTGTTGGACAAAAGACTCTATTATGTGTCAAGAGGTTGCACATATTAAAGTTCGAACACATGTAAGGATTTATGAAAATCCTAAGCTCTTCAAGCTAGAAGGAGAAATAAGAAGTTTGGAAAGGTACTTAGTTGAAGTAAGAAGTTACTCAAAACTAATATTTTCTAATATGCTAGGACTTGTTAGAAGTGCTAGGCTAAACCATCTTGACAATTGTTACAAGACTCTACAAAACATTTACCTAGTGCGTTGTGAGTGGGTGGAGTACTTGATCAGTGCAAGTTATATCATTCACCAAAAATTCATTGGTTATGTGATAATCGACAGGGAAGTTCTTTCAAGATAAATAACCCAAACCGAGGTTGGGAACCTATATGTGTACTTGGTAAGGTTCATGCTATAAGAGATAACATGAATGTAAAGGAAAATGCGATTAAGAAGTTTGAACACGTGGACACATGGTATGTTAAACTTCCATTACAATCGTCTGGTGTTTATACACTTACGATATGCAACACAAGGTTGTAATACGGTATTGACTACCCGAATGTGATGTCGACATTTGTCGTTTGAGTTATTTTAACTCACCTTTTACTTTGTTACATCCAAACGGGTTGTAGAGACAATTGAACCCCGTTAAAGTGAACACGGATTAGCATTGTATTCGCCCATAGTTACTTATATGAGGTGACGTCTCGAAGTAACTAGAGTGTGATGCGATTGATGGCAAGTTCAAGTGCCATGGAGTCATATGAGAATGACTAGTCGATCACATAGACAGACTGTTAAGAACACCTTGTCGGGCCTTATGACCGCTTATAGAGTTCTGGCAAATTTATATAGCCTGGTCGTGGCGAGAGCTACTATAGTATTCTAATGAGTCGATTCTTTTGACTAAAGACTATTCGCCTAAGATGTCACAGTTTCAGATTAACTTTGATTTGTGTTACTACGACCTTCGTAAATGGGGTCAAATGGGCATATTTTGGGTTATGATGGCTGTGGCTAGTCGAAGGGAATAAGTGCGATAGGAATTGTCCACCCCTAGTCAAGGTTATAACAATATCTCAGGGCCACTCGAGGAGTAATGAACTGGAAATGCGTGGCCACGCTCGGAATGTATCCATGGTGGATAAATCCGGTCAATCAGTTATTCTCCAGATCGAGGAAACCACTCTCGATATGATCACTTGCAAGTACGACCTGAAAGACACCTTGCATTGAGTGGGAGATAGTAATGGGACAAGAGTATTAATGACGCACACTTGTCGAGGACAAGTGGGAGATTGTTGGAATATGTGTCCTCCGACAATAATGCGATCACAACTGTTGATCATGATGATCACATATTTAAATCTCATTTTAAAGAATACAATTGGGAAGTAATATTTTACTGTCAACTGGTCCACACATATCGGTAATGATTGGTCGACTAGAGTTTGACACATCGTCGTGAGACGGTGGTGACCAGTTGATCCCCTTAGGTCATACCTAAAGAGTAACACTCTTAATTGATCATTTAATTGATCGTATGACGATACGGGCCAATTAAATTACTTAAAATTGACGGACGATTTTGAAAGTAATATTTACGTGTCTCATTGTAATTTGATTAAATAAGATACGGTCTAAGTAATCGAATTGTTTTATTACTTAGATGAAATTATTGTTTAAGGAAACAATTGCATTTGAATGAATAAATTATTATAAATACAAGATATTGTGATTTATAATTGGTAAAATATTTTGGTACAAGTAATTATGAATTACTAAGTCGATTTTGTATATGACGTATTTTTATTAATGCGTTGATTTTTAATATGTTAAAAATACATAACAATTTTATGTGACATGTGACATATGACAAATTGACAAAAATAAAATGGAGCCCATTTTATCTATATGTACCGAAATTTAGGGTGTATTAGGCAAAATATTGTGTTGATTATTTTATATGGAAAACACAATCATTAACCTAAGGAATAGCCATGCAAACCTACTTGTCTTTGTGAAGAGAACCTTGATCATGCATTGGCTATTTCCACCCCTCCCCCCCCCCCCCCCTCTCTACCACTTTTTCAAGAGCAAGGCCAAGGGTCTTTTGCTATATAATTTACCTTATACACTACATGAGAAACTAGTGCATTATTATTCATTCTACACGTCTAAAATAAGAGTTTTAGAGAGATAAAAATCTTTCCTTTTCTTCCTCCTATTAGCCAAATTAAGAGAACCAAAATAAATATTTTTGGGTCATTTTTATTTAAATAATATTGTTCTAGTAATAATAATATTAATTTTGTTAAGAGTTTACCTTGGGTATAAATCCTTGGGAGGGATTCTACACTTAAATCCTTGTTCTTCCATTTTGGAGTGCTAAAGAGCAAGTAAGAAGGAGATCTTACTTGTGCCCAATAATCCCAAATAATCAATGTAAGGGTTGATGATTTCTTCCTTATTTTCTTTATTGTTTGCATGCATAAGATCAATGTTTATTTTTATGACTAAATTAAATCATCACATATATGAATATGTATTATAATGAGATATAGATTTCTAACAACTAGTTACTATTGGAGTTTGGAGAATGGTTACTATAACTGGATTGGATTGTATATCGGTTTGTATTTGTGATTTCGTGTTTCGATTGTACAGAGTACTGACCCCGTTAATTGTTTTCAAAATTGTGGTGATCCATTCGGGGATGGTGAGCAGTTGGCTTAGCAAGTACTGGATGTTGATATTGCTTGCGAGATATGGATGTGATCGAGTCATCACGTTGTCTAGCTAGCTGCCGCTGTCACTTATACTTTAGTTATTCTATTCAGTTGTTTCGGAGTTGTATCTCTTTGTGGTTATGTTTTGTATACACAATAAGAATCCAATTAATAAATGTTTTTTATGGTCTATTTGATATACATTACCTCGGGCAACCGAGATGGTAACGCCCTTACTTATTAGGGAAGGTCTTGTTAAGGCTCCTTAGTAAGTGGAGGTGTTACAAAGTGGTATCAGAGCGACGATTTTGGAACCTGAACCAATGAACCAAATGAATGTAGGGTGTCAAAATAAAATGAACCTGGTGTATGTGTGTTGGGAGCCCTCTTATGTTGGTTTTGGGTGAGAAGGCGCCCTCATCTCAGAATCCCGGTCCCAACATGCTTAAGTCAGTAACTTCGCGTGGGGTAAGCGTATAGGATTATGTGTGTGTGCTGAATGTGAGATGTGTGGTCTTCTTGGGTGTCATATTATGTTTGGTATAAAAGTTGAATTAGTTATGATGGAAGAGATGATGTGTGGTTGTGCACATGAATGAGTTTGTGTGGTTGGCCTAGAATTCTACATATGTTGGTCGTGACAAAGGAAGCGATGTGAGATTTCAATGGTATGGCATGTAAATGTATTATATGATGATGTGTTAATGACTTAAGAAAGAGGTTTATCAAGTAAACAGAGTAGATACTTGTATGCGTATGACATTGCATATGACATGGTTGGAGATGTAATCGAGCTTGAATAAGCTATATGTGGATGTAACATGGTTACTTTCTGTTGAAATAATTACACGGAGTACGATGTACGATGTTCAATTAGGTTGTATGGATTTGCGTATTTGGTAATTTGCTTGGTGTATGATAGAAGTAGGGCCTAAATGTGACGAATTCCGAATAAGCTTGGACTTCGAACAATGCTTATTGTTTTGTAGGGAAGACTATATGCAAAAATCTCAATTCCGTTACTGTGCGAGGGTAGACGACTGAGTACATAGGGTACTCGACCGAGTACGCATTACTCGACCGAGTATGTTGGCGCTAGTCCGAGTACTCAGAAGGCATTAGCTGTGATATTTTACAAATCTGAGTACTCGACCGAGTAGGCGCAATTACTCGACCGAGTAGAGGCTACTCGATCGAGTATGTCCAGTACTCGACCGAGTACCCCAAAAATTCGCGGTTCAACTCTAGTTTTTCCGAACCTTATAAACATACATCTACCCTATTTCACGACTCATATCTCTCTTTTTATACTCAATTTTTCTCAAAACATTCTCTCACAAAGGGATCCTTGGTGATTCTTGACCATCTTGCCCTCGAAATCATCCTCTCGTCTTTCACTCTTTCGACCAATTTCCGAACTAAGGTAATGCATCTCTCAAAACTTCTTGCTTTTATCAAATCAATTGTGTAAGTTGCCCCAAACTGAAGATTTCTACTCTTTTAATTCAAAGATTCAGGTTTTTATGTTTTTAATTTGTTAATAATTACTTCCATTCTTCATTAATCGATTTACATATGCAAAAGATGATTTCTAAGCCCAAAATTTCTGATTTTTATACCGAAAATTTCTAGGGTTTTGCCCCAAAATTCATTTTTTGGTCACTTAGATGCTTTTAGGATGCTTATAAGAGTTCTATTGATACTAGCAATGCAATACTAAGTGTATATCTTGTGCCTTTTGATAGAAAAATTCGTCTTAAACTCCATCTTAAAAGGGACCAAAACTAAAAAATCCCTCTTCATATTGTGAAAATTCCGAAAAAGCTTGTTGAACTTGTATTCTTGCAGGATGCCGAAGACCGCTTGAACCAGGGTACCTCCTAAGAAGAGAACCCGCACAATAACGTGATGGAGCAAGGATAATCTGGTGCGGAGCCGCTTGTTCCACCGGTTGACAAATACCCGACGGTAATATTTGCTGACTTTGCGCACTTGGATGCTTTTATAGACTTAATGAGTCGTATTATGAGAATGACTAGATGTGTGGATCCGGGGGACTTGAGAGACTTGGGTATCGAATCAGATATACTGTATATATTTGAAATCTTGGGAATGGAGGGGTTGTATCAACCGCGTAAGAAGTCTTATCCCTTTCTTACCCTGGAATTTATGAGTTCAATCAAGTATAATGTGGGTGGGAAGACCGTTAGTTTCCGCCTCTTGAACATCGACCATGCCTTGACCCTTGACCTGTTTGGCGAGCATTTGGGGGTTGAGCCTCAGCAGGAGGGGTATTTGACTGATGTGGCGACAGAGAGCGGGGCTCCTAACTATCTCCCTTACATCATGGGCCGACCCGCCCCTACCTCTAGTGCTATGTTAGTTAATGATGTCCAACATATGACCCTTCGCATCTTCTTGAGGATGTTGACTTGTTTGCTTTATAGTCGGAATGACGCAAGCAAGTTAAACTCCCATGAGGTGATGCTCTTGATGTCCTACCTCAAACCCTTTCGGGGGGAGCGATTATACTATAGTGCTCCCGGTGTGGTGTGTTCCAAGAACCGCTGACTTAGTTGTGGGGCCATAGTGACCCGTTTGGCTCAGTGCTTGACCGACTTTGAAGCCCCAGTTGAGTCGACTTCTGCCCTGTTTGAGACTGCCCCTACCATAGATGAGGCTTACTTGTGCCATGTGAAGTGGGTGAGGAAGTTGGACGATGGATCCTTGGCATGGAGGGTAAAGGGATTTAGGTGGATGGTTTTGCCTGCGCTGAGAACCTTCCTGTGATAGACCACTTGTCTGAGTATGACCCCAGGAGTGGGGAATCCAAGCCCCAGCCACATTTTTACCTTATCTTCCCAAGATCCTCCTAGACATACCCGAGCCGATCATAGCTTATGGTAAGCAGAGGCCTGTCCCGGCACCTCGTGAGCACCGTGGAGTGAGGTTCACTATAGAGGTGGAGACCGAGCCTCCTTATATCCCACAGAACTTGTACCCACACCAGTACCCATCTTATCCTACGGTCCTTGACCTTAGGATGAATATTAGTGAGCTTACTGAGAGGATATCCACCACTTAAGTGCTAAGGAACATGCACGAGATGACACATCTACAGAATGTGGGGACCGGTCTTGCTCAGCCGTCATGGTGGAGTGGAGTAGGAGGTGATAGTAAGGTGTTCCACAACTACGGGGTAGACCGCACTACTTGGAGAGCTCCGGAAGACCGTGAGTATGGTTGCCTTGCAGGGTCGTAGGGAGACAACTACAATAGTCAGCTGGATGATGCGGGGAGATGGGTTGTTTGTGACCACGCAGCTGGAGCATATCAGAGAATGGGGACTTTAGGCACAGGCGGTGGAGGGGACATGGACGAGGATGTGGGCATTGACCCTTGATCTCCGTTTATTTTGTTGTTGATTGTTTGATGTTTGTTGAGGATTTGTTCGTACTCTTTAAACTTTTGGATTTATTTGGATAACTGTAATCGGGCCATAAGTCCAATACTTTACTTTTCTATGTTGCCTTATAGTTAGAGACTTGATTTCTTGTCTTGTTCGGTGGTTGAACCTTATATTGCAGGTAGTTTTTACGGTTTCAAGGTGTTAATCGAGAGAAAAATTAAGTTCTGCCTCCAGGAACTCGACCGAATAATGAATACTCGACCAAGTACCACGCACTCGGCCGAGTACCCTTGGTTTGAGTCCATGTTTTGATTTATAAGTCGTTGCTTGGTTGGATGAGTTGTTAAGTTTTGGTGTGCGTATCTTGATGATGTTCTTGGTATCGATGTATGAGTGGTATGGTATCTGTGTGACGAATTTTGCAATGGTACAACAATTTGGGTTGGAATTGAGACAGATGTGATATGCGAGTTGGTGCGGATGGAAATATAGTAATCATATGGTACTAGTTGGTGTTGTGTATTGCATACGTCTTTTCTAGCATGGTATCTGTGTGACGAATTTTGCAATGGTACAACAATTTAGGTTGGAATTGAGACGGACGTGATATGCGAGTTGGTGCGGTTGGAAGCATAGTAATCATATGGTACTAGTTGGTGTTGTGTATTGCATACGTCTTTTCTAGCATTGTGATTTTCAAGTTAATTTATTTCCACTTTATACAAGTATGGCCACATTACATCTGTTTCGTGCATGTTCTTAATTGTTAGAAAAGGTAATAATTGGTTCCGTTAATCGTTGTGTTTCAAACATTTATACCATACTTTTATAGTTTTGAGTGAACTTCGGGGACGAAGTTCCTTTTCAGAATATTAGATAACATCGCGGCAAAAGAAATTGCAAAACCTTAATGGTTGATGACTGCTTTTAATTCTTTAAACTGTTGTTCTAAAAACTTTTAAACAATTTTAATTTCATCAGCTTTGTGTTCTAAACAATTTGGTGGAAGGGTATGGTAGTAATGTAGTCGTTTGGGTAAATGCTAATTGTACTTTTGGCAAACATCGGTTTATGGTAGTTATAATCAAGTCACGATAACCTTATGGTGGTAGGTATGTAATGATTGCAAGTTCTACCTGATCTTTCATGTTGCCTTGTCGTCTTACGATTGAAGTGTGGGATGAACTTCAGGGTCGAAATTTCTTTTAAGGGGGGGAAGACTGTAAAACCCGCCCTGTTTAGGGATCCGTTAACTGACCCGTTGACCTTAGGAGGCACATCGTAAGGAAGACTAGGCAGTCATCATGACTTGATACTTGACCTAGTAGGAGTCACTCGGCCGAGTACCTGGGGTACTCAACCGAGTGCCGCGTACTCCGCTAATATGTCTATACTCGACCGAGTACCTCGTCTGACAGCGTGTTATTATAAAACGCATTGACCAAAACATAATTATTTTTTCATTTTATCATTTCTAAAACCTAAACTCTCTCTCTCTCTCTCTCTCTCTCTCTCTCTCTCTCTCTATCCCAATTCTCTCATATCACTATACACATCCGGGTAGCCTTGAACACTATTCCGGGAAGGGAGACGGTCTACGCATGAGGTCATTGAGTTGGGTTGTCGCCGTCAGCGGCATCGGTTGTTCTTCCAGGTGATTTTGTGAATAATTATGTATTTAGCAGTACATCTTGAGTAGCTTAGTGATAGAGTACGGTTGTTGTTTGTAGGATACGATATGGAGTCTTGCTTAACGTGGTGTGATTGATGCGTTCAATGGATTTGCGAAAAGGTAGGGTTTCCCTACTCAGTTGATTGTATAATTGATTTAATATTGATTGTGATTTATTGTATAACATGTTTCTTTGGATTGAGATTTGGTTGAGATTGTATTGTTGATTGGTACTGTTGTTTTTGTACCATTTTCAGGAGATGGTTCCAACCCCATGTTCGCTTCTTGTGGCTCCCGTCACAAAGGGAATGTGCACATTAATGATCTGGGGTCGCTTGTTGCAATGAGCGGAGTTTAGATGGTATACTACGGCCCCCACTAGCGGCGAGGGTTACTTGTTGCGATGGGTAACCTGACAGGGGTACACACTTCGGTGTGTAGTCGGTTACTGGTTACTATTGGAGTTTAGAGGATGGTTACTACAGCTGGATTGGATTGTATATCGGTTTGTTTTTGTGATTTCTTGTTTCGATTGTACAGTGTACTGACCCCGTTTATTGTTTCAAAAACTGCGGTGATCCATTCGGGGATGGTGAACAGTTGGCTTAGCAGGTATTGGATGTTGATGTTGCTTGCGGGATATGGATGGGATCGGGTCATCACGCTGTCAAGCTAGTTGCCGCTATCACTTATACTTTAGTTATGCTTTTCAGTTTTTTCGGAGTTGTATCTCTTTGTGGTTATGTTTTGTATACACATTAAGAATCCAATTAATAAATGTTCTTTTATGGTCTATTTGATATACATTACCTCGGGCAACCGAGTTGGTAACACCCTTACTTATTTGGGAAGGTCTTGTTAGAATTAAGGCTCCTTGGTAAGTGGTGGTGTTACATTAGGGTTCAAGGTTAACTTATGATGAAACGTATCTCAGAAATGATTTAATTCGTAACCTCCGTGTTATACAATAACACAATGTCCGACGTGTACTCGGTCGAGTATGGAACATACTCGGCCGAGTACTGCACTAGGTTGAGTACCAACACTACTCGGCTGAGTGAGCCTTACTAGGTCAAGTATTCAGTAAAGAATGTCATATAACTCCCTCTTCCATCCCTACTAAGGGTCTCACATGGTCAATAGGTCAGTAAACGGGTCCCTAACAAGGAGGGTGTTATAGTTGTTCCATCATATGGAAAATTCGATAAGTAATGAAGGTCATTTAACATTGAAATTGGTATGACAAAGGCTTACGGCCGCGTGGAGTGGTCATTTCTTAAGCGGGTCTTAGATATGATGGGGTTTGATAGGCATTTGATTAATAGGGTGACGGCATATGTCCAGACTGGTTCGATTTGATATTCTTATTAGCCGGACGACTACTCAAGCATTCTTGCCGAAGAGGGAACTAAGACAAGGTGATCCGCTCTCGCCATACTTGTTTATTCTTTACGCTGAGGTATTGTCTAGCATGCTTAGAAGAGCGATGAAAGTTGGGAGTATTCATGGGATAAGGGTGGCCCATTCGGTACCTATGGTCTCACATTTACTATTTACTGACAATAGTATAGTTTTTATCCGTGCTGAAGTGAGGGAGGCTCGAGTTGTGAAGGAGATATTAGAAAAATATCAGAGATCTTCTCGGCAACTTGTGAGTCTTACTAACACGTTTATTTCTTTCAGTAAAGGAACAAGTGATGAACTGATGACCGACGGTTGAGTATTGTGAGCCTCCTTGTGGTTAGTGAAGTCACGGTTCAGGACTGTTACTTGGGCCTTCCAACTGTTATTAGCTGGTCGAAGAGGGTGCTCACCATGATTGTTCGGGATAAGCTAAGCAAGAGATTACAAGGTTGGAAAAGGTTACTTTTGAGCAAGGTAGGTAAGGATACACTGATTAAAGCGGTTGTATAAGCCCTCCCGACATATGCTATAAGCATTTTCAAGATCCTAGCAAATTTATGTGATGAGCTCTATTCGATGGTGTCGAAAGTTTAGTTGGGTGTGAAGAATGGGCGGAGGAAGATCCATTGGGTGGCCTAGAACAAGATATGTTTGTCTAAATGTCGTGGGGGCTTGGGTTTTAGAGACTATGGGAAGTTTAAGCATGCGTTATTGGGTTAGCAAGTTTGGCACTTGCTCACGAATAAGAGTTGCCTTATGGCTCATGTTCTAAAAGGCAAGTATTTCGGGGATAAATCGGTTATGTAGGCCGAGCTACACTTCGCAAAGGATTTGGGAAGCTAAAGAGGTTGTCAAGCTAGGGGCAAGAAAACGTATTGAGGACTGTTGAAGCACTCATGTGTGGACGGATCTATGGATCCGTGGAACCCAGTCACGACGCATTATTTCTCCTCGGTTTGGTAGTGATAGTGGATTATGCGTTGTTGAGCTCTTAAACGAGAATTGTATGACCTGGTACGAGGAGAAGCTAAATGCCCTCTTTCTTCCTTTCGAACAAGACATAAACCGAGGGATTCAGATTAGTGTCACAAAGCCTCCGGATGAGTGGTGTTGGGATTTAGAGAAAGATGGTGATAATTCGGTAAAATCTGCCAACAAGCTTCTCACCGGTTTGGATAGGAATGCAGAGAAATCGAATTGTGATTGGGATAAATGAATTTAGAGCAAAATTTGGCAGACACCCGTGATTCCCCAGATTAAGGTTTTCTTTGGGCAAATGTGTCATGATGCGCTAACCACGAGGCAAAATACCGCTAAGCGGTTGAGTAGCGATGACATGGCTTACCATTTATATTTCAATAATATGGAGACTTGTCTCCATATTTTAAGGGATCATGGGTGGAATGGATTTAAGAGGGATTAAGGATGGAGACAAATATGGAAGACGGGATTGAGCGGGTGATGGAGTGAGTAGAAGGGGTTTTGAGAGAGCTAAGAGAGGACGATTGTGTGGTGTTTATGATGACATGTGGTGCTATTTGGGAGCGTAGGAACAAGTTTATTTTTGAGGGGGTGGCAGGAAATGAGCATGCGATTGTTAAGAGGGTGTTGTCGTTGGTAGAGGAGATGCGGATGACGAAGAAGGGAGGAGAGCATAGGTGGGCTGCGGGGGGATGCTTCTAGGAGTTCAAATGGATGGAGAGGCCAAGATATGCAGGCGGGAGAAGGAGGAAGGAAGGAAGGGTTTAGCGAAGCTAAATGGACGAGACCTGGTAGGGGATGTGCAAAATAAATGTTGATGCGGGAGTCATAGAGGAGGTTGGGGTGAGTGTCGTAGTAGTGTGTAGGCCGGGATGAGAGAGGACATGTGTGACAGGCTATCGCGCACCTATAAAAAATAACCCTACCGTCTCTAATTAATATAGCTAGGGGAGTCAGGATCGTATCCACAGCGAGACAATTGTTATTCTATTTGCTAAAAGTATTGTCCGTCTAGGTAACAAATGGAGGTTGTTTTATTTGTTTGCTAATCTAAAGTAGTGAAAGAAAATAGAAATAAAGAGTAGAAAATGATATTAAGTATAAAAAGAGAAATAGTTAGGACATCGATTCACCATGGAAAAGCAACGGTCCAGTCTCGGGTCAAAGATCAGTCATAAAACGGTTTGTAGGGTAATGAAAAGGTCCTTTAGATCTCTATTCGCCCTAGAATGTTTCTAACGGGCTCTCACAACTTGTTAGGGCACTCTTTTGTTTGCAGCAGGTCTAACTCTTTGTTGGAGTAAGTGTCCCCGACAATAATGCGACCACAATTGTTGATCATATTGATCACATATTTAAATCTCATACCAAGAATACGAAAGGGATGATATATTACATACATAGTCAACTGGTCCACACATATCGGTAATGATTGGCTGGCTAGAGTTTGACATTACTGTCGTCGACGGTGGTGATCGATTGATCCTTGAGGTCGACCTAAAGGACGATTCCCTTAATTGAAAAGGTTAATTAATTGTATGTCGTCTGATTAATTAATTCCTTAAAATTGAACAAATTATTATCATAAGAGAGAAAATGACATCTTATTATAATGTGATTAAATAAGATTTTATTTAGTAATTTAAGAAGTTATATTACTAAAATTAATCGGTGTTTGCGAAACACGCGAGATGAGAATGATAAGTTGGTTATAATTACAAGATGTTGTGAATTATACTAACTAGTAATTAAATGACCATTTTATGTGAAAGTAATTTTGTATTACTAGTCAATTTATTAAATGTGATTTATTTAATTTGTAAATGATATTTAATTTGTTAAATATGCATTTTAAATTAAAACATGACATAAGACATGTCACATGTCACATGTCACATGACATACAATTCTACAATTGACAAAAATAAAATGGACTCCATATTACACATATAAACCGAAATTGATGGGCATTGTGAGAAGTTTTGTCCTTTTCCATTTGTCTTATTCATTTGTCCAATATGCTTGATAGTGACATGACTATGGACAAAGGCTTACACATTTGGCTTGTGAAGACAAAAAGAAAAATAATTATGGTCTAAAAACCATAAGAGGCCACCGGTTTTGTGAGGGTTTTTAGAGAGTTTTTCTCTTAATTTTTCCTATTCTCTCATGTTTTAAGAAAAACATAAACTTCTCTCTCTTGTTCATCATAAAATCAAG
The DNA here is from genome assembly GCF_048544455.1 of Silene latifolia. Taxonomy (NCBI): domain Eukaryota; kingdom Viridiplantae; phylum Streptophyta; class Magnoliopsida; order Caryophyllales; family Caryophyllaceae; genus Silene; species Silene latifolia. Next base: position 163,767,284 of record NC_133536.1, on the reverse strand, counting down.
TATGATGAATCTAATTTGTATGAATCAATAACTAATAATACTAATAGTAGTATATGAGTATTAGTAATCAATTTTAAGGTAAACCACATTACAAATATCTAGTACATATTAGTTTGTGGGATTAAGGGATAGTCTTGGGTGCTACTAATTGGAGGGCTTCTATTTTGAAGCCATGAATGTTCATCCAATATTGGAAAGCTCAAGAACTAACAAGAAGGAGATCTTGTTTGTGCCCATTTGACCAAAATTTAGATGGTGAGAAATTGATTTTCTTATCTCTTCTTATTTAGTTTGCATGCATAAGATTTGTAATTAATTTTATGATTAAATTAATTTGAAACATATATAAATATGTTAAATAATGAGATATATATTTCTTACAAGCGGTATCAAGAGCACAAGGTTGTTTGCATGCAAATCGGTTATAGTTTTTCCGAGTTATACGATTAACATATAAAACTTATAAATTTGTGTTTATTATGATATATCACGAAATTTATTATGCATGTTAAAGTTTCTGGTCCTAAAATGTATTCAGGATTTTTTGGTTAATTTATGGATTTTATTGTTCATTTTATATAATATTGGCATTAAAATGTGATTTTTTATGATAAAAATGTCATTTTTGGACAAAAATTAGCTAAACTTCGAATTGTCAGGTGGTTTTTGGATATGTTTTCACATATATTATTTTTAGATGATCTGGAAATTTTTAGAATTTTTGGAGTTTTTATGCTCGAAATATGGATTTTTCATGATAAAAATCGAATTTAGATGAAAAATAGGTTAATATGAGATAAATTTCGAATCTGGTAATAGAAATTTAGTATGTTGTCACATGCAATTTTACAAGATGTGTGTAAAATAATAGGCTATAATGAAGTCTTCATGCATGATTTATGAATTTTTGATGAAAAATAGCATAAATAGTGACCTAATTAGTGAATAATTGCTAAAAATACTTCATGACTAAGGAAAAAGTCGCATGTTGCATTTTATTATCTTTTTCAGATCTAAAATTGAAAAGTTGATGAATATAATTTTTCGCATGTTTTTATGATTTTAATTGATAAATCCGATAAACCGCAACATTGTTTTCCCGATAAATTTTCGAAATTTTTGACCTAAGTTTTTTGAACATTATGAGTGTCATGGTATTTTTCTAGAATGTTCATAAATTTAAATTTCATATTTTGAATTTATTTGAAATTTTTGTGATTTATTTGAAGTTTAGAGCATTTTTATTGTAATTTTTGGTCCATTAATGAACAATTTTAGAAATATGAGTTAATTATGGTCAAATAGTTAGTGGAGACTAATTTTGAGTCTTAAGAGGTTAGGGTAATTAACTTGTGCATAAATATGAATTTATGTATTTTATTGTGATTTTAAAAGGTTGAATCACGCAAATCCGTAAAAACCGTTTAATATACGATATTGGCTCCTTAAAGGCGATTTAGCATAAAATTGGGCATGTTCATACATATTATAATGCTGCATTTTATTTATGATTGTCATAATTTTATTTTATGTAATTTTGAATTATGTAATTTTTAATTAGTATGACCTTAGTTTTTAATTGGTATTACCCGAAATGTATGGGAATATCGATTCGGTTGTAATTTATTGTGATCTCGTATCACCGTTTTGTAATTTAATAGATTTATTTTTATTTTAATTACAAATGTATAATAGGAAATTATGTAATTTGTTATGTAATTTTATTATTTCGGAGTTCCTTGAAGACGGTGTCACTCAAGGAAGACGATACATAAAGACGGTGTTACCTCGAGATGCGCGCCTAAACCGAAGTTCAAGGGACCAATGGAGTTGGTTTCCGAATATGTAATAGTTAATTAGATTTTCTATTTTAGGAAGGCCATACTAGGATTTATTTTATGCTTTGCATTTTATTTATATATCACATGAATCGCTAAATCGCCATAACTAAAACATGCATTGTCATTTTAATCGAGTTTTTTGACGTGTCAATTAGAATTATCGTAGTTCACCGCTTTAGTTCACTTAAAACGTGATAGATAATAAATTGACATGACCTCTCGCTAAAAAATAAACAATTGAGACATAGCCTTACCAAAAAGTAGAAACCATGAAAACCTATTTCGCGAGGGAGTGCACTCGGCCATCCCGGGGTACAAACCTTGTTACGTAGGGGAAGTGGGTGATAAATGTCTATCCACTGAATTCGTGTTGATGAGGGTTTCATCGGCTATCCCGTGCCCAAGTTGATGTGAATTTGGATCATGGACACATTTATTTGAAATTTGGATTGACCTCCACGGAAGTATTCGTGACCGTAGTTGCATGTCTTCCGGGCTATTGATAAATATTAGAGTAATTTTATCGACCAAGAGTTCTAAAAGTAGAATCGATTAAAGAGTTAATCCACCGAGTTATATTGATAAGGGTTTCATCGGCTATCCCGTGCCCAAGTTAATATGAATTTGGATCTTGGAATCATTTATCATAGTTGGGTAGAGGTCACTATGTAAATGCTTTACTTGTTATTTACAAGTATTAATAAAACGATAAATGTTAAGTTTTCCACTATTCCGTTATCATATTATTCTATTTCTTTACCACAATCATATACGATATCATTTCGATTCTAGTTCAAATCTCCATTAAAACATCGTAACTAAAGACAAAATATGAATTTGCTTCTAAAACCTCAAATGAACCATTGCTAAGGATCTCTTGTAAAGAGTATAGATAAAAGTTATTCATTATCAAACAGGTTTTTGATTCTTGACTAACACATCTACTTACAATGTATTGTCATTCATATACTTAATTGAATTAAGTACCTTGAAGCGATAAATTGTTTTGGTAATTAGATTTGTCAAAATTCGTAATTGACCAAAATAACGCAACCACTTCAATGAAAGTTTTAAGACTAAAACGAACAAATGAAGAGTAATCTTCATGAATTCAATTTTGCTTCTAAAAGCAAAGACACATTGAAATGAGTGGGAGCATTCTCTTAAACCGTTAAGATGAGGACGAGGTTCAAGAAGTAAAGATTATAATGGAATTGATACAAGGTAATGTTAAAAGTAAAGTTATTGAGAATAACGACACTAAACCTATCAATCCCGACCGATAAAGTTTCCATTGTCTTAAATGTTGGACACTAGAAAGGAAACTATCCCAAATTATTGAAGAATCAACAAGTTAGTTGTGGGACATCTAATGGGATCTTCTTCTTTAAATGTTTATTTGATTGACATAAATTTTGCTAGTACTACTTCGTCAGTATTAGAAACCAGTGGAGGTTTTCATCATTATATGCGATACATAGGATGATTAGAATATGACGACTAGCATCAAATAATATCGAGAGATATAGTCATTGTGTAATCAATCTATTTTTGGGTTTATAGTTGTACTTAATTATGACTATTAAGTGCATAAACTCTAAATAAGAATATAAACTTGTTAAGATACAAAAGAGGTTTCACTTTTGTGACCCGATACACCATGATTTGATGTATGGCTTGCCCATTATCAAGGTGATTATATTCTAAACCAAAATAGAATGATAAATCATGTAGATGATGCAAGACTGAAATTGGTAACCCAAGATTGAACCTTAGATTCTGGAATGATGAACACAAAGAGTTATCGAGTACTCTTGAAACCATTAGATCTTATGGTATATGCGTATCTTGTATTCAAAGCAAGATGTCTCGTGCCTTTTGGTTGAAAAGGAGATCAAGAATGTAAATCATTGATACAGTATAGGATGATCATTTACTTTTATTAACGATTTAAGTTGACACTAATGTGTTCACTTAATAAGATAAATAAAGAAATCTTTGAAGAAGTTCAAAGAGTTCAAGGAATCACGATTTAGTCGTGATGGGATTATCAAAGTGAAGACTTTGATATAAGCCAAAGGAAATGTGATATAGTATCACAAGTTAATCTCTTTTAGCACGCATTATGGAATAATGTGTGTTTGGATAAGAATTCAAACGCTATTCGATATGGTTTGGACTTCAATCAAGTTACTTTGAGTTACTTGATCCTTTTGGGGATTTTATCATTTTGTCTAAATTATTTTTCCACTAAATCTAAAACGATTCATATGAGATATGAAATGGTAGAGTACCAAATTTGTAAGTTTTCACAAGAAACAAATGCTCATTTTTCCTTCTTATAATCACGAGTACAACGGCTTTGTGGCTCGTGAAACTGTCTTTCTAAAATACAAGTTTATTTCTAAAAGACAGAGTGGGAGAAATTATTCAAGAGCCATAAAGAATGTTATGTCGCAAGAAACTGGTCTTCCTTGGCTACATGGGACAATTTGTGTAAGACATTGTTTTTTTAAAACCTAGGAGGTTAAATTCGTCACTTGTTGAAAATGATGAATTCATGCTACTTTTAAGAAAGTAAAGAGCTTATAACTTACAAAAGAAATTGTTTGATTCAAGTTGATTACTTCTGGAAAGTAATGAACATATGACTTACATGAGAATGTTTAAGTCACAACTCAATACAAGGCTTAGAGCCATGAAAATCCGAAATAAAAAGGCTTGATTGGTGGCAAAGAGTTTTGCACTGGTTGAAATGCTTAAGTCTATTTGGATCTTCTTAGGGAATGTGTTTCATTATTATGAAATACATAGCGAGTGAATCTAAAACCTACTTCTTCAATTGGAAGAAATGTATTCAATACATGTCTTGAGTTTTGTAGATTCTTGCAATCCTAAAATAATGTGAAACTTAAGAGAGGGTCTTAAGTAAGACATCAATGAGTTGGAATCAATGATTTGATCATGGTATAAATTTTTCCCGATAAGTCGAGAAGTTGTGTTTATACATGAAGTTTAGTGGGAGTTACGGAAATTTTAATTAGTCTTATATGTGGATGACATATTGATCATTGCGAATGATTTAAGACTTTTGGAGTAATATAATACATCTTTAATATCTAGATTTATGTAGATAAATCCACATGATATTGTGGACATGGCCCACCTGCAGGTCCGGTTCGATCTGCGGACGTGCAGCGGTCTTTTTGAAAGCCACGCTCGGCGGCGTAAAGGTGCTTTCAACCGGATCGTTTTTAGATCGGTCGGTTTCATCTCGGTAAGGGTCTTGAAACGATTAGAGATGTTCGGAGTCGCCACCAAGCATTTGTGGGATGCCTGGAACCCGTTCGAATTCCACTTTATACCTTGGTCAAATCGAAGTACAAAGCAGCGTTTTGACATAGGTACTAAAGATAAGGAAATCGTCCCTCTTTAGCATCCTATCTCTAGAATGACTCTCGTACGCCCTGGATAAGGTCGTCCACTATCCAAAGTTTCTGAGTAAGAGGTGAAGATAGGTATTGGGAAGCCCTTTAATCAGACACCCAATCTTGGTTGGTTGAATGCAAAAGTTGATAAAACGGTTTAAATGCATGAATGTGCATCCAATGATTTAAACCTAACATGTGAGAGCTTTCTAAGTCGGTTGATTTAATCCAAGTATCAAGTATAAGATGTCGAGTTGGATTAATGATTGATTTGCGTGCAAGACGGAAATTAAACATCCATTTACCGTATTAGGTTTAGGGTGCATAACATGATCCATTTGTCTTAGTAAGGCATTTTGCAAATATGGGTTGAATAGTCATCCGATCCGTCCTATATCTGGGTTAACCGGAGTCGGGTTCGTCCTAGACTAATACTGGAAGGGAACAGGCCCTGTACCAGACGGCTATAAGAGGCGCGAGCCAGCCGGCGGTGTAAGGGGCCTCCCTCTGGTTTTGAAAATGAGAAAGAAAAGGCCTGCTTGAGGCGCGGGTTAGCCAACGGCTGTATGCCGTGTTCTGACTGTTTAGAAAACGTTATAAAACGTGTTAAAAGTGGGCATTTGAACCCGATTTGATTTTGAAAGGGTCGTTTAGACCGCATTTGTTGATTTGAAGAACTAGACTCGAATAATCATCATTATTTGATAATATTCGGTGTCGGGCTCGGTTTTGACAAGCTTGACATGAATAGTTTTGAAAATGATTATGGACTAATTGTTTTAAGTCCATTTTGAATGTAATTATTCGATACTCGTCATCGTACCCGGGTTAAAATCCGGCATGGTATATGGAACCAAGGATGATTTTGTGTTGGTGACTAATATGTTTGTTTGAAAAATGTAAAGAATAGAAATAAAAGGCCTTAAAATACCTCATAAATGTCATTAACCAAATATTATCACCGAAACACGGATTTAACCGTCATGGTATGAAGAACCTAGGGTGAAAAATGCTTTATGGTTAAAACATCTGAAATGAAACAAAAGGGTTTCGAAAATACTTGAAATGGTAAAAACCGATTACAAATATGAAAAATGGGTTAAGGGAAATGACGAGAACAAATACGGTTGATCTCTGGTCTGAGTACCCCATTCAGGCGCGAGCCTGTTGGCGACCTAAGGGGCTTCTGCCTCAGACCAAAAATCAGTTTTGGCTCGTTTATTCCATGCTTTGGTTCATGTTATGCATGTTTTAGCATGTTAAAGTCATGAAACAAATGAAAACATAATAAAAGAGGATTTTTACACCCTCATACTTACGTGTTTGGTTATGGCGAGTGACCGACGTAAGTGTAACAACTTGTTTGATCGGAAAAAACTCGGTTTAAAACCGTTTTGGTAAGTAAAAGAGTGTTTTAAAAGTTTAGTGATGGTGTAGTGGTCAAAGTGGTCGGACAAGTGGTTTAATGCACGATGACGGTACCAAACAATGTGTAAGACTCGTGTTTACGATCGGTAGGTCGTAAACACGCGTCGGATTGTGACTTTAGAAGTCGAGTCGAGAATTTTAAGGGAGAAAAGAGGGGGCGGACACTCGCGTAACTTTTAAATGGGTGGCATTTGAGGGGTATTTATAGGAGAATGAGTGCTTGTGTGAGTTTTGAGCGACGTGGCCACCTGGGCTGCGCAAAGAGGCGCGAGCCATGCCACGGGTCTTCGAGTTGTGTTGTCACTATCACAACAAACGCAATCATGATTTGTTCTATCCTAGGTTTTGTAGTCACATGTTTGGTACTTGACCATTCATGAATCCGGGAAAACTTAGTATAGAAGGCTTGAGATATTTTGTTTTTGTGGTTAACTCGGTTTGACTCGTTGTTGGAGTCGGGATTTTGAATTTTCGAGTCGGTTTTTTGGCTCGGTGTCGGTTTTGACTCTAGTTAGTGTCATCGCGACCCCGTCGTTGTGCATTAAACACTCCAGGTATTTTTGAAATGTTTTGAAATGTTTTGAAATGTTTTGTTTTCGAAATCGTTTTATGTTTTCCGACGTAAAGTTGTACACAAACTGTCGATCAAACGCTGCGATCCCAAAACATGTTGTAGTCCGATAATCATCGGGTGTTTGTTGGACTCTCAGTAGATACCAGGTATCTACAGAGCCCCCACTTTGACTGAGGCTTGGACAGGGCGAAAGTCAAAGTAGAGTCCCCCGGTCAATCGAAGATTACAACCTGAAGACCCAAGCGACGTCGAGGCGGCTCGAAAGGATTCGGGCCAAGGACCTGCCGTCGGGAAGGACGACGCCAAGGCGACTCGAGGGTAAGAGTCCAGCACCTATCGTCGGGAACAGTTTAGAGTCTGTCGACTGTCCGTGCGGGTCGTTTAAAGTCCATTAGACTACGTACGAAGGCTCGCCAGCCATAAGAAGGAGTCATACCTGAGGCATCTTCGGATATGTCTTTGCATGTTTGCGGATGAATGCTAGCCAGCTGCGATGCGTATGTAAGTAAGACTCGCTAGCCGCGGTGCGTTGTAAGGCTCGCCAGCCATGATGCGTTGTAAGGCTCGCCAGCCGCGGTGCGTTGTAAGGATCGCCAGCCGCGGTGCGTTGTAAGGCTCGCCAGCCACGGTGCGTTGTAAGGCTCGCTAGCCGCGGTGCGTTGTAAGGCTCGCCAGCCGCGGTGCGATGTAAGGCTCACAAGCCGCTGTGCGTTGTAAGGCTCGAAAGCCGCGGTGCGTTGTAAGGCTCGCCAGCCGCGGTGCGTTATAAGGCTCGCCAGCAGTGCTACGTTGTAAGGCTCGCCAGCCGCGGTGCGTTGTAAGGCTCGCCAGCCAATGGTAAGGAAATGTACCCGAGGCATCTTTGGGATCTGTCCTTGAATGTTTGCGGACAAAGGTTCGCCAGCCAATGGTAAGGAAATGTACCCGAGGCATCTTCGGGATCTGTCCTTGAATGTTTGCGGACAAAGGCTCGCCAGCCAATGGTAAGGAAATGTACCCGAGGCATCTTCGGGATCTGTCCTTGAAAGGGTACGGACAAAGGCTCGCCAGCCAATGGTAAGGAAATGTACCCGAGGCATCTTCGGGATCTGTCCTTGAATGTTTGCGGATAAAGGCTCGCCAGCCAATGGTATGGTCGGTTAATGGACCATGGGAATAGCCGCGTCGAATGGGCTTGTTACGAAAGTAGCGAACTCGTGATGTCGCTGGGGAAATAGCGAGTATGGATTCTCACTATCACTATTTTTGGAATGAGCGGGTTACGCGAGGAAGCCCCCTGCTGGTATTTGAAGGAATAGTGAATTTGGAATCTTCACCATTCGGTTTGAATTTGCAGTGGCGGTTTGGATCGCCGTTTGTTCTTACAGCAAATTTGAGTTTTGCTATAGCGTTTGAAGTGACGGTTTATGTGCCGCCGTTGACATCTTGAAAGAAATAGTGAATTTGGAATCTTCACAATTAATTGAAGTGACGGTTTATGTGCCGCCGTTGACATTTTGACAGAAATAGTGAATTTGGAATCTTCATTATTGATTGAAGTGACGGTTTATGTGCCGGCGTTGACATGTGTGGTGAAAATAGTGGAATTCAATTTCCAACTATTATTTTGAAATTGACGGTTTTGACCGCCGTTTGCTCGAAATTTGGAGAAAATAGCGGTTTTCGAATTTTCGCTATTATTTTTTGAAGTTGGCGGTTTTGATCGCCGTTTGCTTGAAAATAGCGAGTTTTAAATTTTCACTATTTGGTTTTGTTTGTTTTTCGAGGAAATGACGACATTCAATATCGTCAATGAAAATTCGAATTTGTCATGGGAAATTGGGCCAAAGCCCAAGTTTCGCTGGAAAAGGAAAGGGGAGGCATGGTTTAGGCGCGAGCCACCTGGCGATGTAAGCCGGCTTCCCTATTTTTGTTAAAAAGACGCGAGGTTGAGTTGCGGATGAATATTCATCTTCAACCTCAAAATCCCGCAAAATCGCCATTAAAGGACCTTCAAGTTTGCTTTTGCTCGTGCCATTATCAACAAATGTCATCTCAAGGTAAGTATTTCCTCTTGAATCCTTTCAAATTTGTCGATTTAGCTTGATTCGATTAGGGCGAAATTTTGCCCTAAAAAATCGAATTGGGCGTTTTTGATTGAGCCAATTTCGAGTGAAATTGATGTTTGCATTAGGTTAGAAACCTGTTTAGGAGTATAGGGGTGCTTTTAGTTTGTATTTTGTTCCCCGTTCCTGCTCCCTATGCTCGAAAAACGTGATTGAGGCGAGAAACCGTCTCATTTCACAATGCCAAGTTTATTTGCTTGGGTAGTGGGTCCCACTAGGTTGCATTGTAGTTGGGAAAACCCGTGTTTGCCATTTAAGGACCTTCATTGGATGTTTGTGGGCAAAATTGAATTTTTGCCTTTTGCGTCGGTCTTATGTCTGACAAAATAAGCGCTTGTTTGGGCTTGAATTGAGTCAGTTTGCCTTGAAATGGACCTTATTGGTATTTTAGGTCACCCTGAGGCGTGATAAAATCACGTTTGCCTTTTTGCGGTCGTTTTTGAATTTTGACCGGTTTGGGCTCAAATTAGCGTATGAATTGCCTTTTTGAGCCGTAGAAAAATCCCCATTGTGTCGGGAATGTATTTTGGGTTGTTGGCAGACCTTGTATGGGTCTTGAAATGTCGTTTTTGTGATTTTGACTCGTCTTTTGCTTGAAAAGAGGGGCGAGTCGTTTTTGTTTGTTTGTTGTGAACCGTTTTGTTTGGTTGGATTTTGGGCGGGATTGTCCTTGTTTTTTGTATTGCAGGTTGTTTTTGTTGTTTTTGGGTTTATCCATTTCATGCCGTCGTAATGCCGAAATTTCGGCTGACGTTTTTTTTTTGTTGTTGTTTTTCTTTTTGATCGCAGGGTATCGTTTGGGTCCTATGGGATCCGTTGTTGAGGCTTTGTAGGAGGAAGTCGATCCCTGAGGGGGAGAGTCGACTGTTTTTTGTTACAGGCTTGGTTGTGTTTCTCCCTGGCAGCCTTTGTCCGGCCAACGATCGGGTATCGATCGTTGGTCGTTCTCTGCAGAGATCCGGATAGGCGGCTAATATGGCCGGTTTGTCCTTTTCGTCGTGGCTCATGGACAGGATGACTGATGATTGGGGGTCAGTACGAGTGTGTTATCCCCTGTTGTTGACCTTAATCGCAGTTGAGTTCAGCTGAGTGGGGTCCAACATTGGGGTAGCATGCTAAGCTACGGTCCCTGGTTGTCGTATTGTCCAAAATCTGCAAGACACTGTCTTCTTTTTTGTCATGGAGCAGGAGCGGAGGGTTATCGTCATGGTAACCTCCTCTGCTTTCACTGTTGCTCCTCTGTTTCCCCTGTTGCTCTCTTTCTTTTCCTTTTGAGAGGTAGTTCGGTAGGTGGCGGTTAGCCCCCAGTTCGTTATCTTAGGCCAGTCTCTGTATGATAGACGTTTGTTTTAGGCCAGTGTCTGTATGATAGACGTTTGTTTTAGGCCAGTGTTTGTATGATAGACGTTTGTTTTAGGCCAGTGTCTGTATGATAGACGTTTGTTTTAGGCCAGTGTCTGTATGATAGACGTTTATTGATGTATTTTGCGTAAGGCGGTTTGTATATATGTGTTTTTGGATTGTGGTTTGTTTTGTGATTTTTGGCTTTTTTGTGTTGTGTTTCGGAGGAGCGCTGTCGGCTGTTGATTCTCCTTTTGCTTTGCACCAGTTCCTGCATCGTTAGTGTAGAAAACAGGCAACAGATAGCACGTAGGCATAAGCGTAAACACGTAAAAGCATTTGATTGAAAATCACGTAAAGCATTTGTTTGAAAATCAAAATTAACCAAGATGACTTGAAGTTAAAATTAAAAATTTTGAAACGAATTTTGAAAATTCCGTGACCGAATCGTCACGTTTGGAATTCAAAAGGAATTGATTTGAAAATTTGAGCAATTAACTCGTGTCGTGAATTAAATTGCATCGAAATTTTTGAAATTGACTCGAAAAAATATAAAACTCAAACCGTCAGGAAAGAATTTTGGAAAAGGATTTTTGCGAGTATATTTGGCTTTTGAGGTCAAGACTCGGATTTGTGAGTGCTTGAATTTTGAGGAAAAATTGATGTCGTGTTATCAATTTTCGATTTTGATTTTTGTGTTGCGAAAAAGCGAAATTTTTTTGGAATTTTAACTGACATGGAAACGATCCGTCGCGGATCGGGGCGACTAGCCCTTCCCCCCCTTAAAAAAAGAAAGAAAAAATCCGTATGTTTAAAGCTGCGTCATGGAAACCGTGTCGGATTTCGTAAAACGCGAAAACAAGGAAATGTGAGTGTGAAGAAACACAAAATTTCCCAGATCATCCTGAAGAGGCGCGAGGTTCATGGCGGGAGGTTTGAGGTGTCAGGAGAAAACACATGTTGAAAGAGACAAGTTAATAGCGGGAATCCTGGAGAAGCCTCAAAGAGGCGCGAGCATCTTGGCGATGGAAGCCGGCTCTCCTATTTTTCTGAAAAACGCGCTGATCATTTTGTATAAATAGGGATGTTTGCGCTTCATTGTTTCAGCATCCGAAACACAAAAACATCTCTACAATACCTCCTCTTCTTCCACAAAAATATTTCATGGATGCTTTCGAGAATGCATTGCGACAATGGTGCCAGGATTTGTCGCCTCCCGAGAAGTATCAACTCGATTGCATGGGAGTTGGCCAATTGTTGGTGCTTCGTCAAGTCAAGGTGCAACCTTCGTTTCTTGAAGCGTATTCTCGATTTTGGGATTCGAAACATCATGTTTTCGTTTTCCCGAAGGGCGAGCTTTGTCCTCTTGCCGAAGAAGTTGGAGTCATTGGTGGGTGGCCGGGTTGTGCTCCGGTGCTTCCTCCGACTCGGGTGTGCTACAAGGAGAAATTCCGTTCTATGTTGGGCTTATCAACAAGCCAAGTCAACTTTCTTCTTGCTCCACATGGTGTGGATATGTTGGCCCTTATCAACATCTTCTGGAATCGGTTAGATGCTAATGTCTCGGAGGTTGCTAGGAGAAGGGCTCTTGTATTCTGCCTTGTCCATGTGTACCTTTTTTTTGATGTCTTGAAGAAGGAGGGGCCGAGATGCCATGGTAGCATGACCCTTATCCATGTGATTGAGCAAATGGAGCATGGTAGAGATCCATCATGGTTGGTGCTTGGAGAGATTATCCGAGCTTTCGACAAGGAAGGCACTTGTGGAGAAGCTCCCTCTTTTGGTTCGCCAAGTATCCTCCAAGTGTGGCTATTGGAGAGGCTAAGGTATGTAGAGACTCCGGTTAATCCTTCTCTTCCGTCACCTTACCATGCGGAAGAAGTTGTACCCGGATAGTTTTGCTTCCACCGAGGCCTATTGGGCCGCAAGATTGGCGGAGGAGGGTGGTCCTCATATCCGTTGGGTGGTGCCGTGGTGGCACTTGAGGTCCTTCACGGGGTTGCCCGCTTCGGGTGCTAGTCCTCGTTCTTTAATGGTTGTGGGTTTGAAGGTTGTTTCCTTCATTTATCCCGAAAGGCTCATGAGGCAAATGGGGCGTCAACAAAAGGTGCCCGCTCAAGATAATCTTGTCCAAGAGAATGTTCTCCGGAACTCCGAGCTTGTGGAATTCTTCGAAAGGTGGTGGGCCACTCGGCCGCTTTGGGAGGTGCCAAACCCCGTTGCCACGACATGGGTGACTCCCGCTTATGTCAAGTGGTCACGTGCTCCGTCCTTGGAAGAGAGATCCAAATTCCGTAAGGACGAGGTTGTCGACTTGAAGTACCGAGAGGTTGGCAAGGCAAACCGTGCCTTCCTTGAGGAGTATGTTGATGGAGCTACTCCCGATGTGATGAGACCACCAAAGAGGAGGAGTTCCGGCCCCAAGAGTATGGTGGGCCGTGCATTGGCTCGTCTTGGGTCAAACATGAGGTCTTGTGCTAGACCGGAGGCCGTCGCCGTCTTAGATCCGTTTAGGATCCGTTCCGAGGAGGAAGTCCATGCTAGGCGGGCCAACAAGAAGAACAAGGGGAAGATGTACCCCAAGGGAAAAGGCAAGGGTAGAATGGAAGAGTGACGACCTCCATTACCCACTTTATTATTATGTTGTATTATTGTTGTGAGTTTTTATTATGTTGTACTAGCTAGTTGTTGTGTGTTTTGTGCAAGTTTTACTATGTGGGGTGTGTTAGTGGACACCTTAGCCTTGACAAGTTGTAGACTCATCGAGCCTTATTTGTTGTTGAAATTGTAATCCTTCCCGTTAGTAATTAAATAAGAGGATTGCTCGTGTCGAAAATTGTGAATGCTTGTTTCTTCCATCCATTTTGTGAAGGCAATTCGATTTGAATCGTCCTAAACAATTGCACTTGGGAAAGTGGTATTTTGTGGGAAGGGAGAAAGGCTCATTTTTTGTATTTTTGTGTGAAAGGGAATGGTTTTCCCTTTCTCTTTTTTGATGGTGATGTTTTGTTTTTGATTGTGGGAATGGTTGTATCCTTCTTGTGTAATAAAGGACTGCCTACGTATCCACCTGAAGAGGTGAAATCAAACCATGCTCGTAGTTCAGGGGGTTTTGTGAATTTGAATTGGGTTTCGTGGTTGTATCCCTCAAGCATAAGAGGGACTGCCTACGTATTCACCTGAAGAGGTGAAATCAAACCATGCTCGTAGTTCAGCGGGTTTGTTTTTGTAGTGCTAATGGACGTTGCCTTTGACGGATCAAAGGACATTCGAAACGGGCAAGGTGCCGCAGCTTAGACTCGATAAAACATGCAATTTCAAATTAGAACATATTGAGGAACTTGACTTGAAAAGGGTTGAGGTGATTGCTAGTTGCAAAAACTAGGCTAGGTTGCTGGTTGATAGGGCTCAAGGGTAGTATTTTTTGAGTTGGTCTAGGTTGGTCGGGTTTGTAAAGTCCTCCCCATCTAGGTCACTCAGTCTCACCACGCCCCCCGAAAGTATTTTCTTGACCAGGTATGGCCCGGCCCAGTTGGGTTTGAATTTTCCCCTCGGATCGACGGGCAATGGTGCTCGAACTGACTTGAGGACCAAGTCGCCCTCCTGGATGTTTCTGGGTTTAACCTTCTTGTTGAATGCCCGTTGTATACGTCGTTGGTATAGCTGGACGTTGTGCAAGGCGTTGAGTCGCCGTTCGTCTAGAAGAGTGAGCTGTTCGTACCTTCGACGGGTCCATTCCGCCTCGGGGACTTGACTCTCCAGTAGGATGCGTAGAAAAGGGACCTCTAACTCTACCGGTTGAACCGCCTCCATACCGTATGCTAGGTAGAAGGGTGTGGCGCCTGTCGGTGTTCGAATGGAGGTTCAGTATCTCCAGAGTGCGAATGGGAGTTTGCTCGGCCAATCGCGGTAGTTGTCTTGTGATACGTGCATTTTATATAGTCTTTTTAGGCCTTTTCATGCACGTATTTCCATGCTTTTATCGTAGTTTTATGCTACGAAATGCCCCGAATATGCTACTTTGGTTTATTTTGTCTTATTTGCAGGAATGGACCAGAAAATAGTGAAATCGAGCCTTTTACCATCCGTTTAGCATGCATTTGGAGGAAGAGTGAATTTGGAGCGGGAATGTAGCTATTTTGAGATGCGCAAAGAAGAAAGATAGCTAGGCGAGCAAAGGAAGAACTTCAAATTGCTAGTGACTACTTTGAAGAGCCATATCTCGGGTTCTACAACAGATATTCAGGTGATTCTAATTGGAGATGAAATTTTGTCCTTTTAGCTTTCCAATGCCACCGGAATCATCCTGTTTGCCCAAGTAACGAAGAAATGGCAGCCGTTTGAAGTTCAGTGCGCGAAGCATGAAATTGTGCTCGATCGAGTCCTTTTTCTACTCGATCGAGTAGTTGCACTTTTTGATTTACTCGATCGAGTGGTTATTTCACTCGATCGAGTGGTTTAAGCTTTAGTTACTCGATCGAGTGGTTTTAAATCACTCGATCGAGTGGTTTCGCTGATGGGTTGGGCTTTTTAGCTTAAATTCCGTCAATTAGGTTAATAAATCCTATTTTCTTATAAATAGGAAGATTAGGACGTCATTTACTCTCTCTCTTCTCCTCTCCTTTGGATATGACACTTCTATTACTGCTACTTTTGCTACCGTTACTTTTGTTCTTCATTTCCGGATCTTTTAATTTAGTAATTCTTTCTTCCCTTCTCTCTTTAATTTAATGTTTATTGTTCTTATTTCTTTTACTCTAGTTTTCCTTATTTCCATGTCTAGCTAAATCCCCTTAGTATGTTAGGATGAGGGAAGCCGTGGTAGCAACATGTTATAATTGACTTGAATAGATTAGCCTTGCGATGAGAATTGTATTAGGCAATATAATTGTTATTAGGTTGAATGTATGCATGCAGGAGACCAATTTATAAAAGTAGTTAACCCCGACCTGGATCGAAAGATTGGAAGGGAAGGCTTGCTTAATTACAATAGGGTATTGTAGTGAGGGCAAAAGCTAAGCTATTTACGCTCTAGGGCGGTTTAAGGACCGAAAGGTGACGACCATAGCTCTTCTTATCAATAGTTTAATCGTCTCAGTATACACGATAGTATAGCTGCCACGGTCGACCGATTCCTAGCATATTTCCTTTCTCTTATTGTTAATTTCCTTTATCCCCTTTTCTCTTGCCTTTAGCTTCAGTAGTTTAGTTAGTCCAAATCAATCAAACTCCCAACTAGTGACATTAGACAGATAAAATAGACAAGTAGATAGTAAACCGCCTCCCTGTGGAGATCGACCCTACTTACCGCTGACTTCTGTTAGTAGTACTTAGGTATTTATTTTTGGTACGAAACGACAGTATCATCTTGCATCTTCTTGATAATGGTAACAAGAGTCTTGTTCGCTGTCTCCACCGCTCCGTTGGTTTGGGGACGGTAGGGGGATGATCGATGTCGTTTGATCTTGTATTTGTCCAGCAAGGCTTACGTTTCCGCCCGGAAGTGAGAGCCTTGATCGCTGATGATTTCATGGGGTACCCCATATCGGCAGATGATGCTGTTTTGAATGAACTTGGCCACTTGTTTGGCGGTCAAGACTGCATATGACTGTGCTTCCACCCATTTGGTGAAGTATTCGATGGCGACGAGGACGAAGCAATGTCGCTTGGTGCCTATCGGGTTGACTTTCCCGATGATGTCGATGCCCCAGGTTGAGAATGGCCAGGGTGATGTCATGGTGTATAAAAGGGACGGTGGTATGTGTTGTATGTTGGCGAAGATTTGGCAATCGTGGCAATGTTTGACGTAGTTACGGCAATCGGCTTCCATGGTTGTCCAGTAGTAACCTAGCCGCATGATTTTCCGTGTAAGCATCATTGCACTCATGTGAGGGCCACATTCTCCGTCGCGAACCTCTCCCATGACTTTTTTTGGCTTTGTGATGGTCAATGCAAAGGAGGAGAATTCCTTGGGGTGTTCTTTTGTAGAGTTGATTTTGGTTTATCACGAATTGTGATGCAAGTAAACGGATGGCTCTTTGTCCCCTTTGATCAGAGTTAGGAGGGAATTCGTTTTTGGTTTAATAATTGAGGATGGCTTGGTACCAAGGTTCATCATGGTCTTCCTCGTCGTCGATAATAGCACAAATGTGTGTTGGCTCGCTCCTTCTCTCGACACATAGGGGCATCGATGTCATGTCGTCCGGTATGTTGACGAGCGCGGCAAGTTTTGCCAGGGCATCAGCAAATTGATTTTCCTCTCGCGGCAAGTGGAATTAGTCGACTTGGTCGAAGAATTCGGCCTCTTGACTGATCTTTGCTTGGTAGGGAGCCAAGCTGTCAGATCAGATTTTCCATGATCCGGATACCTGATTGATGATGAGTGAGGAATCGCCATGGACCCTCAGTCTCTTGATGCCAAGTGTGATGGCTGCTTGTAGGCCGATGAGACATGCTTCATATTCAGCGGCATTGTTGGTGACGGCGAAGTCTAGCTTGACCGAGATCGGAACATGTTCTCCCTCTAGTGATATTAGAAGGATTCCTACCCCGAAGCCTCTCAGATTAGATGCACCATCGAAGTATAGGTCCCATGCGTCGGAGTCGGCACAAAGGATGTCCTCGTCAGGAAGTGACCATGTGTCGGTCGTTGGATCCTCGCTGACGGGATTTTCTGCTAGGAAGTCGGCGACTGCTCTTCCCTTGATAACCTTGAGAGGTACAAACTTGAGATCGAATTCAGACAGCATGAGTGTCCATCTAGACAGCCTTCCGTTTAGTACGGGTTTTCCGAAGATGTATTTGACTGGGTCCATCTTGGAGTAGATGTGGACCGAGTAGCTGAGCATGTTTTCCAGCTCGGTATACCTTGTTTCGTACTCAATGAACTTTTTGATGATGTAGTAGATGGCTCGCTCCTCGTTGCCATTTGTTTGTGCTAGCATTGCTCCCATGGCTGTGTTAGTAACAGTCAGGTACAGGGATAGAGGAATCCCCGGTTGAGGTGGCATGAGGACACGAGGTTTGGATAGGATTTCCTTTATCCTGTCGAACGCCTTCTGACAGTCGTCGTCCCAATCGGTGTGATCGGAGGAGCGAAGCTTCTTGAATATCGGTTCACAAATCATAGTGAGCTTGGCGATGAATCGGCTGATGTACTGGACCTGACCGAGAAATCCCCGAATCTCCTTCTCGTTCTTAGGCCGAGGCATTTGTTGAAGGGCGTTGATTTTGGTTGGATCAATCTCGATGCCTCTTTTGCTGACGACATGTCCCAAGAGTTTTCCGGAGGTGACCCCGAATGCACACTTATGAGGATTTAGTCTCATGTTATATTTTCGCAGACGAGCGAAGAATTTCCGAAGGGCATAGATGTGGTCGTCCCGTTCTTTTGATTTGACGATCATGTCATCGATATATACCTCTACCTCCTTGTGCATCATATCATGTAGGAGAGTGGTAGCGGTTCTTTGATAGGTCGCTCCGGCGTTGATGAGGCCGAAAGGCATGACCGTGTAGCAATATGTACCCCACTGTGTAGTGAACGCAGTCATGTGCATGTCTTCCTCAGCCATTTTAATCTGGTTGTACCCGGCATACCCGTCTATGAATGATAGGAGAGCATGTTCGGCAGTGTTGTCTACCAGAATGTCAACATGCGGCAAAGGGAAGTCGTCTTTTGGACTTGCCTTGTTCAGATCCCTGAAGTCGACGCAAACCCGAATTCGCCCGTCTTTCTTTGGTACCGGCACAATGTTGGCCACCCAGTCAGAGTATTCGGACACTTTGATGAACCCAAATTGACCTTGAATGTTTGTCCACCTCTTCTTTGATTTTTAAGGCCCACTCCGGACGCATCCGGCGTAGCCATTTCACGAGGTTTAGACCGGGTTTGATGGGTATCCGGTGCTCGCAATTTCTCTGTCAATCCTGCATGTCTCTATAAGACCAGGCGAACACGTCCTTGTATTCGTGGAGGAGGTCAATGAACTGTTGTCTTTCCGAGAGGTCCAGGGTTGTCCCTATCCTAAGTTCTTGAGGTGTATTGTCGGTTCCTACGTTAATAGGCTCGGTTTCCTCAATGATGGGGGTTCTGGTTTCCCGTTTGTCAAGTTCTTTGGCTAAGTGAGGTGGGTAATCACTCAAGTCAAATTCCTCATAATCATTCATAATTGCATTGCAGTTAAAATGAGACGAGTCATAAGCAAACTTAGCGTTCATTAAGTTGACACGAGCGAAAAGCTCGGAAAGGACAGACATCTCGTGGTCAGTCAGAGGCAACACGACAGAGGAAGTGGCCCCTGGAACAGGCTCCAGGTTGTAACCTTTCATTGGAATGGGGGTGACCTTAGTAGACTCAGCCTCTGAATCAGCCACGACTTTGTGATAAAACAGTGGGAAGGGGACCTCGACTGGGACATCTGGAGTGTTAGGAGCTATAACAGACTCTGACTCCGACTCGGACTCAGACTCGGATCCTTCATCACCTCCCTCCTTGAACATAAGGCCTTCTCTAGTTGTTATCTTAAGAATGCGGCCTAGGTGATCGGTCCACTTGATGGTTTTCCTCCAGCCCTGGGTGGCTTTCTCCGGGTCAGTATCGGAGATCAAGGCGGTTGGATCAAACTGATTGTCTTTCAGGGTGATGTTGATGATTTCCTCATAGTTGAGGCGTTTGATGTTATCTTCCCCAAAGAGTAGTGTGACAGCTTGTCCGTCGAGGCATGGTGACGGTTTGGACTCGGTTGATGCAGCTTCGATGTTGTCGGGAATAAAGTAGCAGTCCTGGAAGACTTTCACTCCCGGGTATCTAGCCTTCGCCACAGAGTCATAGATAGGATCCGGAAAGTCGTGGTAGAGTTCAGACTCTCCCTCGGGGACAAAGTATCCGTTGAGAGTCAGGTGGTAGGGACGGAGGATGACTCCGTGCTTCTTGTGTTTTCGGATTAGGAGGTTCATCTCCTGGATGTCTTTGTCAGTAGGTTCGTATCCTAGCCCAAAGGTAATGTTGGGGACCTTAGCCTGTTTCAAGGGAGGCAATGGGCCTTTTAACGGATTGAGCGGCAAACCCGGGAAATAACCCTGACGCATCATGATACGGTTGATCGTGAGGCTGGCGAACGGGTCACATTCAGAGGTTGTTAGTTCATCAGTTATGGCGTTCACGGCTTGGAAACCCCACATTTCATTGTCGTCCTCCTCAATGGCTTGGGAGGCTACCCCTCTTCTCATGACTGCTTTGATTGGGGAAGCAGGGATCGTGATCGTTTTCCCGTTGAAGGGGACCCTGATATTTTGGTGGAGCGTTGAGGTGACCGCCTTGACGGCGTGAATCCAGGGACGTTCCAGGAGCATGTTGAAGGATGCGTCGATGTCGACCACTTGGAAACTGGTTTGTCTTTCTAGTGGCCCGGTTGCGACGGCTAGAGTGATAAGCCCGGCGACCTTGCGACGAGTGCCGTTGTAGGCGCGTACTCCTTGATTCGTTGGGATTAAATCAGATTCCTTAATACCCAGCCTGTGGGCAGTTTTGAGAGGAATGACATTCACGGCGGAACCGTCATCCACGAGGACCATTGGTATGTTCTTTTGGAGGCATTGCACAGTGATGTACAGGGCCAGGTTATGGTTGGCTCCGAACAGGGGGATATCCTCGTCGGAGAAGACGACCTGGTTGCTCAGATCAGGGGGGGTCTCTTGTCATGTGTGCCACTGTTTCTTCTGGGGAAGAGGTGGAGGGCACGATTAATTTTCCCAAGGCCTGCAGCAAGGCCTGTCGATGCTCAAAAGACGTTGCGATCAGTTGCCAAATTGAGATCTCGGCCTTCGCTTTCTGAAGCTGTTTCAGGATTGAGTTCTCGGGAGCCTTTGGTTGAGTGTCCGTTTCTGGGACGATTTGGTCATTCGTTGTTGGAACGGCCGCTGGGTTGCTCGGATTCTGATAGGGACGTCCGGACCGGGTGAGATGTCTGATTTCCTTCGTCCGCTTTTCCTTCCCCGGGACGACATAGACATCCTCAACATCATCCCGCCATATGCCGTTAATTTCAGGGTCTCGAGGATACCTTGGAGGGGTATTCTTCGGTGGGTAATTCTTGTGGGGAATATTTTTGTGAGGGCGATTTTTGTGGGGGTAGTTATTTTGAGGGTAATTCTCGTGAAGGTGGTTATTTTGAAGGTGGTTTTCGTGGGGCCTATGCCAGAATGGTCGCGGGAGCAATCCATCCTGGGGTGGGTAGTTTTGAATGCTTGGGGAATTCTCCCTCGGACGTGGTGCTGGGGGATTGAAGATGAGTCGACGGTAGGCGTCGTCGAGTTGGGTGATTCTCTCAGAAAGGCTGGCAATGGCCTCCTCAACTTGGTGAAACATAGTGAGCATAGTGGCAGCACTGAATACGAACACTCCGTCTGAAGGATCCTTTTCCAGAACATTCACCTCGTCGTCAATTGGCAAGATGAGATGAGAGCAATCTAGGGTCGGCTCATCGTCAGAGATGGCGTGAATTCCCATAAGATTAGTTTTGTTGTTTGGCTTAGTTGGTGGGGGTATAGGCAAATCTCCCTTCTCAATCATGTCTTGAATGAGGTGCTTGAGTTTGAAGCAATTTTCGTTGGGGTTCCAAAATTGGGATTTCTTGGCGTCGGCCGGGTCCGGGGTGGGCCCGATCGGTTGTAGCTTCCCTTAGTCCATGAGCCTTTTCAAGGCACTTGCATAAGTTGACCCTATGTTGGTGAACACTCTCTGGGGGCGTTCAATTTTCTTGGCGGATGGTTCGACGAGGTTGACCTCATCAATCTTGTTTGTCTGACCGTAAGGGCGAGATCCGGTTGAGGTGGATCCTTGATAACCCCTACCTGTGGTCTTTGCTAAGACACCCTTTCGGAGGTCGTCCTCAATACGTGTCCCCAGAATCTGCAGATCTTGAAAAGTTTTGATATTTTGATACCTCAGCAGGTTGGCATAAACTAGGCGGAGGTTGTTGAAAATTTTTTCCACCAGCGTTGATTCACTCGGCTTACTGACCAACTGAGTACTCACCATCCTCCAACGGGTTAGGAACTCAGTGAACCCCTCCTTTTCGTTTTGGGTTAACACCTCGAGAGTATAGTTGTTGGCCTGGATCTCGACATTGTCGGCATACTATTTGGCAAACTCAACTGCGATTTCATCCCAGGTGGTAAGGTTTTCCGGGTCCAAGGAGTAGTACCATTGGCGAGGAATTGGCTCCAAAGAGGATGGGAAGATCCTGGTAAAACGTTCCTGTTTGACCCCCTTAATGGCCATGTAGTCTTTGAAAGCACGGATGTGGTTGAGTGGGTCCTCCACTCCCTTGAACTTAGGCACATCAGTCAGGGTGAAGTTGTCGGGTAACTGGTCCCCAACAGGTTCGAACCTTCGGTTATTTTCAAAGTGGATGTTGTTACCCCGGGCTAGGAGTTGTTCTTCCAAAAGTTTCAGCCTCTTCTCAGTCTCAGTCAGAGGTGGGGTATTATGTTCCCCGATTTCCTTATTCTCCAATGCGTCGATACGGGTCTCGACGCGATCCAGGGTGACCTTAAGAGCGGTAAGTAGGCTGGCTAGCTGATCAGTCGTGACATCCCTGTTGTTATCATTGTTGTTGTTGGACGAAGCTGAAGACGGGGCCATAGCTCTGAGACAGAAAAAAAACGGCTCACATTACAACTCAATCCGACACAGTTCCAAGACTGAACGCAGACGACACAGAGGACGAGACCAAGATCGACTCAACAAGACGGGGTGACCGTGTATGGTCCCTCGGTGCTGACTCGATTTATGACGTGACGGTGATGTGACCATAATTGGCGCATATTTAGCCCCCGAATTACCATTGTTTCCATGCTTTTTAGTGCCTATTTGGGTCATTTCTTATCTTTAGTTCTTTGTTTTGCATATTCTTTGAGATTTTGATCCCTTGGTAGGAAAGGAGTAAGAATCTTGCATTTTCATGGCAAAACGAGGCTAAATTGATTGTATTCAATGACCAAGCATCAAGGAGAGACAAGACTAGAAGGCCTTTGTACATAGCATAGTAGAAGAGCAATGTTGAGAAAAGGATCCTTGAGTCCCCAAGGAAATCCCCAAGGAATTCATGAAGAAAAGGGAAGAAAAGAAGAAGAATTGACTGCGCAGACAATCCGAACGGATTGTATACAATCCGCCCGTCCGTCCAGCCCAATCCGAGCGTCCCTCAAAGGAATCCGCTCGGATTCCCCCTCGCCAATCCGAGCGTCTTGCCCAAGGATCCGCTCGGATTCCTCATCCCAGATCCGGCCGTCCCGACTCCCATCCGCACGGATTTCAAGACAAAGACGTTTTCATTCTTCAAGCTACGATTAGAGAAGCCCTTCTCTCGTAAAAATACCGAGTCTCCTTGCTCAACTTAAAAAGTGTAATTACTAGTTTAGCCCTTAGTTAACCCTAATGCATCCTCCCTAATTTTCACTATAAATACCCCATTAGTCTAATTAGAGGGGCATGTTCTTATTATCAATAATTAGTGTAGTTAATATCAATCAAATCTCTCTTCAATATTGTAATCAAGTATTAATCAAGTTTTAATCCAAGTTTTAGTTCTTTAATCTCTCTCTTGTTCTTACTTTATTTTGGGTAATTGAAGATTATTTGGGTTATTATTGGGAGATTGACAACCTCTCAATCTAGGATTCAAGTACTTCTATTATTCTTGCTTTATTATTGGAATCATTAGTAGGTATAATCTCTTAATCCCTTTATAATTATTGCTAATTACTTTCATTTATTCATCATGTTTCATTATGTTAGTATGATTGACAACCTTTCTAGCATGATCAATATGATAATGAGTGAGTAGTCTCTTAGCTAGGGTTTAATGGGTGATTAGGGGAAACCAACATGGGGAATGATTCATGCTTAAATTAATATGCTTTCATATCTTATTTGCTTGCTTGTTTTGATCTTAATACATGCACATGTTATATTTGATGAAATGCTAAGCCTATGAATCCTTGCATTTACTATCATCTTCTATCCCTTCAACTTGACTTGTAAGACATAACCCAACTCGAGTCTTGTTAGACCATGCATGTGTTGAGTAGGAAAGATTAAGTCGACTTGTAGGTGTTGTACAATCTAATCGATTCGGCTCCGGGACCCAAACTTTCCTAGTATTGTAAGATATAACCCAACTCAATCCATCACAACAATAATTGCTTGCTTATAATTTGAGAACATGTTTGTATGATCATATCCCATGATTCCCCTATGAACCCATGACACCCTAGTGCTTTTAATCAATTGTTTACACCCCTTATTTTATTCATCATGCTAGTTTATTTTCATTGCTATTTTAGTTTAGTAACCTTCTACATCAACCCAATTTGTGACACCCCTTAGACACTACTAGTTACAATAGAATTCTCATTTCAATACCCGTCCCTTGGGATCCGACCTTTACTTGCCTCTTTACTAATTGTAGAGTTGTTTGTGAAGTATAAATTGTGTTTTGTATCGACCATTGACCAACGACCACATATGTTTAATTGTGAACACGAAATGGCATCGATCAAAAATGGCGCCGTTGTTTGGACGGTGTTTAATTGATTTAAGATTTCTTTTATTGTTTTTAGTTGTGTCTTTTTCACCTTGGGAAGTAAAACTCCTCAAGGTTTGTTCTAATTGTTTTCTAGTTGTTTGATATTTTGCATGTCTAGAAGGTTACAAAGAGATTTGTTACCTTTTGACCGTGAAATCGAAAGAACCTTGACGAATAATAGGAGACTTGTTAGGAGGAATTTGGGAGGTGTTGGTGAAGTTGTTCAACCCACTAGTGAGTTTGTCAATCCTTTCGCAATAGAAGGAGAAGAGAACCCATTAAACAATACCACACAAAATCCACCTACAATGCCTAAATTCTCGTCACACTCTATACCCACCGAGGAGGATTTACCAAATGGTACTCCTACACCACAACATCTTACCGGAAACTTTATTGCCAAGTCCGCCTTCATCCAACTAGTTGAGAGGAGCCAATTAGGGGGAATGCCTAGTGAGGACCCTCATTCTCATATGGAAACCTTTTGCGATTATTGTGAAGCTATCTCTCAAACGGGCGTGACTCAAGACCAAATAAGATGGGTCTTATTTCCTTTTTCGTTAATCGGCACCGCAAAGCAATGGTTGAAGGGCCTTGATAAGGCCACCCTTGGAATAGATTCTTGGAAGAAGTTAGCTCTAGCTTTCTACAAAAAATTCTACCCACCGGAAAAGACTAACATGCTAAGAGCTCAAATTACGGGTTTTAAGCAAAGGGATGAAGAATCTTTGTATGAAGCTTGGGAGCGGTTCAAAGGTATTTGTCGCTCATGTCCTCACCATGGAATTAGCGAATGGTTTTTAGTGCAACAATTTTGGAATGGTTTATATGAAGATTCAAGGAACATTCTCAATATGGGATCAAATGGAATGTTCACCGAAGTTGATGACAATCAAACATGGAACAAGATTGAGGAAATGGCGGTCCATAATTCACAATATAGTAGACCTCGCAAGGCTACTAGAGGAGGAAAGTATGAAGTGGACTCCGTTACTCAATTGGGTGCTCAACTTAGTGCTCACATTGACACAATCAACTTGAAGTTTGAACAAGCAATGGCTAGACTTGAGGAAAACTCAAAATCATCGAAGCATCATGTCAATGCCATGACGGCATCCTCATCAATCCCAAGTGGGATATGTGAGAATTGTGGAACCTTGGGTCATGACTCAAGTGAGTGTAGGGGAACAACCGAACAAGTTAATGCTTTCCAAGCTTACAAAAGTGGTACCCCTTATTCAAATTTTTACAATGAAAACACCAAGTTCCATCCAAATCTCTCATACAAAAGCCAAAATGTTCAAAACCCTCAAACAACATACACTCCACCACCCATGAGAAATCAAAATCAAAGACCCTTTTACAATCAAAACCAAGGCTACCAAAATCAAAATCCATACAATCACCACAATGACCAAGGTTTTGATGTCCAAAAAGCGGTCCTCCAAATGCAAAAGAATCAACAAGAATTTTTCACCCAAATGCAAAAAGATAGCCAAGCAAAAGACACCACCATCAACAACATTCTAGCTCACACCAAGATGTTGGAAACACAATTGACTCAACTAGCATCTTCAAGCTCACAAAGACAAAAGGGGCAATTACCACCTCAAAGTAATCCCCCTAGACATGAAACGGTTAGTGCCATTCACTTGAGAAGTGGTACAAGATATGAGGCACCGAAGAAGCAAGTTGAGGATGAAGTTGTGAAAGCTAGTGAAAAGGAAGAAATTGTGCAAAGTCCCAAAGAAGGGGAATCATCAAAGGAAGAAAGTTCAAAGAAAAATGAAGACAAAGCCAAAGAGAAGGAGCCCATTGTGATTAGACTTCCTTTTCCAAGTCGTCAAGCCAAGCCCAAATTTGATGATCAACTTGGAAAGTTCATGGAAATTGTGAAGAACTTAGAAGTCTCAATTCCTTTCACGGAATTAATCAATCACGTTCCGGCCTATGCAAAGTACATGAAAGATATCCTCACAAAGAAGAAGTCGATCCGGAAACTTGAGACTATCGCCTTCACTAAGGTGAGTAGTGCAATACTTCAAGGAAGTTCACCTCCAAAGTTAAAGGATCCGGGAAGCTTCTCAATACCGTGTACCATTGGCGACACAACGATCAACAAAGCCTTATGTGATCTAGGGGCTAGTGTGAGTGTCATGCCGTACTCGGTGAGTAAAAGGTTGGGAATGGGAGAGCTTAAATGCACCAATATCACTCTTCAAATGGCCGATAGATCGACGAAGACACCATTAGGGATATGGGAAGATGTCCCCGTGCGAATTGGGAAGTTTTTCATCCCGGTGGACTTTGTCATTGTTGATATGGAGGAAGATTCCAACATTCCAATCATCTTAGGAAGACCTTTCCTACACACCGCGGGTGCGGTGATTGATGTGAAACATGGAGAGCTCACTCTAGAAGTGGGAGATGAAAGCATAACTTTTAATCTTGACAAGACCATGAGAGCTCCTCGTTTGCATGAGCCATGTTTCATGATCGATCATTATAGCCGGAAAGATGAAAGGAAGAAATCGGAACTCCAATGGAGGAAGAAAATTGAAGATGCTCCATTCAAAGAGCAAGTGAATTGTGACAAGGAGAGCTTGCAAAGCTCATCAAAATCAACCAAGGAAGAAGATGATGGCCTCATTGGCCAAGAGAAGAAATTGGGAGAGTTGTCTCCATCTAAGCAAGAGATTTTCAATGATCAACTCAATGAAGTTTGTGGTCTTTGGGACGACGAATTTGAAGGGATCTTTAATCCCTACATTGGGCATGCCATCGATCATGATCAACAACAAGGGCCACGGTCTATTGAGGACCTCTACCATAACAATGAACAAGCTTTTGATTACTTCTTCAAGGTGTTGAGCAACATCAACAACACCTTGAACATGCCCCCTTGACATCTCATCAAGAATGAGAGTTTGGTGGAGTCCTCCCTAAACCACCACTTGTAAATATTTCTAACTCCCTAACTTACTTTTCAATTTTTGTATTGCATTTTTGTCATTTTTGGATTTTTATTTACTTTGATCAAAATAATTGTCATGAAAAGAGAGAAGTGAGGGAGGGATTAACAATTTTAATTGATGTGTAGTGCTTTACCTTAGTGTGGGGATGGCAATTGCCTAGGCTATTCATGCCTTAGTAGTGCCCCCACAATGAAGAACACAAGATTTGAAAGAAAGAAAGAAAGAAGGATAAGGGAATGCGTTTGTGCACGGATGGGAATCAATCCGTGTACACAAGGACCAATCCGAGCGGATTCGTGAATCCGCCCGTCGAAAGAAGATCCGAGCGTCCTGCCGAGAAGACGTCCGTCCCGAGTGAGCTGAAATTGCAAAAATTCTTGATCGTCAAAGAATCCGAGCGGATTTACGGAAAGACGCCGTCTCTCACGTAATCCGTCCATCTTGTGAACAATCCGCCCGTCTTGCGGTGAAGAAAAACAAAGAAAAATCTCGGACTAGAATCCGTCCGTCCGCACGAAATCCGCCCGTCCCATCACGGAAGAATCCGAGCGGATTCCCGTAATCCGCCCGTCTCTAGGCGGGATTTTGAAAATTTTGAAGCTGTAGAATCCGCACGGATTGCGCCTAATCCGCACGGATTGTCCCTGCGTCTTGAAAAATCTCGACTTCTTTATAACCCATCCCACCTTCATTCATTCATTCATTCATTCGTAAACACTACCCACAACATCAAAACCCTCATCCTCTCCATTTCAAAAACAAAAACCCTCAACAAAATCCACCAAAATCAAATCAAACCATCCTTCAAACAACAAATCAATCACTCCATCTTCAATAACAATCAAAACCAAGAACAAAATCTTCACCTTTGAGTCGATTTTTGATTTCATAAAGGAAAAGCCTTTCACCTTCAAATCGATTTGGGCATTCTACAAATTGAAGATTTTTGACTCTTTACTTGGTTAGTTCATCAAATGGCAAGAACAAAGGGAGCAACAAAGGCAACAAAGGCACCAAAAGCAAAGGCTCTCTCTCAAAGGCAAAAAGCTCTACAAGCAAAGAAAGCTTTGGCAATGGTGGTATCAACACCAAACTTGGAAGTGCAACAACAACAACAAATTTCTATGGAAGCATCACCTTCTACTCCGGTAATCGATCAACTCTTGCATTTTCCGGAGGTAACTTTCATTTCCGATACCCATAGAAATACATTTGTCAAGTTTGCTATGAAACAAATTCAATCCACCAAATTCATATGTAAAGATGCTTTGGAGAAATTGGGTGTTCTTGAACAAACAAAAGCCTTTTTCAATGCCATGGGTTTGAAGAAATTGTTTGAAATGAAGGAAGTAACATACCCCTCCCTTGTCTTGGAATTCTTAAGTTCTTTAAAAGTGACAAAAGTTGAGAATAGGGAAAATATTGAGTTTCGTCTAGCTAACACTAGTAGACGCATTACCTTTCCGGAATTGGGTGAAATTTTGGGTCTTAGCGATGAACCGAAATTTTATAAGCAATATGGGAAGTATGCCCCCGAGCCTCTTTGGGAGGCAATCTCCGGGAAGAAATTTGAAGATTTTCATGCTTGTCGTGCTCTTTTGGTCCATCATCCGGGCATAAGAGTATGGCACAAAGTTGTGGGAAATACCATAATTGCTAGGAAAGACACCAATCATTTCACAGGACTCGATTTTATTCTCCTTGAATCAACTTTGAATATTGGAAGAATTCATACCAAGCCTTACAACTCTTTGAGGCTATTGGTTGATAGATGGCTCCATGTAGATAGTGGGAAGAAGGGTACAACCGTTATTGTTAATGGCGGCCTTGTCACGGTCCTAGCCAAGCACTTTGATCCTAATTTCAATAAGGATAACAAGTACAAGGCAAAGGAAGGTGGCCATCTTATTGATATGTCCATCATGATCAACAAGTTTAAGTGGGTTGCTCACAATCCCCTTGATACCAAGTATGGGTGGCTTACTAGTGAGGCTCGATCATTTACTTTACCCGCAAAGATTTGCCGTCTTAGTGTCCACCGGACCAACTATTTACTTCCCCTATCCAAGGAAGCCGAGTACATCATTCAACAACAAAAGGGTGATCATGAAACTCCCTCCTCTTCCATTGTTATACCGCCTTACCCCTTTGTGTATGAAGAGTTCAAACCGCAAGGAGTTGAAATTGGGAAAGACTATGTAACTCTTCTTATGCAAGCCATGCACAAGCAAGCTTATGAAGATCGGAAGAATGCTTATTTGGCTCAATATCCTCCCCTCTTACATCTAGCTAGGCAAGGACTCCTCGATCCATCTTGTCCTTTGCCTAGTTGGGCGGATAGAGAAGCCTTATTTCCGGGTGCATCAAGGGACGTGGTGGAAGACAATGAGGTTGTTGGAAATGATGAAGAAATTGATGATAATATTGAGGAAGAAGCAAGTGGAGATGAAGAAAGAGATGGTGAAGATAATGATGAAGATGATGATGGAGAAAGTGATAAAGAAAGTGCCAAGGAAAGTGGCAATGTGACCGCTTCTCATGAGGGAAGTGGTGATGATAATAGCATGATGGAAGACTAGCCTTGGAGACTCCTACTCTCCCACGGTTTGTCTATATCTCTTTGTATTTTATTTCATTTTGATCATTGTTGGTTTAGTCCTAGCAACATCAAAGGACTCACACCTCGGTTCCATTGAGGTGTTCTTTATTGTTCCCATTTTTGAAAATCCAAAATGACAATCTAGTTTCATGCATAGCATTGTGTGTGCATGAACTATACCCATGCTTTGACATTAGCAATAGTGTCTTATTCGGTTTGGGGAAGTTAATGCATACACAACGGGAGGTAATCTAAATTATCCTCTCCGTCTTAACAAAAACCATGCATCATGTAGTATAGCTTAGTGTAGAATTGCATTTAGTATAGAAATCATGCATCATCTTTGCATAATTTCCATCATTTTGGCCATTGAGGACAATGCCCATATTAGTGTGGGGATGGGAATTCTAACACTTAACTTTTATTCAAAAACCATAAAAATTGAAAAATTTCAAAAAAAAAATCATAAAAATTTGAAAAATTGAAAAACCAAAAACAAGTTCATTTCCTTTGTATATATTGTCTTGTATATATTGTGTTTGTTTATCCTTGTTCACTTTGATTGACTACGCCACATCCGAGACATGAGGATATTGAAGACCGCATGGTATGATCTTTCCAATCTCCTTTTTCCTCTTTATGTTAATGACTATGTGGCTTTATTTTGATTGATGCGGTAAAAACAATGTGAACTTAGGACTTGCACTTAGATTATATGTCATACTAGTTGGTAGAATCATTTGCATTAGGATGTGTATATGTTAGTTGCATCATGGCATGTAGTTTGCATGTTAGAAAAATTTTGTGAAACCGTCTATTTGGGAAGCTTGACAAGTGTATATAGGCCCTAGTAGATGCTTTTTATTCTTAAGACTTTGCTTGTTAGAATGCTTGTAAAACACCCTAGGATGTGTCATGCTAGTATCCTTTGACCCATGGTTTAAGGCCTAGTCAAGAGTACCTTGTGGTGTGATAACTCCTTGGCTACCGTTTATTCCAAGGTGACCCTTGAAACCATGCATACTTCTATCATTCATCCATGTTCTACCACATTTTTGTCATCAAAGGGAATGGGCACAAAAAGAAATCAATTTGAGTTCAATGAAATGAAAAGTGAAAGAAAGTTTGCAAAAATACATCAAATGAAAAGAGGAGCAAAATAGAACTCCTAAGCTTCAAATACAAGGCACCCTCGTTACTAATTGGGGTGACTTTGAAAATGTTCAAAAAGAAATGCAAAAAAGTTGTCAAGTATTGAAAAGCCAAAAATCAAAAAGAAATGGCAAGAAAGTGTTCTCAAATGTCAAATGCCAAATGAAATTGGGGGGAAAAACAAAAATGAAAGCAAACTCCCAAAAGGAAACTCAAATTACTATCGATCCCTTTATCCATCGTATCCATTTTTGTGCATGGTAGAGAGGGGACGACCCTTCTTCTTGTCTAGGCAAGAGGGGGAATTCCGCGATCCTCCAGTGTTTCTAACACCAAAGGGAGTCTACTCTTGACAAAAGCATTTAACGATTGAGGACAAAGGTACCCTAGCTTGACACCTTTTGGAGGTGATTTATTGGTATCCTTCTAGGCCTAGTAGTTTGAACAAATTGCATCTATGAAGGATTGTGTACCCTTGAATTGCTTCCCTTGTAGATAATTTCCGCCACTTAGATGAGGAAAGTGGCTATTCTTTTTGTAGATGCATCCATTATGTGATTTTTGTGTGCTTAATGTTTGGATGTGTCGCCATTTTGGCAAGACCCACTTTGCCTTGCAAGAAGGCATCCTACCTCATGGTTGTCTTGTTGTGAGTTGAAGGGGCGGAGTGAGACCCGCTAATTGTCTCATATCGGCTATTATTATTAGGTTAGGTTAGTATTGGTCCTAGTCTTTGTCACCTCTTTACTCGGGACGAGCAAAGGTTCGGTTTGGGGATATTTGATGTGACCATAATTGGCGCATATTTAGCCCCCGAATTACCATTGTTTGCATGCTTTTTAGTGCCTATTTGGGTCATTTCTTATCTTTAGTTCTTTGTTTTGCATATTCTTTGAGATTTTGATCCCTTGGTAGGAAAGGAGTAAGAATCTTGCATTTTCATGGCAAAACGAGGCTAAACTGATTGTATTCAATGACCAAGCATCAAGGAGAGACAAGACTAGAAGGCCTTTGTACATAGCATAGTAGAAGAGAAATGTTGAGAAAAGGATCCTTGAGTCCCCAAGGAAATCCCCAAGGAATTCATGAAGAAAAGGGAAGAAAAGAAGAAGAATTGACGCTGCCAGACAATCCGAACGGATTGTA
The DNA here is from genome assembly GCF_048544455.1 of Silene latifolia. Classification (NCBI taxonomy): domain Eukaryota; kingdom Viridiplantae; phylum Streptophyta; class Magnoliopsida; order Caryophyllales; family Caryophyllaceae; genus Silene; species Silene latifolia. The sequence goes on along the minus strand of NC_133536.1, from coordinate 163,735,103 downwards.
TACAATCCGCCCGTCCTTCCAGCCCAATCCGAGCGTCCCTCAAAGGAATCCGCTCGGATTCCCCCTCGCCAATCCGAGCGTCTTACCCAAGGATCCGCTCGGATTCCTCAGCCCAGATCCGGCCGTCCCGACTCCCATCCGCACGGATTTCAGTACAGCACGTTTTCATTCTTCAAGCTACGATTAGAGAAGCCCTTCTCTCAGAAAATACCGGAGTCTCCTTGCTCAACTTAAAAAGTGTAATTACTAGTTTAGCCCTTAGTTAACCCTAATGCATCCTCCCTAATTTTCACTATAAATACCCCATTAGTCTAATTAGAGGGGCATGTTCTTATTATCAATAATTAGTGTAGTTAATATCAATCAAATCTCTCTTCAATATTGTAATCAAGTATTAATCAAGTTTTAATCCAAGTTTTAGTTCTTTAATCTCTTTCTTGTTCTTACTTTATTTTGGGTAATTGAAGATTATTTGGGTTATTATTGGGAGATTGACAACCTCTCAATCTAGGATTCAAGTACTTCTATTATTCTTGCTTTATTATTGAAATCATTAGTAGGTATAATCTCTTAATCCCTTTATAATTATTGCTAATTACTTTCATTTATTCATCATGTTTCATTATGTTAGTATGATTGACAACCTTTCTAGCATGATCAATATGATAATGAGTGAGTAGTCTCTTAGCTAGGGTTTAATGGGTGATTAGGGGAAACCAACATGGGGAATGATTCATGCTTAAATTAATATGCTTTCATATCTTATTTGCTTGCTTGTTTTGATCTTAATACATGCACATGTTATATTTGATGAAATGCTAAGCCTATGAATCCTTGCATTTACTATCATCTTCTATCCCTTCAACTTGACTTGTAAGACATAACCCAACTCGAGTCTTGTTAGACCATGCATGTGTTGAGTAGGAAAGATTAAGTCGACTTGTAGGTGTTGTACAATCTAATCGATTCGGCTCCGGGACCCAAACTTTCCTAGGATTGTAAGATATAACCCAACTCAATCCATCACAACAATAATTGCTTGCTTATAATTTGAGAACATGTTTGTATGATCATATCCCATGATTCCCCTATGAACCCATGACACCCTAGTGCTTTTAATCAATTGTTTACACCCCTTATTTTATTCATCTTGCTAGTTTATTTTCATTGCTATTTTAGTTTAGTAACCTTCTACATCAACCCAATTTGTGACACCCCTTAGACACTACTAGTTACAATAGAATTCTCATTTCAATACCCGTCCCTTGGGATCCGACCTTTACTTGCCTCTTTACTAATTGTAGAGTTGTTTGTGAAGTATAAATTGTGTTTTGTATCGACCATTGACCAACGACCACATATGTTTAATTGTGAACACGAAATGGCATCGATCAGACGGTGTTTGACCGAACCTTTGACACGGTTCCAACATGACGGCGTGACGCCATTGGACGGGTCTCGTGGTGAGACGACTCATAAGTAAAGACCCATAAGTACGTTTGCTTTGACTCGATAGACACGAGGCGGAATTGGAATGGTGGACTGAAGTTTTCGAAAATAGAAATTTTCAAAAGATTCATTTGTCGCTTTAAAGGGCGGCTTCCGAAGATAGAGATCTCTGCAAGTCGATCAGTTGAAAAGGGTTGTCTTAAGTTTATTTGCAAAAGACGGTTTGAGTTTGAGTCGGCTCGGAAAACAGTATATTGTTTCCCAAGACGGTTTTGAAATTCAAAATTGTATGTTTTGAAAATCGAGTTTGAAATGCTTGAAGAGGTCTCGGGGACGGTGCATGGTCCTCGGGATCCCGAAAGTGTCTCGAGAAAAGGGTGTGTGCTTTTCTCGGGTTTTGAAAGAGGCATTGTCGGCGCGAAACGGGTTAAAATCCGTGTCTAGACGCGGCGATTATAACGGAGTAAAAAAAGTGATTTGAAATGGTTATACAACACCGGGTTTGAAAAATCGTCATTATGACGGCCTAGAAAGGCGTGTTGAAATGATTATACAAAACCGAGTTTGAAAATCGTCATTACGACGGCTTAGAAAGGCGTGTTGAAATGGTTATACAAAACCGAGTTTGAAAATCGTCATTACGACGGCCTAGAAAGGCATGTTGAAATGGTTATACAAAACCGAGTTTGAAAATCGTCATTACGACGGCCTAGAAAAGTGTGTTGAAATGGTTATACAAAACCGAGTTTGAAAATTGTCATTACGACGGCCTAGAAAGGCGTGTTGAAATGGTTATACAAAGCCGAGTTTGAAAATCATCATTACGACGGCCTAGAAAGGTGTGTTGAAATGGTTATACAAAACCGAGTTTGAAAATCGTCATTACGACGGCCTAGAAAGGCGTGTTGAAATGGTTATACAAAACCGAGTTTGAAAATCGTCATTACGACGGCCTAGAAAGGTGTGTTGAAATGGTTATACAAAACCGAGTTTGAAAATCGTCATTACGACGGCCTAGAAAGGCGTGCATCGGTCGGCGAAAGACCGAGGTTTGAAATGGCCATTATAACGGCGCAAAAAGGTGATGTCGAAAGTTTGCAAATGACACAGAAGGACTTATGATCAAGTAGCACATAAGCACTCACAGTTTCATTATATTATGCATCATGCTGATACGGGTTTTGGCTTAAAAGGGTGGGTTACACACCAAGCAATCAAACCCCGATTTGCGAGAGGGATACCAATCCAAACAAAATGTGTAAGGAAGGTGCCTTAGCCTCGTGCTCGAAAGTGATGAAAGCTCTTTGATGAAACAGAAATGTGTAACGTCAATGGTATGCTTGACTCAATCGGGATTCGAAACGCGGGGATGAGAAAACTCACGCCGACGGGACGAGCCAATTGGTCGAAAAGGGTTAGGTTGTGGGCCCGGACAAGGAACCCGACCGTGACCGTAATATCAATTAATGCATTCCAACCAAGACCTCGTTCGAGTCTCACCATCTAGGGATCACAAAGACGTAAGTGTCCTAGTTCTCCCCAGCGGAGTCGCCAATCTGTGGACATGGCCCACTTGCAGGTCCGGTTCGATCTGCGGACGTGCATCGGTCTTTTTGAAAGCCACGCTCGGCGGCGTAAAGGTGCTTTCGACCGGATCGTTTTTAGATCGGTCGGTTTTGTCTCGGTAAGGGTCTCGAAACGATTAGAGATGTTCGGAGTCGCCACCAAGCATTTGTGGGATGCCTGGAACCCGTTCGAATTCCACTTTATACCTCGGTCAAATCGAAGAACAAAGCAGCGTTTTGACATACGTACTAAAGATAAGGAAATCGTCCCTCTTTAGCATCCTATCTCTAGAATGACTCTCGTACGCCCTGGATAAGGTCGTCCACTATCCAAAGTTTCTGAGTAAGAGGTGAAGGTACGTATTGGGAAGCCCTTTAATCAGACACCCAATCCCGCCCGCGTTTAGCGGCCTCTACTGATCGATCTTGGTTGGTTGAATGCAAAAGTTGATAAAACGGTTTAAATGCATGAATGCGCATCTAATGAATTAAACCTAACATGTGAGAGCTTTCTAAGTCGGTTAATTTAATCCAAGTATCAAGTATAAGATGTCGAGTTGGATTAATGATTGATTTGCATGCAAGACGGAAATTAAACATCCATTTACCGTATTAGGTTTAGGGTGCATAATACGATCCATTTGTCTTAGTAAGGCATTTTGCAAATGTGGGTTGAATAGTCATCTGATACGTCCTATATCCGGGTTAACCGGAGTCGGGATAGTCCTAGACTAATGCTGGAAGGGAACAGGCCCTGTACCAGACGGCTATAAGAGGCGCGAGCTAGCCGGCGGTGTAAGGGGCCTCCCTCTGGTTTTGAAAATGAGAAAGAAAAGGCCTGCTTGAGGCGCGGGTTAGCCAACGGCTGTATGCCGTGTTCTGACTATTTAGAAAACGTTATAAAACGTGTTAAAAGTGGGCATTTGAACCCGGTTTGATTTTGAAAGGGTCGTTTAGACCGTATTTGTTGATTTGAAGAACTAGACTCGAATAACCATCATTATTTGATAATATTCGGTGTCGGGCTCGGTTTTGACAAGCTTGACATGAATAGTTTTGAAAATGATTATGGACTAATTGTTTTAAGTCCATTTTGAATGTAATTAGTCGATACTCGTCATCGTACCCGGGTTAAAATCCGGCATGGTATATGGATCCAAGGATGATTTTGTGTTGGTGACTAATATGTTTGTTTGAAAAATGTAATGAAATGAAATAAAAGGCTTTAAAATACCTCTTAAATGTCATTAACCAAATATTATCACCGAAACACGGATTTAACCGTCATGGTATGAAGAACCAAGGGTGAAAAATGCTTTATGGTTAAAACATGTGAAATGAAACAAAAGGGTTTCGAAAATACTTGAAATGGTAAAAACCGATTACAAATATGAAAAATGGGTTAAGGGAAATGACGAGAACAAACTCGGTTGATCTCTGGTCTGCGTACCTGTGGACAACGCCCGCGGGATCCACACTAGGCATTATCGACTCGAGGTTCTTTCGAATCGAATTAAGACAAATTAGAGTCGCCACCAAGTTTTATGGGAACTTGGAACCGTTCAAGTCAACTTTACACCTTTCATCGAAAAGCATAAAGCCAATCGACTACGAGTGATTAAAGATAAGGACTTGTACCCTATATCACTTGATTTGAATGACTCTCGTAATCCAATGGTATTTAGACGGATCCACAAACCATAGATTTTGAGTAAGGGGTGAGGGTACGTGTTAGGAAGCCCATAAGGACACCTAACCCCGCCCGTCAATAACGGCCTCTATTAAGTCAAGTATCGGATTTCAAACAAGGTCGTAGCTACTACGATATATGATATGCAAACATCGTTTTAAAACCCTAACATGTGACAATAATTTCTATGTCGTTTAATGCATGAATACTGACTTTGTCAAAGTTGTTTTAGCATGTTGGTTGATTTGAAATAAAAGTTGCGCAAACACGGCTTAGGAGGAATGGGGGAGCCATTGGGATCTATCCTATTACAACCCAGGCATTTCATGCCGACACAACGAGAAATAAATTACAACTCGATCTAATTACAACAACTATCGAAATTATTTTGACTCAATTAAAATAAAACCTATATACATGATACAAAATTACAATACAAACTAACAAAAAACAACTTAAACTATTATGACTTAACAAATAAAATAAATGTAAACAAAAAGGCTAAAACTAAGTTAGATTGATTAATGATGTTAGCCGATGTATAATATATAAAATAAGCGATAGAAAAACAAATAAAAATAACAAAATAAAAAGGGCAAGAAGGAAGATTTGATGCACCCTCAACCTACATGTATCGTTGACACCGTCTTGGATCATAATCGATCGTAGATTTTATCTCGAGGGGCCGTCGTCGACGAAGACAATTGAAATAGAATTTTGAAATCACGAAACAACACGTTCAAAAGGCAGACTTGAGCAGCGATTTTCAATCACTCACCACGACTTCGTTTCTCAACGATTTTTCAATCCGAAAGATGTTTTGGAAACTAGAAAGACTGAACTTTGTGAATATGGAAATAAACCAGAAGTTTTAATAGGATTTGTACATGAGAATCAAGGCCAAAGACCATGACAGAAACTCGAAAACAAGATTTGTGTCCCTGTTTTCAAGCGGCTGTCACGGCTTTAGTTTAGGGTTTTTTTGGATGATTGATGGTTGTTATTTGCAGTATGATGTGGGGAGAACTTAGAGGAATGAATGTATGGCAGAGGGGAGGTATTTATAGGGAGTTAAAGTAGGGTTTCGAAGGGTGAACAACAGCTTGGGTCTGTTTCGCATAGCTGCTGTCCAGCAGCTTTTTCGATTGTTTAGGGTGTGTTTTCTTGGTGGACAAGGCATGATAATATGTTTAGGATAGTCAAGTGTAGATGGGTGGTCATGGGAACGGGTTTGGTAGCCGTTTGGAGCGGGTTTGGAAGTGTTTGATTGGGCTGGGTTTGGAGAACGAAAAATGGGGGGCTGCTTGTTGCGTGACGTTTGTGAAGGAGTTTGGACGTGGGTTGCATGGGAAAGGACTTGGAATTATAGCTTGATATGTGGGCTAGGTGAGAGGTGAGATATGTGTCGTATTGGAGTCAAATACGGGGCAGTTTTGGTGTCGGATTTGGGGCTGCAAAACAGAGCAGCGAAGGTGGTGTTGGGCTGTTTGGGACGTGATTTGGGAGGGCTAAGCCCGGGTTTTGTGGTGGATTTTGGCTGGGATTTGAACACGGGTTGGAGAAGAGGGGATTGGGCCGAAAGTGCGTCGAAAATCGAGCCCAAATCAAGTAGAAAACGAGCTCAAAAATCGCGTATAAAACCATCGTAAAAAATCGAGTTCCTCAAATACGGTTTATAAACGATATAAATTGATTTTTTAAATCAAATAACTAAAGAATGATTTTTCAAATCAAAAAATACTTTATTTTCAATAAAATAAATTTAAGAAAATAAATTCAAATTAAAACAATAAAATGAATTCACTTTAAAAAAACATTTAATTTAAATATCATTTAAATTAATAAAATACTTCGTCGACAACGCTCATTCTACATCGTAAAACGAGCCCAAATAATAACAATGACAACTAAAGAATACATGTGTCCTATCATCATCGGGTGTTTGTCGGGTTCTCTATAAATTCCAATATCGACGGATACGGGTATCTCTGAGCCCCACTTTGACCGAGGCTTGGACAAGGCGAAAGTCAAAGTATACCCCAGGTCCCTCTCGACCTGAGGATTCTGCGGGTAGTTTATAGTCCATTAGACTTGCGTATATAAGCTCGCCAGACATAAGAAGAGATCATACCTGAAACTTCGTCGGGGATTAACTCTTGCTTCTGTTGCGTCAAATTGTCATCATTGGTCGTCGACCCATAAATTGCATATATGGTGGTGGTTGAGCCTTATCCTTAGGAGCCTCATCATTGGTCGTCGACCCATAAATTGCATATATGACGGAATAAAACCCGCGTCGTAGTTCGGCAACTGTTGACACATGCCCAAAGTTTATCATCTGCTGGCATTTGTCCAAAAATCTGCTGACATTTGCCCAAAATTTATCATCTGCTGGCAGGTGCCAAAATGGGACGGGACTTTCCGAGGAGGTTGCCGCCACTTTCATCATTTGCTTTCAGCTACGGTATTCTTCCATTTTATACTCTTGTATCGAATTGAATTCTTGGTGGATGTCATCCTTTACATCTTGATAATGGTCTCTGAAGCCTACGGCTTCAGAGCCCCCAGTTTGCAATGGCTCTAAAGTCGAAGACTTTAGAGCCCCCAGTTGAAGCATATCCTTGTATATTTAAAACACAAAAAATGTACGAGCAATAATCATCACTTAAGCACATTTGGATCATCGATCTTGAAATTGGATCATTTGAAATACTGGGTCATCGACCCGAAAATTGAATTTGAAAATTTTGAATAATTGGGCCAACGACCCGAATTTTGAATCACTTAGAATATTGGGCCATCGGCCCGAGGTTTGAAGTTGAAGTGTTGGAATGCTGGGTCGTCGACCTAAAATTAAATTTTGAATGACTGGGTCATCGACCCGAAATTTGTGAAAATTTTGAATAATTGGGCCATCGACCCAAATTTTTAATTTGAAATGAATCCCTCGGATGTTGGGCCATCGACCCGAAATTTGAATTTGAAACGAATCATTTTGATTTTGAACTTTGAGATTTGAACCTTGACTTGAAATGTACCACTACTTGGATCATCTATCCATAATTCGCAAAAAGTTTTTAGAATTTCGGAATTCTGAAATATTTGGCATTTTGAAATCGAACCTTGACGGGTGAGCAGGAAATACGACTCAGACACTCTGTATGTCCCGTAAATAACGTGGGCGTAGCCTGCTACCGTAAAACAAAAAAGAAAATAAAACCGTAATTGTGCCTGGGTTTTAATTCGATTATTGACTTGTTGGGGGTAGAAATGTAAATTGGCCATTCTGACACCAAAAGATGACAAACGGGAATCACAAGGTCGTCGGACTTGGGACGAAGATTTCGTATGTCATGGGCGTGCTCCCGAGGGCACATGGGAATCAAGATCACTTAGCATTGACAAGGTGGATTAAACTCACAGAGCAACAACGTTGGCGTTGCCCAGACACTAAACACAGACTGATTTTATGAGAACACTTAGACATCACACATCACTCTTGTTGGGAACATTCTGTCACTCTTCTCCTCGCCTCCTTTCTTTTCAGCGAGTTTCATCATTTCTTGCCACCGCCTTCTTTCTTTTCAGCGGGTTTTTACTATTTTTTCTTCCACGCCTTCTATCTTTTCAGCGGGTTTTTCATATTTTCTGTTCCCAACACAAACCTACCTCTATGTGACTCAGCATCTTTGCCTAAACCATTAGATAAAGCTCATTCTGAGACTCGATACTATTCATCCGAACTTATATCCTCATCCTAGCCTACATCGAGTGCTAAGACCGACTCAAACAAAGGTGGCTTCATTTGGACATGGTTAAGACCCGTAAGAAACCGACAAGATGACAACTTGGTTGATGAGTGGATTGAATCCCTTATTCTGAAGGACTGCCTACGTATTCGCGTGGAGCGAAATCAAATCCGACGTAGTTCGATCAAGGTGCATAAACATGGCATATTGATTGTGTGTACACACTCGAAGGTTTCACCTAAGATATCATGTCGTATCCCATTCTAGCCTGTAAGGTACCGTTAAATCCCGTGTCTGGGGTTAGGTGTAAAAGGCTTGGATCTTTTGGGATGTGGAGCTTGGTAATAACAAGTTGGAATGGTTAACCATCATTCTGAAGGTTTGTTTTGTGGTGCTAAGGCCAAGGGCTATGGCTGCTGATGTGGTTGGAATGGGTGTCTCGGGTTTGATGAACCACGAGTGCAAATGGGTTGAAAAATGATGTGGGTTCAAATTTCCATGTCTGGACCCTAAAGGTTGGGTGTAACAGCACAAGCGGAATAATTCTCAAAATTCCCGACTATCCCTTTTCAGAATCTGTCTCGGGAAGGACTTAGAGGGTAAAGAGGTTACTACTTAAGCTTTTGGGCTTCGCCCATTGAACTTCAACTATGGGTACTTGACTTGACTTCTGGCTTCCGTAACTTCGACATTCAACCAAAAAGCATTCCGCAATAACTTCAACATCTTTTTTTTCTTTTTTCTTTTCTTTTTTTTTTTTCATTTTTTTTCATTTTTCCAATTTTTCTCTTTTTCTCATTTTTTCATTCTTTTTCACCTTTTTTTTTCCTCTGTTTGAAAATGATCTTCTATTCATTCTCTTAGTCATAAATGGATACACCTTGAAAACTGGGCTTCGCCAACTAATTTGGGTAGGAACTAACAATTCCTTGTTAGAACGGGTTGATATCTTCTCTCTTCGAGATGGGATGATTTTGTTGGGGAAAAGGCTTGCCTTCCATCATCGATAGGGGAAACAAGGAGCTAGTCCGGGTTTGTCATAGAATCATCTAAAAGCTTGTCACAAACATTGGTTCAGATGGAGGTTTTCTACCACCAGACATCGAATAGGTAAAGGAATCAAACACGGGATCCTAGTGTACCTTAAATTTTGAAACAGGATATATTTCTACCCCAGGGATTCCTTTGAGTGTGTTGTGCGTTTTATCATGTTTCGGAATGATTGAGGATTGGAAACAAGACATATTTGGAAACGAAACTGCAACTTTTTTATTGGAATGAGAAATGCTTAACAGACTCGAAGAAACGATTCCTAGGACACATCCTAGGTCATCGCGGAATAAACGACTCAACTTCAGGAAAAGAAAGTCCTAGACTCGACTCAACTAAGAAAAGAAAACAGATCCCGACTCATAATTTTTCAAATCTGGTCTTGAGCTTTCTCTTGTTCAGCTATCAGCTTAGATGCCTGGCTCTGGTCCTTGATCCCTTTGATGGTCTGCCTCCATCCCGAGGTAGTCCTCTGAGGATCTACGCTAGTGATAAAGGTTGGTGAACCTAATTGTCTTTTATTAACTTCGTTAACGAGAGGAGTACATTCTAGAGCAAGACTCCCGACTTGAATTTCATTCTTCGGGTTTGGCAAGAATTCAAAGCAATCCACAAATATTTTCCCGATAAACACCCCTTTCAAGTGACATGGGCGGATAAGATGGGAATAATCGACATTGTCTTCGACAGAAACAAAGTTGGCGTGATCGCCAAATGGATTGGTGATGTTATTGGGTTTAACAGTTGGGATCGGGAGTGTTCCATTCTCAATCATGTCTTGGATTTCGTGCTTGATCGATAGCACCTTTCAAGATATCACGGCCTTTCCCTTGATGAAAGGCACAGTAGGCATTTGGTTTATACCATTTACCTTGTTGATCAACAGGAGGGTCCGGAGTTGGACCAATAGGCTTCAGCTTTCCTTGGGCTATGAGCCTTTGGAGAGCATATGTATAAGTGCATCCGATATCGGTGAATGCCCTAGGTGTTTGGCGCTGCGACTTCTTCGATTGCCCTTCTAAGAGATTGATGGCTTCATCAATATGGGTCGCTGCTTGGGCCTTGCCCTTAGACGATGACGCCCCTTGGTACCCTTTCGGCTTTTCAGCCTCTGCCCTTATGACATCATCTTTTACCTTTATCCCGATTCTTATCAATTCTTTGAAAGAGCCAAAATTCTGGTATTTCAGAGCATTGCGGTAAATAGGTCGTAGATTCTTTACGTACTTATCTACCATTTCAACTTCGTCAGGCTTCTTGGCTAACTTCACGCTTTCAGCGCGCCATCTTGCAAGGAATTCAGTAAAGCCTTCTTTATCTTTCTGGGTCATAACCTCTAGTGTTCTTATGTTGGTCCGAATCTCGACATTGTCAGCATAGTGCTTACAAAACTCCACCGTGATATCTTCGAAAGTGGGGAAGTTCTTAAGGTCCAGATTGTAGAACCACGCCTTCGGGTGTTCATCCAGAGATTGAGCGAAAATTTCAGAGAGCATGTCAGCAGGTACTCCCTTCAGTGCTAAGTACCCCTTATAGGCCTTAACATGGTGGACTGGATCTTCTGTGCCCTTAAACTTTGGGATATCAGTGAGTACCATGTTTGTGGGCAACTTATCCTGAATTGGGGCATAGGCCCTAGCATTTTCGTAATGGATGTTCTTCCACTGGGAGAGTTTCAGACGGTCTTCAATGAATTTGAACCGTTTCTCCAGATCAGTCAGAAGTGGGGTAGATGAAGAGGAATCTTCACCCAGCTTGGATTCGATCGCATCCATTCTGGTCATCATGATGTTCACGGCCTCAGTGAGTTTGTTAACAGCATCTTCCATTGCTTGAAGTCGGGTTTTTGGCGGCCTTTCTACAAAAAAACGCCGAACTGAGTCAATATTTAAAATTAAGAGCCCCTGCACACTTAAGGACACGACACCAACTTGACTCAAGTCAAGACTCGACTTAAGACGGATTAACCAAAAGGTTCGACTCACGGTTGGATTTAGACCTAGATTCATTTTAGACTCGGCAAGACGACATGACTCAAGCTGTCATAACTCGATTCTAAACTGGACTCGGTGTGACTAAACCCGTGATTGGACTAACATAGCCCATAGGTTTAAGTGAAACGCCCTAAATGGCCTAGCTTGGACGTTTCTGTGGACTATCCTAGACCAATTGGTCGACCCACATGACTCGAAGCCCAAGAGGTGAGCTTGGGTGACCCAACAAGGTCGTGTTCTAGACTCTCGGGGGCAAAACACGCCTAGCCTAACACGGCCAGGACCCGGACACGACTCGACGCATTTCATGCTTGGTTAAGGTTCGAGAAATATTTTGGATTGAATTTGAAAAAAACGAAAAATCAATTTGAAAATGAGATTTAAAATGGGCAGCATGCCGGCTATAAAAGCTTATTTTGGGCCGAAAAATCTAGTCCTACTTGGGCAGCATTCCGCGTTTTTAAAACCATGCTATTTTGAAAGTAAGTTGTTCAAAAGTTCGGTTTTGAAATCGATTCGGAAAATTTGAAAAGACTCGGGAAATTCATTTCGCACATTGTCATTCTCATGTTATAAGGATGTATGCTCCTAGACATCTCTAAGTCTCGGCAAGTCTTCTACAAGAAGGTCTATGCCCTCCATCCTTTTGGGTCTAATAGAGCAAGGGCCTTTAGGTAGAGTACCTAGAAGAGAATCCCCACCATCAAGAACCACGACGAGGCGGAGCGGAAGCAAGCAATGTGCAAGTTCCTGGCATAGTGGGACGTCGCCCCCCACGCGTCACAAAGAAGCGCTGGGACGGCCCGGGAAAGTCCTTAAGGGTTTATGCATGAATCGTAGCACTAGAGTAATGTTTTACTTTCCAATACTTTCTTTTCAAGTTTCACCTCGGAGGAAAAGACCCTAGAAACAAAGTGTAACTAGTCCTCTTGTCCCCAGCAGAGTCGCCAAACTGTGGACAACGCCCGCGGGAACTGCGTCCGCCGGATCCACACTAGGCATTATCGACTCGAGGTTCTTTCGAATCGAATTAAGACAAATTAGAGTCGCCACCAAGTTTTATGGGAACTTGGAACCGTTCAAGTCAACTTTACACCTTTCAACGAAAAGCATAAAGCCAATCGACTACGAGTGATTAAAGATAAAGACTTGTACCCTATATCACTCGATTTGAATGACTCTCGTAATCCAATGGTATTTAGACGGATCCACAAACCATATATTTTGAGTAAGGGTGAGGGTACGTGTTAGGAAGCCCATAAGGACACCTAACCCCGCCCGTCAATAACGGCCTCTACTAAGTCAAGTATCGGATTTCAAACAAGGTCGTAGCTACTACAATATATGATATGCAAACATCGTTTTAAAACCCTAACATGTGACAATAATTTCTATGTCGTTTAATGTATGAATACTAACTTTGTCAAAGTTGTTTTAGCATGTTGGTTGATTTGAAATAAAAGATGCGCAAACACGGCTTAGGAGGAATGGGGTAGCCATTGGGATCTATCCTATTACAACCCAGGCATTTCATGCCGACACAACGAGAAATAAATTACAACTCGATCTAATTACAACAACTATCGAAATTATTTTGACTCAATTAAAATAAAACCTATATACATGATACAAAATTACAATACAAACTAACAAAAAACAACTTAAACTATTATGACTTAACAAATAAAATAAATGTAAACAAAAAGGCTAAAACTAAGTTAGATTGATTAATGATGTTAGCCGATGTATAATATATAAAATAAGCGATAGAAAAACAAATAAAAATAACGAAATAAAAAGGGCAAGAAGGAGGATTTGATGCACCCTCAACCTACATGTATCGTTGACACCGTCTTGGGTCATAATAGATCGTAGATTTTATCTCGAGGGGCCGTCGTCGACGAAGACAATTGAAATTGAATTTTTAAATCACGAAACAACACGTTCAAAAGGCAGACTTGAGCAGCGATTTTCAATCACTCACCACGACTTCGTTTCTCAACGATTTTTCAATCCGAAAGATGTTTTGGAAACTAGAAAGACTAAATTTTGTGAATATGGAAATAAACCAGAAATTTTAATAGGATTTGTGCATGAGAATCAAGGCCAAAGACCACGACAGAAACTCGAAAACAAGATTTGTGTCCCTGTTTTCAAGCGGCTGTCACGGCTTTAGTTTAGGGTTTTTTTGGATAATTGATGGTTGTTATTTGCATTATGATGTGGGGAGAACTTAGAGGAATGAATGTATGGTAGAGGGGAGGTATTTATAGGGAGTTAAAGTAGGGTTTCGAATGGTGAACAACAGCTTGGGTCTGTTTCGCATAGCTGCTGTCCAGCAGCTATTTCGAGGGTTTAGGTTGTGTTTTTTTGGTGGGCAAGGCATGGTAATATGTTTAGGATAGTCAGGTGTAGATGGGTGGTCATGGGCACGGGTTTGGTAGCCGTTTGGTGCGGGTTTGGAAGTGTTTGATTGGGCTGGGTTTGGAGAACGAAAACAGGGGGGCTGCTTGTTGCGTGAGGTTTGTGAAGGAGTTTGGACGTGGGTTGCATGGGAAAGGGCTTGGAATTATAGCTTGATATGTGGGCTAGGTGGGAGGTGAGATATGGGTCGCATTGGAGTCGAATACGGGGCAGTTTTGGTGTCGGATTTGGGGCTGCAAAACAGAGCAGCGAAGGTGGTGTTGGGCTGTTTGGGACGTGATTTGGGAGGGCTAAGCCAGGGTTTTGTGGTGGGTTTTGGCTGGGATTTGAACACGGGTTGGAGGAGAGGAGATTGGGCTGAAAGTGTGTCGAAAATCGAGCCCAAATCAAGTAGAAAACGAGCTCAAAAATCGCGTATAAAACCATCGTAAAAAATCGAGTTCTTCAAATACGGTTTCTAAACGATATAAATTGATTTTTCAAATCAAAAAACTAAAGAATGATTTTTCAAATCAAAAATATATTTTATTTTCAATAAAATAAATTTAAGAAAATAAATTCAAATTAAAACAATAAAATGAATTCACTTTAAAAAAACATTTAATTTAAATATCATTTAAATTAATAAAATACTTCGTCGACAACGCTCATTCTACATCGTAAAACGAGCCCAAATAATGACAATGACAACTAAAGAATACATGTGTCCTATTATCATCGGGTGTTTGTCGGGTTCTCTATAAATTCCAATATCGACGGATACGGGTATCTACAGTACCCCATTTAGGCGCGAGCCTGTTGGCGACCTAAGGGGCTTCTGCCTCAGACCACAAATCGTTTTTGGCTCGTTTATTCCATGTTTTGGTTCATGTTATGCATGTTTCAGCATGTTAAAGTCATGAAACAAATGAAAACATAATAAAAGTGGATTTTTACACCCTCATACTTACGTGTTTGGTTATGGCGAGTGACCGACGTAAGTGTAACAACTTGTTTGATCGGAAAAAACTCGGTTTAAAACCGTTTTGGTAAGTAAAAGAGTGTTTTAAAAGTTTAGTGATGGTGTAGTGGTCAAAGTGGCCGGACAAGTGGTTTAATGCACGATGACGGTACCAAACAATGTGTAAGGCTCGTGTTTACGATCGGTAGGTCGTAAACACGCATCGGATTGTGACTTTAGAAGTCGAGTCGAGAATTTTAATGGAGAAAAGAGGGGGCGGACACTCGCGTAACTCCCAAATGGGTGGCATTTGAGGGGTATTTATAGGAGAATGAGTGGTTGTGTGAGTTTTGAGCGACGTGGCAACCTGGGCTGCTCAAAGAGGCGCGAGCCATGCCGCGGGTCTTCGAGTTGTGTTGTCACTATCACAACAAACGCAATCATGATTTGTTCTATCCTAGGTTTTGTAGTCACATGTTTGGTACTTGACCATTCATGAATTCGGGAAAACTTAGTATAGAAGGCTTGAGATATTTTGTTTTTGTGGTTGACTCGGTTTGACTCGTTGTTGGAGTCGGGATTTTGAATTTTCGAGTCGGTTTTTGGCTCGGTGTCGGTTTTGACTCTAGTTAGTGTCATCGCGACCCCGTCGTTGTGCATTAAACACTCCAGGTATTTTTGAAATGTTTTGAAATGTTTTGTTTTCGAAATCGTTTTAAGTTTTTCGACGTAAAGTTGTACACAAACTGTCGATCAAACGCTGCGATCCCAAAACATGTTGTAGTCCGATAATAATCGGGTGTTTGTTGGAGTCTCAGCAGATACCGGGTATCTACAGATATTAGCGTCAATAAGAAGTCTTATGTTGATAAGATTCATGACTAGTTCAATTAAATTGAACATATTTGATTGATTCCATTTGCTTCCGCTGCCGAATCAATTAAATAGGAAATGATGTATAACACTTCATATACTTAGAGTATAATGAATTGTTTCAAAATCGAATTTAAGTAATAATTACCAAGTAGCCATATTGATTACCCTTAAGTGCTTGCAGAAGCATTAAGGATATAATGCAAAGTGTTTTTGATGCAATTTTTTGTAAGGGTGTTACAAAAATGACAATTGACAATTGAGATTGCGCGTGGTTTCCGACAAAACCATAATCAAAACACATCAGGATGGTTAAGATACCATTGTGGTTATGTTATTTAAGAAATAGATTTTCTAGAATCGTTCTAGGCAATAAAGAACAATGAGAAATATTTACAACCGAAATTGAGTACACTTGCAATCATGAGATGTGCAAGAAGGATGAGTCCCGCACACTGTGAAAACAGTGGAAGCTATTCTAAGGCTAGAGGGCCTATGTCTTGATTGAATCTCGACACGTACTCAGAAAGTTTTGTAATGCAAATGTCTACATTACAAAGGAAAACGAGTATGTAGTAAGGTTGAGTAAGGTACAAGAAGTTGATAAAACCTACTAACCAAAGCCTTCTCATAGGCTTTACATGATGAGTCATGTCATTTCAATAGAATTGAGATGAACAACTACATTCAAGATCAAACTGGATTATAGAATATGAAGTAGTAATCAGGCATTGACTATTCATATGTGATAATCGCATTTGTCCTTCGAGTTTTACTTTAAAACTCTTTTATTATACTTTGTTACATCCAAACGGGTTGTAGAAACAACATTGAACCCCGTTAAAGTGAACCCGGATTAACATGCTATTCGCCCATAGTCACTTGTATGAGGTGACGTCTCGAAGTGACTAGAGTGTGATACGATTGATGGCAAGTTCAAGTGCCATAGAGTCATATGAGATGACTAGTCGATCACATAGGCAGACTGTTAGGAACACTTTGTCGGGCAGTGACCGCTTATAGAGTTCTGGCAAATTTATATAGCCTGGTCGTGGCGAGAGATACTATAGTATTCTAATGAGTCGATTCTTTTGACTAAAGACTGTTCGTCTAAGATGGCACAGTTTCAGATTAGCTTTGATTTATGTTACTACGACCTTCGTAAATGGGGTCAAATGGGCATATTTTGGGTTATGATGGCTGTGGCTAGTCGAAGGGAATAAGTGCGATAGGAATTGTCCACTCCCTTGTCAGGGTTAAAACAATAACTCAGGGGCACTCGAGGAGTAATGAATTGGAAATGCGTGGCCACGCTCGGAAGGTATCTATGGTAGATAAATTCCGGTCAATCAGTTATTCTCCAGATCGAGGAAACCACTCTCGATATGATCACTTGCAAGTACAACCCGAAAGACACCTTGCATTGAGCGGGAGATAGTAATAGGACAAGAGAATTGGTGACGCACACTTGTCGAGGACAAGTGGGAGATTGTTGGAGTAAGTGTCCCCGACAATAATGCGATCACAATTATTGATCATATTGATCACATATTTAAATCTCATACCAAGAATACGAAAGGGATGATACATTACATACATAGTCAACTGGTCCACACATATCGGTAATGATTGGCTGGCTAGAGTTTGACATTACTGTCATGCGACGGTGGTGATCAGTTGATCCCTTGAGGTCACACCTAAAGGACGATTCCCTTAATTGAAAAGGTTAATTAATTGTATGTCGATACAGATTAATTAATTCCTTAAAATTGAACAAATTATTATCATAAGAGAAAAAATGACATCTTATTATAATGTGATTAAATAAGATTTTATTTAGTAATTTAAGAAGTTATATTACTAAAATTAATCGGTGTTTGCGAAACACGCGAGATGAGAATGATAAGTTGGTTATAATTACAAGATGTTGTAAATTATACTAACTAGTAATTAAATGACCATTTTATGTGAAAGTAATTTTGTATTACTAGTCAATTTTTTAAATGTGATTTATTTAATTTGTAAATGATATTTAATTTGTTAAATATGCATTTTAAATTAAAACATGACATAAGACATGTCACATGTCACATGACATACAATTGTACAATTGACAAAAATAAAATGGACTTCATATTACACATATAAACCGAAATTGATGGGCATTGTGAGAAGTTTTGTCTTTTTCCATTTGTCTTATTCATTTGTCCAATATGCTTGATAGTGACATGACTATGTGTGGACAAGGCCCTCGGGAACTGCGTCCGCGGGATCCACACTAGGCATAATCGACTCGAGGTTCCTTCGAATCGAATTAAGACATATTAGAGTCGCCACCAAGTTTTTTGGGAACTTGGAACCGTTCAAGTCAACTTTACACCTTTCATCGAAAAGCATAAAGCCAATCGACTACGAGTGATTAAAGATAAAGACTTGTACCCTATATCACTCGATTTGAATGACTCTCGTAATCCAATGGTATTTAGACGGATCCACAAACCATAGATCTTGAGTAAGGGGTGAGGGTACGTGTTTGGAAGCCCATAAGGACACCCAACCCCGCCCGTCAATAACGGCCTCTACTAAGTCAAGTATGGATTTCAAACAAGGTCATAGCTACTACGATATATGATATGCAAACATCGTTTTAAACCCTAACATGTGAAGTTTCTATGTCGATTTAGATGCAACTAAACTAACTTTGTCAAAGTTGTAATTTAGCATGTGGGTTGATTGATCTAACAACATACAAAACAAAGCAAACAAGGCTTAAGGGGGAATGGGGGAGCCGTTGGGATCTACCTATTACAAACCAGGCATTTCATGCCGACACAACAATAAATTAAAGATACATCTCGATCTAAATACAAAGCTATACACACGACGCAATACACGGCCATTTGGCCTAGAAAACCGTGCACAAGAGGGGTGGCCCACGGCTTACATGACTCACGGCCTTGGGTCACTCCTCGTAATGTATGCTTTCACTTAATCTTATCGAATTAGGCATAAGGCTACGCACCAAAGCATGCATTAGCATAAACCGGGCCATGTTGCTTTAAACAACATGCGGTTTACTACGCTCCTACAAGCATTGGGGAACAACCGTCTAACCAAACAAGACTAAGGTTTTTTGAAGAGGTTTTGACTCAATAAAAGTAAAACAAGCTCGAAAATTACAACTCGATAAACAAATTACAAATTACAAGCAACGAAACAACGAAGAACAAAAGGTATAAAAACGAAGCAAGAAAGACAAAGAAGACGGCCAAGCTCACGGCCCAAACCACGACCACCCTCACGGCCAAGACAAGGCCATCCTAGTTCCTAGGTTAGGTTCATTGGTTAGATCGAATGATTGCGAAACGGATTAGAAAACGAGTTAGAAAACAAGTTATAAAACAGGTTGATCGATTGAGAAGAAACGCGCGAGTGTGTATTCTACACGGCCTAAAGGGTCCAATTAGGTCACAATATCATAAGATTAATGCTTACTCGTCGAGTTTTAATAGGAAGGTGCTAATCACGCACTCCTATGCTAGCGAGAAATCAAGTGATAAGAAAGATGTATTCAATTAGGTTATAGAATTGTTAATTGATTTTAAAAGCTATGTCGATGCCACCTAACATGTCTAATTAGGTTATTAAAACGATCGAATGTCGTCTAAATACGTCATATGTTAAAAATCAGAGGTTAAACTAACATACAACGGATCCTAGGGTGTGTCGAATTGGCCGAAATAACAAAGGGGTCAAAAGCGAAGAGCGAAGTTAGAAATTCGTTTTATTTATGCCCTACCTTGAACACGAGGATATGTAAATGAGACGGGGGTGTACGACCGACTGATGTAGCGGTTTCTTTTCCCATCTCAAGTCAACGCGGGTGTTCATGGTGGTACTTTAACTCATACTCGGACTAGACTAGTTTCATAGTAAATTAAACAATCGATAAACAAAAACGATAAACGAATAAAACAAACTATAAAAGAACAAGCATAAAAACGAAATAAAAGGGAGGAAGAGGAGGATTTGATGCACCCTCAACCTACATGTATCGTTGACACCGTCTTGGGTCGTAATCGATGGTAGATTTTATCTCGAGAGGCCGTCGTCGACGAAGAAACAAAGCAAACACGCGTTTTTATCGAATCTGGACAGCAACTTTCAAACAGCGATTTCTCCCTCGTTTCACGATGAAAATTCGATTTAAAAGATGTTTTGAAAACTAGAAAGAGAGGAGAACAGAGATCTTAAAGCAACCCCTGCTCGTTTTGAGTTATTGGGCACGAAAAACGAGCACAAACAGAACTGGACAGACAGAACAAATCACAAAAAAACAGAGTGTATAACACTCTGTTTTTCGAGGGATTTCGTGTACTCTCAAGGGCAATTTGGCTCGTAAATCTTTGTCTAATGTGTAGATGGATGTTGTATGGTTAATTAGGAACAAGAAACTCGAGTTTTGATGGAGGTTTGAAGGAGGAACGAATTGTTTTTCGAAGAGGACACACAAACTGTTCCAGTTTGGATGTCGGTTTTGTGGAGGGTTTTTGGGAGGCAATTAGGGTTTGTTTCTGGAGTTTAAAGCTTGTGAGTGACGGTTGTATGTATGGAGAACTTATAGGAATGAATGTATGGTGAAGGGGTCGTATTTATAAGGAGTTAAAGTAGGGTAAAAGAGAGGGAGAGGCAGTCGGGCCTGCTCACGCATAGCTGCTGTCCAGCAGCTTTTGTGAGGGTTTGAGAGGGGTTTTCTTGGTGATTAAGCTAGGGTAATATGGGTAGGATACTAGGGTATGGGTTAGGGTTAATGGGTACGGGTTTTGGTGGTATTTGGAGCGGGTTTTGGGCTCGGGATTTGAGCTGCAAAAAAGTGGGGGCCGCTCGTGTATATGCGGGCTGTTTGGGGGTGTTTGGGATGGAATTTGGGCCGTGGTTATGGGGATTCGAACTGGGTTGGATGGGTAGAGGCTTAGGTTGGTTAGTGTACTCGATATTCGTGCCAACTCGTAAAGAAAACGGGCCCAAAAACCGAGCTAAAATCGAGCTCAAAAACATGCTTTTAAAACGAGTTTTCTTCGCTTTTAAAATCGATTTTTCAAATCAATTAACACATTAAAATAAATGATTTTTCAAATCAAATATATTCATAAAATGATTTTTCAAATCAATTATTTATTTTATTTTCAATAAAATAAACTTGGGAAAATAAATTCAAAATAAAATAAAATAAATTGAATTCACCTCAAAAAAACCATAATTTAAATATCATTTATAATAGTAAAATGAACTCACTAAAAAAACATTAATTTAAATATCATTTAAATTAATAAAATGAATTCACTTAAAAAAACATTAATTTAAATATCATTTAAATTAATAAAATACTTCATCGACGACGCCCATTCTACATCGTAAAACGAGCTCCAAATAATGACAGTGACAACTAAAGAATACATGTGTCCTATCATCATCGGGTGTTTGTCGGGTTCTCTATAAATTCCAATATCGACGGATACGGGTATCTACAGAGCCCCCACTTTGACTGAGGCTTGGACAAGGCGAAAGTCAAAGTATACCCCAGGTCCCTCTCGACCTGAGGATTCTTCGGGTCGTTTATAGTCCATTAGACTTGCGTATATAAGCTCCTTGACCATAAGAAGAGATCATACCGAAACTTCGTTGGGGATTGACTCTTGCTTCTGTTGTGTCAAATTATCGTCATTGGTCGTCGACCCATAAAATGCATATATGGTGGGTTGAGCCTTATCCTCGGGCGCCTACGTATCCGTTTCTGACGGGATCAAACCCGCGTCGTAGTTCGGCAGCTGCTGACACATGCCCAAAGTTTATCATCTCTTTGGCATTTGTCCAAAATTCATCATCTGTTGACATTTGCCCAAAATTTATCATCTCATTGGCGCTTGTCCGAATGGGACGGGACTTTCCGAGGAGGTTGCCGCTACTTTCATCATTTGCTTTCGCCTACGGAATTCTTCCATTTCATACTCTTGTATCGAATTGAATTCTGAGTGGATGTCATCCATTTCATCTTGATAATGGTCTCGAAGCCAACGCCAGAGCCCCTGATTTGTAATGGCTCTAAAGTCGAAGACTTTAGAGCCCCCAGTTGAAGCATATCCTGCTATATTTGAAACATAGAAAATGTACGAGCAACAATCATCACTTAAGTACATTTGGATCATCGATCTTGAAATTGGATCATTTGAAAGATTGGGTCATCGACCCGAGAATTGAATTTGAAAATTTTGAGTAATTGGGCCATCGACCCGAAGTTGAAATTTGACATCACTTGGAATGTTGGGCCATCGACCCGAAATTCGAATTTGAAAGACTGGGTCATCGACCCGAAATTTGAACATGTTGAAAATTTTGAGTAATTGGGCTATCGACCCAAATTTTGAATTTGAAATGAATCACTTGGATGTTGGGTCGTCGACCCAAAATTTGATTTTGAACTTTGAGATTTGAACCTTGACTTGAAATGTACCACTACTTGGATCATCTATCCACAATTCGCAAAAAGTTTTTGAAATTTTGAAATTTTTTTTTTTTTGAAATCGAACCTTGATGGGTGAGCATGAAATACGACTCAGACACTCCGTATGACCCGTAAACAACGTGGGCGTAGCCCGCTACCGTAAAACAAAAAAGGAAAATAAAACCGTAAGTGTGCACGAGTTTAAATTCAATTATTGACTTGCTGGGGGTAGAAATGTAAATTGGCCATTCCGGCGCCAAAAGATGGCAAATCGGAATCACAAGGTCGTCGAACTTGGGACGAAGATATCGTATGGCATGGTCGTGCTCCCGAGGGCACATGGGAATCAAGATCACTTGGCATTGACAAGGTGGATTAAACTCACGGAGCAACAACGTTAGCTTCGCCTAGACACTAAACACAGACTGATTTTATGAGAACAGTTGGACATCACACATCACTCTTGTTGGGAACATTCTGCCACTCTTCTCCTCGCCTCCTTTCTTTTCAGTGAGTTTCATCATTTCTTGCCACCGCCTTCTTTCTTTTCAGCGGGCTTTTACTATTTTTCTTCCACGCCTTCTTTCTTTTCAGCGGGTTTTTCATATTTTCTGTTCCCAACACAAACCCACATCTATATGACTCAGCATCTTTGCCTAAACCGTTAGATAAAGCTCATTCTGAGACTTGATACTATTCATCCGAACCTATATCCTTATCCTAACCTACATCGAGTGCTAAGACCGACTCAAACAAAGGTGGCTTCATTTGGACTTGGTTAAGACCCGTAAGAAACCGACAAGATGACAACTTGGATGATGGGTGGATTGAATCCCTTATTCTGAAGGACTGCCTACGTATTCGCGTGGAGCGAAATCAAATCCGACGTAGTTCGATCATGGTGCATAAACATGGCATTTTGATTGTGTGTACACACTCGAAGGTTTCACCTAAGGTATCATGTCGTATCCCATTCTAGCCTGTAAGGTACCGTTAAATCCCGTGTCTGAGGTTAGGTGTAAAAGGCTTGGATCTTTTGGGATGTGGAGTTTGGTAGTAAAAAGTTGGAATGGTTAACCATCATTCTGAAGGTTTGTTTTGTGGTGCTAAGGCCAAGGGCTATGGCTGCTGATGTGGTTGGAATGGGTGTCTCGGGTTTGACGAAACCCGAGTGCAAATGGGTTGGAAAATGATGTGGGTTCAAATTTCCATGTCTGGACCCTAAAGTCTTGGGTGTACTAACACAAGCAGACTGATTCTCAGAATCCCTAACTATTCCCTCGTAACTGTCTCAGGAAGGACTTAGAGGGTAAAGAGGTTACTACTTAATCTTTTGGACTTCGCCCGTTGAACCTCAACTATGGGTACTTGACTTGAATTCTGGCTTCCGTAACTTCGACATTCAACCAAAAAGCATTCCGCAATGACTTCAACATCTTTTTTTCTTTTTTCTTTTTCTTTCATCTTTTTTTCATTTTTCATTTTCTTTTTTTTCATTTTTCTTTCATTTTTCCAATTTTTCTCTTTTTCTCATTTTTTTCATTCTTTTTCATCTTTTTTTTTCCTCTCTTTGAAAATGATCTTCTATTCATTCTCTTAGTCATAAATGGATACACCTTGAAAACTGGGCTTCGCCAACTAATTTGGGTAGGAACTAACAATTCCTTGTTAGAACGGGTTGATATCTTCTCTCTTCGAGATGGGATGATTTTGTTGGGGAAAAGGCTTGCCTTCCATCATCGATAGGGGAAACAAGGAGCTAGTCCGGGTTTGTCATAGAATCATCTAAAAGCTTGTCACAAACATTGGTTCAGATGGAGGTTTTCTACCACCAGACATGGAATAGGTAAAGGAATCAAACACGGGATCCTAATGTACCTTACATTTTGAAACGGGACATATTTCTACCCCAGGGATGCCTTTGAGTGTGTTGTGCATTTTATCATGTTTCGGAATGATTGAGGATTGGAAACAAGACATATTTGGAAACGAACTGCAACTTTTATTGGAATGAAAAATGCTTAACAGACTCGAAGGAACGATTCCTAGGACACACCCTAGGTCATCGCGGAGCAAACGACTCAACTTCAAGAAAAGAAAGTCCTAGACTCGACTCGACTAAGATAAGAAAACAGATCCCGACTCATAATTTCAAATCTGGTCATGAGCTTTCCCTTGTTCAGCTGTCAACTTAGATGCTCGGCTCTGGTCCTTGATCCCTTTGATGGTTTGTCTCCATCCCGAGGTAGTCCTCTGAGGATCTACGCTAGTGATGAAAGTTGGCGAATCGAATTGTCTTTTATTAACTTCGTTAATGAGAGGAGTACATTCTAGAGCAAGACTCCCGACTTGAATTTCATTCTTCGGGTTTGGCAAGAATTCAAAGCAATCCACAAATATCTTCCCGATGAACACCCCTTTCAAGTGACATGGGCGGATAAGATGGGAATAATCGACATTGTCTTCGACAGAAACAAAGTTGGCGTGATCGCCAAATAGATTGGTGATGTTATTGGGTTTTATGGCTGGGATCGGGAGCGTTCTGTTCTCAATCATGTCTTGAATTTCGTGCTTCAGTCGATAGCACCTTTCAGTATCATGGCCTTTCCCTTGATGAAAGGCACAGTAGGCATTTGGTTTATACCATTTACCTTGTTGATCAGCGGGAGGGTCCGGAGTTGGACCAATAGGCTTCAGCTTTCCTTGGGCTATGAGCCTTTGGAGAGCGTATGTATAAGTGCATCCGATATCGGTGAATGCCCTAGGTGTTTGGCGCTGCGACTTCTTCGATTGCCCTTCTAAGAGATTGATGGCTTCATCGAAATGGGTCGTTGCTGGGGCCTTGCCCTTAGACGATGAGGCCCCTTGGTACCCTTTCGGCTTTTCAGCCTCTGCCCTTATGACATCATCTTCTACCTTTATCCCGATTCTTATCAATTCTTTGAAAGAGCCAAAATTCTGGTATTTCAGAGCATTACGGTAAACAGGTCGTAGATTCTTTACGAACTTATCTACCATTTCAACTTCATCAGGCTTCTTGGCTAATTTCACGCTTTCAGCGCGCCATCTTGCAAGGAATTCAGTAAAGCCTTCTTTGTCTTTCTGTGTCATCACCTCCAATGTTCTTATGTTGGTTTGAATCTCGACATTGTCAGCATAGTGCTTACAAAACTCCACCGTAATATCTTCGAAAGTGGGGAAGTTCTTAAGGTCAAGATTATAGAACCACGCCTTCGGGTGTTCATCCAGAGATTGGGCAAAAATTTCAGAGAGCATGTCGACAGGTACTCCCTTGGTGCTAAGTACCCTTTATAGGCCTTAACATGGTGGACTGGATCTTCTGTGCCCTTAAACTTTGGGATGTCAGTGAGTACCATGTTCGTGGGCAACTTATCCTGAACTGGGGCATAGGCCCTAGCATTTTCATAATGGATGTTCTTCCCCTGGGAGAGTTTCAAACGATCTTCGGTGAACTTGAACCGTTTCTCCAGATCGGTCAGAGGTGGGGTAAATGGAGGGGAATCTTCACCCAGCTTAGATTCAATTGCATCCATGCGGGTCATCATGAGGTTCACGGCCTCAGTAAGCTTGTTCACAGCATCTTCCATTGCTTGACGTCGGGTTTTTGGCGGCCTTTCTACAAGAAAACCCCGTACTGAGTCAATATTTAAAGTAAGAGCCCCTGCACACTTAAGGACACGACCCCAACTTGACTCAAACAAAGACTCGACTTGAGATTGACTAACCAAAGGTTCGACTCACGGTTGGATCTAGACCTTGGTTCATTTTAGACTCGACAAAACGACATGACTCAAACTGTCATAAATCGGTTATAAATCGGACTCGGTGTGGCCAAACCCGTGATTGGACTAACATAGCCCATAGGTTCGGGTGAAACGCCCTAAATGGCCTAGCTTGGGCGTTTTTGTGGACTATCCTAGACCAAAAGGTCGACCAACATGACTCAAGGCCCAAGAGGTGAGCTTGGGTGACCCAACAAGGTCGTGTTCTAGACTCTTAGAACGAAACACACCCGGCCTAACACGGCCATGACCCGGACACGACTTGACGCATTTCATGCTTGGTTGAGGTTCGAGAGGCACTTTGGATTGATTTTGAAAAACGAAAGATTCATTCGAAAATGAGATTTGAAATGGGCAGCATGCCGGCTATAAAAGCTCATTTTGGGCCGAAAATTCTAGTCCTATTTAGGCAGCATTCCGCGTTTTTAAAACCATGCTATTTTGAAAGTAAGTTGTTCAAAACTTCGGTTTCGAAAAGGACATGGAAAATTTCGAAAAGACTCGGGAAAACAATTTGCACATTGTCATTCTCATGTTATAAGGATGTATGCTCCTAGACATCTCTAAGTCTCGACAAGTCTTCTACAAGAAGGTCTATGCACTCCATCCTTTTGCGGTCTTATAGAGCAAGGTGTCTTAAGGTAGAGTACCTAGAAGATCGTCCCCACCATTAAGAACCACGCGAGGTGAAGTGGAAGCGAGCAATGTGCAGCTTCCTAGCATAGTGGGACGTCGCCCCCCACGCATCACGAAGAAACGCTGGGACGGCCCGGGCAAGTCCTTAAGGGTTTATGCATGAATCGTAGCACTATGAGTAATGTTTTACTTTCCGACACTTTCTTTTCAAGTTTCACCTCGGAGGAAAAGACCCTAGAAACAAAGTGTAACTAGTCCTCTTTTCCCAGTGAGTCGCCAAACTGTGGACAAGGCCCTCGGGAACTGCGTCCGCGGGATCCACACTAGGCATAATCGACTCGAGGTTCCTTCGAATCGAATTAAGACATATTAGATTCGCCACCAAGTTTTTTGGGAACTTGGAACCGTTCAAGTCAACTTTACACCTTTCATCGAAAAGCATAAAGCCAATCGACTACGAGTGATTAAAGATAAAGACTTGTACCCTATATCACTCGATTTGAATGACTCTCGTAATCCAATGGTATTTAGACGGATCCACAAACCATAGATCTTGAGTAAGAGGTGAGGGTACGTGTTGGGAAGCCCATAAGGACACCCAACCCCGCCCGTCAATAACGACCTCTACTAAGTCAAGTATGGATTTCAAACAAGGTCATAGCTACTACGATATATGATATGCAAACATCGTTTTAAACCCTAACATGTGAAGTTTCTATGTCGATTTAGATGCAACTAAACTAACTTTGTCAAAGTTGTAATTTAGCATGTGGGTTGATTGATCTAACAACATACAAAACAAAGCAAACAAGGCTTAAGGGGGAATGGGGGAGCCGTTGGGATCTACCTATTACAAACCAGGCATTTCATGCCGACACAACAATAAATTAAAGATACATCTCGATCTAAATACAAAGCTATACACACGACGCAATACACGGCCATTTGGCCTAGAAAACCGTGCACAAGAGGGGTGGCCCACGGCTTACATGACTCACGGCCTTGGGTCACTCCTCGTAATGTATGCTTTCACTTAATCTTATCGAATTAGGCATAAGGCTACGCACCAAAGCATGCATTAGCATAAACCGGGCCATGTTGCTTTAAACAACATGCGGTTTACTACGCTCCTACAAGCATTGGGGAACAACCGTCTAACCAAACAAGACTAAGGTTTTTTGAAGAGGTTTTGACTCAATAAAAGTAAAACAAGCTCGAAAATTACAACTCGATAAACAAATTACAAATTACAAGCAACGAAACAACGAAGAACAAAAGGTATAAAAAACGAAGCAAGAAAGACAAAGAAGACGGCCAAGCTCACGGCCCAAACCACGACCACCCTCACGGCCAAGACAAGGCCATCCTAGTTCCTAGGTTAGGTTCATTGGTTAGATCGAATGATTGCGAAACGGATTAGAAAACGAGTTAGAAAACAAGTTATAAAACAGGTTGATCGATTGAGAAGAAACGCGCGAGTGTGTATTCTACACGGCCTAAAGGGTCCAATTAGGTCACAATATCATAAGATTAATGCTTACTCGTCGAGTTTTAATAGGAAGGTGCTAATCACGCACTCCTATGCTAGCGAGAAATCAAGTGATAAGAAAGATGTATTCAATTAGGTTATAGAATTGTTAATTGATTTTAAAAGCTATGTCGATGCCACCTAACATGTCTAATTAGGTTATTAAAACGATCGAATGTCGTCTAAATACGTCATATGTTAACAATCAGAGGTTAAACTAACATACAACGGATCCTAGGGTGTGTCGAATTGGCCGAAATAACAAAGGGGTCAAAAGCGAAGAGCGAAGTTAGAAATTCGTTTTATTTATGCCCTACCTTGAACACGAGGATATGTAAATGAGACGGGGGTGTACGACCGACTGATGTAGCGGTTTCTTTTCCCATCTCAAGTCAACGCGGGTGTTCATGGTGGTACTTTAACTCATACTCGGACTAGACTAGTTTCATAGTAAATTAAACAATCGATAAACAAAAACGATAAACGAATAAAACAAACTATAAAAGAACAAGCATAAAAACGAAATAAAAGGGAGGAAGAGGAGGATTTGATGCACCCTCAACCTACATGTATCGTTGACACCGTCTTGGGTCGTAATCGATGGTAGATTTTATCTCGAGAGGCCGTCGTCGACGAAGAAACAAAGCAAACACGCGTTTTTATCGAATCTGGACAGCAACTTTCAAACAGCGATTTCTCCCTCGTTTCACGATGAAAATTCGATTTAAAAGATGTTTTGAAAACTAGAAAGAGAGGAGAACAGAGATCTTAAAGCAACCCCTGCTCGTTTTGAGTTATTGGGCACGAAAAACGAGCACAAACAGAACTGGACAGACAGAACAAATCACAAAAAAGAGAGTGTATAACACTCTGTTTCGAGGAATTTCGTGTACTCTCAAGGGCAATTTGGCTCGTAAATCTTTGTCTAATGTGTAGATGGATGTTGTATGGTTAATTAGGAACAAGCAACTCGAGTTTTGATGGAGGTTTGAAGGAGGAACGAATTTTTTTTCGAAGAGGACACACAAACTGTTTCAGTTTGGATGTCGGTTTTGTGGAGGGTTTTTGAGAGGCAATTAGGGTTTTTTTCTGGAGTTTAAAGCTTGTGAGTGACGGTTGTATGTATGGAGAACTTATAGGAATGAATGTATGGTGAAGGGGTCGTATTTATAAGGAGTTAAAGTAGGGTAAAAGAGAGGGAGAGGCAGTCGGGCCTGCTCACGCATAGCTGCTGTCCAGCAGCTTTTGTGAGGGTTTGAGAGGGGTTTTCTTGGTGATTAAGCTAGGGTAATATGGGTAGGATACTAGGGTATGGGTTAGGGTTAATGGGTACGGGTTTTGGTGGTATTTGGAGCGGGTTTTGGGCTCGGGATTTGAGCTGCAAAACAGGGGGGCTGCTCGTGTATATGCGGGCTGTTTGGGGGGTGTTTGGGATGGAATTTGGGCCGTGGTTATGGGGATTCGAACTGGGTTGGATGGGTAGAGGCTTAGGTTGGTTAGTGTACTCGATATTCGTGCCAACTCGTAAAGAAAACGGGCCCAAAAACCGAGCTAAAATCGAGCTCAAAAACATGCTTTTAAAACGAGTTTTCTTCGCTTTTAAAATCGATTTTTCAAATCAATTAACACATTAAAATAAATGATTTTTCAAATCAAATATATTCATAAAATGATTTTTCAAATCAATTATTTATTTTATTTTCAATAAAATAAACTTGGGAAAATAAATTCAAAATAAAATAAAATAAATTGAATTCACCTCAAAAAAACCATAATTTAAATATCATTTAAAATAGTAAAATGAACTCACTAAAAAAACATTAATTTAAATATCATTTAAATTAATAAAATGAATTCACTTAAAAAAACATTAATTTAAATATCATTTAAATTAATAAAATACTTCATCGACGACGCCCATTCTACATCGTAAAACGAGCTCCAAATAATGACAGTGACAACTAAAGAATACATGTGTCCTATCATCATCGGGTGTTTGTCGGGTTCTCTATAAATTCCAATATCGACGGATACGGGTATCTACACTATGGACAAAGGCTTACACATTTGTCTTGTGAAGACAAAAAGAAAAATAATTATGGTCTAAAAACCATAAGAGGCCACCGGTTTTGTGAGGGTTTTTAGAGAGTTTTTCTCTTAATTTTTCCTATTCTCTCATGTTTTAAGAAAAACATAAACTTCTCTCTCTTGTTCATCATAAAATCAAGTATGATGAATCTAATTTGTATGAATCAATAACTAATAATACTAATAGTAGTATATGAGTATTAGTAATCAATTTTAAGGTAAACCACATTACAAATATCTTGTACATATTAGTTTGTGGGATTAAGGGATAGTCTTGGGTGCTACTAATTGGAGGGCTTCTATTTTGAAGTCATGAATGTTCATCCAATATTGGAAAGCTCAAGAACTAACAAGAAGGAGATCTTGTTGGTGCCCATTTGACCAAAATTTAGATGGTGAGAAATTGATTTTCTTATCTCTTCTTATTTAGTTTGCATGCATAAGATTTGTAATTAATTTTATGACTAAATTAATTTGAAACATATATGAATATGTTAAATAATGAGATATAGATTTCTTACACTCTTACTAGGCTTTCGATCTTAGGTCGGAGTTTACCGGATTAATTAATTAGTTACGTTCACTTAACCAATTAATCAAGATTAATTGCTACAATTTTGCTTTTTTTTCCAATTTAATAATCTAGTTAAAATCGTGTTAAAACCATGGCTCCCTTAAGTCCTAGAAATAGAACTTAGCTATGCATTATGGAATTAACGGAATTAACAATAATAACGATAACGATAATCAATATAAGCATGACGAAAGGATGAAAATAGCAATTAAAAATAAATTAAACAAGAAGGAAAAAATAAGCAAGGGAAGAGAATTAAAGGAAGAACAAAGGTTAATTAAATTACCGAATCCAAGAGAGTAAGGGATAAAGGTTACAAGTTTAGATCTAAAAGTTTCAGAGAGAATTTAAGGTAATGGAGTTTAAGCAGTAAACGAGAAATAATATAATAAAATTAAATTACAAGTCTTTTATAACAAGTCCAAAAATGAGAAAAATAAGAATCAATTGGGCCCAAAATCACGAAATAAAGAAATCCAGCCAAAACACGTGTCTGTCGATCGACAAAGATAGGTTGTTGATCGACAATGAAGCTTAGTCGATCGACTAAGAATGGCTGTCGATCGACATAATTGGGTCTAGTCAATCGACTATGAATGCTTGTCGATCGACATATATCCAAACTTCCAATTCCATGCTTTCCCGTGTCTAACGACAGACAGATGTCGATCGACAGAATTGGTCAGTCTATCGACATATACAGCCAGTCTATCGACAACATGGCCTATCTATTGACAACATGTAACTCCTTTCGATCGACACAGAAGAGCAGTCGATCGACACATGCTCAGTTTGCAGCTCTCTCGACTAAGCTTGTCTTCTATCTCCTTTATGATCCTCTCGACAAATGAGTCTGAAATCTGCAAAAGATATGAAACACACCGAAAGCAGAAAATACGGGAGAAAATAGAATGAAATAGTCAAATAAACACATATAAATGTGTGTCAAACATATGAATAAACGCATATAAAAGGCACACATCAATGTGCTATGGGTGTCGTGATGCAGAAAAGAAAGGAGTATGAAGCAAAGATGGCGAAGGCCGAGGTGATTCTCGTTGAGCTGAAGGAGGCAAGACTAGCGGGTTGTGCGAGAGTAGCCTTGGAAGGCGATTGCTTAACCGTTATTGATGATTTGCGATGTCGAAAGCGTCGGAGAAGTGACATATGTTTAGTTTACGAGGATATCTTTTCTATCTGTAATCTTTTAAGCATGTTGATTTTTCTTTTACACGTTGTGATCGTAATAAGGTTGCCCATGCTCTTGCTGACATCAATCCTTGGTCCTATGGATGACGAGAGTGGAGCAGCGAGCTTCCCTTGAACATTTGTGATTTTGTTATTCATGATTTAATTGAAATTGTCTAAACCCTTGCGGTTTTTCTCTGAAAAAAAATATTTTGTTTTGTCTATCTTATTTATGCAGGTAGTATGCTATTTGACCCGTCTTAAGCATACTACTTGCATAGGTACTTCCGTCGTAAAAAAAATTTGTGCTTTTCAAAACCCTTCCAGTCCGTGATCGAATAAAAGAAATAGTCGTATTAATTTGATCAACGGATTCTTGTTTTGCAAGTCAAAATACATATTTGTTTTAATTATGTTCCTCATACCTTCTGTTTGTTTCAATTATAACCAATATGGGTTTGAAACTCGGTCAAAGTTGAAATATGTAAAATTCAATACTCTAAGTAATAATTTTTAACATTCTAAAACCATGAACATAAAGATTTAATCAAATAATTATATAAAATCTCATTATAATATGTTATAATATCTATTTTCACATTTTTGTATATTCTAATTTGATATCTCATGGGTATTAATATCATAATCACTTAGTCACCTCCCCTTGGTTATGAGAAACTCATACCTAATGGGTTTGAGCTATGTGTTTGAAACCATTATATTTGTCAAACAAACACTTGGTATGAGTTTGAAATATTGGTATGAGTTTGACTTATTTCAAACTCATATCTCATACCTTTCATGATTGAAACAACAACTAAGGGTTATTACGAGCACTTTTTATTCAAAAACATACAAATTAAATGAAAAGTATTATGCAAAATGTAATATACATATTACGAAGAGCAACTAAGTTTCTCTAATAAAACAAACGTTTTGAAATTTAACGCCTTATGAACTATTTTTTGAAATTTGTAGGAGGTACAGTTTATTCAAGTGTTGATCACTACAATTAATGATATTATTTTTGAGTTTATATTAAATATAACTCAATTTAATTTTTTTGTCCCAACTAAATGCAATACAGTCCAATTTGAATTATACAATTGGCTAATCGGATACTTTGATCCCTAAATTAAGAAAAAAGTAAAGCCGAGACAAAATCACTAATAAACACATAAATGGTAGTATGAGATTATTGGTCAACGAGCGAAAATCATAACTGTATAAATAAAGCTCTTTTCAAACATTTTAAATGGTTTTTCTGAATTACAAAGAACCGGCAAAATACAAAATGTTATAAATCTGTGGTGATTCAACGGTGTAGACTGCATCTCATCTCTACCGTCGTGTCATTGAAGTAAACCTTTACAAGAAAATCAATCGACGTCTGTAGAACTGTAGAAGGATAATGGGTTTTTACAAGTATTAATCTATCCTCACACCAAAAATGTATATTGTCCTAAATGGACTAACTACAAAGTGAGGAAAAGAGAAGAGGACAACAATATATTTTTGGATTTTTGTTGAGTCTGATAGGTAGTATTTAGGTAGCGTTTTACCCATACTTTCATCTTATATATGACTCGATTTTAGTGCTTATACGATGCTTATACGATTAAAAGCTTGTTTATTAGCTGAATTATTAATGAATTTTTTATTATTATAATAATTATTGGAGTAAGGTTAATTTGCAAGAATAGGTTATTGCAATTTGTTATGTTGATTTTGTAGGCGTGGATCGTGAATAAAGGAAATCCGAGTTAGCGAGTCCGGAGTAAATCGAGTCAAGACGGTAACATAGTAATCAAATGAAGCAAGTTCAATAAAATTTCAAAGTTGACCTCTCCAACCACCTGGAGCAACCCCACGTAGCCACCATCACCACCCAGTACCACCACTCGCCAACAACCACCACGGTGGCACCAACAACAGGAGCCACCACTACCATCTCCTTCTCTAAACCTACACGCAAACCTTCATCAAAGCAATACCTCACTTCCTCTACCGTGCAACCTTTTGCCGCCTCACCGGCTGCCACATCCCCATCGCATGTCCACCACCTTTCCCTCAAGTCCTCGGCGCCTGCATGGTCACCGGCGGCCGGCCAACCGGCCTCTAAGACACGCTTCCTCTCCCTTTGCGTGTATAAGCATATGAGATGTTGCCCCTTCCGGTGCACCGGCCACCGTGCACCCGGCTCCCACCATAAAACATCGATTCCTTCCCCTTACTTCATGTTTCTCGGCGCCGGTGGCCAGGGCGGCGGCGACCATCCGGCAGGGACCACAACCACATGCAAATCTTCCTTTTTCTTCACCTTTGTTTTGTTTGCTATAAATACCACCACATCTTATAATTAGACACATTACCTTATATATTAGACATACTTAGATATTATTAGACCATATATTAATATAAACCCAAGTTTTAATCTACTTAGGACCTGTTCTTTTGGACTTAATTTCAGTTCTAATAAGTTCAGTTCAGTTCAGCTCCATTAAGTTCAGTTCAGTTCAGCTCAGCTCCATTCAGTTCAGTTCAGTTTAGTTCAGATCAGTTCAGTTCAGTTCATATTATTTTATTTCCACATTAATATTATTATTCTTATTTTATATTCTTATTGATATTAATATCATTATTATTATATTAATTTATTTACTATTATTATTTTTACTATTATTATATTTTTATATTTATTATATTACAATTGTATTTATTAATAATTAATTCGTATTGTTAATATTATTATATTTATAATTAATATATTTATTATTGTTATTATTATTATTATTATTATATTATGATTATATTTAATTTTATTATATTATATTTATCATTTTATTAATATATTCATTATTATTAATATTATTAATCACATATTTATTATTATTAATATTATTATTATATTTAATATTATTATATTAATAAGTTATTATATTAGACCTATTATTATTATTATTATTATTATTTATATTATTATTATTATTTATATTATTATTATTATTATTTATATTATTATTATATTGTTTATTTTTTAGTTATTATTAATAATCTATTATATTATTATTAATAATTTTATCATTTATATTACTAATATATTATTATTATTATCACTATTTTGATTATTATATTAATATTTTATTTTTTATATATCTTTTTATTTTTATTATTATTATTATTATTATATTAATATATTATTATTATTAATGAATAATATTATATAGTATTTATTATTATTATTGGTATTATTGTTATTATAATAATAATAATTATTTTTATTTTTTTTGCATGAAATGGTAGTCCATTTTATACATCCATAAAAGGTAAACCAAAAGGACAAGATTTCATACAAAGATATATTCCCTAGAGCACATCAAAGATCTAAACGCTATTTAGACTTTGAACAGCTCTATCATATTGAGAACAATTAATGTTGTGCAAAACTTGGACACTAATCTGGAATTGGATTTTACGTACTAACTTTTCAACAGTTTGTTCAATTCCCTGGAATAGTCTGATATCGTTCTGACCAGATGTGGTAGCGGACAGCAGCAACACAACTGCGGAGCCAACCATTTTTCCAATGCCTTGCACGCTTCCTTTGTATGCTATAGAGAAGCTCATTTCTGCAATCTGTGCTTTGATGTGGCAGGCCCAGCCAATGGAGGATCCTCTCCCAAAGAGTTTTTCAGTATAAGCAGCTGAAAAAGAGGTGAGTATGCGATTCATTTGCAGCTTTGCAGAGCATACATCTCTTGATTATAAAGAGCCTTCTAGTGGGAAGATTATCTATAGTGGCAAGGTGCCCCTGCATTGCCAGTGAAGTGATGATGCGATGACTAGGGACAATATAAGAATGTTGTAAAGCTGTTGCCCAAGGATGAGGTATTTGAGGCCCTTTAAACCAAGCATAAGCTTGATCAAGACAAAATTTGGCACCTTTAATCCATGATTGGAAAAGAGAGACATCTGCATTTTGAGATCCAGCTCCGATAATAATTTTATTCTTAATATCTATAATGCTCCTGAAACTCTCAGAATGATGGTTTTTACTCTGCACCTCCCATATGGTAGAGTGAGGAAAATTATAGGCCTTGTTCCAGGAGAACCATAGACCAGATTATTTAGAATCAAGGATCCAAAGCTTTTTAGCAAGGACTGCTTTGTTCCCTGAGAGCATTTCTTTTATACCAAATTCTCCACTATCCCAAGGTGAGCAAATATTCCTCTAACTGTGAAAAACCAGCATGTTGCTTTCACCATCATTGTGCCCGAAAAAATCCTTGCACATATTGTTGATGGTTTTAATGATGTTCTTGGGGAGAAGAGCATTTGCACACCAGAAATTTATGATCCCAAAAATAGCAGAGGTCAGCAGCTACACCTTCCCAGCATAAGAGAAGAATCTAGTAGACCAATGCTGGAGATGGAACTGAATCTTGTTGATTAGGACTCCATATGTATCAGCATGTATTCTGGCATTATCCCGTGGAAGACCCATATACCTAAAAGGGAAGCTTACCTCAGAAAACCCTGTAATACTGAGAATTTGAGCCTTTACATCAGTTGAAACCCCACCAAAGTATGTGTCAGTTTTATCAGTATTAGCAGATAGCCCTGACCAGCTTGAGAAATTATCAAGAGCATTAAGTACAGCAGTTACAGAGGTCACATCACCCCTAGTAAAGACCATTAAATCAACAGCAAAGATGAGATGGGTGAGCCTAATTTTAGCACACTTTGGGTGATGAGAGACATTTGGTTCAGAGCATATGTTCCTCAAATATCTAGAAAGCAGTTCCATACTGAGAACAAATAAGTAAGGAGAAAGTGGGTCACCTTGCCTGAGCCCACTCGCTCCCTTTAAAAATCCATGAACAGAACCATTGAGCTTAATGAAAATCCAGGAACTCGTAATGCATCCAATAATCCAATCAATGAATTGAGCAAGGAATTTTAGGGTGATCAACATACTTCTTACAAAGCCCCACTGAAGAGAGTGAAAGGCTTTTCTAATGTCGACTTTGATTAAACACCTGGGAGTAAGATATTTCCTTCCATAACATTTCATTAAAGCTTGAGACATCATAATGTTTTCATGAATGTTCCTATCTTTAATAAAAGCAGCTTGTTCAGGCCCTATGATCTTTGGAAGAATGCTCTGAAGTCTATGGGAGAGAATTTTGTTAATAGTCTTGTAGAATGTTGTACAACAAGATATGGGTCTAAAATCCATGACTGTATTGCATACCTTATTTTTTGGAATGAGAGTTATAAGAGTGGCATTAGCCTATTTACTAAGCCCTCTATTCCTAAAATAAGCTTGAATGGCTTTGCAAAAATCAGTCCCAACAATGTCCCAAGCTAGAAGATTTAAAAAATTCAGATGAGAAGCCATCTGGCCCTGGGCTTTTATCTGAACCAATACTGAAAACTGCATTCTTTATCTTAGTAGAATCAATATGTTTAAGGAGAATAGGAAGGTCTTCATCCTGTACACAAGGCAGGAGAAATTGGAAGCTACATTATCAAGTCCAATCTGAGCCTGCCCATGTCTATCAGTGATGCGCCCAATTATTTGTTGTTGCTTCCTTTCATTGATTCTGGCAAAAAAAATACTTGGAAGAAGAGTCATTGTAGGAAATGTGTGAGATTTTAGCTTTTTGTTTGAGGATATTTGATTTAGCTTTCCTGAGCTTAGTGTATATATGGGGTAGATATCTCTCCTGCTCATACAAAGCAGGAGAAATTTTTTTCCCTGAATATGTTGTTGACAAGCACTTAGCTCTTCCTTGCAAGTGTTAACCCTTTGAGAGATTTGAGTAAAACGCCCCTTATGAAGTTTAATAAACCTGGTTTTAACATTCTTCATCTTTGCAAAAAAATTGTAAATTTGAGAGCCATTAACAGATTCAAGCCAAGCTTCCTGAACAATGGAATGGTAAGTAGGGTGCTCTACCCAAGAGTTGAGGAAGCTAAACCTGGATCCATCGTAGCTATCATCCAATACTGACACAAGGACTAGTGAATCAACAGATATTCCTAGGGGAAGGAAATTTGCTGAAGCACCAGGGAAAATATTTAGCCATTCAGTGTTTGCCAGGGCTCTATCCAATTTTGACCAAACCAGAGTTTCAATGTCTTGTTTATTTGTCCAGGTCATTTCACATCCTGTAGCAGTTATGTCATCCACACCACATTTAAGGAGGCAGGAGTTGAAATCCACAATATCAGCAAGTGTGGGAGGAGTGTTGTTGATCCTTTCACTCACATCTCTAACCACATTAAAATTCCTCAGTAAAATCCAAGCCTTCACTGAACAACTAATGTTAATCAGCTGAGTCTGTAACAACCCGGATTATAAAACAAAAGAAAAACTTATATAAAGTAAATATCAGAATACGTTAGTGATAAAAAGGGTCAAGGTGGCGTAAACACCGACCAAATCCGGTTCGCTACTAAATCCAAAAACAAACTAATACATTATTCATAGGTTCTCAAAATATAAAAGCAGACTCCTAATTTATTATTAAGCTCGCTTCGCACATTCCCCAAGCAAGCATCAACCGGTCAGCAACATCTGAACGACCTGAGAATGGGGGTCGACAATCAGTCGGGAGTAACTAGATGCTCTCCCAATCATGTTTACAACAATTGAATATAACCAACAATCAATAACAATTGAAATGCATAAACAGTAAACATGTGAGATCATCTATTCTCATGAAAATCAAACTCAGACTTACTACTCATGAGATTCATAACACTAGATGGATGAGACTATATGAGCTTAGACCATATGCAACCACTAGACCATGGACACCTACAAACCAAAGTAGACACGATCCACAACACATAAGGCACAAAGCTAGCAACTAGCATAGCGAATAGAGCGAACGCCGATAGAACATTTAACTAATGAACTAGTAGATGGAACGTTAAACTGAAGAACCATCGGTTGTGAGGTATTTAACTGATACTCCATGGTACTATGTATAGCGTATTACCACTGCCTATATACCTAAGACCTGGCCAGACCTCTCGATGCATTAACTGTACACCGAACGACACTCGGGACACAGAACGTTT
Organism: Silene latifolia; assembly: GCF_048544455.1. Lineage (NCBI taxonomy): Eukaryota > Viridiplantae > Streptophyta > Magnoliopsida > Caryophyllales > Caryophyllaceae > Silene > Silene latifolia. Next base: position 163,695,958 of record NC_133536.1, on the reverse strand, counting down.
ACCTATCGAATCTGGCCACCCCCGAACATAGACCAATAAACCTCTGAAGAGCAGCTCTTGATTCATTCCGATAGTATTTAACTGATACTACCGTCATCTATTCGACCAGCCAACAAACAAATGCACAGTTTAACTGACTGCACACAATATGCGTGAACCACATCACGATCAATTTAAGGAACAGTTTAACTGGCTTTCCAACTCATGAAAATGCACAGTTTAACTGAGTGTACAACTCATACATGCATAACATCACGACTCCACATAGTAGAACAGTTTAACTGGCTGTCTTACCAACATATGAACAAGAGTAACCTTGAATTCATATTATAGTAGATTCAGCTATAACCTTGAATTCATATTTCCAAGGTTATAACCCAAACAACCCTAACTAGAGCAACAACCCAAAGTTGTACTAACTTCAGCTATAACACTTGAATCATAATCAAGGTTATACTAGCTTTAGCTATAACTTTGGAGAGCACCCTTGGCCGCCTATCATGCCGCCACTAGGATTTATTCATAAACCCTAATTGCGCTCATGACACCCATAATAAACACATAAATAACATATGATATATATTTAATACATTAAAACATATACAAACATGCGAAAACATAACTAACATGATAATAAACAATCCAACACGTACCACTCATACAAGACAATCATTAAATCATATTAATTACATCAATTGGCATAAACACAATTAAAAGAAAACACATAGTTACCTTATTAAGCAAATAATCCTAAAGATCGTCTTTAACGATATAAACGTCTTCTCCAGGTGCAGTTTCCACGCCTTTATAAAATCATCCACGTGCCAAGGATAACGAAACTAACAAATATACTAATAAAATATATATATATATATATATATATATATATATATATATATATATATATATATATATATATATATATATATATATATATATAGAGTCAAGATCCGGTGAGAACGACCATTCGGTGAGAACGGTGAGAACGAGTTACAACCATTAGATTAAACTAAAATCCAACGGCTGATACAATAAACAAAACAAATAAAAACAACGACTACAACATTACGGAAACTTTCCCATATCTCCCTACCTTTCCCTCCTTTATCTCTCTACCTTCATAAAAATTCCACAAGATTCTCCAGCAAACAACGCAGGTATTGATCGAATTTGAACTAATTGATACACATTATTCAGCGGAATTGATCTACATCTCTTTTAATTCTCAAGTTTTAATACATAATTTATGTATCTATCAAGTAATTGTTACTGATTTGATTTTTTTTTTTCTAGGGAATTCACCAGAGATTGAAAGTTCTAGTGATTTAATTGTTGCTACTGATGCAATTTTTCCAACTGGTAGCAATTTTGTCGAAAAAACTATTGAATTAGGTATGTATCTACGTTTTCTTCGTTTTCAAACTATATTAATCGTATTTCAACTGCGTTCAGATTCATGTAATTCAATCGTGTTTGTGTTTCAGTTGTTTTCAGATTCTTATTTGTGTCAAACGTCTTCAAATCATGTCATTACGTTTTTCGTATTTGATTAGCGTATCTAGTGATATAATTGATGAGTACCAGTTTTAAGAATAACATCAGACGATAAATTAGCTTTATTATTTTTTCGTATTTGACTAGCGTATCTAGTGATATAATTGATGCATATCAGTTTTAAGAAACTTAGACGATAAATATGTTCTGTTGTTTTTTGTATTTGATTAGCGTATGTAGTGATGTAATTAATGCGTATTAGTTTTAAGAAAGTTTGACGATAAATACGCTCTATTGTTTTCGTATTTGATTAGCGTATCTAGTGCTATAATTGAAGTAATTTACCTCTTGTATATATGTATCTAATTAAATATGCAATTTACCTCTTGATGAAGAAGGCTTGAAGGATTGAAGATTTGATTTCTGATACAAGGGTTTGAAGATTTTTAAGATTGTTGACACATAATTTTTTTAAAATAAAAAGTGCAACCGAGAGTGAAGGGGCAAAGCTCAGAGACGGAAGGCTGTTGAGTGAACAACCATCGCCTACCCATTTTCGATCTCTAAATCTGTATTCCCATTTTCTAACATAGATACACAAATTTACTTATTAGATACATTAAAATTGGCTTGAGATACATCAATAAGTAAACCAGATACACTAATTTCGATTAGCTCCCACACTGATGGATGTGATGAATTGAAGTTACACGCACAATTAGTAACCTGCAAATTACAATTATCAAACACTCCAATTGACCATTACTATAAATGATTATCATAGTCCCCATTACTGCTCGTATTTGGCCAGAGCATACTTCCATGTTCGTTCTTCTTCATGAAAGACAACTCCGCAACATTTAGAATTCTTACACAACGGGGACGTTTCAAACAATAAAAACAAACAACAACATGTGTCGAGCAGAATTGTTGGAGGCTAACTCGTGTATTCCCATGGATATTACGTCACCGTTCTTGCTGACGATCTTGAATGCGAGCAATCGTTTTCGGAACTTGAATCGGAAGGATTCAAGTATATATGTATCTAATTAAATATGCAAGTTATCTCTTGATGAAGGCGGCTTGAAGTATTGAAGATTTGCTTTTTGGCACAAGGGTTTGAAGATTTTCAAGATTGTTGACACAATTTTTTTTTTAAAATAAAAAGAGCAACGGATTATTTATGTAACTAGATAAGTATAATAATGTATCTTCCATAATTACATATGTTGACGTTTTCGAGTAGGAGTCATGGATGATTGTGCCTAGACTGTGCTTTGTTTGTGTTATGATTGTGCCTAGGTTGAACTATCATCCTATCATCTTGGTTCATTGTGCTGGTTGGATATTGCGTACAAATTATCAAACACATTCGTTTTTGTCGATGTTTGGGTTGTTTATACATGGTAGCTCGAATACATTAAAGTTTATACTAGTTGAAAGAGTAACTGGCACAAATATAGCATATAATTTGAGATGGCTATGACAATTAAATTTTGGCTAATATAGTAGGTGCCGGTCTTCTACGCTCGGCACATGTCAGACAACTTTTTAATTTTTGCGAATGTAACCTATTTTTTTATGGAGGTATAAAAAGTATTTGCGTATATTATTAATGTAACTATATTAGTTTTAACGTGTATCTATCAGAGTTATGCGAAAATTGAGATGCCTTATTGAAATTTCTGATGCTTCTATACACGTCCATGTACGGTTGTCGTCGTCGTAAATGCGCTTGACGCTAACGCTTGGATAACATTTTCATAACGTCATTTGTAAATGGATAAAGTTCAATTGCTACAAAAAGGTGGAAGAGAAATATGGAAACCAGATCACATTTTCCATAATAAAGATTCACAACTATCTGAAATGCACAATAATAATCCCGAATGAAACCATGACAAATCAACAAACTTAATTGAACAATAATCCTAATTGAAATCATTTCACAACATGAAAAAAGACGATCAATCTCATTGCTTCACTGCTTGCATCCACACTTCCTCCATTACACCATTCCACACCTATATGCATCAGGATATAATTTAGGATATCTTGGTTACTATATCTTGATTTCCAAGTTTCTCCTCTCTTATTTGGTCTTCCAAGTTCTCCTGTTTCATATTATTGATTCCTTATTAGATACATTAAGATATAATGTAGGAAATCACAAAATAAAAAAACATATATGAAAATGGGAAAAAATGAAAAGGAAATACCTTCCTCTTATTTTCTTGCAATCGTATCAAACTGAGCGCGACTGTCTTTCTATGCCTACATATTGATAGCAATGTTATTAGTATTTTCCACCAATGATCAAAAATACAAACAGAAATTATTCTTAAATTGGATAAACCTTGTAATTTCTCTAAGTAAATACCTATATGCACTTTTTAAGTAGGTCAAAAGGGACATTTAGGGTAAACGTACCTAGTAGCTAGTTAAACGTACCTAGAACCTATTAAAACGTACCTAGTAGCTAAAGGGCTCCGTTACCTTAAGCCACAAAACCTTAAACCTTAGAAAGGTGGTGTCATGATGAGTTATTGGTTCTATATAGATTATTAAATGTCAATGGATACATGTAAAAAATACATCAAAGATGAATTTTAATTGTAACGACATAAAGCAACTAATATAACTTCAAAAATATTCAGCAAAACTAAACAATTCAGCCAAAATTGTTTTTATTGAATTAAATAAATCGACATATAAGTTGAAATTACACCTGTTTAAAACAACAATTCAACAAAAATTATTTTTAATGAATTAAATTAAACAACATCTTTATTTCATTTTGTAACCGAATGCCTAAGGCAAAGGGATACATTAATAAGGGTAGACACATAGTTGAGATGGCAGAAGTACAACATAATTAATCAATTTGATCCTATTATATAAGAGCTATTGAGTTGACCTCTAACACAGTAGCGATAGATACAACTTAAAAATTTGAGAAAGCCAAAATGCTAACTGCCAGGGATCAGATACCACCAAACCCCATATCATTAATATCTGAAATCTGCTTTTCAAAAAGGTCAATGTTTATGGAATCAAACAGTGCACTAGGACTTATCCGTGTATGTAAAACTGAAAACTTCTCATTATTCGAAATATCATCTTGATTCGTAGTTGGACCAATGGCTCCCATTGACAATGTTGTTATCTTATTGTTATTCATGACTACCCAAGCAAAGAATATAAGAAATGAGTCGGATTACAAAAAATGAAAGAAACTAATGTACATAATATAACTTAAGAAACCAACTTAAGAAATAAACCTGCCAAGTTTAAAAATGTACCTACACAATATTACTAATGTATCTAATATATCTACAAAGTAATTCTTCTTCATGGCTATTAGCTTAAAAAAGATTAACAATATACCTACACAGGTTAAATATTAATGTACATAATAACCACATTTTTGTATCTACTAACCAACTTGTGTGTCTGATGCTATTAAAAGTATATATACAAGCAATAGTTGTGTATCTGACAACTTAAATAGGGGTAAGTCAATAATTGAATCTCTTCAATGATTTGCCTTCTTTTCTGATGTCACAATACAAGTACTGATACATGAGTATTAGACATGAGTATTAGCAAGCGAAGTGTAACACCGATGATGAAGCAAATGCAAGATTCATTAGTAAATGCATGATTCATCACTGCCTGTTCTTTTTTTTTTCAAAGATTATTATACAACACTAAAGCAAAAACTCCATGAAATCTAGAACACGAAGTCGTACTCAATTATTACTCCTCATTTCACTATTGCAAATTTGTAGTCTAGTCATTAAGCATCAACTAATAAACCATTAAGGTCAATTTAACCAACTATATATGTCTTTGTGAAGCCAAAACAAAATCACAAATCCACTATACATCATCTAGATTTTTCATAAGCCACTTAAAAATTAACGCACACTTGTAATTTTATAAAGGTACGACTTCTAATCAATTTTATTTATTCGGCAAGTACCTGCATTAGTCACTCAAATTGACCATATCATAACTTAGCTTTCAACGCTCCTCTACAAAGAGCCGGTCCTATAATGTTTATAAGACCAACTTAAATAGCGGGTGGCTTATATGTCATGACACAGTTCTCCAAATTCACAAAAGACCACATAAACCGTGGATCCTAGTCTATGAAAGCTAATGAGTTGACATCGAACATATATCAATAGATGCACATAATTGCAGTAAGTTGGCCCAAAACAATTCATGCTTTTAGGCTTTTAGCCACTACTATATTTGCAAAATACACAACATAGCACAAAACAAAATCAGAACTCATTTACATGTACCTAGTGACTAATTAAATGTAACTAGAACCCATTAAAACGTACCTAGTAGCTAAAAGACTTCCTAAACCCTAAGCCCTAAACAATAAAACCAATGGTAACTACTAGCCAATTTGAGGACGGGAGCTCTATAAGTAAGACATTTGGGAGAAATGTACCTACTAGCCAATTAAATAAACATACAACCCATTAAAACGAACCTAGTAGCTAAAAGAGCTCTTTAAGTACATAAAATCAGTGAATCTCGCAGAATGCCACCAAATTAGATATTACCGCTTCTTTTTGTTGAATCGTTATTCCTAGCAACTATATCAGATTCTCAGATGATTCATTTCATTGAGCAACCAACCCATACTACCAACAACGAAAAAAACCTAATTTTAGGGGCAACAAGCAACAATCAAGGATAGACAAAAAACAGCTAATGTAACTTCACAAATATCTAGGAACTAAGCAATTCAGCCAAAATTAATTTAATTTTATTTGGAGTGAAAAACTAACAGGCAGAGAGGAAAACACGGTAATATAAATCTACCAAAAGTGTAAGCACAAATGAAATTCTAAGAAATCGATGAAACTAAGGTTGCAATCAATGCATTTTAGAAGAATAACATAAAAACTGAAGAAATAACAAATTATAATGGATAACAGCGAAAAACTAACGAAGTACAAAAAATTAGGGTTGAGAGAAGACTTAATTGAGCAAATAGGTCAAAGATGCACTTTCATTGGAGCGAAAAGAACATGCAAAGGAGAAAAAAAAAACAGTTAATAAACAAATTAAACAAAAGTATAAATCAAACAAAATGAAACGGATAACTAAATTAATAACAACAATGAAAATATTACCTGATTATAAATCCTCAAGGAAAACGAGAAAGTTGAACCTGCAGAAGTGATTTAAAGCATGAGGAAGAAGATAAATGATGAGATATTAAAGGTCAAAATCATCTAATTGATTGGACATATTCGAGTAAATCAATTAAAAATAAAGCTCAAACAAAAATAATTACTTACGAAAATGAGAGAAGTTGTTCGATTATGGAAGCTAAGCTGAAGAAATTGTGGTTGAATCAGCATCGTTCGTCGTCGTCGTCGTTTGCTTCACTGGAATTTTGACGAAAAATTGAATTGGGGGAAAATAAGGTAGAGAGATAAAGCGTAAGAAAAAAAATGAGAGGAGAGAGAAAGGGATTTGGGCAAACTAATGTTTTATACGTGTAAAATATGTGGGTTGGATGTATTGTCTCAGCCGTTGGTTTGTGTTTTAATCCCATGGTTATAGGTCGTTCTCACCGTTTTTTTGAATAGTCGTTCTTAGGATCCTAAATATATATATATATATATATATATATATATATATATATATATATATATATATATATATATATATATATATATATATATATATATATATATATATATATATATATATATATATATATATATATATATATATATATATATAAATAGAAATAGAAATAGGATCCTGTGCGAACCTAAAGTTCGGTGCGAACTGTGCGAACTACCTCTCATCCATCAGATCAATATAATATCAAAGGCTAATATTAACCCTTATCTGGCATCTCTCTCCTCTCAAACTATACCACTAACTCGTTACGACTTATTACACTGCGTCACTCCCACCAACCTCCACCAACTACTCCACCATTGGCCACCACTGATGCCACCGGAACGGCCGACTCAACGACGCCGAAGTAACGGCCTTCTGTAGCGCCACCTAAATTCTCTTCCATATCATCTTTCCTACTCTAATTAATGGTCTACAATGGCTCGCCGGCGAGGATTCCAGAGCCGACGGAGGGTCATATCATACTTTCGACAACTTTGCTGGCTTAACTTCTTTTTAATTTTGTTTCATTTTTTATTGATTTAGTTGGTTATAAATGACAATGGAGGAAGTGAACGGCGAACGAAGGAGAAAAGTGCCGACGCCGGAGAAGGGAATAGGAGTGACGTCGTTCTAGGATTGGTGGGGATGTTGGCGCAATTTAAAGAGATTGATGATTGATGATGTTCCCGGCGCCGTATGAGGAGGCCAGCGGTGTTGTCGGCGTAAATCTAGGTGGTCAGATTGTCGAGTTGTGTATCTTGTTGTTGAGTTGTGTATCACTCGGATACACAAATCGAGATGTGTATCCGGTATCCGGAGTGTCGAGTTGTGTATCTGGTTTTCATATGCTTAATGTTCAATGAGTTAGATTCATATAATCACAGAGCTCAGCTTGCATTTTCATAGGTTAGGGACAAAATGAAGCCGTAAATAAAAATAAGGATATATGTTTAAAATTGAAGTGTGTGAGCAAAATTGTGCTTAAATTTAGGCACAACTTGAGCGTGGCAAGATCTGGAAATCCATTCCTGGAGATACTCTGTAACAGCAAGAGAGCTACTCCCGATATGTCTATTTCGACATTATTGGCTCAAACATTACATTATATCTATGCATCTGTTTTGACATTTCGTTGATCAAAATTGGTCAAAATTGATACCACTTGATGTTAAATGGATAAGTACAACATAAATGGCAGAGGCAAACATTTTTGTTGCTATTATAAACGAATGTCAATTTTATCTCATTAACTCTAGAAATTAAGACCCAAGCTAACAACTGCTTAGTACGAGCAAGTGTTTTTAAGACCGTAATAAGCATGAAACCGGTCTAAACAACACATACCCAACACTAATTATTGTTCCATGCTAGATACACTCCTTCAAGTTACTAGATACATACCTCTAGTTAGCTAGATACACTCTTTAAGTTGCTAGATACATACCTCTACCTAGCTAAATACATTTGTTTAAGTTGTTAGATACATACTTCTAACTAGTTAGATACACTCATTTAAGTTGCTAGATACATTCCTCTAGCTAACTAGATACATACCTTTAGTTAGCTAGGTACACTTTTTAAATTACTAGATACATACTTCTAGCTAGCTAGATACACTTTTTTAAGTTACTAGACACATACATACCTTTAGTTAGCTAGGTACACTTTTTAAATTACTAGATACATACCTCTAGCTAGACCTGGCAAAATCAACCCGACCCGATTGACCCGACCCGAAAAAGCTGACCCGAGACCCGAAGTGACCCGAACTACATCACCCGAATGTGACCCGAAAACCCGAATTGACCCGACCCGACCCGAACATGACCCGAGCTTCCTTGACCCGTACTGGCCCGACCCGAAAATGACCCGATCCAGAACCACTAAACCCGAAAATGACCCGACAAAATATAACTCTAATTGAACCGAAAAGACTTGAAATGACTATTTCTCTATTATTCATTGACCCGAAAATGACCCGACCCAAAATGACCCGACCCGCTTGACCCGAAACAGACCCGACAACAAACCCGAAATAGACCCGAAACCCGAAAAGACCCGTCCCGCCCGAATTAACCCGAACTCAACGAGAAACCCGAATTGGCCCGACCCGAATTGGCCTGACCCGAACCCGACCCGTTGACCCGTTTTGCCAGGTCTACCTCTAGCTAGCTAGATACACTTTTTTAAGTTACTAGACACATATCTCTAGGTAGTTAGATAAACTTCTTTAAGTTACTAGATACATACCTCTAAATAGCTAAATACACTCATTTAAATTACTAGATACATGTCTCTAGATAAGGATAGATATACCCTATTAGGCGTTTATTATGATCTTCTTCGTAGAAACACAAATGTAAAAACTAAAAGTTATTTCAAAGAATAAAGAGGAAAACAAGTCTCTCTTGTGACAGACATATTCGTCACAAGTTTGCGACGGGTCAAATACTATCTATGTGGGAAGATAAGAGAAAACAAATTGTTAGTCCCTAGGCATTCTCCTTTTGTCTTATCTATCCCACATGATATTACTTGACCCGTCACAAACTTGCGACGGATATACTCGTCACAAATGAGAATTTGTGTAAAGGCGATACCAACCCCCTACCTAAATAGCATTCCTACCACTCCACATGGGTGTTTCATACATTATTTTCCTAAAACAAGATTATAACACATGGTTCATTTGTAGCTTTGACTTCATCAGAGACTTTTGTCATGAAGGAAAATTCGATACTCATCTTATTTCACTTTACATTATCTTACAGACACAGTTACTTAACGAGAAAGGCGTAGCTCATCTGTGTACTATCAACTCCAACCAAATTGATTTTGTTCGGGCCTCTATACATCGTTCACATTCATCAACATTTCAATCATCATCTACGCATCACCATTGATCCAACTTCGAGCATCGAATTCCGTTTCCGCCTCAATTGAAAGAACCAGCAACAACATCGCCTCCATCCCAAAGCTCGCACCCCTGCACTCCTCTAATCAACACCTCCCATACAATCCTTCGACAACCGTCGAGCAGCCCAGCGTCAGAGGTAGTCTATCTGACCACCACAGCAGCACCAACATTCGACCCACCTGTAAGATCACAAATCTCCAACTACCACCATTTGAATACACCGGTGATCAAAGACGATATCCAACTCAATACCGCTACCCAAGTCCAGAAGAAAGAGATTTAAATGCAACTAGATTCTTGTTCAGGAAAAACAAAATTATGTAACATAATCACGCATGTCTTACCATTACTTGGGCTTGTCAAACTCATTTAACTCAAGCTTGAGCAGCTCCCGAAAAAAAAAATAGAACTTCCAAACAGTTTAGCAAAGTTATCACAATCCCATATAAATAAGCCAACATGAATATAAAAACAACCAAAAAATAAAATCAAATGCAACAAAACCTGAATGAACAAACGCAAGTAAACCAAATCCATACTATCATGATTCAACTCCTCCACTAACTTAATAATCAACCTCAGTTACAAGTTTACACAATAAATTAGCAAAACCACAAAATGTGATTAATCTAATTGAAAAATAACACCAAGACAACATTATGAAATTACAAGAGAAACTAAAACAAACAAACCATAACCCTCAAAATCCAAAATGAAAAGCAAGTACCAACATCAAGATGAATCATTATCCATTTATCACAAAAATCACAACTTTTGACATGAATTTCTTCCGGGTCTGATGTAAGGCGATGGTGGTGGAAATGAAACCACCGAGGCGTCTGTGTGGTTGTTGAGGCGCCAGAATTGGTGCCAAACTAAGGGCAATGGCCGCAAGTAATCTGCATCTCTACAAAACCATGAACACCCTCAGTCGTTGGTCCTTGATCAAACCCGTATCCTCTGCTAAACTTCACTTTCTGCCGCCATTTCGAACCTTGTCGTCACCACATGTAACCCTCATTTCCAATACCAACACCTTCAGGTTTCTCCACCTCAAAGCGGCGGCTGCTGCCGCTTCTGATGAAAATTCAGATGAAGAGACTTATGAAGAATATGAAGTTGAAATTGATCAGCCTTACGGATTGAGGTTTGCCAAAGGCAGAGACAGAGGTACTTATATAGATGCCATCGCCACTAGCCTATCCGCCGATAAGACCGGCAAATTTACGGAGGTACTTATTTGTTGTAGCTTGGTATCCAAGTAAGCTGTGAATGAGAGCGAACCATTTTTAGAAGATGAAATCTTTGTCACAATCACTTGATCAGGATTCGATACAAAATGTTCCCTTGTGAACTAGATATCTCCAGCAGAGTATCGCACAGTGACAGTTGCAGTGTCTAGGTCTAGCTCTCTATGGTATGTTTCTTCGTTATATGTCAAATTTGCATTATCAAAATCCAATTTTAGGTCCCCCAGAAGCTGGTAAACCTTCATAAGTAATAAGTAGTCATAAGATTAGAAAATCTCTTGTATGTTTTCTTTCAGTTCTGAATGTAATATATATACGAGTAATTCAGGGATAAAATCAATAAGTAATTCACCGAGCCCTAAAATACTCGTCTATGTTTTAGCCTTTCCCAACTTTAAATCCTAGCTCGACTGACGACTGCTGCTACTAATTAGGAGAGTCTTAATATAAAAACTGTATTGGAGAAACATATTCATACATCAGATGCCGTTCCTGGAAGTTCATTTTCCACCACAGCGGTAGCTTCCGAATAGTTGCCGTCATTGACAAGCTTTCTCACTTTTGCTAACACCTTTGGAGCATTTGGATTTGTGTAATTCCTAGGGGTTCCGGTCCAAAGCGTATCCTCTACATGGATTATCAATTTATCATACATCATTGAATCAAGCTATCAAACTATGTCAAGTATCAGCTGCTAACCTTCATTACAGCAAAGTTCAGCAAAATATTTTTATAAATCAAAGTTCCATAAAAAAACGTAATCTTATCCTCTTATTTGACCCATCTTAAGTACACTTAAGCACCACCAGTAAACACTTCAAGGATAAAAAACGTAAAGCTAGTTCTGTTAGACACTTAAAACGCCTGCTGGCAGTTAACAAATTGCCCATCTTAAGCATCACCAGTAAACACTTTAGGAATTCACAAGTTGCCCATCTTAGTAACTGCTTCTCAAAAACATACTCCGAATTCACAAGGTTGAATAACTTACCTCAATGTAGATAAAGTGCTCCGCTTGCTCTATAAGCGAACAGTAAGCTTTGTGAATACTATCTTCATTTTGACTTGTTCCAGCAGACTACTGGCTGACGCTCCTTGTAATCTAGGTATCATTGATTTTAAACTCCAATTATTTTAATGAAAAAGCAGATATGTCCAACAAATCATTTGATAATAGCACCCATTGGACAAAAAATTGTACAGCCCGAGTTTTTCAGGAAAAAAAAAGTTATGCAAGCTTGAATGAGACCTCGACATCAGCCTATCAACAACAACATCATCATATTTCATTATCCCCAGTCCCTCAAGGCAGTAACACTTCGAATGAGACCTCGACACCAGCCTATCAACAACCTTCAGTAGGTTATAGTAGAACATTGTGAGAATTCAAAGATTTTGTTATTTGGGGTGAGCTTATAAAGCTGTGAGTTGAAAACTTGCACCAAAATCGTGACATAATGTGATTTTCTCATTCGAAGTACATCATATAGAAAACTACTACGTACCATAAATCTAATAGTTAGCCTTGAGATTGATAGATACACTCCTTTAAATGTTAGATACACTCATTTAGATTGTTAGATACACATCTTTAGATTCTTTATATACACATATCCTGGCAGTTTATATATCTTTCGTTTACCTATCGATCACATCTCTCGATGTTTGATACACTCCTTTACCTTCCTAGATACACATCTTTAGATTGCTAGATACCCCCTACTACCTAAGCCCCTCATCATTTTCAATCAACCTTGGCCAAAATGTCAATTTAATAGTCAACTTCTTCCATAATTTTCAGTATTAACCCGATTCACCATTTCATCCACCAAAAATGTGAGCTTCAAATAATGGTAAATCAGCTACCACACAGAATATCATAATGCGTGTTAAACACAAATAATGTCACGATAAGCAAAATCATCTAAGTGCTGCCATTGTTCAAGTATTTCAAATGCTATTAGAGTGTACATTTCAACTAACACACAACATTTCTAACTAACTGCTTTCACTTAATTTACTAAAGACTAATTATATTTTTTTTTATTAAAAGTGATATTTTTTTTCGAAAATCAATTGAAATGCGAGATCTACAATAAACGAAGTAAGATTTCAGAAAACTAATAGTACCGTCGAAGAAATCTGAAAATTTAGAGCCGCAAACTCCATGGAAGTCGTCGGAAAATCCATAACTTGGTTGTTGGCCATAAGAGCTACAAAAGAAGAGCGTTGGCTTGGTATGCGTGGCCGGCGAAGGATAGCACCATCTCCAGTGGTCTTTCTGGAAGCAACGGCGGATGATGGTGGTGGTGATTGGTGGTAGTGGTGGTGGATGAAGGAGATGGAAATTTAGGTGGGATGTGTGATATAAAGGATAAGGGTAAGGAAGTCAGACCGATGGATTTGTTTTGCTTTTATTAAATTAGTTCGTATGGTTCGCACCGTACTTTAGTTCGCACTGACCCGACCCATATATATATATATATATATATATATATATATATATATATATATATATATATATATATATATATATAAACTAGAAAACTATAATAACTACGAGAAACATAAAAACATACGAAGAAGATAGATCCAAGGAGTAGGACCGATCTAAGCACGAAAGATGATGAAGGGAGGAGGAAAGAGGCGCGGCACGAAACCCTAGGGAGGGTGGAGGCACACGGCACAAGGGAGAGAAGAGAGGAGAGAATTTGGTATAGTTTTTTGAGAAAAGAAAAGCAGGGGTTTGGTTTCCCTTCTTATTTATAGAAAAGCTAATGGGTTTATTTCAAACTTAGGCCCAAAACTTACCCATCCACACCAAGAATCACGTGAGACCCAAGGAAAGAGCGGGTCTTCACCGTTTTCGAACCCAACGGGCTAAAAAGACAAGAGACGGATATTTTCCAGGAAAATAAAATATGAAATATGGGAAAATAAAATTAAAGAATTATTTTACGGAAATTACGGGTGTTACAATCCAACCCCCTAAAAAGAAGTTTCGTCCTCGAAACTTGATAAGAGAACTACCTCACTCGAAAAGTTGCGGATGCTTCTCTCGCATAGACGCTTCAGTTTCCCAAGTCTCTTGCTCGAACTTCTGAATCCTCCACAGAACCCGAACCAAAGGTACAACCTTATTCCTTAACCTCTGCTCCTGACGTTCCAAAATGCGAACAGGACGTTCCTCATAAGTCAGGTTAAGCTCAACCTCGATAACATCAACCTGTAGAACATGAGAAGGATCAATGCGATAACGACCCAACTGCGATACATGGAACACATTGTGAACCTTCGACAGATTTGGAGGTAAAGCCAACCTATAGGCTACCTCGCCAACTCTCTCGAGCACCTCATAAGGTCTAATGTACTTAGGACTAAGCTTGCCCTTAAGCCCAAATCTCTTGACACCTTTCATCGACGAAACCTTAAGAAAAACCCTTATCGCCCACCTCAAACTCAATCGGCCTATGCCGCAAGTCTGCATACGTCTTCTGTCGATCCTGGGCTGCCTTAAGCTTCTCGCGGATCAACCTTATTTTCTCAATCGATTCTTGAACCAACTCTGGACCAAGAATGACAACCTCACTAGTATCGTTCCAACATAGAGGACTACGACACTTCCTTCCATAAAGTTCCTTAAACGGAGCCATCTGAATACTAGCTTGGTATCTGTTATTGTAGTAGAACTCCACAAGCGGTAAACTCTTCTCCCAACTAACTTGAAACTTCAAAGCACAAGCTCGCAACATATCCTCAAGCGTCTGAATCGTACGTTCAGTCTGACCATCAGTTGCAGCATGAAAAGCCGTACTCATCTTAAGCTCACTGCCCAAAGCCAACTGCAGCTTCTTCCAAAACTGAGAACAAAACCTCGGATCACGGTGAGATGATATCTCACGCTGATAGGAATTCGCTAGTTCCTCGAGACTCCAAGTCTCTTTCATTGGAATAAAATGCGCAACTTTAGTTAAACGATCAACCACGACCCAAATCGCATTCATTCCTCTCGGTGACCTCAACAAACCCATGACGAAGTCCATCGAAATTGAATCCCATTTCCAGGTGGGAATATCCAAAGGTTGCAGTAGACCACCAGGTCTATGATGCTCAAACTTGACCTTCTGACAAACTAATCAACGGCTCACAAACTCAGCGATCTCTTTCTTCATACCTGGCCACTAAAACCGTAGCTTCATATCTTTATACATCTTATCACCACCAGGATGAGCCGAAAATGGATTACTATGAGCCTCTTTGAGAATCTTTTATTTTAAGACCTTACACCTAGGTACACACTAGCGACCTTGGAATCGCAGACCATCATCAGGTCCAACGTCGAAGTCTTTGGCGCGTCCTTCGCTTATAGCGACTCGAACTCCTTCTAAGAATTCATCCTCTCTTTGCTTAACTCGGATCACATGAAGGATCTCGGGTTCAACAACCATCGCACTTAAATCTAAAGTACCAGGAAGAAATATCTCAAGGCTCATCTTCTGGAACTCTCGACTCAAGTCATCAGGTAACACCATCACAGATCTCAACGCAAGACACACCTTCCGACTCAAAGCATCAACAACTACGTTTGCCTTACCCTCATGATACTGCAGCTCAACCTTGTAGTCGTTAAGCAGCTCCAACCAACGTCTCCGCCTCATGTTAAGATCTCTCTGAGTGAAGATATACTTCAATCTCTTATGATCCATATAAATGTTGCAAAAGACCCCATAAAGGTAGTGTCACCACAGCTTAAGTGCAAACACCACTGCTGCTAACTCACGATCGTGAGTCGGATAGTTCGTTTTGTGAACTTTTAACTGACGGGAAGCATAAGCCACAACTTTACCCTTCTGCATCAAGACACAACCCAACCTAAACTTTGACGCATCGCAGAAAACGTCGAACTCAACGCCCTCTTCTGGTAGAGTCAACAGATGAGCGGTTGTAATACTACATACTTTTAGAATAGATAATTATTTTATTAAAACGTTTTATTAGAATTAGTCGATGGTCGTTGATATATTAATAGGATAATGCTCAGTTAGTATAGCTATGACGCAAGTATAATAATAATAACAATGATTATAATATATTAAAATAATAATAATAATAATTATAATAGGATTTTACTATATATTTATTATTTATAGTATCATAATGACTAGTAGATATTTAACCATATAAAACCCAAACTTTCCATATACTACCTTAACCTAAACTACGACTACTACTTCCGTCAATATATAAACAAAAGAAAGAGAACAAATATTAGAGGGCGGCGAGAGCGAGAGCGGGAGCGGGAACGGAAACAAGAGGAGTCTTCATCCTTATCGTTGCCACCGAGTCTTCACCTTATCTATCGTCTTCACTCTCTTATAACCAACCAAGGTAATTCGTTTCCGTAGAAATACACTAATGGTTAGGGGTCGTTTATGTTAGGAATTATTAATACGATCATAGTATTTTGGTTGTTGGCTTTCGTTTGATAATATAGCAAGGTTTCATCTAGTTGTTTGACCCTTTTTTTTTGGTATGTTCGTGTTTGTTATTGAGTCGGGACGGACGATTTTTAGGATGGTCGACTAAACGATTGTTGTTGGTGTGTTTAAGGGAAAATTTTATTGTGTTTTAGGTTTGTTTATAGGTGTGGGTATGGGTGGTGTCCGAGGGCTGGCTGAGATGGTCTCTGTTTTGACTACGGTTCGGTGGAGGTTTGATGGACCATGTGTCTTGGGTAGTTCGAATTAGCGCACGAGGTTGAGGAAGCAAGTCGGGTTGGTGTTAGGGACAATAGCAATGGTATTTTCCGACTGATTCGTTGCCATTGCGCGCGGTGACGTCTTTCTTGTACCTTCTGTTTCAAGTTGTGGGATTGGCGCCTTGGGCTGTTTAAGACATGGACATGGGTAGTCGGGGATGAGCGTGAATCTTGGAGCTGTGGTGGTGTATGGTGAGGGTGAAGGAAGCTGGTGTGATGGTGGGTTCGATGACGACCTTTAGCTTGGCGGGTGGAAGTAGTTCGTAATGATCATATGGTCATCATGTGGAGATGGTAGTATAATTGTATGCTTTTGATATTATTTTAATTATAAAGGGGGTTGAGTAATTACTTAAGTAAGTCTAATCAAACGGGTTATTATAATTAGCTAATGAAATAGAAGTATTGGTTAGCTTTAATTAATAATATACTAGTAATGAAATAATTAATTTGTTAGTTAATAATTAGTGTATGTTATTATAATTGTAGATTTCGGCGTTGTAAAAGATGACTATTAACTTGGTCTGTGCGCGCGGATATGCGAAAAGGTAGGAATTACCTACTCAACTCGTATTTTATTATGTGAATCTATATTGAATTGTGATGGATGACGAGGTTAATGTTAATATTATGAATGAGTATTGGAGACGGAGTATATGTGTATGCTAAGTTGTTGACGGAGCCGTATAACTGGATTGTTATTGTTCATGGTTGTTGGTTACATGTGGTGTGGTGCGATGGTTGTTCAGTTGAGCATAACACGGAGTGTGTTACTGCCAGTTGTGCATAACAAGTGATTGTTACTGCCAATTGTGCATAGCGAGCAATCGTTACTGCCAGATTAGCATAGTAAGTAATTACTACTGCCAGAGATAGTTGTGCATAGTAAGTAATTACTACTGCTAGGTGAGCATGGTACGCAAGGACTACTGCCAGTTGAACATAGCACGGTGTTAAGGGGGTTGTGCTACTGCCAGTGACATAAGTGAGTAGTATGGATGATGTGATGGGAATTTGAAGGATGTGTATTTTGGTTGAATTATTATTGTTGTTTGGTTATTCCTACTCAACCTCGCGGTTCACTGTGTATTCGTGAACACCTGCGGTGAACCATTTTATGGGGAGCAGATTTGACAGGTACTAAAGATTAGCTGACTTGGGAGCTATGGGATGCGTGAGGACTTGACCAGTCTACCTAGAAGTCTAGACCACATAAATTATGAGATCACTTTATTGATTTCCGCTGCGAGTTGTAATTATTTTATATTAAGTTTTAGTTTGTAAATTTGTAACAAACATGTAATCGCTAAAGTTTTAATTAAAGCACATTGGTTTGTTATTCTTTGTTATTCACTATCTCGGGAAACCGAGATGGTAACAGTTCTATTTATTTGGGAATGTCTAGCTAAAGGCTCCCGAATAAATGGGGGTGTTACAGCGGTAGTCAACCTCTTCTTCAATTCCTGGAAAGCAACTTCGCAAGCCTCAGTCCAAATGAACTTGGATTCCTTCTTCATTAACTGAGTCATCGGTCTTGCGATTTTAGAGAAGTCATGCACAAACCGATGATAGTACCCAGCTAGTCCAAGGAAACTCCGAACCTCATTCACATTCCTTGGACTCTCCCACTCGACCACAACTCGAATCTTCGACGGATCAACCATAACTCCATTGCCATATATCACGTGACCTAAGAAGGTAACTTCCTTTAACCAAAACTCACACTTTGAGAACTTGGCATACCACTTCTGCTTAAGCAGAGTCTCCAAGATAACACGAAGATGACTCTCGTGCTCAACTTCATCTCTCGAGTAAATCAGTATGTCGTCTATGAACACCACGACACACTTATCCAAATACTCGCTGAAAGTGCGGTTCATCTGATCCATGAAAATAGCAGGTGCATTCGTCAAACCAAACTGCATCACTACGAACTCATAGTGGCCATACCTTGAACGAAAAGCAGTCTTAGGAATGTCCTATTTCCTAACTGGAATCTGATGGTAACCTGACCTCAGATCGATCTTAGAGAACACACTCACACCATGGATCTGATCAAACAAATCCTCGATCCTTGGCAAAGGATACTTATTCTTGATAGTAACCTTATTCAGCTCACGATAGTCAATGCACAACCGCAAACTACCATCCTTCTTCTTGACGAACAAAACAGGAGCACCCCACGGCGAAGAACTTGGTTGGATAAAACCCTTATTGATCATCTCCTCAAGTTTCTTCTTGAGTTCTTGTAACTCAGCTGGTGCCATATGATATGGAGCTTTGGAAATGGGACCAGTTCCAGGCAACAACTCAATCGAGAACTCTACATCTTGCTCAGGAGGAATACCATGTAGATCCTTAGGAAAGACATCGGGAAACTCTTTAACCACAAGGATATCCTCTAACTTAGGCTCAACTGAAACATCTTCAACACTGCACAGATAGATCTGATGACCCTTTCTACCCATGTTAACCATTTTCAAAGCAGAAACCCATTTAACCGTAGGTGTGACTCTAACACCCGGGTAAGAAACTCTCGAACCTGTAGGACTCTTAAGCACGATCTTCTGATCATAACACAGGAACCTAGCGTCATAGCGAGATAACTAGTCCATGCCCAATATCACATCAAACTCTCCTAGTTTGAATTGGACAAGGTCCGCAGGAAGGATCACCCCTACAATACTGACAGGTACGACCTTGAACAGAACGGAGCAAGAAACGATCTCACCCATATGAAGGGATATAGAGGTATGAATGGATGATGAGGAAGTGAGTCCATCTCGGATGGAAAAGGATTCAGATACGAAAGACATCGACGCACCCGTATAAAAAAGAACAAAAGCAGATAAAGAGTGAACGAGAAAGATACCCGTAACCACATCTGGATTAGCATCAGCCTCATCACGACTCATAACGAACACTCGACCAGTGTTCAGAGCATCAACCTTCGGTGCTTTCGTCTTTGGTTTCTGGGGATAATCAACAGACTTTTGTCCCGGAGCCTTGCAAGTGAAGCAAGTGATCGGATCTCCAGTAGTACAATAATTACCTAGGTGGTAAGCCTTTCTAAACTTGCAATTGAAGCAAACCATATCCTTCTTAGCTTGACCTTGATCATGCGGAGTGTACGGACGAACCTCATACTTTGGTTTCTACTGGGAAGTACTAGGAGAAACATAAGGCCTCTTCACGAACTTACTCTTTGCACTCTCCTCAGCCTCGGTAGCAAGAACTGAATCATAGATACTAAGAGCACGATCATAAGCCTTCTAGAAAGAAGTCGAAGGAATACCAGACATAGCAGTCTGGACCTTAGGAGCCAGATTCTTCTCATAACGACGAGTCCTCGAAACCTCGTCCATAGCAACAGAAGTAACGAAACGTGACAGCTTCACGAACTTGTTGGTGTACTCCTCAACGGTCATGGAACCTTGCTGTAGACGAAGGAACTCCTGCTCCTTCTGCCAGCGCATCTCCTCAGAGCCTCAGAGAAAATAGCCCAACCATAACGTGGCTGAACTTCCAGACCAGCTCTAGCAAGAGCCCACCAGTTGTCGGCCTCGTCCTTCAGATAATAGGTGGCGATATCCACTTTCTAATCCTCAGGACATCCGGTAGCAAGGTACAACTTCTCGATCTCTCGAATCCAAGCCTCCAAAGCAGAAGGATCATTCGCACCATCGTAGGTAGGAGGACGGTGACGAGCAAAGCGATCAAACACAGTCGGTTGCGGATGGTGGTTGTCGTTGTTGTTGTTGTTGTTGTTGCTGTTGTTGTTATTGTTGTTGTTGTTGTTGTTGTTGTTGTTGTTGTTGTTGTTGTTGTTGTTGTTGTTGTTGTTGTTGTTGTTGTTGTTGTTGTTGTTGTTGTTGTTGTTGTTGTTGTTGTTGTTGTTGTTGTTGTTGTTGTTGTTGTTGTTGTTGTTGTTGTTGTTGTTGTTGTTGTTATTGTTGTTGTTGTGGTGGTGGTGGTGGTGATTAGTGAAACCTTCGGCCAAAGATGCCAATGTGGCCTCAAGTCTCTTGATGCGGTCAGCATCGGTCTCACCATTCGCGTTACGCACCATCTGCTAGAACGAAATCTCGTTATAAGTGGTAGAACCTAAGTATCAGTACAAACTACTACTCATAAACTCTACAAACATAAGAAAACCAACAAAACCTATTGGTTTCTACCCCATTTACTCTCACTCATTAACTAGGTCATTTATTTTAGTCATCAACTAAGTGAGAGTTCGGAGCGTGTTCGCTCTGTTACCAACTGTAACAACCCGGATTATAAAACAAAGGAAAAACTTATATAAAATAAATATCAGAGTACGATACTGATAAAAAGGGTTAAGGTGGCGGAAACACCTGACCAAATCCGGTTGCTACTAAATCCAAAAACAAACTAATACATTATTCATAGGTTCTCAAAATATAAAAGCAAACTCCTAATTTATTATTAAGCTCTCTTCGCACATTCCCCAAGCAAGCATCAATCGGCCAGCAACATCTGAATGACCTGAGAATGGGGGTCGACAATCACTCGGGAGTAACTAGATGCTCTCCCAGTCATGTTTACAACAATTGAATATAACCAACAATCAATAACAATTGAAATGCATAAACATTAAACATGTGAGATCATCTATTCTCATGAAAATCAAACTCAAACTTACTACTCATGACATTCATAACACTAGATGGATGAGACTATAACTTAGACCATATGCAACCACTAGACCATGGACACTGATGTGACCAATATTTTAGCATATTTAGTTCCCGAATTAGCCTCGTTCCTATGCTTTTTAGTGCATAATTGGGTCATTTACTATCTTTAGTCTTTCGTTTTGCATATTCTTTGAGGTATTGTTTCCTTGGTAGGAGAGGAGTGCAAACCTTGCATTTTCATGGCAAAATGGAGCTAAATTGATCGAATCTAATGACCAAGCATCAAAGTGAAGACAAGACTAGAAGGCCTATGTAAATAATGTAGTAGATGGGCAATGATGAGAAGATCCTTGCATCCCCAACAAAATCCTTGAGGATTGTTTGAAGAAGAAAAGAAGAAATAAAGAAGAAGCCTACTGAGCCACAATCCGCTCGTCACAGACTCAGGATGCTCGTCCCAGCCCTCCAGAATCCGAGCGTCCCACCACCTAATCCGCTCGTCCTGGACCTCCACAATCCGCTCGTCCTGACCATCTGGCCGTTCGGATTCCTTCACAGTGCAAATTGTCCTCTCCCTCAGTCCACTCGGGATGCGCATATTCCTTGAAGACTAGCGAAGCGGAGATGAGCATCTCCTACGAGAGGAGCACTTCCTCAACTTTTCTTAAGGGTCTTAATCGTCATTTAAGCCCTTAGTAACCCTAATTTATGTACCTAATCATTAGTATAAATACCCCTTTGTACTAATTAGATTAGAATGTCCTTCGTATGCAATCTTAATCTCATTCTAATCTTGTAATCAACTTTTAATTAAGCATTAATACAAATATCATTTCCTTAATTTCTCTATTGTTCATCATTTATTTTGGGTAATTGAAGATTATTTGGGTATTATTGGGAGATTGACAACTTTCCATCAATCATCAAGTACTTCTATTATTCTTTGCTTATTATTTTGGAATCATCATTAGGTATAATTCTCTTAACCCTTGTTTTAATTATTGTTTATCATTTCCATTCATTCATCATGTTTTGCTTTGTTAATATGATTGACAACCTTGTTAGCATGTTAAACTTGATAATGATTGAGTAGTTTCCTTAGCTAGGGTTAATGCACTAGTAGAAAAAGTCTCATTGACATCGGTTATTTTACCCCATTTACATCGCTTTTGTGGCGATGTTTCTGGGGGCGACGCATATAGTATTTTTGACAATAACATCGGTTGTAAAACCGATGTTAATGTATATAATTTACATCGGTTTCTTTCTAGAACCGATGTTAATAGCCTGTAATTTACATCGGTTTTAATGCAGAACCGATGTATATATCACCTTATTTACATCATTTATTGACTAAAACCGATGTAAATATCACCTTATTTACATCATTTATTGACTGAAACCAATGTAAATAGGTATATTTTTAAATAAAAAAAATACATTTGAGGCATTTTTTTATGGGAAAAACACCTCAAATAAGAGTTGCAATCAATTAAAAAAAATTACATTTATTTCCAAAGCCAATAATTTATAAATAAATACTCCAAAATTATAAATATACACTCGTTTTTAACAAAAAATATTCTTAGATCTACACATAAGTAGATACCTGTAGAATACTCCCGACTAAATAATGATAGTAAGATACAAATGTAATAAGAAAACTAACATATTACTATATTAGCATAATACTCCACTTTTTTTTCCGTATATTTAAGCTCCTTCTAACTAGCAACATTGCGTCGGGTTTTCAGCTTAGAAAGGCTCACAGCGGAAAGGCTCACAACAGTATCTGCGCACAACAACATACTGTCAAGTTCAGCAGACCCGTGTCCCGAATCCAAGTAAAATAGATCGTCTCTAGATTACCAAACATATCCATGGTACTCTGAGAGTCTCTGATAGCCGGTTAAACATAAAAATATGCAACTATAACAGACCTCTATTGTTGTACATTCAGATTAAAAATTCTGATATTTAACTTTATAGTTTGGAATTTGGATCATGACAGCACATGTGAAACTAGTCATTAGTTATACAACTATGTACGACATCTTTAAGTTGGTGCGAAATGATTTGAAAATTGCCTTAGAGGACGGTATAAGACCAATCTACTGGCAAGAGTTTCAACTTTCAATTAAAAACTAATTAAATAGATAATATATGACCATATGACAAACTTGATACCATGTAGTGATAGTAGACATTTTTAGTTGAGTATATTTTGAGTTTTGACTTAAATATGTTGTCATCATCATTAAATATCAAGTTATGAAAATAAAATTGTAGGTGTAATCTCGTTACAGGAAGTCTCACACTATAGGACTATTTCAAAGGAAGGTGGCTGACAAAAGGTTTACCAATGAATATGTAAAAACTTTACATGGAACAAACCTGATCCTTGTCGACCAAGACAGCTAGGACACCTTCAGTGAAGTCGTTTCTATGTGAAGTCACAAAGCAATTCCATATTCGAGTTTCATCACTCCACTTAGCTAAAGAACGAGCAATC
Organism: Silene latifolia; assembly: GCF_048544455.1. Taxonomy (NCBI): domain Eukaryota; kingdom Viridiplantae; phylum Streptophyta; class Magnoliopsida; order Caryophyllales; family Caryophyllaceae; genus Silene; species Silene latifolia. The sequence continues at coordinate 163,671,702 of NC_133536.1, read as the reverse complement.
AAGTAATCAGTAGTAAATATAGAAAACCAATAATAAAATGCAGGGTATAAACTCTAACAAACTATGTAACTCGGACTTAATTAGAGATAGCTAACGTCGAGGAAAACTATAAAAAAACGCTACTAAAACGTGGACAGACGTAAGAGATATGGGCCTCCAATTGTCGTACTCGATTATTTTATTATAAATTCTTTTATTTTTGTCTTATAATGAAGGTGCAAGTCTAAATTGTCGAGTACCACCGTCGGTGTAGGTTAGAGCTGCAAGAAGCTATGAAACTCAGACTCGATTAAGGTATCATGCGTATCAGACACGAAGCGTGTTATTCAGACTCGAATAGGGCTATCAACCACGTGTGCATGTCCAAGTGCCGAAGTCCGTTATTTAATGATAAATTCTCTTTATTTATCTTAAAAAGAAGTGTTCAATTCATATCGGATTCTAGAGCGTCACTGCTACCACGGGTATAGAAGTAATGCGAAGGGTTGAACTAACATAGACAAAATACAAACTTTGGACATATCAGAACATTACTCCTGCAGCCTGAAGCCACTTAGCAAAATACTTGTGTGTTAAGCAGAGGGAGAATAGAGCTCCTCTAGCTAGCGCTTCCGATGTCTCTTTGGCCCATCCCGCCACTACAGGTATAAAACCCACAATAATGAAAGCATAGATAAAAATGTTAACCTATAAGATTATATTCTTGATTCTGCAAAAGCATAATTTTTTGTAGTTTCTGAGTTATTAACGAAGGTAGTTGACTACCTGATTACAAGAAAATACACTAAAGTAAGCATACCCATGACATCAGAGTTCCCTTCCTGCCTTTCAACTCCTCAACTATCGCACCAACTGACTTGTTTGCTTCAAAGGTAGAAGCAATGTGAGGCAGAAAGGCCCTGTTCTTTTGGACTTAAAGTCACTTAATTTCAGTTCACTTCAGATCATATAAGTTCAGTTAAGTTCAGTTCAGATCCTATAAGTTCAGTTCAGTTCAGATTCAATAAGTTCAGATCCTATAAGTTCAGTTCAGTTCAGATCCTATAACTCACAATATAGTAGACCTCGGAAGGCTACTAGAGAAGGAAGGCATGAAGTGGACTCTATTACTCAATTGGGTGCTCAACTTAGGGCTCATATTGATACCATTAATTTGAAGTTTGAGAAGGCTATGGCTAAACTTGAAGAAGCCTCCAAATCACCTAAGCAACATGTTAATGCCATGGTGGCATCTTCATCAATTCCAAGTGGAATATGTGAGAATTGTGGAACTTTGGGACATGACCAAAGTGAATGTAGGGGAACAAGTGAGCAAGTGAATGCTTTTTAAGCATACAAGAGTAGTACCCCTTATTCCAACTATTACAATGAAAACACCAAATTCCATCCAAATCTCTCATACAAAAGCCAAAATGTTCAAAACCCTCAACCAACATACACCCCACCTCCAATGAGAAACCAAAATCAAAGACCCTTTTACAACCAAACCAAGGTTTCCAAAATCAAACTCCATACACTCAATCAAATGACCAAGATTTTGATGTTCAAAAAGCAGTCCTCCAAATGCAAAAGAACCAACAAGAGTTTTTCACTCAAATGCAAAAAGATAGCCAAACAAAAGACATCACCATTAACAACACACTAGCTCACACAAAGATGTTGGAGACCCAAATGTCTCAATTAGCATCTTCAAGTTCACAAAGACAAAAGGGGCAATTACCACCTCAAGGTAATCCCCCAAGACAAGAATCGGTGAGTGTCATCCATTTGAGGAGTGGTACAAGGTATGAAGGGCCGAAGAAGCCCGTTGATGAAGATGTTGTGAATGCTAGTGACAAGGAAAGAGTTGTTGAAAACTCTAAAGAAGAAGAACCCACCATTGAAGAAGTTTCAAAGAAGGATGAAGAGAAGGCCAAAGAAAAGGAGCCTATTGTGATTAGACTTCCATTCCCGAGTCGTCAAGCTAAGCCTAAGTTTGATGACCAACTTGGAAAATTCATGGAGATTGTGAAGAATTTAGAAGTCTCAATTCCATTTACGGAATTAATCAATCATGTTCCGGCCTATGCAAAGTGTTTTAGCAGGATTTTCCCTGGAAGGATCCGGCTTGATTATTGAGTAATTATGGTATCTAGTTCAATAAGTTCAGAATAATAATAGGAGTAAATAACAAGGAAGAATTAAGCATAAAAAATATCGTTTGTATTACTTTGATAGGCTGAGTACAAACTCGTGTATATAACTGAATATTCAGGAAAGAGTAAGAGATAAATTGTAAATTATTGATGAATGATGAATATCCTTTACAATTGTTAGATTATGGTATTTATAGTTCTACAAATGCTAACGTTACATTCAACCTCAACGTTCCCCTTGATTGTTGGAGTTGTTAGCTGGAAAATAGGGCACATTCCCTATTAACACGGTTGACTCGTTCTTCTTTAACAAACCGTCCTTCCTTTCCTCTTGCACGTTCAAATTTACTAAGATTATGTGCTCCTTGTAGTTGGACTTGGTCTTCCATGAGAGTAGGGCGTGGTTATTTGTTCGTATAACTGTATTTCTTGTTTATCAATTTAATCCAGCCTGCTTGAGTGTCCTGCCAGGCTATTCTGCACTTACCATCAGGCTTTTCTTCTAGGGTTTAGTAGCTTGCTTATCTTGTGGTACTCTTCATCTGCCAAATAATAGTTAGATTTGTCAGGTCCCTGGTTGCCTCAATCAGCCTAGTAAGGTCAAACCGAGTTAGAGTCAGACCAGGCTAAATTGGGCCAAACAATTGCCCCTTGACATTTTACCCCTGCTGGATCAGGCCAGGGGTGAGATGTCAATTTTACCGGGTTAAATACTAAAAGGAATTATAATTACTCAATGACTCTTAGACTCCTAGTGACCGTTAATCACTGCAACGGCTAACTGCATGATGTCATGCTGAAAGTTTTGTGTTTTCTGTAGGGATTGGACGCTGGGTTGGTTACTGCTTGTCAGCTCAGGGATGCCCAGGCTAGGATTTCTGGCTTGGAGGAAAAATTAGATAAAGTTAACCGTGAGCTGCACACATCCAGGGGTAATGAGGTAGTACTTCAATCTTAGCTGGGGTCAGCTGGAGAGGCATCCATGGCTGCTTTGGTTTGTGAGGTGGCTGCAAAAAACGCTGAGAAAGTTGTCAGGCAAGAGTTGGAGGCTGCAAGGGAAGAGCTGAAGACTGTCAAGGAAGAGTTGGCTGCCGAGAAGCAGACAATGCAGGATCAGCTGAGGAAAAATGAAGACCTTGGTGCTGAAAAGGAGCTAGTGGAGGCGCGACTTACTGATGTTGCTCAGTACTTCTTTGGGAAAGGCCGGGTTGATGCTATGAGGGATCCGGAATCTGACCGGGCTAATTGGGATCCGGATCGGGATGAGACAGCTCTGGACACTCAGTATCCTGACTTGGCTAATATGGGCCAAGAAGAAGAACTGGATTCTCCTCCTTCCAAGGAGAAATCTGGTGATCAAGAAATGGTGGATGGTTGTGAGTCGGTTACTGGTTTGAAGCCTGCTTAGATTTGGGTTTTTGCTATTTGTTTTGGCCCATCCAGGAGGGGTGTTCCTGGAATGAATAATTATTAAGTATGTGGTAGGGCTGGAGTTTTTTGAGTGATTATTTTGTTTTGGAATAAATATTTGTTCTTTTAGTGGTTTCTTTTTGTGTTTTGATGAAGTATACTTGTAGTGTCGGATGTGTACTGGATCTGGCCAGTTATTCGACTGGATCGGGCCAGTCTTTTTTTTTGTGCTGGATCTGGCCAGTTCTTTTTTTGTCATGGGTGGGGTTATTTCCTGTCTGGAGGGCTTATGTCCCCTGCCTGTCTGGAGGGTTTATGACCCATCTATGTCACACAAGCCAGGAAAAGTTTTTCCAGGTTTGAGCTTAATATTTTAAGGCCTGTTTTTGCAACTAAAATGTTGGATATCAGTTGGATATCAGTGGGGTGGCCCCCAATCTTTAAAATTTGTTTTAAGTAAAGTACAGTATGTAAAACAAATATTGAAGATTCTACTCGGTAAAGGGAAATACGAGACTATTGACATGTACTTGGGCACATAATGGAAGAAATTATATAAGGCATTTATTCATATAATGGCAAATATCATACATTTTGTTTCATATCAGGTCAGGCAGGAAATGGTAAGATGAAGATTATACCTGGACTGGGGGATATATTTTATATGTGAAATAGTTTTAAGTGTGCGATATTCCAAGCTCTTGGGATCATTTCGCCGTCCAGGGTTTGTAGTCTATAAGCTCCCTGGTCGACTATTGAGTCAATCAGGTAGGGACCTTCCCAGGTTGGGGCCAATTTGCCAGCATTCTTCTCTTTTGTGTTTTGAAAAACTTTTCTGAGAACAAGGTCTCCTACCCTGAATACTCTAGCTTTGACAGTCTTGTTGTAGCTTTTTGCAACTCTTTTTGATATCTTCGCCATTCTAATCTTTGTTCTCGTCTCTTAGCTCTTGTCAAGTCCAGGTTATCCTCCATTAGAGGTATATTGCTCGTTATTGTATTCAGCCATCATCGGGTGATGGAATGTCGACCTCTTTGGGATTCGCTTCACATCCATAGACTAAGGAGTAGGGGTTTGGCATGTGGATGTTTTAGGCGTGGTTCGTCGGCCCTAGAGGACAAGGGGAGCTCTTCAGCCCATCTACCTTTCCTTCTTTCTAGCTTCTTCTTTATGCAGCTGATTATTACTTTGTTACTAGATTCTGCCTGGCCGTTAGCTTTTGGATATCCTGGTGTAGAGGTCACCAGGTTGATGTTCCATTGAGCACAGAAAGCTGCTGTTCTTTTTCCCACGAATTGCGTACCATTGTCGCATACTATTTCAGAAGGGATGCCATATCTACATATGATGTTGCGTTTGATGAATGCTATGACGTCCTTTTCTTTGACTTGCCTGTATGAATCAGCTTCTATCCACTTGGAGAAGTAGTCAGTCATTGCTAGCATAAAAAGTTTTTGCCCGGGTGCTTGAGGTAGTTTCCCTACTATATCCATGCCCCACTTCATAAATGGCCAGGATGCGGATATGGAATGTAGTTCCTCAGATGGCTGGTGGATATATGGTCCATGAATCTGGCAAGCTTCGCATTTAGAGCTGAATTCCAGGCAATCGGCCCTCAAAGTGGGCCAATAATAACCTGTTCTTAGTACCTTGCTTGCCAGGCTCCTTCCGCCTTTATAATTTCCACAGTATCCTCCATGGATTTCTGATAGTATCTGTTCAGCTTCTTGTGGTTCCAGGCATCTGAGGTATGGTCCTGCCTGCGATTTCTTAAAAAGGACGTTGTTAATAATAGTATATGAAGCAGCTTTGATTTTGAGTGCCCTAGCATCTTGCTTATTCAGGGGGAGGATTCCTTGTTGTAGCCAATCATAGTAAGGTTTTGTCCATGAATTGGCAACATATATTGGGAAACTTTCATCTTGTTTATTTATTGCAGGTTCTAATAAATGTACGATGGGTATTTTGTCAAAGTTAGGGGGACTGAAGTTGGATCCTAGGCCGGCTAGGGCATCGGCCTGGGTATTCAAGTCCCTAGGAATTTGATCAATATTAAAATTGCGGAATTTTGATTTTAAATTTTGGACAACTTCCAAATAAAGAATCATTTTTGAGTCTTTTGCAGTATATATCCCATTTACTTGGTTTGAAATAAGGAGGGAATCAGTACATACCTTTAGATTTTGTACACCAAGGTCAATACATACCTTTAATCCGGCTATTAGGGCTTCATATTCTGCCTCATTGTTGGTGGCTTCAAATGCACAGCTTATAGCTTGTACTATCTTATCCCCCTGTGGCGATTTTAGTACTACCCCTAGGCCTGTGCCCCTCATGTTGGCTGCACCATCGACAAATAGGGTCCATTTTAGGTCTGTTTGGTCATTGATCAATCTATTTACTTCTTTTATTAGGTCGGGTTCTAGGGCAGGACTAAAATCAGCCACAAAGTCTGCTAGTGCTTGTGACTTAATTGTTGTCCTTGGTTCAAATGTTATGTTGTATGTGCTTAGCTGGACTGACCATTTGCACAATCGTCCGGACAATTCTGGATTCCTAAGTACAGACTTGATAGAAAAATTGGGTCTGACTATTATAGGGTGGCTTTTAAAGTATGGTCTTAATTTTGTGCAACTCATAATTCAAGCTAAAACGTATTTTTCAAGTAGGCCATACCTGATCTCTGCATCCAGTAGACTTTTACTTACGTAATAGACAGGGTGTTGTTGTCCGTCCACTTCTTTGACCAGGACTGCACTGACAGCAATTTCCGTGACTGATAGGTATACTGTCAGGGGTTCGTCTTTGACTGGTTTTGTCAACAAGGGAGGAGAGGATAGATATGTTTTCAAATCTTCAAAGGCAGCTTGATGATCAGGGGTCCATTGAAAGTCTTTGTTTTTCCTTAGCAGGTTATAGAATGATTTGCACCTTTCTAACGATCTTGAAATGAACCTGTTCAGGGCTGCTATTCTTCCTGTCAGCTTTTGTATGTCTTTGACTGTCTTTGGTGGTTCTAGCTGCAGGATGGCTTTGATCTGTTTAGGGCTGGCTTCGATTCCTCTTTTTGTCACCATATAGCCCAAGAATTTGCCTGCTGACACTCCAAAATGGCATTTCTGTGGATTGAGCTTCATATTGAATTTCTCCAGTATTTGGAAGGCTACTTCCAGGTCTTTGATGTGGTCTTCTGCCTTTTTTTGACTTGATTACCATATCGTCTATGTAGACTTCCATGGTATCTCCTATTTGATCTTTGAACATCATGTTGACTAATCTTTGATAGGTTTCACCTGCATTTTTTAATCCAAAGGGCATAGCAAAGATAACAAAGATATTCCTCTTTCAAAGTGATGAAGGCTGTACTTTCCTGATCTGCGGGGTACATCTTTATTTGGTTGAATCTACTGGAGGCATCCATGAATGTTAACATCTCGTGGCCTGCAGTGGCATCCACCATTGCATCGATATGTGGCAGGGGAAATGGATCTTTGGGACAGGCCTTGTTTAGGTCGGTGTAGTCTACACAGACTCTCCATTTGCCGTTTTTCTTTTGGATGACCACTACATTTGCAAGCCAGTCGGGGTACATTACTTCCCTAATCATTCCCATGTCCAATAGCTTGTCAACGTCTTGGTTGATGATTTCATGCCTCTCAGCAGCAAATTTTCTTCTTTTTTGCTGTACATGCTTAAAGGATTTGTCAATATTTCACTTATGGGTTATAATATCAGCATCTATACCAGTTATATCAAAATGTGACCAAGCAAAACAAGACATTTTAGTTTTGAGAAAGCTGACAGATTGGGTCTGACCGAGTCAGTGCATCGACCCTACAAGTACCTTCTGTCGGGAATTCGGGTCCGAATGACCTCTCCTTTCCATCTCGTGATCGCGCAATATATTCTTTCTGAGGTGACTTTAATTGCTATGCGAGGGACTTACCTAACTTTGAAGGTTTCAAAGCCTGGGTGTAGCATTCCTGAGCTGTCCTTTGTTCTCCCCTGATGGTGGTTATTCCCCATTCGGTTGGTATTTTCACACATTGATGGTATGTTGACAGGATTGCTTTGACGTTGTGGATCCATGGTCTGCCCAGGATTACGTTATACGAGGATAGGCAATCCATTACCCCGAATCTTTCATAGGAAGCCACACCTTCCACATAGGTTGGCAGGCTAATTTCTCCCAGGGTATTCTTTGTTTCTCCGTTGAATCCAACCAGGACACTGGATTTTTTGATGATTTTTTCTTCATCTATCTTCATAGCTTTGAGGACGTCAAGCATCACCAAGTTGATTAAACTGCCCGTGTCTATCAGGATTCTTGATACCTTAGCTGTGCCGATTTGCATGGTGATCACCAAGCTGTCATGGTGTAGATCTGATATTCCCTGCAAGTCTGAGTCATCAAAAGTAACAGCAGGTAATGACTTAGATCTAAGAGGGGGTTGAAGTTTGGACTCTTTGGATATTCTCTTGGCAGCTGAGCTGGTTAAGCCACAGATTTCTGATCCTCCATTTATGAACTTGACTTCATAGATGGGGGGAGGAGGAGGAGGATCTCTGCTGTTCCCTAAATCTCTCTTGTTCTGTCCTTTATCTTTGTTCTTTGGCTGCTGGATTAAGTTTTTCAGATAGCCTTTTTAGGAGGTATGCCACTTGTTTCCTGAGTTAGATGCATTCTTCTGTGGTGTGCCCGATGTCCTAGTGGAAGTCACACCATCTCGTTGGATCTTTCCTGGGGTTGTCGGATTTTTTGGGCCATCTGACCGTGTCTCCCAAGCTTTCCAGGCGTTTGATTAACCCTGCAGTACTTATAGAGAAGTTATATTCAGGAATAGTTGGTAGGTTAGAAAGGTTACCTTTATGTTCTTGTGCCATGTTGACTTCACATCGTTCAGGTCTGGAATAGGGTGCTGATCTAGGATTGCCTCCCTTCTGGTAGGAGCTTTTCCTGTTAGTGTGTCCATAGCCTTGCTTTCCTCCGGACGAGTTTGTTCTGAAGTTGAGATCTTCTTCCAATCTGACATGTTCTAAGGCGATGGATTGAACAGTGGCAAAGGTTGGGCGGGCTTTTTGGTTAAGTCTCGCATAGATGTCACTTTGTCAGCAGGACTCCTTGCTGAAGGCTTCTACCATTGTCTCTTCGTCACACCCGGTAATGGCTACCTTCTCTTTGACAAATCTTGCCAGGAATTCTTTGAGAGATTCTTCAGGAAGTTGTTTTACCCGAACAGTTTCGGGTCTCTTGGCCATGTCTCTCGCTACTTGCGAATTGTTGATTGAAGGCATTGACCGATTCTGCAAAATTCTTGATACTTCCATTTGGGAGATTGATGAACCATTGTAATCTTTGCTCGATCGGGGTTGTACCAAAGCCTTTACACATGCAGACCTACCTGAGTTCACTGGGTATTGAGGCGGCTAACATCTTCTTTTTGAATATGGCCACGTGATTTTGTGAATCAGAGGTTCCATCATAAGTTCTCATGGATAAGACGGTAAATTTCTTGGGGAGATCAATCTTTGCAATTTCATCTGCAAAGGGTGAATCGAAGTGCATCAACTTCTACTTGACCACAGTGGTCCGGCACCGGTATATTTTCTATTTTGTTGTGGAGTTTTTGAATTTCCTGAAGCATAGCCATCATTATTGCTGCTACAGTTTTGTTTGTTTCATCATTAGGAATGATTTGGGTGCCGGATGAGGTATCCTTCTCCGGAGTTCCGAAATTGGAAAAGTCAATGTTTTTGATAATGGATGAGAATGGGGTTCCTGGTTCAAATCTGGTCTAGGAGCCTGAAGCCTGATTTTCCAATTTTTTCTCGAGTTAGACTCGATTCCTTGATCTCATCGATTTCAAACTTTCTGCTTGGGCTGCCTTTTCTTGAATTGTCTCCTGTTCTTTGATTTTAGATAAGGCAGCCGCCAATTGTTGTTCTGCGGTGAGTTCTACCATTTTTGTATGTGAATATTAAATGAAGAATGGCAAAAGGAATTTTTTGATTAACGAACTAGATGCCCCACGGTGGGCGCCAACTGTTTTAGCAGGATTTTCCCTGGAAGGATCCGGCTTGATTATTGAGTAATTAGGGTATCTAGTTCAATAAGTTCAGAATAATAATAGGAGTAAATAACAAGGAAGAATTAAGTATAAAAAATATCGTTTGTATTACTTTGATAGGCTGAGTACAAACTCGTGTATATAACTGAATATTTAGGAAAGAGTAAGAGATAAATTGTAAATTATTGATGAATGATGAATATCCTTTACAATTGTTAGATTATGCTATTTATAGTTCTACAGATGCTAACGTTACATTCAACCTCAACGTTCCCCTTGATTATTGGAGTTGTTAGCTAGAAAATAGGGCACATTCCCTATTAACACGGTTGACTCGTTCTTCTTTAACAAACCGTCCTTCATTTCCTCTTGCACGTTAAAATTTACTAAGATTATGTGCTCCTTATAGTTGGACTTGGTCTTCCATGAGAGTAGGGCGTGGTTATTTGTTCATATAACTGTATTTCTTGTTTATCAATTTAATCCAGCCTGCTTGAGTGTCCTGCCAGGCTATTCTGCACTTACCATCAGGCTTTTCTTCTAGGGTTTAGTAGCTTGCTTATCTTATGGTACTCTTCATCTGCCAAATAATAGTTAGATTTTTCCGGTCCCTGGTTGCCTCAATCAGCCTAGTAAGGTCAGGCCAAGTTAGAGTCAGACCAGGCTAAATTGGGCCTAACACAAAGTATATGAAAGATATCCTTACAAAGAAGAAATCAATCTGGAAGCTTGAGAATATTGCTTTTACTAAAGTAAGTAGTGCTATTATTCAAGGAAGTTCACCTCCAAAGCTCAAGGATCCGGGAAGTTTCTCCATTCCATGCACTATTGGTGACACCACGATCAACAAAGCTCTATGTGACCTTGGGACAAGTGTGAGTGTTATGCCATATTCGGTAAGCAAGAGGCTAGGCATGGGAGAACTCAAATGAACCAACATCACGCTTCATATGGCGGATAGATCAACAAAGACACCTTTAGGGGTATGGGAAGATGTTCCCGTAAGAATGGGCATATTCTTCATCCCGTGGATTTTGTTATTGTCGACATGGAAGAAGACTCCAATATTCCTATTATTTTAGGAAGACCTTTCTTGCACACCGCGGGAGCGGTGATCGATGTAAAACATGGAGACCTCACCCTTAAAGAGGGAGATGAAACCATCACTTTCAATCTTGACAAGACTATGAGATCTCCATGATTGCATGAGCATGTTTTATGGTTAATCACTATAGCCGGAAAGATAATTGGAAGAAGTTGACATTTAAATGGAAGAAGAAAGTGGATGATGCTCCATCAAAAGATAAAGGAAATTGCAACAATGAGAGCTTGAAAAGCTCACCCATGATAAGTGAAGAAGAAGGCCTCATTGGCCAAGAAAAGAAAGAAGGAGAGTTGTCTTCATCAACTCAAGACATTTTTAGTGATCAAGTGGACGAAGTATGTGGTCTTTGGGATGATGAGTTTGAAGGGATATTCAATCGCTATATTGTTAATGCTATGGCCCAAGACCATCATGGAGAACAACAAGTGCAAAGGTCTATTGAAGATCTTTATCATGACAATGAACAAGCTTTCGATTACTTCTTCAAGGTGTTGAGTAACATCAACAACACCTTGAACATGCCCCCTTAACATCTGTCAGGCCTGGAAATCCGCAAACCTCCCTGATCAGTATCTCATCTTAGCCTGACTATCAAGCTGTCAGGATGTTAGGCTAACAGGACACAAGAAGATATGCACCAGGCCATGAAGAGGATAACGGTCAAAATATCAGGACGATATTAGACCAGGAATTCACGTTATAAAAGGAATATACATGCAACATTGAATGGGAAGATCTCGCAGTAAATGCAGCAATTAAGGGAATAATATTGTCAATTATTACGGGCAATTAAGGAGAATAATCTGCATTAATTCCAGCATCAGGCAGCCGTTCAGCTAGAAGTTATATAAGGAGCATTTGGGAAATATTTTAGAGATCATCAACACAAGACAAATCATACTTCTACGCATACAATACTTAGAGAAATAGTACAAATATTGTCATTGTCATACTTTTACTCTCCCAATTACATAGTGAAATCCTCTCCTGGCTTGGTGCCCGTGCTTTTTTCAAATTCAAGGGTTTTCCACGTACAAAACTCTTTGTTTTATTGTTGTTATTTTTATTATATTTATAGCCCTATATCTGACCCTGACGACCTGATTAACGGACCATACAGAGCTAGTTAACCCTACTAAAATCTACCCTGACCTGATTTCGCCTTGCGCAAAATCCACATAAAACAATTGGCGTCCACCGTGGGGCATCTAGCTCTTTAAATCCTTTTTTCTCATCCCACAAAAACTCAAAAATCCTACAAAAATGGCCTAGCCTACCGTTGAAGAACAATTGAATGCAGCTCTCCAGCAAATCGCTGAGTTGGAAAGTTTGAAAGAAAAAGTAGCCCAAACTGAAGCAGAAATCCTGCAACTAAGAGAATCTGAGTCAGCTTTGAAACAAAAATTAGAGAAAACCCAAGGAGCAAGCTCTAGATTCCAGCCAGGAACCCCATTTGCATCAATCATCAAAAACATCGATTTCTCCAGTTTTGGGAGCCCAAGTGGTTCTAAATTCATTAATGTTGATGATGACGGTGAACCAAAAAATGACGATGAAAAACCTGATGAATCTGCAGCAGCCATCATGATGGCAGTAGTTCAGGAGATCAAGAAACTCAATGAAAAATTCGATAAGATACCTGGAGTACCTGCCAGCATGGAAGAAGCTGCTCCCGACAGTTATCTTGATTCGCCTTTCATAGACGAAATAGCAAAAGTGGATTTACCAAAGAAATTTGTGGTCCCATCCATGAGGGTCTATGATGGAACCACGGATCCGCAAAATCACGTGGCTCTCTATAAACAAAAAATGCTAACTGCATCTATTCCCAGCGAATTTAGACAAGTTTGCATGAGTAAGGGATTTGGAACGACCCTGACCGGTCCTGCTCTGCAACGGTATATCAATCTGCCAACTGGAAGCATCCATTCATTTTCCAACCTGATCAACAGCTTCAACCAGCAGTTTGCGAGTAGCAGAGAGTTGGAGAAACGATCCAGTGATCTTTACCGAATCACATAGAAGCCTGATGAAACTCTCAGGACATTCCTTACGAGATTCAACAAGGAGAAGGTATCCATTCCCAGATGTGACGTTGGAACAGCAGTGGAGGCATTCAGGCAGGGGTTACTACCATATAGTGACTTATACAGCGAGCTCACTAAGTATCCCTGCCATACCTTCGAGGACGTCCAGGCCAAGACTCTCAGGCTAGAAGAAGATAAAAGCTATAAACTTGGATCACCCAGAGGACGAAAGGATTACGAAAGAAATAGTAGGAAGAGCAATAAAGGAAACATAACTATAGGCATACTCCATATTCCAGATCAGATCAATCAGAAGTTAACCTGGCTCATGAGTATCAAGGTAAGGTTAAGGTTTATCCACCAATTTCCGAACATAATTTCAGTGTTGATATTGCTGGATTAATCCAGAGACTTGACAACATAGGATCAGCAGTTAGATGGCCCAGGAAGTCGGAAAATCCCAACCCCAGAAGGGACAATTCCAAATGGTGCAAATTCCACATGGACATTGGACACACAACAGACGACTGTTTCACCCTGAGGAAAGAAGTGGCTTACCTGCTGAAATCCGGATACCTAAAAGACCTAATCAAGACGAAAGGCAGGAATGCGAACCAGGGCAAAGAGGATCAGGAGCACAAGCAGGATTGCAGCCTACCTCCACCACCTCCAATATACGAAGTAAAATTCATATCTGGTGGATCGAAAATGCACGGCTGACGATTTCAAAGAAGAAAAAGATAGCCAAGACGCCAAGGACTGTCTCACCCTGCAAACCAGACCATATCCCAACAATCACTTTCAATGATTGTGACCCGGTAGGTATTACCGATGTTCATCATGATGGCCTGGTAATTTATATGCAGATTGGAACCGCCACAGTGAGAAGGATCCTGGTAGACGGAGGCAGCTCAGTAAACTTGATCATGCTTGACGTGCTGAAAGACATGAATATCAACGAGGACCAAATCACCAAAAAATCCAGTGTCCTAGTAGGATTAAGTGGCGAAACCATGAGCACTCTAGGAGAAATCCACCTCCCAACTTACGTTGAAGGAGTCTCATCTTATGAGAAATTTGGAGTCCTTAATTGTCTGTCATTAACAACGCGATCTTGGGTAGACCCTGGATTCATAATGTCAAGGTCGTACCATCAACCTATCACCAGTGTATCAAGATACCAACAGAATGGGGGCATAGCCACAGTCAAAAGGGATCACAAGGTAGCCCAGGAATGCTACACAACAGCTTTGAAGCCTTCCAAGGCAGGTAAGTCCCTTGCATAGCAATTACAGTACCCTGTCAGGAGCACTTATGTAGCACCTCCCAGAATGGAAACAGATCAAGTATTTCTGGACCCTGAGTACCCTAATAGGTATGTTTTAGTAGGATCTGACGTCCCAGATAGTGTCACGCCTGAACTAGTAAAGTTCCTTAAAAACAAATCATCTTGGTTTGCTTGGTCATATTTTGATATGACTGGAATTAGCGCTGATATAACTACGCATAAACTCAATGTTAACCCATATTTTAAGCCTGTATAACAGAAAAGGCGGAAATTTGCATCTGAAAGAAATATCATAATTAACGAGGAAGTAGAGAAACTATTGGATATGGGAATGATCAGGGAAGTAATGTACCCTGAGTGGCTAGCTAACGTGGTTGTTGTGCAGAAAAAGAATGGAAAGTGGAGAGTCTATGTAGACTACACTGACCTGAACAAAGCTTGTCCCAAAGATCCATTTCCTTTACCATATATTGATGCCATGGTAGACGCCACAGCAGGCCATGAAATGTTCGACATTCATGGACGCTTCCAGTGGATTCAATCAAATAAAGATGCACCCTGCTGACCATGAGAGTATCTTGCATTCATTACGAGCATCGAGGCATATCTTTGTTACACTGCAATGCCTTTCGGCCTGAAGAATGCAGGGGCAACGTACCAGCGCCTGGTCAACATGATGTTTAAAGACCAAATAGGTTATATCATGGAAGTGTACATAGATGAAATGGTGGTGAAATCCAAAAATGCAGAAGATCATATGAAACATTTGGAAATAGCGTTCGAAATATTGGAGAAATACAACATGAAGCTCAATCCTACAAAATGCCACTTTGGAGTCACGGCAGGCAAATTTCTTGGATACATGGTCACAAAGAGAGGCATAGAAGCCGACCTTGAATAGATAAAAGCTATCCTGGAACTGCAGTCACCCAAATCCGTCAAGGATATCCAAAAATTGACAGGCCGGGTAGCTGCCCTGAACCGTTTCATATCGATATCCTCTGAGAGATGCAAAACATTTTACAACCTCCTCAGAAAGAATAAACAGTTTCAATGGACGGATGAACATGAGACAGCCTTTCAAGACTTGAAATCTTATCTATCATCTCCGCCCTTACTAGCTAAACCAGAAAAGGGAGAACCCCTGTCAGTATACTTATCCGTTAGTGACACAGTAGTCAGTGCAGTCCCAGTAAAAGAACAGGATGGCCAGCAACACCCTGTTTATTACGTAAGTAAAAGCCTGCTGGATGCTGAGATGAGGTATGGACTACTTGTGAAATATGTTTTAGCTTTGATTATGTCATGTACTAAATTGCGACCTTATTTTGAAAGCCACCCCATTATAGTCAGGACCAACTTACCCATAAAATCTGTCCTACGTAAGCCTGAACTTTCAGGCAGGATGGCCAAATGGTCAGTGCAAATTAGCACGTACGATATCTCCTTTGAACCCAGGGCAGCGATTAAATCGCAGGCCCTAGCAGAATTTGTGGCTGACTTTTGCCCTAACCTGGAACTTGACCTGAAAAAAGAGGTCAACCAATTAGAAAATAAAACCCCAGACCATGAATGGACCCTGTTCATAGATGGGGCATCCAACACCAGGGGGACAGGGTTAGGATTAGTGCTTAAATCACCACAGGGAGATATGATAGCGCAGGCTATAAGTTGTGAGTTCAAAGCTACAAACAACGAAGCAGAATATGAAGCTCTGATAGTAGGCTTACAGGTATGTCTAGACCTCGGTGTTCAAAACCTAAAGGTAAAAACTGATTCACTCCTAATTGCTAATCAAATAAAGGGAATTTATACGGCTAAGGATGCAAAAATGATTTCGTATTTAGAACATGCAAAAAATCTTACCGCTAAATTTGCTTTATTTGACATAGATTAAATATCAAGAGACCTGAACACCCAGGCTGATGCTTTGGCTAGCCTAGGTTCAAATTTTACCCCTACAGTTTTCGACAAAATACCAATTGTTCATTTATTAGAGCTAGCCATCAGCAAGCCTGAACAAGTCAATCCTGTCAATCAGGATAATAATTCTTGGACTAAACCCTATTATAATTGGTTTCTCCGAGGAACTGCCTCAGGGCAGACATGAGGCAAGGGCTTTTAAAATTAGAGCTTCAACTTATGCTATCATCAATAACACTTTATTCAATAGATCGCAGGCTGGACCCTACCTGGATGCTTGGAGCCTAACGAAGCCAAACTAGTACTTCAAGAAATACATGATGGACACTGTGGCAACCACAAAGGAGGAAAGAGCCTGGCAAGCAAAGTTCTCAAGACAAAGGCTACATGGCCTACACCGAGGGTGATCGCTGGAATACTCTTCAAAATGCGAAGCCTGCCAAATTCATGCACCAATCATACATCAGCCATCTGAACTCCTTCACTCAATTTCTTCACCCTGGCCATTCATAAAGTGGGGGATGAATATTGTGGGAAAACTGTCCGTAGCTCCAGGACAAAAAGTATTCATGTTGGCTATGACTGATAACTTCTCCAAATGGATCGAGGCTGACTCTTTCAGGCAAGTAACTGAAAAGGAAGTAATATCCTTCATCAGGGTAAATATCATCTGCAGATATGGAGTCCCGTCAAAAATAGTATGTGACAATGGAACCCAATTTATGGGGAAAAAGACCCAAGCATTTTGCCAAGAATGGAATATCAACCTGGTAATATCAACTCTTGGATACCCAAAAGCTAACGGCCAGGCTGAATCAAGCAATAAGGTAGTCATAAGCTGCCTAAAAAAGAAGCTGAAAAGAAGACGAGGCAGATGGGCTGAAGAGCTTCTATTAGTACTATGGGCAGACAGAACAACTTCAAAGACATCAACAGGCCAAACACCTTACTCTCTGGTGTACGGCTGTGAAGCTGTCATTCCTGCAGAAGTACAAGTACCAACATCAAGGTACAACCTGAATAATGTTAAGATAAATAGAGACCTGATGCAAGATAACCTGGTTCTAACAGAAGACCTAAGAGACACTGCCAAGATTAGAATGGCGTCATACCAACAAGCAGTTGCCAGAACTTACAACAAAAACGTCAAAATCAGAGTCTTTAAGGAAGGAGGCCTCGTTTTACGCAAAGTTTTTCCAAATAAAAAAGAAAAATCAGCAGGCAAGCTGGCCCCCACATGGGAAGGCCCTTACCTAATTGATTCAATTATTGGACAAGAAGCATACATGCTCCAAACATTAGAAGGACAAATGATCCCAAGATCCTGGAATGTAACCCATTTGAAATTATTCCATATGTAAAGATCAAATCAGGCTACAAATCAGGTATAAATTCAATCACCACTCAACCTGATGTGCTACCTGAAAAACTATGTGTTTTACATGCCTTGTATGTAATTCATATCTATGTATACAACTAACCCATTTATTCACTTCTTGAATCCTGAACAATTATACATGATAAATGATTATATGCATAAATATTCAGGATTGAGGGCTACTCTACTATATATTTTTGAAACAAAACTTTGCACTTAAGTGTGCATGCCGAGCTGGTAACCACCACCAGATACAGTAAATGTCAGGACCAATCAAGCATGAAATAATTGCCTGACCTAACTAGGTTTACTGCCACGGATTACAACCAGCTGGACGTAGCAAGACAGGTGCAAGGGTGTTCTCTCCCAACCACTTAGTCTAAATGCCCTCCTGACAGGCCGAATACCAACCCCTCCAGCTAGGCAGGGGACATAAGCTCTCCTAACAGGCTGGTTTTCCCACCCCTTTAACCATTATAGCAAAAAAACCTATACTTGGTTGAATTACTCATGAATAACAAGATAAAACAAAAATGCTTTGCAGGTTAATCAAACAAAATGTTTGACAGGACCAACAGGATGGGAAAAATAAAACTCATAGGCTTAAGCAAAAAAGCAAAATCAGCCAAAAAGGGCCACCATGCCTATATTAATAAAGCCCTTACCCCCTGGGTCAAAGGCACCAAAATATTCATAAAGGCCAGGGACAGTCTCCCTGAATTGGACAAAGACAGAAAAAGAAAAAATTGTTCGCTCAGGGACATCCCCCCTGGATGGGCCAACTACCAACTAAATCAAATTACTGCTTCTCCTTAGAAACAGTACCAGCACTCCCACTCTTAGCCGGATCAGCATCAACATCCTGCTCCCCTGGAGAATCGACCTCCTGTTCATTTCCCATGTTATGCAGGTCACGATACTTTGATGCAGCAAAAGCCATCTCAGCTTCAGGGTTCCACTTCGCCCTGGCCTCGACAGGCTCTCACATAGCAACAGCCCTCCCCTTAATATAGAAATAGAGGGAAGCATCATCTAGAAAAAACTCCAGGTCATCCCTCTCCTGGGTGAGCTCCTCATTCCTGTCCAAAGCTTCCTGTAAGAGCCGCTAACTTGAAATTGCCTCAGCCTTAGCAGCATCTCTCTCAGCCTGCGCCCTCACCAAATCAGCAGCTTTAGCAGCCAGGTCAGCCCGTGCAAAATCCAGCTCCGACTTTAGCCTATCATAATCTGATCTCATCAGATCAATCCTGGCTACCAAAGAAGTAGCCTAATAAGCATTATGGAGACAGTTCGCAGCACCCTGGCCAAAAATAGGAAGAAGAATATGAGTAATATACCCTAATAATAAAAACTACCCAAACAAAATACACATAAAAATTTTCAGCCTACGTCCCTTACAGCAGCCAGGGTACCCGCCAAAAGGCTCACTGAATTATCCACTGAAGCAACCGCCTGAGTAGCAGTCTCAACGGGGTCAAGGGTGAGCATGACATCTGATTTGGAAGCAGCATAATCCCTGATTTTCACCCTGGCAGCCTCCATATTGTCCACCCTGGCCTTCACTTCCCTGACTGGGGAAAAAATATCAACATCTTCAATTTTCCTCTTTTGGGCTGCTGAACTTATTTCAGCAGGGGCAGCAGGTACAACAGTGACCTTGGGAGCATTAGGCTGTTCAGTCAAATCTATAACAGGTTCAGCATCTACGCTTCCCTGGGAACCTTCCTCCTTGATCTTAGCCAGCCTGGCTGAAAGGTCAGCCATACCAAACCTAGCAAGACAAGTAGATGACATAGTGGCTACAACACGAAACACTATATTAGCAATATAAACTAAACATCATCATGAAGCCAAAGTAAGAAGAAAAAAGAAATCAAGATAGACTTACTGCCTGAGGTAGTGGCACTAACAGCCTCAGAAGGTTTAGCCACCATGGCGGCACCATCAGCCTTCAAACAGCGAGGGAGATGGCCAACCCCGCAACACAGAGGCCAAGACCTCTCCAAAGGAGGAATAGCAAGGAAAGCAGAAATATTGGCAGTGGGATACTCAGTTTTAGTAACCCAATCATCGACTGCACGCATAAAAGGTATAATTCAATATGAAATTCATTTCATTTTTTACTAATAAGTAAAACATAAAGGACCAAAGAAAGAAACTCACCAGCAGCGCAAGCTTCGTAATTTAAATACGCCAGGTCAGGTCCCACATAATAAGTCCTGACAAACATGTACCCAGCAGCCCAGCCTTTATCATGGCCGCTATCCAGATTGCTCAAAAGGGGAGTAGTAGAAGCCCCGACCTTAAAACTTATACGGCAAGGACTATTGGTTTTGACAGCATAACAATCCTTCATATCATCAAGGGAAAACGAGATATTGTGCTTTTTACAGAGATGCTCAATGGAACACACAACCTTCCATGCCATAGGCATCAGCTGATAAGATGGAATGCCAATCTCCTTAATAACCTCAACCATAAGAGGAGAAAAAGGAAGCTTACAACCTGCCCTAAAAGCCCAGTCATGAATGCAGAACCGACCAGGACAAGCCCAGTCGGCCCTGATAGGAGAATTTTCAGGGATCCAGACTTCAAAGATCGGCGGGGATGATCCCCTTATCCTTCAACACCTTCTCAAACTCAGGCTTCAAACGATTTGCAAGAGACTGATTATCCTTCAAAGCCTTTGTAGGCTTGAATTGGAAATCCCCGTGGAAAATTGAGATCATCTCCAATGGAGAATCACTCGGCTTATTGATCGTGGAAGGTTGAGCAGCAGAAGAAATAGGCAAATTATCAGAAGAAGTTTCTTCAAGATTCTGAGAGAAAGGAGTTGCAGGAGCCGCTGCCCTGGTAGACTTCTTTTTTGCTGCCATATTTGAGAAATTATGAAAATTAATTGAACATTAAAGAATTGGGAATTAAGGAAACTAGAGAGAAAGATTCTCAAGAGAGAAATAAGAAAGATTATTTTGGTGAAGTTCAATCAATGAAGCAAACAGGTATTTATAGTGGAGTAAATTAGGGTTTCAACCGCAAGAAAGTGGATAATCATTAAGGAAGTTGCAGTAAAAGTCACACGCGTCATAAACTACAGTAAGTAGCCGTTACAGGAACTTACTAGGCATAACTTAACCGGTGGGTAACTTTTCTGAGATTAATTATCTCCTCATTTTCGTCCTGAAATACTGAAAATAAGGAGATAAGGTGCAATTGTTAGGCCTGGAAATCCGCAAACCTCCCTAATCAGTGTCTCATCTTAACCTGACTACCAGGCTGTCAGTATGTCAGGCTATCAGGACACAAGAAGATAGGCGCCAGGCCATGGAGAGGACAACGGTCAAAATACCAGGACGATATTAGACTATGAATTCACGTTATAAAAGGAATATACATGCAGCA
This sequence comes from Silene latifolia, assembly GCF_048544455.1. Classification (NCBI taxonomy): domain Eukaryota; kingdom Viridiplantae; phylum Streptophyta; class Magnoliopsida; order Caryophyllales; family Caryophyllaceae; genus Silene; species Silene latifolia. Next base: position 163,650,966 of record NC_133536.1, on the reverse strand, counting down.
TTGAATGGGAAGATCTCGCAGTAAATGCAGCAATTAAGGGAATAATATTGGCAATTATTACGGGCAATTAAGGAGAATAATCTGCATTAATTCCAGCATCAGGCAGCCGTTCAGCTAGAACTTATATAAAGAGCATTTGGGAAACATTTTAGAGATCATCAACACAAGACAAAGCATACTTCTACGCATACAATACTTAGAGAAATACTACAAATATTGTCATTGTCATACTTTTACTCTTCCAATTACATAGTGAAATCCTCTCCTGGCATGGTGCCCGTGGTTTTTTCCCATTCAAGGGGTTTCCACGTAAAAAAACTCTTTGCTTTATTGCTGTTATTTTTATTATATTTATAGCCCTATATCTAACCGTGACGACCTGATTAACGGACCATACAGAGCTAGTTAACCCTACTAAAATCTACCATAACCTGATTTCGCCTTGCGCAAAATCCACACAAAAAAACATCTCATTATTGGATGAGAGTTTGGTGGAATCCTCCCTAAACCACCACTTGTAAATATTCTAACTCCCTAACTTGCATTTTAATTATCGTATTGCATTCTTGTCATTTTTGGATTTACATTTCTATGCCTTGATCAAAATTTTCATCATTTTGAGAGAAGTGAGGGAGGGACTTACGAGTTTATTGATGTGTAGTGTTTTGTCTTAGTGTGGGGATAGCAATTGCCTAGGCTATCCATGCCTTTGTAGTGCCCCCACAAAGAAGAACACAAGAATTGAAGAATGAAATAACACGGGTTACGAAGCACCCACGGATGGACCTGAATCCGTGTGGAAGAGGCAGAATCCGAGCGTCCCGAGAGGAATCCGCTCGTCTTGGAAAGAACCCGAGTGTCCAGTGCATAAGACGCTCGTCCTGTGAAGCTGCAGAATTATTTTTTGGGTCTGACTGAGAATCTGAGCGTCCCAGCAAGGAATCCGCTCGTCTCAGCCAGGACGGTCGTCCCAGAAGGAAGACGCTCGTCTTTACACTAACAATTTTTGGGATTTCTCCCAAGAAATTAATCCGAGCATCTCCAGCATAAGACGCTCGTCTCAGCTCAAGAATCCGCTCGTCTTACCTACGCGACGCTCGTCCCCAAGCGCTTTTCCTGAACCCAAAAATTGGAGAATCCGAGCGTCCCGACCCTGAAGCCGCTCCTCTCCCTCTGCTTTTCAAAAATTCAACGGGTCTTTTAAACCCTCCTTCCCAACTCATTTTCATAATTTCAAACACAAACACTACCCAAAACCCCAAAACCCTCATCCTCTCCATCAACAAAAATCAAATTTCTCAATCAAATCCAAACTTCCTCAAAATGAAAATTAAATCACTCCTTTAGCAACAACAAGTGATTAAAACACCAAAATCTTCAGGTTTTGAGTCGATTTTTGGGATACAAGGCAACATTCATCTATCCCAAATCGATTTGGGAATTACTAGAAATTGAAGACTTCAAGCTTTCATTGGTGTTACTAAGCAAAGGAGTATGGCAAGAACAAAAGGTGGAAGCAAGGCACCCCAAAAGAAAAACCTTTCTAAGAGACAACAAACTCTTCAAGATAAACAAGCATCAAAGGCATTGGTAGTTCATAATGCAAGGTTGGAGATTCAAGAACAAGATCCTCCTATGGAAGCTACTACTTCTACTACTCCGGTCATTGAACAATTAGCCGATTATTCGGAGGTAATTTTCACTTCCGACTCCCATAGGAAGAAATTTATTCTCTTTGCTAAGAAAACCATCATGCCTACCAAGTTCATTTGTTAAGATGCATTGTCAAAATTGGGTGTTCTTGAGCAAACAAAGACCTTTTTCGAGTCTATGGGATTGAGTAAATTGTTTGAAATGCAAGAATTGACCTACTCCTCCCTCACCTTAGAGTTTTTGAGCTCTTTGAAAGTCACCAAGGTGGAGACCTTAACCAATATTGAGTTTCGTCTCGAGAATGTTGATAGAAAATTGTCTTATGACGAAATTGGTAAGATATTTGGCCTTTGTAATAGCCCGAAATACACAAAGAAGCCTACCAAGTATGACCCCGCTCCTCTATGGAAGGCCATTTCCGGAAAAGAATTTACATCCTAGCATGATTTTCGTGCTCTCTTAGTCCATCATCCGGGCATAAGAGTATGGCATAGGGTTGTTGGGAATACCTTGATAGCTAGGAAAGACACAAATCATCTTACCGAACTTGATTTTGTTCTTCTTGAGTCGGCTTTGAACATTGGGAGAGAGTTCACAAAGCCATACAATGCTTTACGACTTTTAATTGATAGATGGCTTAATGTTGATTGTGGCAAAGAAGGCACGACCTTTATTGTCAACGGAGGGTTAGTGACTTATTTGGCTAAGCACTTTAACTGGGATTTCAACAAGAATGACACTTATACACCGGTAAAGGGAGGCCCTACCATTTATCTACCCACCATGATTCTAAAGTTCAAATGGGTCAAGAATGATACTCTTGATAACAAATTTGGGTGGTTGACGAATGAAGTTAAATCCTTCACATTGCCTAGCAAGATTTGCCGCTTGAATGTTCATAGACTGAATTACCTTCTCCCACTCTCCGAAGAAGCCGAATACATCATTCCACACCAAGGGGAAGAAGTAGCCAAGACCTCCTCCTCCATTATCACCCCACCTTATCCATTTGACTACCACGAGTTCAACCCCGAAAATGCCAAGGCGGGAAACGATTACTTGACTCTATTGATGAGGGAAATGCATAAACAAGCTTATAATGATAGAGTTGATGCTTACAAGGCACAATATCCGCTCCTCCTACATCTTGCTAGGCAAGGACTTCTTGATCCATCTTGTCCTTTGCCTAGTTGGGCGGATAAGGAGGTATTCTTTCCTAGCACTTCTAGAGGTGGTAGTGTTGGAGCTTGTGTCCTCCACAAATTAGTGTGATAACATTTGTAAATCTCTTACAGGTTCACAAGGGTATACTTCGTATATTTAATCAGTTGATTAACGTTTACCTAATAACGGTTGGCTTGCTAGAAAGTTTGACGTTATTATCATACAGATGGCGGTGATCAACTGGTCCCTAAAGGTCACACCTATAGGATGTGTTTGAGAAATGTGGTTATAGAAATATAATCACATTGATGCCCAATATGACTAAACAGTTAGTCAATATGTTGATGAGATAATTATTTAATGAAGATTAAATAATATTAGTTGAGACGAATTAACTGTCAATTCGTAAATTGAATATAATAAGTTATATTTAATTAAATGTATGTAATGTTAGCTTGGACAAATTAATCTGTTAATTCGTAATTAAATGTAATCAGTTATATTTAATATCAACAAGATGAATGTGTCATAGTGGTAATAGTGAGGGTACACAAACCAAGAGGTCATGGGTACAATCCTCACTAGATGACAATTTAACACATTTTATACATTTTTGGAAAGACCAAAAATAAGGAGATTACACTCCTTATTTCGGTTATATGGGCCGAATTAGGGAAGATTATATTTCCCTAATTCACTCCCATATTTCGGTCACCATAAGAAGAAAAAAGGAGATCATTATTCTACCCTAATTCTTTTTTACCTAGCCTCCTCTCTCATTAGAAGAAAAACACAAAACAACTAAATTTTACAGAAAATTGTAGATCGATTCTAGCATTATCAATAGGGCATATCTCATATCGTCTTGGGTGCAACTGATAGGCGAATATCTACTTTGATATTGTTCTTAGGCCGTATTTGCTAGGACCGAAGGTTATTTATGAATCCTATATTTTGTTTATGTATTTTAATTTTATGACTAGTGATCGTCATCATTATATTCGTTATAATCCTTAATAATAAGGGATGTATACAGATTATTTCCCACAAGTCGTATCAGAGCAAAGGCCATGAATTTTAATTTTGATGATTTTCATAAAAATTGTATGTAAAATTTTAGGGTTTCCGAAAAAAAAAATTAGGGCACGACTGTTTTTTTTTTTGTTAATGCCGTTTGAAAAAAAAAATGTTTGCAGCCGGTGTTTGTTCTTTTTGATGCGAGATTACCATTTTTATTTTTCATAATGTTGTTTTAATCAGTTAAAATTATCATATGAAGAATTGGTAGATGTTTGATTTGATGCAGATTAAATTAAAACATAAATGGAATCGTCATGTTTGATTTAATGCAGATTAAGTTGAAATTAAAAAGGCATTAGGGTCCTAATTTAAAAACCGTGAATTTTTTTTTGCTGTTTCTGTACTGTTCATGGATGAACAGTATTAAAAAAAAAATTGCTGTTTTTTTTTTGCTCTCGGTTTTTCTTAGAAAAACCGATTAAAGTTTTTTTGCGGTTGTTTTGTTTATGCCGTTTTGGAAAAGCATCAGAAAAAAAAAAAAAAAAATTTGTTGATACTGTTCACGTGCTACTGTTCACAGGGGGCATAATTTAAAAAAAAAAATTTTTTTTGTTTCGGTTTTTTACAGATAAAACCGTGTATAAAATAAGAAACATGCTTGTTTTGTTTTTCTTTGTTTATGCCGAGACCAAATAAAAAAAAAAGGATTTTGTTTTTGTTTTGATTTTGGCCAATTAGTTATTGTGAAACGGTTCACAATTAAAAGATACCGAATTATTTTAAAGCAGTTTAAAATTTTGACGGATTGAATTCATATTACAAGTTTAATATGGATTAAGATTGAAGTTAATGTGATTAATTGATGAATTGTCACTTAATTTGATTTAAATAGGTGGTTTGGATAAATTGATCAACATAATTAAGGAATTGTGTCATGTATGTTTAATTTATTTTAGTTGATGCATTATGTTTTACTTTTGTTGAATGAATCGATTGAATGAATTTAATTTACGTATTTTTGCAATCAGTTGTAATACTTAGTGTGGCCTTAGTCAAATTATGTTTTCGTAATGAAGGAAACATAATTTTTAATGTAATTATGAGATCTCGAATCTCCTTTATTTTTCTTTAGTTTTTGGGTTTCGAAATTAGAATGTAATAAATAGGTTTATTATGTAAATTTTATTTATTGTAATTTTCAAAAGAAGACTAAAGATGGAGATTGGAGCTCACTCCCGCTACATGGATCAAGATGGAACATCAAGACAAGATTCTCGGGTCCAAAGGATGGATTCCGAACTTGTATTTATTGTTCATTTTGATAGGATATGCCACACTAGGACTTTTACTGTTTTTACGTTTTCATTTCTATGCCTCTCATTCACATGTTAGTTTATGCATCATATTCCGCCTAAAACCAAACCACCTACTACTAAAATGCATGAAAATTGACTCATATAGGTTGTATGTTAGTTTTCATGGACATGCGATGATCATCTTTGTCTTTAAGCCATCACCTTAGTTTATTCATTCTCGCATGCTAGATATTAGTTCACTTAAAATGAATTAAAATAAAGATGATGGGATCTTCCTCTAAAAACGAAATTGAGATTAGTCTTTATAAGGGCAAACAACTATGAATCCCTTCTTCGTCGGTAGGCATAATATGACCCCTTCTATGTTGGGTAAGTAGTTGTGTTGACTTAGTTTATCTCAACATCATAGTCCGAAGAGTTTCTCGTGATTATGATGGACTAAAGATAGAATTTACAGAAATTTATTGACCAAGAATTCTAACGGTAGAATTAGCTAAAAGGTTAGCTTATCAATTTACAGAGAATTGAGTCTTGGGATCATTTATATAATTCTTGAGGGAGGTCAATTGTATAAATGTTTTGAGTCTTCGCGTTATGACAGTAGTTCATTAGACTTAAAAATATAAACGATGCACATGCTTATTATTTTTATTCTTCTTCTCGTAGTGTAGAACACGATTATTTTTCATAATACTGTCACAACGAAATGGCTGGAAATAACGCAATCCCAATGCCTAGTGCCACACTTGATCGCGCGTCCTGGCTGAAAGTATTCATGGACCAGATGAATCAGTTCACACGTCTGAAAAATGATGGGTCTAACTTTGCGGACTGGGAGGCGGCACTACGGAATGCTGCCATTGCTGACGGTAAGCTCAAGTACTTAACTGAGCCAATACTGGTCAACCCAGGCCCCAATGCAGGAGTCAACGAGACACTCGCTTATAGTGATTTCGTTATAGAAGCGGGTGCGATAAAGAACGTACTCATCTTTGCAATGGAAACCAATTTCCAGAGACGCTTTATTGCCCAAAGTGCAAACAAGATTTTCACTACGCTCACTAACGAGTTCTCAAAAGCACCGAGAATCATTACATATGAGCATACCTGTCGCTTCTTTAATGCGAAACTCCAGAAGGGCCAACAGGTTAGCCCACACATTCTTCACATGATTGAGAATGTGAATTACTTGAAAAAGTGTCCTCATGAGCTACACTCCCTTCTCGTACAGACCGAGAAGGATATGAAATTGAGTGGGAGCATGAAGCAGGATGTTATCACGATTCACAACAAGAGTAAAGGTAAGGGCAAGGCTCATGGCGACCTAGCTGTAGGTAAGCCAAAGTTCAAGAAGCCAAAAAACGGTATGATTGCGCCTGGTGAGACTAGTGGCTCACAGGGCAAGGCAAAGAGCAAGGGCGGTGACATAGAGTGCCACCATTGTCACAAGACTGGACATTGGAGGAGGAACTGTCCCGTCTGCCGTGAGGACATCAAAGCAGGCCGCGTCTTTCCTGTTGGTATGTCATCTTATATTCATATGATTGAGATTAACCATGCAAGTTTGAAAACTTGGGTACTTGATACTAGTTGTGGTTCTCATCTGTGTAATCATTTGCGGGGCCTAAAGAACATCATACCTCTCGAAAAAGGTGATGTGGACTTGCGAGTCGGGAATGGAGCACGAGTTTTCTTTGTCTCGAAGGGAACATATGTAATCCAACTCCCTAGTGGTTTAGAGTTATTTTTAAATAACTGTTACTATGTACCCAGTTTGTCTAAGAACATTATTTCTGTTTCCGTACTTGCTAAAGACGGTTTTGCATTTTCAATAAAGGATAATAGCTGTATTTTCTCTTTCAATGAAATGATTTATGGCAAAGCAGTTTCCATGAATGGAATTTATATCTAAGACCAAACCACAGAAGTATTACACGTGAATAATAAGAAAATAAAGGTTGGTGACAAAGATCAAACCTATCTATGGCATTGTCGAATGGGACACATAAATAAGAAACGCGTGAAGAAACTCGTCGATAATGGGACTATTCCCACATTCGATTTTTCTACATATGGCACGTGTGAATCATGTCTCATTGGCAAGATGACTCACATTTCCTTCAAAGGTGTTGGAATGCGAGCTAGTGACCTATTAGGACTCACACATACTGATGTTTGTGGACCTATGTCAATTACCGCTAGAGATGGTTATAGATATTTTATCACTTTCACGGACGATTTGAGTAGATACGGTTATGTCTACTTAATGAAGCATAAAAGTGAGTCCTTTGAGAAATTCAAGGAATACCATAATAGGGTACGGAACCAACTGGGTAGAAAGGTTAAAGCACTCCGTTCAGATCGGGGTGGCGAATATCTTTCAAATGAGTTTGATCAACACATGAAAGACTGTGGAATCGTTTTGCAGTTAACTCCACCTGGAACACCTCAATTGAATGGTGTGTCCGAACGGAGAAATCGAACCTTACTTGATATGGTTCGATCCATGATGAGTCACACGGTAGTGCCTGATTCATTATGGGGTTATACTCTTTTGTCAGCTGCTCTTATACTTAACCGAAATCCGTCTAAAGCTGTCGACAAGACTCCATATGAAATGTGGAAGGGAACGGTAACCAACTTGTCCTTTATTTGGGTTTGGGGCTGCGAGGCTTATGTCAAATAGAGACACGAGGATAAGCTTGGCCCGCGATCGGTCAAGACATACTTTATAGGTTATCCAAAAGGAACATTTGGTCATTACTTCTATTCGCCTACCAAACATCGAGTTTTTGTTGCGGCTTGTGCGACGTTCTTAGAGAAAGAATTTCTCGAGAACAAGATGAGTAATAGAACCTTTGAGCTGTCGGAGATTCCAGAACCAACAACCGAGGAACAGATGGAGGAAGTTGTTTCTCCAACTGATGATACGGTTAATATTCCTGAGGAACCTAGGAGGTCGGGTAGAGTCTCTCATCCTTCGGACAGATACAATGGTATGGTCGAGGAGAATGACGTTTTACTCCTAGAGAGTAATGAACCCGTTACCTATAAAGGTGTTATGACCTGTTCCGACTCAAAGCTATGGCTCGAAGCCATGCAATCCGAAATGGACTCCATGTATGAGAATGACGTATGGGATCTAGTTGATTTACCTAATAAGGTAAAACCTCTACAGTGCAAATGGCTTTACAAAATAAAGCGTTCTGTAGACACGCAACCAGATACCTATAAGGCACGACTTGTGTCAAAAGGTTTCACTCAAGTGCACGGATTGCATTATGATGAGATTTTTGCACCTGTAGTCATGCTACGTTCCATTCGGATAATCTTAGCGATTGCCGCATTTCATGATTATGAAATTTGGCAAATGGATGTGAAAACCGCCTTCTTAAACGGTTATTTGGAGGAAGAGTTGTACATGGTGCAACCCGAAGGTTTCATAGATCCTGAACATCCTAAGAAAGTATACACGCTTAAGCGTTCCATTTATGGACTTAAGCAAGCTTCTCGGAGTTGGAATCATCGTTTCGACCAGGTGATAAAAGAGTATGGCTTCACTCGATCGGTCGAGGAACCATGCTTATATATCAAGTCGAGTGGGAGCAAGATTGTATTCTTGATATTGTATGTCGATGACATACTCTTGATTGCACTACTACAGATACAGGCTGTAACAATGGCTAAAAGCCGTTGTTATATAAAATAGCGGACGTTGTTAAAGCGTCCGTTGTAAAAGGTTTTAACAACGGTTGGTTTTCTTAAGCAACCCGTTGTTAAAACTATTAACAACAGTTTTAAGTATCAAAACCCGTTGTTGAAAGTGTGACTCAATTTTGGTGGGAAAGTTATAACAACGGTTAATTTACAAGGAACCGTCGTTATAACTAAAGACAACGGGTTGTATCTACATAACCGTTGTTTGTTTTTACAAAATAAAAAAAAATTAAATTAAATATTACTAGATGCATGCATAATTACGGGGCCCGTTATAATTCCGATGCATGCATTATTACTGCCATCCCTGTATTGTGCATATAAATGGACAATATATGGAATGAGAAGGGTTTACATTAGATTTGAAGCAGAGAGATATGATGATTATGGCACAACTTCCTAAACATGCATATATTATATTAATTAAAAAACAACTCAAAGGACACATTACTTAGTATAAATACATACATTATCTCAACCACCATTCCATGATCTCACTATCTTCAAACCCTAACTGCTAAAACAATCTCCAACCCCTAATTAATCTTTCAAACTAACAACTACAAATTTTATCAACAAAATGAACGATTACATCCTTAAAACACTTACTATGACCGAGAACAACAACAGCTTCATCCGCCGGTTGCTCCACATCGAGGACAGTTTTAGGAGCTATCTTGTGGATGCTCAAGCCGCACTCAAGGACGCCAAAAGAAATGGCTTGACAGAGCAGCAGTTGTTGCAGCTATATGACGATATAACAACTGCTGAACGAAACCTCCAAATAGCTAAGGAGGAGAGGAGGGATATCATAGAAGAGAATAAGACTCTCTATGAAAATATAAGAATTGCATTTTTAGAAATGTAATTCTTTTTTTAATTTATGTATTTATATATATATATATATATATATATATATATATATATATATATATATATATATATATATATAGAGAGAGAGAGAGAGAGAGAGAGAGAGAGAGAGAGAAGAGATCATGTAAGGCCATGATATATATTGAGTCCATAAGGTCTTTTGTGAGCCATTGGATGGAGGGAGATGGGGGGATGAGATGAACCCACCCAAAGTCATTATACAAGCAAATTAACACACTTTACTAATCCATCCTAATTAACCACTAATTTACTATATATTTGTTTTCTACCCACCCATTTCTCTCTCATCTCACACATTTCACTCTTCTCTTCTCTCAAAACCTAAAAAAAAAACCCAAAAAATCCAAATAAATAAAAAACCCAAAAAATCCAAATAAATAAAAAAAACCCAAAAAATCCAAATAAATAAAAAAACCCAAAAAATCCAAATAAATCAAAAAATCCAAATAAATCAAAAAACCAAATAAATCATTCATTTCTCTCTTCCTCATTCACCACCACCCACCACTATCCCACCCGACACCACCCACCGCCCACATCCACCGCCACCACCACCACCGCCGTCGGTAATTATATAAACTCGTTTTTTTTTTTTTTTCCAGATTTTGCGTTTCGGTTTATTTTCGTCACTTTTTTTTTTTTTTTTCGATTTTGTGTTAAATTAGTTGTTTGGGGTCGGTTTATTCTATTTCTTAATTTTTGTTAGTTTTTGTTGTTATTTATTCTTTTCAAATCTATTCTTATTATACGTTTTTTAAATAAAAATTTCGGGTTTTAAATATCGTTTTTTTTGGTGATGTACTTTTTTTCAACTAAGATCTACTAAAATATCGACTAAAGTTATACAAATAAGGACTAAAGCTATACAAAAATTGACTAAAGTTATACAAAAATGAACCAAAGTTATACAAAAATAGACCAAAGTTATACAAAAAAAGTATAAAGTTATACAAAAATTGGACTAAAGTTATACAAAAAATTGGACTAAAGTTATACAAAAATTGGACTAAAGTTATACAAAAATGAACCAAAGTTATACAAAAATGAACCAAAGTTATTCAAAAATCGACCAGAGTTATACAAAAATGCACCAAAGTTATACAAAAATTGGACTAAAGTCATACAACAATGGACAAGTTATACAAAAAATTGGACTAAAGTTATACAAAAATGAACCAAAGTTATACAAAAATGGACCAGAGTTATACAAAAATGCAGCAGAGTTATACAAAAAATTGGACTAAAGTTATACTAAAAATGAACCAAAGTTATACAAAAATGAACCAAAGTTATACAAAAATGCACCAGAGTTATACAAAAGTTAGTCCATTTTTGTATAACTCTGGTTCATTTTTGTATAACTCTGGTTCATTTTTGTATAACTTTGGTTCATTTTTGTATAACTTTAGTCCATTTTTGTATAACTTTGGTGCATTTTTGTATAACCCTGGTGCATTTTTGTATAACTCTGGTGCATTTTTGTATAACTCTGGTGCATTTTTGTATAACTCTGGTTCATTTTTGTATAACTTTGGTTCATTTTTTGTATAACTTTAGTCCAATTTTTTGTATAACTCTGCTGCATTTTTTATAACTCTGGTCCATTTTTGTATAACTTTGGTTCATTTTTGTATAACTTTGGTTTATTTTTGTATAACTTTAGTCCAATTTTTTGTATAACTTTAGTCCATTGTTGTATAACTTTGGATCATTTTTGTATAACTTTAGTCCAATGTTGTATCACTTTAGTCCAATTTTTGTATAACTTTAGTCTTTTTTTGTATAACTTTGGTCTATTTTTGTATAACTTTAGTCCATTTTTGTATAACTTTAATCCATATTTGTATAACTTTAGTCAGTTTTTGTATAACTTTAGTCCATTTTTGTACAACTTTAGTCCGTTTTTGTACAACTTTAGTCCATATTCGTATAACTTTAGTCAGTTTTTGTATAACTTTAGTCCATTTTTGTACAACTTTAGTCCATTTTTGTACAACTTTAGTCAATTTTTGTATAACTCTAGTCCTTATTTGTATAACTTTAGTCCATATTTGTATAACTTTAGTCCATTTTTTGTATAACTTTAGTCCAAAATTGTATAACTTTAATAAAAAAAAAGAAACTTTAATAAAAGAAAAAACAAAAATCCAAACCAACAATACTAGAAAAACAAAAAATCCTTATCTAAAAAAAAAAAACATAATAAGTAAACATTGAAAAAAGGCCAAAAAAAAATAATAGTCGAACCAAATTCTCAAAAAATTATATATCGTGTGTATAACTTTAATGCACGCAATGTATAACTTTAATCGACAATATGTATAACTAAAACAAAAACAAAACAAAAAAGGAAGACAAACTCAAAACTAGTACTCCGTGTGTTGAAGCCGTGGTATCTGCCAAACAAACAACTAACAAAACCATCAAAGACCATAAAGCCATACAAATAATAAAACCAATTTGAATCGAAAACCAGAAAGCCATACAAAATATAGAAAGGAGAGATTGAAGACCAAAATCAGAAAAAATAAACAAAAAAATGAAAGCAAACCCAAAAAAGTGAATGGCGGTTTTCAGATCTTATATGAGTTTGGTGGGTCGGGTGAAGGGATGTCGGTTTTCAGAAATAAAAAACTAAAGTGAAGGGATGACGGTTTTGGATCGAAAAAAAAAAAAAAGTGAATGGTGGGTCCGGTGGTGGGTCGTCGGTGGGGGTCGGGTCGGTGGTGTTGGTGGGGAGATGTTGTGGTGGTTGTCGTTGATGGGGAAGCGTGAAGGGGTCGTCTGGTTTGTCGCGACGTTGCATGAGCTCCGGGGAGGTACGATCGTGGTGGAGGGATGAATGGTGTGGTGCGGTCTGGTGGAGTCGGGATTCATTGGTGGTGTTGGCGGGTTGTGGGTCGGGTGTGGTGGGGTGGTGGTGGGGTGGTGGTGGGTCGGGTGTGGTGGAGTGATTTTTTTGGTTTTTTTTGGTTTATTTTAGTTTGGGTTTTTTTTATCAGTTTGGTTTTTTTTTTTGTTTAGAGAGGGTGGGAAGAAAATGAGAGAGAAAGAGTGAAGGTGAGAAATGAGAGAGGATGAGTGAATGAGGAAGTGAGTTGGGAGATTAGAATGATGGTAGAGTTATACAAAATTAGGTAGAGTTATACACAATTAGGGAGGGAGATTAGGGAAGTTCATTTGTGACCCTTGAATGAGATGTAATCTCATCCCTCCATCCCTTCCATCCAAAGGCCCTTATAAGGACTTAGGGACTTATTAGATGTAGTGGCCTTATAAGAACCCTTCTCTCTCTCTCTCTCTCTATATATATATATATATATATATATATATATATATATATATATATATATATATATATATATATATATATATATATATATATATATATATATATATATATATATTAATTAAGTTTATCATGCATTCCTCTCTATCATCTTGCTTCTTCTTTGTTTTATTTTATTTAATTTGTTTTACGAGCTAATTAAGCGAATAATAACATAATAATGATCGATAAAAACCCATCATATATACATGCAAATGAAATAATTAAAAAAAGAAAACAATGACGATGATAGACGATGAAACCAACAGCGACGGCGAGATTTACCTGATAATTAGAGAAAGTAAGAGACGATGAAACCAACAGTGACGGCGAGATGATAAAGCGACGATGAGAAAGAGAGAAAGAGAGAAAGAGACGATGAGAAAGTGTGTTTGCTGTGTTTGTGTTTGTGTTTGTCTGTGTTTGTGTTTGTGTTAGGTTATGTATGTGTTTTGTGGCTGTAGCTGATCTGTGTTTGTGTGGTTTATAGTATTGAAAGTATTGACAACGGTTGTTCAACAACAACCGTTGTTAAATAAGTTTTAACAACGGTTGTAAATCAACAACCGTTGTCAAATAAGTATTAACAACGGGTTTAAAAGTACCCGTTGTGATTACTTTTCACTAACTTTGTGCCAATTTTGCGCCAAATTATTAACAACGGTTGTGCAAATTTAACCCGTTGTTAAAACGTAAAACAACGGTTATATAACCATACCCGTTGTAATTAAGTTTAGTAAAAATCGCGCCATACATTCTACAACGTCTATTGTGATTTTCGTGCATAAACGTTGTTAAAAGGGCGTTGTAGTTGCCTGGATTTGTAGTAGTGTTAGGAATGACATTCCTCTCCTATCTTCGGGTAAAGAATGGTTGAAGAACCATTTCCAGATGAAAGATCTAGGTGAGGCACAGCGCATTTTGGGAATCCTTATCTACCGAGATAGATCACGACGGACGTTATCACTTAGTCAGAAGTCTTATTTGGATAAGATTCTTGAGACGTTCAGCATGACCAACTCCAAGAAGGGGAACCTTCCAATAACGATTGGGATGCAGTTGAGCAAGTCTCAGTCACCCACGACGCCTGAAGGGATTGAGCGCATGAGTCGTGTTCCTTATGCATCTGCAATAGGATCGATCATGTATTCCATGATATGCACACGTCCAGACGTGGCATATGAATTGAGTATGACAAGTCGGTACCAAAAGACTCCAGGTGAAACACACTGGATAACTGTCAAAAACATCCTCAAGTACCTACGGAGGACTAAGGATTGGGTATTAACTTATAGAGGCGATACTAAGCTATGCGCAATCGGTTATGCAGATGCTAGCTTCCAAACGGATCGTAATGATTCAAAATCTCAGTCCGGGTTCGTCTTCACTCTTAATGGTGCTGCGGTCAGCTGGAAGAGTTCCAAACAGAGTGTTGTAGCAGATTCTACTACTGAATCCGAGTACTATGCCGCTTCGGAGGCAGCAAAGGAAGCGATATGTATGCGTCAATTCTTACAAGGACTTACAGTAGTTGCTAGTTAGAATGACCCGATCACCATCTATTGTGACAATAGAGGTGCCATCTTCCAGGCTAAGGAGCCAAAGTCTAGCAACAAATCTAGACATGTACATCGGAAAGCTCACTTGATCCGTGATTACGTGGAGCAAGAGGAAATAGTGATAGACAAGATTGCGACGGATGATAACATCGCGGATCCTCTCACTAAACCGTTGAATTATGATAAGCATGTAGGGCACGTCAATTCCATGGGAATTAATTGTGTTCCTGAGTTGTAGTACTTGATTATGGATTTGATATACTATTTATAACTTCATCGTATTATAATATTTTGTTTTTCATGTGGATTGTACTGACAACATTGAACGCCACAAAGTGATCTGAATTACATTATATTTGTTTTGGTCCGTAATCGCCAATGTGAGCTGATAACTCCGGCTATTATATTGTGCAGTCGATTGATGGTGGGTTCAACGAGACATAAGTCAAACGGTTGACTGATCGATCACAGATGCGAGATTATGATGATACCTCGTAGGACAACTTTTTATGACAACGTAATGGAGTCCTAAATGTTTAATAACATTCGGTGCCAGGTCGTGGATAGGACATCCATTGTGTTCCTAGAGTCGATTCTTTTGACTATCGACTGTCTCTTGAGATTAAGGCAGTTTTGGGTGACTTTGGTTTCTTTCTCAAGGTGCCAGAATCGGAGGCTAAGTAGATTTTTTTCGGGTCATTTCATCGTGCTTACATCTGCAGGATTTGAGTTGAGGAAAATATCCAACCCTTATCAGGTATAGTTATTTCTCAGGGCCACTCGAGGAGTTGTAACTGAAATGCATGGCCATGCTCGAATGTTGATTCGTTTATCAGTTAAGTTACTCTCTAGTCGGGGAAACCACTCTTGATATTGATCGCTTGCAAAATACGACCTTTGTGAATACGGATTTGCAAATTATTTTACATTGAGTGGGAGAAATTTTAGGATATGAGAATCGGTTATCGCACATACACTTGTGAGGACAAGTGGGAGTTTGTTGGAGCTTGTGTCCTCCACAAATTAGTGTGATAACATTTGTAAATCTCTTACAGGTTCACAAGGGTATACTTCTTATATTTAATCAGTTGATTAACGTTTACCTAATAACGGTTGGCTTGCTAGAAAGTTTGACGTTATTATCATACAGATGGCGGTGATCAACTGGTCCCTAAAGGTTACACCTATAGGATGTGTTTGAGAAATGTGGTTATAGAAATATAATCACATTGATGCCCAATATGACTAAACAGTTAGTCAATGTGTTGATGAGACAATTATTTAATGAAGATTAAATAATATTAGTTGAGACGAATTAACTGTCAATTCGTAAATTGAATATAATAAGTTATATTTAATTAAATGTATGTAATGTTAGCTTGGACGAATTAATCTGTTAATTCGTAATTAAATGTAATCAGTTATATTTAATATCAACAAGATGAATGTGTCATAGTGGTAATAGTGAGGGTACACAAACCAAGAGGTCATGGGTTCGATCCTCACTAGATGACAATTTAACACATTTTATACATTTTTGGAAAGACCAAAAATAAGGAGATTACACTCCTTATTTCGGTTATATGGGCCGAATTAGGGAAGATTATATTTCCCTAATTCACTCCCATATTTCGGTCACCATAAGAATAAAAAAGGAGATCATTATTCTACCCGAATTCTTTTTTACCTAGCCTCCTCTCTCATCAGAAGAAAAACACAAAACAACTAAATTTTACAGAAAATTTTAGATCGATTCTAGCATTATCAATAGGGCATATCTCATATCGTCTTGGGTGCAACTGATAGGCGAATATCTACTTTGATATTGTTCTTAGGCCGTATTTGCTAGGACCGAAGGTTATTTCTGAATCCTATATTTTGTTTATGTATTTTAATTTTATGACTAGTGATCGTCATCATTATATTCGTTATAATCCTTAATAATAAGGGAAGTGTACAGATTATTTCCCACAGGTAGACCGGGTGAAGAGGAGATGGTTGTTGATGAGAGTGATGAGCAAGAAGGTGAAGATGATGAAGTTCAAGAAGAAGAGGAAAGTGAGGATGAACAAGAAAGTGCAAGTGAGAGTGGAAATTATTCCACATCCATGGAGGTTGATGATGCCTCAAGTGAGGAAGTTGATGATGATGATGATGATGACACGATGGGTGAGGATTAGCAAACACTTGGAGGATCCTACATGCTTACAGCTCCTTTATGGTTTGTCTACTTTTGTTTCTTATTTTATCTTGATCATTTTGTGGTGTCCTAGAAATATTAGAGGACTTAATATGTTCATTTTATTGTTCCCAACTTTCAAAATCAAAAATGAAAAATTTTAGTTTCATGCATTGCATTTTTTATGCATGAACTCCCCCAATTTTTGACATTAAAAATAGTGTCTATTTTTTGTTTGGGGAAGTTTATGCATATGCATTGGGAACTAATCTAAATTATGCTCTCCACCATAACAAAAACCATGCATCATATAGCATAGCTTAGTTTTCATTCACTCTTGTTTATATATCATTTGCATTTAGCTTAGAAATCATGCATATTCATGTAAATTGCATAATTTCCTATCGTATTGGCCATTGAGGACAATGCCCATACTAGTGTGGGGATGGGAAATTCTAACTTGACCTTTTAAAACAAAAATGATAAAAATCGAAATTTTTTGAAAAACACAAAAATATGTCCTTTAATTTCTTTAAAACAAAATACAAAAAAATTGAAAATTTGAAAAATCAAAAAACATGTTCATTTCCTTTGTAGTGTAGTCTTGTATATATTGTGTTTATTCATCCTTTTTCACATTGATCGACTATGCCACATCCGAGATATGAGGATATAGAAGACCGCATGGTATGATCTTTCAAATCTCCTTTTTCCTCTTTATGTTAATGACTATGTGGCTTTATTTTGATTAATGCGGTATAAACAATGTGAATTTAGGATTGCATTTAGATTATTTGGCATACTAGTTGGTAGAATCATATGCATTAGAGATGTATATATGTTAGTTGCATCATGACATGTAGTTGCATGTTAGGAAAATTTTTGTAAAACCGTCTATCTGGGAAGCTTGACAAGTGTATATAAGGCCTTTGTAAATAATTTTTCTTGTTAAGACTTTGCTTGTTAGAATGCTTGTAAAACACACTAGGATGTGTCATGCTAGTATCCTTTGACCCATGGATTAAGGCCTAGTCAAGAGTACCTTGTGGTGTGATAACTCCTTGGCTACCGTTTATTCCAAGGTGACCCTTGAAACCATGCATCCATTATCCATGTTCTACCACATTTTTTCATCAAAGGGAATGGGCACAAAAATTGTTCAAAAATTTGAATTCGAGAAATGAAATGAAAAGTGAAAAAAAGGTTTGCACAAATTGCATCAAAAGAAAAGAGGAGCGACAAAAATGAAAACTCCTATGCTTCAAATATAAGCCCCCTCCCTACAAATGGGGTGACTTTGAAAATGTTCAAAAGAAAATGCAAAAAGTTGAAAGTTGTCAAGTATTGAAATGCCAAACATCAAAGAAATTGCAAGAAAGTGTTCTCAAAATGTCAAATGCCACAAGAAATTGGGAGGAAAAACAACAACAAAAGTAACCTCCCATATGAAACTCAAATTCTATTGATCCATTTTCCATCGTATCCACTTTTGTGCATGGTAGAGAGGGGACGACTCTTCTTCTTGTCTAGGCAAGAAGGGGAATTTCGCGATCCTCCAGTGTTTCTAACACCATAGGGAGTCTACTCTTGACGAAAGCATTTAACGATTGAGGACAAAGGTACCCTGGCTTGACACAACTTGGAGGTGATTTATTGGTATCCTTCTAGGCTTAGTAGTTTGAAGAAATCATATCTATAATGGAATGTGTACCCTTAGATTTCTTCCCCTTTAGATAATTTCTGCCACATAGATAAGGGAAAGTGGCTATTCTTTTGTAGATGCATCCATTACTTGGTTTGTGTGCTTTAATGCTTGGATGTATCGCCATTTTGGCAAGCCCCACCTTGCCTTGCAAGAAGGCATCCTACCTCATGGTTGTCTTGTTGTGAGTTGAAGGGGTGGAGTGAGACCCGCTAATTGTCTCATATCGGTTATATTAGTAGGTTAGTTTAAATAAGGGTCCTAGTTTTGTCACCTCTTTACTCGGGACGAGCAAAGGTTCGGTTTGGGGATATTTGATGTGACCAATATTTGAGCAAATTTAGTCCCCGAATTGGCCTCGTTCCTATGCTTTTTAGTGCATAATTGGGTCATTTGCTATCTTTAGTCTTTCGTTTTGCATATTCTTTGAGGTATTGTTTCCTTGGTAAAAGAGGAGTGAAAACCTTGCATTTTCATGGCAAAATAGAGCTAAATTGATCGAATCTAATGAACAAGCATCAAAGTGAAGACAAGAATAGAAGGCCTATGTAAATAATGTAGTAGATGGGTAATAATGAGAAGATCCTTGCATCCCCAACAAAATCCTTGAGGATTATTAGAAGAAGAAAGGAAGAAATGAAGAAGAAGCTTGCTGAGCCACAATCCGCTCGTCGCAGCCTCGGGACGCTCGTCGCAGCCCTCCTGAATCCGAGTGTCCCACAACCCAATCCGCTCGTCTTGGACCTCTACAATCCGCTCGTCCCGACCATTTGGCCGTTCGGATTCCTTCGCATTGGAAAACGTCCTCTCCCTCAGTCCACTCGGGATACGCATATTCCTTGAAGACTAGCGAAGCAGAGATGGGCATCTCCTTCGAGAGGAATACTTCCTCAACTTTTCTTAAGGGTCTTAATCGTCATTTAAGCCCTTAGTAACCCTAATTTATGTACCTAATCCTTAGTATAAATACCTCTTTGTACTAATTAGATTAGAATGTCCTTCTTATGCAATCTTAATCTCATTCTAATCTTGTAATCAACTTTCAATTAAGCATTAATACAAATCTCATTTCCTTAATTTCTCTATTGTTCATCATTTATTTTGGGTAATTGAAGATTATTTGGGTATTATTGGGAGATTGACAACCTTCCATCAATCATCAAGTACTTCTATTATTCTTTTCTTATTATTTTGGAATCATCATTAGGTATAATTCTCTTAACCCTTGTTTTAATTAATGTTAATCATTTCCATTCATTCATCATGTTTTGCTTTGTTAATATGATTGACAACGTTGTTAGCATGTTAAACTTGATAATGAGTGAGTAGTTTCCTTAGCTAGGGTTAATGGGGAATTAGAGGAAACCAACATGGGGGATGATTCATGCTTAATCTAATATGTTCACATAATTTATTTGCTTGCTTGTTGTGATCTCAACTTATGCACATGTTATGTTTGATGAAATAAGAGCCTATGGATCCTTACATTTTTTTTACCCATCACTTACCTTTTCAATGAGACTTGTAAGACATAAACCAACTCGAGTCTCATTAGACCATGCATATAGTTGAGTAGGGAGGATTAAGTCGACTTGTAGGTGTTGTACAATCTAATCGATTCGGCTCCGGGACCCAAACATTCCTAGGATTGTAAGATATAAACCAACTCGATCCTATCACAACAATAATTGTTTGCTTATAATTTGAGAATATGTTTGTATGATCAATTCACATGAATCCCCTATGAACCCATGACACCCCAGTGTTTTTAATCAATTGTTTACATCTCATTTTGATCATCTTGCTTTTTTATTTACATTGTTATTTAGTCTAGTGGTATTCTTATCTCAACCCAAATTGTGACACCTTTAGACACCACTACTTTCAATCGAAAATCCTACATAAAGTCCCGTCAATTGGGATCCGACCTTTACTTACCTCTTTACTAATAGTAGAGTAGTTTGTGAAGTTATAAATATTGTTTTGGTCTAGGTGCTCCTAACGACAAGTAACCGAAAAACATAGTCTGACCAGACACCTACAAACCAAAGTAGACACGATCCACAACACATAAGGCACAAAGCTAGCAACAAGCATAGCGAATAGCGCGAACGCCGCTAGAACATTTAACTGATGAACTAGCAGATGGAATGTTTAACTGACGAACCATCGGTTGTGAAATATTTAACTGATACTCCATGGTACTATGTATAGTGTATCACCACTGCCTATATTCCTAAGACCTGGCCAGACCTCTCGATGCATTAACTGTACACTGAACTACACTCGGGACCCAGAACGTTTAACTGACGAATATGGCCACCTCCGAACATAGACCAATAAACCTCCGAAGAGCAGCTCTTGATTCATTCTGATAGTATTTAACTGATACTACCGTCATCTATTCGACCAGCCAACAAACAAATGCACAGTTTAACTAACTGCACACAACATGCGTGAATCACATCACGACTTAACTTAAAGAACAGTTTAACTGGAAGTCCAACTCATAAAAATGCACAGTTTAACTGACTGTACATCTCATGCGTGAATAACATCACGCTCAATATAGTAGGACAGTTTAACTGACTGTCCTACCAACATATGAATAAGAGAAACCAACGACACATGCACACATTGTCATATAATAACTGAACACAACACAACATATGAAGCAAGCGTAAACAACCAAGGTTATAGTAACCTTAGTCATAACATGAACTCTGGATGTGAGGTTATACTAACCTTGACTATAACTTTAATATATATAACTTGAAGTTATACTTCCCTCAACTATAACCTTGACACGAAACTCAAAATTATACTAGTTCCAACCTTAACCTTGAGCCATAAATCTCAGGGTACGTTAGTTTCAGCTATAATTTTAACTCGTATCCAATGTTATAGTAGATTTAGCTATAACCTTGAATTCATATTTCCAAGGTTATAACTCAAACAGCCATAACTACAGCAACAATCCAAAGTTGTACTAACTTCAGCTATAACACTTGAATCATCATCAAGGTTATACTAGCATTAACTATAACTTTGGAGAGTACCCTTGGCCACCTATCATGCCGCCACTAGGGTTTATTCGTAAACCCTAATTGCACTCATGACACCCTGGTCGGACTATCTTTTTCGGTTACTTGTCGTTAGGAGTACCTAGACCAAAACACAATTTATAACTTCACAAACAACTCTACAATTAGTAAAGAGGCAAGTAAAGGTCAGATCCAAAGGGACGGGAATTGAGATGATATTTCTATTGCAACTAGTGGTGTCTTAAGGGGTGTCACAATTGGGGTTTGATGTAGAATATCACTAAACTAAATAGCAATGAAAGTAAACAAGCAAGATGAATTAAAAGGGATGTAAACAATTGATAAAAAGCACTAGGGTGTCATGGGGTCATAGGGGATTCATGGGAATTGATCATACAAATATATTCTCAAGTTATAAGCAAGCAATTATTATTGTGATGGATCGAGTTGGTTTATATCTTACAATCCTAGGAAAGTTTGGGTCCCGGAGCCGAATCGATTAGATTGTACAACACCTACAAGTCGACTTAATCTTCCCTACTCAACAATATGCATGGTCTAATTAGACTCGAGTTGGTTTATGTCTTAAAAGTCTCATTGAAAAGATAGGTGATGGGTAAAAAATGCACGGATTCATAGGCTCACATTTCATCAAACATAACATGTGCATAAGTTGAGATCACAACAAGCAAGCAAATAAACTATGAAAGCATATTAATTTAAGCATGAATCATTCCCCATGTTGGTTTCCCCTAATTACCCATTAACCCTAGCTAAGGAAACTACTCACTCATTATCATGTTGAACATGCTAGCAAGGTTGTCAATCATACCAACAAAGTGAAACATGATGAATAAATGAAGATAATTAACAATAATTAAAAAGGGATTAAGAGAATTATACCTACTAATGATTCCAATAATAAAGCAAAGAATAAAAGAAGTACTTGATGCTTGATTGGAAGGTTGTCAATCTCCCAATAATAACCCAAATAATCTTCAATTACCCAAAATAAAGGATGAACAAGAGAGAGATTAAGGAAATAAAACTTGTATTAAATCTTGATTAAATGTTGATTACAAGATAAAAGAGAGATTTGATTGATATTAACTACCCTAAAGATTTCTAAGAAGAACATGCTCTTCTAATTAGACTAATGGGGCATTTATAGTGGGGATTAGGTGCAAGAATTAGGGTTAACTAAGGGCTTAAATGACGATTAAGTCCCTTGTTGAGGAAACGCCGGTCTCTTTTGGAAGACTCCGGTCTCTAAAAAAAGATGTGCATCCTTCCTTGTAGCTTGAAGAAGACGAAATGGGACTGTTTGGGAATCCGGGCGTCTTTAGCACGGGACGGGCGGGTTTGGCGGCTCTGCCCGGGCTTCCAGGGGGTGAAGACAGGCGGATTTGGGAGCTTTTGCCCGGGCGTCTTCTGGAGAACCCGCTCGGATTGTGGCTTGGTGGACGGGCGGATTCAAGGCAATCCGCACGGATTGTCAGGCAGTCTTGTTCCTTCTTCTTTTCTTCCTTTTTCTTCATAGAATCCTTGAGGATTTCCTCGGGGATGCAAGGCTCTTTTCTCATCATTGCCCATCTACTATAGTATGTACAAAGGCCTTCTAATCTTGTCTCTCCTTAATGCTTGGTCATTGAATTCAATCAATTTAGCCTTATTTTGCCATGAAAATGTAAGGTTTGCACTCCTTTCCTACCAAGGGATCAAAACCTCAAAGAATATGCAAAACAAAGAACTAAAGACAATAAATGACCTAAATATGCACTAAAAACCATGGGAACAAGGCTAATTCGGGGACTAAATATGCTCTAATTATGGTCATATCAAATATCACCAAACCGAACCTTTGCTCGTCCCGAGTAAAGAGGTGACAAAGACTAGGACCATTATTTAAACTAACCTAATAACATAGCCGATATGAGACAATTAGCGGGTCTCACTCCGCCCCTTCAACTCACAACAAGACAACCATGAGGTATGATGCCTTCTTGCAAGGCAAGGTGGGTCTTGCCAAAATGCATCACATCCAAACATTAAGCACACAAAATCAAGTAATGGATGCATCTACAAAAGAATAGCCACTTTCCTCATCTAAGTGGTGGAAATTATCTACAAGGGAAGCAATTCAAGGGTACACACTCCTTCATAGATGTAATTTCTTCAAACTACTAAGCCTAGAAGGATACCAATAAATTACCTCCAAGTTGTGTCAAGCTAGGGTACCTTTGTCCTCAATCGTTAAATGCTTTTATCAAGAATAGACTCCCTATGGTGTTAGAAACACTGGAGGATCGCGGAATTCCCCCTCTTGCCTAGACAAGAAGAAGGGTCGTCCCCTCTCTACCATGCACAAAAATGGATACGATGGTTAAAGGGATTGATAGATATTTGAGTTTCACTTTGGGAGTTTGCTTTTGTTTTTGTTTTTCCCCCCAATTTTCTTGTGGCATATAACATTTGAGAACACTTTATTTTGCCATTTCTTTTTGATTTTTGGCATTTCAACACTTGATAACTTTCAACTTTCCTTTGCATTTCTTTTGAACATTTTCAAAGTCACCCCATATGTAGTGAGGGTGCCTTATATTTGAAGCTTTAGGAGTTCTATTTTTGCTCCTCTTTTCATTTGATGCATTTTTTTGCAAACTTTCTTTCACTTTTCATTTCATTGAACCCAAATTGATTTCTTTTTGTGCCCATTCCCTTTGATGACAAAAATGTGGTAGAACATGGATGACGGATGGATGCATGGTTTCAAGGGTCACCTTGGAATAAACGGTAGCCAAGGAGTTATCACACCACAAGGTACTCTTGACTAGGCCTTAATCCATGGGTCAAAGGATACTAGCATGACACATCCTAGGGTGTTTTACAAGTATTCTAACAAGCAAAGTCTTAAGAAGAAAAAGCATCTACTAGGGCCTATATACACTTGTCAAGCTTCCCAAGTAGACGGTTTCGCAAAATTTTCTAACATGCAAACTACATGCCATGATGCAACTACCATATAAACATCCTAATGCAAATGATTCTACCAACTAATATGACATATAAACTAAATGCAAGTCCTAAGTTCACATTGTTATACCGCATCAATCAAAATGAAGCCACATAGTTATTAACATAAAGAGGAAAAAGGAGATTGGAAAGATCATACCATGCGGTCTTCAAAATCCTCATGTCTCGGATGTGGCGTAGTCAATCACTGTGAACAAGGATAAAACAAACACAATATATACAACAATATATACATGACTACACTACAAAGGAATAGAACTTGTTTTTGGATTTTCAAATTTTTCAAATTTTTATGGTTTTTCAAATTTTATGATTTTTTTGGATTTTTGAATAAAAGTTAAGTTAGAATTCCCCATCCCCACACTAATATGGACATTGTCTTCAATGACCAAAATGATGGGAAATCATGCAAGCATGATGCATGAATTCTACACTAAATGCAAGCTATACTAATCTATACTACATGATGCATGGGTTTTTTGTTTATGACGGAGAGTGTAATTTAGATTACCTCCCGTTGCGTATGCATGTACTTCCCCAAACCGAGTTAGACATTATTTCTAATGTCCTAAAGTTGGGGTAGTTCATGCACACAAGATGCAATGCATGAAACTAAATTGTCATTTTGGATTTTCAAAAGTGGGAACAATGAAATAAGAACACCTCAATGGGGCCGAGGTGTTAGTCCTCTATGTTGCTAGGACTCTCCAACCATGATCAAGATAAAGTAAATAAAACAAATAAAGAAGTAGACAAACCTCAAGAGGGTAGGAGCCTCCAAAGCTTGCTAGTCTTCCACCATATCATCATTATCATCATCTTCCTCAATAGAAGTGGACTCATCACCACTTCCCTCTTCACTTTCTTGCTCACTTCCTTCATCATCCTCTTCTTCTTCTTCATTAGCCTCTTCCTCAATGCTATCAACAACCTCATCACCGACAACCTCATCGTCACCCGGAATCTCACCCCTAGATGCACTCGGAAAGAAGACTTCCCTATCCGCCCAACTAGGCAAAGGACATGAAGGATCAAGTAGTCCTTGCCTAGCTAAATGAAGGAGAGGTGGATATTGGGCTAAGTATGCATCTTCCCGATCCTTAAAAGCTTGTTTGTGCATCTCTTGCATAAGTAGAGTCATGTACTCATTGCTTGCTTTAACACCTTCGGGTTTGAACTCTTGATACTTGAATGGATAGGGTGGTGTGACAATGGAGGAGG
This sequence comes from Silene latifolia, assembly GCF_048544455.1. Lineage (NCBI taxonomy): Eukaryota > Viridiplantae > Streptophyta > Magnoliopsida > Caryophyllales > Caryophyllaceae > Silene > Silene latifolia. The sequence goes on along the minus strand of NC_133536.1, from coordinate 163,625,136 downwards.
AGGGCATTTCAGTTTCATCCCTTTGTTGACGGATGATGTATTCGGCTTCTTTTGAGAGGGGAAGAAGGTAGTTGGTTCGATGGACACTCAAACGGCATATCTTGGAAGGCAAAGTAAAAGATCTAGCCTCATTGGTGAGCCACCCATATTTGGTGTCAATAGGGTTATGAGTGACCCACTTGTACTTGTTAATCATGGCATCCATGCCAATGAGATGACCCCCCCTTTTTCGCCACATACTTGCTATCCTTGTTGAAATTCGGATCAAAGTACTTAGCCAAAATAGTGACTAGACCTCCATTTACAATAACGGTGGTGCCTTGCTTTCCACAATCAACATTTAGCCATCTTTCCACCAAAACCCTTAGAGAATTGTAAGGCTTGGTGAATTCCCTTCCAATATTTAAGGCCGACTCAAGAAGAACACAATCGAGCTTGGTAAAGTGGTTAGTGTCTTTTCTTGCAATGATGGTATTCCCGATGAACTTGTGCCACACTCTAATGCCCGGATGGTGGACTAATAGAGCGCGACTAGCATGATAGTTCTCAAATTTCCTCCTGGAAATCGCCACCCGAAGAGGAGCGGGGTCATACTTGTCGGGATTCTTGAAATAACTAGGTGAATCACTAAGACCCAATACTTTACCCAATTCATCAAAGGTGATGCGCCTACTCACATTAGCAAGGCGGAACTCGATGTTTTCTCTAGTCTCTACCTTAGTAACTTTCAAAGAACTCAAGAATTCTAAGGTAAGGGAGGGGTATGTCAATTCTCTTGTAGCAAACAATTTTCCCAACCCCATGGCTTCGAAGAAGGCTTTTGTTTGTTCAAGGACACCCAATTTGTTCAAGGCATCTTCAAATATGAATTTGGTGGGTAGAATGGCTTTCTTAGAATACTTGGTAAATGTATCCCTATGGGAGTTAGAAAGGAAAATTACCTCCGGATAGTTTGATAATTGAGCAATTTCCGGAGTTGTTGATGTTGTTGCTTCCAAGGGAGGTTGTTGTTGTTGCACTTCCAAGTTTGAGCTAGCTACCACCATAGCCAATGAGGCTTTCTTTGCTTGAAGACTCTTGTCTTGTTGAGAGTGCATTTGCCTTAAGTGCCTTTGTTGCTCCTTTTGTCCTTGCCATTGATGATTTAACCAAGAAAATGGTGAAAATCTTCAATTTCCAAGTATACCCAAATCGATTTTAAGATGAAAGGCTTTGCCTTTATAATTCAAAAATCGGCTCAAAGGTTGAAGATTTTGGTGCTTGGTTTGATTTTTGTTGGAAGAGGAGTGATTAATTGTTGTCAAAAGGAAGTTTTGATTTGATTTTGTTGAATGTGGTTGAGGAAATCTTGTTTTGGTGATGGAGAGGATGAGGGTTTTGATTTTTGGGGTTTATGGGTAGTGTTTTGAATGAAGGAATGAATAAATGAATGTGGGATGGGGTATTTAAAATACCCGAAATTTTTTGAAATGCAGGGGAAGACGGGCGTCTTTCCTTCGGGACGCTCGGATTCTGCCTCTTTTGGTTCAGGATTTCTCGCCTAAAGACGGGCGTCTTTCAGCAAGGACGCTCGGATTTATCGACTACAGGACGGCCGTCTTCTGCTGAAGATGGGCGGATTCTCAGACAGTGAGATTTCTTTTTTTTCACAGGCAAAAAGACGGGCGTCTTTCCTTCCAAGACGGGCGGATTTTTGAAGACGAGCGCCTTCTCTACCAGGACGCTCGGATTCTTCAACAGTCCCAAAATTTCAAATTTTCAGCTCAGATGGACGGGCGGATTTTGACAAACACGCCCGGATTGCCTGAAGACGGGCGGATTCCCATGAAGACGCTCGGATTCTCCCTGTTTTACCCGGATTCAGTTACATCTGTGCATCTGCATATCCCTTGTCAATTTTCATTCTTCAAATCCCGTGTTCTTCATTGTAGGGGCACTACTAAGGCATGAATAGCCTAGGCAATTGCTATCCCCACAATAAGCTAAAGCACTACACATCAATTGTATCATTAGTCCCTCCCTCACTTCTCTCAAAAATGATAATTATCTTGATCAAAGCATAAAAATCCAAAAATGACAAAAAATGTAATGTAAGAATTAAAATGCGAGTTAGGGAGTTAGAAGTATTTACAATTGGTGGTTTAGGGAGGACTCCACCAAACTCTCATCCTTAGTGAGATGTCATGGGGGCATGTCCAAGGTGTTGTTGATGTTGCTCAACACCTTGAAGAAGTAATCAAAAGCTTGTTCATTATCATGATAAAGGTCTTCAATAGACCTTTGCCCTTGTTGTCGGTCTTGATCGATAGCATTACCAATATAGGGATTAAAATTCCCTTCAAACTCATCGTCCCAAAGACCACAAACTTCATCTACTTGATCACTATAGATCTCTTGAGTTGATGGAGACAACTCTCCCACTTTCTTGTCTTGGCCAATGAGGCCATCCTCTTCATTGCTTGACTTTGGTGAGCTTTTCAAGCTCTCTTTGTTACAATTCATTTGATCTTTGAATGGAGCATCTTCAATTTTCTTCTTCCATTGGAATTCCGACTTCTTCCTATCATCCTTCCGGCTATAATGATCAACCATAAAACATGGTTCATGCAAACGGGGAGCTCTCATGGTTTTGTCAAGATTGAAAGTTATGCTCTCATCTCCCACTTCTAGAGTGAGCTCTCCATGCTTCACATCAATCACCGCACCCGCGGTGTGTAAAAAAGGTCTTCCTAGAATGATTGGAATGTTGGAGTCTTCTTCCATGTCAACAATGACAAAGTCCACCGGGATGAAAAATTTCCCAACTCTTACGGGAACATATTCCCATATCCCTAATGGCGTCTTCGTCGATCTATCAGCCATTTGGAGTGTGATTATGGTGCATTTAAGCTCTCCCATCCCTAACCTTTTACTCACCGAGTACGGCATAACACTCACACTAGCCCCAAGATCACATAAGGCTTTGTTGATCGTGGTGTCGCCAATGGTACACGGTATTGAGAAGCTTCCCGGATCTTTGAGTTTTGGAGGTGAACTCCCTTGAAGTATTGCGCTACTCACCTTAGTGAAGGCGATAGTATCAAGCTTCTGGATTGACTTCTTCTTTGTGAGGATGTCTTTCATGTATTTTGCATAGGCCGGCACGTGATTGATTAATTCCGTGAAAGGAATTGAGACTTCCAAATTCTTCACAATTTCCATAAATTTTCCAAGTTGGTCATCAAATTTAGGCTTGGCTTGATGACTCGGAAAAGGAAGTCTAATCACAATGGGCTCCTTCTCCTTGACCTTGTCTTCATTTCTTTTTGAAATTTCTTCTTTTGATGGTTCCCCATCTTTGGGGTTTTGCACAATTTCTTCTTTGTCACTAGCTTCCACAACTTCATCCTCAACTTGCTTCTTCGGTGCTTCATACCTTGTACCACTCCTCAAGTGAATGGCACTAACCGTTTCATGTCTTGGGGGATTACTTTGAGGTGGTAATTGCCCCTTTTGTCTTTGTGAGCTTGAAGATGCTAGTTGAGTCAATTGGGTTTCCAACATTTTGGTGTCAGCTAGGATGTTGTTGATGGTGATTTCCTTTGCTTGACTATCCTTTTGCATTTGAGTGAAAAACTCTTGTTGATTCTTTTGCATTTGGAGGACCTCTTTTTGAACATCAAAACCTTGGTCATTTTGTTGATTGTATGGAGTTTGATTTTGGTAACCTTGGTTTTGGTTGTAAAAGGGTCTTTGATTTTGGTTTCTCATGGGAGGTGGGGTGTATGTTGGTTGAGGGTTTTGAATATTTTGGCTTTTGTATGAGAGATTTGGATGGAATTTGGTGTTTTCATTGTAATAGTTTGAATAAGGGGTACCACTCTTATATGCTTGGAAAGCATTCACTTGTTCATTTGTTCCCCTACATTCACTTTGGTCATGTCCCAAAGTTCCACAATTCTCACATATCCCACTTGGGATTGATGAAGATGCCGTCATGGAATTAACATGATGCTTTGGTGATTTTGAGGCTTCTTCAAGTCTAGCCATAGCTTTTTCAAACTTCAAATTAATGGTATCAATGTGAGCACTAAGTTGAGCACCCAATTGAGTAATGGAGTCCACTTCATGCTTTCCTCCTCTAGTAGCCTTGCGAGGTCTACTATATTGTGAGTTATGGACCGCCATTTCCTCAATTTTGTTCCAAGTTTGATTCTCATCAACTTCGGTGAACATTCCATTTGATCCCATGTTGAGAATGTTCCTTGAATCTTCATAAAGACCGTTCCAAAATTGTTGTACCAAGAACCACTCGCTAAGTCCATGGTGAGGACATGAGCGACAAATTCCCTTGAATCGCTCCCAAGCTTCATACAAAGATTCTTCAGCCCTTTGCTTAAAGCCCGTAATTTGAGCTCTTAGCATGTTAGTGTTTTCCGGTGGATAGAACTTTTTGTAGAAAGCTAGAGCCAACTTTTTCCAAGAATCAATTCCGAGAGTAGCCTTATCAAGGCCTTTCAACCATTGTTTCGCGGTTCCAATTAGAGAAAAAGGGAATAAGACCCATCGAATTTGGTCTTGAGTTACACCGGTTTGAGAAATCGCTTCACAATAGTCACAAAAAGTCTCCATATGAGAATGAGGGTCTTCACTAGGCATCCCCCCAAATTGGCTTCTTTCGACTAATTGGATAAATGCGGATTTGGCAATAAAATTTCCGGTTAGATGTTGTGGTGTGGGAGTACCATTGGGTAGGTTCTCCTCGGTGGGTACGGAATGTGATGAAAACTTAGGCATTGTGGATTGATTTTGTGTTGGATTTTGTGTTGGGTTCTCCTCATCTTCTCTTGCAAAAGGGTTGATGAACTCAATAGTATTTGGTTGAATATCTACAACCTCACCAATACCTCTCAAAGTTCTCCTAGCAAGTCTTCTATTGGTTGTCAAAGTTATTTCAATTTCGCGATCAAAGGGTAACAAGTCACCTTGTGACCTTCTAGACATGCAAAATATCAAACAACTCGAAAACAATTAGAACAAACCTTGAGGAGTTTTACTTCCACAAGGCAAAGAAAGACACAACTAATAACAATATAAGAAAATCTAAATCAAGTTAACACCGTCCCCGGAAACGGCGCCATTTTTGGTCGGACTATCTTTTTCGGTTACTTGTTGTTAGGAGTACCTAGACCAAAACACAATTTATAACTTCACAAACAACTCTACAATTAGTAAAGAGGCAAGTAAAGTTCGGATCCCAAGGGACGGGAATTAAGATGAGATTTCTATTGCAACTAGTGGTGTCTTAAGGGGTGTCACAATTGGGGTTTGATGTAGAAGATCACTAAACTAAATAGCAATGAAAGTAAACAAGCAAGATGAATTAAAAGGGATTTAAACAATTGATAAAAAGCACTAGGGTGTCATGGGGTCATAGGGGATTCATGGGAATTGATCATACAAACATATTCTCAAGTTATAAGCAAGCAATTATAATTGTGATGGATCGAGTTGGTTTATATCTTACAATCCTAGAAAAGTTTGGGTCCCGGAGCCGAATCGATTAGATTGTAAAACACCTACAAGTCGACTTAATCTTCCCTACTCAACAATATGCATGGTTTAATGAGACTCGAGTTGGTTTATGTCTTACAAGTCTCATTGAAAAGATAGGTGATGGGTAAAAAAATGCAAGGATTCATAGGCTCACATTTCATCAAACATAACATGTGCATAAGTTGAGATCACAACAACCAAGCAAATAAACTATGAAAGCATATTAATTTAAGCATGAATCATTCCCCATGTTGGTTTCCCCTAATTACCCATTAACCCTAGCTAAGGAAACTACTCACTCATTATCATGTTGAACATGCTAGCAAGGTTGTTAATCATACCAACAAAGTGAAACATGATGAATAAATGAAGATAATTAACAATAATTAAAAAGGGATTAAGAGAATTATACCTACTAATGATTCCAATAATAAAGCAAAGAATAAAAGAAGTACTTGATGCTTGATTGGAAGGTTGTCAATCTCCCAATAATAACAAAAATAATCTTCAATTACCTAAAATAAAGGATGAACAAGAGAGAGATTAAGGAAATAAAACTTGTATTAAAACTTGATTAAATGTTGATTACAAGATTAAAGAGAGATTTGATTGATATTAACTACCCTAAAGATTGCTAAGAAGAACATGCTCTTCTAATTAGACTAATGGGGTATTTATAGTGGGGATTAGGTGCATGAATTAGGGTTAACTAAAGGCTTAAATGACGATTAAGTCCCTTGTTGAGGAAACGCCGGTCTCTTTTGGAAGACTCCGGTCTCTAGAAAAAGATGTGCATCCTTCCTTGAAGCTTGAAGAAGACGAAATGGGACTGTCTAGGAATCCGGGCGTCTTTAGCACGGGACGGGCGGGTTTGGCGGTCTCTGCCCGGGCGTCTAGGGGGGGAAGACAGGCGGATTTGGGAACATTTGCCCGGGCGTCTTCTGGAGAAGCCGCTCGGATTGTGGCTTGGTGGACGGGCGGATTCAAGGCAATACGCATGGATTGTCAGGCATTCTTGTTCCTTCTTCTTTTCTTCCTTTTTCTTCATAGAATCCTTGAGGATTTCCTCGGGGATGCAAGGATCTTTTCTCATCATTTCCCATCTACTATAGTATGTACAAAGGCCTTCTAATCTTGTCTCTCCTTAATGCTTGGTCATTGAATTCAATCAATTTAGCCTCATTTTGCCATGAAAATGCAACGTTTGCACTTCTTTCCTACCAAGGGATCAAAACCTCAAAGAATATGCAAAACAAAGAACTAAAGACAATAAATGACTCAAATATGCACTAAAAAGCATGGGAACAAAGCTAATTCGGGGACTAAATATGCTCTAATTATGGTCACATCACACCCTTAATAAACACATAAACAACATAAGATATATAATTAATACATTAAAACATATAAAAACATGCAAAAATATAATTAACATGATAATAAACAATCCAACGCGTACCAATCATACAAGACAATCATTAAATCATATTAATTACATCAATTGGCACGAACAAAATTAAAAGAAAACACCTAGTTACCTTATTAAGCAAATAATCCTAAAGATCATCTTCAACGATATAAACGTCTTCTCCAGGTGCAGTTTCCATGCCTTTATAAAATCATCCACGTGCCAAGGATAACAAAACTAACTAACATATATATATATATATATATATATATATATATATAAAAACTATAAACTATAAAACTATAAAAACTACGCAAAACATAAAAACATACGAAGAAGATAGATCCAAGGAGTAGGACCAATCTAAGCACGAAAGATGATGAAGGGAGGAGGAAAGAGGCGCGGCACGAAACCCTAGGGAGGGTGGAGGCATACGGCACAAGGGAGAGAAGAGAGGAGAGAATTAGGTTTAGGGTTTTAAGAAAAGAAAAGCAAGGGTTTGGTTTCCCTTCTTATTTATAGAAAAGCTCATGGGTTTATTTCAAGCTTAGACCCAAAACTTACCCATCCACACCAAGAATCACGTGAGACCCAAGGAAAGAGCAAGTCTTCACCGTTTTCGAACCCAACGGGCTAAAAAGACAAGAGACGGATATTTTTCCGGAAAATAAAATATGAAATATGGGAAAATAAAATTTAAGAATTATTTTACGGAAATTAGGGGTGTTACAGAGTCCATAGATCATCTCTCACTCGAGCATTGTTACTAGCATAAACTATAGTTAGGTGAAACTTGTAAAAAGCGGCATGGTAAGTGACTTCACAATGAATAAACTGACCACGAATAATACGAGGAATAAGAGTCATACTAGCAGCTTTCCAGATAAGCCATATCCTTTCATTTGTATGGGCATCATATTTGCAAACAACATCAAAATCCCTAAATTTGTTTTTATTGATCTTTTTTGCTTTTCCATGTTTTATCCTTGTTTCAAGTACTCCTAAGATATCCTACCGCTTATTTTTCAGAAAATTTAAAACTTCCTGAGGCTTGAGAGGATCATTACCTCCCTTAATGTTCCAAGAGGAGACATTTATGAGATTTTTCAGGTGGTTCTTGCTCCCCTACATTTCCAGTAGTAAGCTCTTTTTTTATTTGAACAATAACCTGAGCCTCTTGACCCCTAATCATAGTTCCATTGATAGATGTGATCTCTCTGGATTCAGATGATAGTCCTCTCTTCAAGGCTATTTGAGTAACTACCATTTGATCCTCCTTGTTACATTCTTGATGCATTACATCACGGGGTGAGGTAATATTCATCTGGTCATAGGAGATCTGGCCTAGCTCAGGGCTTAATGAGCCAGTTTCATAAACCAAATAAGTATCATGCTCACTAGTCCTTACTGAGGTACCACCTAGTAGACAAGGGTTAATTCCCACCACCTAAAAAGGTGATTGAACACATAGGGTATCTGATGCTTTGTCTTTTAAGTTGCCTTCCTCAAGAGAGGAGAATCTGTCGTGAGTACTGAGAGTTGTTTTTGGTGAAACAGATGGTAAGTCTCTCTTCAAGGCTATTTAAGTCTTATCCACTGTTTCCTTCTTGCTGCATTCTGAGTCCTTTTCAGCAAAGCTAGACTGTGATAGAGACCCTCTCAAAGATTTTGGAAAAGTTTTTACTACAAGCTGCTCTACTGAGGTACCACCTAGCAGACAAGGAGCTGAATTCACAGGAGGAGTAGGTTTGATAGGCCTGTAAACTTTCCTCTGAGGCTTCTCAGGAGCTAGAATAGGCCTATTTCTTTTGCATGAGACAGCTTTGTGACCCATTTTGCCGCATTCTAAACAGTAATGAGGCAACCATTCATAGCCAATGCGTTGCTCAGATGGACCAAAGGGGGTGTTTAGAGTAATAGTGTCAGGTAGAGAAGAAGATATGTCTGCCTCTACCATAACTCTAGCAAAGGACAATTTCTTCTTACAGGTAGTGGCCATGTCTGCAAACATAGGCCTCTCTACCTTACTGGCTAGCTTGCTAAGGACAGCAGATGACCATGTATAAGGATCCAAATTTGGGAAAATAACCCAAATAGGAATGGTGGACACCCTATCCATAGAAGTAGAAAAATTAGGGTACCATTGCTTAAGGATTAAGGAATAAGATCCCATTTTCCAAGGCCATTTCTTCAACACATTGTTCATATCTTCCTCTTTGTCAAATCTAAAGCTGAACCAACCCTTCTTAAAGTATTGGACCACTGGTTTAGCAATATCACCCCAGTATTTGTCAGTGAAATCCACAACTTGTTTTTGAGACAGTTTCAATCCAATTACATTGCCCATTAATGTGAATTTCCAAAGATTAAGTTCATCCTGAAAATCTTCTAATACTACATCAATCTCAGAGGAATCCTTGCTCTCAGCATGGTATAAGAGACTCATCCCTAATTTGGTCTTAGGTTTTACCACATCAACCCATTTTTTTTTTACTTTCTTGAGTTATGGTGCCTGAGATAGATGGAGTAGGTGCAGCAAAAACATGGGTATTCTTATCCACAGAAATAGTGTGATTATCCTCAACATTTACAGTATTCATATCCACAGAACTATTGACATTGTCTGTAAGTCCTTCAGTAGTTACAGCAGTAATTTCTATAACAGTAGTAACAGTAGTTTCAGCAGCAATTTCTACAGCAGTTTCAGCATCTTAAAGTGTGTATTATTATTATTATTATTATTATTATTATTATTATTATTATTATTATTATTATTATTATTATTATTATTATTATTATTATTATTATTATTATTATTATTATTATTATTATTATTATTATTATTATTATTATTATTATTATTATTATTATTATTATTATTATTATTATTATTATTATTATTATTATTATTATCATCATCATTATTATCATTATTATCTTAATTATTATCATTATTATCATTATTATCATTATAATCATTATAATCATTATAATTATAATCATTATTATTATTATTATTATTATTATTATTATTATTATTATTATTATTATTATTATTATTATTATTATTATTATTATTATTATTATTATTATTATTATTATTATTATTATTATTATTATTACTACTACTACTGGTATTATTGTTATTATTATTATTAGTATAATCTTTTTATTATTATTTGATTCGATTCGAGATAAGTTGATTCGATTTGATTCGATTGGACAATTTCAATCCAAAAGAACATGGCCATAGTTTCTTAATCTTCCTTTAGTTAAAGTTGTAATATTTCTTTAATTAGCTTTTAATCAATTTCTAGTTTAAATTGTTGGGTTGTAATTAGAAAAATGGAGGAAATTCGGCTTCTTTTATCATCCAAGTTTGTTCCTTTCCTCTTTGTTGGTACATTTCTCCCTTATTTACATCTTCTTTCATTTGTTTAGATCTTTTATCTTGTTTAATTGTGGTTTATTCAAAGTTATCATGTTGTTTGTCATTGTTTACATGTTTCCTTTCATTGTTGATTTCTCCACTCTAAACATGTGTGAGTAATTTTATCTAAGGTTTAGGGGGATCTTGGGTAATTAAAGGGGATGAATTTGGGTTGTTAACACTTTGATGTGAGTGATTAATTGATCTTTACTCTCATGCTTATGAAGTGTTTATTGAATTGTTTAAATAAAAGTTTGAACTTTTCTTTGACATCGTTGGCCTATCTTGGTACTCATGCTATTGGATGGTCTTTATGCCATGTTTGTAATAAGTTTGTCTTAACTAAATGATAACTTGTTAATGAAGTTAAGGTGACAAAGAAATTAGGCCTAAATCGTTGACCATTATCACCACCCATCTCTTGTTAAACCTTGTTTCTTCCTCTATTTACCCTAGTGAACCCAAAGACCCTAGCTTTCCCTTCATTGATTTGAAACAACTTTGTTTAGTTTACTTTTACATCTTATTTGCATATTTGTTTACAATTAATCAACATCTTTCACTTGCTAGACTAAATCGAGACTTGAACAAGCTAAGTACAAACCCCCGCCATCTTTGAGAACGACCCCGATTATTACTACTTTTAATTGGGTTATTTATAAATTGTGTTTTACTCGGGCATGACAACTAAACCGGATGTCAGAATCATAATTATATATACTTTAATGCCTACCTTTAGTTATTTTTGAGACGTTTTTTTTGCTTATATATGTCATTTATATGCCGTTTATTTTAGAAATGTCGATACTTCCATTTTTTTGGTATTTTAATGCAGATTAGATGCATTTGTGGAGCAATTGGATACTATGGAGTACCGCGTTGTCGGCAAGATGGAACACGAAAAGAATGGCTCGAGAATCGAGGTAAAATGCCAAGAAAACAAGAAGAGAAGACATGAAGAAAGTGATCTATTGAAGTCACTCGAACGAGTGTTGGTTTACTCGATCGAGTCGTGATGACTTGGACACTCGTTCGAGTGTTGCTATACTCGATCGAGTGTTTATTAATTTCCTACTTTCCGGGGAACTTCCTTAAGTCGGTTTATTTGTATATAAATATAAATTTCGTAAACACTAATTAGGTTATGCTTATTTCCGCCTAGAATCCTTAGAAAACTTCAGATTTTTTTATTTATGCATTGTTTCAGATCTATCTCGCTACTTACGGTATTTGTTAATCTTTCTTCATTAATCGTTAATTCAAGTTTTAGTTTCACTATTGTTTTATTATTCATCTTATTGTTGCTTTTAATTATGTTTTCCTTTCATCTTATTGTTGTTTTTGTTATGAGCATGAGTAGCTAAATTCTTCATCTAAGATGAAAGGGGATCTAGGTTGTTAGAAACGGGTTTACTTAATGAATTAATTGTTAAATTGCTCTTAGTTGTTGTTGATGTGACTCATATTTGAGCACATTTAGTCCCCGAAATAACCTCGTTCCTATGCTTTATAGCACATAATTGGCTCATTTACTATCTTTAGTTTCCCATTTTGCATATTCTTTGAGGTTTTGTCTCCTTGGTAGGAAAGGATTGCTAACCTTGCATTTATGAGGCAAAATGGAGCTAAATTGATCGCATTCAATGACCAAGCATCAAAGAGAAGACCAACACTAGAGGCCTAAGTACATAATGAAGTGAAATGGGCAATGATGAAAGGATCCTGGCATCCCCGAAATGATCCTTGTGGATTGTTAAGGAAGAAAAGAAGAGAAGCAGTCTGCCCAGGAATCCTAGCGGATCAGGCACGATCCGGGCATCTCACAACAGCAAGATCCGGGTGTCTTGTGCCCAAGACGAGCGTCTTCCCCTAGATCCGAGCGGATCCTAAGACAGAAGAGCTCGTGCCACAGCACAAGACGGGTGGATCGTGGCAAGACTAGCATGAGGATAGGCTCATTTACTTCGAGAGGAGCATTTCCTCAACTTTTCTTAGGGTCTTAATAGTCATTTAAGCCCTTAATAACCTTAATCTTTAGTATAAATACCCCTTTGTACTACCTAGATTAGCATGCTCTCTTAAGTAATCTTAAGGCACCCTTAATCATATCTTATACTCTCTTAATCTCATCAAATTAGTCTTAAACTAATTGTAATACAATTTATCAATATTAATTATATCTTAATCTTTTCTTAATTTCTCTAATGTTCTTCTTTTATTTTGGGTAATTAGAATATTATTTGGGTTTATTTGCAAGATTGACAACCTTCCATCGATCATCATGTACTTCTATTATTCTTTGCTTTATATTTTGGAATCATCTTCATAGGTATAATTCTCTCTTAAACTTGTTTAATTATTTTTAATCACTTTCATTTATTCATCATGTTTTGCCTTGTTAGTATGATTGACAACCTTATTAACATGTTAAACTTGATCATGAGTGAGTAGTTTCCTTAGCTAGGGTTAATGGGGAATTAGGGGAAACCAACATGGGGATTGATTCATGCTTAATCTAATACGTCTTCATAATTAATTTGCTTGCTTGTTGTGATTTCAACTTATGCACATTTTATGTTTAATGAAATACGAGCCTATGAATCCTTGCATTTTTTGATCCATCACCTATCTCTTCAACGAGGCTGTAAGCTTATACACCAACGCGAGCCTCTTTAGACCATGCATATAGTTGAATAGGAAGGATTAAATCGACTTGTAGGTGTTGTACAATCTAATAGATTCGGCTCTGGGACCCAAACCTTCTTAGGGATTGTAAGCTTATACACCAACTCGATCCCATCACAACAATAAGTGCTTGCATCTAATTGAGAACATGTTTGTATGATCAACTCCCATGAATCCGCTATGAACCCATGACACCCTAGTGCCTTTAATCAATTGTTTACAACCTCTTTATCTACCTTGCTTTGTATTTATTTCATCTTGTTGATTAGTTTAGTTGATCTCCTATCTCAACCCAAATTGTGACACCCTAAGACATAACCATTTGCAATTGAGAATCCTACATCAATACCCGTCCCTTGGAATTCGACCTTTACTTGCCTTTTTGCTAAGAGTAGTTTGTGAAGTTATAAATATTGTTTTGGTTGGTAGCTTTTGACGATGAGTTTTAAACCGGACCAAAAATGGCGCCGTTGCCGGGGACAGTGTTAACTTGATTTGATTTTTATTAACTGTTTTTAGTTGTGTCTTTCTTTACCTTGGGGAAGTCAATCTCCTCAAGGTTGTTCTAGTTGTTTTCGAGTTGTTTTATATTTTGCATGACTAGGAAATCACAAGGTAATCCATTACCTATTGATCTTGAAATTGAAAGAACCTTATCCAACAATAAAAGAGTTGCTAGAGGTACTTTAAGAGGTATTGGAGAGATTGTGGACATTCAACCAAATAACATTGAGTTTACCAACCCTTTTGCAAGAGAAAGAGAGGACAACCCAATACAAAATTGATGCGTGCATACTATATAGACTTTTACGGTCTCTTTTGGCATGCATTTTTATGTATTTGAGTGATATTATGTCACTTTATACCCCGAATAGGCTACTTTGTGCTTTTATTGCTATTTTGCAGATTTGTAGCGGAAACCAACCTTTTGTGGCCTCGAGATAGCATCTCTGGAAGATGGACGGAAAAGAGGACGAAAGACTCATGCATGGGGAAGCGTGAAGACGAAAGTTAACCAAATTAAGCAATTCAGAACTACTACGGAAGCTGAGAAGTGACTGAAGATCTCGATCGACCACATTTGGCTGTCGATCGAGAACACAGAGGAACACAAGCCCTCGATCGAGCTGCCCTGTGCTCGATCGAGCTGTCAAGCCCTCGATCGAGCTGTCATTTGCTCGATCGAGAGCCTTAACCTCTCGATCGAAAGGTTCTCCTTTACGTGGGCTATTAAAGCCCGTAGGTTAATAAAACTACTTGTGAGTTTTGGTTATAAAAACAAAAAGACGAGTTACTAGGTTAATATCTTTTACCTATCATTCACTTTTCCATAGACATTTTTACTGCATTTACTGTTCACTGCTTGGAATTTTACGATCTAGGATTTGGTTGTTCTTTACGCCGGATTTGCTATTATAGTATAATTCTTTCCCTTAATCTCTTCTCTTGTTTTTGTTTTATATTTATTCTTATTAGTACCATTATTAATTTATGCCCTAATCTCGTTATTGCTTTTTACTATCATCATATCATGTTTTCCGTTAGCAATTCGTTATTAGCTGTGTTAGTTAATATAATTAGCATGCGTAGCTAATTTGTTTATATGCCGGGATGAGGGAAACCGTGTTAGAAGCATGATAGGACGACTACTAAGGTAGTTATGCGGTAGGAATCAGGTCTAAGCAATTTATTTGTAGATCGGTTAAATGAGTGCACGCAGGAGACCGTCTGTTTAGTTAACCCCAACCTGGATCGAAATATTGGAAGGGTAGACTTGCTTAGTTCTGATAATTGACTCCTATGAGGGCGAAAGTCAAGTAGGATGACCTTAGGCCGACTTTAGACCGAAAGGTATAGTCGGGTTTGAGACCGAAAGGAGATAACCTAGCCCTTCCTACTAATAAACTTACCGACCTAGCTATCCCAATAGTGTGAAGAACACGGCGTACCGAAATCCTAGCATATCTCTCTTTATCTGATAGTTTATTTACATTTCCTCCCTATTTTCTCTTATACCCTTATTTTCTCTTCCCCTTAAACTTTAGTAGTTAGAACATCAAATTCAAACCTCCAGTTTGTGACAGACAGATTAGACTACAGTTAATAGGAAAGCCTCCCTGTGGATTCGACCCGACTTCCCTAGCTATTTATAGTATAGGCTTGTTGGCATTTATTTTTGGTGTTGAACGATACGCATCAAATTTTGGCGTCGTTGCCGGGGAGGCAATTTTTATTATTATCTGTGTTGTTTATTTCTGTCTTGTCTTAAGGAATTTTAGTTCCTTAAGGCTGTTCTTATTTATTTCCTTTTAGCTGTATATGCGCAGGTCTCGTAGAGGTGAATTAGTTGAGGCTGATCCTGAACCCGAAAGGTCCTTTTTACGCAGAAAGAGGGAGTTAGAAAGAGTTCGTCGGGAGGAAGTCTTGAGTACTTCTGACAGTTCGGTTATTGAGGAAACTTCTATTCTTGAGACTAATATTCCAGTCAAAATGCCTAATATCGCGAGTCATTCGGAGCCTACTACTGACTATATTCCGAAAGGGTTCAAGTTGTCTACCGATGAGGACGGCAATACCTTTGACATTCGGCCATCCTACATCAATTTGGTCGAACGAAATTTGTATCGGGGGGTCCCGGGCGAGGATCCTAGGAAACATATGGAAAGATTTGTTGATTACTGTTCATCCATCCCTACATCTAAGGGAGTGACCCAAGACAAGATAAAGGAAGTTCTCTTTCCTTTCTCTCTGACCGATAATGCGAGGGAATGGTTGACGGATTTGGATAGAGACGCAGCAGTTATCACGGATTGGACTACCTTAGCTCTAGCCTTCTATAAGAAGTACTTTCCTCCGCAGAGGACCAATGCATTGAGGGCCCAGATTACTAATTTCAAATAGACGGGATCTGAAAATCTGTTTGAAGCATGGTGCCGCTTTAAGAAAGCTGTGAGATCGGTACCCCATCATGGATTCCAACAGTGGTTTTTATGCAACCAATTTTATAATGGGTTGTATGATGATCATAGATCCATTTTAGATGCTGCAGCTAATGGTAGATTCCAGCGCGAGGTTGATGATGATAAGGGCTGGAAGCTTATTGAGACGATGGCTAATCACACTGCAGAATACGGGAATCCGCGGAGTGGTACACGGACGATAGCTAATGTCGAATGTGAGGATATGGATGCTAAGTTCGAAAGGCTTAATGCTAGGTTTGACCAATTGGAGATGCAGTCTCTAGGGAGTCAACAAACGGTTCACATGCTAAAGAAAGACGATACGAATCTTTGTGAGAGATGCGGTGAGCTGGGGCACGTTGCTATTGACTGTTTTGCTGATAGGGAGCAAGTCTTTTCTTTCCAGCAGTACCGTCAAGGGTACAATTCGGGTTATGTCCATCCAAATCTACGATGGTTCAGTCAAAATGTCCTTAATCCTACTCCTCCACCGCAGCAACAAGCTTATGTGCCGCCGCATAAGCAAAATTATCAAAAGCCTCCGCAATTTCCAAATCCACAGCAAGGAAGTTCTTCATCTGGAGGAATTTCAGAAGTGGGAGAGCTGAAATCCATGATTCAAGCTCTCGCTACACAAGTGAGTAGGTCGGACCAAGCAACCAATGCTACTATCAAATTGCTTGAGTCCCAAATAGCTCAAGTCGCCGCAAATCAATCCATGAGGCAACCCGGACAGCTGCCTTCTCAATCTGAAAAGAGGAAAAAACGCTAAACATGATAACATTGAGAAGCGGACTGACTTATTCTGATGGTGATATTGCTGGTACTGATGTTTCTGGCACGAATTCCAATGCTCTGCTGGCGACAAGATGATGACTCTCGATCGAGAGGTTTATGTTCCTCGATCGAGAGGAAATGGAGAAATAGAGCTCGATCGAGAGGCCGTTATAGCTCGATCGAGCACTGCTGTTGGTGAAGTCTCTCGATCGAGTAAAAGTTGTGATCGATCGAGAGATTCTGATGATGAAAGTGGTCGATCAAGACCATTGCGCAAGCGTATGATTAATAACGCTTTGATTCGTGACACGCATAACGGAGCTCCTATTGAAGATGCTCCATATCCAGGGCGCCTGAAGAGGGTCAAGAAGACGGAGCCTGAGTTCGCGCGTATCGGTGAACTTGTGCGAGGTTTGAACGTAAGTGTTCCGTTTATCGAGCTGCTAAAAAAAGGTACCTTCATATTTAAAATTTATGCGATAAGTATTAATGCGTAAAAGGACCATAGATGATGTTGAGACAGTAGCTCTGACAGGGGGGTGTTCTGCACACCTCCAAAATAGGACCCCACCTAAGCTTACTGACCCTGGTAGTTTTTCGATACCGTGTCACATTGGACTTCAATTAATTGATAATGCGTTGTGTGATTTAGGAGAAAGTGTTAGCGTGTTACCCTTGTCTTTGTCCAAACGGTTAGGATTCACTAAATTCCATTGCACCAACATGACGGTCCAGATGGCTGATCGGACCTTGTCACGACCTTTAGGAGTGCTGCAAGATATTCCTGTGCAAATAGGAAGATTTCTTATTCCTGTTGATTTTGTCGTGTTAGACATACCCGAAGATAATCACACCCCAATTATGTTGGGAAGACCATTCTTGCACACTGCGCAAGCGGTTATAGATGTCGGGTTGCGCACTCTTACGTTTAATGTCGGTGGTGAGGAATTTGTTTTTGCTAAACCCGCTACTCATAGGGGTTCTATGCGTGTTTTGGAGTGTCGTGCTATTCCCGCGGTTGGTGTTGTTACGCCACCCATGATTGAGTCGCCTTCCATCCCCGTTGTTGATGTTGAGCCCCCACGTGTTGTTACTCTACCTGCTACACTTACACCTTCGCCTCGGAATGAGAGCGATAAGGAGGACCGTCCTATTGTTGTTACTTGTACAGGACCTGGATGGGGAGCTTTGGCGCTTGACCAAGGCGAAATGAGTTCCAAAGTTGGAATGCGAGAGGACGATGGTGGCAATATGACACGCATTCTTGCGGAAGAAATCAAGTTGGGACATTCGTCGGAAAATGGTACTTACGTTTGGAGAAGAAAGTTGGAAGTTACCGCAGCTGAGGATAACTCCGTTAGCCAGAGGCCTAGCAGAGGCCTGAAGGACTTAATCGAGCATTAGCCGGGTTTGCAACCCCGTGCAAATTGTAATAGACAATAGATTTTTGAATTTCATTTATTGTTTTTAAACTTCTTTATTTGCGTTAGACACTTAGACTATAGACAATTTTAGCGTAGAAGACAATTGTGGACTGTAGACAATTTGCTGGTAGTTTGGGATATTTTTACTGTCAATTTTGCAAGTACAGAAAGCCGCACTCAAAGGATAATACATTAAAATGCGTGCCAGCAGGAAAAGCTCTCGATCGAGAGGATTTTTGAAGAAAAAGAGCTCGATCGAGGGAGTAAGTACTCGATCGCGTAAGAGTAAGATCAAGGGACAGCCACCTCTCGATCGAGAGGTATGAAATTAACTCGATCGAGAGGATCTGAGAGCTAAAGCTCTCGATCGAGAGACTTGTATCTCGATCGAGAAGCTTAAACGGGTATATAAAGGGAGTTCTTTTCTCGATCGTCTTCTTTATTTTCTCGACCCTAGTTCACTTCATTCCTGCGTTTCCAATTGCTAAAATTCCCTTGCAAAATTGGTTTTTCTTGCCCAAACCTTTCTACAATAATTTACCCATATAATTACCATCCCAAATTAATCAAAAGCCCTCTCCCAAACTCCATCTTTTTCAATTAATTTGAGTTTTCGGGTTTTTAGGGTTTATCAATTCGAATTTTTCGAATTTGTGCTTATTATTTCGATTAATTAAGCTTTTGTGGGTATTCTAGCATCAAGTATGTTCAAACTTGCTCTTCTCATTCAATTAATTGCAATCCCCATTCCCTTTTTGTGATTTAGGGTTTATGTGGTTGTTTAGGACGAATTTTCCAATTGAAATTGTAATTTAATTATTTATCTTGATGCTATTGTAGTTATGGATTCCAGTAAAGAAACCCCCGTCACTGAGACCGTACCTGAGACCGTTGCTAATGCTCAGACGGCTGCCTCTTCTGTTGGTGTTGTTACTCCGGTGGTTACCACCACTGCATCTCATGGCCTTCTTTGTTTCTACCCCAGTGACGGAGGAACCCACAGCCACCACCGAGGTCACAAAAGCCAAGGCTGTGGGAGAGGTGACACGTGCTGCTTCTGCCCCTACCAGGCCCTTTTCTATGCTGGATCGAGGAGTCACGCCTCGATTCCCGACACACACGGTATCTTTGCCACCTAAGCTGAGTCAGCAGACTAGTCAGCTAGTCACTACTTCCAGCTCTTCTGGGGCTGCAGTTGCGAGAGAGGCCACTCTTACTCCTTTACCGGAGTTGCCCGTGGTACGCTTTGCTTCCACAGATCACCGGACTCGGTTATCCGCTTTACTTCGTTGCCCTCTCTCCTCCACCCGTTTCATTGCGCGGACTGACCTAGAGACCTTAGGAATTTATAAGGAGGCCTGTAGTTTGTTGAACGGGACGGGAATGTCGGGTCTGATTACCTTGCAGGAGGCTGCTATTCGTATCCCTACATACGAGTTTTTTAGCTCCTACTCTTTTAACACCGACTCTTACGCTTCTAACCACTCTAGTCCATGCATTCACTTTCGACTCCGCAATGAGTCGCACCATTGGACTTTGGCCAGGTTTGGGGAGGTTCTAGGTCTAGTTAGTGACGGCCCCACCGAGCCGCCTAGGGATATCCTTCAGCCGCTCTGGGCTGCACTTTCTCACACTCCTTACCCCACGCGGAGAGGAGCCCACGTACACTTGCCTGCTCCGCGTTACTTCTTGCGACTTATGGGAGAGACCATCTTTGGGCGACCTGAGCCCAATAACGTGACCAACACTGAGCTAGCGATTCTCGCGGGGTACCTCAACATTGACTACGGTACCCCGTTTGTTCTAAACATTGCTTATTTGGTAGCTCAGCATTGGAACGGAATTAGGAAGAAAGTCAAGACCTCTGTTGTCTGTGGCGGGCTAGTGACTAGGATTGCCCACCATCTTTACCCCTCTGAGCCTGGACTTACCGCGCCTCATAAGCAGGCTTACCTTTACTTGGCTGCCATGGTTGACTTTGCCTGGTTCCCAAAGAAGAAGGGCGCGAGGACGTGGAAGATCTGTGGTTCCACGTCTGTTTCCTTACCGTGCCCTACTCTACCCCCACTTTTACCGCTCCCGACTGCTGAGGGAGCGTGGCTACCTCCACCCACCTACCACCTTACTTTCACCCCTGCATCCACCTTTTCCAAGAAGAGGAAGCGGGAGGCCGGAGCATCTTCTAGCTCTCCGGCTCAGACTCAGGCTGGACCGATGCCCGCGTCCACGCCCTCACCTACCCCCACTCCTTCCGGATCGGCCTTGCCGGCAAATTTTTTTTGCCCTCCTGCTTTAGGGGCGCCCGAGGTCATGGACCAGGGGCGTCGTGATGCCTTGCTTCTGGATATGTGCAGGTACATTTCCGAGATGAGACGGGATCAGGCCCTCACTTTATTCCCGATCTACGAGTTCCACATCCGAGCACGGCGACCGATTCCAGAGGGGTGGCCGTATCCCTCCTTCTACCGATACCCAGAGGGTGGGTACCCTCCACTCCCTTCTGACTCAGAGGACGAGGTGGAGGAGACACCGGTAGCACGAGAGTTGCGGTTGTGTGCTGAGCAGGCGGCACAGCGAGCTGCCCGAGAGGAGGCGAGGGACCCCCCATTTACGCCAGGTGCGGAGGAGGTAGCTGGAGACGACGATTAGAGGTTCCCCTAGTTTGTTGGTGGTTCGGGGAAGCCATCTTGTGAGTACCGTCTTCCTTTCTTTTTCATCTTTGTATTTATTTATTGTATGTTAGGAGCATGTATTAGGTTTGCGTACCCCATCTTCCATTTTGCTGCTGTTAGTTAGTTGTGAAGACAATGAGGACATTGTCTGTTTTGGTTTGGGGAGGGTATATGCATCCTTTTGCGTCTGCATTTGCATTTTGTTTTGCATTCACGTTTACTGCTTTTGCTTTTCATACAAACATAAAAAAAAAATATAATATATCATGTTTCCTTTTGCATATAGCAGAGTCGGGTTGGAATTCTTTAATGATGACTTTGCACTGCTAGTCGTTTACATGCCATTCCTTGCCTTTCATAATTGCTTTGTAAGAACAAGTGTGATTTCTCAAATTTTATTGTGGAATTTACTACGGATTATTAGACTTGACTCATTTATTTTTGGCAAACTACTTATATATTCTGAGATATAGAGCCATAACTGGTGACATTCATGACCAGTTTTCATAGGAATTGAGAGTAGTTACTCCCCACATTTCATTGTATCGCATGTATATGAGTTTTGATTTCTTTTTGCCTGCACGCATGGGTTTGTGGTCGGTATTACGTGTTTTGAGAACTATTGCATATTCCCCTTTCTCATTTTATCCCATGAGCTCCACATTAGCCAAATCGCGAGTTGCCACGAAACTACAACCTATATTTAGCCTACCCTTGCTGAGCTAGTTAGTAGTTTTGTGGAATATATTGTTATGTATCGGATTTTGGCTCGTATATCTTATTTTGGAGTGTGTATTAATGAGAAAAGAAAAAAAAAAAGAAAAAGAGAAAAAAAAAATCAACCAAAGAAAAAAAACCGTGTAAAAAGAAAAGAAAAAAAAGAGAAAGAAAAAATGGCTGAAAAATATTTTATACCTCTCGTGCTTATTTATACTTCACGAGGTACTTTTATTATGGATTCTTGTGTTGTATATGCCAAATTATAAGGCATTGAGTTATTTATATGATTGGAAGTGTGGGATGTATTTTATTATGGTCTTGGTTAGGTTCTAGCTCGGCTATTTTACCTTCACATTTCCATATTTGTTTTGCCCCTTCTTACCAATTGAGCCTCACATATCCATATTATGCAATTGTTCGGCACGTGATAGTCCTTGAACGGTGGTTTTGCGTGTGTACGGTGACTGAGTCATTACTCATGTTAGTTAGCGTTACATGTTGTGTTGGTCGCAGTCTAGGTGAGAGTCTGCAATTTCTTCTTTCTCTACACACATATTCTTACTTACCATTTGCTTTGCTGAGAGAAGAGTGAACCGGGAGAGTCCAAATTTATGAGTCTTGCAAGGTCGAACATCCAATGTAATTCCATGATATGCATAAATTTGTTCACTTGCTTTTAGCTCGGCAGTAGGTGATTTTGTGCATTAAAGCGGTTTGGCATTGACTAGTAGTTAGCTCTGAAAGTTACTCCTTTCCATTAGGTCCTTATTTGCATTTAGTTTGCTTGGGGACAAGCAAAGGTTTGGTTTGGGGAAGTTTGATGCGTGCATACTATATAGACTTTTACGGTCTCTTTTGGCATGCATTTCTATGTATTTGAGTGATATTATGTCACTTTATACCCCGAATAGGCTACTTAGTGCTTTTATTGCTATTTTGCAGATTTGTAGCGGAAACCAACCTTTTGTGGCCTCGAGATAGCATCTCTGGAAGATGGACGGAAAAGAGGACGAAGGACTCATGCATGGGGAAGCGTGAAGACGAAAGTTAACCAAATTAAGCAAGTCACAAATACTACGGAAACTGTGAAGTGACTGAAGATCTCGATCGACCACATTTGGCTGTCGATCGAGAACACAGAGGAACACAAGCCCTCGATCGAGCTGCCCTGTGCTCGATCGAGCTGTCAAGCCCTCGATCGAGCTGTCCTGTGCTCGATCGAGAGCCTTAACCTCTCGATCGAAAGGTTCTCCTTTACGTGGGCTATTAAAGCCCGTAGGTTAACAAAACTACTTGTGAGTTTTGGTTATAAAAACAAAAAGACGAGTTACTAGGTTAATATCTTTTACCTATCATTCACTTTTCCATAGACATTTTTACTGCGTTTACTGTTCACTGCTTGGAATTTTACGATCTAGGATTTGGTTGTTCTTTACGCCGGATTTGCTATTATAGTATAATTCTTTCCCTTAATCTCTTCTCTTGTTTTTGTTTTATATTTATTCTTATTAGTACCATTATTAATATCTGCCCTAATCTCGTTATTGCTTTTTACTATCATCATATCATGTTTTCCGTTAGCAATTCGTTATTAGCTGTGTTAGTTAATATAATTAGCATGCGTAGCTATTTTCTTTATATGCCGGGATGAGGGAAACCGTGTCAGAAGCATGATAGGATGACTACTAAGGTAGTTATGCGGTAGGAGTCAGGTCTAAGCAATTTATTTGTAGATCGGTTAAATGAGTGCACGCAGGAGACCGTCTGTTTAGTTAACCCCGACCTGGATCGAATGATTGGAAGGGTAGACTTGCTTAGTTCTGATAATTGACTCCTATGAGGGCGAAAGTCAAGTAGGATGACCTTAGGGCGACTTTAAACCGAAAGGTATAGTCGGGTTTGAGACCGAAAGGAGATAACCTAGCCCTTCCTACTATTAAACTTACCGACCTAGCTATCCCGATAGTGTGAAGAACACGGCGTACCGAAATCCTGGCATATCTCTCTTTATCTGATAGTTTATTTACATTTCCTCCCTATTTTATCTTATACCCTTATTTTCTCTTCCCCTTAAACATTAGTAGTTAGAACATCAAATTCAAACCCCCAGTTTGTGACCGACAGATTAGACTACAGTTAATAGGAAAGCCTCCCTGTGGATTCGACCCGACTTCCCTAGCTATTTATAGTATAGGCTTGTTGGCATTTATTTTTGGTGTTGAACGACACGCATCAAAAATCCACCACAAAATCAACCCACAATGCCTAAATTTTCATCACATTCCGTACCAACCGAGGAAAACCTTCTAAATGGTACTCCTACACCACAACATCTAACCGGTAATTTCATTGCCAAATCCGCATTCATACAATTAGTTGAGAGAAGTCAATTTGGAGGGATGCCTAGTGAAGACCCTTATTCACATATGGAGACTTTTTGTGATGATTGTGATGTGATTTCTCAAACCGGAGTTACTGAAGATCAAATCCGATGGGTATTATTTCCTTTTTTTTATTGGTACCGCAAAACAATGGTTAAAGAGCCTAGATAAGGCTACCCTTGCTATTGACTCATAGAAGAAGTTGGCACTTGCTTTCTACAATAAATTCTATCCCCCGGAGAAGACTAACATGTTGAGAGCCCAAATCATCGGGTTCAAACAAAGGCATGAGGAATCATTGTATGAAGCATGGGAGAGATTTAAGGACCCTTGTCGTTCTTGTCCACAAGATTGACTTAGCGAGTGGTTCCTTGTGCAACAATTTTGGAATGGTCTATATGAAGACTCCCGCAACATTATCAATATGGGATCCAATGTAATATTCACCGAAGTTGATGACAGTCAAACATGGGGCAAATTCGAAGAGATGGGGGTTCATAATTCACAATATAGTAGGCCTCGAAAGGCCACTAGAGGAGAAAAGCATGAGGTAGATTCCATCACACAATGGGTGCTCAACTAAGTGCTCATATTTGACACCATCAATTTAAAGTTTGATAAGGCCATGGCTAAGCTTGATGAAGCTTCCAAATCACCCAAACAACATGTTAATGCTATGGTGGCATCATCCTCAATTCCAAGTGGAGTATGTGAGAGTTGTGAAACTTTGGGACATGACCAAAGTGAATGTAGGGGAGCAAGTGAATGCTTTCCAAGTATACAAGAGTGGCACCCCTTATTCCAACTATTACAATGAGAATACCAAATTCCATCCAAACCTTTCATACAAAAGCCAAAATGTTCAAAACCCTCAACCAACATACACCCCACCTCCAATGAGAAATCAAGCTCAAAGACCCTTTTATAACCAAAGCCAAGGTTATCAAAATCAACCTTCTTACAATCAACCCAATGACCAAGGCTTTGATGTTCAAAAAGCGGTCCTCTAAATGTAAAAGAATCAACAAGAATTTTTCACCCAAATGCAAAAAGATAGCCAAGCCAAAGACATCACCATCAACAACATACTAGCCCACACCAAGATGTTGGAAACCAAAATGTCTCAATTAGCATCTTCTAACTCTCAAAGACAAAAGGGGCAATTATCACCTCAAAGTAATCCCCCAAGACATGAATCGGTTAGTGCCATCCATTTGAGGAGTGGTACAAGCTATGAAGGGCCGAAGAAGCCAATTGATGAAGATATTGTGGATGCTAGTGACAAGCAAAGAGTTGTGGAGAACTCTAAGGAAGAAGAACCCACCATCCAAGAAGTTTCAAAGAAGAAGAATGAAGATAAGGCTAAGGAAAAAAAGCCTATTGTGATTAGACTTCCATTCCCAAGTTGTCATGGTAAGAGTAAGTTTGATGAACAACTTGGAAAGTTCATGGAGATTGTGAAGAACTTAGAAGTCTCAATCCCGTTCACGGAATTGATCAATCATGTTCCCTCCTATGCAAAGACATGAAAGATATTCTTACCAAGAAGAAATCCATCTGGAAGCTAGAGACTATTGCCTTTACCAAAGTTAGTAGTGCTATTCTTCAAGGAAGTTCACCTCCAAAACTCAAAGATCCGGGAAGCTTCTCTATTCCATGCACTATTGGCGACACTACAATCAACAAAGCATTATGTGACCTTGGAGCAAGTGTAAGTGCCATGCCATACTCGCTATGCAAGAGGCAAGGAATGGGAGAGCTCAAGTGCACTAACATTACTCTTCAAATGGCGGATCGATCAATAAAGATACCTTTAGGGGTATGGGAGGATGTGCCCGTGAGAATTGGCAAATTCTTCATCCCGGTAGACTTTCTCATTATAGACATGGAGGAGGATTCCAACATTCCTATCATTTTAGAAAGACCTTTTTTGTACACCGTGGGAGAAGTAATTGATGTGAAAAATGGAGAGCTTACACTTGAAGCAGGGGATGAGATAATCACTTTCAACCTTGACAAAACAATGAGAGCTCCCCGACTACATTAGCCATATTTCATGGTCGATCATTATAGCCGAGAAAGTGATAGGAAGAAGTTGGCATCTCAATGCAAAGAACAAGCTATGGGTAAGGAGTCACCGCCCATATGGAAGAAGAAAGTGGATAATCCTCAAATAGGTCTATCCGGAGAGAAAGGAAATTTCAACAACAATGAGAGCTTGAATAGCTCACCACCAATCATGACAAGAAAGGAAGAAGGCCTCATTGGCCATGACAACAAGAAAGAGGATTTGTTTTCATCAACTCATGATACAATTGGAGAGCAAGCTAATGAAGTATATGGTCTATGGGATGACAAATTTGAAGAATTGGTCAATCCCTACATTGGCAATGCTATGACCTTAGACCAAGGCTTTAGTGACCATCTTGACTCGGGTCACCACCATGAAGAACACAATGTGCAAAGGTCTATTGACGATCTTTATAATGACAATGAACAAGCCTTTGACTACTTCTACAAGATGTTGAGCAACATTAACAACACCTTGGCTATGCCTCCTTGACATCTCATTCAAGAGTGAGAGTTTGGTGGAGTCCTCCCTAAACCACCTTTTGTAAATATTCTAACCCTTAACTTGCATTTTTGTCAATTTTGGATTTGCAATTTCATACTTTGATCAAGATTTTCATT
Organism: Silene latifolia; assembly: GCF_048544455.1. Classification (NCBI taxonomy): domain Eukaryota; kingdom Viridiplantae; phylum Streptophyta; class Magnoliopsida; order Caryophyllales; family Caryophyllaceae; genus Silene; species Silene latifolia. Next base: position 163,598,453 of record NC_133536.1, on the reverse strand, counting down.
TTGAGAGAAAGTTAGGGAGGTATTTTAATGTGCTTTGATGTGTAGTGTTTGATTCAGTGTGGGGATAGCAATTGCCTAGGCTAACCAAGCCTTCATAGTGCACCCACAATGTTGAATAAAGGAATGAAGAAAGAATGATATGGGAAATGAAGATCCCCACGAGTGGACCTGAACTCGTGGGTACAGGAGGAGATCCGAGCGTCCCAGGGAGAATCCGCTCATCTTGGGAGCAATCCGAGCGTCCTGGTTGCTAAGACGCTCGTCTTGGGAGAGCTGAAATTGAAAATTTTAGTCTGTTTAAAAATCTGAGCGGATTACAGAGAAGACGCACGTCTCAGTCTGAAGCCGCTTGTCTCAGGAGCAATCTGCGCATCCTGGCTGCTTTAAAAGTTTAAGTTCCCTGCTGTTTAAAAATCCGAGCGTCCCGAAGTAAAGACGAGCGTTACCGGTAGAAGTCCGCCCGTCTCCTGAAGAATCTGCGCGTCTTAGCACGGGTTAGAAATTCCCGAGCTCACTGACTAAGGATCCAAGCGTCCGCAGCCCAAGACGCCCGTCTCCTGCTGCTGAATGACTATAACACGGGATTGACCCTCCTTCCCCAAATCATTTTTATCTTATTCAAACATAAACACACAACCCTTTCTCCCTCAAAACCCTAAATCCCCTCATCAACAAAACACAAATTCATCAACCAAATTCATAAAAATCAAACCCAAACTTCCTCAAATTATAATCAAACTACTCATTCATCAACAAAACACCAACCAAACATCAAAATCCTCAAAAATTGAATCGATTTTCTAGGGTTTCAAGGCAATTTCGAAAATCCCAAAATTGATTAGGGATTAATTGAAGCTTGAGGAAACAATGAGCATTCAATCTTGGTTTGTTAATACAATCTTGATAAGGATAAGAACATGGCAAGAACAAAAGGTGGAAACAAGGCACCCACAACCTCCAATCTTTCGAAAAGGCAACAAGCTCTTTTAGCCTCAAAGGCTATAGTAGTGCATCAACCAAGGGTGGAGATTCAAGAAGTTTCTACTCCTATGGTGGAAGCTACTCCTACTCCAGTCATTGAGCAATTGCAAGATTATCCGGAGGTAACTTTCATAAACAATTCTCATAGTAAAGAATTTGTATCCCTTACTAGAAAGACTATTTTGCCTACCAAATTCATATGCCAAGATGCCTTAGACAAGTTGGGTGTTCTTGAGAGGCCTAAGAATTTTTTTGAGTCTATGAAGTTGAAAACACTCTTTGACATGCAAGAATTAACTTACCCCTCCCTTACATGGAGTTCATAAGCTCTTTGAAGGTGACTAAGGTAGAGACTCGGAAAAATATTGAATTCCGCCTTGAAAATAAGGATAGACGAATGTCGATAAGGGAGTTTGGCAAAGTGTTTGGTCTTGAAGAACACTCTCATTATGAGAAGAAGCCCTTGAAATATGATCCTGCACCTCTATGGAAAGCAATAACCGGGAGAAAATTTGAATCCTTCCATGAGTGTCATGTTCTTTTTGTCCATCATCCGGGCATAAGAGTGTGTCATAAGGTTGTGGGCGACCTTTAATTGCAAGAAAAGGCACCAATCACTTTACCGAGCTCGCCTTTGTCTATCTTGAATCCACCATGAATGTCAACAAAAATTTCACCAAGGAATACAACATACTTCAACTCTTACTTGAACGGTGGCTTACAATTGACCATGGCAAAGATGGCACTACTACAGATATAGGCTATAACAACGGTTAAAAAACCGTTGTTATATAAAAAAACAGACGTTAAAGCGTCCGTTGTAAAAGGTTTTAACAACGGTTGGTTTTCTTAAGGAACCCGTTGTTAAAACTATTAACAACGGTTTTAAGTATAAAAACCCGTTGTGGAAAGTGTGACTCAATTTTGGGGGGAAAGTTATAACAACGGTTGTAATATACAAAACCGTTGTTATAACTAAAGACAACGGTTTTTTAATAAATAACCGTTGTTTATTCTTAAAAAATAAAAAAAAATTAAATTAAATATTACTAGATGCATGCATAATTACGGCCCGTTATAATTCCGATACATGCATTATTACTGCCATCACTGTGCATATGAACGGACAATATGGAATGAGAAGGGTTAGTAATAAGATTTGAAGCAGCATTGAGAGATATGATGATGATTATGGCACAACTTCCTAACACATATATTAATTAAAAAACAACTCAACCCACACGTTGTTTAGTATAAATACATGCATTATCTCAACTAACATTTCCATTATCTCACTATATACATCTCCAAACCCTAACTGCTAAAACAAACTCCAAATAAATTAACCCTACTTAATCTTTCAAAACAAACCCCAAACTCCAACAAAATGAATGATATCATCCTTAAGACTCTTACTATGATCGAGAACAACAACAGTTTCATCCGCCGGTTGCTCCACATTGAGGAAAGTTTCAGGAGCTACCTTGCGGATGCTCGATCCATTCTGAAGGACGCCAAATAAGATGGCTTGACGGAGCAGCAGCAGTTGCAGCTATATGACGATATAGCAACTGCTGAACGGAACCTCCAAATAGCCAAGGAGGAGAGGACGGATATCATAGAGGAGAATAAGACCCTCTATGAAAATATAAGAATTGCATTTTTATTAATGTAATTTTTTTTTTAATTTATGTATTTATTATATATATATATATATATATATATATATATATATATATATATATATATATATATATTATTTTTATCGGCATTCCTCTCTATCATCTTGCTTTATCTTTGTTAATTAAGCGAATAATGACGATGAAAGACGAATTAAGCGAATAATACTTAAAGAAATAACATAATGGTCGATAAAAACTAACACATACACATGCAAATGAAATAATTAGTAAAAGAAAATAATGACGATGAAAGACGATGAAACCAACAGTGACGGCGATATTTACCTGATAATTAGACGATGAAATCAACAGTGACGGCGAGAAGATAAAGAGACGATGAGAAAGAGAGAAAGAGACGATGAGAAAGAGAGAAAGAGACGATGAGAAAGTGTGTTTTGTGTTTGTGTTTGTGTTTGTTTTTGTGTTTGTCTGCTGGGTTTGTGTTTGTGTATTCAGGTTTGTGTTTTGTGGCTGTAGCAGACTTGTGTTTGTGTGGTTTATAGTATGGAAGGTATTGACAACGGTTATAAAGAACAACCGTTGTCAAATAAGTTTTAACAACGGTTGTAAATCAACAACCGTTGTCAAATAAGTTTTAACAACGGGTTCCAAAAGTAACCGTTGTGATTACTTTTCACTAACTTTGCGTCAATTTTTCGCCAAATTATTAACAACGATTGTGCATGTGTAACCCGTTGTTAAAACTTATAACAACGGTTTTTATAACCATACCCGTTGTAATTCATTTTAGTAAAATTCGCGCCATACATTTTACAACGTCTATTGTGATTTTCGTGAATAATCGTTGTTGAAGGGGCGTTGTAGTTGCCTGGATTTGTAGTAGTGTGGGGCGGCTTTTATTGTCAATGGAGGCTTAGTAACATGGTTAGCCAAACACTTTAACCCGAATTTCAACAAAGACAAGACATATAAACCGGTTAAAGGAGGCAACCTTCTTGATTTGGCCACTATGATCAACAAGTTCCATTGGGTCAAGAATGATAATCTTGACAACAACTTTGAGTGGCTCACTAATGAAGCTAAGTCCTTCATCTTGCCAAGCAAGATATGCCGCATCAATGTCCAAAGTCCAAGCTACCTTCTCCCCGTCTCTGATGAAGCCGAGATGATTATGAAGCAACAGAGGGAATCGCATGCCAAGCCCTCCTCCTCCTCTATTGTGACCCCACTTTATCCATTTGCCTACCGTGAATTCACACCAATTGGCACTAATGTCATGGTAGGCAACGACTACTTGACTCAATTATTGCAACACTTGCATAAGCAAGCTTATGAAGATCGGGTCAATGCCTACCGAGCTCAATATCCTCCCCTTCTTCATTTAGCTAGGCAAGGACTACTTGATCCTACATGTCCTTTACCTAGTTGGGCGGATAGGGAGATATTCTTCCCAAATGCTCCTAGAGATGCCAACATGGATAGTGAAGTTGCTAAGGGGAAGGAGATTGTTGTCGAGAGCGGGGAAGGTAGCCACTCTTGTAATAAGGAAGAAGAGGAAGAAATGCAAAGTTCAAGTGATGATGACGATTGTGAAGCCTCCGGGTCCATGGAGGTAGATGATGATGAAGATAATGAGGAAGATAATGATAGCAATGATAGTGATGAGGATGTTACCATGAGCGACAATTGAGGATTGACAAGCTCTTGGAGGATGCCACATATTCCATTGTGAGTTTCCTACACCTCCTCTAGCTTTATTTATTTCTCTTGTTTTCAAATTTTTTTTATCTTGATCAATTGTTTTGAGTCCTAGCAACACTTAGAGGACTCCCACCTCGGTCTCATTGAGGTGTCTCATATTGTTCCCACTTTTGAAAATCCAAAATGGCAACTATTTTCATGCATTGCACACTCGTGCATGAACTCTCCCATTGTTGACATTAGAAATAGTGTCTTACTTGGTTTGGGGAAGTTCAAGCACAAGCATTGGGAGTTAATCTAAATTAGCTCTCCAACCAATAAATTCATGCATCATTTAGTGTAGTTTAGAATGCATCACTTGTGTATATGTCATATAGTTTGCATATTAGCATAGAAATCATGCATTCTCATTTAGCTTGCATAATTTCCTATCGTTTTGGTCATTGAGGACAATGCCCGTACTAGTGTGGGGATGGGAAATTCTAACTTGACTTTTAAATCAAAAATGATAAAAATTGAAAATTTTTGAAAAATACAAAAACATGTCTTTTTATTTCATAAACATAAAAACCATAAAAATTTGAAAAATTGAAAAGCCAAAAACATGTTCATTCCTTTATAGTGTAGAATTGTATATTATTGTATATACTTGTTTGTTTGTTTGTCTATCCTTCTTTCATATTAATCGACTACGCCACATCCGAGACATGAGGATTATGAAGACCGCATGGTATGATCTTTCCAATCTCCTTTTTCCTCTCTGTGTTAATGACTACGTGGCTTTATTATAATTGATGCGGTATACACCAATGTGATTGTAGGAGTTGTATTTAGCTTATATGGCATACTAGTTAATAGAAGCATATGCATTAGGTTGTATAAATGTTAGTTGCATCATGGCATATAGTTGCACTATAGGAAAAATTTTGTGAAAACTTCTATTTGGGAAGCTTTACAAGCGTATATAAGGCCCTTGTAGATACTTTTTATTCTTAAGACTTTGCTCATTAGAATGCTTATAAAATACCCTAGGATGTGTCATGCTAGTATCCTTTGACCCATGGATTAAGGCCTAGTCAAGAGTACCTTGTGGTGTGATAACTCCTTGGCTACCGTTTATTCCAAGGTGACCCTTGAAACCATGCAACCATCTTCCACATTCTACCACATTTTTGTCAACAAAAGAGAATGGGCACAAAAATTGTCCAAATTTGAGTTCAAGAATTGAGATGAAAAACAAAAAGTTCGCAATTTGCATCAAAGAAAAGAGGAGTACAAAAATAAGAACACCTATGCTTCAAATATAAGCACTTTCGCTACAAATGGGGTGGCTTTGAAAATGTTCAAAACAAAATGCAAAAAGTTGAAAGTTGTCAAGTATTGAAATGCCAAACATCAAAGAAATGACAGGAGTTGAGAGGTCCCGGGTTCGACTACCAGCTGGGGCAATGATCACTTGGCCACTGCAGCCCCCGAAGGGGTGGCTTACATGGTTCATGTGGTGGTGCGGGAATGCATAGGCCCGGAGGAGACTCAACCCCCTCGTCATAAAAAAAAATGGCAAAAAGAAAGTGTTCTCAAATGTCAAATGCCACAAGAAATTGGGGGAAAAACAACAACAAAGGCAAACTCCCATATGAAACTCAAAACATATTGATCCCTCTACCCATTGAATCCAATTTTGTGCAGGGTAGAGAGGGGACGACCTTTCTTCTTGTCTAGGCAAGAAGGGGAATTCTGCGATCCTCCAGTGTTTATAACACCATAGGGAGTCTACTCTTGATGAAAGCATTTAACAATTGAGGACAAAGGTAACCTAACTTGACACAATTTGGAGTTGATTTATTGGTATCCTTCTAGGCTTAGTAGTTTGAAGAAACCATATCTCTGATGGAATGTGTAGCCTTAGATTGATTCCTTTGTAAATAATTTCCGCCACTTAAATGAGGAAAATGGCTATTCATTTTTGTAGATGCATCCATTACTTACTTTTGTGTGCTAAATGGTTGGATGTGTTGCCATTTTGGCAAGCCCCACCTTGCCTTGCAAGAAGGCATCCTACCTCATGGTTGTCTTGTTATGAGTTGAAGGGGCGGAGTGAGACCCGCTAATTGTCTCATATCGGCTATATTAGTAGGTTAGTTTAAATAAAGGTCCTAGTTGTAGTCACCTCTTTACTCGGGACGAGCAAAGGTTCGGTTTGGGGATGTTTGATATGACTCATAATTGAGCACATTTAGTCCCCGAATTAACCTCGTTCCTATGCTTTATAGCACATAATTGGGTCATTTACTATCTTTAGTTTCCCATTTTGCATATTCTTTGTGGTTTTGTCTCCTTGGTAGGAAAGGATTGCTAACCTTGCATTTATGAGGCGAAATGGAGCTAAATTGATCGTATCCAATGACCAAGCATCAAAGAGAAGACCAACACTAGAGGCCTACGTAGATAATTAAGTGAAATGGGCAATGATGAAAGGATCCTTGCATCCCAGAAATGATCCTTGCGGATTGTTAAGGAAGAAAAGAAGAGAAGCAATCTGCCCAAGAATCCGAGCGGATCAGGCACGATCCGGGCGTCTCACAACAGCAAGATCCGGTCGTCTTGTGCCCAAGACGAGCGGATTGCAGCGCAAGGAGCCGAGCGTCTTCCCCTGGATCCGAGCGGATCCTAAGACAGAAGAGCCCGTGCCACAGCACAAGGCGGGTGGATCGTGGCAAGACTAGCATGGGGATCCGCTCATTTCCTTCGAGAGGAGCATTTCCTCAGCTTTTCTTCGGGTCTTAATAGTCATTTAAGCCCTTAGTAACCCTAATCTTTGTACCTAATCTTTAGTATAAATACCCCTTTGTACTACCTAGATTAGCATGCTCTGTTAAGCAATCTTAAGGCAACCTTAATCATATCTTATACTCTCTTAATCTCATCAAATTAGTCTTAAACTAGTTGTAATACAATTTATCAATATTAATTATATCTTAATCTTTCCTTAATTTCTCTATTGTTCTTCCTTTATTTTGGTTAATTAGAAGATTATTTGGGTTTATTTGGAGGATTGACAACCTTCCATAAATCATCAAGTACTTCTATTATTCTTTGCTTTATTATTTGGATCATCTTCATAGGTATAATTATCTCTTAACCTTGTTTAATTATTATTAATCACTTTCATTTATTCATCATGTTTTGCCTTTTTAGTATGATTGACAACCTTATTAACATGTTAAACTTGATCATGAGTGAGTAGTTTCCTTACCTAGGGTTAATGGGGAATTATGGGAAACCAACATGGGGAATGATTCATACTTAATTTAATATATCTTCATAATTAATTTGCTTGCTTGTTGTGATTTCAACTTATGCACATGTGATGTTTGATGAAATGCGAGCCTGTGAATCCTTGCATTTTTTTATCCATCACCTATCACTTCAGTGAGGCTTGTAAGTTTATAGACCAACTTGAGCCTCATTAGACCATACATATAGTTGAATAGGAAGGATTAAGTCGACTTGTAGGTGTACAATCTAATCGATTCGGCTCCGGGACCCAAACCTTCTTAGGGATTGTAAGCTTATACACCAACTCGATCCCATCACAACAATAAGTGCTTGCATCTAATTAAGAACATGTTTGTATGATCAACTCCCATGAATTCCCTATGAACCCATGACACCCTAGTGCCTTTAATCAATTGTTTACAACCTCTTTATCTACCTTGCTTTGTTTTTCTTTCATCTTGTTGATTAGTTTAGTTGATCTCTTATCTCAACCGAAATTGTGACACCCTAAGACACAACCATTTGCAATTGAGAATCCTACATCAATACCTGTCCCTTGGGATCCGATCTTTACTTGCCTCTTTGCTAAGAGTAGTTTGTGAAGTTATAAATATTGTTTTGGTTGGTAGCTTTTGACGACGAGTTTTAAACCGGACCAGTTGTTCAATTGTTGTCCTGAATTTAGTTGAATAGTTTTGGCCATAATTTGTTAACTAGTCTTGCGAATTAGGATTATTGCCGATCGGATTAAGACTAATAAAGGCTGCAACAATTGATTAGACTGGCCTAATTATAAAGATTTTATGTTAAGTTTAGATCTAAAGGAAATATTTGAGTTGACCGATCATATGACCTTAAGCAACATAATTGCTCTCTTAATTAGTTAAATCACACCCTCGGATAACATACCTAGTGAACCTGATCCCTAGACCTTTTAATCTTATTGAATCGGCCTTTTATTTATTGCAATTAGCTATAGCTAAATAACCAAACAACATTCAAGAAATTGTTACCTTTAAGACGAACTATTACATTAGCAAATAGATAATTACCGCCACCCTGTGAATTCAATACCATTTCTAATCACTTACTATTAGTTAGTACTGAGTTAGGTTTACTTTGATTAAGGTGATACGACTTTGGCCTTGTGAATTTTTCAAATGGATTTTTATAACAAGAATGTCGTACTCCTCAATATACAAACAAATTTATAAACTCAACTACTATGTAGCTAGTGGTCGAGGTCGAACACGGAGATGAAGTGGATTTATACTAAGCTTGTTCAAGTCTAAATTTAGCCTAATAATGATGTGGATGTTTAACTATCAACTAATATGTAAACTAATGCAAATAAACAAAGCAAACACAATGAATGAGATGAGTTTTAACAAACATGATAACAAGCTAGGGTCTTTGGGTTCACCCAAGTAAGATGGATAACATCAAGAGATTAACAAGAATGGGTAACTAGTTGGTCTAGGTTTAAGCACTACTTACTTAGGCTTGCTAAAGTTATTCACAAAATCTTCACTTTGTGTCTTAACTCTTCATAAACAAGCTATCAAGTATTCTTATTCATTCTCATTAAAGGAAATACTAAGCATACATCAATGTGAGGCTTGAATTTTCATACAAGCATTTCATCAAACACCTTATATGCAAGTGTATGAAGACCAAATAATTACCCAAAGACCGTATGTTAACAACCCATATTTATTGTCCAAGTCTTACCCAAGAACCCCCTAAACCCTAGAGGGGACTACTCACACATACTAGTAAGAGACATGTAAAAAAATGAAGAAAATAATATAAGCAAAGCAATAAACATTATACTAATTCAAACAACAAGTACGATGAACTTGAAATGTAAACAAACAAAAACAAAATTAAATTAAGAAGGAGATTATACCAAACAATAAGGAAAGCTTGGAACTTTGTATTGACTAAGGAAGAAATTTTTCAACATCTTCAATTACAACCCAACAACTAAATGTAAACAACCCAACTAAAGTAGATCTAAGCTAATTTAAAGAGTAATTACGGAAAGATTAAAGTTTGATTAAGGAAAGATTAACATGCATAAGGAAATAAATTCAGATCTAGGGTAGTGTGTCTAAGTGTATTAAGAGGGAATCTTTATAGTTTCTTTAGAAGTTAGGTCACAAATGAAAGGGAGGGGTTGAACTGCGGAGGAGGGGCCCCTGCCGGTTGACCGGCTGCCGGGTTGGTGACCGGCACTGAGCTCTTTCTTCTTTGGAGCTTCTTTTCTTCAAAATTGATAAAGTGCTTGAACTATCTGTCCGTGTTGACGGCCGGCCTACTGACATAGAACGCCTTCTCTTCACTTCCCATTGTCCTTGTGATGCCCTCAGCCGGGTGGCCGGCTGCCCGGCACCGAGCCTTTTCTTCTTTGGCTATTTTTCTTCTTCTTTCAAAAAATCTTCCAAGTACAAAGGGTGTTCCCGGCCGACTGGCCGGCTGCCGGCCTACCGGTTGAGGACCCCTCTCAGATTTTCTAAAAATTTTGGTGGTTTGGAAATGATTTTGAAAGATAGAAATACATGAAGTAAAATAGATGAAACTATTCTTTTAGTGATAATTTCTTATTGTGAATTACCATAATACACCAAATGTTATGAATAGAAAAGGGTGACCAACATAGTTTAAACTTTAACTGTTATTCTAAGACCTTTTTCTCAAAAGACCTTATTACAAGTAGAAACATACTGATCGAGTACTTAATACAAATTACACGAGACTAAGGAATGATTTGTCGTTGGCTAAGCTTGGTCTAACGTTGTTACTCATTGAGTCCTTGGACTTGAGGTCCTTGAACTTGTTCTCTCCCTCTCGGCTGAATCCTGAAAGTGGGAATAAACCTAACATCAAGGGGTTCTGAGGAAAGCTCCTCTGATGCCTAAGTCAGTCTTTATTCTCACTTTGGGAGCCAACAACATCTCTCGTGAGGAGATTTTCTTTGCCGACTGATTGTTGAGAGAGAAAATGCTTAGAGAGTTTGAGATTGGATACCTTGAGAGGGGGATTGTGTTCCTATTTATAAGAGCAAATTATGTATGGACCGAGGGCCTCACGTGAGAGATCCACGTGGTTGTGGCTTATATACATACAGCTGACCTGGCATGTAGCACAATTTCAGACGTGAGCCAAGGTTGGACTCGCACCCTGGGCGGGGCATGGTCCTCAGTCTCGACTTCTCTTGAGGTCGAGCCATCCTTAACCATATGGAAGTCCTACTGTGAACTCTTTGGGCTTTCGAAGAGATCGATCTTATGGGCTTTAACACTAGTTTTGGGTCTAATGGTTTAGGCTTAATTATCGTGCCCCAACATGGTTTTCAATCAATATGGAATTTAGTATTTAAAACTTTTTTTTTTGAAAGGATACTAATTTTCACAACATTTTTCCCGTTTGACTTAAAAATTTAAACTATAACTTTATTAAAGTGTTAATTTTTTTTGTTGTTTATTAAAGTTATATATAAGAATGTATGATTATATGAATGGTGGGATGGGGATGGATAAAAGGTTGGTGTAACACCCCCTCATACCAAGGTACCTTACCAGGACTACCCCAACATGAAAGGCTGTTACCATCTCGGTTGCCCGAGTTTAGTAAATACCAATACCAATAGTCCCAAACACATTTATTAAGTACAATAATTACAAAAGTTATATTGTCTCAAAATCCAACAAAAGAAATATCCAAATGCTAGCTACTACAAAACAACAGCTAAGCCTCATGACGGTGATAACTAATCCGGCGTGGTGACTCTCCCATGACCGCCCCAAGCTCACCAAATGCATCACCTGTCACAATCTGCTCACCATCTCCGAATAGATCACCATAGATTTTATAAAACAACAACGGGGTCAGTTCTGCATAATTAAAATAAGACAAGTGCATAAAGTAACCAACTGATCATCCTCCGTCCCCGGTCTCCCAATCTCACACAGTAGCCGACTACACACCGAGGTGTGTAGCCCCGCTAGACTACCCATCGCAACAGGTAGCCCACGCCGCCAGTGGGGGATCGCAGCCAATCCTCACCAAAATCCCGCTCATCAATGAGCGATAAGCCTGTCTCTTAATGTGCACATCCCCTCCCGTGACGGGTTCCATGAAGGGCGAACTAGGACGTGAAGCCACTCCTGCAAGTGACTCCACCAAAACCATCATAACTTCATCACAACCACCACACCACCAGAACACCAACACTCCGATGATCAGTAGACAACAATCATACATAGTACAATAACAACATCTCAAATTAATTAAAAAAAACTGAGTAGGGAAACCCTACCTTAGAACAATCAGCAAGGAATGTGAGCAAGCAAACTAGAACGGCTCCTCTACGAAATCTCCGCCTAAATAATAATCACATAACACAATCACTAATTGCAAAACCCCATTTCCCCCAATTTATAATCAAAGACAAACCCTAGAAATATAACCCATTGAATATGAGAATAAGAACTTACCGACGAAGAATTAAGGGGATGAATACGCTTGCTAATGATCACACACACTTTAGGGAGAGATTTGGGAGGGGATTAGAGCGTCGTTGAGTGATTATGTTTTGGAACAGTGTAACTAGAAACTGATTTACGTTTTAATATAACCCTAATCATCTCCAAATCAAACCGCTGAAATAATACCCGTCAGACCGGATCCTCAGTCGAGTATAGGGTATACTCGGCCGAGTACCCTCTACTCGGTCGAGTATTCAGCATACTCGGCCGAGTGTTCCTGGGCAGTAGCCAAACAGGCTACACGACACACTCTACTCGACCGAGTAGGCCATAATCGGTCAAGTACCCGTCTATAAAATCCGTAGTATTACAATCTCCCCTCCTTAAAAAGAACTTCGTCTGTGAAGTTTCAACCCAACCTATAAACCATAGACAACTAACACTCCACCAACCACGCTCACTTCCACAACATGGCTCACGGTATCGTCTCAACTACAATATAATCTCTCAATACTAACTCCATAGTACTATCAAATACCCACAACATAAATGTTGTCAACTCTGTCTTACTTCCATAACGCTCACTAGCAAACTCAATACCAAGACAATTCATCGGACAAGATCAACCGTTACATTCTACCGCCCTTAAAACGAACTTCGTCCTCGAAGTTTACTCACACACATAAACATCCTCACACAATCCGTTAACACTATCGAAGTTTACTCACACTCCTAAACATCATACTACTACGAGCACTGCCATTACCTGTAATAAAATCAACCACAACACCAATCACCAACACTCAAACTTCCAAATGTACTATAACATGTACAACCATCAAACTCTCTTTTCCTCTTCTACTCTTCTTAAGATAAATGTTACGTTCTCGTAACTCACTAATACTAGGTCATTTGCTATACCTCCCATAAACCTCATTACCACCACATGTCAACGATAACCCACTATAACCTCAAGACCTACAACCATTCCTATATCCAGGGCTCTCTTTCTCTAACAGTTCTCGTGCCTCCAATTATTCTGTACTCACATAACATATATCATAAAATCCTCAGTATAACCACCACTCCATCTCTTCCACATTACCGCAAAACAACATATTTCTATATACTTATACACTCATCTCCACGATCTTAGCTCACAATCCACAAAATATTACACATACTCACATTAGCTTCTCCAGTTCATCTCTTTTATTACCACAAATCTCACCCTTAACTTGATATGATACTAAGTCCTAAAACTCCGTACTCACTGTCCCAAGAAAAGGTGCTAAACCACCTGTAGTTTCCAGTTCATACCACACATGTTCCACAATTCTCTTGCCACAACTATGTCCAGCAACGCCTTTTCTAAAACAAGATTAAAAGTACTCTAACAGCCTCTCACAACTGTGTCCCATTAACAGAATATTACTATACCATGACAACAACATAACCATACCCAACTCTCTTTCATATCATACTCTATTCTCACTCCCAAGCGACACTGGTAAGAAACATCGGGAAATTAAACAACGCTCTATATGCCCCGACCGACATTGACAGGAAATAGCAGTAAACAAACAACAATATATGAAAAAACGAAAAATACTCGTATCACAACACGAATTACCGTGCACAGTGCACAACAACCACCTCGATAGTCATCGCAACTTTTACAATCTCATAACACTGACCCAGCACAACATTCTTGACTGCAAGACTTTCTTAAAATTACTCTACTAGATCACGACGCAACATATTACACGGAATCACAGATACCAACCTTATGAATATTATCCATACCATGACTCGTGAGGTCAGAACCTCACACAAACATTTACACATATCAAGGACCCATAATCAAATGTAACTAGCCAATCCTGATTACGTAAGTTACCACTTGATAATGAATATCTCTCATCCAGACTTAACTCAGGTGGCCTTCATAACATATCCTCTCATACACACAATTATCACCACCCGACGAACGTAACATGTCATCAGTACCCAAGTACGAGCGAACACCTCATATATCCACATATTATACTCCCTCATACCTATACATACCAATCAGTCTCCACAAAATCAACCCCATTAGAACAACTAGCTTCCTTAATGCAACATCATCCTCAACCATTAGTGACAACAATACGACCCCACCATCCTTCATATGACCGCTCTCTCACTATCACTTCTTTATATAACTGTTTTAGCAGGATTTTCCCTGAATGGGTCCGGCTTGTTTGAAGAATAAGATGGGTATCTAGCTCTATATGTTTGGAGTATTTATAGATGAATTACAAAAAAAAGACTTATGTAAAAAGAATAATGCTTATGCTATTTGAATAAACTGAATACAAGTTTGGTAATTGGATGATCGTAAAATAATAAGTAGTGAAGTAATCTTATATTGATAAATCGTGAATGAATTTACAAATGCTAGATCAGAATATTTATAGTCATAATTATGAACGTTGTATTGATCTCCAACGTTCTTCTCTTTTGTCGGGGTTGTTGCCGGATTAATAGGGCGCATTCCCTATTAATTCGGTTGACTGGTTCTTCTCCAACTGATTCTTAGCCTTTTCCCCTTTTGCACGTCTAAGTTCATGGGTGATGTAGTCCCATGATTAGTCTTGGTCTTCCTTGAGAATAGGACACGGTTATTTGACTCATACAACTGTATTTCTTGTTTATCTTCTTAATCCAGCCTGCTTTAATAATCTGCCAAGCTATTCTATACTGACCATCAGGCTTCTCTTCCAGGATTTAGTAGCCTGCTTGCCATAATATTCTTCAATGACTAAATAATAGTTAGATTTGTCCGGTCTTTGTTTTCTTCAATCAGCCTTGTAAGGTCAGGCCAGGTTATGGTCAGGCCAGGTTAATCTGGGCCTAACAATTTCCCCTTGACATTTTACCCGTGCTGGATCAGGCCAGGGGTGAGATGTCAATTTTACCGGGTTGAATAATAAAGAGACTTACACTTAATCAATGACTCTTAGACTCCTAGTTACCGTTGAACACTATAACGGCTAGGTGATGTCATGCTGAGAGTTTTGCAATCTCTAGGGTTTTCATACCGTTATAGATTTTCTATAAATACGGTATTTTGGGCGAGGTTATTTTTCACCAAATTTCCTCCACTTTCTTTGCTAAGTATTCTTCTGAAATTCTCCTCTATTTCCTAGGAACCTTGTTTTGCTAATTTATACTTTCTCAATAATTTCAATCTCATCACAATAAATCAAACATTCAGAGATATGGGAGCCAAGAAACGTCCTGCATCCCAGAGAGCTGCTGCTGCTGTTGAGCCTGAACCCACAGACATCCAAGAGGAAGAGGTAAGGGAAATTGACCCTCCTGCTCGTGCTGTGGCTTTCAAGTATCAGGATTACATTTTTTTTACCGCTCTTCAATCTCTGGATTCTTCTTTCCCTGAGGAGAATTTACTAAAAGCAAACTATGACAAGATTCTAAGGGAGAAGAAAATAATTCCTGAATCTACTGAGGTATGGATCCCTGAGTCTTGTCCGGTCAGGGCTAACTGGGTATCACCTGGCTGGTTCTGTATTTTTGAATGGGCGTTCAAAGCAGGCTGTAAGTTACCTTTTACTCCCTTGATGATTGATACCATTCGTGCTATGGAGGTGTCACCTTTTCAGATTATGCCAATGGTTTGGAAACTTGTCCATTCTATTGAAAATTTATGTGCTAAACATAATCTTGTAATTACTATTAATGATATCAAGGCAGTTTATCATATGAAAAATCCTGTTGATGGTCGTTTTAATTTGAGAATAAAATCGAAAATGTCTCCATTAATTACTAACCTGGACTCTGGAGATGATAAGAATTGGGCAAAGACTTTCCTGTTTGTCCGGACTGAGACTTTGGGATCAGGCTTTGATTATCTGAGATATCCTCCCTTGGAGAGTGGTAGGTTCCTTGTACTTTTTATTTTGCAATATATATTATATGAAATTAATGGATTCTCGATTCTTACTGTGTGACTTTGACGGTTTTGCGGCTCTCCCGATTGGAGTTGTGATCCCCTTGATGAGGAGGCTGTTTCCAGGATAGAAGCTTTCCTTGCTATTCCTGAGGAGGAGAGGACCTGGCCAACTAGTTTGGGCAGGGAGTTGTTGCCCCGGTATATGAAGACCAAGCTGACTGGGGTCAGAGTACCCAAAGGCAAGCCTAGTTCTCTTGCTCTTTCTGTACTTCTTCCGTATGCTTTTATGTTGGCCGTTATCTTCCTGTCGTTCTTTGCTTGATATTCACGTATATTTTTTATATATTCAGTATTTAGGTCTTCTGCTAGGCTGGCCAGCTTTTCTGCAAAGGATTTGAAGGCTGGGGTGGCTAGGATTGCTTTGAAGCAGTCCAAGAGCCGGGAGGCTAGTGGGAGCGACAAAACGCTTGATATCCTGGTTTCGAGATTGACCTCTTCAAGATCCTCCCGGGGTAATTTCACCGGAGATTGTCCAGGCTCAGAAAAGAAAGAGGGAAGATGTTATCTGGCGAGAGGAGGAAGGAGAGAAACAGACCTATCCGGCTCGGCCACTCGGGAGTATAAGGCAAGTGCCTGCTAGGATTGATGACATGGATGATGCCGGCACACGGATAGATGAGTTTTCGCAAAGATGAGCGACCAGCTATTGTCTGCTAGTACCCTTGAGTCGTCTACCGAGGTGGTTTCTATTCTGACTTCTCTTGTAACAAGGGCTGCTGAACTTGCTTCCCAGGCTAGGGAGGTTAGTTGTAAAGGGATATTTTTAATTGTTTATGTGCTTTTTGTTTTACCTTGTATTTGGCTAATTGATTTTGTATGTATGTAGGGGTTGGATGCGGGCAAGCTCGCTTGTCGCTTAGGGATGCCAGGCCAAGGTTACTAATTTGGAGGAAAAACTGGATAGGCTAAACCGTGACCTTCACACATCCAGGGGTAATGAAGTGGTACTTCAATCTCGTTGGGGACACTAAGGAGGCGGTCTCGGCTGCGCTGTAGTTTGTGAGGTAGCTGCAAAGAATGCTGAGAAGGTTGTCAGGCAAGAGTTGGAGGCTGAGAAGCAGGCAATGCAGGATCAATTAAGAAAAAACGAGGAGCTTGCTGCTGAAAAGGAGTTGGTGGAGGCGCGGTTGGCTGATGCTGCTCAGTACTTCTTCGGGAAAGGCCGGGTTGATGCTATGAGGGATCCAGAATCTGACCGGGCTAATTGGAATCCGGACCGGGATGAGATGGCTTTGGACGCTCAGTATCCTGATTTGGCCAATATGGGTCAAGAAGAAGAAGTGGATTCTCCTCCTTCCAAGGCAAAGTCTGATGATCAGGAAATGGCGAATGGTTGTGAGTCGGTCACTGGCTAAAAAATAGCTTAGTTTTGTTTTTCTTTTAGGTTTTGGTCTATCCAGGGGGAATGTCCCTGGAATGAATATTTAGAAACATTTTTTGACCTATCCAGGGGGGATGTCCCTGGAATGGATGTTTTTTAGGTGTGTGGTAAGGCCATTTATTTTGGATGAATAAATATTTGGTCAAATTTTCTTCTTGTGTTTTCAAAAGGTAATGTTGAATGTCTATCTGGATCGGCCATTTATTCAATGGGTCAGCCGTTTTTTTGTCTTTGGATCCGGCCGATTTAATGTGTTATGGGTGGGATCGTTGCCTGTCTGGAGGGCTTATGTCCCTTGCCTGTCTGGAGGGCTTATGACCCATTTATGTTATACAATCCAGGAATAGATTTTCCAGGTTTGTATGATAAGTTGAGCTCAGTATTATAAGGCCTGTTTTGCAACTGAATTTTGGATATCAGTTGGATATTAGTTGAATGTTGGTGGGGGTAGCCCCCAATCTTTAAGATTTGTTTTAAATAGAATGCAGTATGTAAAAACAAGTATTGAAGATTCTACTTGGTAAAAATATGGGAACATAGATCAGTACTTGGGCACGTAATTTTGAAGAAATCATATATTGTATTTATTCACGTAATGGCAAGTATCATACATGTAATTTCATATCAAGTTGGGCAGGAAATGTGAACACGAAAATTATACCTGAACCGGGAAATATATTTTATATGTGGAATAATTTTAGGTGTGCAATGTTCCAAGCTCTTGGGATCATTTCGCCTTCCAGGGTTTGTAATATGTAGGCTCCCTGGCCGACTATTGAGTCAATTAGGTAGGGACCTTCCCAGGTTGGAGCCAATTTGCCAGCATTCTTTTCTTTTGTGTTTTGGAAGACTTTCCTGAGGACAAGGTCTCCTACCCCGAATACCCTGGCTTTGTGAGTCTTGTTATAGCTTTTCGCAACTCTTTCTTTGGTATCTTCGCTAATCGATCTTGGTTGCATCTCTTAGCTCTTCTGTTAGGTCCAGTGTCCTCCATTAGAGGTATATTGCTTGTTATTGTATTCAGCCTGCATCTGGGTGATGGAACGTCCACCTCATTTGGGATTATCGCTTCACATCCATAGACCAAGGAGTAGGGGTTTGGCCTGTGGATGTTTTAGGTGTGGTTCTGTCACCCAAAGGACCGGGGGAGTTCTTGACCCATCTGCCTTTCCTTTTTTCCAGCTTTTTCTTTATGCGGTGATTACCACCTTATTACTTGGATTTACCTTGACCGTTGGCTTTTGGATATCCTGGTGTGGATGTCACCAGATTGATGTTCCATTGAGCACGGAAGGCTGCTGTTCTTTTTCCCACAAATTGCGTGCCATTATCACATACTATTTCAGAGGGGAGGCCATATCTACATATGATGTTGTGTTTAATGAATGCTATGACATCCTTCTCCTTGACTTGCCTGTATGATTCAGCTTCTATCCATTTGGAGAAGTAATCGGTCATTGCTAACATGAAAACCTTTTGTCCGGGCGCTTGAGGTAGTTTTCCTACTATATCCATGCCCCACTTCATAAATGGCCATGGTGCGGATATGGAATGTAGTTCCTCAGATGGCTGATGGATATATGGTCCGTGAATCTGACAAGCTTTGCATTTAGAGCTAAAATCCAGGCAATCGGCTCTCAAGGTAGGCCAATAATAACTGTTCGAGTACTTTGCTTGCCAGGCTTCTTCCACCTTTGTGATTTCCACAAGATCCTTCATGGATTTCTGATAATATCTGCTCGACTTCCCGTGGTTCCAGGCATCCGAGGTAGGGCCCCCTGCGATTTCTTAAAAAGCACGTTGTCAATAATAGTATATGAAGCGCTTTTATTTTTAGTGCTCTGGCATCTTGCTTATTTAAGGGAAGGATTCCTGTTGTAGTGATCATAGTAGGGTTTTGTCCAAGAATTAGCAATGTAGATTGGGAAACTCTCATCTTGTTTATTTATTGCAGGTTCTAATAAATGCACGATGGGTATTTTGTCGAAGTCAAGGGGACTAAAGTTGGATCCTAGGCCGGCTAGAGCATCGGCCTGGGTATTCAAATCCCTGGGAATTTGGTCAATATTAAAATTTCGAAATTTACTTTTTAAAATTTGGACAACGTCCAGATAAAGCATCATCTTGGGGTCTTTTGCAGTATATATCCCATTTACTTGGTTGGAGATAAGAAGGGAATCAGTACGTACCTTTAGGTTTTGCACACCAAGGTCAATACATACCTTTAATCCGGCTATCAGGGCTTCATATTCTCCCTCATTGTTGGTAGCCTCAAATGCACACGACTTATAGCTGTACTATCTTATCCCCCTGTGGCGATTTTAGTACTAACCCTAGTCCTGTGCCCCTCATGTTGGCTGCACCATCGACGAATAGGGTCCATTCTAGGTATGTTTGGTCGCTGGTCAGTTTATTCACTTCTTTTATTAGGTCGGGTTCTAGGGTCGGACTAAAATCAGCCACAAAATCAGCCACAAAATCAGCTAATGCTTGTGACTTAATTGTTGTCCTTGGTTCAAATGTTATATTGTATGTGCTTAGCTGGACTGACCATTTGCACATTCGTCCGGACAGTTCGGTTTCGAGTACTGATTTGATAGGGAGATTGGTTCGACTATTATTGGGTGACTTTCAAAATATGGTCTCAATTTTGTGCAACTCATAATTAAAGCTAAAACATATTTTTCAAGTAAGCCATACCGATCTCTCGCATCCGGTAGACTTTTACTTACATAGTAGAGAGTGGTCTTTGTTGTCCGTCTCGCTTCTTTGACCAGGATCGCACCGACAAAGAAGCAGTTTGGTTCGATGGTAGCGGTATCTTGTCGGGGTTCATCTTTGACTGGTTTTGCCAGCAAGGGGGAGAAGATAGATATATTTTCAAGTCTTCAAAGGCACTGATGATCGGGGTCCATTGGAAGTCCTTGTTCTTCCTTAGCAGGTTATAAAACGATTTGCATCTTTCTGATGATCTTGAAATGAATCTGTTCAGGGCTGCTATTCTTCCAGTCATCTTTTGTATGTCTTTGACTGTCTTTGGTGGTTCTAGCTCCAGGATAGCTTTGATCTGTTCAGGGTTGGCTTCTATTCCTCTTTTTGTCACCATGTAGCCCAGAATTTGCCCGCCGAGACTCAAGTGGCATTTTTGTGGGTTGAGCTTCATATTGAATTTTTCCAGTATTTGAAAGGCTACTTCCAGGTCTTTGACGTGGTCTTCTGCCTTTTTTGATTTGACTACCATGTCATCTATGTAGACTTCCATGGTGTCTCCTATCTGATCTTTGAACATCATGTTGACTAGCCTTTGGTAGGTTGCACCTGCATTTTTTAATCCAAAGGGCATAGCAGTATAACAATATATACCTCTTTCAGTGATGAAAGCTGTGCTTTCTCGGTCTGCTGGGTGCATTTTTATCTAATTGAATCCGCTGGAGGCATCCATGAATGTCAACATTTCGTGGCCTGCAGTGGCATCTACCATTGCATCGATGTGTGGTAGGGGAAATGGATCTTTTGGGCAGGCTTTGTTTAAGTCGGTGTAATCTACGCAGACTCTCCATTTGCCATTTTTCTTTTGGACGACTACCACGTTTGCAAGCCAGTCAGGGTACATTACTTCCCTGATCATTCCCATGTCCAGTAGCTTGTCAACTTCTTGGTTGATGATTTCGTGCCTCTCTGCAGCAAATTTTCTTCTCTTTTGCTGTACAGGCTTAAAAGATTTGTCAATGTTCAACTTATGAGTAATAACATCAGCATCTATACCAGTCATATCAAAATGTGACCAAGCAAAACAAGACATTTTAGTTTTGAGAAAGCTGACCAGATTTGGTCTGATTGAGTCGGGTGCATCTGACCCTACAAGTACTTTCCTGTCAGGGAATTCTGGGTCTAATGTGACTTCTCCTGTTTCCATCTGTGTTTGTGCTATATATTCTTCCCTGACAGGTGACTTTAATTGCTATGCAAGGGACTTACCTGACTTTGAGGGTTTCAAAGCCTGAGTGTAACATTCCTGAGCCGTCCTTTGTTCTCCTCTGATGGTGGTTATCCCCCATTCTGTTGGAATTTTCATGCATTGATGGTATGTTGATGGGATTGCTTTGACATTGTGGATCCATGGTCTGCCCAGGATTACATTATACGAGGATAGGCAATCCATTACTCCAAATCTCTCATATGAAGCCACGCCTTCCACATAGGTAGGCAAGCTGATTTCTCCCAAGGTGTTCTTTGTTTCTCCACTGAATCCAACCAGGACGCTGGATTTCTTGATGATCTTCCCTTCGTCTATCTTCATAGCTTTAAGGACGTCAAGCATCACCAGGTTGATTGAGCTGCCTCCGTCTATCAGGATTCTTGACACCTTTGCTGTGACGATTTGCATGGTGATTACCAGGCTGTCATGGTGTAGATCTGATATTCCTTGCAGATCCGAGTCATCAAAGGTAATAGCAGGCAATGACTTGGGCCTGGGAGGAGGTTGGAGTCTGGACTCCCTGGATATTCTTTTGGCGGCTGAGCTGGTCAGTCCACAGATTTCTGATCCTCCATTTATGAATTTGACTTCATAGATGGGAGGAGGAGGAGGAGGGTCTCTCTTGTTTTGTCCTTCATCTTTGTTCTTTGGCTGCTGGATTCTGTCTTTCAAGTAGCCTTTCTTTAGAAGATATGCCACCTGTTTCCGAGTGGATGCATTCTTACGTGGTGTGTCCGATGTCCCGATGGAAGTCACACCATCTTGTTTGATCTTTCCTGGGGTTGTCGGATTTCTTTGGCCATCTGATTGTATCTCCCAGGTTTTCGAGCGTTTGATTAATCCTGCAGTATTAATAGAGAAGTTATATTCGGGAATAGTTGGAAGGCTAGAAAGGTTACCTTTGTGTTCTTGTGCCATATTGACTTGGATCGTTCGGGCCTGGAATAGGGTCCGATCCGGGATTGCCTCCTTTCGGTAGGAGCTTTTCTGTTAGTATGTCCATAGCCTTGCTTTCCTCCGGATGAGTTCGTCCTGAAGTTGAGGTCTTCTTCTAATCTGACATGCTCTAAGGCGATGGATTGAACAATGGCAAAGGTTGGACATGCTTTCTTGGTCGATCGCATAAATGTCTTTGTCAAGCAGGACTCCTTGCTGAATGCTTCTACATTTGTTTCTTCATCGCATCCGGGAATGGCCACCTTTTCTTTGACAAATCTGGCCAGGAATTCTTTGAGAGATTCTTCGGGAAGTTGCTTTATCCTTAACAGGTTTCTTTGGGTCTCTTGGCCATATCTCTGCTACTTGCGAATTGTTGATTGAAGGCATTGATCAATTTTGCAAAATTCTTGATACCTCCATTTGGGAGATTGATGAACCATTGTAATCTTTGCTCCGGTCGTGGTTGTACCAAAGCCTTTGCACATGAAGACTTGCCGAGTTCACTGGGTATTGAGGCAGCCAACATTTTTTGTTTGAATATGGCAACATGATTTTGTGAATCGGAGGTTCCATCATAAGTTCTCATGGACGGAACAGTAAATTTCTTTGGGAGATCAATTTTTGCAATTTCATCTGCAAAGGGTGAATCGCAAAGTCATCAACTTCTACTTCAGCCACGGTGGTCCGGCACTCGGGTATATTTTCTATTTTGTTGTGGAGTTTTTGGATTTCTTGAAGCATAGCCATCATTATTTTTCGCTTCAGTTTTGTTTGTCTCTTCATTGGAAATGGTTGGGGTACCGGATGATGTATCCTTCTCCGGGGTTCCAAAATTGAAGAAGTCTATGTTTTTGATAATGGATGAGAATGGGGTTCCTGGTTCGAATCTGGTCTTGGAGTCCGAAGCCTGATTTTCCAATTTCTTCTTCAGGCTAGATTCAGATTCCTTCACCTATTGATTTTGCCACCGAGTGCCCTCTCTTGGATTGTTTCCAATTCTTTGATCTTGGCCAAGGCACCGCTAAATTGTTGTTCGCGGTGAGTTCCACCATTTTTGTGTGTGAATATTAAATGAAAGATGATAAGGAGAATTTTATTGGTTGAAGAACTAGATGCCCCACGGTGGGCGCCAATTGTTTTAGCAGGATTTTCCCTGAATGGGTCCGGCTTGTTTGAAGAATAAGATGGGTATCTAGCTCTATATGTTTGGAGTATTTATAGATGAATTACAAAAAAAAGACTTATGTAAAAAGAATAATGCTTATGCTATTTGAATAAACTGAATACAAGTTTGGTAATTGGATGATCGTAAAATAATAAGTAGTGAAGTAATCTTATATTGATAAATCGTGAATGAATTTACAAATGCTAGATCAGAATATTTATAGTCATAATTATGAACGTTGTATTGATCTCCAACGTTCTTCTCTTTTTCGGGGTTGTTCTTGCGGATTAATAGGGCGCATTCCCTATTAATTCGGTTGATTTGGTTCTTCTCCAACCGATTCTTAGCCTTTTCCCCTTTTGCACGTCTAAGTTCATGGGTGATGTAGTCCCATGATTAGTCTTGGTCTTCCTTGAGAATAGGACACGGTTATTTGACTCATACAATCGTATTTCTTGTTTATCTTCTTAATCCACCTGCTTTAATAATCGCAAGCTATTCTATCTTCGACCATCAGGCTTCTCTTCCAGGATTTAGTAGCCTGCTTGCCATAATATTCTTCAACAGCTAAATAATAGTTAGATTTGTCCGGTCTTTGTTTTCTTCAATCAGCCTTGTAAGGTCAGGCCAGGTTATGGTCAGGCCAGGTTAATCTGGGCCTAACAATAACAGTTCATTTCCTCTTTTGGTTGTCATCCCATATAACGAACATCAGATCCATCAAAAAAATTTACCTCCTCATTATTTCCAGTTCTATCCTTTATTGTATCGTCACCTAACTCTCCACCAAAATCTCATATCGTGCAAACACTTTGCCAGCTTCTTACTCCCTTATTACCTCGAAACTCACGGCTAACATGTCTTCCGTAACTCCTATATAACTATTAACTCACTGTGACATCCCCACACTCCAAGTGCCTTACCAGGACCACTCAGGTATAAGAACGTCACCATCTCGGTTTCCCGAGGCAATGATAATCAAAAGATAATAAAGAAACATAATTTAAATAGTAATAAAGTTTAAGTGATTGTTTAGGTATTTTTTACAAAGTTGATTGATTAGGGTCAATGCAATCTTACTCGTTGGTCGATTGTATGATTGTTCGTATGTTGATAAGTAAATAGAAAAATAAGTACGTAATGTAAATTGACATGTGAGATTTGGTGACGCGGAAAACCCAATGTGGGAACAACCGCGGGAGGGACGGTACCCTGCCAAATATTGTACTACTTGAATAGGAGGATGATTACAATTGAGGCGTAAAGCTAGTCCTGCTGGCACTAGGCGTCAGGCCTGCAAGATCTTGGACGGATGTATATTTGAGTATAATAATATGCTAATGTCGTGGTGTTGATGTGTTCTTGAATATGAATGTGTGAATGTCCTTCTTGATTTGCTTCCTTGGCTATTTATAGGGTGAGAACTCTAGATATGTCATACTTTGATTATGGAAAGGGAATATAATTTCCATAAGAACTCTTTCCAAACACGGCCGCCTTTCCCAATTCTCCCTGATCTCCCTAACTTCTCCCGAACTTCTCCCTAACTTCTCTTTCCTTAATCCGGACGCCTTCTACGATGGGCCCCTGATCTTCTCTCAGCCCGTTTCCCCTTTTTCCTATTACGGGCTTCCTTCCTCCTTATTACTCCTCCCATAACCTTTTATTTTATTAAGTTGGCCTTCCTTATTATGCTATTTTTAGCCCAAACAGTTTGCCCCAAATTTCATATGAAGTACGCCTTAAGGGGTCGAGCAAGGAATTTACGTAATCGAATGCTAAAACCCTAAGCCGTCTTTTACACTCCTTCTCATGCAATCCATCACGTCAGCCGCCCTATTCCTCTTTTCTCGCACCTTTTTCCCTCTCTCTTCTTTATACCCCCAACCTCCACCTTTCACTTTCATTAACTCCAAATCATTTCAAAAATCTCCTTCTCTCTAAACCCTCGACTTCCCTTCTCTTTCATCTTGCCAGCTTCACTGTTCCACTCCCCTCCGTTTCTTCCACCGGGTATTCTTCCCCTTTTCTCCTTTAATTTCCATTTTCTCTTTTCCACCATGGGTAAAACTCGATCAACCTCCGCACCCGCTGACCGCAACCTTGACCCAACCTTTCCTTCTCGGGGACTCTTTAAGTATCCCCACGACTGCGACTCTGCTTTGACTGCTGCTGACATTCCCACGATCAAAGGTTTGTTTGGTCTTGGTGACGGGGTGTATATTGCCAACCCTGAACCGGGTCAGAAAGCCGACTCCCTTCGTCCCGGATGGGTCTGCTTTTATTTGTATCCATTTAAATATGGCCTTCGTTTTCCTTTTCCCAAACGCATCCAAGACTTCATCTTTACCAATAACTTCGCCATAGCACAAATTTCTGCTGCCATCTGAAGGGTTCTTCTTTACTCCCTGGCCGCCGGTTAGAAGACTAGTAAACCTGTCACTCTGGGCGATCTAGCCCATATGTACAACATCAGATCCCTGGTTAGGGGTCAATTCTCATTCTGGGGCCGTGGAGAGGCTCCCTTCAGACACGTGTCCACTCCCATGATGAGAAATGGTTTCAGGACTTCTTCTTTGTGAGGAAGGACTCCATCCGGCCTCCTGCCGATTACATCTTCGAGAAATGGGTTATAAATTCGAGTAAGTAGCCTTCCTGTCACCTGATTTATTTTATCTCGCTGCTTACTAGCTTACTCCATCGTCTTCGTGCAGGCCCCTATGACCTGACCCGTATTGGTGCCAAGATCCATGCCTGCAGCAAATTGTTCAGTATCTCTGAATCTGAGAGAAAGTTCCCAGACCTGCTCCCTAGTTTTTCACCTGCTTCCTCCTCCAACCCTCCTCAGTCGGCTCACATTATGTCTTCTGGTAAGACTTCCATAACCATTTTAATTTGCATGCTGTTTCTCCTTATGTTTTAAGTATCCTGTCGTCTGAGACTATATCTGCTTGCAGGTTCAAAAGTTGATCCTTTAGAAATCATCCTCCAAAGCGCCAAAAGGAAGAGACCTTCTGCCAGCCCTGATGTGGCCTCTGCCTCCAAGAGGAGTGCTCCTGCTGCTTCCTTCCAGACTCCTTCTACATTTTCCAGTTCTGCTGCACCCGAGCCCTTAGAGGTTGACCCGTTGTCTCGTCATCCGCCTACTCCTCCTGCCAGTCCTCGTGCTTCATCCAGCGGAGGCATTACCGCTTATTTGCCAGAGGATTTTGGGAATGTGGACAAGGTGCCATACTGGCCGGAGATCGACCAGCTGCTCGTCCCTCCTCTGAAGGAGACATTTTCAGAGTTCTCCCCAGAGGAGATGGCTGAGAACGACGTGCATAATGCCTTCATGGTAAATACTCTTCATTTTCTACCTGTTTGTTTGCTTTTGCTTGGATTCCTCTTGCTGACTTCTGACTTTCTTGCCCCAGACCCTCCAGTTTGCACTCTATAATAGGAAGATGATCAACATAGTGCAGACCACCAGTCGTGCTACCAACGTCAAAAACCAGGAGCTGAAGGGGACTATTGCCGATTTGGCGCAGCAGCGGGCTGATCTGAAGGAGCGTGTGGTGGAGCTGAAGACTGAGCTTGTTGTCACCAAGAAGAAGCTGAAGGAGGGGGCTGATCAGCTAGCTCGTACTCAAGCGGTGTGCAACACTTTCTCTGACTCCCTCAAGCGCTCTGATGAGAATATTAGTGAGCTGATCTCCCTGGCCACCAATGTTGTTGCCTATGCTACCTGGCGGGGAAAAATCAGCGGGATGCGTGCTACTCTTGAGGAGGCTCCCACCCAACAAGCTATAGAGGAGGAGCAGAATCAGCTGGAGATGCTCTACCCCACCCAACCTGATCTGAGTGCGCTGATGCCTGAAGTTGGGGAGGTGAACTCTCTTGCATTGGATAAGCAGGCTGTTGGGGGTGACGCTAGAATGTCCCAGGATGCTGCTGACGAAGCTCAGGAAGCTATGGGAGCAGAGGATGTGCAAGCTGGTGCGGTACCTGAAACGGGAGGTCAGCAGGCAGAGGAGATGCCAGAGGTGGAGGTCATTAATGTGACCGATAATTAAGTTGTTTTTTTATCAATGAATGTTTTGGCAATCTAGCCCAGAGGTGGCAGACATGTAAGTTTTAAAACTCTCTTTTGTGGTTGCTCCGCCAAGGTGGCGGTTAAAACTTGGGGGCCGTATTTTGGCCGTATTTTGGAATATCCTTGTCGTGGTTTTGGCAAGGTTTAATTTATATCTTGTGCTTGTTTCTTAGATTCCCTTAGTTTAGGAAGTTGCCATGTCAGCTTGCTTGGCTGATTTAGGCGAGTCTTGTCATCCTTAGAAGGCTGACGTTCTGACTCAGCTAGCTGCCGTGTCAGCCTGATGGCTGATTTAGGCATATGCCGCAATGTAAGGAGGAGTGGCCGTGTCAACTAAGTGGCTGATTTAGACCAGCCTGGTCAGCCTGAAAAGGCTGATCCAGACTAAGCTAGCTGCCGTGTCAGCCTGATGGCTGATTTAGGCGTATGCCGCAGTTTTGGACTACTTAACCTTGTTCATGACGCAAGGTGTGTTCATCACGCTTTAAGCAAACAGGGGCGTAATTTAGGCAAGTTTATCGTCATTCTAGGACCAATGGGACGCTGCAGGATTCTGGTAGCGCAGATATCCCTACGTTCCATGTTCGTGTGCATGCATGCTGGGGCCCTGATTAATTGCGATTAGTGCGAGCTACGTCCAGGGGGTGGTATCAGGGGTAGCTGGGTAAGAGTTTTTAGCTGTCAACCAGGCTCCCTTTCGTATGCTCCACAGTCCGCCTGGTGAGGGTGCTCCTTGTGGAGAAAATAGGTTTGGCATGTTGGTGTGCCATGTGCCTTGTCACCCCGCGTTGGCAGTTGACAGTCCTGCTAGACATTCTTTCAAAGTACCATAGACACTAGGATTCAAAGTGATGTACTTACAAAAGCCTGAAAATAAGAAAATCTATTAAAATGATGTGAAGTACCTGTTTGGGCTAAAAATAGCATAATAAAGGAGGCCCATTGGATAAGATAAATATTATGAAAGAAGTGGTAAGGAGGAAGGGAGCCCGCGGTCAGGAAAAAGGGAACGGGCTTAAGAAGGATCAAGAGCCCGTCATAAAAGGTGCCCGCGTTAAGGAAAGGATTGTTAGGGAGAAGTTAGGGAGAAGTTAGGGAGATTGGGGAGAATTGGTAAAAGAGTTCGGGTTTGGAAAGAAGTCCTTATGGAAATAATATTCCCTTTCCATATTCGAGGTAGGATATGTCTAGGGTTCTTACCCTATAAATAGCCAAAGAAGCAAATCAAGAAGGACATTCAACACATCCGTATTCATTTAAACAACAAACATTCAAGATCACATCTCGGCAAATAATATACGCTCATTCTGGATCTTGCAGGTCTGACACCTAGGGCCAGCAAGATTAGGTACGTACCATAATTGTAATCATCCTCCAATTCATATAGTGCAATACTTGGCAGGGTACCGTCCCTCCCGCGGTTGTTCCCACATTGGGTTTTCCGCGTCACCAAAATCTTACGTGTCAATTTACATTACGTACTTTATTTTCCGTTTACTTATTGACATACGAATCATCATACAATCGACCAACGAATATAGACTACATTGACCCTAATTAATC
Source organism: Silene latifolia (assembly GCF_048544455.1). Classification (NCBI taxonomy): domain Eukaryota; kingdom Viridiplantae; phylum Streptophyta; class Magnoliopsida; order Caryophyllales; family Caryophyllaceae; genus Silene; species Silene latifolia. Next base: position 163,569,239 of record NC_133536.1, on the reverse strand, counting down.
GATTTCGGTAAAAATACCTAAACAGTTTGGCGCCCACCGTGGGGCATTGTGGTCGTCAATCGTTGATATTCTAGATATACAATGGAAAAACAAGTATCTGAAGCCATGTCAGGGAGCAGGCAACCATCACCACCACCATCGTCTACCCAAAGTCCAACATCGACAGTGGCCACGCAGGCTCCCGGACACACCTCAAGAATCATACCGACAAGAAAAGCCTCTCTACCTCCAAGGACCCCTGTTTGTCTCAACTCGATCGATCGACAAAGGAACATCAAGCTCGGGCGTCACTCCGCGCCCGGTGGGCCCCACGCAAATCCGCTCACGGCGTGGAAAATCTTCAAAAAGCTATGGAAAACATGCGAGAAGACCAAAGGAGAGCAGATGCTGAGGTAAGAAGGAGAGACAGAGAGCTCTGGGAACAAATTGACCTCCTGAAGCAGTAGTCCAACACTCAAAGCCAAACAGACGGTGAAGGAAGATCTCCTTGGTGGATCGACACGGGAGCAAAGCAGTGCAGCAGATAGCAAATTTGAAATAATTACAAGATTGGATTTTGCTACGATACCATCAGATGGAAGGATAACCCCACGAGGGTTAGGATATCTCACACCAGATAGCTGGCAGCCAGCTAGCTGCGTATGGATACAAACAGGTGGCCTCCCCGTCAGCAGTCCTGCAGCAATCGATCAGACATCTGTAGCAGGATCCGAGTCAAACCAGCAAGTGAACTGGCAGCAGGGGACAATCGTCGCCATAACCCCCCTGACAGCCGGAACTTATCAGAATCTTCAAGAGCCTGGATCAGGAGGAATTATGCAGACAGCTGACAGGCGGACCTCAGATTCAGCTAATATAACTAATCAGCAGTACTTGGAACTAAAGGAGATGCTGAGCAAGATCCCAGGGCTACCACCCCCACTCGAGAAAGCAGCTCTAGACAGTTATGCCGACTCACCATTCGTGGACACCATATCCGTCACAGCCATGCCAAAGGGATTGACAAACCCAAATATGCCTCTCTTCGACGGCACAGCAGACCCCTTTGATCATATCAGCCAGTATAAACAGAAAATGATGACGGTAACAGCCATAGGACAAGTTAAAGAAGCCTGCATGTGCAAAGGATTCGGGTCCACCCTAACAGGACCGGCACTTTGATGGTTCGTAAGCCTGCCCAACAGGTCGATATCTACATTTGCTGAATTGGTAAACGCATTTACTCAACAGTTCGCAAGCAGCAGAAAGCCACAGAATCACGCAGGAGACCTGTACAGAATCGTCCAGGGGACAGGAGAGAGCATTGGAGAATACAATACCAGATTTAACAATGATAAGGTAGCCGTACGAGAGTGTGATATCTCAACAGCAGTAGAAGCCTTCAGAAGAGACCTCCACCACGACTCTGACCTATACAAGCAGCTGACTATGCATCCCTGCCATAGTTTCGAAGTAGTGCAGGAGAAGGCAGCTGCCGCGATCAGACTGGAGGAAGATATCCTAGCCAGAGCTAGCTTATAGAGCGCACCAAGTATTTCTAGTACTTCAGCCGTGGAGAAATCAGGAAGAAAGCAAACCACCAACAAGAAGGACGAGAGATACAGACCATATGGGAGGGGAGTCAACAGAGTCGAGGAAAACCAGCTACTCCCCACCCTGGCAGAGTATGGGTTCACCACAGGTATCGGAGGAATCTTGAAGGCACTCAGGGAGATGGGAGATGGAGTCAGGTGGCCTAACCCACCAGCAGGAGAGCAAGCTTGGAGAAAGGATAGCAAAAAGAAGTGTGAATTCCATCGTGATATCGGACACAACACTGAGGATTGCTACACATTAAGAAGAGATATCAAGCGCCTGTACGAACAAGGAAAGCTGAGCCACCTGTTACCACGTGGGGGCAAGCAGCAGGATAAGGTAGGTTCGCCAGCCGGCGAGACCCACCCACATGCACTAAAATTATAAACGTGATAACAAAGGCTCGGACTTATGCGGCCGACATACTCAGACTAAGAGACATGCCACCGAAATCAAAGGAGACAGCCACTAATTCTTGTAGAATTTCTCACGACTGCCAAGTGAGAAGCTTTGATGAAGGAGATACATACGATGAACGAGAACACCATGACGCACTTATTATCACCTTGTCAATGGCCAATTGCACGAGAAGAAAGGTCTTGGTAGATACAGAAGCTCGGTCAACTTAATCATCTTTGAAAACCATAGAGAACATGGGATTCAGCGAGAAGGACTTACAGAAGAAGACTATTCCGCTAGTAGGCTTCCGGCGGAGAAACAACCAAACTCGCTAGGTGAGATAATCATCCCCACCTATGTGGGAGGAGTCAACAAGCAAGTCGGTGCACTGGTTATAGATGGCCCCTCTACGTACAACGTCATCCTAGGAAGACCGTGGCTGCACCAGATGAATCACAAGTGCATAAAGTTCCCCACCCCATGGGGAGTAGAAACGATAAGAGGAGATCAGGAGGAAGCTAGAGGCTGCTACAAGAAGGCACTCAAGTGCACTGCCAGCCCTCCCGCATAGCAATTTATGAAGCGACCTATACAGACGAATACATCGAACCCCAGCAGAAGAGCCGGATCGATTAACCCGGACAAGCCGCACCCAGAGAGAACCGTGCTCATTGGAGCGGGATGTACAGAAGCTTACGACAAAGCTGACTAGTCAAGTTCTTACAAGATAACATGGATTGCTTTGCATGGTCGCACAATGATATGATAGGCATAGATCCATCCATCATAACACACAAGCTTAGCGTGGAACCAAAGTGTAAACCCGTCCAGCAGAGAAGGAGAAAGTTTGCAGCAGAGAGAAATAAGGTAATCAACCAGGAAGTAGACACTCTTTGGCAAAGAAAGAAGATAAGAGAAGTGAAATACGTAAGAATGGTTGTCTAATGTAGTGGTGGTGCCTAAAAAGAATGGGAAGTGGAGAGTATGTGTGGACTTCACTGATCTCAACAAAGCATGTCCTAAAGATCCATTCCCGCTGCCTCATATTGATGCAATGGTAGATGCAACAGCTGGACACGAGATGCTAACATTTCTGGATGCATGGAGTGGATACAATCAGATCAAGATGGATCCTGCAGACCAAGAGAAGACAGCATTTATGTCCGAAAGAGGAATATATTGCTACAACGTCATGCCGTTCGGCCTAAAGAACGCAGGCTCCACATATCAAAGGTAGGTTAATAGAATGTTCAAAGAGCGGATAGGAAGAACAATGGAGGTGTATATTGATGACATGGTGGTGAAATCAGAGAAAGCCAAAGATCATATGCGGCATCTGGCAGAAACGTTCAGCACCCTCAAGAAATACAAGATAAAATTAAACCCATCTAAATGCATCTTCGGGGTATCTTCTGGCAAGTTCTTAGGCTATATTGTAACTCAGAGAGGAATAGAAGCCAGCATCGAGCAAATCAAAGCTGTCTTACAGCTGGAATCACCCGAGAAACCTAAGGATGTTCAAAGACTAGCAGGAAAGGTAGTAGCCCTAAACAGGTTCATTTCAAGATCTTCAGACAAATGCAGACTATTTTACGACGTACTAAGGAAAAGCCAGAAGTTTGAATGGACCGCTGAACACGAGAAAGCCTTCAGAGACCTGAAGCACTATCTCGTGACCCGCCACTTTGTTGTCAAAAACCAAAGCCGGAGAACCATTATTCCTATACCTAGTGTCACGAAGTAGAGTGAGTGTTGTCTGGTCGAAAGCAAGAAAAGGAGGAAGCCAAGTATACTACGTAAGCAAGTCTCTACTACCGGCAGAGACCAGGTACACATCCCTTGAAAAGTTAGTACTAGCATTGGTAGTAGCATCTCGCAAATTGCGTCCCTATTTTGAGTCACACATCGTACATGTCGTGACAAACTACCCGCTAAAAGCTATCATGAGGAAGCTGAATGTCGGGAAGAATGTCTAAATGGTCTCAGTACACCTCGGTGGATACGATATCCAATACGACCCTAGAACAAAGAATCAAATCACAGCAGCCTTTGGCCCACTTCGTGTCGACTTGATCCAGCCATCCGAACGGCAAATACCGAGATCCTCACTTTAGAAGAAGGAAGCAAGGCATTAAGTCCGCAGATGCATATCGACGGAGCCTCCAACCAAAGGGGGGTAGGCGTAGGATTAATCCTGCGATCACCACACGGGGAGATCGATAGCGCAAGTCGTAAGATGTGAATTCAAGGCAACAAACAATGAAACAGAATACGAGGCCTTGATATTGGGAATGAAGCTAGCTCTGGAGTCAGGGGTCAGACACCTGCTCATATCCAGTGACTCCCTGTTAATAGTCAACCACGTGAATGATGAGTTTATAGACAGAGATTTGAAGATGATAGCATACCTAAAAGTAGCAAAGGAATTAAAACAAAAATTCGAAACTTGCAAGCTAAAACAAGTCCCCAGAGATCAGAACGTGGAAGCAGACGCCCTAGCAACCCTGGGGGAACCATTCAAACCAACAGAGCTGTCCAGCATTCCAATAGCACATATGCTGGAACACTCTATCCAGAAGGCAGACGGAATAGACAGGGGTGAACTGGAGGATCCACAAAGCGAAAAGGAAATCCAAGCAGTTACAGAGGAAGGTGAGAGCTCTTGGTCAAACAGGCAGATGCCTGACCAGGTAGCCGATCCAGCAGACGACTGGCGCACACCTTACCTAGACTGGCTACGCCATAACAAGCTACCAGATGATAAGAAGGAAGTAAGAGCTTTTAGAATAAAGGCCTCCAGATTCATACTTATTGATGATATATTATTCAGAAAATCGCTAACGGTGCCTGGACAAGGAAGAAGCACAGACTGTGTTACATGCTCTCCACAGTGGCGAATGTGGAAACCATGCAGGGGGCAGGAGTTTGGCAAATAAAGCACTCAGACAGGGATATTATTGGCCTTCAATGAAAGCAGATGCAGCAGAGTATGCACGAAAATGTGATGCCTGCCAGCGCTCAGCGCCCATGATCCACCAGCCAGCAGAGCCTCTACACCCTATCATCTCTCCTTGGCCATTCATGGCATGGGGCATGGACATAGTAGGCCCCCTACCATGGGCTACAGGAAACAGAACCTGGATGCTAGCAATGACAGATTACTTCTCCAAGTGGATAGAGGCAGAAGCATTCACGGAAGTAAAAGACAAACAAGTCATTTCGTTCATAAAACGAAACATAATTTGCAGATTTGGTATCCCATCAGAAATCATATCTGACAATGGCTCACAATTCATCTCCAACGATATCGAGGGATACTGTGCCAGGTGGAATATCACCTTAAAGAAGTCAGCACCTAGGACTCCAAAGTCCAATGGACAAGCTGAATCCAGCAATAAAATTATTATGGACAATCTGAGAAGGAGGTTACAGGAGTTAGGAGGAAAGTGGGCAGATGAGTTGCCACTAGTGTTATGGTCTGACAGAACGACGCCAAAGATAACAACAGGTCAAACACCCTTCAGCCTGGTGTTTGGCGCAGAAGCGGTCATTCCATCAGAAGTTCTAGTTCCCACTCACAGGTATGAAAATATGACAAGGGAACTGAACAATGCAGAGATGACCAGAAGTCTGGACACAATTGACGAGCTGCGCGAGCAAGCGCAAAAATCCGTCTGGTCGCCTACAAACAATCGGCCGGGAGAGTTACAACAAGAATGTTAAAGTCAGGTTCCTGGAGGTAGGAGACCTAGTTCTCCGAGAGGTGTTTCAATACACCAAAAATCGAAAAGCAGGAAAATTCGCCTACAAATGGGAAGGATCATACCAGGTAGAAGGAGTTGTTGGCCATGGCGCATACAGACTGATGACTATGGACGGTCAAATCATACAACGCCCATGGAACATACTTCACCTGAAGAGATATTACTTTTAATAATAAGTAGACTCTAGCTTTCAGAATAATGTACTATGAGAAGCCAAATCATTTTTAAAGATAAAATAAAATTCCGGTAGTAGGCATACTGCCAGTTTCACTCTTATTTCTGGTATCTTTAAGTTATTTTTGAAACATTAAACTACTATTGGATGGTGTGGTCTGGCAGCGTCCTGGGACCACAATTGCTCTGGTACCTCATGAGATGGCGACAGGTACTTCACATCATTTTAATAGACTTTCTTATTTTTAGGCTTCTCTAAATACATCACTTTGAATTCTGGTATCTATGGTACTTTGAAAGGATGTCTAGCAGGACTGTCAACTGCCAACGCGGGGTGACAAGGCACACGGCACACGGCACTCCAACATGCCCAACCTATTTTCTCCACAAGGAGCACCCTCACCAGGCGGATTGTGGAACATACGAAAGGGAGCCTGGTTGACAGCTGAATACGCTTATCCAGCTACCCCTGATACCACCCCCTGGACGTAGCTCGCACTAATCGCACTTAATCAGGGCCCCAGCATGCATGCAAAAACGAACATGGAACGTAGGGATATCTGCGCTACCAGAATCCTACAGCGTCTCCATCTGGTCCTAGAATGACGATAAACTTGCCTCAATGACGCCCCTGTTGGCATTAAACAAGATAAACACACCTTGCGTCATGAACAAGGTTAAGTAGTCCAAAAACTGCGGCATACGCCTAAATTAGCCATTCGGCTGACACGGCAGCTAGCTTGGTCTGGGTCAGTCTTTTCAGGCTGACCAGGCTGACCAGGCTGGTCTAAATCAGCCTTCTAGGTTGACACGGCCACTCCTCCTTACATTGAGGCATACGCCTAAATCAGCCATCAGGCTGACACGGCAGCTAGCTGAGTCAGAACGTTATCCTTTTCAGGGTGACAGGACTCGCTTAAATCAGTCAAACAGACTGACACGGCACAAACTTCCTAAAACAGGGAAGATAAACAAACAAACACACGATATGTAAGCTAAAACCTTGCCAAACTATGACAAGGGGCATTTAAAAATATGGCCAAAAATACGGCCCCAAGTTTAACCGCCACCCTGGCGGAGCAAACGCAAGAACAAGATTAAAACTTACAAAGTCTGCCACCTCTGGGCCAGACTGCCAAAAAAGTTTATCAAAACATAAAAACTTAATTATCGGTCACATTAATGACCTCCACCTCTGGCATCTCTTCTGCCTGCTGTCCTCTCATTTCAGGTACTGCTTCAGCCTGAGCATCCTCAGCCACCATAGCTCCATGAGCTCCGTCAGTAGCATCCTGGGACATTCCAGCATCACCCCCAGCAGCCTGCTCAGCCAACGCATGAGAATTCACCTCCCCAACCTCAGGCATCAACATATTCAGATCAGGTTGAGCGGGGTAGACCATCTCCAGCTGCTTCTCCTCTTCCTCTATGGTCTGCTGGGTGGGAGCCTCCTCAAGGGCAGCACGCATCCCACTGATCTTTCCCCGCCAGGTAGCATATGCAACAACATTGGTGGCCAGGGAAATCAGCTCACTGATTTTCTCATCAGAGCGTTTGAGGGAGTCAGAGAAAGTGCTGCACACGGCCTGGGTTCGAGCCAGCTGATCAGCCGCCTCCTTCAACTTTTTCTTGGTGACAGCAAGCTCAGTCTTCAGCTCTACCACACGCTTCTTCAGATCAACCCGCTGCTGCGCCAGATCCGCGACAGTCTCCTTCAGCTCCTGATTCTTGGCACTGGTAGCACGGCTGGTCGTCTGCACTATGTTGATCATCTTCCTATTGTAGAGTGCAGACTCAAGGGTCTGGGGCAAAGCAAATCAAGAGTCATCAAGGAAATCAGGAGGCAGAATCCAAGTAAACAGACAGACAGGCAGGTAGAAAGTGAAGGATATTTACCATGAAGGCATTGTGCACATCGTTTTCAGCCATCTCCTCTGGGGTGAACTCCGAAAACGTTTCCTCAACAGGAGGAAAGAGCAGCTGATCAATCTCCGGGCAGTACGGCACCTTGTCCACATTGCCAAAGCCTTCTGGGAAATGAACAATGATGCCCCCACTAGACGAAGCACGAGGATTGGCAGGAGGAGTGGACGGATGGCGAGATAACGGATTAACCTCCAGAGGCACGCGTGCAGCAGAAATGGAAACTGTGGGAGGAGTCTGAAAAGAGGCAGCCGGAGCACTCCTCTTGGAGGCAGAGGCCACATCAGGGCTGGAAGAAGGTCTCTTTCTTTTAGCACTTTGGAGGATGAGTTCCAGTTGATCAACTTTTGAACCTGCAAGCACGCATAGCCTCAGGCGACAGAATGCTTAAAACGTCTGCAGAAATAGCATGCAAACGAAAGTGGTTACAGAAACCTTACCAGAAGACATACTGTGGGCTGATTGAGGAGGATTGGAGGAAGAAGCAGGTGAGAAACCAGGAAGCAGGTCTGGGAACTTTCTCTCAGACTCGAAATCTTTGAATAGCTTGTCGCAGCGAGGATCTTGCGCCGATACGGGTGAGGTCACAGGGGCCTGCACGAAGGCGATGAAGTAAGCTAGTAAGCAGCGAGATAAAACAAATCAGGTAACAGGAAGGCTACTTACTCGAAGTCATAACCCATTCTCGAAAATATAATCGGTAGGAGGCTGGATAGAGTCCTTCCTCACGTAGAAGAAGTCCTCGAACCATTTCTCATCGCGAGATTTTGACACATGTCTGAAGGGAGCCTCTCCACGGCCCCGGAAGGAGAATTGACCCCTGCCCAGGGATCTGATGTTGTACATGTGGGCCAGATCGCCCAGAGTAATAGATTTGCCAGTACTCTGACCAGCGGCCAGAGAATAGAGAAGAACTCTCCATATGGCAGCAAAAATTTGTGCCATGGCGAAATTGTTGGTGAAGTTGAAATCTTGGACGAGTTTAGGGAAAGGAAAACGAAGGCCATATTTAAACGGGTATAGGTAGAAACAGACCCACCCTGGACGGAGAGCGTCAGCTTTTTGTCCCGGTTCAGGGATGGCGATATCCACCCCGTCACCAAGACCCAGCAGATTCTTGATCATAGGAATGTCGGCCGGGGTTAGGGCAGAGTCACAATCATGTGGGTGTTTAAAAAGTCCCCGCGAAGGGAAAATGGGGTCAAGATTACGGTCGGAGGGTGTAGGGGTTGACGAGGATTGTCGAGTTTTATCCATGGTGGAGAGAGAAAATGAAGATTAAAAGAAGAAGAGAAGGTGGGTTACCTGGTGATGAAGACGGGGAAGGGAAACAGTGAAGCCGGCAAGGAATAAAGAAGAAGGAAGATTGATGGTTTAAGAGAGAAGAGTTTTTTGAAATAATTTGAAATGATTAATGAAAGTGGAAGAGGGACGTTGGAGTTATAAAGAGGAGAGAGGGAGTTGGGTGCGGAGAAAGAGGAGTAGGGCGGCTGGAATTGATGGGTTGCATGGGAAGGGGTAAAAAGACGGCGTAGGGTTTTTAGCATTTGGTTACGTAAATTCCTTGCTCGATACTTGAAAGCGTACTTCGCAAGAAATTTGGGGCAAACTGTTTGGGCTAAAAATAGCATAATAAAGGAGGCCCATTGGATAAGATAAAGATTATGAAATAAGTGGTAAGGAGGAAGGGAGCCCGCGGTCAGGAAAAAGGGAAACGGGCTTAGGAAGAATCAAGAGCCCGTCATAAAAGGTGCCCGCGTTAAGGAAAGGATTGTTAGGGAGAAGTTAGGGAGAAGTTAAGGAGATTGGGGAGCATTGGTAAAAGAGTTCGGGTTTGGAAAGAAGTCCTTATGGAAATAATATTCTCTTTCCATATTCGAGGTAGGATATGTCTAGGGTTCTTACCCTATAAATAGCCAAAGAAGCAAAACAAGAAGGACATTCAACACATCCGTATTCATTCATAAAACAAACATTCAAGATCACATCTCGGCAAATAATATACGCTCATTCTGGATCTTGCAGGTCTGACACCTAGGGCCAGCAGGATTAGCTACGTACCATAATTGTAATCATCCTCCAATTCATATAGTGCAATACTTGGCAGGGTACCGTCCCTCCCGCGGTTGTTCCCACATTGGGTTTTCCGCGTCACCAAAATCTTACGTGTCAATTTACATTACGTACTTTATTTTCCGTTTACTTATTGACATACGAATCATCATACAATCGACCAACGAATATAGACTACATTGACCCTAATTAATCGATTTGGGTAAAAATACCTAAACAGTACCTATCGCCATCTCATGGGGTACCAGAGCAATTGTGGTCCCAGAACGCTGCCAGACCACACCATCTAATAGTAGTTTAAAGTTTTAAAAGAGATAGAGACACCAGAAATAAAAGTGAAATTGGCAGTATGCCTACTACCGGATTTTTATTCTAACTTTAAAAATGATTTGGCTTTTCATAATACACCATTCTGAAAGCTAAAGTCTACTTATTATTAAAAGTAATATTTCTTCAGGTGAAGTATGTTCCATGGGCGTTGTATGATTTGACCGTCCATAGTCATCAGTCTGTATGCACCATGGCCAACAACTCCTTCTACCCGGTATGGTCCTTCCCATTTGTAGGCGAATTTTCCTGCTTTTCGATTCTTGGTGTTTTGAAACACTTCTCGGAGAACCAGGTCTCCTACCTCCAGGAACCTGACCTTCACATTCTTGTTATAACTCCTGGACACTGACTGTTTGTAGGCAGCCAGACGGATTTTTGCGCTTGCTCGCAGCTCGTCAATTGTGTCCAGGCTTCTGATCATCTCTGCATTGTTCAGTTCCCGCGTCATATTTTCATACCTGTGAGTGGGAACTAGAACTTCTGACGGAATGACTGCTTCTGCGCCAAACACCAGGCTGAAGGGTGTTTGGCCTGTTGCTATCTTAGGTGTCGTTCTGTCCGACCATAATACTAGTGGCAATTCATCTGCCCACTTTCCTCCTAACTCCTCTAACCTCCTTCTCAGATTGTCCATGATGATTTTGTTGCTGGATTCAGCTTGCCCCTTGGACTTCGGGGTCCTGGGTGCTGACTTTTTTAAGGTGATATTCCACCTGGCACAGTATCCCTCGGTGTCGTTGGAGATGAATTGTGAGCCATTTTCACATATGATTTTTGATGGGATACCAAATCTGCAAATGATGTTTCGTTTTATGAACGAAATGACCTGTTTATCTTTTACTTCTGTGAATGCTTCTGCCTCTATCCACTTGGAGAAGTAATCTATCATTGCTAACATCCAGGTTCTGTTTCCTGTGGCTCGTGGCAGAGGTCCTACTATGTCCATGCCCCATGCCATAAATGGCTAGGGAGAAATGATAGGGTACAAGGGCTCTGCTGGCTGATGGATCATTGGTGCTAAACACTGGCAGGCGTCACATTTGCATGCATACTCTGCTTCATCTGCCTTCATTGTAGGCCAGTAGTATCCTTGCATGAGGGCTTTATTTTCCAGACTCCTTCCCACTGCATGGTTTCCACATTCGCTACTGTGGAGAGCATGTAACACAGTCTGTACTTCTTTCTTTTCCAGGCACCGTAAGTAGGGGCCTGCCAGTGATTTTCTGAATAATATATCATCAATGAGTATGAACCTGGAGGCCTTCACTCTAAAAGATCTCACTTCTTTCTTATTGTCTGGCAGCTTGTTATGACGCAGCCAGTCTAGGTGACTGAGAGCTCTCACCTTCCTATGTAACTGTCTGGGCTCCTTCTCCATTCTGTGGATCCTCCAATTCTCCTTTATCTACCTCATCTGCCTTCTGGATGGAAGGCTCCAGCATGTGTGCTATTGGAATGCTGGATAGCTCTATTGGTTTAAATGTTGCCGTCAGAGTTGCCAAGGCGTCCGCTTCCATATTCTGATCTATGGGGATCTGCTTAAGCTTGCAAGTTGCGAATTTTTGTTTTAATTCCTTCGCTATTTTCAAGTATGCAATCATCTTTGAGTCTCTGGCTATGAACTCATCATTTACGTGGTTGTCTATTAGCAAAGAGTCACTGGATATGTGCAGGTGCCTGACCCCTAACTCTAGAGCTAGCTTCATTCCCATTATCAAGGCCTCGTATTCTGTTTCATTGTTGGTTGCCTTGAATTCACATCTTACTGCTTGCGCTATCAGGTCTCCCTGTGGTGATCGGAGGATTAATCCCACACATGCCCCCCTTTGGTTGGAGGCTCCGTCAATATGCATCTGCCAGACTTCTGCCTCCTTGCTTCCTTCTAAGGTGAGGATCTCCGTGACCGCGGCATTCGGATGTGCGGGTTGAAGTCCGACACGAAGTCGGCAAAGTGCTTGCGATTTGATTCTTTGTTCGGGGTTATCTTTGGATATCGTACCCACTGAGGTGTACAGACTATTTTGACATTCTGCCTGATAGTTCAGGCTTCCTCATGATAGATTTTAGCGGGTAGTTGGTCACGACATGTATGATATGGGACTCAAAATAGGGGCGCAGTTTGCAACATGCTACTACCAATGCTAGTACTAATTTTTCAAGAGATGTGTACCTGGTCTCTGCCGGCAGGAGAGACTTGCTCACGTAGTATACTGGCTTCTGCTCTTTTTCCTGCTCTCTGACCAGAACAACACTTACTGCCACCTCTGTGACGGCCAGGTATAGGAATAGTGGTTCTCCTGGCTTCGGCCCGGCCGGCCGACGCAGCCGGCGGGGTCGCCGAGGTAGTGTTTCAGCTCTCTGAAGGCTTGCTCATGATCCGAGGTCCATTCAAACTTCTGGCTTTTCCTTAGTATGTCGTAAAACAACCTGCATTTCTCTGAAGATCTTGAAATGAACCTGTTCAGGGCTTCTACCTTTCCCGCTAGTCTTTGAACATCCTTAGGCTTTTCAGGTGATTCTAGTTTTAAGACAGCTTAAATCTGCTCGATGCTGGCTTCTATCCCTCTTTGAGTTACAATATAGCCTAAGAATTTGCCAGAAGATACTCCAAAGGTGCATTTAGATGGGTTAGCTTCATTTTGTTTTCCCTAAGGGTGCTGAATGTTTCTGCCAGATGCCGCATGTGATCTTTGGCCTTCTCTGACTTCACCACCATGTCATCAATATACACCTCCATAGTTCTTCCCATCTTCTCTTTGAACATTAGGTTAACCAGCCTTTGATATGTGGAGCCTGCGTTCTTTAGGCCGAATGGCATGACGTTGTAGTAATATATTCCTCTTCCGGACATGAATGTCGTCTTCTCTTGATCTGCATGATCCATCTTAATCTGATTGTATCCACTCCATGCATCCAGGAATGTCAACATCTCATGTCCAGCTGTTGCGTCCACCATTGCATCAATATGAGGCAGCGAGATTGGATCTTTGGGGCATGCTTTGTTGAGGTCGGTGAAGTCCACACATACTCTCCACTTTTCGTTCTTCTTTGGTACCACCACTACGTTAGACAGCCATTCTGAATATTTTACTTCTCTTATTTTCTTTGCTGCCAGCAGGCTATTGATACCGTCGTTTTGTATCAAAATTAAATTTATAAATCCGAACTAAAACTATAGCTAGTGATAGTAAGGGTCGAACCACAGAGAGACAAGATCAATTCTATTTGCTATTTTTAATCTATTGAAGTAACAATTAAATGGGGTTTTGAATTTGTTTGATTTTAAAGGCTAATTGGCAAAATAAGAAATTTCTCAAATAAGATAAAAGGGAGATCAGGATCTTCGGTTCACCATGGCTAAGGCCAGGTCAAAAAGGTAGCAAAGGTCCTGTAATACGGTCTCAGGAAATATGAGCAAGCCTTTCGATCAATGCTCAAAATTAACCTTACGGTCTTCCAATTCCCTAGAATTTCTCAAAGCTTTCGCCCAAAGGAAATTCCAAAACTAATGAAAACCTAACCTACTAATCTTTCAATCTAGCAAGACGGGTTTATCAAAAGAAAATAAGATCGATTCGGGAGAAATCATACTAATAAATTCGACCCTAATTACGCCATGGCTCACCTAGTTCCCAATCAAGATAATTAGCTATGCATGATTAAAACTATAACAATTGCAAAATTAAAGACAGAGAATAAAATTGACATGATTGAAATTGAATTTAAGATGAAGGATTAAAACTGAATTACTTGAATATAAATTGGTAACAACAAGAATTAAATTGACAAGAAATAAGAAAAGAAGGAAATTGAATTAAAGCTTACTAAATAATTGATGAACAAAGCAATTGAATTGAAATCCGTAGTCTACACTTTCTTGTTCCCAAAACTAGATCTAAAAACTTCAGTTGTTGAATAATGAAAAGCATAACCTAAATTATTGTTGCCTTTTTCTGATAAAGGTTCTCCCAAAAGTTAATTACAAGTGGGCTTTCAAAAGTCTAATGCATAAAGTAAATCACAGGTTCGCGGCTTGGTCGATCAACCAGGTGGCACGATCGATCGACCAGCCAGTACAGTGCTGACTCCTCTGCTGAGCTTCCACGGTCGATCGACTGGAAATGTTGGTCGATCGACCAATCGACGCTGTGCAGTAACTTCTTTTCTCTTCCAAACAGCCTCTTCACTCCATGCACGCATCCCGAGGTGAACAAGTCCGAACTCCCATCTTCCAAGTTTCCATAAAGTTGCTTCCGGAGGACGATTTAAGCTTGATTTACCTTACTTCTACTCATTCCTATAATAAATCATAGAAATTCCAAAGTAAACCGTTTCAGGAGAAATAGTAGCTTTAAGCTAACAAATACGCATAGAAATACGTGCCAAAACTGCAAATAAAGTGTATAGAATATGCACGTATCAAATCTCCCCAAAACAAACCTTGCTTGTCCCCAAGCAAGCACTATGACCTGACTAAAAACCTCTAATGGAACGGATTTCATGCTCAGAGCTAATACAAACCATCATACCCAACCAATTTAATGCAGCTATTAACATCCAAGTATCTTGTCAAATGCAAACGAGTTGAACATGTTAAAGAATTTGCCAAACCTTTGACCTTGCAAGACTCGTATATATCGGACTCTCACGGGTCTTTCATTCGCTCATTTAAGTACAAGGTAATATATATTCTGCAAGACAGAAGAGTGATAAAAATAAGACTCTCACCTATCTACGACCCATAAGAACATGCCTGCAATCTAACATGAATAAAGTCTCTACAACCGTGCATATGCATTCCAACCATTTAATGACCATGACACATGCCGACGTGATTTGGGATTGTGAGGCTAGAGGTAAAAAGAGGCTAAAATGAATTTGGGAAAGAGGGGTTAAGCCGAGCTAATAACCACTAAACCAAATTATAAGGAAATCCACTTCTTACTTCCACTTACCAAAAATAACAATTCCCCAAAATAATATGAATATCACATGGGAATTAAGAAATCACCATCCGAAAATCAATTTAAACATGTGATCTCTCTTTTTTTTTCTTCATTTTCATTCTTTTCTTTTCTGACTCTCTTTTGTTTTCTTTTTTTTTTCAATTTCTGGACTGGCAGTCGATCGACCAACAACATCAGTCGATCGACCACCCCTGCTGGCCAGTGCTCTCTGCCCAGTTCAATCTCCTCCTTTTTTTTTCATTTTTCTGAGTTTTTCTTGTTTTTTTTTTCTTTCCTTCCCACCATTTCACCTCCAACTTCTCATGAGGTACAAAATAACCAAAAGACATTCAAGCAATTCCCAAAACACTAATATTACTAGCTCGGATAAGGTAGGCTAAATATAGTATGTAGCTAAATGGGACAAAATAAGCTATTTGGCTATGTGAGGTTTATGGGTAAAATGAAAAAGGGGAACCTCTACCACATGTGTCAACAAACCACGGACCCGAATGCATATAGGTATCAAGTAGACTAGACTCATGCTTATGCAAATTAATGTGACATGCCTTATAAGGAGAAACTACTCTCATTCCTACATGAAATCGGTCATGAATGTCACCGATTTATTAAGCTCTATCCTTAGAAATTTAAGTAGCTTGCCAATATTGAGTCAAGTCTATTCGTTTAGCAAAATTCCAACAAAACTCGTAGACTATGCAAGTGACATACATGGAAATGTTCAAAGTGCAAGGAAAGGGCAAAGAGACAATATGCAATGCAAACTCATCATTGAAATCCTTCCGTTCCGACTCGACCTAAATGCGAAAGTAGACGTGATTTTTTTTGAATTTTTGGTGGTTTTTCAATTTTTTTTTTTTTTTTTGAATTTAAAAACAAAAGCAAGCTGAAATGCAATAAACGTGTGACTGAAATGCAATAAAAAACAAATGCAGATGCAATAGACATATGCAAATACCCTCCCCAAACCAAAACACACAATGCCCTCATTGTGCTCAGCAGCAAATCACCAGCATCAACAGCAATAATGGGAAGAATATAAGCAACAACAACATAAAAGGAAACTAAAAAAAGGGATCGGAAAATCACAAAAGACGACCTCCCCAAACCAGCCAAAAAAGGGGGAGGTCATAATGCATCTAGTCACCACCGTCATACTCAGAACCACTCTCCTCCTCGGACTCCGAGTCGTCCTCCTCTTCCGCCTCAGCAGCAGCGGCAGTAGTACTCGTGGGAGTAGACCTCGTAGAAGGCGGAGGGTATCCGCCCACCGGGGGAACAAAGAATGACGGGTGAGTCTAGGGACCTCGTGAGAGCATCCCCGTCCGAGCGTACTCCTCGTAAACTGGGTACATGGCCAGTGCCATGTCTATCCTGTTCTGATCAAAGCTCATGCACAAGTCACCCAACACACGTGAAACCGCCCTTTGGTCCATGACCGCAGGGATAAAAATAGGTGTAGGGGGCGAAAAGTGGCCGGGAAACCCGTGGGAGCAGGAGTGGAGGAGGAGGGGGACTGTGAAGAGGAGGCACGAGCTCGCCTCGAGGTGCTAGTAGTAGCGGTGCCCGCCCTAATAGGGAGCCTGTAGCTAGGTAAGGGCGGGCGAGTTACCCCCAAAACAGTGGTAAGGGGCAAGATGGGAGGGAGGCCAAGGACAGGTATGGAGTCGCAAATGGAAGAATCAATCTTCCACCGACCCCGTGTATCAACCCACTTCACAGACCAGGGCGTAGTCAAGGTCCATGAAGCGTGCGTCAGGGTCAAGAGGGGCCTCCTCTCGAGGGAAGACAAGAACCAAATGGTTGGCGATACGAGTCACCAACCCACCACAAACAATAGTGGTCAAAGAGGTACCCTCACTTATAGTGTGAAAGTGAGAGGCAGTCAAATAAGCTATGTTATAAATACGGGCTACCCGACTTTCAATGTTCAGATAGCCCGCCAAGATAGACAATTCAATGGTATTAACATTATTTGACTCCTTGCGGCCGAAAATGGTATTACCCATCAGCCGGAAAAAATAACGAAAAGGGGGTAAGTGGACGGAAGTGCCCGTCCTCTTAGGGTCGTTCCAGTCAGAGATACACGACCATATTACCCTGTGCACATCAGAAGGTTACGAGGTGTTACCCTCGAAACAAAGACCCAAACAACCAGCAAATTCAGCTAATGTCAAGGAGTAGGTGACATTAAACAGCGAAAAGGAAATGCAAGAACTACTCCTATTAGCTTCAAAAGAAGCCTGGTCAAATTCAAAAGATAAGAAAAACTCAATGGTCAGAGTGTAGTAGGTGAACTCAGCCATGTCCACCAGTCCCGACATCCCTGTCCCATTTAGCAGAGACACAACAGATTCAAGACACCCTAGTTTCTCTAAAGTTGGCTTATGAATAAAACGGTTTGCCTGAACTTTTATTTTTTAGACCAAGGTAATGAATTTAGCTCGCTGAGTAGAGGTAGAGAAAGTAACCTGCGGATAGTCAGGTAGACTATCCGTAGTATCCTCGATCATTAACGGCGGACCCCGCGGCCGTTTAGCTGCTCCTTGACTGGACTGTCCACTGAACATCGTCTGCTTCCCTTTTGTCATTGTTGCTTCCTACAAAATTAACAAATCAACAACTAGCTTCCCATAACTTTTAACAATGACACAATTTATAAAACCCTAAACAAAATCAGAAATTGAAAACGAAATTAAGGTTTCGAAAATTTGGGGGAAACGGATTTAAGCACTCCTAGTTGCTAAGATGGCTTGAAAATCAAGGGAATAGGATAGCAAGGGCAATTAAAGCACAAATTTGAAAAGAAATTAGCCCTAAATCGATTTTCCCCAAATCGATTTTTTTTCGATACATGGTAACATTGCTCGACATTTGGGCATAAAATTTCAGCGAGAATTGAATTCAAAGGACGAAAATAGGATTAGAAACATACCTTTGATAAGAACTCGAGAATTTGAGCAAGAAAAATCGAAGTAAAAGGGTAGATTGGCAGGAAAAATCGTGAAAAAGGAAAGAACAAGGGTTTTTCTATTTTTTGATTAAAAGAGTATGAATGAATGAATGAGAAAAGAATTAGAACTTCCCTTATTAACTTGCATTCTGGTGTCGCGCGGTGGTCGATCGACTATCTGACCCAGTTGATCGACCAATCTTCCCTTATACAGCTCTCTGACTTTTCCTCTTCAGTCGATCGACTGATGTGCTTGGTCGATTGACTGCAGGTACTGGCAACTAATCTCATTTACGTTAAAATTGCTTTTCCAACTTAAATTTCCCGTCTTTCTCTCATAAACATTCAGTAGATCATCCTACGCACTTTGCATAAATTAATTACCTGCAAACATTAGCAAAGGCGCACGTTCTTCCAAAAAAAGAAATTGCTAATTAAAATGAAATAAGCTAAAAATCTTAATGCAAATTAATGAAACAAAACTATAATGTTCCTAATTACAAAAAAATGTACAAGTCGGGTTGCCTCCCGGTTAGCGCTGGTTTAAAAGGTCCCGCACGACCTTCTTAACTCAATTTGCAGCTTCTAAAATTGGGTCAAAGTACAGTACTTCGACCTGCCCAACAAATTCGTCTGCACCGTGATAGTGTTTCAAGTATTGACCGTTCACTTTGAATCGGTCTCCAGATGAGGTCTCCAATTCAACTGATCCGAATTTTGTAACTGCTGTGACCGTATAAGGGCCAATCCACCTGGATTTCAGCTTACCAGAAAATAAACGAATACGAGCGTTAAAAAGAAGTACCTTATCGCCAATATGGAACTCGCACTAAATGATTCTCTTGTCATGCCAGCGCTTCGTTTTCTCTTTGTAGATCCTAGCATTATCATAGGCCAGCAGCCTAAATTCCTCCAGCTCATTCAGCTGTGTCATACGTTTCTCACGAGAGAGGTTAGGATCCAAATTCAAATCACATATAGCCCACCAAGACTTACGCTCCAACTCAACAGGTAAATGACATGTCTTACCATAAATCAATCGGAATGGTGACATCCCAATTGGCGTTTTAAACGCGGTCCTATAAGCCCATAAGACATCATCTAACTTAAGACTCCAATCTTTCCGTGATTTAGAAACAACTTTAGCTAAAACTTCTTTCAATTCTCGGTTAGAAATCTCAACCTGACCGCTAGTTTGGGGATGATACCCGAAACCTCTACGATGTTGGACACCGAATTTAGTCAATAAAGCACTAAGTTTTTTCTCTTTAAAATGCATTCCACCATCGCTAATGACAACCCTAGGGACACAAAAACGAGGGAAAATAATCTTTTTAAATAGCTTAATCACGGCTTTCGCATCGCAATGGGGAGTAGCGATAGCTTCTACCCATTTGGACACATAATCTACAGCTACGAGGATATATTTATTACCTTGACTGCTCGGAAAAGGTCATTGATAATCAATGCCCCAGACATCAAAATTCTCAACCTCTAGAATGCCTACCTGCGGCATCTCATGTCTCTTTGAAATATTCCCCGATCTTTGACAAGCATCGCACTCAGCAACAAAATTGCGACTATCTACATGCAAAGTTGGCTAATAGAAACCAGATTGGAGTACCTTAGCCACAGTCCGGGACGGACCGTGGTGACCACCATAGGCAGAAGAGTGCCAAGCTTCTAGGATATCCTTCACCTCCCATTGAGGCACACATCTCCGGATAAGACCGTCTGCGCATTCCTTGAAAACATAAGGATCATCCCAAAAGTATTATCTAGCATCATAAGCGAACCGCTTCTTCTGCTGCCATGAATGCTCGGGTGGTATCTTACCTGTCATGGCAAAATTAGCGTAATCAGCAAACCACGGAGGTGGATAAGACCCCGAATTAGTAATAGCTAACAGACTCTCATCAGGAAAAGAATCATTAATGGGTAACGAATCCTCCCTTTCTGTCAGCTGCAGACGAGATAGATGGTCAGCCACCACATTCTCTGCACCTTTCTTATCTTTGATCTCCAAATCAAACTCCTGCAAAAGGAGTATCCACCTCGAAAGCCACGGCTTCGAATCCTTCTTAAGAAATCGAGTCTTCAGCGCTGCATGGTCAGTATAAACAACAACCTTATAACCTAACAAATAAGACCGAAATTTGTCTAAGGCAAAAACTACAGCTAGAAACTCCTTCTCAGTGGTGTAATAATTGACTTGAGCCTCATCCAGAGTTAGGCTCGCATAATATATGGCATTCAAAACTTTATTCTTCCACTGTCCCAAAACTGCACCAATCGCATAATCGCTGGCATCACACATAATCTCGAATGGGAGGTCCCAATCAAATTTGAATGATTGGCGCAGAAACTAGAGCCTCCTTTAACCTGTTAAAAGCTAAAAGGCACTCATCAGTAAACTCAAAGACAGCATCCTTAAGGAGCAATTGTGTAAGTGGTTTAGCAATTTTTGAAAAATCCTTAATGAAACGCCGATAAAAACCAGCGTGACCAAGGAAACTCCTCACTCCTTTAACATTCACGGGGGGAGGCAATTGCTCAATCACCTGCACCTTTGCCTTATCAACATGTATACCCTTATCAGAAATCAGATGCCCTAACACAACTCCCTCATTGACCATGAACTGACATTTTTCCCAGTTTAAAACAAGATTAACATCAATACAACGCTGCATGACTTTATCAAGATTAGCTAAACAACTATCAAAGTCATTACCATAAACTGAGAAATCATCCATAAATACCTCCATAATGTTTTCTATATAATCAGAAAAAATCCCCATCATGCACCTCTGAAAGGTAGATGGGGCGTTACACAATCCGAAAGGCATTCTGCGGTATGCAAAAACACCCTGTGGACAGGTAAAAGTGGTCTTACTTTGATCATCCGGATGAATAGGGATCTGAAAGAACCCTGAATATCCGTCTAGAAAACAGAAAAATTTGTTAGAAGTAAGTCTTTCAGTCATTTGGTCAACAAAAGGGAGAGGGAAGTGGTCTTTCTTGGTGGCGGCATTCAACTGTCTATAATCAATGCACATCCGCCACCCTGTCAAAACTCGCGTTGGTATTAATTCATTTTTCTCATTTTTAACCACGGTAGTCCCTCCTTTCTTCGGAACTACCTGAACTGGGCTAACCCACTTGGAGTTTCCAACTGTATAAATAATACCTGCATCGAGTAGTTTCATCACCTCGGCCATAACAACTTCCTGCATCTTCGGGTTCAACTTGCGTTAACCCTGTCTGTAAGGCTTGTGGCCTTCCTCCAGCTCTATCCTGTGCATACAAATATCAGAGCTGATGCCCTTAATATCATCCAAGGAGTAACCTAAAGCCTTCCTGTTTTTCTTAAGTACACACATCAAAGCAGAAAGTTGGTCATCATTAAGCTTAGCACTAACAATAGCTGGGTACTGCTCCGTATCATCTAGAAAAACATACTTAAGATTAGGAGGAAGTGGCTTACGCTCTGGCACCTTTACCTCTACAGCATAGGCAAAATCAGCTTCAATGGTATAGCAAGTGTTTACCAAATTCTCGTTAGCCAGGCTTAAGAGCATCTCAACTTCTTCCTCTGTGAGCTCGTAGCTTTCCATTGAGGCTACCAAAACATCTAGCTCCTCAGCATTCTCCGCTGTACTATCTGCACACTCATCTAAACGGGTTAGATCAGCTAAGGGATCCTTGGCTAAGGATTCCCTCCAGTTACAATTAACAGCCATGTCAACAATATCAACGGAATAACACATATCATCATCAGCAGGTTCAGTCGCCTTACGAGCAAGACTGAACTCAATGGTGTCATCCCCTACCTCTAAGGTTATGATTCCGCGTTTGACATCTATTACAGCCCCAGTTGTATGTAAAAATGGTCTACCTAAAATAATAGGTATCTGACTGTCCTCTACAATGTCCAAAACAACGAAATCGACAAGAATAAAAAACATACCGACTCGAACGGGTACATCCTCTATGACTCCCAAGGGTGTCTGAGTCGATCTATTTGCCATCTGAAGGGTAATATCGGTCACCTTAAGTCTACCAATATTTAGCTTTTCGCAAACAGAATATGGCATAACACTGACACTGGCCCCTAAATCACAAAGGGCCTGTCCAATTTCATGGTTACCTATAGTGCAAGGAATTGAAAAGCTACCCGGTCCTTTAATTTAGGTGGTATGTTAATTTGCGAAAGAGCATTACATTCTTCCACAAAAGCAACAGCACCATCATCATGAAAATTTCTCTTACGATTCAAAATGTCTTTCATAAATTTAGCGTAAGAGGGTACCTGGGTAATTAGATCAGTGAAAGGAATGGTTACCTCAAGATTCTTGACCATCTCCAAAAACTTACCAAACTTGCGCTCCAGCTTAGTATTCTTTAAACGCTCCGGATACGGGACTGCAACACTGGCCGTAGGATCAGCAACCTTCGGCTTTCGTAAGTTTAAAACCTCCGTCAAATCATCAATAAGTATAGAATCATGCAAATTAATTGACGGATTTGCGTCATTCTCTGAAGACCCAGTCGATCGACCATTGGGCTCGGTCGATCGACCAATTACACTGGGTTTGAACAGTTTCTGGTCAGAAACTTCTTCGTCAGGAACTTCACTCGATCGACTGATATTGTTGGTCGATCGACCACATGCGCTGGGTTCAATTAGTTTCTGGTCAGAAACTCTTTCATCAGAGATTCCGGTCGATCGACTGATGTTGTTGGTCGATCGACCGATGGTACTGGCAGTAAAGCTCGTTTTCGCAACAGAAATTAAATTTGTCTTTTCCTCATTTCCCGAGTCTTCTCTTGGCTTATCGGGCCCATCATAAGAAAGGCCACTTCGGAGATTAATGGCATTAATCGTTTCAATTGGCCCCTCTGTTGACATGGCCACGTCTCGGTCTGCGGATTTAGGCCGCCTACCGGTCCGTAGTCACGGGCCACCTGCACGCCAAGCCAATCTGTGGACATGCAGAGGTCTCTTTGAAAGCCACGCTCGGCGGCGTAAAAATGCATTCGAGCGGATCGTTTTAGATCGGTCGGTATCGTCTCGGCAAGGGCCGCGAAATGATGTAGAGATGTTCGGAGTTGCCACCAAGCATTTGTGGGATGCTTGGAACCCGTTCGAATCCACTTTATACCTAGGTCAACCAAGGCAAAAAGCGGTGTTTGACATAGGTACTAAAGATAAGGAATCGTCCCCCTTTTAGCATTCTATGCCTAAAATGACTCTCGTACGCCCTGGATAAGGCCATCCACTATCCAAAGGTTCTGAGTAAGGGGTGAGGGTACGTATTGGGAAACCCTTTAATCGGACACCCAATCCCGCCCGCGTTAGCGGCCTCTACTGATCGATCGAGGTTGTTTAAGTGCAAGAGTTCATAAAACGGTGTAAATTCATGAATGCACATCCAAAAGTTTTAACCTAACATGTGAGCTTTCTAAGTTGGTTTGTTAATCCAAGTATCAGGTATAAGATGTCAAGTTGGATTTAAATTGATTTGCATGTGAAAACGGAAATTAAACATCCATTTACCAAATTCGGGTTATGATGCTTAACACGATCTATTGTTTTGAAAAAGGCTGTCAAATGACAAAGTGTAAAAACACGTAAGCTTGTCAATCTGATCCGTCATGTATTCGGATTAACCGTAATCGGGATCGCCCTAGAAAAGTGTTAAAAACGAGGCAGAACAGTGCCAGGTAGGCCTGTTAAGGCGCGGGCCTATTGGCGATGGAAGGGGCTCTGCCCTGGTTTTGAAAGATGGAAGCAGAGGGCCTCTTGCGGCGCGAGCCATGGGGCTAACCAAGGGGCGTCTCCTGGTTGTTAAAAAGGTTATTTAAAACCATTTTTTGTGATCAATGATTTGCAAGTATGATTTGCATGACTCGGAATAATTACTATTATATTAGTAATATTCGTTGTCGGATTTGCATGTTTGAAAAGCATAATAAAATGTGTAAAAGGAAAATGTTTGATTTGAACTAATTATGTTAAGTTCAATTATTTATAATTAGTCAAGTTTGTCATCGTACTCGGATTAAACCGACATGGTATAAAGAGCCAAGGATGATTATAAATTATGACTAATATGTTTACAAATGTAAACAAATGAGAAAAATGCTAAATAAAAGAAAAGGGTGTTAAAATACCCATTAAAATGTAATTAACCAAATATATCACCGAGTCACGGAATAAACCACCATGGTATAAAGAACCATGGATGATTATGATTTATGGTTAAAAGGTTTGTTATAGAAATGGTTTGAAACATTCGAAATGGTAAAAACCGTAAAAGGAAAGAAGTAGAAATAAAAGAAAGTGTGGACAACGCCCGCGGGAACTGCGTCCGCGGGATCCACACTAGGCATAATCGACTCGAGGTTCTTTCGAATCGAATTAAGACAAATTAGAGTCGCCACCAAGTTTTATGGGAACTTGGAACCGTCCAAGTCAACTTTACACCTTTCATCGAAAAGCATAAAGCCAATCGACTACGAGTGATTAAAGATAAAGACTTGTACCCTATATCACTCGATTTGAATGACTCTCGTAATCCAATGGTATTGAGACGGATCCACAAACCATAGATCTTGAGTAAGGGGTGAGGGTACGTGTTAGGAAGCCCATAAGGACACCTAACCCCGCCCGTCGATAACGGCCTCTACTAAGTCAAGGATCGGATTTCAAACAAGGTCGTAGCTACTGCGATATATGATATGCAAACATCGTTTTAAAACCCTAACATGTGAAGTTTCTATGTCGATTTAGATGCAACTAAACTAACTTTGTCAAAGTTGTAATTTAGCATGTGGATTGATTGATCTAACAACACATAAAACGAAACAAACAAGGCTTGAGGGGAATGGGGAAGCCGTTGAGATCTACCCTATTACAACACAGGCATTTCATACCGACACAACAGGAAATTAAAGTTACAACTCGATCTAAAATACAACGCTATACACAAAACCATACACGACAC